>NC_091984.1:211229864-212429864 GCF_044704955.1 Pristiophorus japonicus | reverse complement strand
TGTCAGGAGCTGCAGCTGGACACACTTCCCGCACACATAGTATTCAGGGACACTGGAAGTGTCCCTGACTTCCCACATAGCACAGGAGGAGCATAGAAACATAGAAACATAGAAAATAGGTGCAGGAGTAGGCCTTTCTAGCCTGCACCGCCATTCAATGAGTTCATGGCTGAACATGCAACTTCAGTACCCCATTCCTGCTTTCTCACCATACCCCTTGATCCCCTTAGTAGTAAGGACTACATCTAACTCTTTTTTGAATATATTTAGTGAATTGGCCTCAACAACTTCATGCATAAGTACCCCGAGGTCCCGCTGTACTGCAGCACTTTGCAATCTTTCTCCATTTAAATAATAATTTGCTCTTTGATTTTTTTCTGCCAAAGTGCATGACCTCACACTTTCCAACATTATACTCCATCTGCCAAATTCTTGCTCACTCACTTAGCTTGTCTATGTTCTCCTGCAACCTCTTTATGTCCTCCTCACACATTACCCTTTCTCCCATCTTTGTATCATCAGCAAACTTGGCTACTTTACACTCAGTCCCCTCTTCCAAGTCGTTCATATAAATTGTAAATAGTTGGGGTCCCAGCACTGATCCCTGCGGCACCCCACTCGTTACTGATTGCCAACCTGAGAATGAACCATTTATCCCAACTCTCTGTTTTCTGTTTGTCAGCCAATCTTCTGTCCATGCTAATATATTACCCCCAACACCCCGAACTTTTATCTTGTGCAGTAACCTTTCGTGTGGCACCTTGTCAAATGCCTTCTGGAAGTCCAAATACACCACATTCACTGGTTCCCCTTTATCTACCCTGTTCATTACATCCTCAAAGAATTCCAGCAAATTTAGTAAACATGACTTCCCCTTCATAAATCCATGGTGACTTTGCCTGACCAAATTTTACTTTTCCAAATGTCCTGTTACTGCTTCTTTAATAATGGACTCCAACATTTTCCCAGTAGTAGTAGAGTAGTCAGCATGGATTTCAAAAGGGAAGGTCATGCTTGACCAACCTTATTGAAGTTTTCGAAGAAATAACTGAAAGGGTAGATAAGAATAATACAATACATGTAATATATTTGGATTTTCAGAAGGCCTTCAATAAGTATAGTAGACTCATGATGAAGGTCAGAACATGTGGAGTCGGGGACAAGTAGAAGATTGGACAGCAAGTTGGCTGAAAAAAAGAAAACAGAGACTAGGGGCTAGAACCTACACTTTTTTTTGCATGCTTAACGCCCACTTATCGGCCATTTTACCGCTGAAATTACATTTAATGCCCAGATATCGCCCATTTTGCCACAAAATGGAAACTGACGGACATTTATCGGAAACTTATCGCTGAGCGTTACTTTCCCCATGTGCTTAACACCGGGAAAAGGTAATACCGCCCGCCCACTTTTTTTTTTTGGGCATGACACAGGTCCGAGCTCTCCTGCCATGATTTAACCCTTAAATTAATTTACTTACTAAAATTTACTTAAACACCAAACAGCTACTTCGTAGTTCACTGCCAATTAAACCAATCTAAAAGTCAGTCTAAAAGAGAGTTATACTTACCAGTCAAACAGCCAACCGCTTACCAGCTTGGCTGTGACATCAACTCGCGATTTCACACCCCTCTATTTTTGTCTGCAGCTGGTTGGGCTGGTCTCTGGCCTCCATCTCCTACTCTCGCACTCCTTATCAGCTGCTCTAGTGTCAGCACTTGTAGGAAAAACAAGACAAAACAACACCTGCCACCCCCACTTGCCCAAACTCATCCACTTACCAAACTCATGAATGCCACTCTATGCTGCTGCACTCTGTGCTCTGCATGGGCTGCCTCTTGTAAAACTGTATCTAGGTCAGCTGACTCACTACTGGTCAGTCGTTTACAGAAGTGGTTTTAACTAGCTGCTAATTGCCTCCTACTGGAGAGTTCCCTTGTTTTTCTCTGCCTAAACCTGAAAGATTCCCAACTATTTAACTTTTCCACTTTAAATTAACCTGCTACTTACTTAGAAGCTACTGGCAATTGCCACTAATAATTTACTCCAGCCTCCAAATGGTTTAAAGAGAATAACCCTTAAAACTCACCCACTTACCAAACTCACGAATGCCACTCTATGCTGCTGCACTCCGTGCTCTGCACGAGCTGCCTCTTTTTAAACTGTGTCTAGGTCAGATGACTCACTACTGGTCAGTCATTTACAGAACTGGTTTTAACTAGTTGCTAATTGCCTCCTACTGGAGAGTTACCTTGTTTTTCTCTGCCTAAACCTGAAAAATTCCCAACTATTTAACTTTTCCCCTTTAAATTAAACTGCCACTTACTTAGAAGCTACTGGAAATTTACTCCAGTCTCCAAATGGTTTAAAGAGAATAACCCTTAAAACTCACCCATTTACCAAACTCACGAATGCCACTCTATGCTGCTGCACTCCGTGCTCTGCATGAGCTGCCTCCTTTTTCTGAAAATCCTGCGTCCCATGCATACACCTGCAGGCCCAGGACCCAAAGTCTCTGCTGCCCTGGGAGCCTGAAGATAAGTGCAGATATATTTTTTTTTAGATCGGGTTGGAGACGTACTCCAGATGTACGCCTCAGACAGCAAATTCTGGCCCATGTTAGCTTTTAATTAAAAATGGATTAAATTTAAAGGAATGTCCATTGCTTATACAAGTAAATATTACCTACATTTTTAGGTAAACTAATTACATTTGTCAACTCAGTATAGAAAAATCTACCACACTTAAATCAATATCATTGCAACACTAGTAATGCATTCATCAGTACTGAGAAATTAGCAAAATGCAAAGAGGATTTCAAATCCAGGTCTGTTTACAAAAGCTACAGCTGTAAAATATACATGACATTAAAGTGTCAGCAGATAGGAGTAAACCCAGAGTTGGCAACTTTTAGACTGCATCACTGGTCTATTCCAGAGTATAAAAACCTTGTGTACAACAGATCTCTGCAAAATAACAATTCCTCCCTTAACTAAAAATCCAACATTCAATGCACAAACTAAATTCATCCTAGGTACTGAACTATTTAGAGTCCATATTTACATTTCAAAAGACAATTTTCGATCACAGTTTGTAAAATTCTACTTTTTGTCAATGAAATGTAACTCTACAAACCCAATTGAGAGATTGTGGAGGGATGTGATTGGTGAGGCGTGAGTTCGGAGCCAGGGGCCCAGGGGCAGCACAGGCCAGCCTACACTGTGATATGTGTGCGCACTAGGTCCGTGCAGCAGAGCAAGTCTCCAGTCGTCTTGGTTAATCCTTGCCACCGGACCAAGACCTAGCTCTGTCAAGCCCATGTGGTGACTGGTGTGCAACGGCCATCATACGTTAAAAAAATCCACGCACAGGCATCTTCTACCCTTCAGGATGTAGTTCAGGACTAGAATATTAGGTCCTTCATTGAAACACTCATGAACTCATCCTTTTTTGGCGTGGAAGCAAGTCTTCCTCGTTTCGAGGGACTGCCTATGATGATGATGATGCCTGACCACTTCCTATCAATGAAAACCTTCTTCATTCATTCCCAATCAGAGCTTCACCCAACTGCCTTATTTGAACCAGCAACAGTTCCATTGAAGAACCTGAAAACTCGGTGCCCTGCACGTGACCACTGCCACATCATTTACAGATTTCCAATTGTGCTTTGGAAAAAAAAATCTGTACCATTACCTGACCCTTTACAATGCTGCAAGCATTTAAATCCAGCAGCATATTATATCCCATCCTCCCCCCAACAATGACAAGCTCCCAGTCAGAGGTGGAAATCTCCCAGGAAGACAATCTTCATTATTCTAATTTAAAAATTGGGAGTCAGTCCTAGGTTTCCTAGGAGAGTGAAAGTCCTGTCCCACCCCACATCCAGCGGCAATGGTGCCAGAGAGGGTAATCTAGTCCTCAGAGTCTATAATATGGAATGAATTTACTCAGTACTTGGAATTAATCAGCGCCAATCAGTTAAGATTTCTAAAGGGCTGGTTATGCTTTCACATCCTTTTAGAAATATTTTATGAAATAACAGAGAAGATTGCTAAAGGAAATGCATTGGATGTGATCTTCTAATATAATTTGATAATTGATGATAACGGAGACTTATCGCAAAGATGATGGCAGATGGAATTAGGGGGAATGTGGCCACGCAGCTAAAGGCGTGGTTGGAGGTCAGAAAACAAAGAGTCGAGGTAAAAGGACATTTTTTCTGACTGTGGTGAATGGTCTCTCACAGGGATATGTGTTGGAGCTGCTCTTATTTACTATATACATAAATCATCTGATCTTAAGAATTGAGGGAGCAATGTCAAATTAGTTAATGACACCAAATTGGAGGAGGTATGGCAAATTGAGATGAGGATTGTAACAAACAGTAGGAGGACACAGATAGGCTAACAGGTTGAGCAGCTTAGTGGCAGTTGCAGTTCAATGTAGAACAAGGTGAAGTAATATATTTTGGAAGTAATAATAGGAAATGGAAATACACCCCAGATTTAGATGGAGCAGAAAAATCTAATTGTGAAGATAAACAGCTCATTAAAGATGACAGCACTGCTACGTGTACAAGAAAATACACATAAGAAACAGGCTAACAACTATAGAGCTGTGATATTGTGACACAAGAAAGCTGGCTGCCTCAGATATACCTCATATATCCCATCTGAAGTTCAAAACTGGGATTATATAGTCAAAAGGTGTCTGCCATAATTGAAAACTTCAACTCCACACAGATGCTAGACCCAAGTCCATTTGTATGTGTTACTAAATCCTTCACCTTGAACTGACAAAAGTCTCCAGCGATTTCAACATATTTTTCAGTAAAAATATATATGTACAGGACCTTGAAGTGACACTGAGCCATACAGACCAAGAAGGTTCTATCACGAGTACATGTTGAGTGAACCGCTCTGAGCCAGGCGGCAGGAGTCATGCTGTCATTGGCCTCGGTTCCCAGAATTAGAGAGGAAAAATTGGAGAGGGTTCCTGCTCCTGACTACAAGCCAGTGACCCCCTGCTAGAAAGTGTGTGCTCCTGGCTGTTCGGTGAGGGCCGCATTGGGCTCAAATGTGATTTTTCCCAAAGCTGCATAATTCACCAACAACCACCGTCTATGTGTGCACGTGAGGCATGTCACCGTCAGCCAGGCAGCAGAGAGTAGCTGTAACCCAGCATGTGTTGTGATGGAAGAGGTGAACTTGGTTAAAAAAAAGTCTGTTCATCTAATCGGGTAATCCAGCACTAACAAGATAACACAGGCTCTGCCAGCTTATATGACTTTTGTTTTGTATGGCCCTCAGGTGGGCACATAAATCTATACTTGTCTTTTATATAAGAATTCTGAACTGTGTATTTTTTGTGCTGACAGTTTATATTGTGTGATAAATATGTTACTGCCAGGCTTAAGCTTTTCTCCGTGGCCATTCTAGGAGCTGCAGCGAGCAACCACCAGAGCTTAATGAACAGTTTGGATAGGGGTTGGGTTCACTGTGCTACTAACTCACCATCCTCTATAGTCATTACTACTGCACAGTGAGATCCAGGTAGAAACCGCTATTTTGCCTGCTGTTGTGTTTATTGCTGTATTGAACTGTATGGCCCCAATAATAACAGGGGAGCGGGAAGGTAGTGGGGCAAGGGTGGGGGGGATGGGAGATTTAGTGACCAGGAAACCTGGAAATATGGGATTCCGGAGGTTCTGCCGAATTTAATGGCAGAACCTGATTTTAAATAAATATTCTCTGTTTTCCGGCTGCAGCCAACCAAACTGGAGGCTGGCTGGCTGTCGGGTAGATAGGCCTGCGACTCCAGGCCGCAACGGGAATCTGACATTGGCAATGGAGCAGTTATCGGGGCGGGGGGGGCGGGGGGGCGGTAGATGATTGGGAGGGGGAGCAGTCATCAGGAGGGGGCTCAGATGTCGGGAGGGGGTCAGACAGATCGCAGAGGGCAGTCGGACAGATCATGGAGGGGGGTGGGGGGGCCGAGAGATCGAGGAAGGGTCAGACAGATCAGGAAATGTTGGATAGATCATGGGGATGTTTACAGGTTAGTTTGGGGGTCCGATGGGGGGGAGGGAAGAACTCCAGCTTTTCCTGGCCCACAAGCAGTGCTGTAAAGGCACTTACCGAATGGATCCAGCCCTTCACACCTCCCTTCAGCTGCCGGATTTCGCAAGGCCTGGGAAACCTGGCATGCAGGCATTAAAACTAAAAGTTAATTTAAAATGTAGGCATGCAGCCACTTTAAAAGATTTTAGTCACCGACCTGCCTGCTGAGAGGGATGATAGTCGCCTGCTCCCGCAACCCCTCCATTAAAACCGGGAGTGGGTGGGTTGCCCATTAAAAACATTACTAATCCCCACACCTGCCCCGGGGGGTTAAAATTACCAGCTATGAAAATAATCACATGGTGGAAATGCACAGCGAATCATTCAGTGCTTCAAAAAGGATGATAATGTTTCAGATTGACCTTCTTCAGAATATTGTTTTCCAGAATCTACTTCTTGAGGACTGTCACAGGGACGCAGCATCACAGGGTCCCAAGCCACATTTCGATTTAGGTCACGATTATAGAAGTTCTGTGGAAACATAGTAACCCAATTGGTCAAGTGAGGCTCAACAAGGATAAACATCTCTTTCCCATCCAGGAACAGCTGGTGGCCATATGGGCATTAGTATTCAGTTGCTCAAAGCCCTTTGGAGGAATGAATCCTGTCCATTTTTATCTTTAGCTGCCCCAACTCATCTGTTTCGAGTGTCCCTGCTAACTCACATTGTTCCATCAGAGTGAAAAGCATCAAATGCTGGTTGCAATATCTCAATCATAATAGAATGCTATCTGGTCATCAATGTGGCTTCAGAATAAATCAGACAACGTATTACTTTATTAATCTTATACTGTGGAATTGGAATGATTTTATTGATATCCAGTAGCTCTGTACTTTTGTGGATCCTTGGATACGGTGTGGCTTACCAGCCCTAGTTCTTTCAGTTAATCATTAGCAAGACTAAGGCCATCAACTTTGGTCCCTGCCACAAACTCCATACCCTTGTCACTGATTCCATCCTCCTCCCCAGACATTGTCTCAGACTGAACCAGACTATTTGAAACCTTGTTCCTATTTGACCCCCGAGCCTAGCATCCAAATCTGTTGTGTATCTGTAAAGCATGCACTCCCATGTTCCGCCACCAGGGAGCGCATCCTCTGAAGTCCCAAGTGATCCCAGCATCCCTTGGGAGGACTGTATATAAGCCGGCCCCTAAGGTCTGTTCCTCACTCTGGAGTGTCTTAATAAAGACTGAGGTCACTGTTATTTTAACCTCCCTGTGTGCAGTCTCATCTGTGTTAGGAACACAATACAAACCCATATCCATATCCGTGCAGTTCAATTTTCAAGTCATCACCCATCTCTACCCCTGGCACAACCCATCTGCTGCTGAAACCCTCATCCGTGCCTTTGAAACTCATCTATGCCAATTCTCTTCTAGCCTGCATCCAATCCTCCACCCTCTGTAAACTTCAGCTCATCCAAAACTTTGCTGCCTGTATCCTATCCCATAGTATGGCCATAATTTCACCTATCGAGGCGGGCCCAGTGCAGACGAAATAGGTGGCGGTTTGCGACCCTGCTTCCGGCTCCATCCTGCTCTGTGAGAAGAATCTTCGGTTGATGGTGCTTGTTAAGCTCACCCTGCAAGGTACCCGGCCAATTAAAAGTAAGCGGGTCTGATGATGTCATTGGATGACCTATCATCAGCTGGTTTCCTTAAAGGGACCATGGCCACATTCATTTTGACAGTTGTGCTGTCAGTGTTCTGCAACATTGAGGTGCTACAAACACTAACAAACACTGCATAAAGGTGCATGGCTGCACCCAGGCTCTCCCACCACTCCCTCCATATGTTTCTGAAGGGAGTCACGGCATGCAGGGAGATTCTCTTCCCTTCCAATGGACGGAAGAGTCCTCCTCAAGACACCAACCCAGCCCGGTTGCACATTGTAAAGGAGGACACAAGCAGAGATGTCGTCAGGAGGATCTAGCCACAGTGGTGCAAATCCTTCAATGATCTCACTGGATCAAAAAACGTGACTGCAAATCCACACTCAACCTCATGTTGCTGTGCCACTCATCACATCCTCATCACTCTGCCTTCCCCACCCTACACCTGCACGTCCTTACTCACACCAACTTACCTTGCACCTCCACCCATCCCTCCCTCTCAGCCTACATTATCACATCCCCATCTCACTAGCCATCCCTCACACTCACCCTCATCCTTAGCCATTCCTCACACTCACACTCATCCTTATCCAATTATACCAACTAACAACACACAAGGGTAGGCACTTGGGTGTTATCGCCAATGTTCATCTAAAGTTTCCGTTAATGTTTTGCCAAACATTGAAATCTTTATTTTCAACACTTTGCCTTCTTGGACAGATTTGTATGCACCTTTGGAAGTGGCTTAGTGAGTTATCGTGAATGGTAAGACATAATGGTAACCCCTGCAATGGGTAATGAGTGTCATCATAAAGAAGTGATGACTGTGAAAGGAATGGCTTGGACATTGTAAGGATGCTTTATGGTGTTGGTGTTGGTGTTGGTGTGGGGTGGTGCCAACCTGGCACATCATGTGGCAGCCAGGGTTGAGTCAAGTGAAATAAATCTGGCCATAGTGAGGCTATCCATGGCCTCTCTGGGCAGCAATGTGGTCCTGTATCCTGTACAGGATCAGGTGATTGCGGAGGTTGGCGTTGTTGTTGGTGATGCTGGTGTGCCTGGTGATGATGGTGTTGGGACTGATCGTGATAAGATTCTGAGGACCAAGGTGAGATTTTTTCAATGGCACCGATGCTGCTGGAATAGATGGCAGCTGAAGTTGAGATGACAGAAGTGATCTGTCAATGGTGAGAGAGGTTGCTCCGAAGAGGTGACAGTGGATGGAGAGTTTACTTCAAACACTTCCAACCTTCCTAAAGCTCAAAAGTGTATTCCAAATCCTAAAGGCTTCAGCTTCTAAGATTGGAAAGTGAACAGCTGTGAAATGGTAGTTTTTACACCACTTTTGGAGCTATCACCTATTCAGAGGAATGGAGAGTCACTGAAAACCTGAACTACTTACCTGACGTGATCCCGAGTGCTGTGAAACTCATCAAAAAGCTGTAAAATTGGGAAACTAATATGGAGGCAGGTTAAAAGTGGGACCCCAACCTGCTGTCAGTCTCTTATATTTTGACAGCGGACCTGCCTCCAATCCCGCCCTCTGAATGCTACCAGAATTACAGCCTGAGTCCCGTTCACTCATCACCCCTGTCCTCATTGACCTACATTGGCTCCCAATCCACCAATGCTTCAAGTTTAAAATTCTTAGCCTCAGTGTTTAATTCCATTCCTGGCGTTGCCCCTTACAACATGTATAGCCTCTTCCATCCTCTCACCCCCACCCCATCACCCCATCCCTAAACTCTGTTTCTCTGCCGCTAGCTTCTTGTGCATTCTCCCTTCCTTCGCCCCACTATTAGCAGAGAGACCCACAGAGACCCCCATGCTCTAGAAATCCTTACCTAAACTCCTCTGCATCTCCACCTCCCTCTCCTTCTTTAAGACTCACCTCTTTGATAAGCTTTTGCTCATAGTTCCTAATAGCTCATTCTTTGGCTCCAAGTCCATTATTTTCTGATTCCGCCTCTGTCAAGCACCCATATAACGATACCATATAAGTGCAAGGTTTTTTTTATTCATTCTGGGATGTAGGTATCACTGCTAAGGCCAACATTTATTGCCCATCCCTAATTGCCCTTGAGAAGGTGGTGGTGAGCTACCTTCATGAACTGCTGCAATCTTTGTGGTGAAGGTAACTAGTGCTGTTAGGGAGAGGGTTCCAGGATTTTGACCCAGTGACGATGAACCAACAGTTGTCACTGTTGTTTTGGAGAAGGTGACCGTTTGTGATAAACTGTTGAGTTGGATGTGATGAGAGATCTCAGATTTCCATGGAAGGATGAGCTAGGTTGTCCTAATGTCCTCTCATCTGTACTCATTCCTTTATGATCTTTGTGATATGGAACATCCTGATGCAACTGTTGGGTCATGATAATTGGAGACTGTCTTTTTGAAAAACTTATACAGGAGACTCTCATGTAATTGTACTTCGTCTTTTTATAAATGATTTCAAATGTGATGTTCTCTACCCTCTACCGAGCAGACAAGTTCAAATGTGATTGACAAATGGTAACTGAATCCCTGCAGGCCATGATAGGCAGACTGCACAGTCAAATGTGGGGTCTTGCCTTTAGTACTGAAAAGTCCAAAGCGAGGATTTTCTACTTTTGCAGAATCTCGGCGCACCTTTGGCAGGAAGGGGATACACCCACAACAAGAAGCACCTTTACCCCAGTTGATTCTCAAGGGTCAGGGCCATTTGTATTGTTTTAGGTAGGCTCCTCTGATGCCTCTTTGTTGAGTGAAAAAGAGGATTTTTTTTTGAAGTGCTGTATCCTGATGCAATTACTTATCCAGTTCTATTTTTATTTTTAAATCCTTCCCTCGCCAATAGCAACACTTGATGTCATCCCAAAAACATACAGGCCGGTGGATGAGTGTGGCCTACTCCATGATAGAGTTCACTCTCTACATCAATGGAATGTTGAGGCTGGGCTGTCAGTCCTCTACAAGATCATATCCAAGCCAGAACCATAAAAGTTTCTGATGGTATGTCAAGCCTGAGTGTCCACTGGGCTGTGGTAATCTGTTATTGGTCTCACTAACTTTTCTATGCTCCAAGAAGCCACCTGAGTGAATATGAGAGACATTTACCCAGTTGCAGTTTGAGTTCTGCTGCACTGTGCTATTGCCTACTTTGATTTACCACTGGCCCATGACAAAGTGGGTGATGGTGTACATAAAGACCACGCACTGGACATTTAAATGTTTAATTGGTAACGTCTCACCATAAACAAGACGTAAACGGCATGAGAAGGAATTGGGAGGTTGACAAACTTTGGCCACTCATTTTCATGCAATATTGCTTTGAGGCAGTTTTGAGACTGAACATTGTCCCATCATTTAAGTATTTTTATGAGACCTGCTCTGATCCCACTCACTCTGTGAAGACAATCGCAGTCCTGATTGGACTCATTTACACTTCTGCAGGATTTCAGCCCCAGTAATGGTGCGAGAGCAGCGCATCTGTCTCCATAATGGATTAACGCAAACTCCAGGAGTCACGTTTTCAAATATAACAGGAACCCTGATGTGATAGAGCCATCTGATGCTTTGCACTTTCAACCTGTATAACAATTAGAAACATACTGGGATCAAATTTCAGTTTTGCCGCCACCCGTTACTGCGCACGGGAGGCAGCTAACGGGCACCAAAGGCCTATCTTCAATGGTACGTGGTGCCCATGCCCCGGCTGAAATTGAGTCAACTCTTTGGCAGAGGCGCAAGAGGCCACGCTGTGCCGGCTAACGCCACCCACGTGGTGACGTCATCCAGCGTACAATGCCGCTTTGACGCCTCTATCGCAATATTTGCTTTGTACGGCTGCAGTGCCGGCAGGTGACCATACAGCCTGAAAAGCGTGGTGGTTAAACAGCGGAACTCGGGCGGAATCAGCCAGAAAGCAAGGTAAGTTTTTTTCTTTCTTTATTTCTTCATTTTTTCATTAGTTTTAAAAGTGGGGAAGTTTGTGTGTGGGTCGGAGAAGTTTGAGTTTTTTTTCTTTCTTCCTGTTTTCCAGCTAGCACAGCAGCAGCCTCCCGATGCGAGATTCAGTCGGCCTCCTGAGCTCCCGTCCGAGGATGAGTGTGCAGCGCCATGTTTAAGTACTGTTTTCTGATGCTGGGGTGTAAAAACTGAATTTGGCAGTTTAAGCCTGCACCTAACGCCTGGTGGTAAAATCCGCACTCAGGCAGTGACAGCGCCTCAAAAATGACGATACTGAATTTTGACCCCACTGACTCTGGAATGGGACACGGAGAGTACATCTTAGAAGTTAGAATAAAATCAAGCACCAAGTGATAGCAGGAATATATGGCAGAATAACAAATGGAATGCTTCAAGAAGAGTATTCTCAAAGTCCCAGGATCTGTATCCAGCCAGTCAAGGTGTCAGCCGTGGCTCAGTTGGTAGCATTGTTGCCTCAATGTGGGTTCAAGTCCCCCTGCAGAAACTGGAGCACAGAAATATCAGCCGATACTCCAGTGCAATACTAAGAGAGTGCTATACCATTGGAGGTGCTGTCTTTCAGATAAGATGTTAAACCGAGGCCCTGTCTGCCCTTTCAGGTGGATGTAAAATATACCATTGCACTATTTTGAAGACGAGCATGGAAGTTACCCAAGTGTTCTGGCCAATATTTATCCCTCAATCAATATCATTAAAAAAATATATATTATCTGGTCATTATCGCATTGCTGTTTGTGGGAGTTTGCTGTGTGCAAATTGATTGTCGCATTTCCTACATTAAAACAGTGACTACAGCCAATAAAGTACTTTTTTGAATTGTAAAATGCTTTGGGATGTCCTGAGGTCATGAAAGGCACTGTATAAATCCAAGTGTTTCTTTATGGCTTTGCCCAGCTTGCCGGTAGACAACAATTAAATAGGATTGTATTGGATAAGAGACAAAAAGAAGCAAAGAAAATTGCACAGGGACAGGGTGCAAGGCTATTAGATAGATAATTCATTCTGTCACAAACAAAGCCATATATAGAAGACTTAATTTACCCAGTATTCTTCCTGCTGTAGGTACCTAACACTAGGTTTATTGCCTGCAGCATTCACATTTCTAAAAGTACTGTCCTAAACATCTCAGCACAGAAATGATAAGTGTTACTTTTATTCCATGTAAAACACAAATCACTGATTTGATAGAAATGGCATTAGCACAAAAATGGTTTGTGTATCCCAGCAGGATTATAGCACATCACTATCGCTGTGTAGACATGTCCAATCAACCAAATCACAGACATCTTCAATAAACCCCAGGTACAGGACATACAGTCAGTTAACCCTAGGGACAGGATACATGATCATAATCCCCAGGAAGAAGATCCGGGGGATAGATTTTCATCTTCGACACCTGGGTGGCAAACTGGCAGAGCAGATTGCCTGCCCATTATAAAACACATCTGATTTTCATTCCATTGAAGTCAATGGTTCGATGATGGGTGGGCAATCCACTGTGCCAGATTCCCGCCCAGATGGTGAAAATAAAAATACAACCAATAGTCAATAAACTTCAGGAACAGGGCACACATTCAATAAACCCATTCCAGGATGCATGATCAATAAACATCAGAGACAGGGAATACATTCAATAAACCCAATGTTAGGACACATGGTCATTAAACATCAGAGACAGAGCTCACATTCAATAAACCCAGCAACAGGACTCCTGTTCAATAATCTTTAGGGACAGAGCACACATTCAATAAATCCAACAGCAGGATGCATGGTGAATAGAGTTCAAGGACTGGGCAGGACATCCAGGTCAGAGTCCTTGAAGTTTGCTATAGTTCTTTTAGTTCAGGTTGCCATCACAGACTTTGATATTTTTTGTTTTCTCCAAAACGTTTTAAGAACTGTGGGTACCAATCAAGCTCTGCGCACTTGCAGCATGTCATTCTGTGTGTGCTGGGGGTGTCAATAATTTATTTCAAGGATCTGTCAGGACTTTATATCATGAGTTCAACACATTGCAGGCACATGCAATATCCCAGCAGTATTCTTCTCGTGATCCAATATCTCGTTTACTAAATGCAAAAGGCTATATTTCAGATCATTGGGAAGACCAGCTCATTTCAAGAAACTGCCTTTTAGAGTAAGAATCATAGAATCATAGAATGGTTACAGCACAGAAGGAGTCCATTCGACCCATCGAGCCCGTGCCGGCTCTCTGCAAGAGCACTTCAGCTAGTCACACTCACCTGCCCTTTCCACATAGTCCTGCAATTGTTTTCCCATCAGGTACTTATCTAATTCCCTTTTGAAAGCCATGATTGGGTCTGCCACCACCATCCTTTCAGGCACTGCATTCCAGATCCTAATCACTCGCTGCGTAAAAAAGTTTTTCCTCATGTTACCTTTGGTTCTTTTGCAATCACCTTAAATCTGTGTCCTTTTATTCTCGACCCTTCCACCAATAGGAGCAGTTTCTCTCTATCTACTCTGTCTAGACCCCTCATGATTTTGAACACCTCTATCAGATCTCCTCTCAACCCTCTCTGCTCCAAGGAGAACAACCCCAGTTCTCTAGATTATCCATGTTATTGAGGTTCCTCATCCCTGGAGCTATTCTCATAAATCTTTTCTGCACCATCTCAAGGCCTTCACATCCTTCCTAAAGTGCGGCGCCCAGGATGGGAGACAATACTCCAGGTTGAGGCTGAACCAGTGTTTTATAAAGGTTTATCACAACTTCCTTGTTTTTGTACTCCTATATTTATGAAGCCCAGGATCCCGTATGCTTTTTCAACCACTTTCTCAGCCTGCCCTGCCACCTTCAACGATTTGTGCACATATACCCCCAGCTCGCTCTGTTCAGAAACCCACTTTAGGATTGTGTCCTTTAGTTTATATTGCCTCTCCTTATTCTTCCTACTAAAATGTATCACCGCACTTTTCTGCATTAAATTTCATCTGCCGTGTGTCAGGCCATTCCACCAGTTTGTCTATGTCTTCTTGACATCTATCACTATTCTCCTCACTGTTCACTATACTTCCAAGTTTTGTGTCAGCTTCAAATTTTGAAATTGTGCCCTGTGCTCCCAACCCAAGTAATTAATATACATCAAGAGAAGTAGTGGTCCCAGAACTGACCCCTGAGAAACAGCACTGTATACCTTCCTCCAGTCTGAAAAACACTCGTTCATCACTACACTCTGTTTCCTGTCACTTAGCCAATTTCATATTTATGCTCCCTTTTATTCCATGGGCTTCACCTTTGCTGGTAAGCCTATTATGTGACATATTATCAAATGCTTTTTAGATGTCCATGTACACCACATCAACCGCATTGTCCTCATCAACCCTCTCTGTTACTTCATCAAAAAGCTTGATCAAGTTAGTTAAACACGATTTGCCTTTAACCATGCTGGCTTTCTTAATGATTCCATACTTGTCCAAGTGATTGTTAACTTTGTCCCTGGTTATCGTTTCTGAAAGTTTCCCCACTGCCGAGGTTAAACTGACTGGCCTGTGGTTGCTGGGTTTATCCTTACACCCATTTTTGAACAGGGGTGCAACATTTTTGATTCTGTAGTCTTCTGGCACCACTCCAGTATCTAAGGAGGATTAGAAGATTATGGCATGTACCTCCGCAATTTCCACCTTAACTTCCATCAGCATCCAAGGATGCATCCCATGTGGTCCTGGTGACTCATCTACTTTAAGTACAGACAGCCTTTCTAGTACCTCCTCTATCAACTTTTATCCCATCCAGTATCTACACTACTTCCTCTTTCACTATGATTTTGGCAGCATTTTCTTCCTTGATGAAGACAGATGCAAAGTACTCATTTAGTATTTAAGACATGCGCTCCGCCTCCATGCCTAAGTTTCCTTTTTGGTCCCTAATCAGCCCCACACCTCCATCGAGGAAGACTTGCTTCCACTCTTAGAATGAATCTTTAGGTGGCTGAACAGTCCAATCTGAGAGCCACAGTCCCTGTCACGGGTGCGACAGACAGTCGTTGAGGGAAAGGGAGGGTAGGACAGGTTTGCCACACGTTCTTTCCGCTGCCTGCGCTTGTTTTCTGCATGTATTCGGCGATGAGACTCGAGGTGCTCAGCGCCCTCCCGGATGCACTTCCTCCACTTAGGGCGGTCTTTGGCCAGGGACTCCCAGGTGTCAGTGGGGATGTTGCACTTTATCATGGAGGCTTTGAGGGCGTTCTTGTAATGTTTCTTCTGTCCACCTTTGGCTCGTTTGCCATGAAGGAGTTCTAATTAGAGCACTTGCTTTGGGAGTCTCGTGTCTGGCATGTGGACAATGTGGAGCTGATCAAGTATGGTCAGTGCTTCAATGCTGGAGATGTTGGCCTGGTCGAGGACACTAATGTTGGTGCGTCTGTCCTCCCAGGGGATTTGTAGGATCTTGCGGAGGCATCGTTGGTGATATTTCTCCAGTGACTTGAGGTGTCTACTGTACATGGTCCATATATCTGAGCCATACAGGAGGGCGGGTATTACTACAGCCCTGTACACCATGAACTTGGTGGTAAATTTGAGGGCCTGGTCTTTGAACACTCTTTTCCTCAGATGGCCAAAGGCTGTGCTGGTGCACTGGAGGTGGTGTTGAATCTTCTCATCAATGTCTGCTTTTGCTGATAAGAGGCGGCCGAGGTATGGGAAATGGTCCACATTGTCCAGGGCCGCGCCGTGGATCTTGATGACTGGGGAGCAGTGCTGTGCAGTGAGGACAGACTGGTGGAGGACCTTTGTCTTACGGATGTTTAACGTAAGGCCCATGCTTTCGTACGCCTCAGTAAATACGTCGACTATATCCTGGAGTTCAGCCTCTGAATGTGCACAGACGCAGGCGGCATCCGCGTACTGTAACTCGACGACAGAGGTTGGGGTTGTCTTGGACCTGGCCTGGAGATGGCGAAGGTTGAACTGCTTCCCACTGGTTCTGTAGTTTAGTTCCACTCCAGCAGGCAGCTTGCTGACTGTGAGGTGGAGCATAGCAGCAAGGAAGATTGAGAAGAGGGTTGGGGCGATAACGCAGCACTGTTTGATCCTGATCCAGATGTGGATTCAATCTACAATGGATCCGTTGGTAAGGATCACGGCCTGCATGTCGTCGTGGTGCAGGCAGAGGATGTTGACGAACCTTTGGGGGCATCCATAGACCCTTGTGGTTGACAGTGTCAAAGGCCTTTGTAAGGTCGAAGAAGGCCATGTATAAGGGCTGGTGCTACTCCCTGCATTTTCCCTGCAGCTGTCGCGCTGCAAAGATCATGTTCATTGCGCCCCCATAGGGGACGAAATCCGCATTGTGACTCCGGGAGGAGCTCCTCGGCCACAGGGAGAAGACGGTTAAGGAGGACTCTAGCGACAATGGCTGATAGCAGGGAGATTCTCTGTAGTTGCCGCAGTCGGATTTGTCCCCTTTTAAAGATGGTCACGATCACTACATCTCTGAGATCTCCCAGCATGCGCTCCTCCCTCCAGATGAGAGAGATGAGGTGATGTATCCATGCCAACAGCGCCTCTCCGCCGTACTTTAGTGCCTCAGCAGGGATTCCATCCGCTCCTGTAGCCTTGTTATTCTTGAGCTGTCTTATGGTTTTTCCGACCTCATGCGGCGTTGGGGTTTCATTGAGGTGGTGGCGGATCGCATGCTGCAGGATGGAGTTGAGAACACTCAAGTCAAAGGCAGAGTCTCAATTGAGGAGATCTTCGAAGTGCTCCTTCCAGCAGGCTCTGACTGCCTCAGTGTCCTTGATGAGTGTTTCACCGTTCTTGGCCAGCAGTGGGGTGGGGCCTTGGGAGTTTGGACTATAGGTGGCCTTGATTGCGATGAAGAATCCTCGCACATCATGGCTGTCGGCCAGTTGTTGTATCTCCTGTGCTTTCTCCATCCACCACCTGTTCTTTAGGTCCCGGGTTTTTTGTTGGACCTCAGCCTTGAGCCGCCTGTAATGTTGCTTTGCTGCTCCTGAGTTGGGTTATTGCTTAAGGCTCAGAAATGCTCTGCACTTGCGATCTTTGAGTTCTTGGATCTCCTGATCATTTTCATCAAACAAGTCTTGGTGTTTTCTGGTTGAGTGACCAAGGGTCTCTTCGCCGGCACTGGTTATGGAGGCCTGGAGGGCAGACCAAGTGCTGTGGGCATTCTGCGTCTCAGGGTCATCAAGACACGCCAGATTGGCTGTGAGGCGCCGGCTGTATAGGGCTCTCTTAGCTGGGTCTTTAAGTGCCCCGGATTGATTTTTTTGCGGCACTGCTTCTGCTGTCCCCTCCACTTTGGGGCTATGTTGATGTCGATGATCGATCGGATTAGGCAGTGGTCCGTCCAGCAGTCGTTGGCTCCTGTCATGGTGTGGGTGATGAACACATCCTTGCAATCCCTGGCTCGGATGATGACATAGTCAAGCAGGTGCCAGTGTTTGGAGCGAGGGTGTTGCCACGATGCTTTGTATTTGTCCCTCTGGCGGAACAAGGTATTAGTGATGAGAAGCTCATGTTCTAGACATTTTGTCAGGAGTAGGGTACCGCTGGAGTTGGCTTTCCCTACCCCCCTCTGCCAATCACGCCTCCCCAGAGGGCTGTGTCTTTGCCGACCCTGGCGTTAAAGTCACGAAGGAGGATCAGTTTGTCGTCCGTGGGGAGGCGAGACAGGGATTTTTCAAGCTTGGAGTAAAAACCTTCTTTGGTCTCATCCGTTGCATCGACTGTTGGGGCGTACGCACTGATGACTGTCGCACATTGGTTCCGGGATAGGGTGAGTTGAAGAGTTATGAGGCGTTCGTTAACCCCACGGGGTGGTCAACCAGCTCGATGTTGATGGCGAAGCCAACTCCATGAAGGCGGCATTCTTCCTCTGGTTTCCCTTTCCAGAAAAAGGTGTAATCTCCACCTTGTTCCTTGAGCTGGCCTTCCCCTGCCCACCGGGTCTCGCTTAGGGCGGTGATGTCGATGTCAAAGCTTCTAAGTTATCGGGCAACTATGGCGGTGTGGCATTCCGGCCTGTCGCTGTTGGAGTTGTCCATGAGGGCCCTGACTATGCAGGTCCTGATCTTTATGTTAACAGAGTGGAAAATGGCTGTGCGTGAGTTCGTTTAACGTTGGGTGGCCGTTGCACACTGGCTACCACACGGGCTTAGTTGAGCAAGGTATTGGTCCAGTGGCAAGGGGGTCCAAGATGACTGGAGACCAGGCACTGCTGTATGAGCCTAATTGCCTACAGCGAGATGTTGGCCACAAGCTCGGCGTCGAGTAGTGCCCTTGATGGTAGGTGGTCCGAGGCTTGGTTGCGGGCAGGCATTGGGAGGGTCCATGGTCCGCTGGTGACCGGACATCACCCCATCTCCAGCGAAGGGCCTTCATCCCTCCAGCGGCGGGGCTTCTCCCTCCAGTGGCGGGCCTTCATCCCTCCAGCGGCGGGGCTTCTCCCTCCAGTGGCGGGCCTTCATCCCTCCAGCGGCGGGCCTTCTCCCTCCAGTGGCGGGCCTTCTCCCTCCAGTGATGGGCTTTCTTCCCTCGGATTGGAAAGCAGCTAATGTAACGCCTCTGTTTAAAAAAGGGGGCAGACAAAAGGCAGGTAACTATAGGCTGGTTAGTTTAACATCTGTAGTGAGGAAAATGCTTGAAGCTATCATTAAGGAAGAAATAGCGGGACATCTAGATAGGAATAGTGCAATCAAGCAGACGCAACATGGATTCATGAAAGGGAAATCATGTTTAACTAAATTACTGGAATTCTTTGAGGATATAACGAGCATGGTGGATAGAGGTGTACCGATGGATGTGGTGTATTTGGATTTCCAAAAGGCATTCGATAAGGTGCCACACAAAAGGTTACTGCAGAAGATAAAGGTACGCGGAGTCAGAGGAAATGTATTAGCATGGATCGAGAATTGGCTGGCTAACAGAAAGCAGAGAGTCGGGATAAATGGGTCCTTTTCGGGTTGGAAATCGGTGGTTAGTGGTGTGCCACAGGGACCACAACTGTTTACAATATACATAGATGACCTGGAAGAGGGGACAGAGTATAGTGTAACAAAATTTGCAGATGACACAAAGATTAGTGGGAAAGCAGGTTGTGTAGAGGACACAGAGAGGCTGCAAAGAGATTTAGATTGGTTAAGCGAATGGGCTAAAGTTTGGCAGATGGAATACAATGTCGGAAAATGTGAGGTCATCCACCTTGGAAAAAAAAACAGTAAAAGGGAATATTATTTGAATGGGGAGAAATTACAACATGCTGCGCTGCAGGGGGACCTGGGTGTCCTTGAGCATGAAACTCTTTTTGGATTCTTGAGCATGAATCCCAAAAAGTTAGTTTGCAGGTGCAGCAGGTAATCAGGAAGGCGAATGGAATGTTGACCTTCATTGCAAGAGGAATGGAGTACAAAAGCAGGGAGGTCCTGCTGCAACTGTACAGGATATTGGTGAGGCTGCACCTGGAGTACTGCGTGCAGTTTTGGTCACCTTACTTGAGGAAGGACATACTAGCTTTGGAGGGGGTACAGAGACGATTCACTAGGCTGATTCCGGAGATGAGGGGGTTACCTTATGATGATAGATTGAGTAGACTGGGTCTTTACTCGTTGGAGTTCAGAAGGATGAGGGGTGATCTTATGGAAACATTTAAAATAATGAAAGGGATAGACAAGATAAAGGCAGAGAGGTTGTTTCCACTGGTCGGGGAGACTAGAATTAGGGGGCACAACCTCAAAATACGGGGGAGCCAATTTAATACCGAGTTGAGAAGGAATTTCTTCTCCCAGAGGGTTGTGAATCTGTGGAATTCTCTGCCCAGGGAAGCAGTTGAGGCTAGTTCATTGAATGTATTCAAATCACAGATAGATAGATTTTTAACCAATAAGGAAATTAAGGGTTATGGGGAGCGGGCGGGTAAGTGGAGCTGAGTCCACAGACAGATCAGCCATGATCTTGTTGAGTAGTGGAGCAGGCTCGAGGGGCTAGATGGCCTACTCCTGTTCCTAATTCTTATGTTCTTATGTTCCCTCCAGCGGGATCGGACCTCTCCTCCTCGATAACGGCTGGACCTCTCCTTCCCCACTGGTGACCTGGCCTCTTCTAACTGATGAGCATCATGGCTGTGACTCTTCCACTCTTCCACTCCTTACTGACCACAAGATCCTGCAAATCCCTTGGGAGGACAGGCGCACCAACATCAGTGTCGTTGTCCAGGCTAACATCCCCAGCATTGAAGCACTGACCACACTCGATCAGCTTCGCTGGGCAGGCCACATAGTTCGCATGCCAGACACGAGACTCCCTAAGCACATGCTCTATGCGGAGCTCCTTCACGGCAAATGATCCAAAGGTGGGCAGCGGAAATGTTACAAGGACACCCTCAAAGCCTCCCTGATAAAGTGCGACATCACCACTGACACCTGGGAGTCCCGAGCTGAAGATCGCCCTAGGTGGAGAAAGTGCCGCTGGGAGGGCATTGAGCTCTTTGAATCTAAACGCCGAGAACGGGAAGAGGTCAAGCGCAGGCAGCGGAAGGAGCGTGCGGCAAACCAGTCCCACCCACCCCTTCCCTCAGAAAATGTCTGTCCCACCTGTGACAGGGTCTGTGTTTCTCGTATTGGACTGTTCAACCACCAAAGGACTCACTTCAGGAGTGGAAGCAAGTCATCTTTGATTCCGAGGGACTGCCTATGATGATGATGACTTGTCTCCCACACGGAGTTATGCTTATACAGGAAGCCATTTACTGTATATTCTGACCACAATCCCTTAGGTGGCTAAATTTGACATTCAATGAGAATGTGCATTTGTTGTGACAGAGCATGGAAATATGGGAGTACAATAGTTACCTGGCACCATCGTGGCTCGCAGAATAGAAATGCTCCCATGCTTTCCGATTAGGATTCGAATGTTGTCTTTGTTCACACACACAATGCTAAGGGGTGGTAAAGAATATAACAAAAAATGACATTTTAACCAGAGTTTCTCTTGTTTTTTGTTTACATTGTATCAAATGGAGGTTACACTTTCATTAAAAAGCCAATAGGGGTAACTTTCGAGTTTGACGACTATGTTAATTATTTGTATGTGTTACCCAGCTACTTTATTTGCCAGACTGACCCTCATTACTTTGTTGGATTGCTTTGTCACAAGTGTAGTGTGCTATGTAATCTAAGCAGTTCAGCTTGCTGAGAACTACCTGAAACTAAATCACTTTGAAATCAAAATGGAATTCGAGACATAAATGCTACAGAACCACCAGTATGAATCAGCTCAGTTTGTCTTGTCATGGAGCATGCAGATACGCAATTTTTTACAAGCCCTATTCTGTTTTCCGCTGAGCAACGATGGATTTTCCGGTCCTGTCGGCCTCTGTTTTCGCCCTGGAGGGGTGGCAGTGGTGGCGGTGAGCTCTTCTGGGCAGGCAACCAGCTTCCAGGGCCCCGCCGGGGTTTTCGGGGCCGGTCTCGGCGGGGTGCGGAGCATTGCCGCCCAAAAGAGGTGAGCCGGTGTGCAACGCCCCTGGTTGCGACACCGGCTTGACTTCTGAGTCCTGCCCGCCCCGTAGCACTGCGTAGCGTGCCCTGGGCCGACCTATACCGCCTGCAGTGAGGTAAGTAATGTCCACATCAGGTAAGTGTGATTAGGTTTTTTTTACGATTGATGTTGTGGTGGTGTGGGCTATGTATTGGGAATGTTTTTGGTGGGTTTTTTTCATTTTTTTTTCCTTCTCCCCGGGCCTCACTTAGAGCACTCCCAGGCATGCTGTTTAGCTCAGGATTTTCTCATGCTCAGCCGGCCTAGTGCCCTAAAAGAGGTGTGCAATACCTTCCTGAGTGTTCCGCCCCACACACAAGGCCCAGTTGCCGAATTTTGCAAATATTCCTGCCGCAAACTTTACCGCCTCACCGCTATTACCGTCCCAAAATGTGCAAAACTGAAAATCCAGCACTTAGTCTCATACACTGTAAGAAGGATTCAAAGGGCTTAACTGGCTGATTTGTTTGATAAACCTTTTGTGATCTGTTTCCTGACTTGTATTACATTGAATTATTTAACACCTCCCTTTTGTGTTTGCATCTGTATATAATTATATTTCTGAATAAATGCCTCTCATAGTTTAGCCTGTTATAAAAAGTATCTGGTATGGGAGATGTTATTCATCTTCCGAAGTGACCAGAGATGTAATAATAAGGGGAATTCCATGCTCTGCAGCATGTGATTTCCCGTAGAATTCATAAGGCTGAGTTACAGGGCATACAGAGCATGGGCTCGTTTATGGAAGCTACCCTTTGTAATGAGAAGGATAAAAAGTACTATTGGAGCAAGCTTAAATCTTATCATTGAATAGTGACAACCTTGCAGGGCAAGACAGCCACGCATTTGGGATGTGTTGATTTGAGTCAAAAGGCTTAGCTGGTTATTTTCAAGCCTGGATATGGTGAACTAACTATATCTTCCACGCACCCTCCAGAAATGACAAGCTCATTTTGCACGCTTAGTTATTGTGCACATTGCTCCAATTCGATGATGCACGGTCTAGAAATTAAGCTTTTGTCACTGAGCGACATGTGTAGTGTGCATTCTAATTAGCAAGTAATGAAGTCTCATTTAATTATTACACTGTAATGCTTTGCTGGAGAATTAAATCAAACTCCTTATAAATAACAACACATTGTTCAATTATTTATTCTGTCATGTATTGGGTGCATTTTGCAAATCCTGGTTAGTTGCTTTAATTCCTCCAGTGTTTCAGTTATATTATGTTTAAATTAAAAATACATTCTAATTTGTGGCTGCTCCTTAGAGTCCTCGACTCAGATGCATTGTGTTGCCCCGGATGACAGGTGGAGCTCTGACATGGAACAAATATATCGGGTACAGAAATCCATCCTTCAGAGGATGCAAGCGAAGCAACTTGCCTCTCAAGGAGGGACCTGACCCTCTGCGTTGCGAGTGAGATAGGAGGGAGGGAGAAACTAAGACATAAGAGAGGAAAAGGGAAAGGCAGAAAGAAAGAGGAGAATGTGAGCAAAATAGGATAAGAATGTGAGAGAAGAATTTACTTGAATTTGAATCTAACCTGTGCTGCAACTACCCTGGCAGCATGTGATGAGACACTGGAAAAGGAGCTTTTCTCTGTGTCTAGCTAGAAGCATTGGCCTGAATTTCTGCCAGGGTGCACTGTTTTTTTTTTCAGCGCAATTCACATGGAATCGACGAAACCAGCAAAAAAGATCGCAAACTTTTAAGTGCAGATTACGTTCAGTGCAAATTGAGTTTCCGAGATCTTTTGCGCTAGTTTAAAAAACATCGTATTAGTAACCGACCCTGCCCGCAAAACTGGTCACATCCCAGACTGAATGAATCACCATTGTGAGTTTCCACTAATTATATCTGTTTGCGGGCTTTTGAGGAGATTTTTAAAATTAAACATTTTATTTAGATACACTAATCATTATCATAGGCAGTCCCTCGAAATCGAGGAAGACTTGCTTAAGTGAGTTCTCAGGTGACTGTACAGTCCAATATGGGAATTACAGTCTCTGTCACAGGTGAGACAGACAGTCCTTGAAGGAAAGGGTGAGTGGGGAGTCTGGTTTGTGGCACGCTCCTTCCGCTGCCTGCGCTTGGTTTCTGCATGCTCTTGGCGACAAGACTCGAAATGCTCAGCGCCCTCCCGGCTGCTCTTCCTCCACTTAGGACGGTCTTTGGCCAGGGATTCCCAGGTGTCAGTGGGGATGTTGCACTTTATCAAGGAGACTTTGAGGGTGTCCTTGAAAGATTTCCTCTGCCCACCTGGGGCTCGCTTGCCGTGTAGGAGTTCCGAATAGAATGCTTGCTTTGGGAGTCTTGTGTCGGGCATGCAGATGATGTAACCTGCCCCGTGGTGCTGGTCGAGCATGGTCAGTGCTGGGGATGTTGGCCTGATCGTGAAACTGACGTTGGTATATCTATCCTCCCAGGGGATTTGCAGGATCTTGTGGAGACATCGTTGGTGGTATTTCTCCAGTGATTTGAGGTGTCTGCTATATATGCTCCATGTCTCTGAGCCATACAGGAGGCCCTGTAGACCATAAGCTTGGTGCCAGATTTGAGAGCCTGATCCTTGAACACTCTCTTCCTCAGGCGACCGAACGCTGTGCTGGTGCACAGGAGGTGGTGTTGGACCTCGTCATCGATGTCTCCCTTGCTGATAGTAGCCTCCCAAGGTATAGAAAATGGTTCACGTTGTCCTCCTCCATTTCGGCTACCCCCAAAAGTTTGTCACCATCCTCCACCTTCTCCATGATGACATGCAAGCTGTGATCCTGACCAATGGATCCGCCACAGACCCAATCCACGTCCGGACTGGGGTCAAGCAGGGTTGCGTCATCGCGCCAACCCTCTTCTCAATCTTCCTTGCAGCAATGCTCCATCTCACGGTCAACAAGCTCCCCACTGGAGTGGAACTAAACTACAGAACCAGTGGGGACCTGTTCAATCTTCGTCGCCTCCAGGCCAGGTCCAAGACCACTCCAACCTCTGTCGTCGAACTACAGTACACAAACGATGCTTGCGTCTGCGCACATTCAGAGGCTGAACTTCAAGCCATCGTCAACATCTTCACCGAGGTGTACGAAAGCATGGGATTTACACTAAGCAAAGATTTTCCACTAACCTGACCCCGCCATACAGCACTGCCCTCCGGTCATCAAAATTCACGGCATGGCCTTTGACAACGTGGACCACTTTCCATACCTTGGGAACCTACTAAGAACACTAATAGGAATGTTTTAAAAACTTTTGGATATAAATGTTCTTTTAAATTTACTAAGAAGCTGACTACTGTATACCAAATTAACTACTTAATGATTCCGTATAGTCATTTAAAGTCATTTTCAGTTATTTAAAATCGAGTTACTCACAAGTGGTGGACTAGACTCTTTGATTAAAATACTTATTTTTAGTGATAAATCCATTTTCATCTGTGTTAATCAAACTGCATCAGGTTACCACTTAAATATATCAAGGAATACTTTATACATACATTTTTTTTAAAATTAGGTTCTAAAACACTGCCCGATTGCGCTGCTTCATGGCAGATTTTACATTCCATGATATGCAAATGAGGTTGAGTAGAAACCTGAGAAAACAAACGCTTCTCAAAACTGGCACAATTAGTGCCCGGATTGCTGATTGCTCCCAAAGACTAAACTCTACCTCACTTAATTTTAGGCTTTGTTTTTGTACATCGTGACACCAAATAAAACACTGAAATGACTGCCTCATACCCTGCTAGTGACCATCTCATGCTCCCAATAAAAGAAAGAAAGACTTGCATTTATATAGCGCCTTTCATGACCACTGGACGTCTCAAAGTGCTTTACAGCCAATAAACTACTTTTAGAGTGTAGTCACTGTTGTAATGTAGGAAACGCGGCAGCCAATTTGCGCACAGCAAGCTCCCACAAACAGCAATGTGATAATGACCAGATAATCTATTTTTTTTGTTATGTTGATTGAGGGATAAATATTGGCCAGGACATTGGGGATAACTTCCCTGCTTTTCTTCGAAATAGTGCCATAGGATCTTTTACACCCACTTGAGAAAGTAGACAGAGCCTCGGTTTAACATCTCATCTGAAAGATGGCACCTCCGACAGTGCAGCACTCCCTCAGCACTGCACTGGAATGTCAGCCTAGATTTTTGTGTTCCAGTCCCTGGAGTGGAACTTGAGCTCACAACCTTCTGACTCAGAGGCGAGAGTGCTACCCACTGAACCACAGCTGACAGATATATTTTTTATTTATTTATTTGAAAGGCGCTATATAAATCCAAGTCTTTTATTGGGGGCATGAGATGGTCACGAGCAGGGTATAAGGCAGTCACACAATTCTTGGTGTCACAATGTACAAAAACAAAGCCTAAAATGTATTTATACATTTATTATATTCAGGTCCTGCAGGAGAGGAGGGGATATCTTCAATATATTTTTGAGACTCAGCTATTCAACCAACACGCAAATAAAGAATCTCACATCATATTGAAAACTCCAAAGGACAAATACATTTTCCACATCGCTGTCTTTCCCTCATGGCAAAATTCAGCACAAGATACTTTTAACATCCAAAAATACATTGTCGTATGTCTGGCAGCATGAATTCGACCAGTACAGGAAGGGGTCAGATACCTATTAAAGCGCTTAATGGTATTCACACCTCTACTGTGGAGATTCACTAGCAATTTGATGAAGGAGCTAATCAATTTAAACCAAAAGTTCCCCACTCCCGCCCCCTTCGGAGAATTTCACATACACACTCCCTCTTCCTAAGAAACAGTATTAGTGCAGAGAACAAGAGGATTTTATTTTCTCGGCTGACATAATATATGGCTTACGATTTGTAATTTGCATTCAACTCTTTGACGAAAAAAGGCTTTCCCCAAAAAACTTCTCTCAGCTATTTTTTTTATTCCTCAGTGATAAGCACAGGGTCAGCCTGCTGGTTTAGTTCGTTTTATTTCTGTTCATTTCCAGAGCTAAAATATTAATTGCATTCTAGGAGAGGAGGCGGCTGCATAATTGAATTGGATCAGTTCTTTCCACAGGCCTGAAATCACTCATTACCACACAAACTGAAAATGACCCAGAAACTCATACGCAACATCTTCCTCACAAATGGATACATTCGCGATACTCAGCCCCCCATGAGGAACAGTTACTAAAACTGTCCAAATGAAAAATTCTATCAAGTTCTGTTATTGTACGTTATTATTAGAACAGTGCTTCTAGATCTACAATTGTGGAAACCTTATGCACATAAATCTACCACGACTACTACTAATAAATTCCCACCTGTCAACTCAGCTGTGGCAATGCGGCCAAATGAATTCTCTCCAGTGTTGTTGGTTCTGAACTAGCCTGGCCGTTTAGGTCATTTGTAACCTTTTCTATAACAAGTAATTCTTGCTATTGTCTAACTAGCGTTGCCTTGGCTTCTCGTTCTATGGACATCTGTATGCAGGACCGTTAAAGGTATCATAGCATGCTACATAAATCTTCAGCCATACAAAACTTAAGGCAGTGATGGCAGATTTTTAGTTGGCCATTGCCTGCGCCCCAGCACTCCCACCCCACCCCCAACCATCAATGTTCTCCTGTTAACTCCTGAAGGTAGCAATTCGCAGTGCAGTACAGTTCCATAGGCACCACCAAAGTGCTGAGAGCCATGTCAAGAGCGGTCACTTTTACGAAATGTTGGGGTTTGGCTGTTTGCTTGTCCCAGTTGGCAGTTAAATCAATTTTCCTGGTTTCACCCCCATTAAGCTGCTGAGTCACGGAGTCCACCTCATCTGTGCTTCCCACTCACACTGAATCTATATTGACCACCTTCACCCTTGCCAGCTGCTGTGTCGGGTGTTAGGGTGGGGGGGGTGGGGGCGGGGGAGGAAGCGTGCCTCCATGACATCTCCATTTACATAGTAAAACATCCCATGCGCTTCACAGAAATGTAATCCGGCAAAGAATAATTGACACCGAGCCAAAGAAAAGGACATTAGGTAGGTTACCAAAAGTTTGATCAAAGTGATAGGTTTTAAGGAGTCTTTTGGGGGGAGAAAGTCAGGGCATTTGCATCTCCTGTTAGCGCCCCCGGGGTGCAAACGACTTTTCGCCTGGGTGCGGCAGCGCTACCGACTCCCACAAAATTCCATGGGAGTTTAACAGGAGCAGTAACAGGTAGTGCCCCGCTATGCTGCGCCGGCGATGACAACGTCATCACCGTGTGTAGTGACTTGTTTTTGCCCCGGAATGAAAATTTGGTAGTGCCCCCTGAAGGGCAATAATTAAAGGGGAGGTGGGAAATGTAAAAAAAAACATTTTGTCCTCGATCGCGGGGTCCGTACCACGATCTTGCAGCCCAACATCCGCTTGTGTGCTGGGCTGCTGCCACATCACTCCACTCCCTGGTGGTCCAGGGATGGCCCTGTTTCCCGCCCGCAGACTTGGCAGCTTAGCCCTCCCCTTTAATGAAGGGGAGGGCCCTATCTACGCGGCAGTGCTATGCGTCCCACCGCATAGCACTGTGCCATTCGTGGAGTCTTTCCGCCCTGCCCATGCCTGCTCCCGCCCCACTGAGCAAGTGGAGTGTGATATTTTGCACTTCACTTGCTCTCGGGGGTGGTAAGCTGATTATAGGTCGTGGGGCGGGATGGGACTTCTGTGCCTGGTGTAGGAACTCCCACCTTCCAGGTGCTACTGCCTCCAAACGGGTCAGTACACAATTTCGGCCCCATAAAGTAGGAGAGAGAGGTGGAGAGGTTTACGGACGGAATTCCAGAGCTTAGTGCATAGGCCGTTAATACCTATGTTCGCAGCACTTTCTTTCAAGCTCCTAAATGGCCATCATAAAATCAGGCAGACTGAGATTCCCTGATTCATGGATTTACCTTTTAATGTCAGATGGGTCAGATAAAAGGCAGAAGACTTGCACTTATATGGCACTTCCACATTTCTGGATCTGTATTTGATTATAGAAGAATGCTTTTGTAATTTGTATTAAAATGATAACATTAAGCTCAAAAGCTGTTAAATTCACAGCACAGGCTAATTGGGATTATATTCAAATGATATCCAGAGTGCCTGAATCAATTGAGAGTCATTGAAATCATCCTAGCCGTCATTCATATCTCTTGCATTAGGACGCCTCATCCATTTAAACACAGCAGGGTGGAGTTTCTAGGGCCTCTGACCTTAGAGGGCGATGGTTCGTTTGATTGGTAGTTCTGCTGGCCAATCCCTGGGCACGGAGAATTGGGAGAGGGTCAGAGGCTAAGCCCTTGGTTTCTTGTCCTGCTCGGAATAAAAGAAACAGTCTAATTTGGCAGGAGAACCAGGTCTAAGGAGCAAGAAAGTGCTTTCTTTATGCTCAGTTCCAACCAGTTTCAGAGTCTTTTGGCCAGAAGCGTGCACTTCGCCTGCCAACAGAGCAGCGGATGTACTTTAGTTTTTTTCTACATGATAAGGACGGTTACAAAATAAACGGACGTAAAATGAGATTTGATGTAAATTGTAACTCTGATCTCTTACTGTTTGTAAAATAAGCCAACTCGTCAATTTATATTTGGCCTTTTCTCACTAAAGTGCTCATCAGTCCATCTTTCAGAAGACTGGTGACACACACGAGATGACAGTAGCCAATTTATATAACAAGGGTTTCCATTGTTACAATCCTTGGCTCTCGCTATTGCATGACTAGATACTGGACAATAAAGTGAAACTCCTCATCATAAAGGATGTGGGGTCTGCTGACAGGAGAGACTCGTGGCACGGAACCTGAGAGAATAACGAATGTAAATCCAAAATTTGTAACAACATCTTGTCACTTTGCTGAAACATCTCTAAATGCTTCACATACTATGTGTTACTTTAAAGTGCAGCGATTCTTTTATATAAACAAATCCGTCAGGCATTTTGCACTCAGTAAAATTGTGCAAACAGCAAATAATCTGATTTTAATGGAGGGAACAATGTTGACCAGGGTGTCAGGAAAAGAACTTTGAATAATACTCTGGTATCTTTATTATTCATCTAAAAAGGCAGGCAAAACCTTGGTTTAACATTTCATCTAATGCAGAAATCCTCAGTACTGAAGCCTGGATTATGTGATTATCATGCAGGAGATCATGAACTCTTGTCAGTCTCCCATGAGAGAGTCTATGCGATAAAGTTAGTGGGCCTACTTAGATTTTGATGTGGTGATGCCCCAAGTATAAAGCTCAAAATTGAAAATTGCATCACTAAGACTTATCTAATATTGACAGCTCTGTTCTCTGACCAATCTTTGGATGACAAAGAAAACCTTTTGGTGTTGGTGTTGGAGGTTTAGCTGGATACTGTATCCATGTGCTTCTAAGGGATATTACCAGTTCATTGTTGCAAAATGACCTGTCAGCAAGATAGCACCGTGACACTCTACAATGTTCAGACATCTGCTGAATGAGAGATGCAGCGAGATAGTATGAGTGAGATGGGACCATGATTGATTTTTCAGAATACTTCTTCGTTGACAGTCATGCTGTGTGTCACAATCGTCCCATCAGTCATTTAGTGTCTGATGGAGTTGCTTCTCTGCTGTCATCTGTTTAAAGGATGGATTATCTGCTCATCCCTTATCAGGTTTAGACAGTTAGACTATGGGATAGTAAACTAATCCTTTGGAATAAATTGAAAGTAAATTTGAGGTCTTGGGAAGATGAGCAGCACAGAAGAGTAGTCCATTTTTTGGTTGTCTGTTGAAGCCCAGAGGAATATAGAAACATAGAAACATAGAAAATAGGTTCAGGAGTAGGCCATTCGGCCCTTTGAGCCTGCACCACCATTCAATATGATTATGGCTGATCATGCAACTTTAGTACCCCATTCCTGCTTTCTCTCCATACCCTTTGGACCACCGGATGTCCCAAAGCGCTTTACAGCCAATGAAGTGCCCCCGAAATGGTGTGTCACTGTTGCAATGTAGGAAAACCGGCAGCCAACCCTCGCACAGCAAGCTCCCACAAACAGCAACGTGACGACCACCAGACAATCTGTTGTTTATTATGAGATCAAAAAAAAAAATTGACAACGAGCTGTATAAGTAGAAATTAGCACCAGTGAACAAAAGCTTGGTCAAAGAGATAGGTTTTAAGGAGAGTCTTGAAGGAGGAAAGAGAGGTAGAGAGGCGGAGAGGCTTAGGCAGGGAGTTCCAGAGCTTTGAGCCCAGGCAACAGAAGGCACAGCCACTAATGGTTGAGCGATTATAATCAGAGATGTTCAAGAGGGCGGAATTAGAGGAGTGCAGATATATCGAGGGGGCTGGGGAGGGGGGGGCGGTTTGTGGGGCTGGAGGAGATTACAGAGATAGGGAGGGGCGAGGCCATAGAGGAATTTGAAAATAAGGATGGGAATTTTGAAATCAAGACGTTGCTTAACTGGAAGCCAATGTAGGTCACCGAGCACAGGGGTGAGCGGGACTTGGTGCGAGTTAGGACACGGGCAGATGAGTTTTGGATCACCTGTAGTTTACGTAGGGTAGAATGTGGGAGGCCAGCCAGGGGTGCGTTGGAATAGTCAAGTCTAGATGTAACAAAGGCATGGATGAGGGCTTCAGCAGCAGAACCAATTACTGGGATCTTTGAAACCTAAGACATATTAACTCTTGGAATACTGGGGCTATTCCATGACTTCATTGTGCAAAATAGAAAGGTCGGAGGGTGCTCGTTATCAACAGCATTGCTTAAGGAAACCAATCTCTTCACCCTCACCCTCTTCAGCATAGAAACCTGGTACAAATGACGCTGGAACCAATACAAGACAGGTGATCACCTTAGCTGTCACGATTACCATGCATTCCAACAACTGGTATGGTAACCAGGGATGGAAAGTTTCAGTGCACTTGTCTACCCTTCCTCCATTTTCATTTTTGGGGTCCATGTTTACAAGGTAATTAGGAGTTTTGTCTGGTACCTGTAGGACCTGCATTGTCCTTGATGTGATTGGGTACAGTTAAATGAGCCTTTTGTGAGCCAACTATAATTTAATTCAGCCAAAAAGAAAACCCACAAATCTATAATGACTCAGGGGTTTCACTGGAAGATAGTTGTGACCCAGCATAGAAGATTGAGTTGATTTGGAATTAATTTAATTTATATAAATCTGAGTTTCTCTAAATCCAGATTTAGATCTGTATCCAGGTTTGCACATTGGCCTATTTGCAAAATTAGTACAAGTATTGGCAATTAACTTAAAACCAGGATCTGCATGCCCATCAACCATACCAATCTTTGCAAATTACGAACCGCCAATATCCCATAATCTGTGCTTCAAGACCCCTCAACTCAGTGGCCAGTGACACACTGGCATCACATGCCAACTCAACAGTGGCAACATCCCAAACTTTGCATTGCCAATACCCTCAATTCAGCCCATAGTAAACACACCCAAACTCAGTACTGGCAACAGCTCTGCACCACAAAACATCCTTAAGTAAGTGCCCATCAGTGTTGCTACATCCCTAAACTCAGTGTCCAATTCAACACTCACCAACAACCCCAAACCTGCACTGCAACACTCCTGAACTCCCTGTCCAATCCCCACCACACCCCCCTCCAACTCTTGAAAAAAATCAGCATCGCCGCATCTCCTTACTGAGATTTGCCAATGTCCCCAAATTCACACGTATCAATAACCCAAATTCAGCATTCACCAACAACCCCAAACTCAACACTGCAGATGAGCCTGAACTGAGCATTTGCCAAACTCAGGGCTCAATTTTCCCCAATTATCTGCAGCGTTTTTTTTTTGAGTAAATTAAAATCTCCAAATTTCCCCAAAGTTTCTGTGCCACCATAATTCACTTAGGTTAGTATTTTTTAGGCTACAATTTTTTTTTAACCTCATTGGGGGCGTAACCTGCTACCCGCGGCAATTGTGGCTATTTATGGAAGATTGGCCAACTACGATTTTTCTTAAGACGGCTTATGTGTCTGCTCTGAAAAACCTCTGGGCAGTTAACAAAATCAGCGCAGGCAAGAGAATCGGCGCAGAAGATCCAGTTCCATGGCTAGGACAGCAGTGGCAGAGAGGGAGAGAGAGAGAGTGGGTAATTATAACCTCTTTTACTTACCGGTTCTGTAGTACTGTAACAATCTCCTTTTTGTCTTTAATCTTGAATTAACTTTAATCTGGGGCTTTTGGTCTGGTCTGTCCACCTTTCGGTCTGGGCTAGGAGCGGCACCGGCTGAGTGGGGGAGGGAGGTCTTTCGGCCCGGGCTAGGAGCGGCATCAGCTCCGAGGGGGAGGGAGGCCTTTCGGTCTGGGCTAGGAGCGACACTAGCTCCGTGGGGGAGGGAGCCTTTCAGTCTGGGCTAGGAGCGGTACCGGCTCCGAGGGGGAGGGAGGCCTTTCAGTCTGGGCTAGGAGCGGCACTAGCTCCATGGGGGGAGGGAGGCCTTTCAGTCTGGGCTAGGAGCGGTACCGGCTCCGAGGGGGAGGGAGCCTTTCAGTCTGGGCTAGGAGCGGCACTAGCTCCATGGGGGGAGGGAGGCCTTTCAGTCTGGGCTAGGAGCGGTACCGGCTCCGAGGGGGAGGGAGCCTTTCAGCCTGGGCTAGGAGTGGCACCAGGCACCATTGGGGGAGGTGGAGGTGGGGGGCGGGGGGGGTGGTGTGGGAGGGAGGGGAGCCTTTCCAATTCCATTTACTTTTGGCATAAAGACTCTTTAATATTTTCATGTTGGCAAGCTGAAAGGTGCTTGTGCAGGTTGCTGTGAGCTGGCCAGAATGTCCCGTATGTGTCACTTTCCAGCCTCAGCCCTCAGTGTGTCCCTCGTTAACCTGGCAACCCGTTCTTTTTGGTGCACATCTTAGGCTCCACCCCCAGAGCTTAAGGACAATGTGCGCCGGGCCACATTCACAAGTTAAAATGGGGAATCTTTCAACTTTTTTTTTTAAGTCGTTGGGCCCCAAAAAAAGGGCGTAATTCTTCAAATACGGCAAAAAACGGCATTGGGGAAAATTGAACCCTTGTGCTAGTAACACCCCAAATCTCAGAGCAGCTATTGCAACTTGGATATGGGCTCATCTCAGCTGCAATAAAACAAATAGACCAGCTCAAAACATGCTCCCTCATCCTGGGGAAAAATGATAAGTTCTTTACTCTTCACTCATGTTTCTTTGGGCTGACATTCGGTGGCACTGGAATGCTGCAGACAAGCAGCAATTCTCATTACCAGATAGAGCAATTATTGAGTGGAATCCAGTTTGTTTACAGTCGTGCCCCTCTCGCTGTGATCCCAGATTCAGGAGCTATCTCGACAGGAGATCCTGGGAGTGGGAGGTAATTTATACTACTGGTTAACAAGTATGATTGCTGAGTGAATCAGAGAAAGCAATCTCAGTCTCAGTCACTTAATCCAGCTTAAAAGGTTAGTGGGAATAAAGCAACCTGAAATAGTGTTCTGATAAAGTGCAATTGGATGACAAATAACTGTAAATCTCACAAAAGTTGAAATGAAAGTCACTAATTAACATTTAAAAAAACTGAAATCATAAGCAGTTCTCATTTTAGTGTCAGAATCTCAACCACTTTGACCCAAACTGCCCTTGTTCATCAACAAGCACTGACTGTAATGAATTATTTATATATTTTATTTATATTTATATATATATATATATTATACACATTATATATATATATATATTTTAACACCAGACACTGCAGCACAGCAGGTTTAGCTTGACCATTTGGCCTCACATCAACCTGCCTGAGCTAAAGTATAGCTGCCTTTAGTTCTCCAATACTGAGCTACCAAGAACATCTAATCCTTCATCCTCAATAAATCACTTCGAAGCAAAAGGCCCTTCCTTTGTACAAGAATCTTGTGACAATGATTCTGTGTCAGAACGCAGCGGCATATTAAAAAATAAACATCAGATAGGAATATTCCCCAAACAGATTGCAGCTCTTATTTTCATTCACTTGCTATGGGCCTCTGAGAAGTTTAAATCCAAATACAATCCAACTGCATTATCTTCAGTGAGCTGCCTTGTACTCTGGTGAATAGGATCTATCAACATACAATACCTCCACACCCCGTTACTTTGATCTGCTTTCTGCCATAATAATACCACAATGGAAGAAAAGTTAAATAAAACAGGGACCAAATGTTTTTCAAAATTACATGATGCACTTCACAGCCTGAATGACGATTGATCAGTGAATTTATTAATTTAACCCTTTCGGTGCTTTGCTGTACGGACGAGCTCTATGTTAAACAAATGGCAAATGCAGCTCCTGTGAGGTTGCAAACACCTGTTTAAATAGAAACGTTCCTTGAAGGGAGCAGGCATCTAACATCAAGAGGTATTAAGAGATCTTGACTCGATGCGTACACAGATAATTGGCCACAGAGTCACAGTAACACAAGTACCACAATGCTGCAATGCACACTGGCAGCCCCAGAGTGTCGAAATGCTGTCATGGTATAACACCAATTATTTGATAAAATATATGAAGACTCAAGTGAAACTTGTTCCTGGATATGAACTGCTATGCTTCTTGTCAGCTGTGGCTCAGTGGGTAGCAATCTCACCTCTGAGTCAGAAGCTTGTGGGTTCATGGACTTGAGTACAAAAATAATCTAGGCTGATATTCCAGTGCAGTACTGAGGGAGTGCTGCACTGTCGGAGGTGCCATCTTTCAGATGAGACGTTAAGCCGAGGCCCTGTCTGCTCTCTCAAGTAGATGTAAAAGATCCCATGGCACTATCGCGAAGAAGAGCACGGGAGTTAACCCCAGTGTCCTGGCCGGCTTTTAGTCCTCAATCAACAAAACAAAAAAACAAATTGTCTGGTCATTATCACGTTGCTGTTTGTGGGAGCTTGCTCTGCGCGAATTGACTGCCGCGTTTCCCACATTACAAGAGTGACAACTCCAAAGGTAGTTCATTGGCTGTAAAGCGCTTTGAGACGTCCAGTGGTCATGAAAGCCGCTATATAAATGCAAGTGGCTAACAAGGGAAATTAAGGATAGTGTTAAATCCAAGGAAGAGGCATATAAATTGGCCAGAAAAAGCAGTAAAACTGAGGACTGGGAGAATTTTATAATTCAGCAGAGGAGGGCAAAGGGCTTAATTAGGAGAGGGAAAATAGAGTATGAGAGGAAGTTGCTGGGAACATAAAAACTGACTACAAAAGCTTCTATAGATATGTTAAAAGAAAAAGATTAGTGAAGACAGACATAGGTCCCTTGCATTCAGATTCAGGTGAATTTATAATGGGGAACAAAGAAATCACAGACCAGTTGAACAAATACTTTGGTTCTGTCTTCACGAAGGAAGACACAAATAATCTTCTGGAAGTACTAGGGGACCGAGGGTCTATTGAGAAGGAGGAACTGAAGGAAATCCTTATTAGGCGGGAAATTGTGTTAGGGAACTTGATGGGATTGAAGGCCGATATATCCCCGGGGCCTGATAGTCTGCATCCCAGAGTACTTAAGGAAGTGGCCCAAGAAATAGTGGATGCATTGGTGATCATTTTCCAACAGTCTATCGACTCTGGATCAGTTCCTATGGACTGGAGGGTAGCTAATGTAACACCACTTTTTACGAAAGGATGGAGAGAGAAAACGGGTAATTATAGACCAGTTAGCCTGACATCAGTCGTGGGAAAAATGTTGGAAGCAATTATTAAAGATGAAATAGCAGCACATTTGGAAAGCAGTGACCAGATGGGTCCAAGTCAGTATGGATTTATGAAAGAGAAATCATGCTTGACAAATCTTCTAGAATTTTTTGAGGATGTAACGGTAGAGTGGACAAGGGAGAACCAGTGGATGTGGTATATTTGGACTTTCAAAAGGCTTTTGACAAGGTCCCACACAAGAGATTGGTGTGCAAAATTAAAGCACATGGTATTGGGGGTAATGTACTGACGTGGTTAGAGAACTGGTTGGCAGAAAGAAAGCAGAGAGTAGGGATAAACGGGTCCTTTTCAGAATGGCAGGCAGTGACTAGTGGGGTGCCACAGGGCTCGGTGCTGGGACCCCAGCTATTTACAATATACATTAATGATTTAGATGAAGGAATTGAGTGTAATATCTCCAAGTTTGCAGATGACACTAAGCTGGGTGGCGGTGTGAGCTGTGAGGAGGACACTGAGAGGCTGCAGGGTGACTTGGACAGGTTAGGTAAGTGGACAAATGCATGGCAGATGCAGTATAATATGGATAAATGTGAGGTTATCCACTTTGGGGGGAAAAAAACACGACGGCAGAATATTATCTGAATGATGACAGATTAGGAAAAGGGGAGGTGCAACAAGATCTGGGTGTCATGGTACATCAGTCATTGAAGTTGGCATGCAGGTACAGCAGGCGATGAAGAAGGCAAATGGCATGTTGGCCTTCATAGTTAGGGGATTTGAGTATAGGAGCAGGGAGATCTTACTGCAGTTGTACAGGGCCTTGGTGAGGCCTCACCTGGAATATTGTGTTCAGTTTTGGTCTCCTAATCTGAGGAACGACGTTCTTGCTATTGAGGGAGTGCAGCGAAGGTTCACCATACTGATTCCTGAGATGGCAGGACTGACATATGAGGAGAGACTGGATCGACTGGGCCTGTATTCACTGGAGTTTAGAAGGATGAAAGGGGATCTCATAGAAACATATAAAATTCTGACGGAACTGGACAGGTTAGATGCAGGAGAATGTTCCCGTTGTTGGGAAAGTCCAGAACCAGGGGACATAGTCTAAGGATAAGGGGTAAGCCATTTAGGACTGAGATGAGGAGAAACTTCTTCGCTCAGAGAGAGTTGTTAACCTGTGGAATTCCCTGCCGCAGAGAGTTGTTGATGCCAGTTCATTGGATATATTCAAGAGAGAGTTAGATATGGCCCTTACGGCTAAAGGGATAAAAGGGTATGGAGAGAAAGCAGGAAAGGGGTACTGAGGGAATGATCAGCCATGATCTTATTGAATGGTGGTGCAGGCTCGAAGGGCTGAATGGTCTACTCCTGCACCTATTTTGTTTATTTCTATGCTTCTAAGTCTTTCTTTCTTTATCATGCTCCTGATTGGTTGTAAAGTAAGAGAATAAATTAAATACAGCAGCTGAAAAGAGGCAATTAGTTGGGATGACAAATATGTGGTGAACTTGGAGAAGTGTTTTTTGCGCACATGGAAAGCAACAGAAAATTCTGGAGACTGTTTCCAGCTTTTCCTTGACAAGTTTGCAGCCCTCTCCACAGAAAAATGTACGGTTGCACAAAAAGTGCTCCTTGCCCGTCTACTGGTACTCACATGTACAGACAGAGGCCAATGTACCTCGCTTTGGCAGATGATGAGTGCATGCTAAGGCTGTCATTCCCCAAGGAAGCTGGTATATCTGACTGAATAACCCCACTAATGGGGTCCAGCTTTCTGCCTACATCTGTGAAGCTCTACTTCAGCCTCCTCTGTTGCATCAGAGTGACATAGTGCCGCTCCTACTTTCCAGGCCTCCACTGGATGTGCGTGTGCAGGCACCATACGCCCACAGAAACCATCATTGGCGATGGGGTTGGTGTTCCTCGGAATCAATTGACTTTGCTCCACTCTGCCACACTTCTGCTGACGGTGCAAAGGCAATGGAATTTTGGCCCCAGTACGTGAAGTGTTAGATGCAGGATGGGGAGGATAATTTACCATGTAAGAAGTATGAGAAACAGGGCCCAAACTTGGTCAGAGTCCCGCCCACCGCCGTCGAAGTACCACCCGAAAAAATATTTCTTTGCAAGATTCCTCATGTACCGCCCATCCTTACACCCAGGTTCCGCCCGGCGGGAGTTTGCCCTGTGAAGTAACGCCGGCGCAACTTCTTGCCACCCACCCATCCTGGAGGTTCCAAAAATGGGATTTTCCTTGTGCACAATCTTCTAAGGTCGTGCTCCCGCCCACCAGAACGACCGCTGGCAGAAAGTTGGTCTGAGCTAGCTGTAAGTCGGGCGGCAGGGAGAATAGCACAGAGTACTGCAGTGCCACACATCCCGGGTAGCGTCCATATTCCTCACCATTATCACAGGCTCAGAATGAGTTCTCAGATCGACCTTAACCTGCACAGAATGGTGTCACAGGTGTAAATGAAAAGTACTAAGGGCAGGTGTGGTATAGGAAGCGGCAATGAGTTCCGAAACACAGTAAAGGCTCCAGGGAGATGCGCTATAAGGGTTTTTAGACCATTGCAGGCAGAACTTGGTTATTGACAGACTGTGAGTGCACAGATAGTATGAGCTTATGTCAAAGTATAGAGGCAATAATGAAATCATTTAATGTTCTGTCAGGTGGCAGGATGTGATAGTGAGAACAGCATGAGCTCAAATATATAAGATGGAAAAAGATATATAATGGACTGCAAGGTCACTGAGGAACATGTCACATCAGGGGGGACTCCGTGATGTTGGATCTAAGAAAAAGTGGACTGAAGTGCAAGCCTTAATGTGTGCCCTGCAAGTAGTACAACTGTCTCTCATTTAATGGCAGCCTTCCTGCATTGATCACCTTACTTGTCGTAGCACAATCGCCTGATGGCAGGACCCATTAAAGAGTCGCATCATATGTGGACGGCAAGATATTCCTCACACAGAAGTACACCTGAAGGAGATTTGTCTGTTTCTCAGCAGGTACCCCAGATGATGTCAAAGTGTAGGTGAACAATGTGACTGTATTGAATAGTGCAGCATGCCAAAGTGACAGAACATGCAAACAACTGAATCCAACATATGTACATTATCTCAGAAACCAGTCAAGTCACATTCACAATAAACCATGTGAAACAACACCTACAACTTATAGGGCCCAAGTTTCCACACGATAAAAAACAGGCGCCCCTCCGAGCTGGGCGCCCGTTTTTCGCGCCTGAAACAGCGCCGGAAAGGAAACGCGCGATTCTGGAGTGCTTTGCAGCTCCTTGTCTGTTTGGCGCGGCGCCCAGGGGGGCGGAGCCTACCACTTGCGCCGATTTTGTAAGTGGGAGGGGGCGGGTACCATTTAAATTAGTTTTTTCCTGCCGGCAACGCTGCGCATGCGCGTTGAAGCGTTCGCGCACGCGCAGTGTGAAGGAAACATTGGCACTCAGCCATTTTTGTAGTTCTTTGTAGCTGTTTAATTTTTGAACATTTTTTAATAAAAGCACATTGCCATCAGCACTGAGGCTTCTTGCAGCCTTCTCACTGTCTCCTTCTCCCCCCCGCGGGAACGAACGGGCGCCTCCCCCCCCCCGCGGGAACGAACGGGCGCCTCCTCCCCCCCCCGCGGGAACGAACGGGCGCCTCCTCCCCCCCCCGCGGGAACGAACGGGCGCCTCCTCCCCCCCCGCGGGAACGAACGGGCGCCTCCTCCCTCCCCCCCCCCGGGAACGAACGGGCGCCTCCTCCCCCCCCGCGGGAACGAACGGGCGCCTCCTCCCTCCCCCCCCCCGGGAACGAACGGGCGCCTCCCCCCCCCCCCCGCGGGAACGAACGGGCGCCTCCTCCCCCCCCCCCGGGAACGAACGGGCGCCTCCTCCCCCCCCCCCGGGAACGAACGGGCGCCTCCTCCCTCCCCCCCGCGGGAACGAACGGGCGCCTCCTCCCTCCCCCCCCCCGCAGGAACGAACGGCTGCCTCAACTTGTGAGGCTGACTGCCGCATTCTCCCTGGCTGAAGCACTTTCACACAGGTAGGAAGATGGTTTATTTAATCTTTTCTTTGCTTTTAAATGTTTATTCAGGTTGGATTTATTTGTATAATATTTGTAGAAGTATAAATAAGGATTTATTGTAGAATTTAATGACTTCCCTCCCCCCGCCCCCCCTCCCCCTCCCCTCCACCTTGTTCTGGACGTCTAATTTGTAATGTGTAGAACAGGTTTTTTCAGTTCTACAAAAATCTTCACTTGCTTCATTCTAAGTTAGTTTGGAGTACATTTTCACTGTGGAAACTTTGAAATCAGGCGTCAGTGGCCGGACACGCCCCCTTTTGAAGAAAAAATTCTGTTCCAAAGTGGAACTGTTCGACCTGACTAGAACTGCAGAAAAAAAAATGTGGAGAATTGCGATTTCTAAGATAGTCCATTCTCCACCAGTTGCTCCTAAAAATCAGGCGCAAATCATGTGGAAACTTGGGCCCATTAAAGCATAAACAATATCTCCAGCACCAACACCCAACCCTCTACCCACTACCACCACCTCTCTTCCCCCCCCTCCCGCCCCGATGTGAGGCCCATCGTCCTCTTCATGGCTCTGCCTTCACCACGGCAACACGCACCCCCGCCCCTCATTGCCTCTGCTCCATGACATTGTGCAGGAGGGGATGAGGGAGGGAAATCCCAGTTGGGCTGGTAAGGCAGATGCAGGCACCAGTCCTCTCTTTTTCCAACATTTCCGCTGAAATTTCAGGTAGCATCGTAGACAAAAAGCCCGTCCATATAAATTTACAGCACAGAAGGAGGACATTCAACCCACCATGTCTGTACCTGCTCTTTGCAAGAGCAATCCATAACTCATGCTACTTCTTTGCATTCTCTCCATACCCCTGTATCTTCCTCTGACTCAAATATTTATCCAATGTTCCCTTAAAACATGTAATGGTCTCTGCCTTAACCAGTTCTTATGGCAAAGTATTCCATGCTCCAATAATCCTCTGTGTAAAGAAGCTGATCTTAACCCCTCTCCTCACTCTGTTAGTGCCGATTTTATAATGAGGACTCTTTGTCACTGTCACCCCCTCCCAACTAAAGTAAATAGTCTTTCCCTATTCACCCAATCAAATCCCTTCATAATTTTAAACCCGCAAATGGATCAACAGACATTCTTCATCCAAATCTGTCTTGGCACGTAAAATATTAAATGGATTAAATATCCCATCTCATAATATCATAATATTCCCCATTGTGAATCTAATATTGCCCATACTGTATTTGATATTATCATCCCCTGTCCATTTAATAGTCCTAAGACTGTGGGCCTGAACGTGGTCAGAGCTAAGTCTGTCCAGTTCTCAGTGGTCCCCGGGCAGAGCTTCAGTTTTTGCCGCCCGCTGTCGCTGGGGCCAGTCGGGCGGGAGTTTCACCGCGGTTCTGTCGGCGGCAGTGGTAGCGGAAGGCAGCGGGAGTCGGTGGGCGGAAGCGGGCGTGAGCGGGCAGTGGCAGCTAGGTGCAGGCCTCTCGACTCGGCAAACATCGGAGGCCGTGCACCGCCCATGCGCGAGATTTGCGATTTTTTTTTGTGGTTTCTTGTGGGCGATAACATCACTTTTGCCGCGATTGGGGCTGATGGCACAGCTGCGCATGCTCATAAAGGCCGTGTACTCACTTGCACCTGCCAGATGCAAAGAGGTCATATTTGGAAAGAGAGAAACAAAATCATCATCAGCCATCCATCTAGGAAAGTTATTTTGGGCTGCTGTGTTGCCTCTCCCGGGGCTTGGCGCGGCGTGGCCAGTCGATTGGGTGGGGGAGCTAGGGCCCTGTGCGAAAAACAGTGCCGGTAGCTGTCTGCATGCGCATTAGCATTAGAGCATTCACGCATCTGCATTAGCTCCTGCCAATGATGATGATGATGATGATGATGTGTGCTGCAGCATGGGACCTGATGCGTCCTGCCCCTATCCCGGGCCGAGTGGCCTGCCGCACAGGCCGGCCCGCTGCCTTCCCGCACTAAGGCTACAACAAACAAGTTGGTGCGGGGAGAGTTTTGATCCCGGGGGGGGGGAGGAGAGTTTTGATTGGTGGGGTGGGGGGGGGGGCGGCGGGAGGAGGAGAGTTTTGATTCGGGGGTTGGGGGTGAGAAGGAGGAGTGTTTTGATCCAGGGGGTGGCGAGGAGGAAGAGGAGAGTTTTGATCGGGGTGAGCGGGGGGGAGGAGGAGGAGAGGTTTGATCGGGGGTGGGTGGGGGGTGGTAGGGGGGAGCTTTGATCCCGAGGGAAGTTTTGATCGGGGTGGGGGGGGTTGATAACTGTGTAGCCAGTAATTTTAATAAGCTTACTCAAGACTTTCCTTGACCCTGTTGATGAAAATACTTTCCTACATAAGAACATAAGAATTACGAGCAGGAGGTACTTCTATTTTTTATTTGGATATTTTGAAAAAATTACGTAAATATGTTATGGGCTAGACTTTCCACTTCACATTGCCCCCATGTATGGCCCATATATCGCCTAAAACGGACCTCTATCACCCATTTTGAGGAAAAAGTGGAAACTAGGCCAGAAATATCACCGGAAAAATAAGCCCCCAAGTTTCGGCTCACTTCGCCAAACTGATCGCTGAGCTAATCGGCCACACATGGCCCATCCCAAGTTTCAGCACTTCGCCATCACAAGGCCTGGCTGATGGAAGGCCGATAAAATCGCTGTGAAATAGTTGCTTTTCGCGGGCTTTACAGGAGGAAAAGGGAAACTACAGGCCCCATTTTGAAGATCGGAGGAAGGGGGAGACAGCCAAAAAATCATGCTTAGATGGTTGTGAGTGATTTATTGGTCCTGTATCGATAGATCTACTCAGATTTTTAATTATATTTAATTTTACTAATAGTAGCCTAATGGATTAGGCATTTTTTAGTGAAAAGTTCATTTATACCTAGTGAAAATAATTATCCAAAGTGAAGGGGGCGTAGTGTTAGACTGGGGCTGGAATAGATAGAGTAGTTTAATAGATTCACATTCTTTAGTGAAAAGTTCATTTGTAGCAATTGAACATAATTATTGATCGTGATGGGGCCTATGCTTTCTGTGCCATTACTTGTAACTGCTCACAAGCCGATTTCTGAAAGGATCAATCGAAGAGGTGGCAGAGAAATGCATAGACAGAGACAGAGGAGGCGAGCGTACAGCCAACGAAGGTACAAAGAAACGCAATCTTACCTCAACATCTGAAAACGCGTGTCTTAGGATGCTGTGCTTCCAGAAGGAGGTCTTCGATAAGATTTGCCAGCTCATGGTTTAACTAAAATATTAAAGGATTACATGCAATGCAGGAGATTCATTGCTCTAATAAAAATTTGCATGCATCAGTGAAATATAAAATATAAGCAGTAAAACATAAAATATAAAATGCAACTTAGTCTTACTGCAGCCAACAAGCTATTCCAGCGTTTTCGGCACTGGTCAGATCCCCTCGCCTTATGGGATGCCGAGGACACCACCGCAGCGACCTCCGCCCATATTTTCCGATAAACACGGGATGGAGACTTGCCGTGCACATCCCGAGTCAAATCGTCCCACCGGGACTTGACCATGTTCACCAGGGCTTCATTAGTCTCGTCACTAAAAGGCTTTGCCCTTTTCCTCTCAGATTCTATTTCCAACATTTTTCATATAATATTTGATAATAATATTAAATTTAAATTCAAAATTAGATTATGTAAATTATTTTATTGCTCTGTAAGCACAATTTGATTATCAACCATCCCCTTTACTCACACTGTCTTCCTCCTCTCTCAATCTCCTCTCTCCCTCTCTCTCTCTCCAGACCCTCCCTCTGCCTTCTGCCTTCTGCCTTCTGTGCATGTGTGGATGACCCCTGACCTCCCGAAACGCGGGAAAGCCAGTCAGCCAGAAAAGAAAAATCCCACACATGCGCAGAATGCTATTGCTAGGGAAGCTTTGGCCTTCCTCGTTCTTTGGCCGATTGTGACATCACTGAAAAATCACATCGCCCATTCCATATCACCGGCCTAAGGCCGAGAGGAAAATCGCACAAAAAAAAATGGGCTTTGTAACAGTGATCACTGAGGCTGAGACGTCCTACATCTTTGGAACAAGGCCCATTTTTTTCGGCGATGGCCACCTCGTGGAAAGTCTAGCCCTTTGTCTCTTTACTTCTTTTATTTTTGTAGTTTAAGCTTCCATGAATGCTTCTGTTGTATAGTAAATTAACTTTGCGACGCTTGTCATATGATGTCCTGTATAGCTGTTTGATCCTATTCATATTCTTTAGTCAAGTCATTAGTACCTACCTGCGCTGGTTTCTTAACTCTCCGCAAGGGTTTTCTGTGCAGCTGTCCAAAGTGGCCTTTTATTCAAAAGGGGACGTAGGTGGATGATAACTCCCCCTTTTGAAAATAACTAAACTAAACTAAAAAAAATCCTAACTAACTCACTTACACTGGCGCAAATTGAATGTGCAAAATGGGGATTTTTATGATACTCCAGAAAAATAAAGTTGCTTCAAAAGAAACGGAGCAACTCCTGGCAATTTTGAGCCCAATGAATGCAAAAAATACTTCCAAGAAGTCTAACGGAGGGAAGCCCAGAGCTCCCTGGTTTAATGAAGAGGAGCTGGAGGAACTTGTATGTGAGGTGGAGCGCCGTTATAAAGACCTCACCCGGGATGGTCGTGGCAAGCCTCCACCACCCCAATATAGATGCATTTGGAAGGAGATTGGTGAGGTCGTGTCCTCAATGGGCAACATTGTACGGGATGGAGACCAGTGTCGGAAACGATGGAACAATGTGGTGGCGTCAGCATGAGTGAGTAAACATTTATTGTTGCACTCCAAAAGGTTCTGTGTCCATTGTGTCTGTGATTGGGTGTGTGTTGCATGAGCAAAATGGGTAATGGCTGCAACTGCAACTTCTCTTTCTGCAGAAGAAAAGATCAGCTCACGACTCAAGCCTGAGTGACACCGAGGGGGCCCGCCAAATGTCATCGAGTTGACCAGCCTCGAGGAGCGTGCCTTGGCTATGGTGGGTGACCACTCCCGTGCCACCACAAACGGTGCTGCAGATCCCGTACTAGAGCATGGTAAGCTTATACTAATCTCCGGATTGCATTATGCTAATGCCATGCAAGGTCATGCAATGTTAAGTCAAATGCCTTTTAACGCACTGTGTGTCGGCCATTAATGGTGTGCTCAGGTAGCGATGGAAGTCCTTGAAGTAAGAATGTAAAATGTTACAGATCACATTTCAGCTTGAGCAACCCCACCCCGCAGCTATACACTTAAACGTTGTCCTCTACTTGCAGATGTTGATTTGGACAGCACCGAGCAATGCACCCCATCCACCTCTGTCACCCAAAGGCAGTGTGTGACACCAACGCCTCCCACCTCGACGTTGTCAGCAAACCAACACACCAACTCTTTCCTCCACCCTCCTCCCCCCCCTTCTTCCCACAAGATCACCTATATCCACCACATCCACCTCCGCCACCCAGAAACACGAAATCCAGGAGGGAGAAGTGCCAGTCTTCGTACCATTTGAGTTCGAGGAGTTGCACGAGAAAGACTCCAGTCTCCTGACACGTGTGCCACCTTGTTCGGCCAACATCGGTGTCGAGGTCTGATTTTTTGGGATTCGACTCGGATGAAGCAGGAACAAGTAATGGGAGGCGCAGAAGCCGTGCCGGAAAAGCCGCCAAGCTGCAAGCACCCAGAATGATGCTACAAGACGATGAGGATGCAGGATGGCTCGCAGCAATTCAGAAAATGTTCCAGCTGTCGAGGATGAGCGTCAACCTAGCTTGAGATCTGCTGCAAACCATGGCTGGGGATAGTTGCCAGCATCGCCACCTTTGCGGAGGAGCATTCTGCCAGTGTGTCGCGGCTCATTAGTGCAGTGGAGCACAAGACCGACTCTGTACAGGCCATGCAACAATCGATGCTTTCGGGCCATGTCATGCAACCCCGCCACCCCCCTCCTCCGAGCCCACACCATCGAGGCTGACAGATCCCGAGGATCCGGAGGTGGCAGCGGATTCCACCTCGCCCCCTACATTCTCTCCAAGACAAACACGGCAGCAGCCCTCCTGCAACTGGGATTTCCCTCCCTCATCCCCTCCAGGACTGTCACTGCCTGCACCTCCTCCACCCACTGCATGTAAATGGTGAGCAGGGAGGTGAGCTTGGTCCCCAGCAGATTTTCTGCCTTTTGGTGTTACCGGCTCTACCCAGGACCGCCATGGGGAAAGTGTCAGTGGGACTTGGGGATATGGCAGCAACTGTGCTCAGATGCCCCTTGGAAGGAGAGGGCCTTGTCGTAGCCTCCTTTTCCTCAATTCTGATCCCAATGACTTTCCAGTTGCAGGCATTTGTCTTCACCAAGATCTCTGAGGTGCTCTGTCCCTTCAAGGTCCCGTGCTAGACCTTCTGCATTTTTTAAAGTTTGCACTGGCTTTCTCTTGACGGCAGGAATTCTGCCGGTAGCCTACTGTGCATATTTACTGTGCCGTGACTCAGGAAAGTGGGCTGGGGTGGATACAGAGGGGCAATCATCCCTTTACAATCAACTGATTTGGCAATATAGCATCCTATTTTATTTACCAATTTACCATACAGTTTGGATATGGTGAGCAATGAGCCAGCCAACTCGCCTAGACTTTCAGTGCTCCCCTTGACGAGTTCTATCCCGCACGTGAAAGGCACAAACCTCCTATTTTGTTCCAATATTGAATATCTTGCACGCACTGCAATGTGCACAATGGAAGTGCCTGACAAGCAGAAATCGGAAATAAAAACCGAACATGCCAGAAATACTCAGCAGGTCCTGCAGCAGCTGTAGAGAGAGAAACAGAGTTAACATTTCAGGTCAATGACCTTTTGTCAGAACTGGAAGATGTTGGAGATGTAACAGGTTTGAAGCAAATATAAAGAAAGAAAGAAAGACTTGGATTTATATAGCGTCTTTCATGACCACCAGACAATTCAAAGCGCTTTACAGCCAATGAAGTACTTTTGTAATGTAGTCACTGTTGCAATGTAGGAAACGAAGGCTGGGAGAGGGGTGGGGAGGGGAGGAACAAACAAAGGGGTAGGGTGGAAGGCAGGAGAGATTGAATGACAAAGGGGATGATGGTGTGACGTGTATAAATCTGAACTGGTTGCTTGTGTTAATAATGCACTACGGCTTCCCCAGGTACAGATGCAATCTGATCATAATTACGGCAGGAGCTTTATTAATATCATTTATCTGTGCTTTCTCCAGAGTATATCATATCCCAGAATTAAATGTCATGGGGCTCCCTTCATCCAAATACAATACAGGAATAATTTGTAACAATGATTGTGTGCCCTTTAGAATGTACATTGTTTACATTTGCCCCATATCTTGGGAAAAAATATATAATTGAGATAAATCTTCTATAATTCTTCCTCCCCTCCTTAGTGCCAGATTTATTAGTAGATTAAATTGCTTACAGGAATTCCTGATTGTGATGGAGGGCCTTACATCTCAGCAGCACTGCTGCTGGCTATTCTCAGTGGCTTCATCTCACTGGAGAGCCTGCGATTTATAGGCTTAATGTAATAAAACATTTCTGAGGTAGAATATTTCAATTGCCTGGTTCTGACTGAACATCCTGATGCAGGCAATATGTGGAATTTGAACACAGAGCTGTTCCCAGTGTAGAAGAATACTGCGTCTGGATTCTGACAATCACAGTGAATGCAGAGTGATGGAGGCTAATTGCTGCCAGAGTGCCTGGGAGGTGCAACATTTTACTTCACTGCCGATATTCAGTAGCAGTCTGTGGGCCCAATTGGAGGCTGAAAAGAAATCCAGAAGAGTTGTAGAACAGCTTCTGCTAGTCGAACCCAGCATTGCAGTATCGCACTTCACATATTCCTGGGTTCGGTGCTCAAAAGCAAACCAGGAATCTGTCATCTTAGCTATTTGCCATCCATAGCGTTGAGTGCATGATTCACGACTCTATTGGCAAACATGGATGACAATCTAGTTGGTACCAATCACAACACAAAGAATACTCCAGCTTTTCACACAATGTGCTTATTACAGAGTCATTCTATCAAATTATGCACAGGGAATAGACTGTTACTGTATTTCAATCTGCTGCCATATGATAGCTTGCATACACAGCCTACTTCAACTCACCGAAAAACACAATTAACTCCCAGTCCACACAGGAAAATATCCCAACCCAGGCAACCAGAACAGTTCAGACACTCATCCCAACCGCCCCCATCAAATATCACAATCCAAACCATCAAAAACCCATCCCAACAGATCTCAATCAATATCACAAGCCACCCAATCCAATATCACAAACAATCCCACCTAATGTTTCCTTCCAACAGTACACCTGACCCAGTGCCGACAATACATGTCATACCAACATAAAGCCCTGTGGCAACATTTCCAATCACCCAAAATGCACATCCTACTCCAACATTACACTAACAATAACATCACAACCCATGTCACCACCCCATTCAACACCTTAATATACACCACTGAAGGCACCATCTCATTCATGGCAACATTTCAATCAATCTCACCGTATCTGTTAATGGGCAAAATGACAGAAGATGTCAATGATGGAAGGTGTTCAAAAAATTAATTTAATGGGATATAGAACCAATTTAACCCCTAAGGGGCAAGAGCTCGGCTTGCCAAAATAAACAGCCATGGACGATTAAAGAGTGAAGGGGCAACATAAAACTAAAAGAAAAAGCATGCAAAAATGCAAAAACTAGCGACTGGGAGAGATACAAAGAACAACAAAAAGTGACAAAACAGATAATAAGAGCTACAGAAAGGGAGTATGAAAAGAAACGTGCAAAGAATATCAAAATCAACACAAAAACGCTATCAATTACCATTGGAAAAAAAATGCAATGTGGGCCCCTTGTAAACTGTGATATAATCAATGAAAGTAAAGAAATTGCAACATGTTGAATAATGACTTTGCATCAGTATTTACAGTAGAGGAAGAGGTCAGCATGCCGGACATCCCAAGGAAACTAATATTGAATCAGGGATGGCGATTCACCAAAGTTAACGTAAGCAAAATAAACAGTAATGAAGAAAATAATGGTACTGAAGATTGACAAACCCCCCAAGACCATATGGTTTCTATTCCACTGTTTTGAAGGAAGCAGGGAAGAACATTACAGATGCCCTAATTATGATCTTCTAAAGTTCTCTCAATGCAGGTAATGTTCCTTTAGATTGGAAAATTGCGTATCTGTTTAAGAAAAGTGAGAGAGGAAAACCAGGGAATTATAGACCAGTTAGCCTAACATCTATTGTCGGGAAATTACTAGAGTGTATAATTAAGGATAGGGCGACTGAATCCCGTGACAATTTTCAGCTGATCAGAGGGAGCCAGCATGGATTTGTAACGGGTAGGTCATGCCTGAGGAACCCGATTGAATTTTTTGAAGAAGTGACTAAAGTAGTGGACAAGGGAATGTCTATGGATGTTATTTATGTGGACTTCCAGGGGGCATTTGATAAAGTCCCTCATACAGGTACGAGATTATTAGCTAAAGTTGAAGCTCATAGCATTGAAGGCAAATTATTGACCTGGTTAGGAAATTGGCTGAGTGGCAGGAGACAAGAAAGTAGGGATAATGGGTAGGTACTCTAATTGGCAGGATGTGACTATTGGTGTCCCACAAGGATCTGTGTTGGGGCCTCAACTATTCACCGTATTTATTAACAACTTGGATGATATAGAACATCACTGTGGGAGTATCTTCACCACAAGGACTGCAGCCGTTCAAGGTGATAGCCCACCACCACCTTCTCAAGGGCAATTAGGGATGGGCAATAAATGCTGGCCTTGCCAACGACGCCTACATCCCAGGAATGAATAAAAAATATATAGAAAGCCACATATCTAAGTTTTCCAATGACACAAAGAAAGGCGGCATTGTAAGCAGTGTAGATGGAAGCATAAAATTACAAAGGGATATTAATAGATTGAGCGAATAGGCAAAACTGTGGTAAATGGAATTTAATGTAGGCAAATGTGAGGCCATCCACTTGGACTAAAAAAGGATAGAATAAGTAGAGGTCCAAAGAGACTTAGGGGGTCCATGTTTATAGATCATTAAAATGTCATGGACAAGTACAATAAATAAGCAAAAAGGCTAATAGAATGTTGGCCTTTCTATCTAGAGGACTAGAATACAAGGGGGTAGAAGTTATGCTACAGTTATACAAAGCCCTGGTTAGACTGAAGTACTGTGAGCAGTTCTGGGCACCACAACTTAGGAAGGATATATTGGCCTTGGAGGGAGTGCAGCATAGGTTTGCTGGACTCTAAGGGTTACCGAAGGCAAACACGTGCTGGAGGCATTAATTCTAAAGCTGAGACACGGAGCCTCATTAAATATTATAATTACCGACCTATCTCTCCAGTAGGCGTGTTCGCGGCAGATTGGGGTCCAGTTTCCCATGCTTAATATGTTAATCCCCCAAACACTATCCTGCCCATCTGGGGCAGGGGATTAAAATTCCCTCCCATAGTCTGCTCAATCTCCTGTGTGGAATTCTTACAGTTGCTGAATGTTTCTCTCACCTGTGGTGCTCTCCAATCCTCTGGGTCTTGTTGTCATTAATATATTCATTTAAAAGGTGGCTTGGCAAGTACCCGTCGAAGCATAGCAATTATTCTTGCTTCAAAATTGTATGCAGTTGCACACTATTCCCCTATGTCCATTCAGTAATATTATTTGAAGTCCACAGATTGAAGCAGGCAGCAATATCAGAATAAAACCACTTGTATTGTGTTACCAAGAATACTAGTGTATCAGTGAGGTTTAAATGATTGTTTTATATTGGAAATACTGTATTTTATTAAAAAATTACATTAAACATATTGACTTAAACTTATTGATGGTAATAAAATCTGCTTTAAAGTTTCCTTATAACACTGCTGGTATGAAGACGGAGGTCTGACTGACTCATTTTAAGTCCCTGGAAAACTGGCTGTGGGATATGCGAAGAGGAGTTAAAAGCAGTAGAATTACCACTCCGAAGGCCTCGTGGCTAAACACGCCACCTGATATGGAATTGAGCTGTACAGACAATGAAGCCCCATGTTCGATTCCACATCTATGCTCAGTTGTCTGATCATAGCCAGTGAATCAGTGCCATGATTGGCTTCAGCATCCCTGGCTGGAGAACTCACAATCAGCCAGAGGTCCCCCTCCTAACTGGCTTCCAGTGGCCCTTGCCACTAAAAAATTAGGATCAGGCTCAACTGTGACATCCTTCACTTAATCTGTTTATACTCACTGTCTAGACTCACACACCTGTTAAACCATACCCCAACAAGACTCTGCGCCTTTAGGATGAAAGGGGAAACTAATTACCTAAGTAATACCACCCCACCTCCGCCCCGGTATTGCTGTGTGACACTGTCATACTGATGTACTGGGCCCATTTGATACACGCAAGCTCAGTACACACATTGGGGTAAATTTGAACCATTGGACTGCCAACTATTGGAGCGTGCTGACCCCTGCCGGCAGGATAGCCCCATTAACCAAACAGGCATTCCACTGCAGCTCGCTGGTACTCCTGCTCCTCCTGTCCCCAAAGAAGTAATTTCAATCGTACCTTTTGGTGCCTCTTCTGCTGTATTATAGAATCAGAAACTTACAGCACAGAAGGAGGCCATTTCGGCCCATTGTGCCGTGCCGGCCGACAAAGAGCTATCCAGCCTAATCCCACTTTCCAGCTCTTGGTCCGTAGCCCTGCAGGTTACGACACTTCAAGTGCACATCCAAGTAAATGTTGTGAGGGTTTCTTCCTCTACCACCCTTTCAGGCAGTGAGTTCCAACCCCACTACCCTCTGAGTGAAGAAATTTCCCCTCACATCTCCTCTTAACCTCCTACCAATTACTTTAAATCTATTCCCCCTGGCTGTTGACCCCTCTGTACTACTGGGTAAAATGGGGCAGAACATGCACTGTGCCTACTCCACCCAGTTGTCTGTCAAAATTGCAATCGGGGGTCAGGCGGCGTCATATTTGTTTATTGAAATGGCCTACCGCCTGAAACAGATGGGCGCTCTAGCCACCCAATGGAAGGCCCCTTTGAGGACAGTGGCAGCTGGACCTCCAACTTAACGGGGACAGTAAGCCTTTATCGGGCCATGGCGCTGGGCAGCCCAAGTAACAACCATTCTCTCATCACTGCCCGCTGTCAGTATTTATGGATCTGCCTAGGTCTGAATGCAAATCTCTGGCCTGTGATAAAGCAGCAGTGACCTGCTCATATGATCAGTGCTGTCACTGGGATGAACACCTGAAGTCACAAAACTAAACGGGGGCAGCCTGGCGCTGGACCCAACCATCGCTGCGGCTCCACTAATGGTATCACCTGAACTCAGAGAAACCTCAGGGGAAGGCTCTGAGCAGGAGAGAGATTTATAAATAGAAGAAGTCAGACACACTGCAGACCCATTTACAGTAAGTGTACAGGATCGATTGTTTCACTTTACAAACAGGTTGTATATTTTAAGCAAAGTCATCATAATTGACTCGGGCTTTGAGCAGGACAGTGACAGGGCCTGAGTTCAGCGACCAGCCTCACACGCACGGTTCCCTACGGCCTCATGGTAAAAGCCCATGGGCCAGACTTTCGGCTTCATTGTCGGTGATTTTCTCGGTGTTACAGCTGCTTTTTTGCCTGGTGAGGGTTTGCACGCAAGTTTTTTCCTTGGTATCGCCCACAGCAGAATTCGCCCACCGTGACCAGACCGCCCACGTGCAACGCCGAGAATAACCGCCAAGTTTGGGCTCATCCGCCGGCGTCCAGATTGCCGAGAGACCTGTCCAGTAAAAGCTGCTTTTACAGGGCGGTAAGGGGGGGACCCTGCAGAGAAAGGTAAGTGGAAGGTTATTTAATTAATTATTTAAAAATTTACCATGGTGATTAGGCTTAAAACTGTCTTGGGAATACTTCGTATGTGTTTTTTTTTATAACGATAATTTTTTTCTTTAGATTTTGCCCCCTTCGTAGGCCCAACCGCAGCCTTGGCCTAAATTTTTGTACTTACCATCTATTCCGGTAACGACCACCCATTTGGCTAACTTTCCACTTACCCGCCGAGAGACCGCCAAGAATGAGTGTGCAATGCCAACTTTTTTCACTGAGCGATCAGTTCCACACACCTTTACCCTCAAAATGGAAATTCTTGCCCGTTTTTTTCGCCGAGCGTTAGCGATCCTTCTCAGCGGGCAATTGGGCTTTGAGGGTCTTTGTGGAAAGTCTGGCCCATGATGCTTTGGGGAGATAATGCAATAAGGGGCACTTTCAGAGGCCCAATCCATGTCCAATAGCAATGAGTGCCTTGATGGACCCTTTACAGAGTGTCAAAAGAGGCCCAGAGGGTAGTTTTGGGCTTATCCAAGGGGGTTTCAAGCCTGGGACACTACCAAGCGAGTAGGAAAACAAAGGAGTAGTGATGGGTTGTGGTTGGGATTGGGGAAGAGGCAAAGTACCCAAGAGGGGAGAAACGACAGGTGGCATAACTGAATGGCAGGAAGGGGAAGAGGCAGGAAAGAAAGGCCTGAAAGATGCCAAGATTTTTAAAAAGGGAGATAGAAGTAATGTGCTTGGTATGGAATGGCAGGCAAAACCTGCACGTGAAATGAGACAGAGGGAATTCAGGTTACATAGATATGGCAGAGATCCAGTAAGTAGATAAGTGATACAAGATTAGGAAGGTGCCAGATCCAATCATTTATCTGTACTGATTTAGCTGACCTCAGTTAGGACAATGGTAAGGATGCTACAATTCATTTCAGTCTCCCTAGGATAGTCCAGTCAGGAGCTGTGCTCTAGTTACTCATCAGTGATGTCTAATGTTAAGTATGTGCAAGTGCGTGGCAGGTCCGGCAAAATTCGGCTCATTACAACCCCATGACATAATAGCTTGTTGATCTTCACCCTCTACACAGAGAGAAAAAGACCAAGAGGTGGAAATTTGGTCACGCCTCTGTTGTGGCGTTGTCCCGGGCGGAGCGGTAAATATAGCACGGGCAAATGAATTGCGTCTACCGCCAAAAAATTCATCAGCTGGGCCCGGAGTTTGGAGCAGGGTTCTAGGCCGGCTGAGCAAGGGAAAATCCCAAACTAAACAGCCGGCTTCGGAGCGCCATAACAAAGGCCTGGAGGGGGGCGAGGGGCGGAATAACCTGAAAAAACACCAAAAACATTTCCAATACATACCTCACACCACCACAACATAAATCGCAAAAAAAACATTTTTTAAAACAATCACACTAACTGAGATCGGCATTCCTTACCTCACTGCAGCCACTACAGCTTGGAATGTCCGCTTTCACAGGTGTTCCCAGCAAGGCGCGCTAAGGGTTTGGCGGTGTTGCAACCAGGGGCGTTGCACACCAACTCGCCACTCCCGGGCAGTACTGCTCCACCGCCCTCCCCCCACCCCGTCGATACCGGCACTGAATGTCCCAGCGGGACACTGGAAGCTGGTCACCCTAGCGCAAGTGCTTTCCGTCGCCATTGCCACCACTCCGGGGAACTAAGAGGCGGCAGAAGACCGAATTTCCACCCCCAACTATTTAAGCGAGGTATGAAGGGCAGACAAAGCGTACAGGACCAAAGCTCACATGCCTTCATGACAAGGTGGGGAGAGATTGGTGGAAGAAATACAGGTAAGATAAAGGAACCAGAACAGAAAGCAGCAGAATGACAACTGGAAAGGCACAACAGCAGAGGGGGTCTTGTGAATTGAGACTGGGCACTATCGAAGCAAGCGTTGGTCTTGTGTCAGTTTGGGGATTTGGGATAGCCTGGGCGGGCCACGTTTCCACTTCTGGATTCGTATTTTTGTTCTCGTGCAGATCGTTTTCTTTTCAGCGTGACGTGAGTGAAGAACCAACAGCCACGAGTTGAGCAGTGCGAGAGCAGCAAGCCGGGTACTTTACTCATACCACAGTTCTGGCACTAATCATTAAAATCTGCATTAAAATGTAACGAGCATCCTGGGTTTAGACTGTGCCACTCAGCACACGCAAGGAACATAACCATAGTCAATATTTAATCAACAAGTTATTAATCCCAATAAAAGGTAGTCTGAGTCTAGGAGCAGAATGGCTGTTTACACTGAGACAGTTTCAGAATATAAATCACACAGCCTCACATGTGCCAATAGAGAGACCCCTCACACACAGTGACAGAGAGGGCCACATACAGACTGAGCAAGAGACCCTCACAGGTATTGACAGAGAGAACCAAATATACAAAGTTAGAGAGATCCTCACACACCAAAGAGACCCTCACATGAACCGAGAGAGAGGCCTTTACACACCCTGAGAGAGAACGACATACACACTAACAGACAGACTCACACGCCTTTAAGACATCCTCATATGTGCTGACAGAAAGAACTGCACTGACAGAGACCTCACACAACCACTAGACCTTCAAACACACAGGGACCTAAATGCATACCATCAAAGTGACACACACTGACAGAAAGGCCCTCATCCACCTGACAACAGCGCTACACTATGGAAACCCTCACACATCTATAGAGAGATCTTGGCACATACTGACTGAAGGACACTCACAGACCCTGCAAGAGAGAGACCCTCACACACACTCATAGATAGATCTGCATGCACTGACACAGGAAATCACACAGACAGACAGGGAGACGGTTGTAAATCTCACTTATGCTAACCGACAGAAACATACACAATAATGAGACCCTCACACACACTGACAGAGAGACTCATACATTGTGATAAACAAAACCTCATGCACAATACCAGGAAGACCCTCATGCACTCTGAGAAAAAGTGAGGGAGGGACCTTTACAAATTCACCCCCTAGTTGTCCTTCACTGAAGTGGTAATTCCTAGGCTCAGCCCCTCACAGAGTGATTGGTGCACAGGTTAGGCCGATTAATCTTCCAAAATAACTACATTGCTATTTCTTTGTCCTGGAGCCACATTTATCTCCTAGATTTTGTGAACGGAGCATGCACAGTCCCAGTGGAAAGGTTATTCCTGCTTTGACAGAGTCTCTGCTTCAAGAAATTTCACACATGCTTTCCAAGCAGCCACACGTTTTGCTATCTTTTTCTCGTTGGCGGGTCTGTTGGAAGGCACTTTGTACCTGGGAGAGCTCTCGGTTCAGAAGCACCATATGTGTGCACGGCTGTTCCACCAGCAAACAGAACACAAGAGGGAATAAGTACAAAGGCCTGCATGGAAGGCCTGCAGCAGATGTAGCCCTGGGGGGGCGGGGGGCGCTAAGACATTGCTATTATTTAAACAAAACACTGCACAATGAACGTGATCAGCAAATCCAAAACAGCAGCAACAAAAGGTTTTGAATGCACTGGAAAGTTTTAGATGTGCATGCTGTCCTGCTGCTGATTGCAAGGCCTAAGGTTTCCATTAGCATCTCCTCCGGGTACAAGAGAACAGACGGGACTCATCGTAATGTGGCATGAAAGGTACAGCATGTACTCACTGAGAAGTATCCTGCACACATCATTTAATAGAATCTGAAATCTTGCTTCTCCTTAGAGCAGAGAAGGCTAAGAGGAGATTTGAACGAGATGTTTAAAATCATGAAGGGTTTAGATAGATTAAATAAAGTGGCTGAAGGGTCGATAACCAGAGAGCACAGTGTCATGTATCCTACATGGCTACTGTTGGTACTATTTTAAGGTGTGCCACCAGTGGGAGACTTGTAGGTTACATAGAAACATAGAAAATAGGTGCAGCAGTAGGCCATTCAGCCCTTCGAGCCTGCACCACCATTCAACAAGATCATGGCTGATCATTCACCTCAGTACCCCTTTCCTGCTTTAGCTCCATACCCCTTGATCCCTTTAGCCATCAGGGCCATACCTGACTCCCTCTTGAATATATCTAACGAACTGGCATCAACAACTCTCTACGGTAGAGAATTCCAGAGGTTAACAACTCTCTGAGTGAAGAAGTTTCTCCTCATTTCAGTCCTAAATGGCTTACACCTTATCCTTAGACTGTGACCCTTGGTTCTGGACTGCCCCAACATCGGGATCATTCTTCCTGCATCTAATCTGTCCAGTCCCATCAGAATTTTATATGTTTCTATGAGATCCCCTCTCATCTTTCTAAACTCCAGTGAATAAAGGCCCAATTGATCCAGTCTCTCCTCATATGTCAGTCCTGCCATCCCAGAAATCAGTCTGGTGAACGTTCGCTGCACTCACTCAATAGCAAGAATGTCCTTCCTTCGATTAGGAGACCAAAACTGCACACAATATTCCAGGTGAGGCCTCACCAAGGCCCTGTACAACTGCAGAAAGACCTCACTGCTCCTATACTCAACTCCCCTAGCTATGAAGGCCAACATACAATTTGCCTTCTTCACCACCTGCTGCACCTGCATGCCAACTTTCAATGACTGATGTACCATGACACCCAGGTCTCGTTGCACCTCCCCTTTTCCTAATCTGCCGCCATTCAGATAATATACTGCCTTCGTGTTTTTGCCACCAAAGTGGATAACCTCACATTTATCCACATTATACTGCATCTGCCATGCATTTGCCCACTCACCTAACCTGTTGAAGTCATCCTGCAGCCTCTTAGTGTCCTCCACACAACTCACACCGCACCCCCAGCTTAGTGTCATCTGCAAACTTGGAGATATTACACTCAATTCCTTCATCTAAATCATTGATGTATATTGTAAATAGCTGGGGTCCCAGAACTGAGCCTTGCGGCACCCCACTAGTCACTGCCTGCCATTCAGAAAAGGACGCATTTATCCCGACTCTCTGCTTCCTGTCTGCCAACCAGTTCTCTATCCACGTCAGCACATTACCCCCAATACCATGTGCTTTAATTTTGCACACCAATCTCTTGTGTGGGACCTTGTCAAAAGCCTTTTGAAAGTCCAAATACACCTCATCCACTGGTTCTCCCTTGTCCATTCTACTAGTTACATCCTCAAAAAATTCTAGAAGATTTGTCAATCATGATTTCCCTTTCATAAATCCATGCTGACTTGGACCGATCCTGTCATTGCTTTCCAAATGCGCTGCTATTTCATTTTTAATAATTGATTCCAACATTTTCTCCACTACTGATGTCAATCTAACCGGTCTATAATTACCCATTTTCTCTCTCCCTCCTTTTGTAAAAAGTGGTGTTACATTACATAAGAACATAAGAATTTAAGAATTAGGAACAGGAGTAGGCCATCTAGCCCCTCGAGCCTGCTCCGCCATTCAACAAGATCATGGCTGATCTGGCCGTGGACTCAGTTCCACTTACCCGCCCGCTCCCCGTAACCCTTAATTCCCTTATTGGTTAAAATTCCATCTATCTGTGATTTGAATACTTTCAATGAGCTAGCCTCAACTGCTTCCTTGGGCAGAGAATTCCACAGATTCACAACCCTCTGGGAGAAGAAATTCCCTCTCAACTCAGTATTAAATTGGCTTCCCCGTATTTTGAGGCTGTGCCCCCTAGTTCTAGTCTCCCCGACCAGTGGAAACAACCTCTCTGCCTCTATCTTGTCTATTCCTTTCATTATTTTAAATGTTTCTATAAGATCACCCCTCATCCTTCTGAACTCCAACGAGTAAAGACCCAGTCTACTCAATCTATCATCATAAGGTAACCCCCTCATCTCCGGAATCAGCCTAGTGAATCGTCTCTGTACCCCCTCCAAAGCTAGTATATCCTTCCTTAAGTAAGGTGACCAAAACTGCACGCAGTACTCCAGGTGCGGCCTCACCAATACCCTATACAGTTGCAGCAGGACCTCCCTGCTTTTGTACTCCATCCCTCTCACAATTAGCTACCCTCCAGTCCATAGGAACTGATCCAGAGGCGATAGACTGTTGGAAAATGGTCACCAATGCATCCACCGTTTCTAGGGCCACTTCCTTAAGTACCTTAGGATGCAGACTATCAGGCCCCGGGGATATATTGGCCTTCAATTCCATCAATTTCCCTAACACAATTTCCCGCCTAATAAGGATTTCCTTCAGTTCCTCCTTCTTTCTAGACCCTCGGTCCCCTAGTATTTCCGGAAGGTTATTTGTGTCTTCCTTCGTGAAGACAGAACTAAAGTATTTGTTCAACTGGTCTGCCATTTCTTTGTTCCCCATTATAAATTTACCTGAATCTGACTGCAAGGGACCTATGTTTTTCTTCACTAATCTTTTTCTCTTCACATATCTATCGAAGTTTTTGAAGTCAGTTTTTATGTTCCCAGCAAGCTTCCTCTCATATTCTATTTTCCCCCTCCTAATTAAACCCTTTGTCCTCCTTTGCTGAATTTTAAATTTCTCCCAGGCCTCAGGTTTGCTGCTTTTTCTGGCGAATTTATATGCCTCTTCCTTGGATTTAATACTATCCTTAATTTCCCTTGTTAGCCACGGTGGAGCCACTGTCCTTGTTTTATTTTTACTCTAGACAGGGATGTACAGTTGTTGAAGTTCATCCATGTGATCTTTAAATATTTGCCATTGCCTATCCATCATCAACTCTTAAAGGTTACCTGTATAGGTGTGCCTGACCTAGTATGAAAGGCAGGCCACCAGGTGTGATCCTCACTCTGGAGTTAACAAATAAAGGACTAAGGTCACTACAGCTCAAGTACAACACATTGCCGCGTGGAGTCATTACTGGAGCATCTAAGGACACAACACACAGATTTAAGGTGATTGGAAAAAGAACCAGAGGTGACCTGAGGAAAATACATTTTGTTTTTTTACGCAACGAGTAATTAGGATTTGGAATGCGTTGCCTGGTAGGGCGGTGGATACAGATTCAATAGTAGCCTTCAAATGGGAATTTGATAAATACTTGAAGAAGAAAAAATTGCAAGGATATGGGGGAAGTGCGGCTAACCGATTGCCCTTCGAAAGAGCCAGCGCAGACTTGATGGGCTGAATGGCCTCCTTCTGTGCTGTACTATTCTATGATTCTGTAGCCCTTGCCCCTTCTTCCTCACTCCTCAGTGTTACAGTTTCCAGCAGTTTTCACTGGGAACATTCAAACCTCGCTGCTAAAACCCATCACCTTTGGGAAATTTGGAGAGGGAAGGGAAAATGGAGTTGTGAGATTTGCTTTGCTGCAGGTGAAAAGTAATTTAAAATTAATTAATATCTTTAATTTTTCAAACAAACAAAAATGGACTGTTGTTGAAAAAATAGATTTGATGTATGATTTATATTTTATAATTTTCTAGTCACAGCCTTCAAACAATAAACTCTCTGGCCCAATTCTGAGCAGGCAGCAGGCCGAGTCTAATCTGTCAAACCCCAATTCACAACCAAGATCCCATATTTCCATTTCTATGCAATATCTGTCTTCTTCCTCACTTCAGCCCCACTGCCAGTGAAACCCTCATCCATGCCTTTAATCACCTCCAGCCTCAATCACTCCTGTGCCTTAATACAAAAGCAAAATACTGCGGTTGCTGGAAATCTAAAATAGAAAGACAAAATGCTGTAAATACTCAGCAGCTCAGGCAGCATCTGTGGAGAAAGCAACAGAGTTAGTGTTTCAGATCGACGACCTTTCATCAGACCTGGAAAAAGTTAGAGATGTAACAGGTTTTAAGCAAGTCCAGCCCGATGCCTTCTTTGCTAGCCTCCATCCCAGATAAATTTCAACTCTGCTACCTGTATTCTCATCATCCTCATTATCATCATAGGCAATCCCTCCTATCGAGGATGACTTGCTTCCACGCCAAAAAGGGATGAGTTCACAGGTGTTTCAATGAAGGACCTAATATTCCAGATCCCGAACTACATCTTGAAGGATGGAAGATGCCTGTCCGTGGATTTTTTTAGTGTGTGGTGATCGTTGCATACCAGCCACCACACGGGCTTGACAGAGCTAGGTCTTGGTCCAGTGGCAAGGATTACCCAAGACGACTGGAGACCAGCTCTGCTGCACGGACCGAGTGCGCACACATATCACAGTGCGGGCTGGCCCATGCTGCCCCTGGGCCCTCGCCTCTTCTGGGCCCCGAACTCACGCCTCTCCTGGGTCCCGTTCACATCCCTCTACATTTTCTCGCCGCTCCTTCGCCCCAACCTCGCCGCTCCTGCTGCACCTGCCCACGCTCCATTCACCAACCTGGATCTTGATGACGTCACTCTTCACTGTCATCGCCCTCCTGCACCAGCTCGCGCTGTACCTTGAAGTGGTACGCCACCGCGCTGTCCAGGGGCTGCCGCTCGCCGCTCCTTTTATGGCCCCAACCTGCCGCTGAAGGTCTCTTGCAAGTCAGGTCCACCACGCTGCCCATGGCCATCGCTCGACACTCCTTTTATGGCCTGCCGCTGCATTCTATCCCACAAGTGATAGCATATTGAAATGGGCCGACTGCCTGAAACAGGCAGACGCTTTAGGCATCCAGCGATAGGCTTCTTTCAACATGGTGCCTGCCGTGTCGTCAGGGTTAATGGGGCAATCAGGCTACTGACCCCATTCTGAAGACATTACCATGCTGTTAACACCAGCCAATACATGCTAAAATTGACCCCAATCTCTTGGTGAGCCGTCATTGTTCTGTCCCAAGCAAGGCCTCCTTTGTCTCACTTGATGCGGCAAATAGACACTGTGGCTCCCTCCTTAGAATGTGCTGCACTTCCAAACCAGTGTCAAGCAGAATTCACTGGGGTTCTCTATCAGACACCATTAGGGTGCTGTGGAAACGCACACTAGTTCCGAGCACAGCCTTAATGTGAAGAATTATGCTATGTCACCAGGGGAATAGTGAGAATGTGACTTCTATAGGGTAAGGTCAATGTCCTAATGTAATGTTACAGCATAGGTTCTGCACAATGTTTCTCCGCCAGCATGTACAAAGGATTTAGTATAAACCATCTGTTTAGTTTGCAAATATAGCAAAAAAATCAGGATTCATGTCAGACACAAACTGGAAATGAGTTTCTTCTACTTAAACCGATCCTGCAAATCCCTCATCAGCTGGGGATGTTTGAATGAGGAAATTATTCTGAATTTTTATTACAGCAGGTAATTTAAAAGAAAGCCAATGTTCAAATTATATGAGGTCAGACTTTCTCTGAAGAGTTTGGATTTTATGTTCTACATGTGTCTGGGCTGATTTGCAGTAACAGGTCCTTACATACATACATACATATATATTATATATATATCATGGCAACTATATTGCTGCCTAGCTCTTTGACACTTTCATAAACTATACCTAATGTACAGATCAACTTCCTCAGTGAATGTGTTAAACCATTTCTAACGTTCATTATTCGAAGGGTTAAAGTAGTAAGAGTTGATTTGGAAACACATTCTTATCTTGTTAACATCGGGTCCTGCCCTCCACCGAGATACAGATACAGGAATCAGAGATACCTCATTAGGGAGCAGTGCTGGCTCTGTATTAATTTGTTGCCTGGCTTAATAACAGATCACAAAATTATCATCTCAGGAGAAAGGTCAATGGAGACAATCCAGCCATTGGTTCTTACATTTCTCGCAGTTCCTCACTCCCCAGTTTGAAGATGTTTGAAACCTTTCCATTTACAGCATCCATCAGTGATGCAGGCCAATGTTCCCTTTAATTTTTTTTTGGGTGGGAGGGGGCGGTACATGGTCCCTTTAAGGGGCTGCGTGTCCCATTCAAAATACCACGCATGCGCAAGTTTTCCTATTTAAAAGCCAGTGAGCCAGTAAAGGGAACATTGACGCAGACCCCACAGCACACAAGACATTGAAGCACAAGCTGTCCCAGTCAAGGGTTAGAGTATAGACTAGTTCTTTGAGCTGCCTCCTCGCCCAGTAACAGCAGGATAAAAAGGGAAAAACACACAAGAGGATGAAAGATCCTTCATCATTGAATATTTTATAACTTCTCAAATAACTTCAGAGTGATCCTCTGCAGATATAATTAGATTCTGTGACTATTTTTTTGTCATTTATGGGAATTACATGTAGACTGTGCACCATCCGTAGACTGCTTCACATCTGAATGTCAGTCAGATGGACTGAAACTCGGTTATGTGCAGCTCTGGGCACCTAATCGGGGGAAGCAAAACCTTGTTGGGTTTGCTTTCTTTGGAAAAGAGGTGATGTAACAAAATCATTTGAGTCAAAAATGAGGAAGCTACTAGTAAGCAGGAACGTCAAGTGGAACTTTTTCACCCAAAGGATGGGAGTGTTGTGAAATATAACCAGGGAAGACCATTGAAGTAGATGGTAGTAATGGTAGTAATTGCTGAGCGATCTCGGCCAGGACCCCGTGAAGAAACCAGATCAGCAGCGGGAAAACAAAGCCTCAGGATCTACATCGGAGTATTGCATTCAAGGTGCGGGGAAGATCAAGGCGGAGGTGCGGCGAGTGTTTTTGTGGCGGAGGAGCGGTGAGAAATCGTGGCGGAGGTGCGGCGAATGAAGGTCCGGAGCCCAGAAGAGCTGAGGGCCCAGGGGCAGCACCGGCCAGCCCACACTGCGATATGTGTGCGCACTTGGTCCGTGCAGCAGAGCAGGTCTCCAGTCGTCTTGGTTAACTCTTGCCACTGGACCAAAACTTAGCTCTGTCGAGCCCGTGTGGTGTCTGATGTGCACCAGTCACCACACGTTAAAAAAATCCATGCACAGGCATCAATTGGAGTTCAGGACTGGGACATCAGGTCCTTCATTGAAACATCTGTGAACTCTCGTGGAAGCAAGTCATTCTCGTTCAAGGGACCGCCTATGATGATGATGGTGAGCAATAAGTTCAAAAGAAAATTAGATACTTTTCAGAGATCCATTGATAGGGTGAGAAGATAGGTGAGTGAGGTTGATCGATCAAAAAGAAATAGGATCTGTGAGTCTAGTGGCCTTTTCCTGTTGCAAAAATTTCTCAGTGAAGGCTTATCTCCTGCGTCTCATACAAATTCAGAGGCATTTCAGAATTGACCATGCAATGCTGGCCCAACCTGCTTAAAAGCAAATTATTTCTCAATCTCCATTTCCTCAGTAATAAGGGCTGCATGTTAACCTGCCAAGTATAGGTCACGGGTTAGGCAAGGCTTTCTATGTGCTCATGTGAATGTATGCTCCCCCTTTAGCGCTATGAACTAAACCTGCATGTCAGTCAGATAAACAATGGTGCAAGCAGGAGCTTTGTCCATACTAGGAGTTCTCAACTGGGGGTCCACGACATTGACTAGTTTTAGCAGGTGGCTTTGTGTGGACTCGCCTCACTACTGCCTCACTACTGCCGCCTGCAGGTGGCGTCCTGCCGGGACATCAGTGGCCGGACCTAGACTCCCCGAGCCTTGGTGGCGGTAGAGGCCTGTGGGTGCACTGCGAACCAATCAAGAGCAGCAAGTGGAGGAGGAGGAAGGGCCAGAGCTTTTGTGGGAAAGCCAAAGGCTTGGGGCCTGTCACATTCTGCCAAGCCAGCCTGGGGCCTCGGTCTCTGTTTTAAATTGGTGCTGGTGGGCCTGATGGAAAGAAAACCCACTAAATGACCCCATAGGAGTCATGGCGAAGGTGGAGGTGAATAATGTGGTGGTGCTGGACAAGCCGTCACCATTTTTCAATCTATTTCAGTTTGTGATCACCTTTGAGTGCATCGAAGATCTGTCGGAGGGCGAGTGAGGCCTGGGGCCTGGACGCAAAGGCCTCTGAGCGCCGTAAAGTGGGTGGAATGTTATTCTTGTTTGCGTTGAGGGGCCAAGGCCTAGTGAATTTGACGGTTGCTAATGGTAACTATGTGAGATGAACCCTCATTTCCGCCCCTCCCACAACCCCTTCTCTCCTCCCACACCCTCATCTCTCCCCCATCACCTTCTCCCCTGACCCACAGGGGGTCTGCTGCATTTTATAACACAGAAGGGGGCCTCAGAAGCAAAAAGGTTAAGAACCCAATGTCTATCCTACATCTTGCTGGACAATGATCATTGTGAGGTCTGGAGCCAGGGGACAAAATAGCAAACATTTCTTATCCGTTAACTAATTGATAAGCAGCAGCTATTGGCAGCATGGTTTTACTCACTGCTGTCCCCCGTAGCATTTCCTTTATTAAAATGTTGAAGTACAAAACCCTGAACTTGTAGCTTGGATTTTATTACTAAAATTTATGTTACTTCCCTTCTATCAAGTCAAATGCTGCACAGTGTGACATGACGTGACAAAGTAAATAAATTGCAGTGACAGCATGAGTGGGGGTGTCAGTAAATTTAACAACAGATTTCTGGCAGGAGAACGATTGGCATCTTGGTGGAAAGCTGCATTTTTTGGCCGATATTCTGAATGTAATGGATTTTACATTTCTCTGTTCTGAATAATTTTAATGGCAAACGAGCGATTCTTTCACAGATTCCTGAGTGGTAATGTTTCAGAAAATAATTCCTGTCAGTACAACAATGTCGCCGTCTTCCTATGAATGAAAAACCTTCAGGTGGAAAATCAATGGCTTTGACAAATTAGAGAAATGTTAGCAACACCTGTTACATGATTATGCGATTGAAGGCAGGAGCCACAGGACAGACCAGTCACATGGGATGGAGGAGTCCAGAAACCGTGCAGCGTATATAGGTCTGTCTGAACTCCCTCAGTGGGATAGATCTGTTGCTTTTAGATAGAAATGTAAAAAATGGACTGGAATCACAATGAAGGGGGAAAAATGCACAGACCTCGAAAGTGATAGGTACTACCTTTTTATTCTAAAGAAAGTTTTACGGTAAATAATAATACGATAAATGTAAACTCATTGATAAACATATTGGCCCTGAAATTGGGGTCGGAGGCTTCCCGCAGGCAGATGCCAGCGACCACAGAAATATTTACGAAAGTACCTGGTGGTCCCGGAGGAACGTATGCTTGCGCTCCGAGGCCTCGATACGCAGCCCAGCACAGAGGCCCATGTATTCCAGGAGCGTAGGTGCAGCTAGGAATCATATGTACGGATCAACCAATGAAAATGGCATATCCCCATTTACAGTAATGGTGAGTTCCGAGCAGCGGGGAGTCCGGGGACGTCGGAGAGGCCTATAAAGGCCCAGCAGTTCGTGAGGCGGGAGTGTGAGCAGCGGGCAATCCGGGGACGTCGGAGAGGCCTATAAAGTCCCAGCAGATCGTGAGGCGGGAGTGCGAGCAGCGGGGAGTCTGGGGACGTCGGATAGGCCTAAAAAGGCCCAGCAGTTCGTGAGGCGGAAGTGTGAGCAGCAGTGAGTCCGGGGATGTCAGAGAGGCCTATAAAGGCCCAGCAGTTTGTGAGGCGGGAGTGCGAACAGTGGCGAGTCCGGGTGTAATGTCTGTAAGCTTGTAATGTTTGTAGCTCCACACTATGGATGTGGACATATTGTGTACTTCAAGTGCAGGGTTAATAATAAACAGAACTAGACAGATTTCCGGAGACTTCCAAGAGAGCTGCCTGCCATGTTAGGAAGCTGTGTGAGCTTTGCTCTGTAAATATATCACATTTGGCGAAGGAAGATTGAATTTTTCGAATGATTGAAAGCTTAATTTTTGTTGGCGAAGGATTCAGAGCCGACAGAGACTTTGGAAGTTTCTGTCTTTGGAAATAAGCTACAAAATCCAAGGTAACGTACAGCACTTGGTGTGAACAGCTAGAGATTAAAATGGCAGGTGTATTGGGATATGTGGGTGAATATAGACACGGCCGGGAACGTTTTAAAGTGTATGTGGATCGGCTAGAAATGTATTTCACTGTAAATAACATAATCGAAGTTCCAGACAATGCAGTCCAGAACCGGGCTGTGTTGGAACGTAAGAAAGCGATCTTCTTATCGGAGGCAGGTCCGGCATTATACGAAACCCTTATAAATCTGCTTGTGCCTAACGAGCCAAAGGACACAATGCTTAAAGAGAGTTTAACGAAGCTGGAGCAGCACTATAACCCCAAACCATTAGAAATTGCTGAAAGCTATCGTTTCGGGATTCGGAACCAAAAGGCTGATGAACGTATCAGTGATTACATTGTAGCATTAAAAAAGCTATCGATGCACTGTAATTTTGGAAACTTTCAAAACCGAGCATTACGGGATCGTTTTTTTTGTGGGGTGAAAAATGATGCGATCAGAAGGAAGTTATTGATAACGGATGACTTGACTTTTGAGATTGCTTGTCAGACAGCGAGGTCGATGGGCGTGGCCGAACAATATTCCTGAGAATTAAATAATGATTATGGTCGTCAGTCAACCGAGGTAAATCACCTGCAGGTTCAAAGTAAAAGACGATGGGGGCCCAAAGTCTCAGAAACTGGAAATTCTAACAGAGCGTCGAAGTCATGCTATAGGTGCCTGGGACAACACATTGCTCAAAGTTGTCGATATGTGAAGGCAGAGTGTTTCTTCTGCAGAAAGACTGGGCATCTTGCGAAGGCATGCCAACTGAAGGGTAAACCAGTTTTTAAAGCTATGAGTCCAGCGTTCAAAGCTATGAGTAGAAATCCCAAGAGACTACATAGCATGGAAGAACAACAACAGGATGACGAGATATTAGAGTTATGCGTCATCAGGAGCACGAGGTTAACGGACAGCGATTTGGAAAGCATAAAAATCCACATAGATGTTGCGGGATTCAAGATATCAATGGAAATTGACATGGGTGCATCCGTGAGTGTAGTACTGGAGTCACTGTACCTCGACAAATTGTGTGATTTTCAACTGGAGAAATCCAAGATAGAGCTGTGAGGCTACTTGGGAGAGAAAATTCCTGTGGTAGGTCGTATCACCTTACCGGTGAAATATAAAGATCAATTTCAGAACTTGCCTCTAATAGTAGTGAAAGGAGACAAGTCTGCCTTACTAGGATGAAATTGGTTGAGCTCACTGAAGCTGGATTGGAGTAAGATTTTCTGTGTGGAAACGAGAATTTCATCAACGGATGAGGTTATCAAGAAGTATCCGAAGGTGTTCTGCGAAACGGGCAGTCCGATCCAAGGCTTCAAGGCGAGTGTCAGGGTACAGAAGGACGCTAGATCGGTTTACTACAAGCCACCTTCCGTACCATATGCACTCAAGGAGAAAGTTGAGCAAGAACTCAAAAGACTAGAGACTGAGAACATTAAATGTAAGATAGATCGATGTAATTGGGCTACACCCATTGTTGTTGGAACTAAGCCCGATGGTAAGATAAGATTGTGTGGTGATTATAAGATAACCGTAAACTAGGTTCTAGAGGGTAATGTCCCCAATACATTGCCGAATATAAAAGATTTGTTCACAACACTGATAGGTAGTCAGATCTTCTCAAAACTGGATCTTACGAATGCCTACTTACAGCTTGATCTAGATAAGGAGTCCAAGTTATGTTTGACTATAAATACTCATCTCGGCCTGTATAAATTTAATAGGCTATCGTTTGGAGTGTCTTCCGCCCCTGCCATATTCCAAGGGGTGATGAACCAGATTTTGCAAGGTATTGAAGGGGTAGTATGTTATTTGAATGACACACTAATTTCAGCACCAAATAGGCAAATTCATAATAACATATTGAATGAAGTCCTCAAACGGCTAGAGAAGCACAGAGTACGAATGTCTGCTTGTAAGTGTGAGTTATTTGAAAACTCAATGGAGTACTTAAGGTACAGAGTAGACAAAGATGGTTTAGATCCAACCATGGAAAAAATTGGATGCAATTAGAAATGCACCCACTCCCAGGAATGTCACTGAACTTCGTTCATTCTTGGGTCTTATGAACTATTATGAGAAGTTCCTACCAAATTTGGCTACAGTATTGCATCCACTGAATGAACTTTTGAAAAAACAGGTCCATTGGAAATGGTCAAAAGAATGCGATACAGCATTCAAGGAGTGTAAAAGCAAATTGGCAGAGAGCATCATGTTAGTTCACTATGACATATCAATTCAGGTCCAAATTATTAGGAGACCTCCATGACCAGCACCTGGAAATGTGCTTGACCAAGAGTTTTGCACACAGTTAGTTATGGTGGCCAGGTCTTGATAAAGATATAGAGTACATCGAGAGTTAGTGTGCGACATTTCAATTGGTAAACAAACCACCACCACCAGTACCATTACAGCCATGGAAATGGCCTCCCAGGGTGTGGCAAAGGCTACATATTGATTTTGCTGAGTTAGAAGTACAACAATTGTTCATTGTGATTGATAGCCATTCGAAGTGGGTTGAGGTGTTTCCAGTGTGGAAAATAACAACAAGTAAAACATTGAACATTTTATGAAAATTATTTTCTTCATTTGGCCTTAATGAAGAAATTGTTTCGGATAATGGACTACAATTTCCGTCAGAAGAATTTGTACAATTCACGAGCAAAAATGGTGTGAAACATACCAAGGTTCCACTATACCATCCTACTTCGAATGGTGCAGCAGAGCGCACTGTACAAATTGTAAAACATGCCCTCATAAAACAAATGTTCGATCCAAATCCAAGGAAACGACAGCCATGAACCAGATTCTCATTCCTAAAGCCAAATTTGGCACAGTCCGTAGAAGAGACACAATTAAGACAGAAAGAGAATCAGGATAGAGGTAGAGTAAAAGAGAGAAGTGTGAAATTAAACCAGTAGGTGAGAGTGAAGAACCATCACTATAAATGGTTAAAGTGGTTACCAGGAAGAGTGGTGAAGATATGTGGTTCTCGTACATGTTTAGTAAAGATGTTTGATAATGGACAGGTTCGGTTTGTTCATGTTGATCATATTTTAACTACAGACATGGAAGGAGTTGAAGGTGGGAATGATTCAATTATTTCTGACTCATCAGATAGTTTTGATATACCAGTAGCAAATCCTAAATCCAATGTACTGGAAACAAATCCACGAGAGACGCAACACAGACGCAACATGGATTCATGAAATGGAAATCATGTTTAACTAATTTACTGAAATTCTTTGAGGATATAACGAGCATGGTGGATAGAGGTGTACCGATGGGATGTGGTGTATTTAGATTTCCAAAAGGCATTCGATAAGATGCCACACAAAAGGTTACTGCAGAAGATAAAGGTACGCGGAGTCAGAGGAAATGTATTAGCATGGATAGAGAATTGGCTGGCTAACAGAAAGCAGAGAGTCAGGATAAATGGGTCCTTTTCGAGTTGGAAATCAGTGGTTAGTGGTGTGCCACAGGGATCGGTGCTGGGACCACAACTGTTTACAATATACATAGATGACCTGGAAGAGGGGACAGAGTGTAGTGTAACAAAATTTGCAGATGACACAAAGATTAGTGGGAAAGCGGGTTGTGTAGAGGACACAGAGAGGCTGCAAAGAGATTTAGATAGGTTAAGCGAATGGGCTAAGGTTTGGCAGATGGAATACAATGTCGGAAAGTGTGAGGTCATCCACCTTGGGAAAAAAAACAGTAAAAGGTAATATTATTTGAATGGGGAGAAATTACAACATGCTGCGGTGCAGAGGGACCTGGGGGTCCTTGTGCATGAATCCCAAAAAGTTAATTTGCAGGTGCAGCAGGTAATCAGAAAGGTGAATGGAATGTTGGCCTTCATTGCGAGAGGGATGGAGTACAAAAGCAGGGAGGTCCTGCTGCAACTGTATAGGGTATTGGTGAGGCCACACCTGGAGTACTGCGTGCAGTTTTGGTCACCTTACTTAAGGAAGGATATACTAGCTTTGGAGGGGGTACAGAGACGATTCACTAGGCTGATTCCGGAGATGAGGGGGTTACCTTATGATGATAGATTGAGTAGACTGGGTCTTTACTCGTTGGAGTTCAGAAGGATGAGGGGTGATCTTATAGAAACATTTAAAATAATGAAAGGGATAGACAAGATAGAGGCAGAGAGGTTGTTTCCACTGGTCGGAGAGATTAGAACTAGGGGGCACAGCCTCAAAATACGGGGGAGCCAATTTAAAACCGAGTTGAGAAGGAATTTCTTCTCCCAGAGGGTTGTGAATCTGTGGAATTCTCTGCCCAAGGAAGCAGTTGAGACTAGCTCATTGAATGTATTCAAGTCACAGATAGATAGATTTTTAACCAATAAGGGAATTAAGGGTTATGGGGAGCAGGCGGGTAAGTGGAGCTGAGTCCACGGCCAGATCAGCCATGATCTTGTTGAATGGCGGAGCAGGCTCGAGGGGCTAGATGGCCTACTCCTGTTCCTAATTCTTATGTTCTTATGTTTTTATGTAGAATCAGAATGAAAGTCTGAGTCCGAGTCAGGAAAACAAAGAGTCTGAAGTTAGAGTGACTTCAAATGAAAATCAAGGAAATTCCATGGAGGAAAACCTTCCTCAGGATGATCCTCGAATGAGTTTAGATTCGAGACCATGTTTGGAAGGTTCTGTTTGAGAGCGAACGTATCCTCTTCGAAACAGAAAACAAGTGTTAAAGTTAAATTTGTAAATATGGAAAAAAAATAAAGTTTATATCCTGTGTTAAGTATAAACATGAAAGTTATGTATGATGTTTGTTATGATGGCTTCTTCATTAAGGAGGGAGAAGTGTAATGTCTGTAAGCTTGTAATGTTTGTAGCTCCACACTATGGATGTGGACGTATTGTGTACTACAAGTGCAGGGTTAATAATAAACAGAACCGGACAGATTTCCAGAGACTTCCGAGAGAGCTGCCTGCCATTTTAGGAAGCTGTGTGTGCTGTGCCCTGTGAATATATCACACCGGGGACGTCGGAGAGGCCTATAAAGGCCCAGCAGTTGGTGAGGCGGGAGTGCGAGCGGCGGGGAGTCCGGGGATGTCGGCGAGGCCTATAAAGGCCAGCCGGTGCAGATACAGCAGGGAGGCAAAAAGAAGGAGAAAGAAATCAAAAGGTGACATCACAGCCAAAGGGGTAAGTGGTTGGCTGGTGATTGGTAAGTAGTTTTTCTTTTTCTTTTCTATGTCAGTAAGTAACATTTAGCATTGTTGTTGCCAAATTAAGTTAATCTCGGAGTTAAGTCATGGCAGGAGAGCTCGGACACGTGTTATGCTCCTCCTGTACTCTGTGGGAAGTCAGGGACGCTTCCGGTGTCCCTGACGACTACGTGTGCGGGAAGTGTATCTGCCTCCAGCTCCTGACGGACCGCATTGCGGCACTGGAGCTGCGGGTGGATGAACTCTGGAGCATCCACGATGCTGAGAATGACGTGAATAGCACGTTTAGCGAGTTGGTCTCACGCAGGTAAAGGCACACAGCCAGATAGTAAATGGGTGACCAACAGGAAGAGCAGTGGTAGGAAGATAGTGCAGGGGTCCCCTGCAGTCATCCCCCTGCAAAACAGATACACCGCTTTGGGTACTGTTGAGGAGGATGACTCATCAGGGGAGAGCAGCAGCAGCCAAGTTCATGGCACCGTGGGTGGCTCTGCTGCACAGGAGGGCAGGAAAAAGAGTGGGAGAGCTACAGTGATAGGGGATTCAATTTTAAGGGGAATAGATAGGCATTTCTGCGGCCGCAACCGAGTCTCCAGGATGGTATGTTGCCTCCCTGGTGCAAAGGTCAAGGATGTCTCAGAGCGGGTGCAGATCATTCTGAAAAGGGAGGGTGAACAGCCAGTTGTCGTAATGCACATAGGTACCAATGATATAGGTAAAAGATGGGATGAGGTCCTACGAGACGAATTTAGGGAGCTAGGAGCTAAATTAAAAAGTAGGACCTCAAAAGTAGTAATCTCAGGATTGCTACCAGTGCCACATGCTAGTCAGAGTAGGAATCGCAGGATAGCTCAGATGATTACGTGGCTTGAGGAGTGGTGCAAAAGGGAGGGATTCAAATTCCTGGGACATTGGAACCGGTTCTGGGGGAGGTGGGACCAGTACAAACCGGACAGTTTGCACCTGGGCAGGACCGGAACCAATGTCCTGGGGAGAGTGTTTGCTAGTGTTGTTGGGGAGGAGTTAAACTAACATGGCAGGGGGATGGGAACCTATGCAGGGAGACAGAGGGAAATAAAATGGAGGCAGAAGAAAAAGATAGAAAGGAGAACAGTAAAAGTGGAGGGCAGAGAAACCCAAGGCAAAAAACAAAAAGGGCCACATTACAGCAAAATTCTAAAGGGGCAAAGTGTGTTAAAAAGACAAGCCTGAAGGCTCTGTGCCTCAATGCGAGGGGTATTCGGAATAAGATGGATGAATTAACTGTGCAGACAGAAAGTTGTTGAGTCCAGTTTGTTGGATATATTCAAAAGGGAGTTAGATGTGGCCCTTACGGCTAAAGGGATCAGGGAGTATGGGGAGAAGGCAGGAGTGGAGTACTGAAGTTGCATGATCAGCCATGATCATTTTGAATGGTGATGCAGGCTCGAAGGACCAAATGTTCTGCTCCTGCACCTATTTTCTATGTTTCTATATTTCTATGTCCCGGTTATCTCTGGCTGTTTTGCACTAACGCTCAAGATGTATTTCACTCCCATGACATCTCAACTGGAAAATGGCAGCTTGTCCTCTTCCAAGAACGAAGAACGACAAGGGCAAAAAAGGTGCCCCACTGCTAACAGTGTCTACCAACACCAGGAGACCAAGAGCAGCAACATGACAAGCATCCACCAGTCAGCCATGATCTTACTGAATGGTGGAGCAGGCTCGAGGGGCCATATGGCCTACTCCTGCTCCTATTTCCTCTTTCTTATGTTGGGAAACTGGGGGAAGCACCACTGCAGACTGGAAACTGTCTGGAAAAGGGAAAGTGTCAGCACGGATCATTGGAGCCGTCCATGTGTGACATGTATCATGGTGGATGGTTGACCCTATCAGTGCAGGAATCCTGCAACAATTCCTGTAGGCCAAATATTGACACAGCGACTGTACCATGCTTTCACATGAGCTCTACATCAGCAGTGTATTCCAACTTAACATATAATACACCATCAATTATGTGGACCCACTTCCGGTGGGAGTAATTCCATTATATACCCAGTTTCCCAATGGATGGGATGCGGCAAACCAGACTCTCCACCCATCTTTTTTCTCCAACGACTGCCTGTCCCACCTGTGACAGAGACTGTAATTCCTGTATTGGACTGTTCAGTCACCTAAGAACTCACTTTTGGAGTGGAAGCAAGTCTTCCTCGATTTCGAGGGACTGCCTATGATGATGATGGATGGGATTCCTCCTGTTTACACTGTGGGGCGAATTCAGCAGAACAACAACGCATCGGAAATTTGCTATGGGGGAGTTGCTCCAAAATTGCATTTGCAAATTTCCCGATCTGGCAGCAGCCTTCTCCTCATGCAAGGGGGCCATCAGTGTAAGCCAACAATTCTAAATTGCTTTGCAGGCCCTGCACAAGTGGGGGTGGGAGGAGTTGACAGCAGCCAATTACCTGAACCAGCGACAGCGGATTTGGACGAATGGAACAAATGCATCTTGTGGTGCATGGTTCTCTGCCTCAGCAGGCATGCTCGCTGCCTTGTGTAAATTGCACCTCTGCCTCCGAAGCTGGGGCACAATATAAAAGATTATATCAGTAAGCGGAGCTGTGCCCGATATCCTGCAGTCGGTCGGACTGATTATCCTGCCTCGAACACAGTTCCTATGACGTGCACCAATCGTCTACCCCCGCTCAGCTTCCACACGTCATCTGCCACACTCAGCATGTTCTTCAGCAGTCACCCTGACATCACCGCATCAAAACAAGTTCATCATTTTTTTTAAGAGCAATATAATATAACCCTTGAACGGTTGACTGTCCTCTTCAACGGAAACAAAAAATTCTTGGTCATCTGCCTTAATTTCTTCTTTTGTGGCTCGGTGTCAAATTTATCTCTTTTGTCTTGTAACACTGTTGTGAAGCGCCTTGGGACATTTTACTACATTAAAGGCGCTATATAAATAAAAGTTATTATTATTATTATTATTAAGGCCCACCTTATACGATTTTCAGGCAGGCCTTGATTTAGGCAGCCAGTGCTTCTGCCTGAAACAGGCTGGAGCCTTATTAATATATTTAAATCGGGTTCTATGGTATATTTTGGACCCGCATGCAATTTTGGTCTTCGACTGGGTTGGACCAAGCACTCTGTCTGCCTCCCACCTCCGCCTCCCCCGAACCCAACCCCAGCCAAGGTGTCCCTGCTACCTCAATTCCAAGGAGGAGCCACCAGATTTCCCGCCCTCCGATCGGCGAGCTGCAGTCAGCACTTGCTTAGTGTTGGCAGCTCACCGATTTTATCATAAGGAGGCCTGATATCGGGCCTCCTGCCAGTGACATCGGGCGGGCAGTGCGAATGGCCCCGCCCATCGCCCGCCCAAATCATAAATTGCTCCTTACGTGTCCTGGGGACATCTCATTGTGCAGACAGCAACAGTGCCTGAGGTGTCGCAGTTTGTCCCAATGATCTCATCGGGATTCGCAAGTACTTGGAATAGGAGGCACCGAACAGAAGCTTCAGACCCAGACACCATCATTTCCCTCCATAGTTTAATGAAGGTTTAACATAACAGAAGCTCCTTTTTCTGAATATTAATGCAAATGAATCCTTCTCAGATTGGAAGTAGGTGTATTTGAAGAAGCCTGGGTTTCTAGAGCCAGGAATCGAGGCAGCTTTTGCTGGGTGATTGCCAATCTTTGCACTGATACAGCTGCTCAGAAATTGAATGCAACTTGCAAACTGGGGCTCTGACTAACCATGTATTTCATCACCAGGTGACATGTGCTGTTCGAGACTGACCCAGATAAGCTTCCAGTAGGCAACTTTCTCTTGGTTACATTTTTATACTGTTACACCTACAGTTGCGGGCATGGATTTTACAGTCATGATAAAATTGGCAAATTATGTAATATTGTGCCATGTAATGGGACGTGCACAGGAGAAAAAGACAGGAGCATGATTCCTTAAGGGTAATAGAGTCCCACCCCATTTTCCACCTACACTCTCTTGAGTACTGCCTGAAAATCAGAGGGTATGACATAGAAAGCACAGACTAATTGTGTCTTAAATTATGAAACAAACCTACCTCTGTAGCTCTGGACCAGCCTGAGAAAAATCATCTGCTGCCAATCACTGTGAGTGTGCAGGTGGACATGCTAAGATCTGCCACTTCTCTTCTAGGAATGCCCACCTTGAAGAAGTTCTGTCTTCCCTCAGATGGGATTTCCATTTGTCTCTTTTTCCTTGTTCATCTTCTTTGCTTTCTGTTTCCCTTCTTGTGTTTGATCAAGAATCTGCCAAAACTCACTTTCACAGCCACATCTCTTTCCTCAGTAACTGACTCCATCTCCGACTTAATCCACGTGAAGTCCAACTGAGATACCACCCTTCATGTTTTGGAACCACCCAGGATTACAGATATCTCCGTGACATTCAACGTTTCTTGAACCACTGCTCTCGTGGCATCCTGGGATCCACATCCAACGCTATGCGGTGCCACAAGCATGCTCTCGACCTCTTTCTTCAGTAGTACCAACTCACTCTATCTCTAAGCTGTCCTGGTCCGCAGTTCCATTTCATCCTTCGCCTCATCCGGCGCTTTAACCAAAAACTTTTTAACCTTCCTTTCAGGTGTCAAGAATCATAAACTTCAACAACTCTTGGATACCAACGCCCCTTCAGAACCTTCTTCCCTTTCACTTCCCCCTGATCCCATCCCTACTTCCAATCTCACCCCTTGCCATGTTTTCACTATCTCCTCTGACCTTCCCCTCTCTGACCTCATTATCTGGATGGGCAACTTGATGGGCCTGGTGATCTTTCCTTGCTCTTCTGTTCGTACCTCTGCTATTAAACCATGGCAGCAATAGTTCGGGGCAGAAAAGTAAAAACAAAACCTCAAATAGGTAGGATTTGACTGGGACTCAAACTCAGTGAATTCTTAAGGAAAATTTATCATTAAACTTGTTCCAATCATTCGTGAAAACCTGAAACAACCGACTCGAAAAATGAGTACAATCTACTTAAAAATTGGGTACAGCTGACCACATAATTGGCAACAGCTTACATGGGGATAAAATGTGGAACAGTTAACTAAAAAGCCGTGTACAGCTGATGATAAATCGGGAGCAGCTGTCTCAAAAACCAAGAACAGCTGACCATATCTGGCCTAACCTCTATTATTGGTCTCTCTCCCACACATACAGTAGAGAAAGAGGATTAAAATTGTAAGTGATAAATTCACAGATACTACAGTATTTCTGTTGTCATATATAACCCTTTTGAATAGTAGATCGTGGCTAAAAGAGTTAAATTGTGAGGATAGGTTGCATAGACTAGGCTCTTAGATTCCCTTGAATATAAAAGATTAAGGAGTGATCTGGGTTTAAGTGTTTAAGATGATTAAAGGATTTGATAGGGTAGATGGAGAGAAATTATTTCCTCTGATGGGAGAGTCCAGAATTAAGGGACATAATCTTAAAATCACAGCTGTTCAGGGGTGATTCTGCTTCTCACAAAGGATAGTGGAAATCTGGACTCTCTCCTCCATAAAGCTACTGAGGCAAGGTCAATTGAAAATTTCAAAACTGAGGTTGATTGATTTTTGTTAGGCAAGGGTATTGAGCGTAACGGAACCAAGGCGCGTAGATTGAGTTAAGATACTGTTGTACTCATAATAAATGGTCAGACCGAGTACTGTGTGTAATGAGCAAGTGTGACCTTAGCTCCTTTATTGTAGTTCCAGAGTGCAGGTACCTCGTGGGTGACCTGCTTATATACTGTGCTCCCGCATCCCTTGGGACTCCAACAGGTAGGCCCTCTGGTGGACAGGTGTGATGCAGGTTACAAGGTTACAAGAGGTTAAATACATAACATCACTCCCCCGTGAAGTCAACAATACACTTATTTACAAGGTGAGACGATCTTGGGCTTTGCACTCCCTTGCCGATCGTCTCGGTACAAATGTTGGTGTGGTTGGGTTGGTCAGTTCTTCATTGGGCTGTTGAGCAGCCGGCCTTGCCAGGCTGCTGGGGATGATGAGTTCTGTTTCGTGGTCAACTGTGATGTTTTTCTCTACGTTTTTCCATTGGTCAGTTTGACCTGAAACACCGTACTCTCCTCTTTGGCTGTGACCATGCCAGCAAGCCATTTTGGACCATGTCCATATTTGAGCACAAACACAGGATCATTGATCTCAATATCGCGTGACAAGTTTGTGCAGTCATGGTACACACTCTGTTGATGCCGCTTGTCCTCCTCGTGATCATGTAGATCAGGGTGGACCAGAGAGAGCCTTGTTTTAAGCACCCTTTTCATGAGCAGCTTGGTTGGGGGAATCCCTGTGAGTGAGTGGGGTCTGGTGCGGTAGCTGAGCAGTACACGGGACAACTGGGTCTGCAGGGAGCATTCTGACATGCATTTCAAGCTTTGCTTGATGGTCTGAACTGCCCGTTCTGCCTGGCCGTTGGATGTGGGCTTGAACGGCGCAGATGTGACATGTTTGACCCTGTTGCGGGTCATGAACTCTTTGAATTCGGCACTGGTGAAGCATGGCCCATTGTCGCTGACTAGGACATCGGGCAGGCCGTGCGTGGCAAACATAGACAAACGTAGGTCCTCTGCAGTCAGAATCAGGGGAAGTCATAACGGGGAACAAAGAAATGGCGGACCAATTGAACAAGTACTTTGGTTCGGTATTCACGAAGGAAGACACGAACAACCTTCCGGTTATAAAAGGGGTCGGGGGGTCTAGTAAGGAGGAGGAACTGAGGGAAATCCTTATTAGCCGGGAAATTGTGTTGGGGAAATTGATGGGATTGAAGGCCGATAAATCCCCAGGGCCTGATGGACTGCATCCCAGAGTACTTAAGGAGGTGGCCTTGGAAATAGTGGATGCATTGACAGTCATTTTCCAACATTCCATTGACTCTGGATCAGTTCCTATGGAGTGGAGGGTAGCCAATGTAACCCCACTTTTTAAAAAAGGAGGGAGAGAGAAAACAGGGAATTATAGACCGATCAGCCTGACATCGGTAGTGGGTAAAATGGAATCAATTATTAAGGATGTCATAGCAGTGCATTTGGAAAGAGGTGACATGATAGGTCCAAGTCAGCATGGATTTGTGAAAGGGAAATCATGCTTGACAAATCTTCTGGAATTTTTTGAGGATGTTTCCAGTAGAGTGGATAAGGGAGAACCAGTTGATGTGGTATATTTGGACTTTCAGAAGGCGTTCGACAAGGTCCCACACAAGAGATTGATGTGCAAAGTTAGAGCACATGGGATTGGGGGTAGTGTGCTGACATGGATTGAGAACTGGTTGTCAGACAGGAAGCAAAGAGTAGGAGTAAATGGGTACTTTTCAGAATGGCAGGCAGTGACTAGTGGGGTACCGCAAGGTTCTGTGCTGGGGCCCCAGCTGTTTACACTGTACATTAATGATTTAGATGAGGGGATTAAATGTAGTATCTCCAAATTTGCGGATGACACTAAGTTGGGTGGCAGTGTGAGCTGCGAGGAGGATGCTGTGAGGCTGCAGAGCGACTTGGATAGGTTAGGTGAGTGGGCAAATGCATGGCAGATGAAGTATAATGTGGATAAATGTGAGGTTATCCACTTTGGTGGTAAAAACAGAGAGACAGACTATTATCTGAATGGTGACAGATTAGGAAAAGGGGAGGTGCAAAGAGACCTGGGTGTCATGGTACATCAGTCATTGAAGGTTGGCATGCAGGTGCAGCAGGCGGTTAAGAAAGCAAATGGCATGTTGGCCTTCATAGCAAGGGGATTTGTGTACAGGGGCAGGGAGGTGTTACTACAGTTGTACAGGGCATTGGTGAGGCCACACCTGGAGTATTGTGTACAGTTTTGGTCTCCTAACCTGAGGAAGGACATTCTTGCTATTGAGGGAGTGCAGCGAAGGTTCACCAGACTGATTCCCGGGATGGCGGGACTGACCTATCAAGAAAGACTGGATCAACTGGGCTTGTATTCACTGGAGTTCAGAAGAATGAGAGGGGACCTCATAGAAACATATAAAATTCTGACGGGGTTAGACAGGTTGGATGCAGGAAGAATGTTCCCAATGTTGGGGAAGTCCAGAACCAGAGGTCACAGTCTAAGGATAAGGGGTAAGCCATTTAGGACCGAGATGCGGAGGAACTTCTTCACCCAGAGAGTGGTGAACCTGTGGAATTCTCTACCACAGAAAGTTGTTGAGGCCAATTCACTAAATATATTCAAAAATGAGTTAGATGAGGTCCTTACTACTAGGGGGATCAAGGGGTATGGCGAGAAAGCAGGAATGGGGTACTGAAGTTGAATGTTCAGCCATGAACTCATTGAATGGCGGTGCAGGCTAGAAGGGCCGAATGGCCTACTCCTGCACCTATTTTCTATAGCTCTTAGACTTTCAATGGTGGCCATGGACGTGCTTACAGACATTACTGCACATTCAATCCACTTTGAATAAGCATCCACGACAACCAAAAACATCTTGCCTAGGAATGGGCCCGCATAGTCTACATGGATCCTCGACCACGGTTTGGATGGCCAGGACCATAAACTTAGCTGTGCCTCTCTGGGTGCATTGCTCAACTGAGAGCAAATGTTGCACTGGCGTACATATGACTCTAATTCTGAGTCAATGCCTGGCCACCACACGTGGGATCTGGCTATGGCTTTCATCATCACGATGCCTGGGTGGGTGCTGTGCAGTTCACAAATAAATGTGTCTCTGCCTTTCTTGGGCAAGACCACACGATTGTCCCACAAGAGACAGTCCGCTTGCAGGGACAGCTCATCTTTGTGTCTGTGGAATGACGTAATCGCTTCCTGCACCTCCACTGGGACACTGGACCAGCTCCCATGGAGGACACAGTTCTTTTTACCAGGGACAGTAAAGGATCCTGGCTAATCCAGGTCCTGATCTGGTGGGCCTTAACGGGGGATTTCTTGTTCTCAAATGCCTCCATGACCATAAGCAAGTCCGCTGGCTGTGCCATTTCCACCCTGGTGGTGGGCAATGGTAGCCGACTGAGAGCATACGCGCAGTTGTCTGTGCCCAGTCTGTGGCGAATTACATAGTTGCATGCCGACAGCGTGAGCACCCATCTTTGGATGCGGGCAGAGGCATTGCTATTAGTCCCTTTGTTCTCCAAGAATAGCAATATGAGTGGCTTGTGGTCAGTTTCAAGCTCGAATTTGAGGCCAAACAAGTACTGGTACATTTTTTTTACCCCATAAATGCACGCCAGAGCCTCTTTTTCAACCATGCTGTAGGCCCTTTCGGCCTTGGACAAACTCTTGGATGCATATGCAACTGGTTGCAAAATTCCCGATTCATTAGCCTGTTGTAACACACACCCGATCCCATATGACGACGCATCGCAAGCTAACACTAGTCGTTTACATGGGTTATACAGAACAAGCAGTTTGTTAGAACACAGTAAATTTCTGGCTTTCTTAAAGGCAGCCTCTTGTGAATTCTCCCATACCCAGTCATCTCCCTTGCGCAGTAGCGCATGCAAGGGTTCTAGCAGGGTGCTTAACCCAGGTTGGAAATTACCAAAGTAGTTAAGGAGTCCCAAGAACGACCGTAGCTCCATCAGGTTCCATGGTCGCGGTGCATTCTTGATGGCCTCCGTCTTGGCGTCGGTGGGTCTGATGCCATCTGCTGCGATTCTCCTTCCTAAGTATTCGACATCCTGTGCCAGGAAAACACACTTCGAGCATTTCAACCTGAGCCCCACATGACCCAACCGACTAAGAACCTCTTCCAGGTTCTTCAAGTGTTCCATGGTGTCCCGACCTGTAAACAATATGTTGTCCTGGAAGACCACTGTACCAGGAACCGAATTTAGCAGGCTTTCCATGTTACGCTGGAAGATCGCTGCAGCCGACCGAATCCCGAACAGGCACCGGTTGTAAATAAACAGACCTTTGTGCGTGTTGATGCAGGTGAGGCCTTTCGAAGACTCCTCCAGCTCCTGCATCATGTAGGCCGAGGTCAGGTCCAGCTTGGTGAACACCTTTCCTCTAACCAGGATCTGCCTTGGGTAGTGGGTACTGGTCCTGCAGCGAAAAACAGTTAATCGTTACTTTATAGTCACCGCAAATTCTAACTGTACCGTCCTCCTTGAGTACTGGAACAATCAGACTGGCCCAGTCGTTGAACTCCACCAGCGCGATGATGCCTTCGTGTTGCAGCCTGTCCAGCTCGATTTCCACTTTTTCACGCATCACTTACGGTACCGCTTGAGCCTTGTGGTGGATGGGTTGCCTACCGGGAACCAAATGGATCTGCACTTTCACCCCCGAGAAACTTCCAATGCCTGGTTCGAATAACGGAGGGAATTTGCTTAGAATCTGGGTACATCCGGTGTCATCACTGATGAAAGCGCTCGGATGTCATCCCAGTTCCAGCAGATTTTCCCCAGCCAACTTTTGACAAACAACGTGGGGCCATCCCCTGGCACAATCCACAGCGGGAGTTCGTGTACTGCTCCATCATAGGAGACTTTGACTTCGGCACTGCTAACTATAGAGATTAGCTCCTTTGTATAAGTCCTTAGTTTGGTGTGAATGGGGCTGAGCTTGGGCCTGTGTGCCTTCTTCCTGCACAGCCTGTCGAAGGCCATTTTACTCATTATGGACTGACTTGCCCCCGTGTCCAGCTCCATAGACACTGGAATACTGTTCAGTTCAACTTTCAACATTATTGGTGGGCATTTCGTCATGAATGTGTGTACCCCGTACACCTCTGTCTCCTCCGTACGAGTTTCCAATTCCGTTTGATCCACTGTGGACCGATCTTCCTCTGCAACGTGGTGGTTTGCAGCTCGCCTGCACATTCATTGGAGGTGTCCCATTCTTCTGCAGCCATTGCACGCATAGTGTTTAAAGCGGCATTGATGGGGCCGATGATCACCCCTGCAGCGCCAACAGGGCGTTAACTGCCTCGCATTAACAGATGATGGCGGACTCTGGGTCAATTGAGGTTGGGCCACAGCAGCCAGTGTGTATGTTTTGCCCTGTATATTTCTGCTCACAATCGACGTTACTTTATGTACAGTACTGGCCGAAACTTCTTTGTCTGCAAAATCTGCTTGGTGTTGTCGCTGGTGGACATAAATGCCTAGGCTATCGTTTTGGCTTTACTCAGATTCAGAGTTTCTACCGTCAACAGTTTGCGAAGGATTGTCTCACATCCGATGCCCAGTACAAAAAAGTTCTAGGAATCCCTCAAACTCACAATGTCCTGAAAGGCGCCTTAGTTCGGCAACGTAGCTCGCCACTTCCTGGCCCTCCGATTGTTGACACGTGTAGAACCGATATCTCGCTTTCAAAAGACTTCCCTTAGGATTTAGGTGCTCCCAGACCAGCATACACAGTTCTTTGTAGGATTTCACTGTTGGTTTAGCCAGGGCCAGGAGATTCTTCATGAGGCCATAGGTTGTTGCTCCACAGACAGTTAGGAGGATCGCCCTTCGTTTGGTCCCCTTCTCGTCCCCTTCCAGCTTGTTGGCTACGAAGTATTGATCGAGCCTCTCCATGAAGGCCTCTCATCGTCCCCCTCTGAGAATTTCTCTAGGATGCCGACTGTTCTTTGCATTTTCGCGTGGTTCGTTACCTCATCGCCAATTGTTGTACTCACAATAAATGGTCAGACCGAGTACTATGTGTAATGAGCAAGTGTGACCTTAGCTTCTTTATTGTCGTTCCAGAGTGCAGGTACCTCGTGGGTGGCCTGCTTATATACTGTGCTCCCAAGGGATGCTGGGATGCCTTGGGACTCCAATAGGTGGGCTCTCTGGTGGACAGGTGTGATGCAGCTTACAAGGTTACAAAGGGTTAAATACATAACAGATACAAGATCAGCCATGATTTAATTGAATGGCGGAACAGGCTTGAGGTGTGAATGGCCTCATTCTGTTCCTATGTTCCGAGACATATGAAAATCATCAGCTACTCCTGGGAGGGAGCGATGGAGATTTTGGGGGAAATTCCTAAGAAGTAGTTCTCAATTTCACATTCTGTTACATAAACACGCACAATACCAGTCCAATGTGTTCCTTCCCTCCTGAATTCTCCTTTATCCTCCTCACCTCCTCCATGTCTCTCTGCACATGGGGCTTCAACTGTGCTATTTGTGTCACAGACAATTCTCCTGCAGATACCTTTAACCAGGACAAAATAAGTAGGCTGTCCAAAGATAGCTTCGCAGACCAAACCAGCAGACTCGGATTCGATTTGAGGAGGGGGAGGAATGGCCATTCATCCGGCAATCAGAAGTGGTGATATCCCCTTCATTCTTTTGAACCTCTGGCACAGCTGCACTTTCCTCACGCTGTGCACTTGCCTCATGGGCCCTGTGCCACTTGAGACTGAAGATCTGTCTCTCGTGACCTGAGCTTACATCACTCATTATTTCTTTGTTTCTATTGAATAACTGATAGCTGATTAATTTGCCACAGATCATATGCCATTCTGAGACCTGTAGGCGGCTGCAGATGAAATTACTCAACATTAATAATACTTAATGATAGTAAAAATCCAATTCAGTAGGAGGTCAAAGCAAATGAAAGTTCAGGAAAAGGCTTCAATAAAGACAAAAAAAATTACACACAATGTGTAAATTACACATGCAATTCTTAGTTTCACAGACATTATATCCCGCTTCTGTTATTACAATATCTTTGATGTACATTTGATTTGATATTGTAATATAGGATAAAGAAAAAATGACAATGTAGATGTGCATGGCTTAAAAGGAGCTGCAGGGATGATAAAGTGGGAAGCAGAACCAGGAAATAATACAGAATGAAAATTGAATTTCTGAAATATATTTTGAAAGATGTGGAAAGAACCAGATTCTATGAGAGAAGAAAGTACAGAATGACCGAGAACAGTAAGTGATGGTGATGAGCATCAAACACAGTGAGGCCAGAGCATCAAACACAGTGAGGCCAGAGCACTGAACACAGTTAGGCCCAGAGCATCAAACACAGTGAGGCCCAGAGCATCAAACACAGTGAGGCCCAGAGCATCAAACACAGTGAGGCCCAGCGCATCAAACACAGTGAGGCCAGAGCATCAAACACAGTGAGGCCAGAGCACTGAACACAGTGAGGACCAGAGCACTGAACACAGTGAGACCCAGAGCACTGAACACAGTGAGGCCTAGAGCACTGAACACAGTGAGGACCAGAGCACTGAACACAGTGAGACCCAGAGCATCAAACACAGTGAGACCCAGAGCATCAAACATAGTGAGGCCCAGAGCACTGAACACAGTGAGGCCGAGAGCACTGAACACAGTGAGGCCCAGAGCATCAAACATAGTGAGGCCCAGAGCACTGAACACAGTGAGGCCCAGAGCATCAAACACAGTGAGGCCCAGAGCACTGAACACAGTGAGGCCCAGAGCACTGAACACAGTGAGGACCAGAGCACGGAACACAGTGAGACCCAGAGCATCAAACACAGTGAGACCCAGAGCATCAAACATAGTGAGGCCCAGAGCACTGAACACAGTGAGGCCCAGAGCACTGAACACAGTGAGGACCAGAGCACTGAACACAGTGAGACCCAGAGCATCAAACACAGTGAGACCCAGAGCATCAAACATAGTGAGGCCCAGAGCACTGAACACCGTGAGGCCCAGAGCGCTGAACACAGTGAGGCCCAGAGCATCAAACATAGTGAGGCCCAGAGCACTGAACTCAGTGAGGCCCAGAGCATCAAACACAGTGAGGCCCAGAGCACTGAACACAGTGAGGCCCAGAGCACTGAACACAGTGAGGCCCAGAGCAGTGAACAAAGTGAGGCCCAGAGCATTGAACACCGTGAGGCCCAGAGCACTGAACACAGTGAGGCCCAAAGCACTGAACACAGTGAGGCCCAGAGCACTGAACACAGTGAGGCCCAGAGCACTGAACACAGTGAGACCCAGAGCATCAAACACAGTGAGGCCCAGAGCATCAAACACAGTGAGGCCCAGAGCACTGGACACAGTGAGGCCCAGAGCATCAAACACAGTGAGGCCCAGAGCACTGGACACAGTGAGGCCCAGAGCATCAAACACGGTGAGACCCAAAGCACTGAACACAGTGAGGCCCAGAGCATCAAACATAGTGAGGCCCAGAGCACTGAACACAGTGAGACCCAGAGCATTGAACACAGTGAGGCCCAGAGCACTGAACACAGTGAGGCCAGAGCACTGAACACGGTGAGACCCAGAGCATTGAACACAGTGAGGCCCAGAGCATTGAACACAGTGAGGCCCAGAGCATCAAACACAGTGAGGCCCAGAGCACCAGATTGAGACCTTAAAGCACCAGAGTGAGACCCAGAGCAAAGAAAATAATTGTACTTCGAACACCAAACATAGCAGGTGAATTTTTTGGTGCAGGGAATAAAGTAGAAGCAGGAAGCTTAATGTTTCTTGATATGGCATTGAGTTGACTTTCCATGAATTTCCAAATCAGCCTCTTTAACCATTTACGGTGAGCTCCTGGGCCAGATTGGATCTGCCTGCAAGATGAACTTTTGGCTGTCAGCCTATCTGCTTTTCAAGCTTCCAACAGAGGGTGGCAAATCACACAATACTACGGCACTTAAAGGTTGCAGCTCATCATCCCATTCATAGGCAGTCCCTCAAAATCGAGGAAGACTTGCTTCTATTCCAAAAGCGAGTTCTCAGGTGGCTGTACAGTCCAATACGGGAATTACAGTCTCTGTCACAGGTGGGACAGACAGTCATTGAAGGAAAGGGTGGGTGGTGAGTCTGGTTTGCCGCAAGCTCTTTCCGCTGCCTGTGCTTGTTTTCTGCATGCTCTCGGCGGTGAGACTCGAGGTGCTCAGCACCCTCCCGGATGCTCATCATCCACTTAGGGCGGTATTTGGCCAGGGACTCCCAGGTGTCGGTGGGGATGTTGCACTTTATCAAGGAGGCTTTGAGGGTGTCCTTGAAACATTTCCTCTACCCACCTGGGTATCGTTTGCCATGTAGGAGTTCAAGTAGAGCTTTGCGAGTCTTGTGTCAGGCATGTGAACAATGTGGCCCACCCACCGGAGCTGATCGAGTGTGGTCAGTGCTTCGATCCTGGGGATGGTGTGACTATCCTCCCAGGGGATTTGCAGGATCTTGCGGAGACATCGTTGGTGCTATTTCTCCAGCGATTTGAGGTGTCTACTGTATATGGTCCACATCTCTGAGACATATAGGAGGGCGGGTATCACTACAGCCATGTAGACCAGTAGCTTGGTGCCAGATTTGAGGGCCTGGTCTTCGAACACTCTTCCTCAGGCGACTGAAGGCTGCGTTGGTGCACTGGAGGCGGTGTTGGACCTCGTCGTCGATGTCTGCCCTTGCTGATAGTAGGCTCCCAAGGTATGGAAAGTGTCCATGTTGTCCAAGGCTGCGCCGTGGATTTTGATGATCGGGGGGCAGTGCTGTGTGGCGGGGTCAGTTTGGTGGAGGACTTTTGTCTTACGGATGATGCAGCTATATTGCTGCTGGCTGGACAAAGGAAGCAGGGCACCTCCATGTTTAAAGTGTAACTTTGGAGATGTTGCTGCAAGAAGTTCAACAAAGCATAGTTGACATCTTTGGAACTGCAGGGGTGCCCTCTCGATTGAAGAAATATACATCTGGTTGGCAGGAAGTGGTTGCCGGAGTTAAATGCAGTTGCAAATATACAGAAAAGATGGCAGCAGAGGAGGAAAAATATTGTGGGGGCAAAATTGCCCTGCGCCCCTTCTAGGGGCGGGGCGTTCTGCGCCTGGCGGAGAAGTCCCGCCCCCACCGCGGGATTCCCCTTACCGCCCTCAAAGGAAGCAGAGCGCAATCTCGCACGGTCCACTTCCTTTTAGGGTAGTAACCAGGGTGCTACTGGAGGGCTGAAGGAAGTGCTATGCGGACGCTCCACATAGCGCTGTCGCACTTCAATGCCTCTCCCCTCGATTAAAGGGGAGGGCCACTGCGCACTCTGCATGGCCTCTGATGGCCTCCACTACCTCCACTAGACCACCAGGGCAGCGTGTGACAGGGCCAGCAGCCCGGCACCCAAGCTGGAGTGCTGGGCTGCACAATAGCTGCCCAGACCACATGCTAGAACCACCATCGTTGAGCTGACCCAAGAGTCGGCAGACAAAAACAGATGGCGTCCCGGGGTGCTGACGTCCTCCCCTTTAAAGAGCATCCGATAGCGGATGTCCGCCAACTTCGCGACACACGATGCTGGTGTTGACATCCGCTCGTACCAACCTCACGGCTTTCAGGGCAATTTCTCCCGCGGGGCGTTAAAGGGTCGGCGAGCGCGGTGAGGGGTTGCCGCACATGGCAATGACGTCATCACCGGTTGCGATGGATGCGGCCCGGGGCATTAACCTACTAAGCTGCCATGGCGGCGGCGACTCCACAAACTCTCGGTCAATTTCCCGGGAGGCGGTTGCACCCCGCTCCCATGGGCGAAAATCGTCTTGCGCCCCCCCGCCCCCCCCCCCCCACCGTTCGTCTCAGGAAGTCTGGCAAGTTAAAATCAGCCAGTATTTCACCAAAGGAGATGAACAAATTAGGCACGTCACTAAATCACTCTGTTAAACATGTGAGGCTAAGCCCTCAGAAAGCAGCACTATTCCAAAACTTTCCAAACTTCCAAAGTCACATTTATTACTGCCTCTTAAAACTGGAACTATTGTCGAATTAGCATTTGAAAAGATTAGCCCTTAAAATACAACCCATGATGCATGTTCATTGCCTCATTTACAAGCTGGAATTCAGGGTGAACACCTAGCTGTTCCCATATCAGCTTTTCAAACTTCAAACATCTCAATCGCAGGACAATGCAGCACATAACAGCAGAGAGCAGACCCAAACGTGAGGAGGCCCCCCTACTGTTAGACCTTTCAGTCGATGTGAACTGGCCAGGATCAAACTCCTGGGGCCTGAAATTATGGAAGGGGTGATCCAGCTTGAAGCTGGAGGCTGCCCCAATGCTCAGGACTAGTACTATTCTTTTCTTGTTATTCAAATTTCACCTAATCAATCACTCCTATATTTCAGCAAACTATCATGACGCACGACTAACTTTGTAAGCTCTGTTTCAGGAGGTGCATTCAGCCACCGTTCTTACATAAGTTCCTCTTCTATATCTGTAGACATTTCTGAAGGACAAGGCACAGGTGTCAGTGACAGCCAGTTAATCACACACTCAGCGTCACTCATTTCACCTGTCATCGGCACCAGTTTGAATCGGGTCACACCAGCTGATTTGCAAAGCACAAGTGCGTGAGAGCCAGCTCGCATCCTTCCTCAACTGCAGCATTCTACAGTTCAGACCTCATGGGTCCTGCATTTAAAGTAAGGCTGGCATCCTAACATCAATGTTCCTTTTGTCAGTGGAGGGTGCGCCAAGCGCAATGCAAGGTCGGATCACGACTATGCAGAGGCCCACTACCCATATCTGTGCAGTCATGCTTGACCATTGCACAGAGCTGCAGCCCAGCATGGAGTGCGTGGGCAACCAATGACAAATGTTGCAGGCCCAGGTCGAAGTATCGCTTCTGAATACTCAGACTGTGGCTATCGAAACCAATTTCCAGGAGGCTGTCCTTTCCGCTTTCAGCATGCTCGGGTATCCGATGATGAAGCCACTATTTAAGCTCCAAGTCCTGCTCGATGCAGATCACTAGATATACTGAGGATGTGTCCACCAACAGGGTATGGCTGGGTGGACATGAGTGATATGATATCTAGACCCTCTACAACTCTGCCCCTTCAAATAACAATTTTTTTAAAAGGAAAGCTGGCAGAAGCCAGCAGGCTCCAAATCATCAGATCCGACACAAGAGAGCTCTTACCCCCCCCTTTCCGGCAACCATTTGTCAAAATCGAATGGCCATCGCTTTGAGGTCAACTGGCCGACCCGACCGAAATTCAGGTTGGGGATTTTTCGGCGTGGACCCAATCCCGCCTGATTCTGATGACCGGCAAAAGCGAGTCATCTGTTGGTGCACCGCCGGTTTTAATAAAGAAAAATACTTAGCTCCCTAAATTCAGCTGAACTCATCGATCCTCCGTCACACAGTGCCCCTGACAGTTTTTTTTGTCGGTGCACCCTCTGCAGAGTGAGTGCGGCCTGGCAGCATGACGGCCCTTAAAGGGGAGAGCCCACTGCCGTAGCCACCATGTAAAAGATTTTGCCGGCCGACTTCCTGATCTGCCGGCAAAATACGGGCCACCAACGGGCAGCCTGGAACCCCCCCTCTTGGGTGCCAGGCCACTGGCCCGGCCGAAACCCTCCCTGGTGGGCGAAAATTAAAAATGACAGAATCTCTCCCCTTTAACGGAGGGGAGAGAGCGCGGTGACGTACACGCGCTGTGACGACACCACACTGATAGACATCGGCGGTTGGGCCTTCCGACCCATTTTCAGCCAGTCAGCCTGGCTTTGAGTCTAAGGCCCGTCCCCATTATGATCCATTTCCTGCAGGACTTCGAAAAAAATTCAATGTCTTGAAAATGGCTCTTCAGACCGCATCAAGGATCCCAGCAGTAAGTACTACTAAAAAAATCATAGATGCCCAAGTTTTCTTGCACTGCTGAATTTTGGCTTCAAGTAGTTTAGGGTCATCTAATGGGCCAGCACTCAGCAGAGTTGAGCTATTCACTAAGGGCTAATAGCTCGAGAGCTGACAGCGCGTTAGGCGATGGAAATATACAAAGAATTCCTTTTAACTAGAGTAACTATATGACTTGCATTTATATAGTGTTTTACAGCCAATGATGTACTTTTGAAGTTCAATCACTGTCATCTACTTAGGCGATCCCTCGAATCGAAGATGACCCACTCCCTCACCAAAAAGGGATGAATTCGATGAGTTTACAGGTGTTTCAATGAAGGATCTAATATTCCAGATCCCGAACTGCATATTGAAGGGTGGAAGATGACTGTGTGTGGATTTTTTTAACGTGGGGTGGCCGTTGCACACCAGCCGCCAAACGGGCTTGACAGAGCTAGGCCTTTATCTAGTGGCAAGGGTTAACCAAGACGACTGGAGACCAGCTCCGCTGCACGGGCCTCGTGCGCACACATATCGCAGTGTGGGCTGGCCCGTGCCCTCGCCTTTTCTGGGCCCCAAACTCACGCCTCTCCTGGGCCCCGATCACATCGCACTGCAATGTCTCGCCGCTTCTGCGCCCCGACCTCACCGCTCCTGCTGCACCTTCCCACACTCCAATCAGTCACTGTCATGATGTAGGAAACGCAGCAGCCCATTTTGTACAGCAAGGTCCCACAAACAGCAATGAGAGAATGACCAGATAATCTGATTTAGGAGTTAGTTGAGGGATAAATATTGATCAGGACATGAGAACTCCCCAGCTCTTCTTCAAATATTGGTATGGGATTTTATACTTCCACCTGAGACAGCAGTTGCAGCTTCAGTTTAATGTCTCATCTGAAAGACGGCACCTCCAGCAGTGCAGCACTCCCCCAATACTGCACTGGAGTATCAACCTAGACTTTTGTGATCAAGTCTCTGGATTGGGACATATAAAAATAGAAAAATGTATATAATAAGCTAAACTAGTGCCCACAGATAGTATTAAGTTCCAAAGAGGTAAAAAGTTCATAGTGGCAGAATAACGACCTAAACTAATCTCCCCCGTCCAATACCTTTATGAGGGTACAGTTTGGTTGTGTAGCAGTCGAGAAGCTATTAAAGGAATAGAGGAAGGCAATAGGGTTTGCAGTTGTGGCCTCTGCTGCATCAATGTTGTTCTTTCAAATGGAAAATTTAAGTGTGGAACTTCCTCACACTAATAAGGAAATAAAACAGCAGATAGCCCAAGAATTTAAACAGTGTGAAGAAAAATGTAAACAGCTTAAAGCTCAGCTCACTGAATCATCGGAATGGAAGACAGTAAACATTACTAGCCAAAGTCCCTCACATAAGCAAGTTTGATCAGCATGATTTAATTCTGAACATTTGTAGTTGTTAATTCCCATCAAGGTTATTTAAGCCCCATTCTTGTTTTTTTTATTTTTCATCATTTCCCCAGCAGTTCAAGCAGGGATAAAAGGTGGTCTCAGTAAATGGCAAACATATGCAGAGCTGTGTCAGTTACTAAAAAAGGATTATAGTGCAGCTGAGTCAATTAAAGAAGCATTCTGTACAAGAAAAGAAGGGAGGCCCCAAATACCTTTTCCCGTAAATTAGATCACAAGATAATTATGAATGAGGAAAGCCATTTGACCCATGTCAGTTCTTCTATCCAGAGGGATCTTAACATTGTAGCATCTAATTACTTCCTAAATGATTCCAGGGTTATTGCCACCACTGCTCTCTCAGGGACTCTATTTCAAATATTAATCATCACACAAGCCATGCAAGTCGGAATGTAGATAAACCTGAGGAAGGGCGAACGTGTGCAAGAGTTTTGAAATTTAATTTTTGATATTTTGGAAAAACTGTTCATTCAAATAAGTGAAGATTCTTTGAGCTATTCTATCATGAGAAAGCACAGGAAGCATGGAAGACATTTCATAGGTTCGGAAAACACTTCCTTTCAGCTTGTGTAAATGTCATTAACAAGATACTGTCATCATTACAGATCGAGACGAGTCTTCCCAAATAAACATCAATGAGATTAACCCTAATTATGGGAAAGATAGCAATCTGAATTTCCGGTCACAAAAACAACAAAGAAACCATGGCAGAGCTTCTACAAGTCACAATTACGGCAAAGAAAGAAAAAAAGACTTGGATTTATATAGCACCTTTCATGACCACCGGACGTCTGGGGTGCTTTACAGCCAATGAAGTACTTTTGGAGTGTAGTCACCATTGTAATGTAGGAAAGCATTAATGGCAATGCACCCATACACAAGATATTAGGGGTACAAACAGATTGCAAGCTTAATTGCATATTTTTCGAGTACAAAAATCCAAAAGAGTGGCAGATTAAATCAGGAAAGCCATCTTACAATCATGCCAAGGTCAATAATGTAGAAGCATTAGGAAATTGAAAAAAAAAGGTTAGAAATATTACAACAAAAACAGAGTACTTATATATGCACCAATACATGTCAGGAGATGGGGTGGGGCCTGAGGGGGAGGCCAGTCATCATCACTGACAAGGACATCCCCCTGAAGTACCCTGACTCAAATGCTACAGTATGATTCCGCCTAGATAGCCCAGCTTAGCTGCAGTGGTCTGCTGGACTAAAGGATTCTGAAAATTAAATATGGGTTCAGCAACAAGGAACGATAACAAACTGATTGATGCACATTACATTCACAGAATTGATCCTGATGTCTTTGAACTAATCAATAATGTTGACCCAAATAAGAATGATTGTGTTAATTCAGTCATGTCTCTACAAAGAAAAGAGTAATACGGACCAATTACAACACACTGTACGTACCCATACACAAGGTAATAGGGGTAGTGCTGCACTCCTCAGCACTGGCACTGAGAGTCTCGGCTTAAATATGTGCTCGAATCTCTGGAGTGGGAATTGAACCCATGACTCAGGGGCGAGAGTGCTACCAGTGAGCAAGGCTGACAAGATCCAGTCCCTTTTCCCAATACACTAGACTATGCCTTTGTTATTACACAGGGCCCAGAAGAGGCGAGGGCCCAGGGGCAGCACGGGCCAACCCACACTGCGATCTATGGATAGTAGGAGTATGTGTGCGCACTAGGTCCGTGCAGCAGAGCTTGGCCTCCAGTCGTCTTGGTTAGCCCTTGCCACTGGATCAAGTCTTAGCTCTCTGTCAAGCCCGTGTGGTGGCTGGTGTGCAACGGCCACCCCACATTAAAAGAACCCACGCACAGGTATCTTCCACCTTTCACCTAGAATGTCAGGTCTCTCATTGAAACATCTGTGAACTCATCCCTTTTTCGTGTGGGAGCAAGTCATCCTTGATACGAGGGACTGCCTAATACTATAGGGGTACAGACAGATTGCAACATTAATTGCATCCTTCTCTGGTACAAAATCCAAAATAGTGACAGATTAAATCAGGAAATCCATGCCGAGGTCATAGTTTTCCGAAAATTGTGGTTGGAATGATTTCATTTATAAATAGTGGAATTAATGGCTAATAAGTGATATTGGCCATTGATAATGAGATCGACCTAATTATTTTTGAGCCACTAGGCTTGAAGATGAAGGGCCAGAATATCCTGGGGAGGCCTTGGGGTTATGGATCAGAGATGGAGCAGAACTTCTGCCCACCCATGATTCTGTCCCTGACGCCATCATACTTCCTGGGGTAAGGCCAATTTATGGGTGGGTACCCATGATATTTCTTGTAAAACTGGTGGGAGCAATTTTTCTGCTGGACCTTGCCGTTGTGTTCGTGGGCCCACAGGCTCGGATAATAGCTCTGGATTTTAAAATGTCCTTCTCTTACTCCTTCTGTAGTTTCAACAATCCATTCAATCACATTTACAACAGATTATAATATGTCTGCCCATTTGTGACCAGGTAGTGATGAGATTTTCAATGGGCCAAAAAGGGATACTAAATTCCACAATCTGACTTAATTGAGGATAGATATGTATCCCTGCCCCAATTTTTTTTCTCTGTTTTTCCTCTCTTTCCCATGGCAGCTGTTGATGCTTTTTCCATTTACACCCTATCTAGGCTCATCTTTTGTTTCTTAACTTGTTCCATTACCATCTCCTTTTGCCATGCACCATCATCCCTTTTGTCTCTTAATCTCTTTTGCCTTCCACCCTATCACAGACCTTCCCTTTAGTTCCTTCCTCCCCTCTCTCATTTCCCTGCTCCTATTTATGCTTAAAAACCTGTTACATCTCTAACTTCTTCCAGTTCTGATGAAAGGTCATCGACCTGAAACGTTAACTCTGTTTCTCTCTCCACAAATGCTGCCTGACCTGCTGAGTATTTCCAGCATTTTCTATTTTTATTACAGATACCAGTATCCGCAGTATTTTGCTTTTGTATGGATATGTATCTGCTGGTTTCCACAAGAAGTAGTGGACAATATTTTAAATCAAGCTTCCAGCGGCTCAGTTATCCAAACACAATCATCCTGGCCAATATTTATCTCTCAATCAACATAACAAAAACAGATTATCTGGTCATTATCACGTTGCTGTTTGTGGGAGCTTGCTCTGCGCAAATTGGCTGCCACGTTTCCCACAATACAACAGTGACTACACTTCAAAAGCACTTCATTGGCTGTAAAGCACTTTGAGAAGTCCGATGTTCATGAAAGGTGCTATATAAATCCAAGTCTTTCTTTCTTTCATTTTGGTGTGGTGTGAAGAGGGAGCACTCATGGAAAAGAAATCCCAGAGAACAGATTTTCGATGGAATTAGTCAGAAACATCGTTCTCCAACGAGAAAGACTTGTATTATATCTTAATATTTTCTGCATGCTTCAGATTGTTAGCAAGGTTATCTGATTGAAATTGATCTGCATCAATCAATGGATTTGCAGTGTAACCATTAAAATTGATGTTTTTACATAATTTGTGATTTTATTCCTTATATATTCTTGTTTTTATTGTGATTCAATTATTCAATTTATTTGCCAGTCCAAGTTATAAAGTTATATGGATTTTGCTATTGGAACCTTCTGTGCAATCCATGATGTTATCGTATTCTATATGAACTATAAATGATACAACTAATGGTGATGTGATCAATTTGATTACAGATCCTAAAACTTTATCAAAACTAGAGCAGGATAAAATGTTATACTGAATGAATATGTCAAACATAAATCCTTATAAAAAGGGGGAATTTTTAAGCATTCTAGACAAATTGTGGACATTATGGGATACTCATTTAAAAATCTTTGCATTCGGAAACATCCTCCTAATGCCGACAGAAGGTTCACACTTTCTGACTCAGCTGGATATCGCCAATTATAACCTTTGGAGCTAGCTTGAACTGGACCTGCCAACGTTGCAGCAGAATAGACAGATTAGTGCACTATGGTCCTTGAGAATAACTCCCAACAACTCTCAGTAAATATGATTTGAGCATTGGCAAGAGTAGAAGAGTCCATCAACTAATTGGAAGTGTGTTCTTTGTCAAAATAGTAAAAAAAACTGATCGTTATCCTTTCTGACGCGTATTTGTCCAATTGAATGACACCTTGTTAAAGGATCCATGTAATTGGTCATTAACGTTGATGCCCTCTAAAGGGGATTTTCCCAATCATTGTTCCTGCACACTGGGCAAGCAAAGCACACTTGGCTGTCCAGGCCACAAAGCTCATAACTGCGGTGGGTTTGGTCATGAACATGGCCCAGTTGTACCCCTGGCATAGGCCCATGCCCAGCCAGGGACAAGCACAGGGAAACAGGGATGGAAACAGAACAGCTGTGGGCCTTGGAGGATTCTGGATGCTGCTGAAGAATTGTTGGGAGGCTGCAAGAGAGATTCTGAAACTCTCCCTGAGCATTTGAAAATGTACTTTTAGTTCAATTTTCTAATGCGTAACATTGGGGGAGACTCAGTTATTAATCTTCAACCAATACAAGTCATCTATTGACATGTCTGATGCAGTGTTTCTTACATCTTTTGTGAGATTTAGTATTTGTCTATCCCAAAAAGGAGTCAATTATTTATGCTTTAGACAGTGCATGATCATTTCTCTGCTAGGTTTTTTTTTAGCCCAGGTGTTTCAAAAATTGAGGTGGCAGTGGCAGTTGATGCTGCAGACTGGAGTTTAATTGCAACTAGAGTCTTTAGTTGGAATTTTCGTTGGTACAATTTTCAGCTTATTAAGACCAATTAAGACCAATAATGGGTCAACTGGTGCAGCGCTCTCCTGATTCCTAATTAAAACTCCGGCCGTTGGTTGCCCTTACTTTGAATTGGAAATAAAATGATGGGAATGCAGCCAAGACTGCAGTTTATACAATGCGCAGCATTGCCACTGTTTGTATTTAGTCTGTAAATGCAGAAGGCAAAGAGCTGAAAGTGAGTGGAGAATGCATTGAACTCTCACAGCCCCTGGCATCAGACACCCACCAGAATGTACCTACTGCCTCAGGATCAGTGACAATGTCTGCAATTATCCAGGGAGGTAGCTATTGAGTTGTGCCAACTCATGGCATCCCAGTTGGAGGTTGTACACAGCTCTAATTTGTATGTTCCATGGCCCTTACAAATTGTCATGGTATATTTGGCAGAAGAAAGCGATGCTTGGTGCATCAACACATCCAGAATTTCACCAAGGTTCAGTTGAGGCATGCCTTCCACTGTGTACCTTTTAGCACCGAAACAAAAAATTACATTTATATAGCGCCTTTCACAACCCCAGGATGTCACAAAATGCTTTACAGCCAATCAAGTACTTTTGAAGTGTAGTCACTGTTGTAATGTAGGAAACGCGGCAGACAATTTTCTCACAGCAAGGTGCCACAAACAGCAGTGTGATAATGGCCAGATAATCTGTTATTTTTAAGTGATGTTGGTTGAGAGATAAATATTGACCAAGTTACTGCAGTAGAAATCCACATAATTTCCTAAGGATGCAGAACATCATTGATTGCACACACATACCCATAAACTCATTCACACCAGGCCATGCTGTACAGAATATAAAAGACTGTCTAGACCTGTTCCAAAGCAATGGCAGGCTGGACGTGTGGCTCCTGAGGGATTCCAACCAGCCATTCTCTTTAATCTTTGCTGGTGTTACCCTTAGCTCAGATGGCCATGGGTTCGAGGATTTGAGCATTTAATCCAGGCAGAAGGAGTGCTGCACTTTCGGGGATGCCGTCTTTCAGATGAGACATTAAACCATTGCGTGGGCAAGAGTTTCTTTTCAAAGATCTCGCCAAACTTGACAACCAGGCAGTCGCTCCCAACGGCCTGGTAGCAAGTAAGGTCAGAGATTGAGAGAAACACCTTTTGGGTGGACTTAAAACATTTCATGGCACTATTCGAATAACAGCAAGGGAGTTCTCCCAGTGTCCTGGCCAATATCTATCCCCCAAATCAACATCACTAAAACAGATTATCTGATTATTTAAACAGAAAAAGCTGGAAATACTCATCGGGTCAGGCAGCATTTGTGGATAGCGAAACAGAGTTAACGTTTCAGGTCGAAGACCCTTTGTTAGAACTGGAATTTAATTCCAGCATTTTCTGATTTTATTTCAGATTCCCAGCATCCGCAGTATCTTACTTTTGTATCTGGTTATTTATCTCATTGCTGGTTGTGGGACCTACAAAGTACTTCATTGACTGTGAAGTGCTTTGGGGTGTCCGGAGGATGCAAAAGGCACTATAGAAATGCAAGCTTTTTCTTCTTCCATTGTACCTGATGGTACTGTGACAACCAATAAGGTTGAGGAGCACTTGGAGCACTTGAATGAGGCCCATGCCATGATGGTGCTCATTCACCAGTCTTAAAACAACAATTCTGTTCCCTGAATCATTTGGAAGCCTTGGAAAAGGTGTACAAAATAGTGATGCTCTGCTGTATGCTCAATAATACCACATTTGAAAAATACCAGCATGCAGGAGATTATAAACAGGGTATGATCAGAACAAAGAGGAACTTGAGGATGTGGCTGATGTGAGCAGGGAATAACTGCCAGTGAGCCAGAAACAACAACTGATCGCTGTCACATTCGTTAGCTGTGGGTGCTCAGTTTGAGCCAGTTATATCTATGTCCTTAAAAATAGCAGTTGCTACATGCACCATGTTATCAGGTATTTGGGAGAACCCATGCTCCATGACTCTCATCAGTTAGTCTATACTGGTGGACATCTAGGCATGCACTCCAGCATAATACCAAGATTTACGCTCCAACTGTGTTCAGTGGAGTCCAGGGACCTTACAATGTGGAGTGCATAAGGGATGGTTTTCTAGACCAATATGTCGAGGAACCAACTAGGGGGGAGGCCATCTTAGACTGGGTGTTGTGTAATGAGAGAGGATTAATTAGCAATCTCATTGTGCGAGGCCCCTTGGGGAAGAGTGACCATAATATGGTGGAATTCTGCATTAGGATGGAGAATGAAACAGTTAATTCAGAGACCATGGTCCAGAACTTAAAGAAGGGTAACTTTGAAGGTATGAGGCATGAATTGGCTAAGATAGATTGGCTAATGATACTTAAGGGGTTGACTGTGGATGGGCAATGGCAGACAGTTAGAGACCGCATGGATGAATTACAACAATTGTACATTCCTGTCTGGCGTAAAAATAAAAAAGGGAAGGTGGCTCAACCGTGGCTATCTAGGGAAATCAGGGATAGTATTAAAGCCAAGGAAGTGGCATACAAATTGGCCAGAAATAGCAGCGAACCTGGGGACTGGGAGAAATTTAGAACTCAGCAGAGGAGGACAAAGGGTTTGATTAGGGCAGGGAAAATGGAGTACGAGAAGAAGCTTGCAGGGAACATTAAGGCGGATTGCAAAAGTTTCTATAGGTATGTAAAGAGAAAAAAGTTAGTAAAGACAAACGTAGGTCCCCTGCAGTCAGAATCAGGGGAAGTCATAACGGGGAACAAAGAAATGGCAGACCAATTGAACAAGTACTTTGGTTCAGTATTCACTAAGGAGGACACAAACAACCTTCCGGATATAAAAGTGGTCAGAGGGTCTAGTAAGGAGGAGGAACTGAGGGAAATCTTTATTAGTCGGGAAATTGTGTTGGGGAAATTGATGGGATTGAAGGCCGATAAATCCCAAGGGCCTGATGGACTGCATCCCAGAGTACTTAAGGAGGTGGCCTTGGAAATAGCGGATGCATTGACAGTCATTTTCCAACATTCCATTGACTCTGGATCAGTTCCTATGGAGTGGAGGGTAGCCAATGTAACCCCACTTTTTAAAAAAGGAGGGAGAGAGAAAGCAGGGAATTATAGACCGGTCAGCCTGACCTCAGTAGTGGGTAAAATGATGGAATCAATTATTAAGGATGTCATAGCAGCGCATTTGGAAAATGGTGACATGATAGGTCCAAGTCAGCATGGATTTGTGAAAGGGAGATCATGCTTGACAAATCTTCTGGAATTTTTTGAGGATGTTTCCAATAAAGTGGACAATGGAGTACCAGTTGATGTGATATATTTGGACTTTCAGAAGGCTTTCGACAAGGTCCCACACAGGAGATTAATGTGCAAAGTTAAAGCACATGGGATTGGGGGTAGTGTGCTGACGTGGATTGAGAACTGGTTGTCAGACAGGAAGCAAAGAGTAGGAGTAAATGGGTACTTTTCGGAATGGCAGGCAGTGACTAGTGGGGTACCGCAGGGTTCTGTGCTGGGGCCCCAGCTGTTTACATTGTACATTAATGATTTAGACGAGGGGATTAAATGTAGTATCTCCAAATTTGCGGATGACACTAAGTTGGGTGGCAGTGTGAGCTGCGAGGAGGATGCTATGAGGCTACAGAGTGACTTGGATAGGTTAGGTGAGTGGGCAAATGCGTGGCAGATGAAGTATAATGTGGATAAATGTGAGGTTATCCACTTTGGTGGTAAAAACAGAGAGACAGACTATTATCTGAATGGTGACAGATTAGGAAAAGGGAAGGTGCAACGAGACCTGGGTGTCATGGTACATCAGACATTGAAGGTTGGCATGCAGGTACAGCAGGCGGTTAAGAAAGCAAATGGCATGTTGGCCTTCATAGCGAGGGGATTTGAGTACAGGGGCAGGGAGGTGTTGCTACAGTTGTACAGGGCCTTGGTGAGGCCACACCTGGAGTATTGTATACAGTTTTGGTCTCCTAACTTGAGGAAGGACATTCTTGCTATTGAGGGAGTGCAGCGAAGATTCACCAGACTGATTCCCGGGATGGTGGGACTGATCTATCAAGAAAGACTGGATCAACTGGGCTTGTATTCACTGGAGTTCAGAAGAGTGAGAGGGGACCTCATAGAAACGTTTAAAATTCTGACGGGTTTGGACAGGTTGGATGCAGGAAGAATGTTCCCAATGTTGGGGAAGTCCAGAACCAGGGGTCACAGTCTAAGGATAAGGGGTAAGCCATTTAGGACCGAGATAAGGAGAAACTTCTTCACCCAGAGAGTGGTGAACCTGTGGAATTCTCTACCACAGGAAGTAGTTGAGGCCAATTCACTAAATATATTCAAAAGGGAGTTAGATGAAGTCCTTACTACTCGGGGGATCAAGGGGTATGGCGTGAAAGCAGGAAGGGGGTACTGAAGTTTCATGTTCAGCCATGAACTCATTGAATGGCGGTGCAGGCTAGAAGGGCTGAATGGCCTGCTCCTGCACCTATTTTCTATGTTTCTATGTTTCTATGTGCAGAACATGTTCCAGATGCCTCTAAGCCAAAGGATCTCTATCCCTAGACAACACCGAATTGGCAGCCCTCTCTGCAAGCTAATCTGGGTCTACTTTTGCCACAGTTAAGGCATTAAGTAATGCATTCAACAGATACCGAGCAGCTCCTATGCTGATTAGTGGTTTTTAGTCACTAAACTAAGAGGTTAAATTATTGACTCGTGAAATCTTGAGATGCATGCAATTTTTGTTGTCAGGCACTAATGATTTACCGTGTTATTGGCATTACAAGCAACAACTCCGGATGTATCAGCATGTGATAGTTCTTTTAATGGATCAGATGGCCTTTTATATTCCTAGATCCCCATCTTGTAGCTGGGGATCCCCACCCAGGTCAGAGTTAAAATAGCAGTCGGGGCCCGATGATGTCATCAGATCCCAATCTGCATATTTAAAGTACGACCCCATGGACTTCAGGTGGGTGCCTTTGCCACATGGTCAAAAGAGTAGGTTAAAATAGAAGTCATAGGATTCAGGCAGGACATTGGCAGGTAAATTACCCAGTCGATGGGTGCCTAGCAGCTTGGTTTTACTCCCTAGTTGTCTACAAAGCATATTTGATATATATAAATATTTGGATATTGGAATACAGGGCAACATTTCAAAATTTACTGATGATACCAAACTTGGAGGTGTGGCAAACAATGAGGACGATACCAGTTGACTGCAACAGGACATAGATAGGCTGGCAGAATGGGGAGACAAATGACCCGGGGGTTCATGTGCATAGATCTTTGAAGGTGGCAGGACATATTGAGAGAGTAGTTAGCAAAGAATATGGGATCCTGGGCTTCATAAATAGAGGTAATGAGTACAAAAGCAGGGAAGTTATGAACCTTTATAAAGCTCTGGTTAGGCCACACTGGAGTATTGCATCCAGTTCTGGTCACCTTACTTTAGGAAGGATATGAGGGTCCTTGAGAGGGTGCAAAGGAGATTTACCAGAATGGTTCCAGGGATAAGGGATTTTAGTTACATGATTAGGTTGGAGAAGCTGGGCTTGTTCGTTTAAAACTCGGTAGCCCGTGTCCTAACACGGACCAAGTCCCAATCACCCATCACCCCTGTGCTCGCTGACCTACATTGGCTCCCTGTTAAGCAACACTTCGATTTCAAAATTCTCATCCTTGTTTATAAATCACTCCATGGCCTCGCCCCTCCCTATCTTTGTAATCTCTTTCAACCTCACAATCCCATGAGATGTCTGCATTCCTCAAATTCTGCCCTCTTGAGCATCTGTGATTATAACTGCTCAACCATCGGTGGCCGTGCCCTCAGCTGCCTGGATCCTAAGCTCTGGAACTCCCTCCCTAAATCTCTCCACCTCTCCATCTCTCTTTCCTCCTTTAAGAAGCTCCTTAAAACCTACCTCTGACCAAGCTTTTGGTCATCTGCTGTAATTTTTTCTTATGTGGCTCGGTGTCAAAGTTATTTGTTTTGTCTTATAACTGCTGTGAAGCACCTTGGGAAATTTGACTGCGTTAAAGGCGCTATATAAATAAAAGTTATTGTTGTTGTTGGAGCAAAGGAGGTTGAGAGTGTACAAGATTATGACCGGTTTAGATAAGATAGACAAAGAAATACTGTTTCCATTAGCTGATGGTACATGGACAAGGGAGACAGTTTTGGGCAAGAGATACAGGGGGATGTGAGGAAGAATTTTTTTTATGCAGCGAGCGGTAATGACCTGGAACTTGCTGGCTACGATGGTGGTGGAAACGGAGATGATCAATGATGTCAAAAGGAAATTGGATAGGCACTTGAGGAAAATAAACTGGCAGGGCTACGGGGATAGAGCAGGGGAATAAGACTGATTGGATTGCTCTACAGAGAGCCAGCATAGGCCGATGGGCCGAATGGCCTCCCTCTGTGCCATAATGACTCTACGACTTTAAAACCTTTAAAAAAATTAGGACAAAATTGCAGAAGCTCAAGTTAATAGTAAACACAGAAACCATACCTGTGAATCATAGAATACTGAATGTCATCGTGATTGTAAAAATACCTGTCAAAGTGAAAATGTTTCACTGCTTTGCACCTTGCAGAGCACAAGTTAGATGGAAAGTGCCCTCTACCTTTTCCTATTTAGCACTTCCCAATCAGCACAACAGCACGGTAGAGCAAGGATTCCACTCCCTTGTCCAATGAAGCAGTTCCTCATCAGGCACAATATGGATGAACTGCAGAGTAAAATTCTCTGCTTACTGCCCTATCCGGCACTCCCAGGGCACATACAGCAAGGTTAAGTTATTGTAATAGCTGAGGGCACTATACATTTTGGTGGCACATCAAGGTAACAAACTCATAATTGGGTCAAATATCAAAATATTAAAGGACCAAGTGATGACAAACCACAGTACTGATTGGGTAACATCCATAAGTAGAAACTTTAAATCAAGCGCCCCCTTTTGGCACTAGAACCCACAAATTTCCAAATAAAACTTTAACGGAAACTTAGATCAAATTAAAATTTGGTTGTCGGGGGTGATGATGCACTCCAGTCCCTCCGGCACCTACCTCTAGTGGAAGGCCGCGAGCGTATCGGTGGACATCGTGTGCTCCATCTCCAGGGACAGCCTGGCTCGAATGTAACCACGGAAGAGAGGCAGGCAGTCGGGTTGAACGACCTTCTGCTGCCTGGACTGGTTAATGGCCACCTTGGCCATGCCCAGGAGCAGTCCTATGGAGGAGGACATCCATTTACAAATATTGCCAATTGCCAATTAAGTCAACAACCAATAAAACCTGTAAATTAACAAAAAATAATGTTAAATGTAACCTTAACAAATCAAATTAAAACTCTGTTCCCTGTTGTCATGATGCATACCATTCCCTCCGGTGCCCACCGGTCGTGGAAGGCCTCGAACGTACCAGTGGACACCACGTGTTCCATCTCCAGGGACACCCGGGCACAAATGTGGCCGCACAAGAGAGGCAGGCAGTCGGGCTGAACGATTGCCCACTGCCTGGAACTGTTAATGGCCTCCTTGGCCAGGCCCAGAAGCAGTCCCCCAAGGAGGCCCTCCGACCTGCCCGCTTCCCTCCACACCAGGTGCCCAAAAATCAGGAGTGCGGGACTGAAGTGCAACCAAAACAACATCCATTTACAGGGAGGAAAAGTCCCGACTTGCGAGATGCCATCAGCGGCAGGTCGGGGCCATAAAAGGAGCGGTGTGCGGCAGCCCTGGAGCAGTGTGGCAGCCCCGACCTGCGAGAGACCATCAGCAGCAGGTCAGGGCAATAAAAGAAGCATACCACTGCAAGGTACAGCGCGAGTTGGTCCGGGAGGGTGACGGCAGTGAAGGGGGCGACTGGATTGGACGTCACCATAACCCAGGTCGGTGATTGGAGCGTGGGCAGGTACAGCAGGAGAGGCGAGGTCGGGGCGAAGGAGCGGCGAGATATTGCAGAGCGATGTGATCGGGGCCCAGGAGAGGTGTGAGTTCAGAGGCCAGAAGAGGCGTGGGCCCAGGAGCAGCACGGGCCAGCCCACACTGCGATATGTGTGCGCACTAGATCCATGCAGCACAGCTTGGTCTCCAGTCGTCTTGGTTAATCCTTGCCACTGGACCAAGACCTAGCTCTGTCAAGACCATGTGGTGGTTTCATGGATAACGATAAAAAATGACATTCACATAAATTGGGAAATGTATCAGATTAGGTAAACTACAGACTGTAAACCTCCAAGGAGCAAGATGGTCACGCAACCAATCAAGCGCTGCTCTTCTAACTTACATAGCTTGAAATTGTGTTCCAGTCAGTAACTCATCACAGCCTGACTGCTGATCTGAACCTCATACAAAATAGTGCTATATTAGACAAGGTTTCCTCCTTACATACTTTAAGGGGCACCATGTCAGCCGTCTACAACTTGTGACAGGAAGAGTCTTGCCTTAAGTAACATTATTGCATCACAGGACAGGATGATTTTGATTTTTAATACCATGATATAGGTGTGAGTATTTAAGAACTTTATAAACAGTCTTGGGACCCAATTTTAACCCCCTGTGCCTGATGAGAACAGGGCGTGCAGGGGTGGTAAAATAGGAGCAGAGTACTTACGTCCCCATTTGCACTGCGCTCCGGCTCACTGTCAATTTAACTCCCAGGTATCGGGAAATGTATGAGGCGCTCTCCATAGTCAGGCGAATGCCTCATAAATATGCAAAAGTCAGGGTCCTATGTTGCATATAGGATTCCAAACCGATATTAACCATGCAACTCTCACTGAGTGCCGGACTCACCAGAGAAAGCTGCCATCAAACAGGATCAGGGGCCGGAAAAGAATCCCAGGAAGACAGGTTTTTAAAGACAATTATGGTTCCCTTGTGGGTCAAGATGAGCAGGGGCTTCCCCTTCCCCAGAGCTCCCCTCACTCCCTTGGCTGCGATTGCCTCAGGATCCCCCTCATGACCCCCTTACCTGACTGCCAGAGTCCATTCCCTTGGGTCCCTGGCTGCCTGAAATCCCTCTCCAGTAGTGATTCTGGCCTTATTTGGGCAGGAGCCACACTTCAAAAATGGAAATGGGGCCTGTGACTTAAAATGGCTCCGGGCTTCATGTCGGCATGGCTAAGCGAGCTTAGCACTCGCCATCCCGCCCACCCACCTCCCAATGCCACAGTCACAGTAAAGTGTAAAGTATTTGAATTTGCATAGCTAAATGTGCAACTAGTACTAGAATCACATTGGATTACATTATATAGGCTATACGGCACAGAAACAGGCCATTCGGCCCAACCAGTCCATGCCGGCTTTTATGCTCCACTCGAGCCTCCTCCCGTCTTTCCTCACTTAAATCTATCAGCATAACCCCTATTCCCTTCTCCCTCATGTGCTTGTCTAGCCACCTCTTAAATGCGTCTATACTATTCGCTTCAATCACTTCCTGTGATAGTGAGTTTCACATTCTCACCATTGGGTAAAGAAGCTTCTTCTGAATTTTCTATTGAATATCTTATATTGATGGCCTCTAATTATGCTCTTCCCCACAAGTGGAAACATTCTCTCTGTATCCACTCTATCAAAACCTTTCATAATTTTAAGACCTCTAGTAGGTCACCCCTCAGCCATATTTTTTCAAGAGAAAAGAGACCCAGCCTGTTCATCCCTTCCTGATATGTATACCCTCGCATTTTTGATATCATCCTTGTAGATCTTCTCTGCACCCTTTCCAGTGCCTCTATATCCTTTTTATAATGTGGCGACCAGAACTGCACGCAGTGCTCTAAGTGTGGTCTAACCAATGTTCGATACAGGTTTAGCTTAACTTCCCTACTTTTCGATTCTATCCCTCTAGAAATAAACCCCAGTGCTTGGTTTGCTTTTTTTATGACCTTGCTATCCGACGGCGCAACTTTTAGTAATTGGTGTATTTGTACTCCGAGATCCCTTTGTTCCTCTACCCCACCTAGACTCGCTCCTTCCAAGTAGTAAGTGACCTCCCTATTCTTCCTACCAAAATGTATACCTCACATTTATCTGTGTTGAACTTCATTTGCCAATTATTTTCCCACTCTGCAAGTTTATTAATGCCCTCCTGTAATTTGTGCAGTCCTCCTAAGTATTGACAATTTGGTATCATCTGCAAATTTAGAATTGGTGTTTTTGATTCCAAAGTCTAAATCGTTAATGTAAATTGTGAAAAGCAGTGGTCCCAGCACTGATCCTCGTGGAACATCACTACCTACCTTCTGCCACTGTGAATAGCTACCCTTTGTTCCCACTCTCTGCATTCTGTCTTGAAGCCAGCGAGCTATCCATTCTGCCACTTGTCCCCGACTCCGCATTCTCTGACCTTGTTTATTAGTCTAATATGGGGTACCTTATCGAAAGCCTTTTGAAAATCTAGATAAATTACATCTACTGCATTACCATTGTCTCCTATCTATTACCTCTTTAAAAAATTCAAAGAGGTTGGTCAAGCAAGATTTTCCCTTTTGAAATTCATGCTGACTATTCATTATTATACTTTTTGTTTCTAAATGTTTTTCTATTCTCCTTTAGTAGGGATTCCATTACTTTTCCTACCACCGATGTTAAGCTGACAGGTCTATAATTCCCTTGACATGTTCTATCCCCCTTCTTAAATATAGATATTGAGTTAGCTATCCGCCAGCCTTCTGGCACTAAATCTTTTTCTACCGAATTATTAAATATGTGTAGTAATACCTCTGCTATCTCTTCTCTAGATTAATTTAAAATGCATGGATGCAATCCATCTGGCTAGGGGTTTTAACCTCTTTGAGTTTGATTAGTTTATTTAATATATCCCCCTTTTTATTTTAAATGCACTTATCTCATTGGTACGAAATAAAATCTGGAATAAAAAACCCATCTGATTCACAAATGTCCTTCAGGGAAGGAAATCTGCTGCCCTTACCTGGTCTAGCCTATATGTGACTCCAGACCCACAGAAATTTGGTTGACTCTTCTTTGCCCTCTGAAATGGCCTAGCAAGCTGCTCAGTTGTAACAAACCGCTACAGAAAACAATAATAAGAATATAAAAAATGGACAGACCACCCGGCATCGACCTCAGCATTGGCTTTGGACACGACAATGCCACAGCTAACCACATCACTAACATCTGGGGCTTGTAACAAAATTGGGAGAGCTGCCCACAGACTAGTCAAGCAACAGCCTGTCATACTCACAGAATCATACCTTTCAGCCAATGTCCAAGTCTCCTCCATCACCATCCCTGGATATGTCCTGTCCCACCGTCAGGACAGACCCACCCAAGCTGAGAGTCCTCAACATTGACTCTGGACCCCATGAAGTCTCATGGTTTCAGGTCAAGTATGGGCAAGGAAACTTCCTGCTGATTTCCACCTACCACCCTCCCTCAGTTGATGAATCAGTATTCCTCCATGTTGAACACCACTTGGAAGAAGTATTGAGGGTAGCAAGGGCACAGAATGTACTCTGGCTGGGGGACTTCAATGTCCATCACCAAAAGTGGCTTGGTAGCACTACTACTGACTGAGCTGGCCGAGTCCTGAAGGACGTATCTACCAGATTGGGCCTGCGACAGGTGGTGAGAGAACCCACATGACAGAAAACCCTACTTGACCTCGTCCTCACCAATCTACCTGTCGCAGATGGATCTGTCCATGACAGCATTGGTAGCAATGATCACCACCCAGTAATTATGGACTCGAAGTACTGTCTTTACACTAAGTACACCCTCCATCATGTTGTGTGACACTACCATTGTGCTAAATGGGATAGATACAGAACAGATCAAGCAGCTCAAACCTGGGTCTCCATGAGACATTGTGAGCCATCAGCAGCTGCAGAATTGTACTCCACCACAATCTGTAACCTCATGACCCTAGTTCAATGAGGAGTGCAGAAGAGCATGCCAGGAGCAGAACCAGGCATACCTAAAAATGAGGTACCAACCTGGGGAAGCTGCAACACAAAACTACATGTATGCTAAGCAGGGGAAGCAGCATGCTATAAACAGAGCTAAACGATTCCACAATCTATGGATCAGGTCAAAGCTCTGCAGTTCTGACACATGCAGTTATGAATGGTGGTGGACAATTAAACAATTAACAGGAGGAGGAGCCTCCATGAATATCCCCATCCTCAATGATGGTGGAGCCCAGCTCGCAAGTGCAAAAGACAAGGCTGAAGCATTTTCAACCATCTTCAGCCAGAAGTGCGGAGTGGATGATCCATATCAGCCTCCTCCTGAGATCCCCAACATCACAGAAGCTAGATTTCAGCCAATTCGAATCACTTCACATGATATCAAGAAGTGGCTGAGCGCATTGGATACAGCAAAAGCGATGGGCCCCGACAACATCCCTGCTGTTGTGCTGAAGATGCATGCTCCAGAATTAGCCGCGCCTCTAGCCAAGCTGTTCCAGTACAGCTACAACACTGGCATCTACCCGGCAATGTGAAAATCTGCCCATGTATGTCCTGTCCTCAAAAAGCAGAACAAATCCAATCCGGCCAATTACTGCCCCATCAGTCTACTCTCAATCATCAGAAAAGTGATGGAAGGTACCATTGACAGTGCTATCAAGCAGCACTTACTCACCAATAACCTACTCACCGATGCTCAGTTTGGGTTCTGCCAGGACCACTCGGCTCCAGACCTCATTACAGCCTTAGTCCAATCATGCACAAAAGAGCTGAATTCCAGAGGGGAGGTGAGAGTGACTGCCCTTGACATCAAGGCAACATTTGACCAAGTGTGGCATCAAGGGGCCCTAGTAAAGCTGAAGTCAATGGGAATCAGGGGGGAAACTCTCCACTGGCTGTAGTCATTTTATTTTACAAAACCAAGAAAATCTGTATTGAAAAAAAAGATCGTTTTCTATGGCATTGCTCCTGGATACAATTTTAAAAAGCTTCTCCCTTTTCCTATAATTCTTCCTTTTAATCTCCACTGTTGTCACTTTATTTGTTTCTTAGTCTCTCCATTTGTGCTAGTCTTTCCTCGTCTATCTTCTCTTCTGCATGTCTTATTCTGTTCTCCTCTCGAATGCATGTTTCTTTCCCTAGCACTTTGCATGCCTCTCACACTTTCACATCCCTTCTCTGCATGTCTGTCTCCTTTTTTCTTGTATGTCTCACACTGTGTCCTTTTCCTGTCACCTACCATAGAGATGGGAAGGCAGACTTGAGGCTGCAACTTTCTGATAGTGTCAGATAAGAAGTGCTGGTACTATGTCCTTGTACTCCAGCCCCAACTCTAAGACCGGGTGGTTCGCTCTCTGAGATTCCATAATTGGTAGAGAATCTAAAGAATCCATTCTGGACCCAAAAGTGTCAAAAGGTAGCATATTCATAGCTAATGAATACACTGATGGTAGAGTCACTGAAGGAACACTATTACTTGTAACTTGGAGTGGTGGTATTAAGCCAGAACTAGGACAAGCAATACTGGAAGGCATATTGGTTGGCAAGCTAGAAGAAATGCTTCCTTTAAGAATTCATTGGAGTGTCTTCCACTGTAGACATAGAATCTAGTAATTCATCCAGATCTTCTCCTATTTCATCTCTATCAGTAAAGTCTAAATGTGATTCAGGCACTAAATAAGGTACCCCTCCTCCATTCACTAGTGCAGCAGTGGAAAGGCTGGTTTTCTCTGACAGTTGTACAGTGGGCGATGTAGAATTAGAAACAACTGGAATTGGGGCTGATTCACATGCTGCTTGAGGGATTTCGTCTGAAGAGATGGATGCAGAAGCAGAAGGCTCAGGACTTAATCCTGGGAAATCTATTTCAATATCTTCAACAGAATCCAAACCATTGATGGGTTGATTAAAAGATTCAGCAGAAATAACAGAACTGACAGAAACTACTGGATTCAAGGGAGGCTGAGCTCTAACATAAACTTTCCGAATTTTTAATCCTATCTAGCACAAAGGAAGATAGTTGTGGTTGTTGGAGATCAATCATCTCAGCCCCAGGACATCGCTATAGAGTTCCTCAGGGCAATGTCCTCGGCTCAATCATTTTTAGCTGCTTCATCAATGAACTTCCCTCATCATAAGGTCAGAAGTGGGGATGTTTGCTGATGATTGCACGATATTCAGTTCCATTCGCAACTCCTCAGTAAATGAAAAAGTCTATGCCAGCATGCAGCAAGATCTGGATGACATTCAGGCTTGGACTGATAAGTGGCAAGTAACTTATTTGCACCACAGAAGTGCCAGGCAATGATCATCTCCAACAAATGAGAGTCTAACCACCTCCCCATGATATTCAAAGACATCATCATCGCCGAATCCCCCACCATCAACATCCTGGGGGTCACCATTGACCAGAAACGTAACTGGACCAGCCACATAAATACCGTGGCTACAAGAGCAGATCAGAGGCTGGGTATTCTGCGGTGAGTGTCTCCCCTCCTGCCTCCCCAAAGCCTTTCCACCATCTACAAGGCACAAGTCAGGAGTATGATGGAATACTCTCCACTTGCCTGGATGAGTGCAGCTCCAACACGACTCAAGAAGCTCAACACCATCCAGGACAAAGCAGCCTGCTTGATCGGCAGCCCATCCATCACTTTCAACATTCACTCCCTCCACCCCCGGGCCACAATGGACTATTTACAAGATGCACTGCAGCAACTCGCCAAGACTTCTTCGGCAGCACCTCCCAAACTGATGACGTCTACCACCTAGAAGGACAAGGGCAGCAAACGCATGGGAGCACCATCACCTGCAAGTTACACACCATCCTGACTTGGAAATATATCACCGTTCCTTCATCGTTGCTGGGTCAAAATCCTGGAACTCCCTCCCGAACAGCACTGTGGGCGTTCCTTCACCACAATGGTTCAAGAAGGTGTTCTCACCACCACCTTCTCAAGGGAAATTAGGGATTGACAATAAATGCTGACCTTGCTAGCGACACCCAAATCCCGGGATGAATTAAAAAGTTTCATTGTGAATAATAGTGCTGAGCTGGGTCTATGCATACACCTATGTACCAAAGTAAAGAAAGAACTTGCATTTGTAAAGCACCTTTCACGACCACCAGAAGACCCAAGGCTCTTTTCAGCCAAGAAGTACTTTTTTGAAGTGTAGTCACTGTTGTAATGTAGGAAACGCGGCAGCCAATTTACGAACAGCAAGCTCCCACAAACAGCAATGTGATAATCTGTTTTAGCGATGTTGATTGAAATAGTACCATGGAATATTTTACATTCACCTGAGAGAGCAGACAGGACCTCGGCTTAATGTCTTTAACAAAAGATGGCATCTCCGACAGTGCAACACTCCTTCTGTACTGTTAAAAACTAAAGATTCCTAAAAATATATATAGTTATGCAATTAAAACTGTGATGCGAAGAATGCTATGTTTAAATGCTTTGAACTGCTAATGTTTTGGTTTCCTGTGGAGGGTATAGTAATATGTACTGTATACAATCTCCCTGTTGCTAAGCGATTATCTGTTGTTCTTAAGTTAAGACATGAACCTTGTTTATGTACTTTATATATAATGCTAAGGTAAGAATTGAAGTTAGCTTAACAGAACTGCTTGCGAAGATAATGGAAGGAAGTTGGGGAAGTTAGCAAAAACACAAAGCAGTTTGCTTGGTCATAAAGGAGGTAACGAGTGGGTGAAGTAAGAAGGCTCTGCATAGTTGAAAGGGTCGAGGACTAGGCTTTATATTAATTATACCCGAGAGGATAGGGATGAGAGAGAGATAAGACAAATTTCAAAAGAAGAACTTTCAGTAAGTATAAACAGAAAAGTCATGTGAACAAGATCATGAGACATTTTTAGGGCAGGCTTTGTTTCAAGAATCAAGACAAAGAACTCAAAGCCCCATTGGGTTTTGTGCTTTTGGGGGAACCTCGAAAGGTTAAACGGTCTTGTCAATATCCCATTTCAGGCCCACCCCTAAAAATAGAATTAAAGTGACCTTCTGAAAGCTTGTCCTCACAGATGAAGGAAGAGAGAGAGAGAAGGAGGCTATAGATGAAAGGAAGAGAAGCTGCTCAGAGAATTGCTCACGTGTGTCAACCGTGTGTTCGATCGGATCGGTATCAGCTACTTGTCACGGTCGTATGTTTTTGCTGTATAACTAATGTATTGTGTTCCGTCTTAAACTCTGATTAATCACAATATACCCACCACATTGGTTTGCACTCGAACCTAATTATTTAAAATGACAGAGATAGCTGTAAAGAGGGTATTTCTAACAGTACTGCACTGGAGTGTCAGCCTAGATTTTTGTGCTCAAGTCTCTGGAGTGGGACTTGAAGACACAGCCTTCTGACTCAGAGGTGAGAGTACCATCCACTAAACCTCAGCTGTGTATTCAGTATCACAGAGCTATAGTTCCAGTAATAGTCCTGTTATTTTTTTTGTCAGTAATGGCGTAGTCAGGTCTGTTTTCTGTGTTAGATGCCAAATTGGATAAGCAAGAATGAAAGAAAAGGAAGGAAATAGAATCAAAGAACCCTTAAAAAGAAAATGACAAACTATACTCAACAACCTGGTTGCGGAGATAAGAGAAATTGGTCAGCTTGACACTAATCCACCAGCACCACATTCAGTGTTAGATTTATGAAGCGCTGAGAAAAAAGGCTGAACAGTCGATAATACTGAAGTGTTGAAGGAAAGCAAAGAAAGATCCACATGTTAAAACCATCATATCTGTTACAATCAGTAGGACCACAATATCCCTCAAAAGACCGAAAAAGAAGAGCAACCTAGAATATGAAACAGAAAGGAAATCAGGCACAGAATTAGAGAGGAGCTCTCTCTATACAGCACAGAATTAGAGAGGAGCTCTCTCCATGCAGCACAGAATTAGAGAGGAGCTCTCTCTATGCAGCACAGAGTAGAGAGGAGCTCTCTCTATACAGCACAGAATTAGAGAGGAGCTCTCTCTATACAGCACAGAATTAGAGATGAGCTCTCTCTATACAGCACAGAGTAGAGAGGAGCTCTCTCTATACAGCACAGAATTAGAGATGAGCTCTCTCGATACAGCACAGAATTAGGGAGGTGCTCTCTATGCAGCACAGAACTAGACAGGAGCGCTCTCTTTTCAGCCCAGAATTAGAGGAACTCTCTCTATACAGCACAGAATTAGTTTTGTTGGCAACAGCATCACTCTGACTGATAACCACATTCAGATCAGTTTCCTTTTTCACCTTTGCAAATGGGTTGCCCATCTATCATACATGTTTATTGCTCTCTGTCACCCTTTTGAAAGCAAGTTAATCATTCTGTGGAGGATGGTATCATTAGCAGCAGATTAGCTGGTTTTGACTTGCAGTTGGACGGAGGTTAATTGATTTTAACGATGGCTGCAGTATTAGAGGGCACAAATTTACAATTAACAAGAATAAAGTCAGACTAGAAATTTGAAGATGATAATAGTGAATATTATCAAATGCAATTGATTGTGGGCACCGCAATACATAAGAATATAAGGACATAGAAATAGGAGCAGGAATAGGCCATTGGCCCCTCGAGCCTGCTCCACCATTTAATAAGATCATGGCTGATCTGATATTGGCCGCAGCTCTATTTCCCTACTCGCTTCCCATAACCCTTCACTCTCTTATCATTCAAAAATCTGTCTATCTTTACCTTAAATATATTCAATGACCCTGCCTCCACGGCTCTCAGGGGCAGAGAAACCAACAGATTTATGACCCTCTGAGAGAAGAAATTTCTCCCCATCTCAGTTCTAAATGGGCGACTCCTTATTCTGAAACTATGCCCCCTAGTTCTAGATACCCCCATGAGTGGAAACATCCTCTTTGTATCTACCTTGCCAAGCCCCCTCAGTATCTTGTATGTTTCAATAGATTCACCTCTCATTCTTCTAAAATCCAATGAGTTTAGGCATAATCTGCTCAACCTTTCTTCACAAGACAACCCCTTCATGTCAGGAATCAACTAGTGAGCCTACTCCTAATTGCCTTCAATGCAAGTATATCCCTCCTTAAATAAGGAAACCAAAACTGTACGCAGTACTCCAGGTGTGGTCTCAGCAATACCCTGCACAGTTATAGTAGGACTTCCTGCTTTTATATTCCATCCCCCTTGCAATAAAGGCCAACATTCCATTTGCCTTCCTAATTACTTGCTGTACCTGCATACTAAATGTTAGCGTTTCATGTACAAGGACCCCTGTACTAGAGTATTTTGTAATCTTTCTCCATTTAAATAACAATTTGCGTGTTTATTTTTCCTGCCAAAATGGAGAATCACACACTTTCTCACATTATACTCCATCTGCTAAATGTTTGCCCACTCACTTAGCCAGTCTATAGCCCTTTGCAGATTGTTTGTGTCCTCCTCACAACTTGCTTTCCCACCCATCTTTGTATCATCAGCAAACTTGGCTTCATTACATTCAGTCCCTTCATCCAAGTCATTAATATAGATTGTAAATAGCTAAGGCCCCAGCACTGATCTCTGTGGCACCCCACTAGTTACTGTTTGCCAATCGGAAAATGACCCATTTATCCTGACTCTCTGTTTTCTGTTAGTTAGCCAATCCTCTATCCATGCTAATCTATTACCCCCAACCCCATGGGCTCCTATCTTGTGCAGTAACCTTTTATGTGGCACCCTATCGAATGCCTTCTGGAAATCCAAATACACCACATCCACTGGTTCCCCCTTATCCACCCTCCTCGTTACCTTCTCAAAGAACTCCAACAAATGTGTCAAACATGATTTCCCTTTCATAAAACCACGCTGACTCTGCTTGACTGTATGTCCTGTTCCTGCTTCCTTAATAATGGACTCCGGCATTTTCCCAATGACAGATGTTAGGCTAACTGGTCTATAGTTTCCTGCTTTCTGTCCCCCTCCTTTTTGAAATAGGGGTGTTACATTTGTGGTTTTGAATCCGCTGGGACCTCTCCAGAATCCAGGGAATTTCGGTAGATTACAACCAATGCATCCACTATCCCTACAGCCACTTCTTTTAAGACCCTAGGATGCAGGCCATCAATTCCAGGGGACTTGTCCACCTTTAGTCCCATTATTTTACCGAGTATTTTTTCTTTAGTGATAGTAATTGTTTTAAGTTCCCCCTTGAAGTGGGACAAGTGGGGCTAGGCTAACATTCTAATAGCAATGCTTGAATTGTTAGTAAAGTGCATCTTTGAAATAAACGCTGTAGATGGTAATGGTTATTCACCAAGGCATGCTGGGATACTTGACTACAGATATCTTTAAAGACAGCTAGTTCATTTAGAAGCTTGGAAAAAAATTAAGTGTTCTTCGTAAGCTTGGGAAAATTACTCATTGTTATGTGCAGAACGCGAAGATAGAGAGACTGAAGGCCAAAATAAGAGTTGTTATGGGAACGGGAGTCCAAGGCTAGTCTGAGTTAAGATAAAGGAAGGCACCTGCTGGACTTGAATTGCTCCATTGATGTGGTATAAGTGCTGATACAGTGTGTACTGATTTATGACTGTCGCAAAACAACCCAAATTACAGTAACTTGTGTATTATAAAAGTATGCTGCAAACTCTGTATAGTTGAGTGTGGCATCTCGGGCAACTGAGGATCACTCCCTTACACATGCTCGAATAAACTCTTTACTTGCTGAACTCAGTAGACTCGAGATTGGTTCCTTTTACCACAACAATTGGCATAGTCGGCAGGATCCCGAGGTCCGACAACTGACACCAAATTGAAAGCTGGCATCAAAGAACGGGTGAGTATGTTTACCTTACCACCCACTAGATAGCGAGGTCGGGTTGGGAAGCCAGCGGGCCAATTCGAGGATCAGAACCAGGAGATGGGTCTGCGGGTAAAACAATTAAAGAACGGACGTTAGGTAGCGTTAAGTCGTGGCTCCTTGGGTAAACATTGCTCATGGGGTAAACTTCCTTGGGTAAAGATTGTTCTCAAAGGGTGAGAATCCCTTGGGAAAATATTGCTCTCAAGGGTCAGAAATTCCTTGGGTAAAGATTGCTCTCAAGAGTAGGTTAGGGGAAGTAAATTTGTTACTGAAAGAAGAATGTTGTTTAAAAGTTTTCAGGAAGTATGAAAATGTATGTGTTTGAGTGGAAGTTTTCCTGACTCTGAATGTTTGGGGAGTTTTAAAAGGAAAACAGTTTGTCTGAATGTTAGTTTTAGCTCCACCCAGCTTTTTGGATGGAGAGCTGAACGTTTTCTTAACCCTTTGTAATGTTGTACAGGTGCAGCATCCAAAATCCGGAGTTCCAAAATCCGGAATGTTCCAGAATCTGGACTCCGGGACAATTTGTGGCAGGGTCGTCCGGAATCTGTAAAATGTTCTGGAATCTGGACCGGATGACCCTGCCCGACCTCGGGACTTCACCTCGCCGCCACTTGCCTTGCCGCCCTTACCTCGGGGCCTCCTCGCCTGCCTGCGCGAACTCTTCCTCGGCAGGGCCAGCCCGCGCGAACACCTCCTCAGCGGGGCCCCGCCCGACGATGACAACCTCAGCGGGGCCAGCCCGACGATAACAACCTTGGCGGGACTGGCCTGACGACAGCAACCTTGACGGGGCCAGCCCGACAACCTCCTTGGCAGGGGCCCGTCCAAACTCCGCCTCGCGGGGCCTGCCCGGTGACGACATCCTTAGCGGGGCCTGCTGTCTCGACAACCTTCTCGGTGGACCCCGCCCGACGACGACATCCTTGGTGGGACCCGCTGGCCCGATAACCTTCTTGGCGAGGCCTGCTGGCCCGAACACCACCTCTGTGGGGCAGGCCCCACCGACAGCCTCCTCAGCAGGGCCTCGCCCGACAGCCTCCTCACTGGGGCCCTGCCCGACAACCTCCTCAGCGGGGTCCCGCGCGATGCAAACACCTCCTCCCTGCCGACAACATCCTTGGCAGGGCAGGCCCCACAACGACCTTCTCGGTGGGCCCCGGACGGCCCGAACAGCTCCTCGGCAAGTACCCCCCCTCCCCACCACCGCGCCCCCCCTTTCTGACGTTCCAAAATCCGGGAATACCCAAACCTGGGCTCAAGTGTTTCTGGATTCGTGATGTCAGAAAGACATTCCAAAATCCAGAAAAATGCAAAATGTGGAATGGCCTCGGTCCCGAGGATTCCGGATTTGTGACGCTGCTCCTGTACTGGATCTGGGAAGGTTATGAAAGTATGAATAAATTGAGTGTTAAACAATGATCATTGTGTACCTACAATTGAATTAGATTTTAAGTTAGAAACGCAGGTGCGGGTTTATTTTGATTATGATTTAACGGAGCCATGAAATGCACAAAATGGTCTGTTAGCAAATGATAAAACTTCAGCCTTGAAGTTACAGTTGCTAAAAAAACAATGATGAACTGGACGTTTTAATTGGATTTCAGAAAAAATTGTGATTGTCTTGTGTAATTTAAATTAAAATGTGCGGTCTTGTTTTAAATCAATTCGAATCGTAACAAAGCACTGTCTTTTCAATTGCAAGCAAATCAATTTGAACTTTTAAAAAGCACCGTCTTCTTTAATGCCTTTTTTTTTAAAAAGCGTCCCTTTTCTTTAAATAAAAACCTGCATAAATTTGTTGAAGCTCCAAGCTAAGGGAAGCTCCAACCCTCTTTGCCTGTTGTGTAGAATGTTTGTTAAATACAAAAATTAATGTTTTTCCAGTTATATTCAGTATTTTTACAGCCAATTGGAAAGACATCCAAAAAAAGAAGAATATGGAAACTGATGTAACTTACTGTGATATTTTGTGTTATTCTATCGGCTCTGTAGTGTGTCTAGTTAATAACATTGGCTATGAAAAACAAAGATATTGGTCTGAATTTAATGAATTTACCCTATGTTGCTAATGATTTTTCTTTTGCTAGGAAAAATAAAAGTTGCCATTTGGTTATTTGTAGAATTTTATTTTAAATTACGTGAAAGCTTTTAGTTCAGTAAAAGAGCTTTAAACAAAAGATTGGCAGGATTTGAATTGGAATTTTGAAACATGCTGCTTTCTCTGATGAGAGACAGAAATGCCATTTGGGGGAGATGAGATAAGATATCGAAGTAGCGTTAGAAATGAATTCCGATCACTTGAATTGCGAGCGCTTGTGTTAAAGACACTTTATAAATTAACACTTGTCTTTGAAATTAGAATGACAGGTACAGCATCGAGAATGTGGAGTTCTGGAATCTGTACTGTTCAGGAATCTGGACACTGGGTCGATCCGTGGCGGGGTCATCTGGAATCGGGAAAATGTTCCGGAATCCGGACCTCCACCTTGGGCCGCCGCCGACCTCTCCCCCACCTCGGGCCAAACCGCTGCCGCTCAGCCGCCCGACCCCCCCCCCCCCAGACCCCTCCCCTACCTGTGGTATTGTGATTACACTCCCGTTCTCTGCCTGCTTTACTTTCTGTGTTCCAATGTGTCTTTTAAAGTATTGGAGCATTCTGCTTATGCTGCTTTTACCATTAACACTGGAGGCAACTGGGCCGGTCTGTTGCTTGGCCCAGGTGTTTCTGGACTAGGGACGACATAAAGACGTTCCGAAATCCGGAAATACACAGAATCCAGAGTGGCCTTGGCCCCAAAGTTTCCGGATTCTCGAAGCTGTACCTGTAATGTGTAAAATCAAAAGAGGAAGTTTTGAAGGTAAAAGCATTAATAAGAATGGACCAAGACGGAAGGTTTGAAAGAAGTTAAACCATTCCGCTGATATGTGTTTTATATTGGACAATATTATGATTTGACAAATTAACTCCTTGGGCTCTGACTTAGAGCTACAATTCAAATATTCAAGAAAGGAAAATCTAACTGAAGTTTAAGAGGATAATTGCTGTGTATAAAGAGAAAAGGGATGAAAGCCCGCCGCTGGAGGGATGCAGGCCCACCACTGGAAGGGGTGGTGATGTCCCGGTCGCCTGATCACCGGGCGTCGTCGTGAGTAACCCGGTTTCAAATGACCGAAAATGATGCTAATAAAACACACCAAACTATTTTCTAGTTAGATTGGGATACAGTGTTCAATTCCTTCGTAAAAATTTTTCAAAGAAAATAATTCTTGAAAGTTCCTCCACGAGGTTGCACGAGGTAGGAAAAGCCATAAGACAGCTCAAGAACAACAAGGCTACGGGAGTGGACGGAATCCCTGCTGAGGCACTAAAGTATGGCGGAGAGGCACTGTTGGTGTGGATACATGACTTCATCTCTCTCATCTGGAGGGAGAAGAGATTGCTGGGAGATCTCAGAGATGCAGTGATTGTGACCATCTTTTAAAAAATGGGACAAGTCCGACTGCAGCAACTACAGAGGAATCTCCCTGCTATCAGCCACTGGGAAAGTTGTCGCTAGAGTCCTCCTCAACCATCTTCTCCCTGTGGTCGAGGAGCTCCTCCCAGAGTCACAGTGCGGATTTCATCCACTACAGGGCACAACGGACATGATCTTTGCAGCGCGACAGCTGCAGGAAAAATGCAGGGAACTGTGCCAGCCCTTATACATGGCCTTCTTCGACCTTACGAAGGCCTTTGACACTGTCAACTGCAAGGGTCAATGGAGCATCCTCCTCCTTTTCGGATGCCCCCAAATGTTCATCAACATCCTTCGCCTGCTCCACAATGACGTGCAGGCCGTGATCCTTACCAACGAATCCATTACAGACCCGATCCATGTCCAGACAGGGGTCAAATAGGTCTGTGTCATCACTCCAACCCTCTTCTCAATCTTCCTCGCTGACATGCTCCACCTCAAAGTCAACAAACTCCTCGCTGGAGTGGAACTAAACTACAGAATCAGTGGGAAGCTGTTTAACCTTCGCTGCCTCCAGGCCAGGTCCAAGACCACCCCAATCTCTGTTGTTGAGCTGCAGTACACGGACGACGCCTGCATCTGCGCACATTCAGAGGCTGAACTCCAGGATATAGTCGACGTATTTACTGAGGCATACGAATGCATGGGCCTTGCGCTAAACATCCGTAAGACAAAGGTCCTCCACCAGCCTGTCTTCACCGCATAGCACTGCCCCCCAGTCATCAAGATCCACGGCATGGCACTGGACAACGTGGACCATTTCCCATACCTCGGGAGCCTCTAATCAACAAAAGCAAACATTGATGAGGAGATTCAACATTGCCTCCAGTACGCCAGCGCAGCCTTCGGCTGCCTGAGACAAAGAGTGTTCGAAGACCAGGCCCTCAAATCTACACCAAGCTCATGGTCTACAAGGCTGTAGTAATGCCCACCCTCTTATGGCTCAGAGGCATGGACCATGTATAGTAGACCATGAGCTTGGTGGTAGACCAAGTCGCTGGAGAAATACCATCAACGATGCCTCCGCAAGATCCTATAAATCCCCTGGGAGGACAGACGCACTAATATTAGCATCCTCAACCAGGCCAACATCCCCAGCATTGAAGCACTGACCACACTTGATCAACTCCGCTGGGCAGGCCACATTGTCCACATGCCAGACACGAGACTCTCAAAGCAAGCGCTCTACTCGGAACTCCTTCATGGCAAACGAGCCAAAGGTGGACAGAGGAAACATTACAAGGACACCCTCAAAGCCTCCCTGATAAAGTGCGGCATCACCACCGACACCTGGGAGTCCTTGGCCAAAGACTGCCCTGAGTGGAGGAAGTGCATCCGGGATGGCGCTGAGCACCTCAAGTCTCATCGCTGAGTGCATGCAGAAAACAAGAGCAGGTAGCGGAAGGAACGCGTGGCAAACCTGTCCTACCCTCCCTTATCCTCAATAACTGTCTGTCCTACCTGTGGCAGGGACTGTGGCTCTCGTATTGGACTGTTCAGCCACGTAAGGACTCATTCTAAGAGTGGAAGCAAGTCTTCCTCGATTCCGTGGGACTGGTTATGGTGATGATGATAAAGAGAAAAGTTTTGGGGGAAATAAATTGAACATTGACAAAACCTATCAGTGCAGCAATACTGCTGTTTGAATTTGTGATAAATTTGAAATTATGAAATGGATTCGGGCACAATACAACTGGTTATAAAGAATTTTTTAAAAAGAAGTGTTAATAACTTGGACCAAGTTAAAATATTTGCTCTATGATTTCTATCTTTAATATAGTATTGGACAGTAAGGCTACGCCAGAGTTCATGAAATATGAAGGGTAATTAATGGGATGACTAATAGAAACAGGGAATGCACACCAGCAAATGGGATTGTTCGAATATTTTAGTGAAAGTCAAGAACGTGTGGTTAAGAATAATAAACTGATAGCTTTCTCTTGGAGACATTTGTGTCGTAGCCTATGAACTTTTTAAGAAAACAATTTGAAAGCCTGGCCAATACCCAAGACATTGGGAACGTGCAGTAGAAGATGAGCAAAGATCTCCAGATAATCTTTTGATGGCTTGTATCGGATGGCATCGAGATACCGGTGTAAGAGTGCAGATGTGATTTGTAGTACATGAAGCAGTAAGCATGCGGAAATGCATGGTGAATTTGCACTGAAGAACGGGTCTCAGACATAACTCCGCATGAAATGTTTAATGTGGCTCAGGAAGTGAGACAATCTTTAATGCATTGATACATACTCCTTGAGAAACTATCTAATTAATGAAACAATCAGACAAGAGTTAAACACATTGGCACCTGCCAGAGGGATTGAAATTGAAGTTGAAGTGGAGAGTTACATGGGATTTGGATTGGGAAAATTGAAGATGAAGGAGAAATAAATTTAGTAAGAATTATCCACAATGGATGGATACGAGTAAAAGAGATCTGGAAAATCTTTTAAGTTCATGTTTGGTTGTTTAGATGTTAAACTTCAGCTTTCTTTACAATATCTGTTTTCTTTGTCTGCATCATTGTCACTCAAAATGTTTGTTCTTAGTCGACGTTCTAGTGATTGTGAGACTGAATAATAACATTAACTGTAATTGTGTTTTGTAGGTATCAGAGTGTGGGAAAAGCCAGTGCGAATCCAGTATGAAGTGGTTTTTGTGGTGCCTCCTGTACCATGCTTTGCGGGTCTAATGGGACCTGTCTCAAAATCCTTGTTCAAGTGAAACTGTACAATTATGTGGCACAATATTTCAGCATACCCTTAGGTTCATATTATTTCACACGCTCTGGTAGTTCGCCAACTTGTAATGATATATTTGATAAATATATGCCCATGTAGCGAGACTTTGATGCATGAGCCAAAATCATACCACATTCAGAAAGGACAAAGTTAGTGTAATGAAGCATATGAATATGTGAATTGAGCTGGATATACTGCTAATCCAAATTAAGAGGGCTAGCCAATGCCATGATAAAATGAGGAGTCGGAAAGAATTCCTCCACCTCAAATAAGCAATGCAGAGGAGACCCCAGTTGGGGCAGAAGTGGAACACCGGAACTGTGAAATAAATTTGAGTAAGGGGTCAGAAGTTGCTCCTCGCCCATGATGGAATGGTACATTAAATATCAACGATGCCCCGGAAAGGGTGACCTAGGTGGCGATAAAAAGGATCATTGCCACTACCAGAAGGTTCATTGATCAGAGCCGTCAAGCCATCACAAGGGGAAGGGTACAGGTGAATCTAGCAACAGGGGTGGCTAGAGTGCTGGAGGACTCTGCTAGTAACTGTGCCAAGGCAGAAGGAATGCAGTATAACTGGTGGGAAGTAGGGAGGATGGCAGCAGCCGTTGCCTCTATAGCGATCCTGTTGGTCAGTCTCTGTATATGTTGCGACCAGAGCCTGATGGTATATCAGGCGGTGCAGATGGTCATGCTGGCAAATAAAGGGTACACTTTATTACCGCAACCAAGAACCCTTCAGGGATGGGGAAGTTGGGAAATGTATATGATGATTTTGTTCTCTAAAGAGATGGCGGTTCCAGGACCTACCTAGGTCATTCGGATCTCGGTGAAGTCGTAAGGGAACTTTAAAGTCAAATCAAATTAGAGGATCTGTGTTAGCGTGAGCTGTTTTCTCAGAAGAATCACTCAACACTCAGAGTCGGTTCCAACGCTGAAGCAGCCTTTATTAACGCTTAGCGGGGAGGAAGTCTCAGGACTGTATCCAGGCTTCTCTCCACAGAACAAAGGGTTACATGGACTTTTATATGTTTTACAACAGTTAAAAACAGTTTACTACAGTTACTCAGCCCATCACGGCTGGACACAAGCCAATCACAACGATTATAGATTACATATAGGTTCTTTTAACCCAATAGAATTCCCCTGGTGTCTCAGGAACTACATGTTCGGTTATTGTCAGCTCGGGCTGATTGATGACCTTGTTACAGGAGATAGGTTCTCTCCCTATCTCTTTCTTTTTGGTTTATGACCTTGTTTACAGGAGATAGGTTCTCTCCCTATCTCTTTCTTCTTGGGGAAATAATTGGTTTATGACCTTGTTTACAGGAGATAGGTTCTCTCCCTATCTCTTTCTTCTTGGGGAACTAATTGGTTTATTATTCTTATCCTGCATCCAAGGCATTCCTGGTAGTGGGCCTCACAGGGTTATTGCTCGGTCATTGCACAGTCAATAGTTCACAGCTTGACTACCTGATTTCCCATCATGCCTGGGCAGCCATTTTATGTGTGGCCACTTTAAACTTATATGAGTTTAGATATATTTAGCAGGTGCCTAATGCCTAGTGTTTTGATATATTCTGCAGGTGCCTGCTTCCTACAACAGCTCCCACTTTCGGTAAAGGGACTAGTCCTAGTCCCCTTTTAACCGACCGTTCTACCTTTACTAGATATGTTTTGTGCACGGCCCGGTACTCCCTGCCTCAACGTGCTGGCCAGTCACACGGTTTCAGGAGTCCCGGTTGCTTAAATCAAATTGACAAAGGCCAAATCCTCCTGCCCCCTTATCAAACAGGTTTGTTTAGTATCCGGGGAACGGTGATTTGTCCCTCTTTGCTGTGCGTGGTGTCTGCATGCCTGGCAGGCCATTATGCCCCATGTTATTGCTAAGATCAATTGTATCCTGACCAGTATGTGTGAAATTATTCGAATCCATGGATGGATGTTCACATTTATTCCCCAGTCCCAGACCTTCCTCCACCAACTCTGACTTTGTAAGTCTACATCGATATCTTCTTCCAGTACTTTGATTTTGGTTTGCAGTTGGTGATATAGTTTTACGGATTGACCCACTCTGAGCCTCAATTCTCGTAATACTTCGGTTAGATGTGGGATAGGGTGCTGATCTGGCTCGTCATAATCCTGCAAATGATCATGGAGCTGATCGGTTACCTGAATAACTTCAGGCTTCTGGCGCCTAACCTGGGTGATATGCGCTTGCCCGATCGCAACAGGTCGTAGTGGTGTAAAGCAAAAGTTTGGCTGTGGTATAGGGCACTGCAGGTCATTATACTGGTATGAACGCTCTGTGGTAGAGACGCAGTATCTTCCCTTCCCTCCGTAGCCTGCCCTCGCGAAGTGCCTGTGTGCGGGCACTATTTCTAGTACACACCCGTCGGTTCGGTTAAACCCGCACTCGTCTAGCTCACCTCGGCCCACCGGGTGAGGGCATACTGTGATTTCCCCCCTTTTGCTTGCAATCTGCTAGGGAAATCCCGGTACGTATGTTGTTTCGACGAACGGCAGAGGTGGTGGTCAGGTAGTAGCGTATGGAGACATTTTCCCGTATTACTCCGATATTCTCTAGTTGGTATAGGGGGAACGGCCCTGAGTCCGGCGTGGCTATAGGGATCATCAGGACTATCCCTATCCCGGTAGTCCTACCCATCTGGCAATCTGGAAATGCTGGGTATACTCGGGTCAGTCCCTTCAGAGTACAATTATCCAGTGTCCCCCTCTGGTTAGCCAACTGAGCTAAATGTGAACTGTCTATCCAATCGAGTACTTCCCCGCGTTGGATCTGGTCGAGATTGTGGCGGATCTGTCCCACCATCCACAGACCATAAGCGTGACAGAGTTGCCCCTGTCTTTGCTTTCCTGTGTCTTCTTTTTCTCTATCAATGAGGTGATTGATGGTTTTGGCGTGAGCTTCCAGGACTGAGATGCCATCCAACTGTATTTCGGCACTCTCCTTTCCTAGGTTGGCTTGGTCTTCCTGGTTTTGCTCCACCCTCTCCAATAATCCCTTCATCACCTCTCTAAGCTGTTCCACCCTCTCATTTAACCCTTGTATGTCTATCGAGTTCACTACGGAGGTCCCTGTATTGAAAACGGTAGCAACATCATTAACTATTTCCCTCTTCATCCTGGGGGCTAACCCCTGTCCCCGGAACCTACTGGCACCCATTGCATCAGCAGCCTGCTGCATTACAACTTTACTTAATACATTGTACATTTTCCTTGACTGTTCGGTACAGTATTCCGGCATCTGGATGCCTGAAATATTGATCAGGACAGGCACAATTTCATGTTTAACATTATCATACAATAATTCCCCTTTGTTGTACATTACAATCCCATTCTCTGGTCCCTTAGTAGTTATGGGACAAGGCAGTTCCTCGGGCAATGTAGTGGTTCTTATGGGGCGCGGTGTTGGAGGGGGTGAGAAACATGCGTACAATGATATTGCAGCCGCCCCCACCTCCTCGTAGTACCCACACAGCCCCATTCCTTTTTTGCGGATGACTGATAGCTGGGATTGTCCCGGAGGCGCGCAAATTATGCCGAAAGTACATTCATCGGGCCCTTTGACATCCCTCCGTTTAATGCAGCTGCTCCTTATACCCGTGGAGCACTGTACATATACTCTTATTCTTATTAGGATTCTTATTAGGATTCACTTGTTACCATGCATTAAAATAAGTCCTGTCTTTGCTCCAGTCCTTGGCTGCTGGGATGCACATTCCATCCGTTATATTAAACAAGACTCCATAGTTCATGTAGTTGTTTATTTCCAGCGTGCTCTGCTGTCCGTCGGTGTTGCCCAGGGTACGTGCATGTCGCAGGGCTATCCATATTACGAGTAGCGTCGTTCGTATTCCCATTCCGGTAAGTATTATCTGTAATTTTAAACAGACGGCCTGGGGTTAAGTTTTTTGCTCTACGAGTGTCCCTGTCACCCTGTAAAATCAGAAGCACAAGGTTATAATCGAACCATTTCGAGTTGAATCTGTGGGGCGTGCGCTCGTGTCTTTACCCACTTAAATATTACTCAAACTCCTATTATGACCAAGGCCAAAGCTATTCCTCCTAACATCGTTGTCTGCTTTACCGTTAGGTTGGGTTTGTGGACTACACCTACCCACCGTGGGATACATTGGCTCTATTGCCATAGGTGATGGTGCTATGACTGCGCACTGCACTATCCGTCTAGTCCCGTTATCTCTTCCAGCCTGTTTATCTTAGCTTTTAACTCTTCAATTTGTTTTATTGAGTATCTATTTCTTTATTGTATCAGGCAAGTATTATTACATAAGCTAGTTCTGTTTTTATTTCATGTTTCCTCTGTTAGGTGAGTCTTTTTTTTTTCTATTAAGAAATCCAAACTAATAATATTCAGTATCTTAAACGGCTGTCAATGGAAAGGGTTAACTCCTTTCCAGGTTTGTAAGAAGACCTGATGTCATTACGTGACTTCACGTAATCATCTGAAAAAAAAAAAGTCTTTGTGCCTTCAAAATTTACTTAGAAATTAGGAATCCGTTAAACAGCATAAATAATAAAAATCTTCTTATCAGGGAAGATGGCATTTTAGAGTAAACTCCAATGTTTTCTTAACTTCTAATTCAAGTACTTGCCAAATAATTTTTTTTTTAAATTGATATAAAACGAGACCACATTTTTAATAGCAATTTTGTTTACTGAAATTCAATTTTTTTTTTAATTTCTCTCTCAGCACAAAATCTAAACTTCTGTGCCAGTTCCATTTTCTATAAGAATTTAAGAATTCAGTAAGATTCTCTAATTCCCAGTTTTTTTTTCTCTGTGCTGAGTTCGCATAGCTTAGATCTTCAAAACCCTCCTGCTTGTTTAGACTGTTCGGGACTTTTCTTGATAAACACTGCCCATTTTGGAAATCTTTTTAAACTGCATTGAAACTTTCTCATTTTCTGTGCCTTCTCTGAATATCTCAAAATCCCAATTCAAACTTTGTAATTTCAATCTTTATTTAAAACCTTTTTTTTTGCTAGAAGCTCTTTTTTTTAAAGCATTCTTTATCTCATTCGGAGACTAAATTTATGTCTTTCAACCCAATCAATCATTGCATGTTTTCTTTCGACAAGTAAATTTTTTTTTTTTTTAACCACCGGGACCATGTATTTTTTATCTTTTGCTCAACAAACCTATCCTTTGTACATTTCCTAGCTCCGTAACTTATCATCCGAATCATCCGAATAAATCCACACCTGCGTTTCTAACTTAAAATGTCTTAAAACTTCCCACATACAGGACAGCACTACAAAGGGTTAGCTAAAATAAACAGACACTTGCATTCCTCTTCCAAGCAGGCTTTCAGAAACATGACAACATAAAAATTCATTCCGCAGTCACAAAATCACACAGGCACTTCTCATTTAAAACAGACGTTCACAAAAGTCTCTTCTTTCCTATTAATCTTTTTTTTTTTCTTTGGCCGGCTCTATTCCTCTTCCATACTTCACTTAAGACAATCACCGTCAGTTTTTTTAAATCTTAGTTTCCGATGTTAATTTACATGGGCTCGCAGTATCAAGACCACAGCCTTTTTTTCTTTTTGACTTTCCGTTCCTTCTCCCACCATTCCCTTTGCTTTGCTGGTAGTTCCTGAGGATTCCACTCTGAGCTAATCATTTTTTTTCGATTAGCTTCTTTTGTTTTTTCTGCCACTTGGCGGGTAATGGACCCTTCTGATCCCCACTCGAGTTTACTTGCTTTCATGGCCATTCCTGGGTAGGACTAGTACCGTTAGGAATCTACTCTCAGAGGTCCGCTTCCTTCCTAGCGCAACTTGGAGTAGACCATCTCCTAGCTACTGTCAGGTCACAAGTTCTGCTGTTACACAAACTTATACAATTCTTAAAACGCGTTTAAGCAATTTCCCGCAGTGCTCTACGCCTCCTTAACGACTACCTACCACCGCTCGGCCCGTTGTTCACATGTTTGGATTCCGTTAGCCGCTGTACACCGCTTGGTTCTACCCCGGGGTATTTCAAATTACACTACTGGGTCCGGAAGATGTCTCTCGGTATCACGATCCCATGGTCTAAGTGTGTTCCCTACCCCTACTTGGTTCCTGGCCGTCACGTGGGACAAAGGTCCTCTTAATTCAGGCTCGGGCTAGGCGTTTGAGATATTAGACCGTCTCCTCATGTCAATCAACCAGCTTCCACCTTCCGCACCCTTTATACTTAAAAATCGTTTTTTTATACTCACCCGGGTTTTTCCAAGGGCGCCCAGCGACTCCGGGAAATCTTGCCGACTACGCCACTGTTAGCGTGAGCTGTTTCTCAAAAGAATCACTCAACACTCAGAGTTGGTTCCAACGCTGAAGCAGCCTTTATTAACGCTTAGCGGGGAGGAAGTCTCAGGACTGTATCCAGGCTTCTCTCCACAGAACAAAGGGTTACATGGACTTTTATATGTTTTACAACAGTTAAAAACAGTTTACTACTGTTACTCAGCCCATCACGGCTGGATACAAGCCAATCACAACGATTATAGATTACATATAGGTTCTTTTAACCCAATAGAATTCCTCTGGTGTCTCAGGAACTACATGTTCAGTTATTGTCAGCTCGGGCTGATTGATGACCTTGTTACAGGAGATAGGTTCTCTCCCTATCTCTTTCTTCTTGGTTTATGACCTTGTTTGCAGGAGATAGGTTCTCTCCCTATCTCTTTCTTCTTGGGGAACTAATTGGTTTATTATTCTTATCCTGCATCCAAGGCATTCCTGGTAGTGGGCCTCACAGGGTATTTGCACAGTCAATAGTTAACAGCTTGACTACCTGATTTCCCATCATGCCTGGGCAGCCATTTTATGTGTGGCCACTTTAAACTTATATGAGTTTAGATATATTTAGCAGGTGCCTAATGCCTAGTGTTTTGATATATTCTGCAGGTGCCTACTTCCTACAACAATCTGCAATCCACTGAACTCCAGAAGGATCCCTGGAGTAATTGGTGGGTAGAGGATCATGAGGGTGTCCCACCTGGGTCAGGGTGGCCTGACCAGAGGTCCAAAAGGAGGGACTGAAGTGGGACAAGTGGGGCTAAGCTAACATTATAATAGCTCGGCTAACATTATAATAGCAATGCTTGAATCGTTAGTAAAGTGTATCTTTGAAATAAACACTGCAGATGGTAATGATTCTTCACCAAGGCATGCTGGGATACTTGACTGCAGGTATCTTTCGAGACAGCTAGTTTATTTAGAAGTTTGGAAAAAAATAAAGTGTTGTTCAGAAGCTTGGGAAAATTATTCATTGTTACATACAGAAGATAGATAGACTGAAGGCCAAAAGAGGCATTGTCATGGGAACGGGAGTCCAAGTCTCGAGGGAGTTAAGTTAAAGGAAGACACCTGCTGGACTTGAATTGCTCCATTGATGTGGTATAAGTGCTGAAACAGTGTGTACTGATTTATGACTGTCGCAAAACAACCCAAATTACAGTAACGTGTATTATAAAAGTATGCTGCAAACTCTGTAAGTTGAGTGTAGTATCTCAGGCAACTGAGGATCACTCCCTTGCATGTGCTCAAATAAACTCTTTACTTGCTGAACTCAGAAGACTCGAGAGTGGTTATTTTTACCACAACACCCGCTCCTTATGACCCCTTGATAATCTATTATTGGGATGTTTTTAGTGTCTTCTACCTTGAAGACCGATGCAAAATATTTGTTCAAAGTCGCTGCCATTTCCAATGTAATTTCCTTACTCAATGGCACAAAACCCACACGAGGCACATTCTATGGACAAGGTTACTCTATGACCTGAACCTTTATTCACAGGAGCAAGAAGTGATGACCCTGCGTGGGACCTCCCTTTATATACCTGGATGACCAGGTAAGGAGTGACTCCCACAAGTTCACCCCCTGTGGTCAAGGTGTGTATTGCTTAAGTATATACAGTATTGCAGTGGTGTTACATAGAGGTTACATACATGACATCACCTCCCTCCCAAAGTCTTATTGGGATCATAGGCTAAGTCTTTCAGGTGGTCTATGCTCCCTTGTGGAGCACTGCAGTTGGGGCTCTGGTTATTGAGCCTTGGCGTGAGTGTCTGTCAACTGTGATGATTCTGGCCTGTCCGGGCTGACCGCCTGGACTGTGCATGCTGCTGAATGTTCTTGTTGCTCGTTCACTGGCGGTGGTGTGAATACCATCTCATGACCTTCCTCGGGTTCCTCAGTGTCCAAGCTGGACCTTTTTTTTACTTGGTCTAGATGCTTACGGCATATCTGCCCATTGTTAAGTTTAACCATCCCCTCTTTGTCTATTACAGTACCCTCAAGCTATTTGGGCCCCAAGGCGTGATTGAGGACAAATACGGGGTCATTTATTTCTATATATCTACCCCTTGAATTTCGGTCATGGTATTTGTTTTAGGACTGGCGCTTGCCCTCAACTATGTCAGTCAGGACTGGGTGAATGAGGGACAACCAAGTTTTGAGTGTTCGTTTTATAAGTAGCTCAGTGGGCGGGACCCCCATGAGCGAGTGCGGTCGGGACCCATAGGCCAGCAGGAGGCGCGATAGGCGGCATTGAAGGGAGGGCACTTGAATCCTGAGCATGCCTTGTTTAATGATTTGGATCGCATGTTCCGCCTGGCCATTGGAGGCCGGCTTGAATGGTGCTGTCCTGACATGGTTGATGCCATTGCCCGACATGAACTCCCGGAATTCGTAGCTCGTGGGCCATTATCGCTAAAAAGGATGTCCGGCAAGCCGTGGGTTGCAAAGACCGCACGTAGACTCTCCACAGTGGTGGATGTCGTGCACGAATTTAAAATGATGCACTCGATCCATTTCGAGTACGCATCTACCACAATGAGAAAGATTTTTCTCATGAACGGGCCGCGTAGTCTACATGAATGCATGACCATGGCCTGGTGGGCCAGGGCCACGAGCTGAGCGGGGTCACCCTGGGGGCATTACCCAGCTGGACACATGTCGTGCACCTGCGAACACAGTGTTCCAGGTCTGAATCAATTCACGGCTACCAAACATGTGACCGGGCAATGGCCTTCATCAACACGATGCCTGGATGCTCGCTGTGGAGTTCCCTGATGAAAGCCTCCCTGCCCCTCTGGGGCATGACTACCCGGCTGCCCCATAGTAGGCAGCCAGCTTGGATGGAGAGCTCATCCATCCGCCTGTGAAACAGTCTGACCTCCTCAGGACATGCTCCGTCAGCGGGCGCCCAATCCCCTGTCAGAACACATTTCTTAATCAGAGATAGTAGGGGATCTCTGTTTGTCCAGTTTTTGATCTGGCGGGCTGTGATGGGGGAGTCTGCGCTGTCAAAGGCATCAACGGCCATGACCATCTCAGCGCTTTGTTCCGCTGCCCCCTCCGTGGTAGCCAGTGGAAGCCTGCTGAGCGCGTTAGCGCAATTTTCGGTGCCAGGCCGGTGCCAGATGGAGTAGTCATAAGCAGTCAGCGTGAGAGCCCATCGCTGTATGCGAGTTGACGCGTTGGCATTGACAGCCTTGCTGTCTAAAAACAGGGATGTTAACGGCTTGTGGTACGTGTCTAATTCGAACCTCCTGCATTTTTTTTAAACCATAGACACATGCGAGTGCCTCCTTCTCCACCATCCCATATCACCGTTCTACTTGAGAGAGCGACCTGGAAGCATAAGCCACAGGTTTTAGCTGGCCCTCAGCATTACTCTGCTGCAACCCTCACCCAACCCCTTAGGATGATGCATCACATGTCAGAACCAATTTCTTACAGGGGTCATACAGGGTCAATAACTTATTTGAACAAAGTAGCTTCCGCGTACAATTGAAAGCCCATTCTTGACAGTCCCCCCAAAACCAATCACAACCCTTACGCAGGAAGTGACTCCAACAACATGCTTAAGTTCGGCAGTAAGTTCCCAAAATAGTTCAACAGCCCCAGAAATGAATGCAACTGTGATGTGTTGCCGGGCCTGGGCACTCGTCGAATCGCCTCTGTTTTGGATTCGGTGGGCTGAATTCCATCTGCAGCAACCCTCCTGCCCAGGAACTCAACCTCAGGAGCCAAAAACACACATTTAGACTTCTTGAGTCGCTGGCCTACCCGGTCCAGTCGGCGTAGCATCTCCTGCAGTTTGTGGAGGTGTTCCTCGGTGTCACGACCCGTGATGAGGATGTCGTCCTGAAATACGATTGTTCCAGGAATGGATTTGAGCAGGCTTTCCATGTTTTTTTCAGAAATCGCGGCCGCTGACTGAATGCCAAACGGGCTCCTGTTATAAACGAACAGTCCCTTGTGCATAGTGATGGTGGTCAGTAGTCTAGATTTGTCGGCCAGTTCTTGGGTCATGTAGGCTGAAGTGAGATCCAACTTGGTAAACAGCTTGCCGTCTGCCAGCATGGCGAAAAGATCCTCCACTCTTGGGATGCGGGTATTGGTCTTGTAGGGACACCCGATTGATAGTGTTGTAGTCGCCACAGTTCCTGACAGAACCATCCGCTTTTAGGACGGGAACGATGGGGCACGCCCAGTCACTGAATTCAACGGGCAAGATGATGCCCTCTCTCAGCAAACAGTCCAATTTGCTCTCCATTTTCTCCCGCATCACATATGGCACCACTCTGGCTTTGTGGTGCACTAGTCTGGCGTCCGGGGTGATGCGTATCATTGCTTTGGTACCTTTGACCGTCCCGACGCCAGGTTGGAATAGTGACTCAAATTGTTGTAGGACTTGTGAGCACGAACTTCGCTCCACAGATGACATTGCGTGCACATCCTCCCATTTTGAGTTCATCTCAGCTAACCAGCTCCTCCCCAACAGTGCGGGACCATTGCCCGGGACAATCCAGAGAGGCAGCCGGTTCACTGATCCATTGTGTGTGACCACCAATATTGCACTGCCTAGTACTGGAAAGTTTTCTTTGGTATACATCTGTAGTTGTGTCTCAATACGTTCTAGTTTGGGTCTACTGGCTTTGAGTGGCCATAGCTTTTCGAATTGTTGAACGCTCATGAGTGACTGGCTGGCCCCCATGTCCAGCTCCATGCGTACAGGGATGCCATTTAATAAAAGCTTCATCATCATTGGTGGCATTTTAGTATATGAGCTGTGAATGAACCCACTGAACTTCAGCGTCCATTGATTTGCCCCAAGAATCATCCTGCCTCACAGATCCCTCTTCTGGTCCATCCAGCTCGTAAATTAGCCTGGTTACAGGCTTCCTGCACATTCGAGCTAAATGGCCACTGAGGTTGCAACTTCTGCAGACAAATTGTTGAAACCTGCAAGTCCTGGTAGATTGTTTGCCCCCACACCTCCAGCATGAGTTGAGATTACCATTGTTGTGAACAAAGGAGCTATGACCCGGCATTCCTTGCTGATTGTCCCTTTGACTGCTCTTGAGTACCATGTTCGTGGGTGTTAATGGCCTCATCCCGGACCGCATTGTCCACTGTGATGGTGTAAATGTCCGTTCAGCCTGCCATTGTCGCTGTTGAAAACCTACTCTGGGGTCTATTGCTGCCTGGGGTGTGTCGAACTGCCCTTGCCTGCCTGTGGGGCTCTGAGTCGCGTTTATGATATTGATCCCCTGATCCCCCGCCGCGTTGGAGGCAGAATTGCGTGCGTATATTATTCTGGTTTCCTCCTCCCCCGTCATGAAAGTCTGAGCCATCAATGCCGCCGCTTCCAAAGTCAAGTCCTTGGTCTCAATTAACTTTCAGAAAATCTCCGCATGACCGATTACCTCAATAAAGAAGTCCCTTAACATCTCCCCCCTGCAGACATCTGTAAACTTACAGAGGCTGGCCAAACGCCGGAGGTCCGCAACGAAGTCCGGTATGCTCTGTCCTTCACGACGTCGGTGGGTATAGAATCTGTGTCGGGCCATGTGTATGCTGCTCGCCGGTTTGAGGTGCTCACCGATTAGTTTGCTGAGCTCTTCAAAGGTTCTGTCCACCGGCTTTTCGGGTACTAGTAGGTCCTTCATGAGTGCGTAAGTCTTAGGTCCGCAGCCCGTCAGCAGATGGGCCCCTTCGCTTATCGGCCGCTGCATCTCCCAGCCATTCTTTCATGACAAAGCTTTGCTGGAGCCTCTCAATGAAATCGTCCCACTCCTCACCAACACAGTAGCATTCCTCTATGCTACCGGAGGTCATTCTCATGGGTCGTTGATTCCCGTTTCTCGTCGCCAATGTAATGTCCTTACTCAATAGCACAAAACCCACACGAGGCACATTTTATGGACAAGGTCACTCTATGACCTGAACCTTTATTCACAGGACCAAGAAGTGATGACCCTGCATGGGACCTCCCTTTATATACCTGGATGACCAGGTGAGGAGTGTCTCCCACAAGTTCACCCCCTGTGGTCAAGGTATGCATTGCTTAAGTATATACAGTATTGCCGTGGTGTTACAGAGATTACATACATGATATCCATGTTCCTCATTATTAATTCCCCAGTCTCTAAGGGACCAACATTTACTTTAGCTATTCTCTTTATTTTTATATACCTGTTGAATCTCTTACTATCTGTTTTTATATGTCTAGTTTACTCTCATAATCCATCTTCTCTCTCTTTATTATTTTCTTAGTCATCCTTTGCTGGTTTTTAATAAGTTCCCAATCCTCTGGCCTCCCACTGATCTTGGCAACATTGTATGCCCTGTTTTTAATTTAATACCATCCTTTACTTCCTTAGTTAGCCACGGATGGTTCATCCTTCTCTTAAAGCATTTCCTTCTCACTGGGATATATTTTTGTTGAGAGTTATGTAATATCTCCTTAAATGTCTGCCACTGCTTGTCTACTGTCTTACACTTTAATCTCTTTTCCCAGTTCACTTTAGCCAACTCTGTCTTCATACCTTTGTAATCGCCTTTATTTACGATCAGGACACTGGTTTGAGACCCAACTTCCTCACCCTCCAACTGAATTTGAAATTCAACCATGCTATGATCACTTTTTCCTTGAAGATCCTTTACTATATCATTTATTAATCCGATGTCATTACACAGTTCCAGATCTAAAATAGCCTGCTGCCTGGTTGGTTCCACAATGTACTGTTCAAGGAAACCATCTTGGATACACTCTATGAACTCTTCCTCAAGGCTACCTTGGCCAATTTGATTTGTCCAATCAATATGATGATTAAAATCGCCTATGATTATTGCCATACCTTTCTTACAAGCCTCCATTATTTCTTGATTTACACTCTGTCCAACAGTTAGGGGGCCTACCAGTGAGTTCCCCTTGTTAATTCTTATCTCCACTCAAACTGATTCTACATCTTGATCTTTTGAGCCAATAACATTTCTCACTACTGCCTATCCTTCCGAATTGTCAAATACCCCTGAATATTCAGTTCCCAGCTTTGGTCATTTAGCCCTGTAATGGCTATTAGATCATACCCATTTATATCTATATCTATTTGTGCCATCAACTCATCTATCTTGTTGGAAATGCTGCATGCATTCAGATAAAAATCATTTAATTTTGTCTTTTTAACTATTTTCCCTGCTTTGATCCCACTTTCTGATACACTCTTATTGTTATACATTCTTTCCCTTCCTGTCACACTCTGGTTATCATTTCCCCCATTGTTACCCTGCTCTATTGCCTTCTCCTTTTGATGGCGTGACATGATGGTGTACAAATTTATTGGCACCTATGTGCCAATATGACAAGCGGAGTGTGCACACATTCCATGCCGGAGGTGAGTTGCCCGCCATATTGGTAAAAGCGCCTGTGCAAGCTTCCAGGGCACACAACTGAAACAGGTATTAGGCCCTTTGCAAAAGCTGTCATTGACTGACTGCAACATTCACAATGCTGCAGGGGCTCAGTATTCTATGGCACTTGGCGGCGAAACCAGCAGTGCTTAAAGGGAGGCTTCCTCCGGAAGGGTAATGTTTTTTTCTTTACTTAGCTTATTGTAGAGACAGGAGGAGCAGGATTGCTTCTCTGGCTCCACATTAAATTTGCGGGCCACTGCCGGCTGACACTCGCCCCACCTCCTGCTTGCCTCAGCCGCTGCCCCCCCTGGCCCACCCGCCCGTCCATACCATCTGGGCTGGCCGTCTGATCCGGCCAATATTCGTTCTTTGTGGGAGTGGTGAGCTGCCTCTGGGGCTTCCACAGCTGGCCGATAGTAAATAACAGAGGCTGGTGGACCAATTCCACATGTTCCTGCCTCCAACCTCATTGGGCACGATCCAATTCTTAGGCCGTACTCTATAACTGATTTTGATGCGGCTAATTTTAATGAGATGAGGTAGAGATTGACGACAGCAAAGTAGTCAAAATTGTTATCGGATAAAACTAGAGATGAACAGTGGGAGGTGTTCAAAAATTAATTTAGTTTAACACACGACCAGTATACACCCCTAAGGGGTTAGAGCTCTACTTATCAGTTATAACAGCCATGGTCGACAAAAGAGGTGAAAGATAACATAAAATAAAAGGAAAGAGCACAAAAAAGTGCAAAGACTGATGTCGATTGAGGGGACTGGGAGATATATAAAGAACAGCAAAGGAAGACAAAAAAATATCAAGAACTGACAAAAAAGAATACAAAAAGAAACTTGCAATGAGAATTAAGATTAACACAAAAAGTTTTTACAATTATATTAGAAGATAGAGTGTATTCAAGGGCAATGTGGGCCCTTTAAAAACAGATGCAGGTAATATTAGAAATGAAAATAAGGAAATAGCACATTTGTTGAATAATGACTTTGTATTAGGCTTCACAGTGGGGGAGGAGGATTATATACCTAACATTCCAGTGAAAATAATGATGAATCAAGAACCTGGAACCCACTGGAATTAATGTAAGCAAGTAAACAGTATTAGAAAAAATAGTGGCACTAAAGACTAACAAGACACTAAAGACCTAAGGACCTGATGGTTTCCACCCAGGATTTTAAAGGAAGCAGGTGAGAAAATTGCAGATGCTTTACCATAATCTTCCAAAGCTCTCTCGATTCAGGAATTGTCCCTTTAGATTGGACAATTGCAAATGTAGCTCCTGGGTGGAAACCATCAGGTCCTTAGGTCTTTAGTGTCTTGTTAGTCTTTAGTGCCACTATTTTTTCTAATACTGTTTACTTGCTTACATTAATTCCAGTGGGTTCCAGGTTCTTGATTCATCATTATTTTCGCTGGAATGTTAGGTATATAATCCTCCTCCCCCACTGTGAAGCCTAATACAAAGTCATTATTTAAGAATGATGACAGAGAGAAACATAATAAGAACTTAAGAAATAGGAGCAGGAGTAGGCCATTTGGTCGAGCCTGCTCTGCCATTCAGGCTGATCTAATCCTGGCCTCAACTCCACTTTCCCGCCCTCGCCCCATAACCCTTGACTCACTTATCATTCAAAAATCAGTCTATCTCCACCTTAAATATATTCAAAGAGCTAGCCTCCACAGCTCTCCGGGGTAGAGAATTCCAAAGATTCACGACCTTCTGAGAGAAGAAATTACTCTTCATTTCTGTCTTAAATGGGCGACCCCTTATTCTGAAACTATGCCCCCTAGTTCTAGATACCCTCATGAGGGGAATCATCCTCTCTTCATCTACCCTGTCAAGCCCCCTCAGAATCTTATAAGTTTCAATAAGAACACCTCTCATTCTTCTAAACTCCAATGAGTATAGGCCTAACCTGCTCAACCTTTCTTCATATGACAATCCCCTCATCTCAGGAATTAACCTCGTGAACATTCCTTGAACTGCCTCCAATGCAAGTATATCCTTCCTTTAGAAATATAGAAACATAGAAAATAGGTGCAGGAGTAGGCCATTCGGCCCTTCGAGCCTGCACCGCCATTCAATGAGTTCATGGCTGAACATGCAACTTCAGTACCCCATTCCTGCTTTCTCGCCATACCCCTTGATCCCCCGAGTAGTAAGGACTACATCTAACTCCTTTTTGAATATATTTAGTGAATTGGCCTCAACAACTTTCTGTGGTAGAGAATTCCACAGGTTCACCACTCTCTGGGTGAAGAAATTCCTCCGCATCTCGGTCCTAAATGGCTTACCCCTTATCCTTAGACTGTGACCCCTGGATCTTGACTTCCCCAACATTGGGAACATTCTTCCTGCATCTAACCTGTCTAAACCCGTCAGAATTTTAAACGTTTCTATGAGAACCCCTCTCATTCTTCTGAACTCCAGTGAATACAAGCCCAGTTGATCCAGTCTTTCTTGATAGGTCAGTCCCACCATCCCGGGAATCAGTCTGGTGAACCTTCGCTGCACTCCCTCAATAGTAAGAATGTCCTTCCTCAAGTTAGAAGACCAAAACTGTACACAATACTCCAGGTGTGGCCTCACCAAGGCCCTGTACAACTGTAGTAACACATCCCTGCCCCTGTACTCAAATCCCCTCGCTATGAAGGCCAACATGCCATTTGCTTTCTTAACTGCCTGCTGTACCTGCATGCCAACCTTCAATGACTAATGTACCATGACAACCAGGTCTCATTGCACCTCTCCTTTTCCTAATCTGTCACCATTCAGATAATAGTCTGTCTCTCTGTTTTTACCACCAAAGTGGATAACCTCACATTTATCCACATTATACTTCATCTGCCATGCATTTGCCCACTCACCTAACCTATCCAAGTCACTCTGCAGCCTAATGGCATCCTCCTCGCAGCTCACACTGCCACCCAACTTAGCGTCATCCGCAAATTGGGAGATACTACATTTAATCCCCTCATCTAAATCATGAATGTACAATGTAAACAGCTGGGGCCCCAGCACAGAACCTTGCAGTATTCCACTAGTCACTGCCTGCCATTCTGAAAAGTACTCATTTACTCCTACTCTTTGCTTCCTGTCTGCCAACCAGTTCTCAATCCACATCAGCACACTACCCCCAATCCCATGTGCTTTAACTTTGCACATTAATCTCTTGTGTGGGACCTTGTCGAATGCCTTCTGAAAGTCCAAATACACGACATCAACTGGTTCTCCCTTGTCCACTCTACTGGAAACATCCTCAAAAAATTCCAGAAGATTTGTCAAGCATGATTTCCCTTTCGCAAATCCAAGCTGACTTGGACCTATCATGTCACCTCTTTCCAAATGCGCTGCTATGAAATCCTTAATAATTGATTCCATCATTTTACCCACTACCGATGTCAGGCTGACCGGTCTATAATTCCCTGTTTTCTCTCTCACTCCTTTTTTAAAAAATGGGGTTACATTGGCTACCCTCCACTCCATAGGAACTGATCCAGAGTCTATGGAATGTTGGAAAATGACTGTCAATGCATCCGCTATTTCCAAGGCCACCTCTTTAAGTCATCTGGGATGCAGTCCATCAGGCCCTGGGGATTTATTAGCCTTCAATCCCATCAACTTCCTCAACACAATATCCCGACTAATAAGGATTTCGCTCAGTTCCTCCTTCTTACTAGACCCTCTGACCTCTTTTATATCCGGAAGGTTGTTTGTGTCCTCCTTAGTGAATACCGAACCAAAGTACTTGTTCAATTTGTCTGCCATTTCTTTGTTCCCCGTTATGACTTCCCCTGATTCTGACTGCAGGGGACCTACGTTTGTCTTTACTAACCTTTTTCTCTTTACATATCTATAGAAGCTTTTGCAGTCCATCTTAATGTTCCCTGCAAGCTTCCTCTCGTACTTTATTTTCCCTGCCCTAATCAAACCCTTTGTCCTCCTCTGCTGAGTTCTAAATTTCTCCCAGTCCCCGGGTTCGCTGCTATTTCTGGCCAATTTGTTTGCCGCTTCCTTGGCTTTAATACTATCCCTGATTTCCCTTGATAGCCACAGTTGAGCCACTTTCCCTTTTTTATTTTTACGCCAGACAGGGATGTACAATTGTTGTACTTCATCCATGCGGTCTCTAAATGTCTGCCATTGCCCATCCACTGTCAACCCCTTAAGTATCATTCGCCAATCTATCCTAGCCAATTCACGCCTCATACCTTCAAAGTTACCCTTCTTTAAGTTCTGGACCATGGTCTCTGAATTAACTGTTTCATTCTCCATCCTAATGTAGAATTCCATCATATTATGGTCACTCTTCCCCAAGGGGCCTCGCACAACAAGATTGCTGATTAATCCTCTCTCATTACACAACACCCAGTCTAAGATGGCCTCCCCCCTAGTTGGTTCCTCGACATATTGGTCTAGAAAACCATCCCTTATGCACTCCAGGAAATCCTCCTCCACCGTATTGCTTCCAGTTTGGTTAGCCCAATCTATATGCATATTAAAGTCACCCATGATAACTGCTGTACCTTTCTTGCATGCACCCCTAATTTCCTGTTTGATGCCCTCCCCAACATCACTACTACTGTTTGGAGGTCTGTACACAACTCCCACTAACATTTTTTGCCCTTTGGTGTTCAGCAGCTCTACCCATATAGATTCCACATCATCCAAGCTAATGTCCTTCCTAACTATTGCATGAATCTCCTCTTTAACCAGCAATGCTACCCCACCTCCTTTTCCTTTTATTCTATCCTTCCTGAATGTTGAATACCCTTGGATTTTGAGTTCCCAGCCCTGATCATCCTGGAGCCATGTCTCTGCATTCCCAATCACATCATATCTGTTAACATCTATTTGCACAGTTAATTCATCCACCTTATTACGGATACTCCTTGCATTAAGACACAAAGCCTTCAGGCGTGTTTTTTTAACACCCTTTGTCCTTTTAGAATTATGATGTAGTGTGGCCCTTTTTGTTTCTTGCCTTTGTTTACTCGGCCTTCCACTATTGCTTTTTACCTTTCTACCGTCTGTTTCTGACTCCATATTACTTCGCCCTGTCTCGCTGCATAGGTTCCCATCCCCCTACCATATTAGTTTAAACATTCCCGAACTGCATTAGCAAATGTTACCCCAAGGACATCAGTTCCAGTCCTGCCCAAGTGCAGACCGTCCCTTTTGTACAGGACGCAGTACTCCAGGTGTACCCTGTACAGTTGGAGCAGGGCTTCTCTGCTTTTATACTCCATCCCCTTTGCAATAAAGGCCAACATTCCATTTGCCTTCCTGATTACTTGCTGTACCTGGATACTAACTTTTTATGTTTCATGTACAAGAACCCCCAGATCCCTCTGTACTGCAGTATTTTGTAATCTCTCCCCATTTAAATAGTAATTTGCTTTTTTATTTTTCCCACAAGAAAGAAAGAAAGAAAGAAAGAAAGAAAGAAAGAAAGAAAGAAAGAAAGAAAGAAAGAAAGAAAGAAAGAAAGAAAGAAAGAAGGAAAGAAAGAAAACAAGCCTGGGGGAGCAAGAGAAAGTGCCTGAGCCGAGAGTGAGCTTGGTAAGAGAGAGAGAGTGAGAGAGAGCTTGGGGGGGCGGGGGGGACGTGGGAGAGAGAGAGAGAGAGGCTGTGGGGAGAGAGAGAGAGCTTGTGGGGAGAAAGAGAGAGCCTGGGAGGAGAGAGAGCTTGGGGAGAAAGAGAAAGAGCCTGGGAGGAGAGAGAGTGAGAGCTTGGGTGGGAGAGAGAGAGAGCTTGGGGGGAGAGAGTGAGAGCCTGGGGGAGGGAGAGAGAGAGCTTGGGAGGATAGAGAGCTTGGGGAGAGAGAGAGAGAGAGAGCCTGGGTGAAGAGAGAGTGAGAGCTTGGGTGGGAGAGAGAGAGAGCTTGGGGGGAGAGAGTGAGAGCCTGGGGGAGAGAGAGAGCGAGCTTGGGGCGTGGGGGGGAGAGAGAGAGCTTTGGAGGGGAGAGAGAGTCACAGGTGAGGGAGACGATCGGAGGGAAGAGAGGGCACTCAGAGAAGACGGATCATGTTTCTTCCAACTCCCTGGTGCGTGCAAGCTCAGTGCGTGTGTTACAAGGGATATCGTTGGGATGGATGAAATCCAGAAGTCACGGCACTGTCACTATTCACTTCATACCCAATAGACCTGTTAACAATCCATGACCTACACAATTTATGGGGGTATGGTAAGGTCTTGCGCTTGGGTAAGGGACTTCGACTGGAGGTGACAGCACATATGCTGGTTTAATGGCCTTTGGCTGGAACTTTGTGGCTTTTGGGGAGATCTACCCTCTGTGGCTCCTGAAGTCAAAATGGATTGAATTACAAATTGGAAAGTCACTCAGAATTTGGCTGGGCAGTTCCAGTTATATATTTCAGAGGAACTTCAGAGTGTGGCTTATCCTCTAAGGGGACAAATCTGCAATAGGTCTGGACAGCCAATCAGCAAAATGGCTGCCTTTCAGTTAGTACAAATAGACGCAGCCAGAAATATTGGCCAGGACACCGGGCATAACTCCCCTGCTCTTCTTCAAAAATAGTGTCATGGGATCTTTTACATCCACTTGAGAGAGCAGACAGGGCCTTGGTTTAATGTCTCATCCGAAAGACAATTAGAGAGTGTCAACAGGGATTTGTAAAGGATAGGCTATGTCTAATGAGCCTAATTGAATATTTTGAGGAAGTACTTAAAGTAATAGACAGGGGAATGTCTATGGATGTAGATTATATGGACTTTTAGAAAGCATTCAATAAGGTTCTTCATAAGAGACTGTTAGCTCAAATTAAAGCTCATGGAATTGAAGGCAAATTATTGACCTGTTTATGAGATTGGTTAAGTGGTAGAAGACAGAGAGTAGGTATAATTGGAAGGAAGTGACTAATGGTGTCCCATAAGGATCAGTGCTGGGGCTTTAACTATTCACTGTTATATTTATTAATGACTCAGATAGCACAATAGAGAGCCACATATCCAAGTTTGCTGATGACACAAAGATTGGTGGTGTAGCAAGTAGTGTAAACGGAAACATAAAATTACAAAGAGACATTGATAGATTAATGAGTGAGCAAAACTATAGTAGATGGATTTCAAAGCAGGTCAGTGCAAGGTCATCCATTTTGGAGCAAAAATAGACAGATCTGAGTATTTTTAAACGATGAAAAGCTAGGAACAGTGGCGATCCAAAGAGATTTAGGGGACCTTGTGCACAGATCACTAAAATGTAGTCAGGTACAAAAAAATAATTAAAAAGGCGAATTGAATATTAGCATTTATATCTAGAGAGCTAGAATATAGATTCATAGATCATAGAAATTTCCAGCACGGAAGGAGGCCATTTCGGCCCATTGTGTCTGCGCAGCCTACCAAGAGCTATCCAGCCTAATCCCACTTTCCAACTATTGGTCCGTAGCCCTGTAGGTTATGGCATGTTAAGTGCACATCCAAGTTTTTTAAAAATGTGGTGAGGGTTTCTGCACTTACCACCCTTTCAGGCATTGAGTTCCAGACCTCCACCACCCTCTGGAAGAAGACATTTCCCCTCATATCTCCTCTAAACCTCCCCCCCCCCGCCCAATCACGTTAAATCTATGCCCCCTGGTTATTGCCCCTCTGCCAAGGGAAACAAATCCTTCCTATCCACTCTATCCAGGCCCCTCATAATTTTATGCATCTCAATCAGGTCTTCTCTCAGCCTCCTCTGTTCCAAAGAAAACAGACCCAGCATCTCCAATCTTTCCAAATAGCCAAAATTCTCCAGTTCAGGGGATGATGTTTTGCTACAGCTGTGCCAAGCCCTGGTTAGACCACATCTGGAGTTCTGTGTACAGTTCTGGGCATTGCACCTTAGAAAGGATATAGTGGCCTTGGAAGGAGTATGGCATAGATTCAGCAAAATGTTACCAGGGCTCCAAGGGTTAAATTGTGAGGAGAAACTACATGAACTAGGCTTGTATTCCCTGGAATATAGAACGTTAAGGAGTGATTTGATTGAGCTTTTTATGATTTTGAAAGAAAATAGAACATAGAACATAGAAATTTAAAGCGCAGAAGGAGGCCATTTCGGCCCGTCGTGTCCGCGCTGGCTGACAAAGACCTGCACAGCCCTCAGTCAGCAGCCCTGAAGGTTACATATAAACCTATGAACAATGAACAATGGCAGAAAGGTAAAGAGCACCCAGCCCAACCAGTCCACCCCACACTACTGCAACACCTCTTCCACTAAAACATACTATATTCCACCCCAACCGGAGCCATGTGATCTCCTGGCAGAGGCAAAATCCAAATAAAAACCCAGGTCAATTGGGGAAAAAAAAATCTGGGAAAATTCCTCTCCGACCCATCCAGGCGATCGAAACTAGTCCAGGAGATCACCCTGGCCATATTCGATTCCCTCCAGTACTTACCATCGTATCTATAACCAACCAACAAGAGGTCATCCAGTTTAATCCTATTACCAGCTCTGTAACCCTGCAGGTGACGGCACTTGAAGTGCCCATCCATTAAATGTGGTGAGGGTTTCTGCATCCACCACCCTTCCAGGCAGTGAGCTACAGACCCCCACAACTCTCTGCGTGAAGAAGCTCCCCCTCAAATTCCCTCTAACCCTTCCACTAACCACCTTAAAGCTATGCCCCCTCGTAATTGACTCCTCCACCAATGGAAAAAGGCCCTTGCTAACCACGATATGCAGGCCCCCCAAAATGTTGTACATCTCAATGAGGTCTCCTCCCAACCTCCTCTGTTCCAATGAGAACAAATCCAGCTTATCCAATCTGTCCTCATAGCTAAAATTCTCCATTCCAGGCAGCATCCTAGTAAATCTCCTCTGCACCCTCTCAAGTGCAATCACATCCTTCCTATAATACGGCGACCAGAACTGCACGCAGTACTCCAGCTGTGGCCTAACCAGAGTATTATACAATTTAAGCATAATCTCCCTGCTCTTGTATTGATGTCTCGGCCAATAAAGGCAAGCATTCCATATGTCTTCTTAGCCATCTTATCCACCTGGCCTGCAACTTTCAGGGATCTGTGGACCAATGGTGGAGCTTTGGAGGCATGGACTGATCAGTTGGAGCCTGGAGCTGTGAGAGAAGGAGCTTGCTGCTGTTGCTCCTGCCTAGAAAGCCTGGAGTGAGCCCTGTGAAACAGCCCAATTCATCCAGAGGGAGAGGAGGAGAGCAGAAAATTCAATATCATTATTACTTCTACAGAGAGTTGGAGAGAGGGGGAAAAGAACAACTACTATCCAGTGTGGAAGGAGGGAGAAACTTCATCAACCAAAGGTGGGTGTGTTTTGGTGCATTCCCCTAAAGACTTTGTTATATCGGTGGGGGGAGGAAAGAAGACTTGCTAGAGGGCCGGAACATCGTAGGGGGTGTGTGTGTGTGGAAGTGTGTGTGGGGGTCTTGCTTACAGCTAGGCCCCACACACCACTGAAGCAACCCTCCCCCATTGCCTAGCCTGGGATAGCTGGAGCGACCTGGCTGAAGAACTATTAATCACCTATTTAACATCGTTGGGAGTGTGTGCCTGGGTGGCTCCAGCTGTCCCAGGTGAAGACATCTTCTCCCCCCACCCGAAGACCATCTACAAAGACTGTGTTTGTTTTTCAATCATCTGGGGAGTGCACCCCAAGAAAAACACCCACCCATCGCTGTGAGGGGAGACCTGCCCTCACAGCTTCCCTCTTTCCCACCCCCCAAAACTCTTTCTCTCTCTCTCTGTCTCTCCCCTCTCTGAGAGCCCCTTTCCTCCTAATTGAAAAACCAATTAAGACAACTGAGCAGAGGGAGCAAGGCCCCTCCCCAGTTGTCAACTAGGGGAGAGGTGTGCCTCTTTTAGAGCTCCCTCTGTTCAATCACCAACGAGGCCATTTAAGACCATTAAGACCTGTGACTAAAGGGACCCCGTGATGGCGACTCCATCACGCCGGTGGCAGGGCCAGCGAAGACATATGCGCAGGCGGCGTCCACATCCACAGCGCCTCCTGTGCCTCCTGCTGCCCTGCCACCTTTCAGACTAATAAAAAACGAAACACGGGGTCAAGAGCTACACTCACCCCACAATGAGCATCAAGGAGTGCATGCGGGCGATGGCTGGGGTAGTCGGCCCCTCGGCCATTGTCGCAGCCTCCAAGATGTCTGGGAAGGCGGTGTTCTTCCTGGGGTCGGAGTGGGCGGTATCCCTGGCCCTTGAAAAGGGGCTCACGGTGGGCAGGACGTTCCTGCCGGTGGACCCTCTCGAGGCCGCCGCGCACAGGGTCATCCTTTCAAATGTCCCGCCCTTTGTTCCCGCTGAGCTCCTCCTCCCTCACCTACACCAACTGGGGGAGGTAAGGTCAGGGATCAACTCCATACCGCTCGGCCTCAGGGAGAACAGCCTGCGCCATGTGTTTTCCTTCTGCCACCAGCTTTTTGTCCGGCTGGCGCGGGAGGAGACGACAGAGGGTCATTTTAATGTGGTGCACGAGGGGACTGCCTACCGCGTCTTCTGGACGTCGGACGGCATGCGGTGCCATGCCTGTAGGGAGGTGGGGCACGTTGGCTGGCGCTGCCGCCACCCCTCCCCCTAGTTGCGTCCGCGTGCCGGGAGCTGTGGGTGCGCGGGCATCGTTGGGGGCCTTTGTTTTCACGACCTCCGGCGGGGGGGAGGAAGAGCGTCCGATCGGAAAGAAGGCGCGGAGGAAGGCGAAACACCTCGAGGCGGGACCCCTCAGTGCGCCAGACAATTTGATCACCGCGCTCAGCCCAACCCTGTCACCGGCGAGCGCGGGGTGCCCTGAGCCCGTGCCCGAGCCCTTGACCAATATCGGAGAGGGGCGCGGGCAAGATAAGAAAAAGCGGGGAGTGGAGCGGGAGGCCTCGGCAGACATGGAGGTCTCCCTGCCTGCGCGCACCCCCAGGAACAAAAGGAGGTGCCGCTCCGTCTCTCCGTGTTCCCCGGTTCCTGGGGCGGAGGAGGAACCCCTTCCGCTGTCGTTTCCTGATCCAGCACCGCTTTTAAAAGAGCCCAGTGGGGACTCCTCTGCCGACGATCCTGGGGGTGGGATCGGGGCAGAGCCAGGGTCGGATGGAGCAGCCGGGCCGTTTGCCGTACCTCGTGCGGTCGACGGGCCGGCTGCTGGCGGCGAACTCCCGGAGGGGGATGGGGACTCGGTGGGGGACTCGGGAGAAGATGTTGAGTCCATCGCCAGTGAGGCGGTGGATCTCCTCGTGCCCGCCGCTGAATCCCCCCTCATTCCTGTAAAGGAACTCCGGGACTTTTTGGCCCAGAGCCAGGGTCGCCGCAACCGAGCCCATCTGGCCCGGGAAAAATGGTCCGAGCCGGGGCTGCTCGTCGCATCCGTCCGCGCCGCTGCTAAAACCATGGCCGCAGGGGGGCCCTTATCAAAGGCGCAAGGCCTTGAGCTGCGCGAGCTCGAGGGACTCCTCGCTGGGCTGCGGAGGGAGCGGAGTTCAACAAAAGACTCCGCTCCCTCCCCCACAATAGGTTAGGTAGAGGTTGCACTATGCTTTTGCCATGAAGATAACCATAGCCAGCCTCAACATCAACGGCGGCAGAGAGGCACACCGTAGATTTAACAATTTTTCGCTCCTGCGGGAGGGGAAATATGCGGTGTGCTTCCTGCAAGAAACCCACACCGTTCCGGGAGACAAAGCCACGTGGCTCCTGGAATGGCAAGGAGAGGTCCGCATGAGCCACCTCATTACCACTTCTTGTGGGCTGGCCATCTTGCTGGCCCCGCATTTTCAGCCGGAGATCTTGGGGGTCGAGGAGCCCGTGCCAGGCCGCTTGCTGCACATCACGGTTCGCCTGGGGGACGTGCCGCTCCATCTCGTGAACGTGTATGCCCCTCAGCCCGGCCCGCAGCAAGCGCGCTTCTTCGAAGAAGTGCCCGCTCTTCTTGGCTCCGTCGACGTCGGCGACTGCATTGTCCTCGGGGGGGATTTTAACTGCACCCTCGAGGCGAGGGACCGCTCCGGTGTCCCGCAGAGCATGACGGCGATCGAGAAGTTGAGGGACCTGGTCGGGTCCTTCGACTTGGTGGATGTCTGGCGAAATCTCCACCCCGACTCCAGCGCCTTTACTTGGGTGAGGCCTGGAGTAGGATGGTCCAGAGTCGACCGCCTTTACGTGTCTCGGGCGTACGTTTCCTGCGTCCCGGCGGCCTCCATGCGGCCAGTGCCGTGTTCGGACCACCACCTGGTGTGGGCGGAGCTCGCTTCGCTCGCGCGAGGACGGGGTCCGCGTACTGGCATTTTAACAACCAGCTGCTGGAGGACGTGCGGTTCCATGATTCGTTCCGTCGTTTCTGGGCCGACTGGAGAAGGAAGCAGGGGGGCTTCCCCTCCTTGAGGCTATGGTGGGACGTGGGCAAGGCTCACGTCCGCGTCTTCTGTCAAGAGTACGCGAGGGGGTCGACCAAGAGGCGGGCGGCCAGGGTCGGGCACCTACAAAAAGAGGTGCTCGACCTGGAGGCCCGTCTCGGTCAAGTCGTCGAGGACCCGGTCCTGCGGACGGTGTACGAAACGAAGAAGGCCGCGCTGAAGGACCTGCAGCTCGTCGGGTCCCGAGGCGCGTTCGTGAGGTCGCGGATCCGGTTCCTGCGGGTTCTGGACCGCGGCTCCCCCTTCTTCTACTCGCTGGAAAAAAGGCAGAGTGTCCGTAAGCAGCTCTTGATGCTGCTGGCCGACGACGGCTCTCTCGTCTCGGATCCGGAGGGCGTCAACAACAGGGCCCGTGAATATTACGGGGCTCTGTTCTCTCCGGAGCCGTCCAGCGAGGAAGCGCGTAGAGTTTTGTGGGAGGACCTGCCGAAGATCGGCCCGGAGGGCGCCGAAAATCTGGAAGCTCCGCGAAGCCTGGCGGAGCTGACCGGCGCCCTCGACCGGCTCTCGAGGGGAAAAGCCCCAGGGCTGGACGGGCTGACTGTGGAGTTCCACAGGACATTCTGGGACGTCCTGGGGGGCGACTATGCCCGGGTCCTAGGGGAAAGTCTGGCGACAGGGGAGATGCCCCTCTCTTGGCACAGGGCAGTCATCGTCCTGCTGCCTAAGAAAGGCGATCTCCGCCTCCTTAAAAACTGGCGCCCGGTCTCCCTCCTCAGTACGGACTACAAAATCTTCGCCAGGGCGATGTCTGCTCGCCTTGGCGCCGTGCTGGACCACATGATCCACCCCGACCAGTCCTACACGGTCCCGGGCCGGACAATCCACGATAACATCCATCTGGTCCGGGACCTCATCCATCATTTCCAGGAGGCTGGTCTGTCGGTCGCCTTCCTATCTCTCGACCAAGAGAAGGTGTTCGACAGGGTGGATCACGACTACCTGTTCGGGACTCTGCGCGCTTTCGGGTTCGGGACGCATTTCGTCACCCGGATCCGACTTTTGTACGCCGCCGCGGAGTGTCTGATTAAGGTTAACGGGTCCTTGGTGGCGCCCCTTCGCTTTAGGAGAGGGGTGCGCCAGGGATGCCCCATGTCCGGCCAGTTATATGCCATCTGCGTGGAGCCTTTCCTGCGCCTCCTGCGGACGAGGTTGACGGGACTGGCTCTGCAAGGGCCGGGCGTGGAGGTCGTCCTCTCAGCTTACGCCAATGACGTGCTCCTCGCGGTAGAGGATCCCGCTGACCTGCGGAGGATGCGTGAGTGCCAGAGATTTACTCGGCCGCATCCTCCGCCAGGATCAACTGGGAGAAATGTTCCGGACTCCTGGTGGGTCAGTGGCGGGTGGACTCCCTGCCGGATGAGCTCAGGCTTTTTGCCTGGAGCACGACCCATCTCCTCTATCTGGGAGTATACCTTAGCCCCGACGAGGAAGCCTGGCCGGCGAATTGGCAAGAGCTGGAGGCCAAGGTCGCCGCTCGCCTAGGGCGCTGGACAGGACTGCTCCGAGTGTTGTCCTACAGGGCTCAAGCGCTAGTCATAAACCAGCTGGTGGCCGCCATGCTGTGGTACCGGCTGGTCACTTTGACCCCTCCCCCTGCGTTTGTCACCAAGATACAGAAGAAGCTGGTGGACTTCTTCTGGAACAACAGGAAGCACTGGGTCTCTGCTGCGGTCTTGAGTCTCCCGCTTGGAGAGGGCGGTCAGTCGTTGGTGTGCGTCAGCACCCAGCTCGCGACTTTCCGTCTTCAGACCCTGCAGAGATACCTTTACGTCGAGCCCCCTCCCAGGTGGCGTGCTGTGTCGACGTATTTCTTCCGCCAGCAGCACGGCCTCAACTACGACACGCAGCTCCTGTTTGTGAGCTTGGGGGGCGTCAGGACCGCCAACCAGGAGCTGCCTGTCTTTTACAAGGAACTCGCCAGGGTCTGGAACAAAGTCTCCACCAAGTGCAGCTCTTCACCGACTGGAGTGGTGGCTGTCCTGCAGGAGCCGCTGCTCGGGAATCCGTACCTCCACGACCGAGGTTTTAGGTGGCGGTCGGACGAGAGGGCTGTGGCTGGTGAGGTGACCAGGGTCAGGGACCTGCTCGATGGCGGCGGAGCAGGCTGGATGGTGCCAGACACGCTGGTGCGGCGCCTAAATTCTGCCAACGTCCGCCACGCAGCTGATGCCATCGAGTCGCTAAAAACAGCTCTGGGCCCCAACTCCGTTAGGTGTGTCGAGGAGGCTCAAGCACGTGGGGAGATCCCGTCCGAACTGACCCCCATCCAGACGGAATTCCTCATTGGCGCCAAACCCCGGAGCCTCCCTCGGGAGCCGGCGCCTCACAACTTGAGCCGCCTCGAGGAAATCCCCTCCGTGCCTTTCAGTTCTGCGCGGAGGGGTTTACTGTACGGGCTGCTCCTGCACACTCTCAACTTTACCATGCTCGCCTGCCATCCGGACACGCCATGGCGTACCATCTTGCTGTCCGGAGGAGGCGGGGGTCCCCGATGGAGGGCACTCTATTCGGGAGTCCTCCCAGTATTTGTTGGGGACTTGGCCTAGAGGGTGGTGCACGGAGCAGTGCCGTGCAATAAATTTTTAAGCCGGTTCACGGGCTCCCAGGCCGCCTGCAATTTCTGCGGTCTGGAAGAGTCCGTGTTCCATGTTTTTATTGAATGCCCCTGTTTTATTATTTAAAGGGGCTGCTCCTGAAATTCTGGCTGCACTTCAGTCCCACACTCCTGATCTTTGGGCACCCTGTGCGTAGGGGAGCGGGTAGATCCGAGGGCCTCCTCGTAGGACTGCTCCTGGGCACGGCCAAGGGTGCCATCAGCCGGTCCAGGCAGCGGGCGGTCGAGGGGGTCGTTCAACCTGACTGCCTGCCTCTCTTCCGCGCGTATATCCGCGCCAGGGTGTCCTTGGAGATGGAGCACACGGTGTCCACCGGTACGCTCGCGGCCTTCTGCGAGAGGTGGGCATCGGAGGGACTGGAGTGTATCATCACGACCGGCAACCAAATTTTAATTTGATTTTATGTTTTAAAGTTTAATTTGTTTTAATTGCCGGTGTTTTTTTAGTGTCCCCCCTCCCCTTTTATAGGGGGCACTTGGAGAGAAAAAAAAATAATTTTAGTGCCCAAAAGAAACTTTAAAAAAAACAAAAACAAACAAAACAACAACAAAAAACAGCAAAAAAAAGGGCCTTGGAAATGTTTGGTGTGCCCCCCAGATCGGGGGGACACGATTTAAGGATTAATTTTTTAGTTTCCTCCCAAAAGAGTTCTGTGGACCAATGGTGGAGCTTTGGAGGCATGGCCTATTCAGTTGGCGCCTGGAGCAGTGAGAGAAGGAGCATGCTGTTGTTGCTCCTGCCTGGAAAGCCTGGAGTGAGCCCTGTGAAACAGCCCATGAAGAGGAGGAAGGGGCTTTCTACAATTCCAATTCATCCAGTGGGAGAGGAGGAGAGCGGAAAATTCAACAACCTTTAATACTGCTGCAGAGAGTTGGAGAGAGGGGGAAAAAAACAACTATCCAGTGTGGAAGGAGGGAGAAAGTTCATCAATCAAAGGTGGGTGTGTTTTGGTGCATTTCCCTAAAGACTTTGTTATATCGGTGGGGGGAGGAAAGAAGACTTGCTAGAGGGCCGGAACATCGCGGTGGGTGTGTGTGTGTGTGGAAGTGTGTGTGGGGGTCTTGCTTACAGCTAGGAGGAAGGCGAAACATCTCGAGCCGGGTCCCCTCAGTGCGCCAGACAATTTGATCACCGCGCTCAGCCCAACCCTGTCACCGGCGAGCGCGGGGTGCCCTGAGCCCGTGCCCGAGCCCTTGACCAATATCACAGAGGGGCTCGGGCGCGGGCAAGATAAGAAAAAGGGGGGAATGGAGCGGGAGGCCTCGGCAGACATGGAGGTCTCCCTGCCTCCGCGCCCCCCCAGGAACAAAAGGAGGCGCCGCTCCAATGAGGCGGAGGGGGAACAACATCCCTCCGCGGAGGAGTCGGTGCCCGCCGCGTGTCCCGCGTCCCCCACCAGCGCCCCCAAGCAGCGTCGTAGGCGGGAGGAGTCTGTCACCGGGGAGGGTGAGACAGTCGAGGCTGCCCAGCCTCTGCCTCCCGGGGATGGCGTGGAAGATCTACCTGTCGTGGGGGGCGTGGGGCCAGCGGAGGAATGCGTAGCCGCCAGGTCGAGCGTCCCGGGGACTGAGGCGGGCGGGGCTGAAAAGGCCGAACCTGAGCCCGCCCAGCTATTAACCAACTTCCCCCGGGAGTCGCTCGACCCGGAAGAAACAAAAAATGTTAACAATTTTAATGATTCTGTACAAGTTGGGCCGGGGGGTGGCGGCGGGAAGTGGGAAGAACAACAATCCTCGCCCACTACTTTGGAGCTGGGGTACTTGGAGGACCTGGAACATTTCTTTGACCAGGTCTCTCCGCGTTCCCCAGCTCCTGATGTGGAGGAGGAACCCCTTCCGCTGTCGCTTCCTGACCCAGCACCGCTTTTAAAAGAGCCCAGTGGGGACTCCTCTGCCGACGATCCTGGGGGTGGGATCGGGGCAGAGCCAGGGCCGGATGGAGCGGCCGGGCCGTTTGCCGTACCTCGTGCGGTCGACGGGCCAGCTGCTGGCGGCGACCTCCCGGAGGGGGATGGGGACTCGGTGGGGGACTCGGGAGAAGATCTCGAGTCCATCGCCAGTGAGGCGGTGGATCTCCTCGTGCCCGCCACTGAATCCCCCCTCATTCCTGTAAAGGAACTCCGGGACTTTTTGGTCCAGAGCCAGGGTCGCCGCAACCGAGCCCATCTGGCCCTGGAAAGATGGTCCGAGCCGGGGCTGCTCGTCGCGTCCGTCCGCGCCACCGCTAAAACCATGGCCGCGGGCGGGCCCTTATCAAAGGCGCAAGGCCTTGAGCTGCGCCGGCTCAAAAGGTCCCTCGCTGGGCTGCTGAAGGAGTGGAGGTCAACAAACGACTCCACTCCCCCCCCACAATAGGTTAGGTAGAGGTTGCACTATGCTTTTGTCATGAAGATAACCATAGCCAGCCTCAACATCAACGGCGGCAGAGGGGCACGCCGTAGATTTAACAATTTTTCGCTCCTGCGGGAGGGGAAATATGCGGTGTGCTTCCTGCAAGAAACCCACACCGTTCCGGGAGACAAAGCCACGTGGCTCCTGGAATGGCAAGGAGAGGTCCGCATGAGCCACCTCACTACCACTTCTTGTGGGGTGGCCATCTTGCTGGCCCCGCATTTTCAGCCGGAGATCTTGGGGGTCGAGGAGCCCATGCCAGGCCGCTTGCTGCACGTCACGGTTCGCCTGGGGGACGTGCCGCTCCATCTCGTGAACGTGTATGCCCCTTAGCCCGGCCCGCAGCAAGCGCGCTTCTTCGAAGAAGTGTCCGCTCTTCTTGGCTCCGTCGACGTCGGCGACTGCATTGTCCTCGGGGGGGATTTTAACTGCACCCTCGAGGCGAGGGACCGCTCCGGTGCCCCGCAGAGCATGACGGTGATCGAGAAGTTGAGGGACCTGGTCGGGTCGTTCGACTTGGTGGATGTCTGGCGAAATCTCCACCCCGACTCCAGCGCCTTTACAAAATCTTCGCCAGGGCGATGTCTGCTCGCCTTGGCGCCGTGCTGGACCACATGATCCACCCCGACCAGTCCGACACGGTCCCGGGCCGGACAATCCACGATAACATCCATCTGGTCCGGGACCTCATCCATCATTCCCAGGAGGCTGGTCTGTCGGTCGCCTTCCTACCTCTCGACCAAGAGAAGGTGTTCGACAGGGTAGATCACGACTACCTGTTCGGGACTCTGCGCGCTTTCGGGTTCAGGACGCATTTCGTCGCCCGGATCCGACTTTTGTACGCCGCCGCGGAGTGTCTGATTAAGGTTAACGGGTCCTTGACGGCGCCCCTTCGCTTTGGGAGAGGGATGCGCCAGGGATGCCCCATGTCCGGCCAGTTATATGCCATCTGCGTGGAGCCTTTCCTGCGCCTCCTGCAGACGAGGTTGACGGGACTGGCTCTGCAAGGGCCGGGCGTGGAGGTCGTCCTCTCGGCTTACGCCGATGACGTGCTCCTCGCGGTAGAGGATCCCGCTGACCTGCGGAGGATGCGTGAGTGCCAGAGATTTACTCGGCCGCATCCTCCGCCAGGATCAACTGGGAGAAATGTTCCGGACTCCTGGTGGGTCAGTGGCGGGTGGACTCCCTGCAGGATGAGCTCAGGCCTTTTGCCTGGAGCACGACCCATCTCCTCTATCTGGGAGTCTACCTTAGCCCCGATGAGGAAGCCTGGCCGGCGAATTGGCAAGAGCTGGAGGCCAAGGTCGCCGCTCGCCTAGGGCGCTGGACAGGACTGCTCCGAGTGTTGTCCTACAGGGCTCGAGCGCCAGTCATAAACCAGCTGGTGGCCGCCATGCTGTGGTACCGGCTGGTCACTTTGACCCCTCCCCCTGCGTTTGTCACCAAGATACAGAAGAAGCTGGTGGACTTCTTCTGGAACAACAGGAAGCACTGGGTCTCTGCCACGGTCTTGAGTCTCCCGCTTGGGGAGGGCGGTCAGTCATTGGTGTGCGTCAGCACCCAGCTCGCGACTTTCCATCTTCAGACCCTGCAGAGATACCTTTACGTCGAGCCCCCTCCTAGGTGGCGTGCTCTGTCGACGTATTTCTTCCGCCAGCAGCACGGCATCAACTACGACACGCAGCTCCTGTTTGTGAGCTTGGGGGGCGTCAGGACCGCCTTCGAGGAGCCCGTGCCAGGCCGCTTGCTGCACATCACGGTTCGCCTGGGGGACGTGCCACTCCATTTCCTGAACGTGTACGCCCCTCAGCCCGGCCCGCAGCAAACGCGCTTCTTCGAAGAAGTGTCCGCTCTTCTTGGCTCCGTCGACGTCGGCGACTGCATTGTCCTCGGGGGGTATATTAACTGCACCCTCGAGGCGAGGGACTGCTCCGGTGCCCCGCAGAGCATGACAGCGATCGAGAAGTTGAGGGATCTGGTCGGGTCCTTCAACTTGGTGGACGTCTGGCGAAATCTCCACCCCGACTCCAGCGCCTTTACTTGGGTGAGGCCTGGAGTTGGATAGTCCAGAATCGACCGCCTTTACGTGTCTCAGGCTTACGTTTCCTGCGTCCCGGCGGCCTCCATGCGGCCGGTGCCGTGTTCGGACCACCACCTGGTGTGGGCGGAGCTCGCTTCGCTCCGCGCGAGGACGGGGTCCGCGTACTGGCATTTTAACAACCAGCTGCTGGAGGACGTGCGGTTCCAGGACTCGTTCCGTCATTTCTGGGCCGACTGGAGAAGGAAGCAGGGGGGCTTTCCCTCCTTGAGGCTATGGTGGGACGTGGGCAAGGCTCACGTCCGCGTCTTCTGTCAAGAATACGCGAGGGGGTCGACCAAGAGGCGCTCGACCTGGAGGCCCGTCTCGGTCAAGTCGCCGAGGACCCGGCCCTGCGGACGGTGTACGAAGCGAAGAAGGCCGCGCTGAAGGACCTGCAGCTCGTCGGGTCCCGAGGCGCGTTCGTGAGGTCACGGATCCGGTTCCTGCGGGATCTGGACCGCGGCTCCCCCTTCTTCTACTCGCTGGAAAAAAGACAGAGTGTCCGTAAGCAGCTCTTGACGCTGCTGGCCGATGACGGCTCTCTCGTCTCGGATCCGGAGGGCGTCAACAACAGGGCCCGTGAATATTATGGGGCTCTGTTCTCTCTGGAGCCGTCCAGTGAGGAAGCGCGTAGAGTTTTGTGGGAGGACCTGCTGAAGGTCAGCCCGGAGGGCGCCGAAAATCTGGAAGCTCCGCTAAGCCTGGCTCTCGAGGGGAAAAGCCCCAGGGCTGGACGGGCTGACTGTGGAGTTCCACAGGGCATTCTGGGATGTCCTGGGAGGCGACTATGCGCGGGTCCTAGGGGAAAGTCTGGTGACAGGGGAGATGCCCCTCTCTTGGCGCAGGGCAGTCATCATCCTGCTGCCGAAGAAGGGCGATCTCCGCCTCCTTAAAAACTGGCGCCCGGTCTCCCTACTCAGCACGGACGACAAAATCTTCCCCAGGGCGATGTCTGCTCGCCTTGGCGCCGTGCTGGACCACATGATCCACCCCGACCAGTCCTACACGGTCCCGGGCCGGACAATCCACGATAACATCCATCTGGTCCGGGACCTCATCCATCATTCCCTGGAGGCTGGTCTGTCGGTCGCCTTCCTATCTCTCGACCAAGGAAAGGCGTTCGACAGGGTGGATCACGACTATCTGTTCGGGACTCTGCGCGCTTTCGGGTTCGGGATGCATTTCGTCGCCCGGATCCGACTTTTGTACGCCGCCGCGGAGTGTCTGATAAAGGTTAACGGGTCCTTGACGGCGCCCCTTCACTTTGGGAGAGGGGTGTGCCAGGGATGCCCCATGTCCGGCCATCTGCGTGGAGCCTTTCCTGCACCTCCTGCGGACGAGGTTGATGGGACTGGCTCTGCATGATGTTATCCTTGCGGTAGAGGATCCCGCTGACCTGCGGAGGATGCGTGAGTGCCAGGAGATTTACTCGGCCGCATCCTCCGCTAGGATCAACTGGGTGAAATGTTCCGGACTCCTGGTGGGTCAATGTCGGGTGGACTCCCTGCCGGAGGAGCTCAGGCCTTTTGCCTGGAGCATGACCCATCTCCTCTATCTGGGAGTTTACCTCAGCCCCGACGAGGAAGCCTGGCCGGCGAACTGGCAAGAGCTGGAGGCCAAGGTCGCTGCTCGCCTAGGGCGCTGGACAGGACTGCTCCGAGTGTTGTCCTACAGGGGTCGAGCGCTAGTCATAAACCAGCTGGTGGCCGCCATGCTGTGGTACCAGCTGGTCACTTTGACCCCTCCCCCTGCGTTTGTCACCAAGATACAGAAGAAGCTGGTGGACTTCTTCCGGAATAACAGGAAGCACTGGGTCTCTGCCGCGATCTTGAGTCTCCCGCTTGGGGAGGGCGGTCAGTCGTTGGTGTGCGTCAGCACCCAGCTCACGACTTTCCGTCTTCAGACCCTGCAGAGATACCTTTACGTCGAGCCCCCTCCTAGGTGGCGTGCTCTGGCGACGTATTTCTTCCGCCAGCAGCACGGCCTCAACTACGACACGCAGCTCCTGTTTGTGAGCTTGGGGGGCGTCAGGACCGCCTTCCAGGAGCTGCCTGTCTTTTACAAGGAACTCACCAGGGTCTGGAACAAAGTCTCCACCAAGCGCAGCTCTCCACTGGCTGGAGTGGCGGCTGTCCTGCAGGAGCCGCTGCTCGGGAATCCGTACCTCCACGACCGAGGTTTTAGGTGGTGGTCGGACGAGAGGGCTGTGGCTGGTGAGGTGACCAGGGTCAGGGACCTGCTCGATGGCGGAGGAGCGGGCTGGATGGCGCCAGACACGCTGGCGCGGCGCATAAATTTGGCCAACGTCCGCCGCGCGGCCGATGCCATCGAGTCGCTAAAAACAGCTCTGGGCCCCGACTCCGTTAGGTGTGTCGAGGAGGCTCAAGCACGTGGGGAGATCCCGTCCGAACTGACCCCCATCCAGACAGAATTGCTCATCGGCGCGAAACCCCGGAACCTCCCTCTGGAGCCGGCGCCTCACAACTTGAGCCGCCTCGAGGAAATCCCCTCCGTGCCTTTCAGTTCTGCACGGAGGGGTTTCCTGTACGGGCTGCTCCTGCACACTCTCAACTTTGCCATCCTCGCCTGCCGTCCGGACACGCCATGGCGTACCATCTTGCCGTCCGGAGGAGGCGGGGGTCCCCGATGGAGGGCACTCTACGCGGGAGTCCTCCCACTATTTATAGGGGACTTGGCCTGGAGGGTGCTGCATGGAGCAGTGCCGTGCAATAAATATTTAAGCCGGTTCACGGGCTCCCAGGCCGCCTGCAATTTCTGCGGTCTGGAAGAGTCCGTGTTCCATGTTTTTATTGAATGCACGAGGTTGCAGCCCCTGTTTTATTATTTAAAGGGGCTGCTCCTCAATTTCTGGCTGCACTTCAGTCCCACACTCCTGATCTTTGGGCACCCTGTGCGGAGGGGAGCGGGTAGGTCCGAGGGCCTCCTCGTAGGACTGCTCCTGGGCACGGCCAAGGGTGCCATCAGCCGGTCCAGGCAGCGGGCGGTCAAAGGGGTAATTCAACCTGACTGCCTGCCTCTCTTCCACGCGTACATCCGCGCCAGGGTGTCCTTGGAGATGAAGCACGCGGTGTCCACCGGTACGCTCGCGGCCTTCCGCGAGAGGTGGGCACCGGAGGGACTGGAGTGCATCATCACGCCCGGCAACCAAATTTTAATTTGATTTTATGTTTTAAAGTTTAATTTGTTTTAATTGAAGGTGTTTTTTTAGTGTCCCCCTCCCCTTTTATAGGGGGTACTTGGAGAGAAAAAAATATAATTTTAGTGCCCCAAAGAATCTTTTAAAAAAAAAACAACAAAAAAAGGGCCTTGGAAATGTTTGGTGTGCCCCCCAGATCGGGGGGAAACGATTTAAGGATTAATGTTTTAGTTTCCTCCCAAAAGAGTTATGTGGACCAATGGTGGAGCTTTGGAGGCGTGGCCTATTCAGTTGGAGCCTGGAGCAGTGAGAGAAGGAGCTTGCTGTTGTTGCTCCTGCCTGGAAAGCCTGGAGTGAGCCCTGTGAAACAGCCCAGGAAGAGGAGGAAGGGGCTTTCTACAATTCCAATTCATCCAGAGGGAGAGGAGGTGAGCGGAAAATTCAACAACCTTTAATACTGCTGCAGAGAGTTGGAGAGAGGGGGAAAAAAACAACTATCCAGTGTGGAAGGAGGGAGAAACTTCATCAACCAAAGGTGGGTGTGTTTTGGTGCATTCCCCTAAAGACTTTGTTATATCGGTGGGGGGAGGAAAGAAGACTTGCTAGAGGGCCGGAACATCGTCGGGGGTGTGTGTGTGTGGAAGTGTGTGTGGGGGTCTTGCTTACAGCTAGGCCCCACACACCACTGAAGCAACCCTCCCCCATTGCCTAGCCTGGGATAGCTGGAGCTACCTGGCTGAAGAACTATTAATCACCTATTTAACCTCGTTGGGAGTGTGTGCCTGGGTGCCTCCAGCTGTCCCAGGTGAAGACATCTTCTCCCCCCACCCGAAGACCATCTACAAAGAGTTTGTTTGTTTTTCCATCATCTGGGGAGTGCACCCCAAGAAAAACACCCACCCATCGCTGTGAGGGGAGACCTGCCCTCACAGCTTCCCTCTTTCCCACCCCCCAAAACTCTTTTATCTCTCTCTCTGTCTCTCCCCTCTCTCTGAAAAACCAATTAAGACAACTGAGCAGAGGGAGCAAGGCCCCTCCCCAATTGTCAACTAGGGGAGAGGTGTGCCTCTTTTAGAGCTCTTTCTGTTCAAACACCAACGAGGCCATTTAAGACCATTAAGGCCTGTGACTTTGGGGTGGGTGTAGCCCTTAAAGGGACCCCGTGATGGCGACCCCATCCACGCCGGTGGCAGGGCCAGCAAAGACATATGCGCAGGCGGTGTCCACATCCACGGCGCCTCCTGCGCCTCCTGCTGCCCTGCCACCGAGCAGACTTATAACAAAAAAACACGGGGTCAAGAGCTACACTCACCCCACAATGAGCATCGAGGAGTGCGTGCGGGCGATGGCTGGGGTAGTCGGCCCCTTGGCCATTGTCGCAGCCTCCAAGATGTCTGGGAAGGCTGTATTCTTCCTGGGGTCGGAGCGGGCGGTGTCCCTGGCCCTTGAAAAGGGGCTCACGGTGGGCGGGACGTTCCTGCCGGTGGACCCTCTCGAGGCCACCGCGCAGAGGGTCATCCTTTATAACGTCCCGCCCTTTGTTCCCGCTGAGCTCCTCCTCCCTCACCTACACCAACTGGGGGAGGTAAGGTCGGGGATCAACCCCATACCGCTCGGCCTCAGGGAGAACAGCCTGCGCCACGTGTTCTCCTTCCGCCGCCAGCTCTTTGTCCGGCTAGCGCGGGAGGAGACGACGGAGGGATCATTTAATGTGCTGCACGAAGGGATTGCCAATCGCGTCTTCTGGACGTCGTATGGCGTGCGGTGCCATGCCTGTAGGGAGGTGGGGCATGTTCGTAAGAACTGCCCCGCCTCCAAGGCCGCCAAACCACCGAGGGCGGCCAAGGCTGGCGCCGCCGCCACCCTCCCCCTAGTAGCGTCCGCGTGCCGGGAGCTGAGGGTGCGCGGGCATCGTCGGGGGCCTTTGTTTTCACGGCCTCCGGCGGGGGGGAGGGAGAGCGTCCGATCGGAAAGAAGGCGCGGAGGAAGGCGAAACATCTCGAGGCGGGTCCCCTCAGTGCGCCAGACAATTTGATCACCGCGCTCAGCCCAACCCTGTCACCGGCGAGCGCGGGATGCCCTGACCCCGTGCCCGAGCCCTTGACCAATATCACAGAGGGGCTCGGGCGCGGGCAAGATAAGAAAAAGAGGGGAGTGGAGCGGGAGACCTCGGCAGACATGGAGGTCTCCCTGCCTCCGCGCCCCCCCAGGAACAAAAGGAGGCGCCGCTCCAATGAGGCGGAGGGGGAACAACATCCCTCCGCGGAGGAGTCGCTGCCCGCCGCGTGTCCCGCGTCCCCCACCAGCACCCCCAAACTGCGCTGTAGGCGAGAGGAGTCTGTCCCCGGGGAGGGTGAGACAGTCGAGGCTGCCCAGCCTCTGCCTCCCGGGGATGGCGTGGAAGATCTGCCTGCCGTGGGGGGCATGGTGCCAGCGGAGGAATGAGTAGCCGCCGGGTCGAGCGTCCCGGGGACTGAGGCGGGCGGGGCCGAAAAGGCTGAACCTGAGCCCGTCCAGCCAACATCCAACTTCCCCCGGGAGTCGCTCGACCCGGAAGAAACAAAAAATGTTAACAATTTTAATGATTCTGTACACGCTGGGCCGGGGGGTGGCGGCGGGGAGTGGGAAGAACAACAATCCTCGCCCCCTACTTTGGAGCTGGCGTACTTGGAGGACCTGGAACATTACTTTGACCAGGTCTCTCCATGTTCCCCGGCTCCTGGGGCGGAGAAGGCACCCCTTCCGCTGTCGCTTCCTGATCCAGCACCGCTTTTAAAAGAGCCCAGTGGGGACTCCTCTGCCGACGATCCTGGGGGTGGGATCGGGGCAGAGCCAGGGTCGGATGGAGCGGCCGGGCCGTTTGCCGTACCTCGTGCGGTCGACGGGCCGGCTGCTGGCGGCGACCTCCCGGAGGGGGACGGGGACTCGGTGGGGGACGAGGGAGAAGATGTTGAGTCCATCGCCAGTGAGGCGGTGGATCTCCTCGTGCCCGCCGCTGAGTCCCCCCTCATTCCTGCAAAAGAACTCCGGGACTTTTTGGTCCAGAGCCAGGGTCGCCGCAACCGGGCCCATCTGGCCCTGGAAAGATGGTCCGAGCCGGGGCTGCTCGTCGTGTCCGTCCGCGCCGCCGCTAAAACCATGGCCGCGGGCGGGCCCTTATCAAAGGCGCAAGGCCTTGAGCTGCGCCGGCTCAAAAGGTTCCTCGCTGGGCTGCTGAAGGAGTGGAGGTCAACAAACGACTCCACTCCCCCCCCCACAATAGGTTAGGTAGAGGTTGCACTATGCTTTTGTCATGAAGATAACCATAGCCAGCCTCAACATCAACGGCGGCAGAGAGGCACACCGTAGATTTAACAATTTTTCGCTCCTGCGGGAGGGGAAATATGCGGTGTGCTTCCTGCAAGAAACCCACACCGTTCCGGGAGACGAAGCCACGTGGCTCCGTCCCGCAGCAAACGCGCTTCTTCGAAGAAGTGTCCGCTCTTCTTGGCTCCGTCGACGTCGGCGACTGCATTGTCCTCGGGGGGAATTTTAACTGCACCCTCGAGGCGAGGGACCGCTCCGGTGCCCCGCAGAGCATGACGGCGATCGAGAAGTTGAGGGAGCTGGTCGGGTCCTTCGACTTGGTGGACGTCTGGCGAAATCTCCACCCCGACTCCAGCGCCTTTACTTGGGTGAGGCCTGGAGTAGGATGGTCCAGAATCGACCGCCTTTACGTGTCTCAGGCGTACGTTTCCTGCGTCCCGGCGGCCTCCATGCGGCCGGTGCCGTGTTCGGACCACCACCTGGTGTGGGCGGAGCTCGCTTCGCTCCACGCGAAAATCTGGAAGCTCCGCTAAGCCTGGCGGAGCTGACCGGCGCCCTCGACCGGCTCTCGAGGGGAAAAGCCCCGGGGCTGGACGGGCTGACCGTGGAGTTCCACAAGGCATTCTGGGACGTCCTGGGGGGCGACTACGCGCGGGTCCTGGGGGAAAGTCTGGCGACCGGGGAGATGCCCCTCTCTTGGCGCAGGGCAGTCATCGTCCTGCTGCCTAAGAAGGGCAATCTCCGCCTCCTTAAGAACTGGCGCCCGGTCTCCCTCCTCAGCACGGACTACAAAGTCTTCCCCAGGGCGATGTCTGCTCGCCTTGGCGCCATGCTGGACCACATGATCCACCCCGATCAGTCCTACACAGTCCTGGGCCGGACAATCCACGATAACATCCATCTGGTCCGGGACCTCATCCATTGTTCCCAGGAGGCTAGTCTGTCGGTCACCTTCCTACCTCTCGACCAAGAGAAGGTGTTCGACAGGGTGGATCACGACTATCTGTTCGGAACTCTGCGCGCTTTCGGGTTCGGGACGCATTTCGTCGCCCGGATCCGACTTTTGTACGCCGCCGCGGAGTGTCTGATTAAGGTTAGTGGGTCCTTGACGGCACCCCTTCGCTTTGGGAGAGGGGTGCGCCAGGGATGCCCCATGTCCGGCCAGTTATATGCCATCTGCGTGGAGTCTTTCCTGCGCCTCTTGCGGACGAGGTTGACGGGACTGGCTCTGCAAGGGCCGGGCGTGGAGGTCGTCCTCTCGGCTTACGCCGATGACGTGCTCCTCGCGGTAGAGGATCCCGCTGACCCGCGAAGGATGCGTGAGTGCCAGGAGATTTACTCGGCCGCATCCTCTGCCAGGATCTACTGTGAGAAATGTTCCGGAGGTCCGGGGTCCTGGTGGGTCAGTGGCGGGTGGACTCCCTGCCGGAGGAGCTCAGGCCTTTTGCCTGGAGCACGACCCATCTCCTCTATCTGGGCGTCTTCCTTAGCCCCAACGAGGAAGCCTGGCCAGCGAACTGGCAAGAGCTGGAGGCCAAGGTCGCTGCTCGCCTAGGGCGCTGGACAGGATTGCTCCGAGTGCTGTCCTACAGCTAGTCATAAACCAGCTGGTGGCCGCCATGTTGTGGTACCGGCTGGTCACTTTGACCCCTCCCCCTGCATTTGTCGCCAAGATACAGAAGATGCTGGTGGACTTCTTCTGGAATAACAGGAAGCACTGGGTCTCTGCCGCGGTCTTGAGTCTCCCGCTTGGGGAGGGCGGTCAGTCGTTGGTGTGCGTCAGCACCCAGCTCGCGACTTTCCATCTTCAGACCAAACAGAGATACTTTTACGTCGAGCCCCCTCCTAGGTGGCGTGCTCTGGCGACGTATTTCTTCCACCAGCAGCACAGCCTCAACTACGACACGCAGCTCCTGTTTGTGAGCTTGGGGGGCGCAAGGACCGCCTTCCAGGAGCTTCCTGTCTTTTACAAGGAACTCACCAGGGTCTGGAACAAAGTCTCCATCAAGCGCAGCTCTCCACCGGCTGGAGTGGCGGCTGTCCTGCAGGAGCCGCTGCTCGGGAATCCGTACCTCCACGACCGAGGTTTTAGGTGGTGGTCGGAGGAAAGGGCTGTGGCTGGTGAGGTGACCAGGGTCAGGGACCTGCTCGATGGCGGAGGAGCGGGCTGGATGGCGCCGTACACGCTGGCGCGGCGCCTAAATTCCGCCAACCTCCGCCGCGCGGCCGATGCCATCGAGTCGCTAAAAACAGCTCTGGGCCCTGACTCCGTTAGGTGTGTCGATGAGGCTCAAGCACGTGGGGAGATCCCGTCCGAACTGACCCCCGTCCGTACGGAATTCCTCATCGGCGCCAAACCCTGGAACCTCCCTCTGGAGCCGGCGCCTCACAACTTGAGCCGCCTCGAGGAAATCCCCTCCGTGCCTTTCAGTTCCGCGCGGAGGGATTTCCTGTACGGGCTGCGCCTGCACACTCTCAACTTTGCCATCCTCGCCGGCCGTCCGGACACGCCATGGCGTACAATCTTGCCGTCCGGAGGAGGCGGGGGTCCCCGATGGAGGGCACTCTACTCGGGAGTCCTCCCACTATTTATCGGGGACTTGGCCTGGAGGGTGGTGCACGGAGCAGTGCCGTGCAATAAATTTTTAAGCCGGTTCAGGGGCTCCCAGGCCGCCTGCAATTTCTGCGGTCTGGAAGAGTCCGCGTTCCATGTTTTTATTGAATGCACGAGGTTGCAGCCCCTGTTTTATTATTTAAAGGGGCTGCTCCTGAAATTCTGGCTGCACTTCAGTCCCACACTCCTGATCTTTGGGCACCCTGTGCGGAAGGGAGCGGGTAGGTCCGAGGGCCTCCTCGTAGGACTGCTCCTGGGCACGGCCAAGGGTGCCATCAGCCAGTCCAGGCAGCGGGCGGTCGAGGGGTCGTTCAACCTGACTGCCTGCCTCTCTTTCGCGTGTACATCCGCGCCAGGGTGTCCTTGGAGATGGAGCACGCGGTGTCCACCGGTACGCTCGCGGCCTTCCGCGAGAGGTGGACACCGGAGGGACTGGAGTGCATCATCACGCCCGGCAACCACATTTTTATTTGATTTTATGTTTTAAAGTTTAATTTGTTTTAATTGCTGGTATTTTTAGTGTCCCCCTCCCCTTTTATAGGGGGCACTTGAAGAAAAAAAAATATGATTTTAGTGCCCAAAAAAACTTAAAAAAAAAACAAAAACACACAAAAAAAAAGGGCCTTGTAAATGTTTGGTGTGCCCCCCCCCCCCCCCCTCCCCCCTCCCCAGATCGGGGAGGGGGCACGATTTAATGTTTTAGTTTCCTCCCAAAAGAGTTCTGTGGACAAGCACTCCAAGTTCTCTTTGTTCATCTACACTATTAAGTGGCCTACCGCTTAATGTGTATACCCTTTCCTTATTAACTCTACCCAAGTGCATTACTTCACACTTCTCCGAATTAAATTCCATTTGCCACTGCTCTGCCCACCTGACCAGTAGATTGATATCCTCCTGCAGCCCATGGCTTTCCTCTTCATTATCAACCACACAGCCAACTTTAGTTTCATCTACAAACTTCTTAATCATACTCCCTATATTCAAATCTAAATCATTGATATTTTCCACAAAAAACAAGGGACCCAGAAAGGAATTGATAAGGTAGATGGGGAGAAATATCTCCCATTGGTGGGGAATCTAGAACTTGAAGACATAACCTTAAAATTAGAGCCAGACTTCAGGAGAGAAGTTAGAAATCACACAAAGGGCGGTAAAAGTATGGAACTCTCCCACAAAAAGCAGTAGATGCTAGCCCAATTGATAATTTTTAAGTCTGAGTTTGATATATTCTTGCTAGCCAAGGGTATTAAGGGATATTGAGCCAAGGCTTGTAAATGGAATTAGGACACAGATCAGCCATGATCTAATTCAAAGACAGAACAGGCTGAATGACCCACTCTTGTTCCTATGTTCCCATATCCCTTTATTTGCCTTTTCTTTCAGTCTGTTCTTAAATGTTGGCATGGTTTCTGCTTCAATCACTAACTTCAATATTGCATTCCATAGCCTTGCAGCTCTGGCTAAATCTCTTGGATTTAATCTTGTATCCATGTTGCCCTCGTTCTCGACCTTTCAACCACTATAAACAGTCGGTTTCTATGTACTGTCTCCCATCCCTTCATATTTAAGACAGAAATAGACAGTTTCTTCAAAGATAAGGGGATAAGGGGTTATGGGGAGCGGGCAGGGAAGTGGAGCTGAGTCCATGATCAGATCAGTCATGATCTTATTGAATGGCGGAGCAGGCTCGAGGGGCCGTATGTCTACTCCTGTTCCTATTTCTTATGTTCTTATGTTCTTATAATATGAATAAATACCTCTCTCAAATCACCCCTCAATCTCCCTGTTCTAACAAAAACAGTCCCATTGTTTCTCAAGAACCCAACACAACAGGAAATGAATGATATTGCCTTAAAAGCACTATACTCTAATCATCAATAAAAGTGTACAGCCAAAGTATAAATACGAATATTCGAAACACAGTGAGATAAATTAAATCTATATTTAATAAAATAGTGTACAGGAGTTCCTCCTGTGAAGGAATGAGCATGATGGCCCAAAAAGCTTTTTCTTATTCCATACATTTTTAATGATTTGCTTTGATGCAAACTTTTACAAACAATGAAATCTTGCCTTTTCCAGAACAGAATTTCATTAGAATCCACTTCACCTGTTCGTTTTCACTCATCCAAAGATCAAAGGAAGCCTCTCCCATGAATGACCAATCTCTTACCCCTAATTCACCAAACTCATTACAGCACTTTGAAAAGTATCCTGTTGAACTGCCCTTGATTATGTTCAATGTGAAACCTCGATGAGTTCACTTTGGCATCCACTTAGACCACAATGAAGCATGCTAAATGGAAATGGGTTTGTAATTCTAGACTCTCCCATACAATGTATGGTGTCCGCTTCCGAATTGGATAGACTAATATTTCAACCTCAGAATGGCTCTCCTTGTAGTTACACATTGTGCAGTCAATGTTTGACATCGCCAATGTTTGCCGATTTGATGACACAACCATTTAAGAAGAAGCAAAAGTATCATCAAAAACTAATGATGGTAACTGACGATGTTCCCACTGCCATTCTCGATTACACTCTGCCAGCAACAATATTGGTAGAAGATTGTTTTTAAAAGAAAACATTAGAAATCTGAAATGAAAACAGAGAATGCCAGAATCCAGCTTAAAGAGTAAAGACAGATTAATGTTATGAACGTAGATTATTTTCCAGAATTAGTAAAGGAATGTAATTGAGCTGTTTATAAGGCAGACAAAAACAAATAGGAAAGGGAGAACAGTAGTTACAAATTACACGTCAGATGTGATGAATGCTGTTAAAAGAGGCAGTTGATGGAACCAATAGTCTACAAAAGGCTATTTTTTAGAAAATTGAAAGAAGTAGAAAAGTGCTCGAAGATAAATATAAGTTAATGCAGTCAGACTGTGAAAAAAAAACAGGAAATATCAAGGAGAAAAATGAAATGTGAAATAGCAGAAACTACCAGATAAATTGAGGGAGAGAGAGAGAAGGTCTGAACTTGCTATAGGAAATGTTCAGAACTATGTTCAGATAGAGTTGTGTGACAGGTATCATGAGATATTATGTTTCCTAGACAGTGAGACTAGCCAGATGGATAATAATGGTCTTTTCTGGTCCTGTACATTCTTACATTACAACACAAAACTGGAGAGTGCCCAAGTGCAAGAAGAGATCCTGCCCTTGAATTTGTGTTGATCTTGATTAGAACAGAATCATCATCATCATAGTCAGTCCCTCGAAACAAGGATGACTTGCTTCCACGCCAAAAAAGGATAAGTTTACAGATGTTCCAATGATGCACCTAAAATTCCAGGTCCTGATCTACATCCTGAAGGGTGGAAGATGCCTGTACATGGATTTTTTTTAACGTGTGGTGGCTGTTGCACACCAGCCACCACATGGGCTTGACAGAGCTAGGTCTTGGTCCAGTGGCAAGGATTATCCAAGACGACTGGAGACCTGCTCTGTTGCATGGACCTAGTGTGCACACATATCGCAGCGTGTGCTGGCCTGTGCTGCCCCTGGGCCCTTGGCCCCGAACTCACGCCTCTCCTGGGCCCCGACCTCGTCCCTCTACAGCCTCTCGCCGCTCCTTCCCCCGACCTCGCCGCTCTTGCTGCATCTGCCCACGCTCCAATCACCGACCTGGACCTTGATGATGTCACTCTTCTCTGCCTTCGCAGTTCGTGCTGCTCCCTGGAGTGGCATGCCTCCCCGCTGCTCCCAGGCCGCTGCTTGCCACTCCTTTTATGGTCCCGACCTGCTGCTGGGTGTTCTCACGCAGGTCAGGGCTTCCACGCTGCTCCATAGCAGGCCAATGACAGAGGCCCTGATTTTAACTCGGGGTTAGTTTGGGGTGGGTTCTTGGTTTCAGTTTAAAACTGACCCACTGCAGCCAAAAGCAGACCCGGGTATTTTAACTACCGGGCCATTTGCAAGCCAGAAGAGCAGCGCTAATCCTGCAGGTCGGCTTTGAGCAAATGAGATATGTGGATAGTTAACCTGTTTTGGTGGTGTTGCTTGAGGGCTGACAACTGGCAAGAACCCCGGGAAAGCTCCCTTCTCTTCTTCAAAATCGTGTCATAGGATCTTTTATTTCCACTTGAAGAAGTGGACAGAGAATAGAATAAATGACTGATCTGAAAGACAACACCCCTGAAAATGTAACATTCCCTCAGTACTGTGCTCAATTTTCATCTTAAATAATACTCTCAAATTCTGGAGGGGAGTTTTGAGCCCACAGCCTTCCGACTCCGAAACAAGAGCACAACCACTGAGCCAAACTTAGGTGGCTCCAAAACAGCATGGGTAAATGGCTGACAGCAAACACCTGGTGTGTTGTCCGAATGAGGATGAGACAGGACCTGGCACTGAAAAACATAATAACACAAGGCAAAAAAATAAATAACAAAAACATCAACTACAGAGGTTTAAAGTAGAGTGCGACTGAAGTGAAAGATGAATCAATCTGTCTCAGCACCTTTCTCGAAAGCCTCAGCAACATCTTCAATCAATTCTTACAATCCCGCCAGTGAATACAGGCCCAGACTAGATGCTTCATAGAGCAGCAGCAACAGAATCAATCCTTTCACTTATTCATTACCATGAAACTCAGGGGACGACATGATAGTTTTGTAAATTTAAACAAGGAGATTGCCAAAATCACAAATGCCACATCTGCAGCAGCAAATTCATAAGATCAAGGTGAATGACCAAGGAAGGAGCTTGTCCCTTGGGGACTTTCTCCACAGCAATCGGTTAAAACATGCTGGTCCTTGTTTAGTTCATTCTCTTTTCCAGATGGTCAACTGTACAGTTCTATGGATTTTGTCTGTTTTCGATAGAGATTTTATTGACAAACCAAGGTGAATGACCACAGCGGGACACCATTAAAGTTGATTAAAGTAGAAGAAAAGAAAGGACAAGATTGCAACTGTTATGTATGTAAACCTGTAAATACCATGTCTACCCACCATAGGGCTTATCCCCTGGAGTCATAGAAACATAGAAAATAGGTGCAGGAGTAGGCCATTCGGCCCTTCGAGCCTGCACCACCATTTTATAAGATCATGGCTGATCATCACCTCAGTACCCCTTTCCTGCTTTCTCTCCATACCCCTTGATCCCTTTAGCCGTAAGGGCCATATCTAATTCCCTCTTGAATATATCCAATGAACTGGTATCAACAACTCTCTGCGGCAGGGAATTCCACAGGTTAACAACTCTCTGAGTGAAGAATTTTCTCCTCATCTCAGCCCTAAATGCCTTATCCCTAATCCTTAGACTATATCCCCTGGTTCTGGACTTCCCCATCATCAGGAACATTCTTCCTGCATCTAACCTGTCCAGTCCCATCAGAATTGTATATGTTTTTATGACATGCCCTCTCATACTTCTAAACTCCAGTGAATACAGGCCCAGTTGATCCAATCTCTCCTCATATGTCAGTCCTGCCATCCCGGGAATTAGTCTGGTGAACCTTCGCTGCACTTCCTCAATAGCAAGAATGTCCTTCGTCAGATTAGGAGACCAAAACTGAACACAATATTCCAGGTGAGGCCTCACTAGGGCCCTGTACAACTGCAGTAAGACCTCCCTGTTCCTATACTCAAATTCCCTAGCTATGAAGGCCAACATACCATTTGCCTTCTTCACCGCCTGCTGTACCTGCATGTCAACTTTCAATAATTGATGTAACATGTCACCCAGGTCTCGTTGCACCTCCCCTTTTCCTAATCTGTCACCATTCAGATAATATTCTGCCTTCGTGTTTTTGCCCCCAAAGTGGATAACCTCACATTTATCCACATTATACTGCATCTGCCATGCGTTTGCCCACTCACCTAACCTGTCCAAGTCACCCTGCAGCCTCTTAGCTTCCTCCTCACAGCTCACACCGCCACCCAGCTTAGTGTCATCTGCAAACTTGGAGATATTACACACAATTCGTTCATCTAAATCATTAATGTATACTGTAAATAGCTGGGGTTCCAGCACTGAGCCCTACGGCACTCCACGAGTCACTGCCTGCCATTCTGAAAAGGACCTGTTTATCCCAACTCTCTGCTTCCTGTCTGCCAACCAGTTCTCTATCCACATCAGTACATTACCCCCAATACCATGTGCTTTAATTTTGCACACCAATCTCTTGTGTGGGACCTTGTCAAAAGCCTTTTGAAAGTCCAAATACACCACATCCAATGGTTCTCCCTTGTCCACTCTCCCAATTACATCCTCAAAAAATTCTAGAAGATTTGTCAAGCATGATTTACCTTTCATAAATCCATGCTGACTTGGACCCATCCAGTCACTGCTTTCCAAATGCGCTGCTACTTCATCTTTAATAATTGATTCCAACATTTTCTCCACTACTGATTTCAGGCTAACCAGTATATAATTACCCGTTTTCTCGCTCCCTCCTTTCTTAAAAAGTGGTGTTACATTAGCTACCCTCCAGTCCATAGGAACTGATCAAGAATCGATAGACTGTTGGAAAATGATCACCAATATCCAGTATTTCTAGGGCCACTTTCTTAAGTACTCTGGGATGCAGATTATTAGGCCCGGGGATGTATCGGCCTTCAATCCCATCAATTTCGCTAACAGAATTTCCCGCCTAATAATGATTTCCTTCAGTTCCTCCTTCTCACTAGACCCTCGATCCCCTAGTATTTCCAGAAGGTTATTTGTGTCTTCCTTCATGAAGACAGAACCAAAGTATTTCTTCAACTGGTCTGCCATTTCTTTGTACCCTGTTATAAATTCACCTGAATCTGACTGCAAGGGACCTATGTTGGTCTTCACTAATCTTTTCCTCTTCCCATATCTATAGAAGCTTTTTCAGTCAGTATTTAAGTTCCCAGCAAGCTTCCTCTCATACTCTATTTTCCCCCTCCTAATTAAACCCTTTGTCTTCCTCTGCTGAATTATTCCCAAGGGATTCCATAGGGATCCGACGGTCACTTTGAGCTTGCAGTATCTAGTCTGACTCTTTATTCAAGACATAACAACTGGCGACGAGATACAGATGACGAACCCCACCACAACAATGCAGAGAATTGTGGGCATCCTGGAGAAATTTTCAGAGGGAGATGATTGGGAAACCTTCGTGGAACAACTCGACCAATATTCGTGGTTCTGGAAGGAGAAGCGAACCCTGCCAAATGAAGAGCCATCGTCCTCAACATTTGCGGGGCACCAACGGATGGCCTCATGAAAAACCTGCTCGCTCTAGCGAAACCCACAGACAAGTTATACGATGAGTTGTGCACACTGGTCCGGGAGCATCTAAACCCGAAGGAAAGCATTCTGATGGCGAGGTATCAGTTCTACACGTACAAGAGGTCTGAAGGCCAGGAAGTGGCGAACTACATCGCCGAGCTAAGGCGCCTTGCAGGACACTACGAATTTGAAGGACACGTGGAGCACATGCTCAGGGACTTCTTTGTTCTTGGCATTGGCCATGAAGTAATACTTCGCAAACTTTTGACTGCAGCGACCCCAACTTTGAGTAAAGCTACAGCGATAGCCCAGGCGTTTATCGCCACCAGTGACAATACCAAACAAATTTCTCAGCACACTGGTTGTTTTTGAATCAAAATGTACATGGCAGGACTTACATGCCTGCAGCTGACTCAGAGTCCACCATCAAGGGTAGTGAATACAAGACCATTAACACCTTGTTGGCGCTGCAGGAGTGATCATCATTTCCATTCATGCCACTTCAAAGGATGCATTTGCAAGGGCTGTGGAACAATGGGACACCTCCAAAGCATGTGCAGGCGAGCTGCAAACCCTGCTAATCCTGCAAATCACCATGTTGCAGAGGAAGGCAGATCCACGGTGGATTACGACGAACCAGAGCCTCAGACCGAGGAGGCAGATGTATATGGGGTGCACACATTTACCACAAAGTGTTCCCGATAATGCTGAAGGTTGAATTAAATGGACTCCCAGTGTCCATGGAGCAAAAAGACTTTCGATAAATTGTGTTACAGCAAGGCTTCAAGGCCAGTCCTGACTTCCATTCATACTAAACTGAGAACATGCACAAAGGAACTGATTCCTGTAATTGGCAGTGCTATCGTAAAGGTCTCCTATGATGGAGCGGTGCATGAGCTACCACTCTGCGTGGTACCGGGGGATGGTCCCACGCTGTTCGGCAGAAGCTGGCTGAGAAAGATACACTGGAACTGGGACAACGTCTGAGCGCTTTCATCCGTCGACGACACCTCATGTGCCCAGGTCCTAAGCAAGTTCCCCTCGCTGTTCGAACAAGGCATCGGGAAGTTCCAAGGAGCAAAAGTGCAGATACATTTGATTCAGAGGGCGCGACCCATCCACCATAAGACGAGGGTGGTACCTTACATGATGAGAGAGAGGGTGGAGATCGAGCTGGACAGGCTGCAACGAGAGGGCATCATTTCGCCGATCGAATTCAATGAGTGGGCCAGTCCAATTGTTCTAATCTGTCAAAATCTGTGGTGATCACAAAGTAACTATCAATCGTTCCTCACTTCAGGATCAATACCCGCTATCAAAGGCAGACGACCTATTTGCAACGCTGGCAGGAGGAAAAACATTCACGAAGCTGGACTTGACCTCGGCCTACTTGACGCAGGAGCTGGAGGAATCATCGAAAGGCCTCACCTGCATCAACACGCACAAAGGTCTCTTCATTTACAACAGATGCCCGTTAGGGATTCGATCAGCCGCGGCGATATTCCAGAGGAACATAGAAAGCTTGCTGAAGTCGGTCCTGTCATGTATGTAACCTTTATGTAACAACACTGAAATACTGTATGTACGTAAGAAATGTACACCTTGACCACAGTGGGTGAACTTGTGGGAGACACTCCTCACCTGGTCATCCAGGTATATAAAGGGAGGTCCCACGCAGGGTCATCACTTCTTGGTCCTGTGAATAAAGGTTCAGGTCATAGAGTGACCTTGTCCATAAAATGTGCCTCGTGTGGATTTGTGGTATTGTGTAAGGATTTTACAGGTCCCGCGCACCGTGGTCTTCCAGGACGACATCTTGGTTACAGGTCGGGACACCATCGAGCACCTGCAGAACCTGAAGGAGGTTCTTAGTCGGCTTAATCGTGTGGGGCTCAGGCTAAAACGCTCGAAGTGCGTTTCCTGGCACCTGAAGTGGAGTTCCTGGGGAGAAGAATCGTGGCGGACGGCATCAGGCCCACCGATTCGAAGACAAGGCAATCAAGAACGCACCGAGACCACAGAACGTGATGGAGCTGCGGTCGTTTCTAGGACTCCTGAACTATTTTGGCAACTTCTTACCGGGTCTTAGCACATTGTTAGAGCCCTGCACTCTTTACTGCGTAAAGGAGATGAATGAGTATGGGGTAAAAGCCAAGAAAATGCCTTTGAGAAAGCTAGGAAGCTGTTATGTTCAAACAAATTGCTTGTGTTGTACGATCCATGTAAGCATTTGGTCCTAGCATGTGATGCGTCGTCAAAGGGGGTCGGGTGTGTGTTACAACAAGCTAATGAATTTGGGAAATTGCAACTGGTTGCTTATGCATCCAGAAGTCTATCTAAGACTGAGAGTGCCGACAGTATGATCAAAAAAGAAGCGATAGTATGTGTTTATGGGGTAAAGAAAATGCATCAATATCTGTTTGGGCTCAAATTTGAATTGGAAACTGACCATAAGCCGCTTATATCCCTCTTTTCTGAAAGTAAGGGGATAAATACAAATGCATCAACCCACATCCAGAGATGGGCGCTCACGTTGTCCACATACAACTGCGCCATCCGCCACAGGCCAGGCACAGAAAACTGTGCTGATGCTCTCAGTAGGCTTCCATTGCCCACCACCGGGGTGGAGATGGAACAGCCCGCAGATTTAGTTATGGTAATGGAAGCATTCGAGAGTGAGCAATCATCTGTTACCGCCTGACAGATTAGAACCTGGACGAGCCAGGACCCCTTACTGTCCTTAGTAAAAAACTGTGTGCTCCACGGGAGTTGATCTAGTGTCCCGTTAGAGATGCAGGAAGAAATAAAGCTGTACCAGCGGCGCAAAGATGAAATATCTATACAGGAAGACTGCCTCCTATGGGGTAATTGGGTAGTGGTGCGAAAAAAGGGCATGGACACCTTCATTAGTGAGCTTCACAGCATCCACCCAGGCATTGTAATGATGAAAGCGATAGCCAGATCCCACGTGTGGTGGCGCGGTATCGATGCAGACTTAGAATCCTACGTGCACAAATGTAATACATGTTCCCAGTTAAACAATGCACCCAGGGAGGCGCCACTAAGTTTATGGTCCTGGCCCTCAAAACCGTGGTCTAGGGTCCATGTCGACTATGCAGGCCCATTCTTGGGAAAAATGTTTTTAGTGCTTGTAGGTGCATACGGCAAATGGATTGAATGTGTGATAATGTTGGTAAGCACGTCCCCTGCCACCATTGAAAGCCTACGGGCCATGTTTGCCATGCAAGGCCTGCCTGATGTCCTTGTAAGTGACAATGGGACGTGCTTTACCAGTGCCTAATTCAAGGAGTTCATGACCCGCAATGGAATCAAACATGTTATGTTTGCCAAAGACCCCAGCTCTTTACAATATACATCAATGATTTGGATGCAGGAATTGAGTGGAATATCTCCAAGTTTGCAGATGACACTAAACTGGGTGGCGGTGTGAGCTGTGAGGAGGACGCGAAGAGGCTGCAGGGTGACTTGGACAGGTTAAGGGGAGTGGGCAAATGCATGGCAGATGCAGTATAATGTAGATAAATGTGATGTTATCCACTTTGGGGGCAAAAAGGCAAGGAAAGAATATTATCTGAATGGCGGCAGATTAGGAAAAGGGGAGGTGCAATGAGACCTGGGTGTCATGGTACATCAGTCTTTGAAAGTTGGCATGCAGGTACAGCAGGCGGTGAAGAAGGCAAATGGTATGTTGGCCTTCATAGCTAGGGGATTTGAGTATAGGAGCAGGGAGGTCTTACTGCAATTGTACAGGGCCTTGGTGAGGCCTCATCCGGAATATTGTGTTCAGTTTTGGTCTCCTAATCTGAGGAAGGGCGTTCTTGCTATTGAGTGAATGCAGCAAAGGTTCACCAGATTGATTCCTGGGATGGCAGGACTGACATATGAGGAGAGACTGGATCAACTGGGCCTTTATACATTGGCGTTTAGAAGGATGAGGGGGGATCTCATAGAAACGTATAAGATTCTGACGGGACTGGACAGGTTAGATGCGGTAGAATGTTCCTGATGTTGGGGAAGTCCACAGCCAGGGGACACAGTCTTAAAATAAGGGGTAGGCCATTTAGGACTGAGATGAGGAGAAACTTTTTCACTCAGAGAGTTGTTAACTTGTGGAATACCCTGCCGCAGAGAGTTGTTGATGTCAGTTCATTGGATATATTTAAAAGGGAGTTAGATATGGCCCTTAAGGCTAAGGGGTATGGAGAAAAAGTAGGAAAGGGGTACTGAGGGAATGATCAACCATGATCTTATTGAATGGCGTCGCAGGCTCGAAGGGCCGAATGGCCTACTCCTGCACCTATTTTCTATGTTTCTATGTTTCTATGTTTCTATGTCTGCCCCGTTTAAACCAGCGTCCAATGGTCAGGCATAACAAGCAGTTCAAACAATCAAGCAGAGCTTGAAAAGGGTAACTGAAGGCTCACTGCAGACTCGCTTATCCTGAGTCCTGCTTAGTTACCGCACAGGACCTCATTGGCTCACTGGGATTCCTCTCGCTGAACTGCTCATGAAAAGGGCACCTAAGACAAGGCTCTCGTTAGTCCACCCTGATCTACACGAACAGGTAGAGAGCAGGCGGCTTCAACAGAATACAGATCATGACCGCACAAATGTGTCACGCAAAATTGAAATAAATGATCCTGTATTTGTGTTGAACTATGGACAAGGTCCCAAGTGGCTTGCTAGCACTGTTTTGGCCAAAGAGGGGAGTAGGGTATTTGTGGTCAAATTCTCAAATGGACTCACCTGCAGGAAACACTTGGACCAAACCAAACTCAGATTTACGGACTATCCAGAACAACCCATAATAGACTCTAGCTTTTTTGACCCTCCAACACACACACACAAGTGGCAACCGACCCAGCTGACCACGAAGCAGAACCCATCACCCGCAGCAGCCCAGCAAGACTCACCACCCCCAGCAGTCCAGCAAGGCCCGCTACGCAGCAGCCCAGCAAAGGCCCAACAAACGACTCACTAACACCAGCATTTGCACTGAGACGATCAACCAGGGAAAGGAAGGCCCTAGATCGACTCACATTGTAAATAGTTACACTATTAACTTTGGGAGGGAGTGTTGTTATGTATGTAAACCTGTAAATAGCATGTATAACCACCAGAGGGCTTATCCCCTGGAGTCCCAAGGGATCCCACAATCCCTTGGGAGCACCTGTAAATAAGGAGGCCTCACAGGCTGGAGAGGCACTCTGAGATTTGTAATAAAGGACTATGGTCACACTTACTTTGAGCTTGCAGTATCTAGTCTGACTCTTTATTCAAGACATAACAGAAACCTTGTGCCGTATTTGACCCTGAGATGAGCTTCTAACCACATATCTGCTCCATCATCAAGATTGTCTAACTCCACCTCTGTAACATCACTCAACTCTGCTTCATCTCAACTCATCTACTGCTGAAACCCTCAGCCATGCCTTTGTTATCTTTAGACTTGGCAATTCAAATGCTCTCCTGTCCGGCCTCCCATCTTCCGCCCTCCATAAAATTGTGCTCATCCAAAACCTTGCTGCCTCTATCCTAACTTACATCAAGTCCTGCTCACTCATCATCCCTGTGCTCACTGTACTACATTGGTTCCCAGTCTGACAATGCCTCAGTTTTAAAATTCTCATTCTTGTTTTCAAATCACTCCATGGCCTAGTCCCTCCCTATCTCTATAACCTCCTCCAGCCCTCCTCCGAGATCTCTGTGCTCCTCCAGTTGTGGCCTCTTGTGCTTCCCCGATTTTAATCGCTCTACCATTGATGACCATGTCTTCAGCAGTCTAGGTCCTAAGCTCTGGAATTCCCTCGCTAATCCTCTTCGCCTCTCTACCTCTGCCTCCTTCTTTAAGACCTTACTTAAAACCTATCTTCATCTGTCCTAATATCTCCTTATGTATCTTGGTGTAAATTTTGTTTGGTAATGGCCCCGTGAAGCACCTTGGGACATTTAACTACTTTATAGGTGCTATATAAATGCAACTGTTGTTGAAGTGGTTAGGTCATTCCAAGCATGGGATTTACAAGCCTTTGGTTGTACAAGGAAGTGAAGCCTGAGGGAGTTAAGGAGTTCCACAATTTTGAAGACCTTGGAAAATTGAATTCAGCAGTGGAAGGACAAAAAAGGAGCTTGACAAAGGGGAAAATTGGACAAAATTGAAGAACCAGAAGGGGGAGCATAGTTTAAAAGAGTGATCGCACATGGGAATTAGACAGGATCTATCAGGGGAAATAAGCAGACTCACATGAACATTGAAAGGCAGGTAACAATAAATATGTAGGATTCATTGCTGACAGCAGTAACCCAAGTCCTTGAAAGGTCTCCTATTAAAAGAATAACTCTTTTCTTATTTCTTCCTCCTTTTACACCATCTGTTATATCAACACATAAATAGCACCGAGAATAGCAAAACAATAATTTTATGTTGTTACAGGAAGACAAAAGCCCCCGCATTGATAATGACTATTTTTTTAAATCTATCTTGGAGTCTGTTCCATGTTTCGCACACTGTTAAAGATGGAAACAAAATTAATTCACTGATCTACAATTGGACCATAGCCACAATGCTATAAATGCCAAACATTAGCTATTAGATCATAAAGGAGCATCTTAGCATCGAAAGAGTAATGCACCTTACTTTAAATTTTACTAAGAATAATACATCAGATTTATAAAGATGCTATTTAGCTAACAATTTTTCATACAGTATATAGTCTATCAGAGTCTGATAAATTCAACCTGATGGCTTTCCACTTAAGTTTGACTCATGGTCTCACTTACATTCTGCTTTCATTGTCCTCATATTCCAAGTGATACTTAACTTTCATGCAATTTATTTCCATTTTTATGTGACTTGGATTTGATATTGCTGTTTTATATCTAAAATGCACACAGAGTCTTATATACACAATGTATTTCAGAAATATACTACGATCCACATGGTCCTTTTTATGTATGTAACTATGTAATAAGTGCCACCAGAGGGCGCGACTGTTAGAGTCCTAATGATCACCTGCACACATGTGCAGGGCCAGTATTAAAGGTTGGCTGCCATGTTGTTTAGGCACTCTGGAGTTGCAATAAAGAAGACTAAGGTCGCACTAAGTTTAGCTCACAATACTCAACCTCGTGGAGTTCTTCTATATACAACAATTGGCGATGAGTAACAGAATAAGAACCTTCACGCAACCATGGCTGCCATTGGAATATTAAAGAGATTCATAGAGGGTGATGATTGGGAAGCCTTCGTCGAGCATCTCGACCAGTACTTCGGGTCAATGAGCTGGAAGGAGACACTAATGCGGTCAAGTGCAGGGCAGTTCTCCTCACCATCTGTGGACCTAAAATATACGGCCTCATCAAGAATCTGCTCGAACTGACAAAACCAACGGAGAAGGAATATACAGAGTTGTGCACACTGGTTCGGGACCACTTCAAACCGAAGGAGGGTATCCTCATGGCCAGATATTGTTTTTACACGCACCATCGTTCCGGGAGCCAGGATGTGGCAGATAATGTCGCCGACCTGAGACGCCTCGTGGGACCTTGCGATTTTGGAACTGCGTTGGGGTAAATGCTGCGGGACTTTTTAGTGCTGGGCATCAGCCGCGAGGTCATTCTTCGAAAGCTGCTGGCTGCTAAAGTCCTAGACCTGAGCAGGGCCATCGCGATCGGCCAGGCATGCATGGCCACGGATGATAACACCAACATCGAAGCTCACTGGCAAGTACTGTGTATAAAATGATGTCGCTAGCAGGCCGAACTGCATATGGCAGGGCCTATATGTCTGCGGCTGCAAGACCTGTGATGATTCAGAGTCCGCCATTGGGGGTGAAAGTGAATCAATTAGCATCGCATTGGCGCTGCGGGGATAATCATCGGGCCATCAATGTCGATTCAAGCACTACGTGTGCAAAGGCTGCGCAACGATGGGGCACCTTCAGCGAATGTGCAAACATGCTGCGACATACCACGTGGCACAGGATGATCGATCCGGTGCAGATCACACAGCACAGGCAACCCGACCCAAGGAAAAAGTGTATGGTGTACATACCTTCACCACGAAGAGCCCTCCTATAATGCTGAAAGTCAAATTAAATGGAGTTCCAATATCCATGGAGTTGGACATGGGTGCGAGTCAGTCAATAATGAGCCAGAAGGTATTCGAGAAATTGTGGGGCAATAAAGCACAAAGACACAAACTGAGCCCAATTAATGCAAAGCTTCATACCGACATCAAAGTGCTCATACCAGTCATTGGAAGTGCGGCAGTGAAGGTATCATATGATGGAGCTGTGCATGACCTATCATTGTGGATTGTTCCAGGCAATGGCCCAACGCTGTTCGGCAGAAGCTAGCTAGAAAAGATTAAATGGAATTGGAACGACCTCAAAGCACTATCTTCAGTGGATGACGCCTCGTGTGCTCAAGTGCTGAGCAAGTTCCCCTCGCTATTCGAACCAGGCATCGGCAACTTCACAGGTGCCAAGGTACAGATCCATCTAGGCCCCGATGCACGGCCCATCAATCACAAGGCTCGGGAAGTTCCGTACATGATGGGGGAGAAAGTTGAGATCGAACTGGACAGACACCAATGCGAAGGAATCGTAGCACCAGTCGAGTTCAACGAGTTGGCCAGTCCAATCGTTCCGGTGTTTGAAAAGCGATGGCATGGTCAGAATCTGTGGAGACTACAAGGTAACGATTAATCGAGTCTCACTTCAGGACCAGTACCCACTGCCCAAGGCGGATGACCTGTTCACAACATTAGCGGGGGGGGGAAGTTGTTCACCAAGTTGGACCTAACCTCCGCCTACATGACACAGGATCTGGCTGAATCTTCAAAAAGACTAACGTCCATCAACACACACAAAGGGCTGTTTATGTACCACAGGTGCCCTTTCGGGATTCGCTCGGTTGCAGCCATTTTCCAGAGAACTATGGAGAGTTTGCTGAAATCTGTTCCGCGCACCATTGTGTTTCAAGACGCCATCCTGATCACCATCGAACACCTACACAACCTGCAAGAGGATCTAAGTCATCTAGACAGAGTGGGATTCAGACTGAAATGCTCCAAGTGTGTTTTCCTGGCGCCAGAAGTTGAATTTTTGGGGAGAAAGATTGCAGCAGACGGCATCAGGTCCACGGACTCAAAGACAGAGGCCATCAAGAATGCATCCATACCACAGAATGTGATGGAGCTGTGTTCGTTCCTGGGACTCCTCAACTATTTCGGTAACTTTCTACCCGGGTTGAGCACGTTATATGGGCCTTTGCACATGTTGCTACGTAATGGTGATGACTGGGTTTGGGGCAAATCTCAAGACACAACCTTTGAGAAGGCCAGGAACCTGCTATGTTCAAATAAGTTACTTTTACACTATGACCCATGTAAATGTTTAGTGCTAGCTTGTGACGCCTCATCATACAGGGTCGGCTGAGTGATATAACAAGCCAATGTATCGGGCGACCTCCAAACAGTTGTATACGCGTCTAGAAGTCTGCCTAAGGCTGAGAGAGTCTATAGTATGGTCGAGAAAGAGGCGTTAGCATAGAAACATAGAAACATAGAAAATAGGTGCAGGAGCAGGCCATTCAGCCCTTCTAGCCTGCACCGCCATTCAATGAGTTCATGGCTGAACATGAAACTTCAGTACCCACTTCCTGCTTTCACGCCATACCCCTTGATCCCCCGAGTAGTAAGGACTTCATCTAACTCCCTTTTGAATATATTTAGTGAATTGGCCTCAACTACTTCCTGTGGTAGAGAATTCCACAGGTTCACCACTCTCTGGGTGAAGAAGTTTCTCCTTATCTCGGTCCTAAATGGCTTACCCCTTATCCTTAGACTGTGACCCCTGGTTCTGGACTTCCCCAACATTGGGAACATTCTTCCTGCATCCAACCTGTCCAAACCCGTCAGAATTTTAAACGTTTCTATGAGGTCCCCTCTCACTCTTCTGAACTCCAGTGAATACAAGCCCAGTTGATCCAGTCTTTCTTGATAGGTCAGTCCCACCATCCCGGGAATCAGTCTGGTGAATCTTCGCTGCACTCCCTCAATAGCAAGAATGTCCTTCCTCAAGTTAGGAGACCAAAACTGTACACAATACTCCAGGTGTGGCCTCACCAAGGCCCTGTACAACTGTAGCAACACCTCCCTGCCCCTGTACTCAAATCCCCTCGCTATGAAGGCCAACATGCCATTTGCTTTCTTAACCGCCTGCTGTACCTGCATGCCAACCTTCAATGACTGATGTACCATGACACCCAGGTCTCGTTGCACCTTCCCTTTTCCTAATCTGTCACCATTCAGATAATAGTCTGTCTCTCTGTTTTTACCACCAAAGTGGATAACCTCACATTTATCCACATTATACTTCATCTGCCACGCGTTTGCCCACTCACCTAACCTATCCAAGTCACTCTGTAGCCTCATAGCATCCTCCTCGCAGCTCACACTGCCACCCAACTTAGTGTCATCCGCAAATTTGGAGATACTACATTTAATCCCCTCATCTAAATCATTAATGTACAATGTAAACAGCTGGGGCCCCAGCACAGAACCCTGCGGTACCCCACTAGTCACTGCCTGCCATTCCGAAAAGTACCCATTTACTCCTACTCTTTGCTTCCTGTCTGACAACCAGTTCTCAATCCACGTCAGCACATTACCCCCAATCCCATGTGCTTTAACTTTGCACATTAATCTCCTGTGTGGGACCTTGTCGAAAGCCTTCTGAAAGTCCAAATATACCATATCAACTGGCACTCCTTTGTCCACTTTATTGGAAACATCCTCAAAAAATTCCAGAAGATTTGTCAAGCATGATCTCCCTTTCACAAATCCATGCTGACTTGGAACTATCATGTCACCATTTTCCAAATGCGCTGCTATGACATCCTTAATAATTGATTCCATCATTTTACCCACTACTGAGGTCAGGCTGACCGGTCTATAATTCCCTGCTTTCTCTCTCCCTCCTTTTTTAAAAAGTGGGGTTACATTGGCTACCCTCCACTCCATAGGAATTGATCCAGAGTCAATGGAATGTTGGAAAATGACTGTCAATGCATCCGCTATTTCCAAGGCCACCTCCTTAAGTACTCTGGGATGCAGTCCATCAGGCCCTGGGGATTTATCGGCCTTCAATCCCATCAATTTCCCCAACACAATTTCCCGACTAATAAAGATTTCCCTCAGTTCCTCCTCCTTACTAGACCCTCTGACCACTTTTATATCCGGAAGGTTGTTTGTGTCCTCCTTAGTGAATACTGAACCAAAGTACTTGTTCAATTGGTCTGCCATTTCTTTGTTCCCCGTTATGACTTCCCCTGATTCTGACTGCAGGGGACCTACGTTTGTCTTTACTAACCTTTTTCTCTTTACATACCTATAGAAACTTTTGCAATCCGCCTTAATGTTCCCTGCAAGCTTCTTCTCGTACTCCATTTTCCCTGCCCTAATCAAACCCTTTGTCCTCCTCTGCTGAGTTCTAAATTTCTCCCAGTCCCCAGGTTCGCTGCTATTTCTGGCCAATTTGTATGCCATTTCCTTGGCTTTAATACTATCCCTGATTTCCCTCGATAGCCACGGTTGAGCCACCTTCCCTTTTTTATTTTTACGCCAGACAGGAATGTACAATTGTTGTAATTCATCCATGCGGTCTCTAAATGTCTGCCATTGCCCATCCACAGTCAACCCCTTAAGTATCATTAGCCAATCTATCTTAGCCAATTCATGCCTCATACCTTCAAAGTTACCCTTCTTTAAGTTCTGGACCATGGTCTCTGAATTAACTGTTTCATTCTCCATCCTAATGCAGAATTCCACCATATTATGGTCACTCTTCCCCAAGGGGCCTCGCACAATGAGATTGCTAATTAATCCTCTCTCATTACACAACACCCAGTCTAAGATGGCCTCCCCCCTAGTTGGTTCCTCGACATATTGGTCTAGAAAACCATCCCTTATGCATTCCAGGAAATCCTCCTCCACCGTATTGCTTCCAGTTTGGCTAGCCCAATCTATGTGCATATTAAAGTCACCCATTATAACTGCTGAGTATATGGGGTTAAGAAAATGCACCAATACCTAATTGGACTACGGTTTGAGCTTGAAACTGACTACAAGCCACTCATTTCACTGTTTTAAGAAACCAAAGATATAAATACCAGTGCTTTGTCTCGCATCCAAAGTTGGGCATTAACATTATCCGCTTATGACTATGTTATCCGCCACAGACCAGGCACTGAAAACTGTGCCGATGCTCTCAGCCGGCTACCATTACTCACCACTGAGGTTGAAATGGCACAGCCTGCAGGCTTGCTACTGGTCATGGATGCTTTTGAGAGCGAGGGGTCACCCGTCACATTTCCCCAGATCAGGACCTGGACCAGCCAGAATCCTTTGCTATCATTAGCAAAGAGTTGCTTCCTAAATGGGAACTGGTCGGCCAGTCCCAGGGAAATGCAAGATGAAATTAAGCCGTTTCACCGACGCAAAATGAAATGTCCATCCAATCGGATTGTCTCTTATGGGGTAATCGTGTGGTTTTGCCAAAAAAAGGCAGGGAAACATTTATACGCAACCTACACAGTACCCACCCAGGCATGGTCATGATGAAAGCAATTGCCTGGTCGCATGTTTGGTGGTCCGGCATTGACTCGGACTTGGAGTCATGCGTGCATCAGTGCAACACTTGCTCGCAACTGAGCAATGCACCAAGGGAGGCTCCACTAAGTCTGTGGTCATGGCCCTCTAAACCGTGGTCCAGGATCCACGTAGATTTTGCCGGCCCCTTTCTAGGAAAGATGTTTTTAGTAGTTGTGGACGCTTACTCTAAATGGATTGAATGCATAATCATGTCGTCCAGCACGTCCACAGCCACCAATGACAGCCTCAGGGCCATGTTCGCCACCCGTGGCTTGCTCGACATCCTTGTCAGTGACAATGGACCATGTTTCACCAGCTCGGAATTCAACGAGTTTATGACCCACAATGGCATCAAGCATGTCAGGTCTGCTCTGTTTAAGCCCGCGTCCAATGGTCAAGCGGAGCAGGCAGTCCAAACAATCAAGCAGAGAATGAAATGCGTGACGGACGGCTCCCTGCAGACCTGCTTGTCTCGCACACTGCTCAGTTACCGGATGCGACCCCACTCGCTCACCGGGGTTCCCCCAGCTGAATTATTAATGAAGAGAGCCCTCAAAACAAGGCTCTCCCTAGTCCACCCGGATCTTAATGATCATGTGGAAACCTGGCGACACCGGCAGAACATGTATCACAATCGCGTGGCTGTTTCACGTGCCATTAATGTTAACGACCCTCTGTTTGTCCTGAATTACGATCATGGATTGCTGCCACTGTTTTGGCCAAGGGAGTGACTAGGGTGTCTATAATCAAACTGTTAAATGGCCAAACGTGCAGAAAGCATTAGGTCAGACCAAATTGTGATTTACTGACAACCAGGAACGACTTGAAGAGGACATCACCATCGACGATCCACCAACTCACACCCAACCAGCAATCGACCTCGCTGTCAATCACAAGGATGAACTCACCGTTCCTGACAGTCCGGTCAGACCATCCGCGATGCAGTGCAGCAATAGTCCGGCACACACGCCAGGGTTTGAACTTAGGCGATTATCAGGGAGTGAAGGGCTCTGGATCGCATCAACTTGTAAATAACTTGTACCGAAGACTTTTGGGGAGGAGTGATATTATGTATGTAACTATGTAATACTTGCCACCAGAGGGCGCGACTGTTGGAGTCCTAATGGTCACCTGCACACATGTGCAGGGCCAGTATAACAGGTTGGCTGCCATTTTGTTTAGGCACTCTGGAGTTGTAATAAAGAAGACTAAGGTAACACTAAGCTTAGCTCACAGTACTCAGCCTCGTGGAGTTCTTCTATACACAACAGTCCTGACAGCTACCAAGTGACTCAAGGGCAGGTCCTGGGACAGATCTTGTAACATCCTTTAACCTTATAACTCTTAGCTGGATTTTCAAGGGTTAGAACTATTCAAAGATCGAAGGGAAAGAAGACACGGAAAATACTGATGTCTAAAAATGTCAAATCAAATAGGCTTCATTATTCTGCTACAGTCCTGTTTCTTTTTATTTCTCAGGCAGCTCAGTAGTTCTAAAGGTCAAGGACTTCCCTCCAATTAGACTGTTATTGATTTCTGTGTCAAGGCTGCATGTCGTTCCAATCTGCCTGCACTGGCCAAGTGAGTTATTTCACTGAGGCTCAAATCTTCAATCTTTCAGGTCGAATGAGGAATTAAACAATTGATCCTACTCAGATGGATCCTCCTACTGGACAGCTGCAGAATGACACTGATATCAGTCATTAAGGACTCAGGGCATCAGATTCATATTTCCAGCTTGAAGGACTTTGTGTGGTGGGCGTGCCTCATCGCTCCTCATGACTGGAGTGAACTTCATGTGGATATGACATAATCTCCTCATTCCTCATGTTTGTCTGGGATACAGATCGATTACTGCTCCTCATTGGAGAAGAATATTGGGTGGGTACGGCTTCGACTGGCTGCTGATCCTAAATGGAGAAGGATGGTGGTAAAAAGTGAAAAATGGAGTAAGTAGATTGTCAGCTTACTTCGATGTTCAAACACGATTGACTTGCAAATACAGATGGGTATCTACTAGACCAACAGTATAGAAATGAATAGTGCAAATGAGACTACTGAAAGTACTTGTAATAGATCTGAGGGAGTGCTGCACTGTCGGAGGTGCCGTCTTTCGGATGAGACGTTAAACTGAGGCGCCTTCTGCTCTCTCAAGTGGACATAAAAGATCCAATGGCACTCTTTCAAATAAAAACAGGGGAGTTATCCTCGATATCCTGGCCAATATTTATTCCTCAATCAACATAACAAAAACAGATTATCTGGTTATTATCACATTGCTGTTTGTAGGAGCTTGCTTCTGAGCAAATTTGCTGCCGTGTTTCCTACATTACAATAGTGGCTGCACTCAAAAAGTACTTCATTGGCTGTAAAGCGCTTTGAGATGTCTGGTGGTTGTGAAAATGCTATATAAATCCAAGACTTTTTTCTTTCATTATCTCAAAGTGAAACTAGTGTAAGGGGTGGTCCCGGGAGTGAGGTTCACCTCTGACCTACTTGAGCGGTTCGAATCGCTCCCACTCTCTTGGGTTCTAGACTTTGGGTTTATTTGGGGGATGTGATAAAGAGCAAAAGAACTTTGACTTTATTACAGACAAGAAAATACAATGTAAAACTTAGAATTACTCTAATAAAGAACAATACCTTACACATTCAAAGAGGGTTACAGTAAAAATTACACCTCTCACCTCCCAATACCTAATTCTAGCTAAGTTAGACTCCAGGGAAGGCAGGGACTATGCTTACCAATCCTTTCTGGTCAGTTAGCGGTAGTTCGCGGTTTCGGGGTTTACTGGATTCTGCAGGTTCTGCTTGCCGTACCCCGAACATCGGAGAAGACTTCTTACTGCGCAATCTTCAGTTGGATTGAGTCCGCTGATGCGTAAGGTGCATTTTGGATCTATGGGGTAAGTACCCGGTTTCCTTGGTTAGAAATAGGTTCAAAGTCTCTTTAGGTAATGTTTTCACCTGTTGGTAGTCAGGCCTTAGATTGTAGAGTGGAAACTTTCGATTCTTCGGTTTCTTCCTGTTGAAGTTTTGTTTCAAGTTAGGTCGATCGCGGTGGTTTTTCGTTGGTACCACGTTGGCTGTGGTCGGTTGCTGCCGCGATGGTGATGTTCTTCCTTCCTTCAGGACTTCAGGACTTCGAGGCTGGAGAAGTTAGTTTACAACTGTCGCGTTGGTTTCTCTCCCTTCTGATGGCATAATCGTAGTATAGCACCTGGTGTAGTATGGCATACAGTGTCTCCTGAGGTAGTAGCAACCTTGTAGCTACCTAGCAGCCCAACCTCTGTTAAAAACAGGGGCCAGTTATACGGTTTGAGCTGTTCTAATCTTTGCGCCAAATCAGTTCAGAATTCTTTGTTTAAATTTGACGGGCTTGACTTTTCATTGTAATATTTTGTCGGGCTTATTAAAAGTTAATATGTCTTGGGTGGGTTGCATTTCTAAATCCATGTCCTGATGGAAATATTAGCTTGCTAATCGCAATGTTCTTTAGTGCTTGGTTTTTCGCATACAGGCTGTAGTGGGCCCTATGTTCTTATTCATGTTGAAGATGGCTTTTCTCAGTTTAGTTTGATGGCTGGCCATCTCTGAGTTATTGTTGTAATGTAAATGTTTCTTGTGGAGAAGGGTTTTCGAATATCCATTCCTCCAGACCATTTAACTTAGTCCCAACACCCAGACAGTTCCAATAATCAAGTGGGCTTCTTTAGTTCCTGAGGCCTGCCCACAGGCTTGAATTTGTCTTGTAAAAGTCCAAAATTCGACTAAGGTTCGCAGTTTCTTCCATAAGCAATTTAGGATTTCAAACTTTCTGGTAGTTAGTCCCAAATTAAATTTCCTTTCGAATGAGCCCAAACACTGCGGGGGGGGGGGTCTCGTGAATTTTTGCACCCTTCACTACTGCTGCAGTAACATCCATGGTAACAGTCATTGTACCAGCATTATTTATCTGAATTTGCTAACTACAGTTTTCTCAGCATGTTGAGTGGGGATATGCAATACCAACACAAGACACATTAATTAGTCAGCAATTAAAAGGCCGTAATTCAGGCCAAGGGAAAGCTGAACATCTTGATATCTGTAAGCATAGAAAGGAGGCTGTGCAATGCTGAAGCTAAATACAATGAGCAGGGAGACAGGCCTGAAAGCTTCTTGCATACCCCTTGCAGAGCAGAACCACGACATCAACAATAACAACTTGCATTTATACAAACATACGAAAATAAATGACAGGAAAAGACCAGCTGTTCCTTCAAGCCTGGCCCATACAGTCAAGGTGCATCTAAGTAGCATGGTCCCCAATGCCCCCTATGCACCAACAACCAGATAATCTCCAGAAGAAGCAAAAAAATAACAGATAAAAAACCTTAGGCTAATTCAGGTGGGGAAAAAATTGGGGAAATTCTCCTTGCACCCCTGAAGACTATCAAAACAAGTTCCAGGAGAATACAGTGATAGCGAACCTCATCACCCACTACCCCATCGACCTTTTAAATGCTGCCATCTCAGTCACAGACAGGAACTTGTCCAGCTTTCTGTTAAATACTTACAGCGAGTCCATATTTTCAGATTTTCAATCAGCACAAGCTGGCAACTTGTTCTAAAGGTCAGCCTCACCATCCTCCTTCGCCATATCTCCTTCGTTGTCCAACACTGAGGGACTGCCCTCCCATAGTCCAAACACAGCCAGCGCATTTCCAGCAATGGCTTCTTTTCCCATCCCTGCGCAACCACCTCTGGAATCCCCAAGGGTCCACCATTGGCTCTCTCCTTTACTTTATCCTCATGTTGCTGCTCAGTGCACCATCTGCAGAGATAGAATCTGCTTTATATGTATGCTAATGACACACAGATCTACCTTCCCATCACTTCCGCTCCATGATCACCTCGGTGTTATCAGACTGCTTGGATGTCATGGATGAGTTACAATATCCTCCAGGAAGACCAAAGCCACTGTTTTTGCCCACTTCAGACTTCATTGTCTAGCCAGTGAATTCATCTCCTTCCTTGGCCACTTGCTGAAGTAGACTGTATGGATTGGACCCAGAGCTGAGCTTCAAATTTCTCCTCCTATCCACCTCAAGAAAACTTACTTCCCATTCTACAACATTTCCAACATGTTCACCCCGACAGTATTCCCACTCTACTAAAACCCTTATGTATGCTTTTGTCACCTTTGGACTCAATTTTTCCAATGCCCTCCTTGTTCGTCTCCCATCCTTCACCAGCTTCAACTTATCCAAACTTTAACTGCTCCATTCTGTTCCAAACTCCTGCTTGCCCATCATTTGGTTCTCATCGACTTATATTGGCTCCCTGATCCCCTAAAATGTTGGATATAAAACCCTTGTCCTCATCTTCAAATCCCTCCGTGGTCTCACCTCACCCTATCTCTTCATCTTCTCCAGCATTCTAAGCCCACCCACACCTTTTGGCCTTCCAGCTCTTGCATCTTTTGTATCCCTGCCCTTTTGTGCCACTATTGGTGGCAGAGCCTTCATTCACCTTGGCCTGACTCTCTGGAAATCCTCCCAAACTCCTCCATCTCTCCACTTCTCTCTCTTTGAAAATCTCAAAATCCATATTTTCAACCAAGCTTTCAGTCATCTCTCCTAACACTTCCATCATGGCTCAGCATCAGTTCCTTTGTCTATTCCGTTTATTTTCTCTGCTCCAAGAGCACAAATGCATCAATTCTACTCTTATATATCCTCACTCTCCTGCTGTAGCCTATGGAAAAAAGTTACTTCCATGTCACCCTGCTGCTGTAAAACAAGTTGCCTCCTTATCACTCCCCTCTTGTGACCTACATTAAAACATTTCATCCACGCTTATTGCACAATATTGAGCCTTTGTTAAATGTTTCAATAAAAAAAACTCAATCCCAGACGTAGGTCTATACCCATGATTGAAGTAAAATGGTTAATTACAACTTTAGAGATGTTGGGCATTAGGGCCAACTACAGAGTGATATTGTGCAATACCTACAGTGCATTCAAAAATAGACAATAAACGACAGGAAGAATAAACAGCAACTGCATTTTACTGCTTGGTCGAAAGTGAGCAAATTCAGTAAAAATGCAAATTGTTGGGGGGATGAGAGCTGATTTTCATAAAAGCATCCTGTGATTTATTGTATTATCTAAATACTTCAGCAACACCATCTATCCTCCCCTAAAGCCCCAGAGCTCCATTCCTACAGGAACAACAGAGCAATTCATAGAGTTACCTCGGAAAGAAATTGTTTAAGAATGTGCCAAAGATTTTAATGCCCGGGGAGAAGCAAAATATATTCAATGTGTTCCAACATGCAACTCAATTCCTTCACAACATCCATAAACAGCAGAGGCCCAAATTAATCAAGTTACTAAAACCTGTGACTGAGATGACATTGACCAGTACAGCAGAAAATAAGACAATAATCATAACATTAGCATCCCTGACTCATTAAAAAGCACTGATTGATCACTCCAAAGCACCTTGACTGCCAAGAGCTCCCCTGGAGATTACACAAGGGCTGAACCGAGTGATCCTGCTTTCTACAATGCACCGCTCGGAACTACCTGCTGAACTCCATCCTTTTTGTATTCTTTCTATCGATTTTTGCTCTTCAATATTTAATAGAGCAGCTCTCTCACTCAACCTCGGGACTTCATCACCTGCCTTTACTTTATTTTTAACAATCCTTTTGTGTCAAGCCTCGTAAAGCGAAAACATTAGGTTCCAAGCTGACAAAAAAGGAGTAGGCGGTGGGTTCAACGGTGCCTTGTGCTGCTGTGCCGACTGTTATATAACAGAGATTAACACAAAAGGCACTATGAGCCAGCCAGTCTGCTATCAGGAGAATGAAATGTCTCTTCTTTTCCCAAATGGACAGAGCTACTGGATTAAAGCAATCCATCCACATATAAAACATCCTGACACTTTTATCCATGCTCCCTGGAGGGAAGCCCCCTATTCTCCGATTTTATTCCATTACATGACCGCCTGCAATAGGTACAAAGGTCCACAACAGTTTTGACAGTCTGTGAGGTCAGACTAATATTTCAGTTTGGCTGGAGCTCAACACTCGGTAAACACTGTAATTCATACCAATTGGCACGGTCACAATGGAATCTGGACACGAAGCAGCTGAAATGATGTTTCGCCCCCACTGCTCAACCTTTCATATATCAAAAGTTATTGAAAATGTCACTCTCAAAACATTCATAAAGGCCTCATGCTGTGGTGCCAGTCACTGTGTATAGGCACTTATGTCATGAGTTATGTTATTTGACTAAAGTCTGAATCTCTTGAGATTCACGATGTGGAAGATTAAAGTTGCATATATCAAAACAAGCAGAGTCATCCCATTAATTTTGACTTTGTATTTCATTGGCACCAGCAGCCAAACAGGGCAATACAGAATTGACTCACAATTCAGTAACATGACTGTTCAACTTGTAGTCAGCTCCTCATGAACCATTTGACTACATTGAGGAGGATCCTAAACTGCCCAATGTGAACACTGATTTGTAATTTCTTTCACCATAATTAAACTCCTTTTCAGGCTCAGTAAAATGCCAGCTTGTGAAGAGGGATAAAACCTCCTTTTGCCATTGCTCACAATGGGTTTCTATGCTCTGTATCTGTCCATTGTGCATTTGTGAGGTAGTGTTATATTTCTTGCCAGCAGTTGGGCAAGCAGCCACTATCCCAAAGGACCCAAAATTTTAAAAGCAGACCATTAGAGAAGATTTATGCATTTTTCCTGTGGATTCTACAGACACGAAAGCCGACCTGCAGGATTAGTGCTGCTCTTCTGGCTTGCAAGTGCCACAGTCCTGTCTCAGCACTAAAATCACTCTTGGATTGGAACTGCTGTCCCCAACTGCAGACACTTTCTTTGGAGTTGAAGGTATTAATTTGACAAGCATTGTTCTCCCTGATTTATATAGTGACAGGAACTTTCTAAGCAGTACATGAATTACCAGCTGCGTATATATGGTATAGTACAGGAGCTGCAATTAAATCGAAGATCCATATCCTGTCACAGTAAGGGCAGGCCCTCTCAGCGGCTTCCCCACAAAAAATATCTTGTGCTGTATTTATGAGGTCGTTGCTGGGATATTTGGTATCAGTGAGAATTCTGTTTTCCCACTAACATAGATATATATATATACTATTGCTGCTAGATATTTCAACTACTGTATACTTATTACAAACGTGCAATGATCGGCACCATTTATGCAAAGCCCACAGCTGGTGTTGACAAAAATGCTTAAACTATTCTCATGTTTAGATGGAGCAACATATTTATTTGCAGTTAATAATGAAGGAACAATTATAGTCAGGTGGCAGAATTCAATGATATGCAGGTAATACCAGAACATAATTATCTACAGGTGACCCAAGAGCATAATTATACATTAGGTAACAACAACATATTTATATGCAGGTGAAACAGGAACATATTTATGTGCAGGCAACACACACACACAATAATATACAGGGGAAGCAAGTACATTCCTTTTCTTATTTGGTATTTCTGCTATTGTTATTATTCTTCCTTATTTTTGGCGTGAATTGTTTAGCCCTCCCCTGCATTATCAGATTAATTTCTCTCTCACTGCCCTACCAATCCGTTCTATGGAGACATTAATACCAGTTTGATTTAGGCAAAGAGTTTCCCATCTGTACAGCTTCCCCCGACCCATAACTTGTCTCAATGGCTCAGAAATCTGAAACCTTCCCTTCTTCATCAGAACTACAAAGTCTTCATGTACTCCCCTCTAGGCAGTCAATCACATCCTTCCCTCTGCTTGACTGTTCCTCTCTATCTGTGGGGTATTTACCTTCTGAAATATGTCTTCCTGTTGTGGAATGTTACCCTGGCCCTTAAACTGAGAATTCTTCTGCGCAAGCAACTCAAGTCATTGGTATTGCAGGTTCTGAATATCCCACATCATGTATGCTGCATGCATCACAAGCCGAGCTCCTGACCCTGGCATTTCAATAATTGTAACTGTTGTGTTACTCTAGGATTAAGTCATTAAATCTAATTCCCACTTACCTGCCTGGTCTTGCAGATTCAAGCCTGCACGGACTCCAGTTCCAACCCAACTCCCTCCACTCATTCTGACATCATCTCCCTGAACTGGCTTTTTTGCAGAAAAAACTAATCAAATGCTGTGATATATTTTAAGGATATTTAACTTCAAGTTAAAAAAGAGCTATGCTTAGTATAGATCACTGGTGGGATAATGTTTGGTGCACAAAATGTTTAATCAAACACCCGGATGCTTCACAAGGAAATTTGATGATGAGTCAAAACAATCGAAGTTTGGACATTCTACCTTCAAAGGAACTTTGATATCTTAAAGAGGGTTCAGGGAAAAGTAATGCAGTGGTTCTAGATTTAGGGTTTTAAATTATGAGGAAAGATTTGCACAACTGAATTTGTTTTCGTGGCTAAAAAGATCATTTTTATAATGCTGAAAGGGACATTCCTTAAGTGGGTTACTTAATGTGGACCAACAGGGCAGAATTAAAGGAAGCAAATGCCAAATTAGTAAGGATCACTTAAAGGCAGAGATTAAAAAGTTTTTCTCCATAGATTAATGGAGATCCGGAACAGAGTTCGAACAAAAGTATTAAATGCTAGTTGATTAAATCGTTTAAAGAGGAGCTGGATGCATATTTAAGTCTGACGTCTTAAAGGATAAATGTGGATAATCAAGTCAGTAATGGAATGCTTTGCGGGTCTACTTCTAAACTTTCAGATGTTACAGCATCTTAGTAATTTGTCCAGAATGAATTGGCAATGTGTTGAACTTGGTTACGTGATAATCACCCAGATATTTTTTTCTAGGTATCCCAGACCTCTGCTTGTTTCGGTAATAGAAGTCTTAATGGCTGATGTAAATCATGGGATGGTGTGACCCAGGTATGTTACACGAATATAGCTACAGTCTACCACACCTCAGGTCTGTCAAAGGCAGCATTAATTAGTAAGAAATCTTTGCTGTGTGGTCAATCATTTGTTCTTTCCTTGAAAGATAAATGAAACTGCCTGCCCTCTGAACAGTACATCAATCACCTCCAATCATCCCCCATTCCTGAAATGACCACGTTTCCAAGAAATTGATAGTTGCTGTTAACTTCACAGCCACAGGCAGAGCAGTTGGAAACATTCTCCAAATCAGGTGTCACAGCTGGACCTAACTCAATCATAACCTCGCTGCTAAATCTGAACTTCTGAAAACCATTGGTCCCACAGCATGTAGTGATTAAAATGTAATCAGAATGCCCTTTCACATAGGTGAGGATGGGTTCTAGCTTTTCTCCTCCATGTTGTTATATTATCTTGTTGTTTCATGTTTCCTCTGACAATACTAGGCAAGGGCGAGTGATGAGACATCATCCATCGTAATGATCAAACTGGCAATCTTTAGTCCAGTGGTTAAGTAATACCAGAAAATGGTACTTGGATCCACACTCTGATAACTGGATTAATTGGTGTCTTTGTTCACAAGTGGTTAGTACTCAATTAAACCTCTGTTGATGAAATGTGGCATTGTGTTAACATTGTGTAAACCAGATATTAGTGCCAGATCTATCATATTTTAATTGCAACAGATAAAGGGGCTGAAATTCAGTGTCCCTGGAAGGACCATTAACGTGCATTTTAGGTGGCCGATTGGAAAAATAGATCAGCCACCGTGTCAGGGTGTATTGGCACCACCCCCCCGCCCCCCCCCCCACCGACGCATATTCAGCACGGTGGTGAGGGGCGGGAGGAGTTCCAGCGGTAAGCACTTCCACTGGAATCGGCGGGGTGAAGCAGCGGTAAAGGGGTTTCGGCCACAATCATCAGGGTGCGCACCGCTGCTACGCAGCCACACCACCCATATTCAGCACTTAAAAGAGAAGGTTTTTTTGGCAATGACCCCGTCAGGTTTTTGTGTTGGTCCACTTTGCCGTGGAACGTGACACCACTGGACGAGGTCAACGGATTATTCCAGCGATCGGGCCGATTTTTGGAGGAAAGTTTTACTTCTGTTTTTTGCCTGCATTGAACCTGCTGAGTGGTGTTCAGAGGTTTTGTGAGAGATCGGAGGACTTTCAGCTCTGTCTTTAGTGGAGGCCTGTAGGCCTCATTCAGTGCTCCAGAGGCCCGCTTGGCAGGATGCAGACTGGAAAGGAATGGGATCGGTGTTGGCAAGGGTACACCTGGTCAGACGCAGGAGAAGGTGTCGCTGTCAGGCAGCGGGCAAGGGAGGCAGCAGCCATGGCTGTCCAACAGAGAGAAGTGCCTGCAGATGTGTGCAGATTTGCAGCTGGAGAGGGTGGCCAGGAGGGAGATGGCATCAGGAGGAGGATGAGGTATGCTGAACACCACCACCCCCCCACCATCAAATAATGGGCCAGAAGCCTTGCCAGCAAGAGCCTCCAGAGGCTCCTGACAATCAGGAGAACCAGGAAGATGGGCATCATCCAGCTGCCAGGAGAGGTGGCCAACGCAGAGGTGGAGGAAGGAGACCCTACCCTCAAAGGGTCTACAGACCCCAGTTCTCCTTCCTCCAGCTCAATAATGAGCAACGCACGTAAAGGCTAAGATTTAAGAAAGAAGTACTCAGGGAGCTCTCCACTGTCCTGCGCGAAGATCTCCAGCCTCACACAACACTGAGAACTGCCCTGACTGTAGAGACCAAGGTCACCATCACGTTGAATTTTTATGCCACGGGGTCTTTCCAGTCTGCCACTGCAGATATTGGCAACATCTCGCAATTCTCCGCACATTGGTACATCCGGCAGGTCACTGATGCATTCTACAGTACATCTCCTTCCCCATGACAAGGGACAAACAGTGGAGCGGCAGGCTGGATTTGCTTGAATTGCAGGTTTCCCGAGGGTGCAGGGCACACATGTTGGGCTGAGGGCGCCACAACATCACTCCTAGATCTTTGTGAACCGCAAGGGGTTCCACTCGCTGAGTGTACAGCTCATGTGTGACCACCAGTGTCGAATCCTGGCAGTTGATGCGAGATACCCAGGAAACAGCCATGATTCCTTCATTCTACACCAGACCAGTGTGCCCGCCCTCTTCACAGGCCTAAATCAGGATTGTGGTTGGCTGCTCTGGGACAAGAGATATCCCCTGTCCACTTGGCAGCTTACTCCACTGTGGAACCCCAGGACAGTGCCAGAGCATGCATACAATGATGCTCATTGCGGCACCAGGTGCATCACTGAGTATTGCATTGGCATCCTTAAGCAGAGGTTCTGTTCCTGTTCCGGTCCGGTGGTACCTTGCAGTACTCTCCTCAACGGGTCTCCATAATCGTCGTGGTCTGCTGCATGCTGCATAACCTGGCCATCATGAGGGGACAGCTGCTGGAGGTCGAGCCAGCAGTACCACCTGAGGAGGAGGAGAAGGAGGAGGAGCAGGAGGAGGAGGATCCCTGTTGGCACCGAGCTAGGAGGCGTTGTCCCCATCGCAACCCTGCAAGAGAGGTGCAGCTGTGTCTCATAGCTGTTCGCTTCAGATAATCCCATCCAAACATGATTCTTCAGCTCCCACTTTCAATGGCCATCACAATGAGTGGCTTCACGCACAATTGCCCACTCCTAAATGGCCAGATATAAAGATTTATCAAGTTATTCAATTCAGCGCAAAAACACAACATAAACAATCAACTAACACCAATAATCATCTCTTACCCCTGTGCATGTCCTTTTAACACCTCTTACGCATGCCTAAGTGTATTCTCCCCTGTGGCTGCATCATGGGTCTGGGAAGGCTGCTGTGGTTGTTGTGTGGGAGTTACAGCTGTCCTTCGAGGACGCCCTCCAACACCTTCGGGCCTGGAAGGGCTGGGTGCAGACTGGCCAGCACCCTGGGAGGGTGCAGTCTGGCTTGGTGCGAGTGGAACCATGCATGGAGGCACCGGCGGAGTGACAGTTCTGGGGCCAGGAATGCTGTGATCCTGAGAGAGCACATCATCAGGATCCTGGTCTGAGGAGCCTGCGACACTCCCCAGGGGCGGCACATTACCACCAGCGCCAAGCTGAGGGAGGTCAGGTCGGTGGACCATGGACCATGTTGGATCCAGCTGCGAACGCAACACTGAGGTGTCTGGTGGCATCGAGCAGAGACTGCATGAGAGCAGCCAGAGTCTCAAATCCACCAGAGATGGCAGCAGTTTGACGCTCCATGACAGCACTAAGATGCTCCGTGACCTGTTTATCAGAGAGCATGAGAGCATTCTGTGCTTCCAGTGCCGCGGCCATCATCTCCAATCCAGCACCTATGCGATCGTTTGCTCGCGCCTGTGCCGAAATAGCAGCTGTCACATCACCTCCAGGTTGCGGCATCACAGATGGTTCTGCACGGACACTCTGGGAGTCCACCGTCGCCTGAAGACTGGCAATGATGGGCTCCATGGTGTGCGCAGAGCTGTCGTCTATGCAGGAGGCAGAATCCGCCACATTCCTGACCACTTCCAACAGCCTCTCTGGCACCTTTTTCAGTGCCCCCAACATCTGGGAATGCATAGCCTCCACCCTGGTACATCGATGGCATCATCTGAGTCCTCGTCGGCAGAACTCCGGTGCGGACTCGCACCCCCGCCCCCCCCCCCCGGAGAGGTGGCACCTGAGGTTGCCGAGCCCCATCACCATGCTGCAGCCCACTAGACCCCGGTGCAATACCCGGTGCCGCCCCACCTACCACGTCAACTATTTCAAAGCGCGCACTCACACCAGTACCTGAGCTGGCGCGCGTGGGTGGAAGCAGTGACACACTTGTGCCATCTGTGTCCTCCTCCTCCTCCTCATCCTCATCAGTCATATCGATGAGCTGGGGAGTGCTAACAAAGGTCTCTTCAGTGCTTGAGGCCTCAATTTCACCATTACTGCTTGTGGAAATTGGAGGGATTCTGTCCACAGGCCTGTGCTGCAGGCATCCAGCTGTTCTCACAGGTGGTGCTTCCCTTTCTCCTGTGCTTCCACTCGGGTGTGTTATCTGCAAGCATAAATGGGAGAAGTGCTGCTGCGAGGGGGAGGTGAGGGGTGAAGGCATAGAAGATGCAACTAGCAGACTTCCATGAAGGAAAGGAACAGTAGGCACTGGCGCATTGAAGGAGATTGTGCACTAAAGGAGGGCCTTCCCTTACCCACATCGGCGTCAGCACTACCGTCGGCCACAGGGAATGCAGCATAGCCGCCGACCAACGCCTGAGCCCTCTGCTCCAGAGGTGTGAGGACCTCCATGTCTGCGTCGCCACCCCTGGTCATCCTTTCTCAGCTCTATTGTGAGCCAGTTTAGTCTGCAAAAGAAAGCATGGTTGGTGAGTACGACTGTGATGACGCATCAGAAATGAGTGCACAAGTGCTTGCCTGTGACATGCAGCTGAAAGTGTGAGACGAAAGGGAGCCTGCAATGCAAGAATACACATATGTATAGAAGCGTGAACCATGAAATGCTGCTTGAGTGACTAAAGAGTGAGTATGGGAAATAAGAGCATGTTGAAGGAGAATGTCACAGATGCAAGGTCAGCAGTTGGTGGAAGAGGTACTCACTTTCACAAGCTGGATTATGTTGTGGAATCTCTTCTTGCACTGCACTGGAGTCTTCTGATGGATGGAGGTGCCTGACACCTCCTGTGCAATCTCAGTCCACACATTATTATTCACCTGCCTGCTGCCACGTCTGAAAACATCAGTCAATGTCTATCCTCCACACTTCACTCCAACTCTGTAAAGCAGTTCGCCCTCCTTCCTGCTCTCATGCTAGCCATCCTTCAACCCAACTGCTTCCCTCCTCAGGGCCTAGCTGCAAACCCTGGCCTTTTAAAAGGCCACGGAGCAGCTGGCTCACTAGAAACACTTACCCACATGCTGAATTTCTCCGTGGCAATTCTGCTCCAGTTAAGACAGCCACACTGCTGAAAATTGTACTTTGGAAGGGCTCCTTAGTGCTGGAACCGATTTTTCAACTTTTTTAGCTGATTATGGATCCGGCCATGTCCGCAAAAAGAGGAGCGCCAGCTCGTCAGAGAGGTCCTGAATTTTGGCCTCAAAGTCTTTTTTACATTGGGAAAATTGCGTCTCTTATTATGCTGCAGGATTTACAAATATGGATCAGAAAGTCATATTGCTAGCCTGAAGTTTTGCAAGGTTGCTTTCATGGATCAGGCAGAAATCTTGCAAAATCCTATCTTGCAAATTTTCCCTGTGGTCATTTGATAGAGTAAATTAGGATCAACTGCTTTCACTGGCAGGAGGGTCAGTAACCAAAGGACATAGATTTAAGATAATTGGTAAAAGAACCAGAGGGGAGTTGAGGAGATTCTTTTTATGCAATGATTGGTTATGATCTGGATTACACTGCTTGAAAGAATGGCGGAAGCATAGAAACATAGAAATTAGGTGCAGGAGCAGACCATTCGGCCCTTCGAGCCTGCACCAGCCCATTCAATAAGATCATGGCTGATCATTCAACCTCAGTACCCCTTTCCTGCTTTCTCTCCATACCCCTTGATCCCTTTGGATGTAAGGATCATATCTAACTCCCTTTTGAAAATCTCTAACGAACTGGCCTCAACAACTTTCTGTTTTAGAGAATTCCACAGGTTAACCATTCTCTGAGTGAAGAAGTTTCTCCTCATCTCGGTCCTAAATGGCTTACCCCTTATTCTTAGACTCTGACCCCTGGTTCTGGAACTCCCCAGCAACGGGAACATTCTTCCTGCCTCTAACCTGTCCAATCCCGTCAGAATTTTATATGTTTCTGTAATGTCTGTAAGCTTGTAATGTTTGTAGCTCCACACTGTGGATGTGGACGTGTTGTGTACTGCAACTGCAGAGTTAATAATAAACAGAACCAGGCAGATTCCGGAGGCTTCCGAGAGAGAGCTGCCTGCCATGTTAGAAGCTGTGTGTGCTTGTGCTCTGTGAATATATCACATTTGGCGATGAGGATGTGATTTTTCGGATGATTTAAAGCTTAAATTTTGTTGGGGAATGATTCAGCCAGCCGACAGAGAGACTTTGGAAGTTTCTGTCTTTGGAAAAAAGCTACAAAATCCAAGGTAAAATACCGCACACGGTGTGAACAGCTGGAGATTAAAATGGCAGGTGTAATCGGACATTTGGAGGAATATAGACACAACCGGGAACGTTTTAAAGCGTATGTGGATTGGCTAGAAATGTATTTCACTGCAAATAACATAATCGAAGTTCCAGACAATGCAGTCCAGAACCGGGCTGTGTTGGAACGTAAGAAAGCGATCTTATTATCGGAGGCAGGACCGGCATTGTATGAAACCCTTGTAAATCTGCTTGTGCCTGACGAGCCAAAGGTCACAATGCTTAAAGAGATTTTAACGAAGCTGGAGCAGCACTATAACCCCAAATCATTAGAAATTGCTGAAAGCTATCATTTTGGGATTCAGAATCAAAAGACTGATGCAAATATCAGTGATTACATCGTAGCATTAAAAAAGCTATCGATGCACTGTAATTTTGGAAACTTTCAAAACCGAGCATTACGGGATTGTTTTGTTTGTGAGGTGAAAAATGATGCGATCAGAAGGAAGTTATTGATGACGGATGACTTGACTTTTGAGACTGCTTGTCAGACAGCGAGGTCGATGGGCATGGCCGAACGATATTCCCGACAATTAAATAATAATTACGGTCGTCAGCCAACCAAGGTAAATCACCTGCAGGTTTAAAGTAAAAGATGGTGGTGGTCCAAAGTTTCAGAGACTGGAAATTCTAACAGAGCTTTGAAGTCGTGCTATAGATGCCTGGGACAACACATTGCTCAAAGTTGTCCATACGTGAAGGCAAAGTGTGTCTTCTGCAGAAAGACTGGGCATCTTGCAAAGGCATGCCGACTGAAGGGTAAATCAGTTTTTAAAGCTATGAGTCCAGCGTTCAAAACTATGAGTAGAAATCCCTAGAGACTACATAGCATGGAAGAACAACAACAGGACGAGGAGATGTTAGAGTTACACATCATCAGGAGCACGAGGTTAATGGACAGTGATTTGGAAAGCATCAAAATCCACATAGATGTTGCGGGATTCAAGATACCAATGGAAATTGACACGGGTGCATCCGTGAGTGTAGTACCGGAGTCGCTGTACCTCGACAAATTGCGTGATTTCCAACTGGAGAAATCCAAGATAGATGCACTCAAGCAGAAAGTTAAGCAAGAACTCAAAAGACTAGAGGCTGAGAACATTATTTGCAAGATAGATCGATGTAATTGGGCTACACCCATTGTTGTTGTATCTAAGTCCGATGGTAAGGTAAGATTGTGTGGCGGTTATAAAGTAACCGTAAACCAGGTTCTAGAGGGTAATGTCCCCAATACATTGCCAAATATAGAACATTTGTTCACAACACTGACAGGTGGTCAGATCTTCTCAAAACTGGAGTTTACGAATGCCTACTTACAGCTTGAACTAGATGAGGAGTCCAAGTCATGTTTGATTATAAATACTCATCTAGGCCTATGTCAATTTAATAGGCTACCATTTGGAGTGTCTTTCGCCCTTGCCATATTCCACGGGGTGATGAACCAGATTTTGCAATGTATTGAAGGGGTAGTATATTATTTGGATGGCATACTAATTTCAGCACCAAATAGGCAAATTCATAATAACATATTGAATGAAGTCCTCAAACGGCTAGAGAAGCACAGAGTACGAGTGTCTGCTGGTAAGTGTGATTTATTTAAAAATTCAGTGGAGTACTTAGGGTACAGAGAAGACAAAGATGGTTTACATCCAACCATTGAAAAATTGGATGCAATTAGAAATGCACCCACTCCCAGGAATGTCACTGAACTTCGTTCATTCTTGGGTCTTTTGAACTATTATGGGAAGTTCCTTCCAAATTTGGCTACAGTATTACATCCACTGAATGAACTTTTGAAAAAACAGGTCCATTGGAAGTGGTCAAAAGAATGCGATGCAGCATTCAAGGATTGTAAAAGCAAATTGGTAGAGAGCACCATGTTAGTTCACTATGACATATCTAAGGAGATTAAGCTAGCATGTGACGCCTCTCCGCATGGAGTTGGGGCAGTGATCTCTCATGTATCATGTAGTGGGGAGGAGAGACCAATTGTTTTTTCTTCATGCACTCTCAGTGCCAGTGAGAGTAATTATATGCAAATTGAAAGGGAAGCTTTGGCATTAATTTTTGGGGTCAAGAAGTTTCACAAATACTTGTATGGTCACAAGTTTACCATCGTTAAGGACCATAAGCCCCTAACAGCAATCCTCCATCCAAAGTCAAAAGTCCCCAGTTCCAACATTAGCTGCAGCCCGAATGCAGAGATGGGTTTTGATTTTGTCAGCATATACATATGATATTGAATACAGATCAGCTGATCACAGTAATACTGATGCAATGTCTAGATTGCCTTCCCCATCACAAGTTACACCCGATAGGGAAGAAGTGTTTTATTTTTCATACATTGATGAACTGCCAGTCACAGCTGAAGAGATTGGTAGAGCAACCAAACGTGAGCCAGTGATGTCAAAGGTGTATGAGTATATTGCAAATGGATGACCAAACCAGGTAACAAACAAAGATACACATCCACTCTTCATTCGTAGGAATGAATTATCAGTCGATAAAGATTGTGGGGTGGAAGATTGGTTATACCAAATAAATTCAGGTCCAAATTATTAGGAGACTTCCATGACCAGCACCTGGGAATGTGCTTGACCAAGAGTTTTGCACGCAGTTATTTATGGTGGCCAGGTCTTGATAAAGAGATAGAGTACATCGTGAGTCAGTGTACGACATGTCAATCGGTAAGCAAGCAATCACCACCAGTACCATTACAGCCATGGAAATAGCCTCCCAGGGTGTGGCAAAGGCTACATATTGATTTTACTGAGTTAGAAGGACAACAATTGTTCATTGTGATTGATAGCCATTCAAAGTGGGTTGAGGTGTTTTCAATGTGGAAAATAACAACAAGTAAAACATTGGACATTTTGCGAAAATTATTTTCTTCATTTGGCCTCCCTGAAGAGATTGTTTCAGATAATGGACCACAAATTCATTCAGAAGAATTTGTACAATTCACGAGCAAAAATGGTGTGAAACATACCAAGGTTCCACCATACCATCCTGCTTCGAATGGTGCAGCAGAGCACACTGTACAAATTGTAAAATGTGCCCTCATAAAACAAATGTTAGATCCAAATCCAAGGAAATGACAGCTGTCATTGGATCACAAATTGGCTAATTTTTTGATTACATGTCGAAATACTCCTCATACAACTACTGGTAGAACTCCAGCAGAGTTATTTTTCAAACGACAGCCATGAACCAGATTCTCGTTGTTAAAGCCGAATTTTGCACAGTCCGTAGTAGAGACACAATTAAGACCGAAAGAGAATCGTGATAGAGGTAGAGTAAAAGAGAAAAGTGTGAAATTAAAACAGAAGGTGAGAGTGATGAAGCATCACCATAAATGGTTAAAGTGGTTACCAGGAAGAGTGGTGAAGATATGTGGTCCTCGCACATATTTGGTAAAGATGTTTGATAATGGACTGGTTAGGTTTGTTCATATTGATCATATTTTACCTACAGACATGGAAGGAGTTGAAGGTGGGAATGATTCAATTATTTCTGACTCATCAGATAGTTTTGATACGCCAGTAGCAAATCTTAAATCCAATGTACTGGAAACAAATCCAGGAGAGAATCAGAATGAAAGTCTGAGTCCGAGTCAGGAAAACAAAGAGCCTGAAGTTAGAGTGAGTTCAAATGAAAATCAAGGAAATTCCGTGGAGGAAAATGTTCCTCAGGATAAGCCTCGAATGAGTGTTAAATCGACACCAGGTTTGGAAGGTTCTGTTCGAGAGTGAGGGTATCCTCTTCGAAACAGAAAACAAGTGGTAAAGTTAAACTTGTAAATATGGGGGGGAAAAAGTTATATCCTGTGTTATGTATAAACATGAAAGTTATTTTTGATATTTGTTATAATAACTTCTTCATTAAGGAGGGAGAAGTGTAATATCTGTAAGCTTGTAATGTTTGTAGCTCCACACTGTGGATGTGGACGTATTGTGTACTGCAACTGCAGAGTTAATAATAAACAGAACCAGGCAGATTCCAGAGGCTTCCGAGAGAGCGCTGCCTGCTATGTTGGAAGCTGTGTGTGCTTGTGCTCTGTGAATATATCACAGTTTCTATGAGATCCCCTCTCATTCTTCTAAACTCCAGTGGATACAAGCCCAGTTGATCCAGTCTCTCCTCATATGTCAGTCCTGCCATCCCGGGAATCAATCTGGTGAACCTTCACTGTACTCCCTCAATAGCAAGAACGTCCTTCCTCAGATTAGGAGACCAAAACTCAAAACAATATTCCAGGTGTGGCCTCACCAAGGCTCTGTACAAGTTCAGTAAGACCTCCTGCTCCTATACTCAAATCCCCTAGCTATGAAGGCAAACATGCCATTTGCCTTCTTCACCGCCTGCTGTACCTGCATGCCAAACTTCAATGACTGATGTACCATGACACCCAGGTCTCATTGCACCTCCCCTTTTCCTAATCTGTCACCATTCAGATTATATTCTGTCTTCCTGTTTTTGCCACCAAAGTGGATAACCTCATATTTATCCACATTATACTGCATCTGCCATGCATTTGCCCACTCACCTAACCTGTCCAAGTCATCCTGCAGCCTCTTAGTGTCCTCCTCACAGCTCACACTGTTACCCAGGTTAGTGTCATCTGCAAACTTGGAGATATTACATTCAATTCCTTCATCTAAATCATTGATATATATTGTAAATAGCTGGGGTCCCAGCACTGAAACCTGAGGCACCCCACTGGTCACTGCCTGACAGCAAGCAGATTCAATAGTGACTTTCTAAAGGGAATTAGATATGTACTTGAATTGCAAAAAAAATGGAAAACTATGGGGAAAGAGCAGGGGACACTGGATAGCTCTTTCAAAGAGCCGTTTCAGGCAAGATGGGCTGAATGGCTTCTTTCTGTGCTGTACCATTCAATGATTTTCCTTTCAATTTGAGGAAAGTCTGTGACAGTGCAGACTGCACATGGCCTGTTACAAGGAACAAGCTCAATGGACCAAATAGCTTTTTCTGGTTAGATACCTTTTATTTTTTTACCACCTATTGTTGCTCTAGTCCTATTCATACAGTAATCACCTACAGTTATACTAGTCTCCAGTATATACACTAACACTACTTACACTAGTTCCTGGTACATATACTAACCATTTATGCTCACATTAGGCCCGGTATATAAAATAATCCTCTTTATTTTATGTCTCTGGTATCAGAATGAGGCTTGGCTAGACTGTTGTTGACGTTTCAATTCTTCATCTTAGCCTTGGTTTGGGAAGAACTGGCATTGAACACAAGGCTCTGTCAGTGAAGGCTCGACTTTTTGATTAAACTACCTGTTGTCTTTCACCACCTCAACATGTGAAGTCACAGGGGGTCAATTTCCTAACTGTTGTCAGCGCATTAGTGGTGTAAACATGGTGCAGGAAATTCTGGAAAATCAGGTGACAGCCATTTCCGCGTGATTTTTACCATGAAAATACTTCTCCCTAGTTCTCTTGTGCTTTTTGAGCCTTCCTGCAATCCACCTGCCAAGTCCCGACTCAATCTTTTGCAAACATCAAGGTAAGGGATAGAGTTGCAGTTCTCAGTTGCCTGGTTTTGCAATCCTAATGCACTCTCGGTTACTTAGATGAAGACTTATAAGGTGCAGCTGCTGCTAGGATCAACTGATCAAGGCAGGAAGTGAGAATTTCCTGACAAAGAAAAGTTTGGATATTTTAGAAACAGATTTCTGCTTTTTAAAATTTCTATATCGCCCAGCATATGAAGGGACCAAAATTGAACACAATATTCCAAATACAATCTAACCAGGGTCTTGTACAAAACGATGTACTTTGTTTTATATTGAGTAGTTCAATTTATGCAATCTAATACCCTGTTTGGTTTGGCGATGGCTTCTCAGCATTGGTCATGAATCTTTAGAGAGTTATGTGCAATAACACCAAGATCCCTTTCTCTCAACTGATTTAAATTTGGCACGATGCAACGTGTAAGTACCCTTGGTATTGATCCTACCATAGTGCATTACCCTGCACTAAGTTAAAGGCCGTCTGCCAGAGTTTAGCCCATTCCCCCAGCACATTTGGATCTGCTTGCAGAAGTTCCATTTCCTGCATGGTTCTAACATTCGCATAAATTTTTATGCCATCTGCTATCTTGCCGACCATTCCCTCAACAACTACAGTTAGGTCATGAACATAGTAAAAAGCAATGGCCACTATACAGATCTCTGCAGACCTCCAAGCAGATTATAGCCATTAACCACAGCATCCAGCCTAATGTAACTAATTCCTAATCCATTGTAATAGCTCTCAACCGATAACACAAGATTCTGTCTTAAGTGCACATTCTAGTGAGTTCCAAAGTACATACAATCAACCTTATCTTTCTTAGTGGTATACTTCCATTGGGGCCTACACGTGCCTTTCTTTCTCTTATTCTTGTGCTTCTTCTCAGTGCCACTTGAGGGCCAGGGTCACAGGAGATGGTTGGATCCTTGTGCTGTACAAAAGGCTCACAGGACAGAGATGACCCTCATCTCACGGCAGCTTGTTCCTGGCAGGAAACTGCTGCTGGCTGCATCATTGCAATTTGCTTCTGGGCAGCCTGGTCTTGATTTCCACATTGCACTGGCATGGCTGAGGCAGGAAGCTGGAGGCCCGACATATGCTGCTGTCCGAAGAGAGAGCAGTATCATGCAGCTAGGACTCCTGGGTGACCTGGTCTTCATCATTCTATTCATAGTCCACCAGGACAAAATCTCTTTCTGGCTGATCCTTTACCACCTCACCAACATTGTAATTTATGCATCTGTGAGTATGCTTGCAGGTTTGTAGAGCTGTTGCATTGGGAGTGGCTTAGCCAGTCACGTGATGTTCACAGACTAAATAAAACCCGAGCCAGTTGGGTTTGGGGGATCCATGATGAAGCAGGTGGTTGATGGCCTGGTGAATGAACTGGTAATGTGTAGTGTGATTGTTAAACCTTTTGCTAATAAACCAACTAGATCTTAATAGCAAAGTTTTGCAGGAATTCTTAAACAAAGAACCCATGAATCAAATACATTACAATCATCACCGTCCTCCTCTTTGGTGGATATGTAGGAAAGGAGGGTAGAGCTGAAGAATGAGTGTGAAATACTCCCTTGGGATTAAGGAGACAGAGAAGAGGGTGAAAGCTTCTGGCTGTGTGGTGCTTCGCAGGGATGCGCCCTGGGTTAGGTGGCAGCAATATGCCACTGACATCGACATCTCCCTCTGCAAAAACAGAGTTCCTCCCCACAGGCTCCACAGCTTTATCCTCGAAGGGGATGAGGTATTCCAAGGTGGGGATGCCCCTCCAGTGGTTTTCCTCTGGTGGGCATTGTCTGCAATTTCTCCTACAAGTATGATAAAAAAAGATTGATGAGACATACAGTGAAGTTACCTGAGAGTCAACTGAGAGTTACCATTCCTTCTTTACCTGATTTTCCCCCAGTCTGCTGCTGAATTGCGCAGGCTAAACTGTCTTTTTAAAGGCTGCACTGCAGTTTCTATGTACTTCAGCTGCAGCCGTTTTACACCATTGTCCACTATTTTACCTCCGGGTGGAGAAACCAGGCCCGAGCTACTTTGAGTCCTAGCTGCCTGCTCAGAAGAGCAGGTTAAAATTACAGCTGCCAGGAAACTGGAAGTTCCAGGGCAAGTTAGTAACTCAGAGCATTTTAACTGCCTACTTGCCCAGTTTATGCAGAGCGGGTAGGATTAAAAGCGCTTCTCTGCACAAAAATAATCAAGGTTCTCACATAAACGTTTGAGATCTGTCTTCTAGTCCTAACCTGAACCTCAGTGTTGCATCTAGTGGTCTGCACTCAACCCTTGAAGCTTTTCCCTGTAGTTTTCACTTGCAGCTATGAATTGTGTCTTTTCAACAACAACAACATATTTTATTTATATAGCGCCTTTAACGTAGTAAAATATCCTAAGGCACTTCACAGCAGTGTTATAAAACAAAACAAATAAATTTGATACCGAGCCACATAAGAAGAAATTACGGCAGATGAGCAAAAGCTTGGTCAAAGAGGTAGGTTTTAAGGAGCGTCTTAAAGGAGGAAAGAGAGGTAGCGAGACGGAGAGGTTTAGGCAGGGAGTTCTAGAGCTTAGGGCTGAGGCAGCTGAAGGCACAGCCACCGATGGTTGAGCAGTTATATTCACTCCCACCAATGTCTTAGATATGCCTCTAGCTGTCTTTGCCTGAGCCTCTGACTATTTCTTCTGTTCTGTACCAAAAACTGTTTAATGTCCAGTGAAATCATTGAGTCCTTGAATCATTGTGTGCAAAGTTGAACCTCTCTGTCCAGTGTTATGGCTCTCATTTGCTATATTTAGTTCTTATTGTGATTTGGAGACTACTGGTCAATGAAAATAACCCATAAAAGCACGTGAATTGCATTACTTTAAAAAATGTATGCAAATCAGCGCAAAAAATGGAGTGTTGTTTTAAGTAAAATGAAAAATGGTGCCAGTACTAAAATGGTTAATTGCAAAGAATTTGGTTGAAGGCTTCTTGTAGACTTTGTAACAGAAGAGATGTTTAATTCCTTTGCACATAATGACCTTTACACAGAGCCATGTTAAGTCACAGCAGATAGAGTGAGCAGTAATTTAACTCACGAAGCTCTTCATCAAGCAAGATTTCACACATCTGCCATACACAGTATACTGGGGAGGATGACATTTTCTCTAATTGGGCTGCATTTAAAGAGAATCCAGTCTGAAAATAAAATTACATTTCCCAGGAAGAAACATTCATCTTAATTCAAGGGCATTAATAAAACTATAAAAAAACACACTGGCTTTATACAGCCAGAGGTGTCTAAAGGAATAGTATTTAGATGTCAGTAGCTGCAATCCCCGGGACATTGACCGATTGTTTCCGTGATAAACAACTGTAGCACCAATCACTTCAGCAGTCAAATTCATCAAAATAAATACTTTTGCTTTATAATGGGCACATGAAGAATCTACTCTTCACTGTAATGATGTGTGAATCTGGCCAATAAGTCCTTGGATTCTAATTCATTTCTGAGAGTCAAGGTCACTTTTGACCTTGATCCCACAGAGTTCCACTCATTGTTTATGTTAATTGACATTTCTCTCATTTCCTTCCTTAATGCATGAGGTTGAAAGGCAGAACTATAAATATAATGATAGCTGGGTCTGTTTCAATATGTCACGGAATGAGTAAATGCACAGTTGGATAATTGGTATCAGTGAATCGTTGGAAAGAAAGGACATTGGAAGAGTAAATTGGGTTGGCTTTGGTAGAAAGTAGGAAGATGTGAATGAAAAAAACGAACAAAGCTGCATCTAGAAAGTGCCTCATTTTCTTTAGAATGTCCCAAAATGCTCACAACCAATGAATGACTTTTGAAGTGCGGTTGCTATTGGGCAAATACAACCGACAATGGGCTAGAAATTCGGTATCGCCTGCTTTGAGGCGGTGACGCTGCCGGAGGGCGATCTTTAACGCTGGTCAATGTCTACCGCCTGAACGTGCGATATTCAGTTGTATCACCCCAAACAGAGAGTGGAGTGCGAGGGGACTCCTCTTAGGGCGCTAAAGGCACATCGCGGGGCGGTTGCGCGGGAGCGCTTCTCAAGTTGAAACGCTAGGATACCGGCAACCACAGCCTGTATCCTAGCCTTCCACAGGTAAGAGAGGTAAGTAATTGTTAAAAAATGTAAGTCTCAACACTTACCTCTTCATTCCCTGCGATATCGCCCCAGGATCCTCTGTACGCCGTCTGCTTCCCTCTGTCGGGAGTAACGCCAGGCACACGGAGGCAAAAGCAGTCAATTTCGGAAACGCGTCGCAAAGGGAGTGTTGCACACTCTTGACGTCACCAAGTGAGTGGCTCTAGTGTGCGCAGTGCTAAACGACAGCACCGCCGCTAAACCACCAATGAAATTCCAGGCAGGCTGTCAAAGCACGGCGCTCAGGCGGTCCCTGAACGCCCTCTCTGGCGTTAATGGTGGCGCTAAACAATCGAATTTCTTCCCCAATTTGTTCACAATAAGGTCTCAGAAATTGAAAACAAATAAATAGCCAATTAATCTGTTTTTGTGGCGTTGGTTGAAGGAGGAATGTAAGCTGGGACACCAGGAGAACTTCTGGCTCTTCTTTGAAACCGTGCCCTGGGATCTTTTGCATCCACCGCACCTGGATTAACGTTTTTTTTCTGAAAGCTGGCACCTCTGGCATTGCAGCATTCCCTCAGTACTGCACTGACATGAGCTTAAGTCTATATTGTGGCTTGAACCTACAATCTTCTGAGTTCTACCGCTGATTCAATCTGACACTTAAGGCATATTATCATTTTCCACATCAGTTTCCAAGCACTGTAGACAGTATTGAACTTGGCCACCACATTTTGGTAAGCATGCTATACTGCTATGTATGCGAGGGTACGTTCTACAGAGTCAAACAAGGCCAACTTCCTCACACCCACCTCATGCACAGCGCCATAGCTTTGCCATCTATCAAAAGGGGAGTTCAGTTGCTGCGCAGCTCCGTTACTTGCCGACAGACTCTGTGTCCCACCTCCACATTTATTTTGCCTTCCCAAGGGGCTTCAGCGGGCACTTTTATGCCTTGTGCGGCTTTTTTAAAATCAGTATATATAGGGTACATTTTAAGTGATCAGCAAAAAGCCAGCACTGGAATGGGGCAGCAAGCATAATGTTTGCAATTTTAGTCACTTCTGAAGATAAAACGTAACTCCCAACAATTCTCCGCCGAATGTTGGCAGCTCTGCTTCTCGGGGCCAGGCACTGTGAGGTAAGAGCTCCGATGCATACGTACCAAATCACGTCCACTTATCCACATCTACAGATGAAAATCAATGGCCGCTGTTGCACTGCTTCAGACTTCTCACGTAACTATCTGTAAGGCCATCTGATCAGTCAAAGATGCTCTGTTCAGGTTGCAACATGCCACATTTCTCCAATATTTAGGGATTATGGGACACAGGCCGAGAAACCCATTGACACCGTGCCCGTTTTTCGGGAACTAAATGGATGCCTAAGCCTTTGCAAACTGCGGTGTGTAATACGTGCGCACTTCCTGCCTGCCATATTGGTGTAGTCAAAAAGAATAGGCGCCCAGAGTCCGTGCCTGAAACAGGCGATTGTCCCTTTGCACATGCAAACAAAGGGCCAAAGGCCTTTGAGGACCCCTGTGTAAAATTGAGTTGCTTGAAAGCCAGGTTTGCGTGCGGCCTAACCAGCAGTCCTTAAAGGGACCTCTGCGGACTGCCACCAAAAAGGTAAGTTTAAAAAGAAAACTTATTTCTATGTGGAGGCAGGAGCTGCTGGAGTGCTCCTCCCAGCTCCACGTTTACAGCGTGGGTCATTGCCAGCCACCACTCACTCTACCCACTCTCAACCACTGCCTTGACCCCCTCCTAGCCACCAGCTCAACCCCCTCCCAACCATTGCCACAAACCCCCTGCCCCGATGCACCGATTGCTGCTCCACCCATCCCAATCGCCCTCCCTTTCCCGATCGCCCTCCCTTTCCCGATCACCCTCCCTTTCCTGATCGCCCTCCCTTTCCTGATCGCATCTTCTTCCCTTTTAATGACCTACCTGCTAGTGACACAATGGCCCAAAATTCAAAGCTTCTTTGCTGGCAAATTGCCTGGAGACGGCCAGCAGGTGTCTGCAGCAAGCCCGTCTCATTTAACTGAGGCCCGAGGCCCAATATTCGGAGTGCTTCGGTCCCACCTGTTCAGGTGCAGGGATCACACTTTGTTGCCAATTTGGCCACAATTTATGCTTGAGAGTTCAGGGAGAAACCATGGTAGATCTGATCAGCTTTGCTTCTACTGACAATGTGTGACAGACTGATCATAATTGCAGTTCTGTCTCTGTTTTGAGAATTTCAGTGAAACTTTTATGCCTAGGTTAGGTAAAGTGATCCAGAAGTAAAACATGCTAATGGGAGATGAAAGATTTCTGCCTATGAAATGCTAATTGTGACATTCTCATTCCTTTTTATCTGCTTTATTCCCAGAGAATGCTGTACTCTATGTTGTACCAGCTTTTTGTGTTACATATATTAAATAGAATTAAACTTCGAAAATTCAGTGGTTTTATTGCTGCATTGGGAATGCAGAATATATATGTACAACTCTTTTATTTTCAGGTTTAAAAATCTGTGACACTTCCAGGATAATTCTTTGGGTTGAAAGGCAGAATTACAGTAGACTCGAAAAGACTGGAAAATGCATTAAATAAAGTGTCATAAATAAAACATTTCTTGGTGGCCATGGCCCCAGATCCCCGAGAAAATATGACCGAGAAAGGTAGATACACTGGTAGGAGAGCAGGTCAGGAATATTTTAGCCTCTATAATAAGTTATTCAATTTAGGGTCCTGCACATTTTGCAGGGCATGATTCTGATTTTGGACCACCCCAGTGCTTCGCTTGTCATGTGCTGAACTCTCCTAGCACAACGTGGGGCTTACCTGAATATAGAGCCAGGTGGAGCAGGAGCCATGTCCCAATATTGGATGCTTCTAAGACCTCTCCATTGTGGCACAGGCATCGTATCCTGCACTCCACCATTTCTGGGGCTATATCTCTTGTTTTCAGTGCTCATAGACTCATAGAAATTTATAAAACGGAAGGAGGCCATTTCAGCCCATCGTGCCCATACTGACCGACAAAGAGCTAGCCAGCCTAATCCCACTTTCCAGCTTTTGGTCCATAGCCTTCTAGGTTACAGCACTTTAAGTGCATAGCCAATTACTTTTTAAAGGTGGTGAGAGTTTCTGTCTCTACCACCCTTTCAGGCAGTAAGTTCCAGGCCCCAACCACCCTCTGGATGAAGACATTTCTCTTCAAATCCCCTCTAAACATCCTACCAAGTACTTTAAATCTATGCCCCCTGGTTGTTGACCCCTCTGCTAAGGGAAACAGGTCCTTACTATCCATTCTATCTAGGCCCCTCATAATTTTATACAGCTCCATAAGGTCTGCCCTTAGCCTGCTCTGTTACAAAGAAAACAAACCCAGCCTATTCAATCTTTCCTCATAGCTAAAATTCTCCAGTCAAGGCAACATCCTTGTAAATCTCCTTTGTACCCTTTCTAGTGCAATCACATCTTTCCTTTAATGTGGTGACCAGAACTGCACATATTACTCTAGCTGTAGCCTAACTAGTGTTTTATACTGTTCAAGTATAACCTTCCTGCTCTTGTATTCACTTCCTTCTTAGGCAGTCCCTCGGAGTGGAGGATGACTTGCCTCCACACTAATAAGAACTCTCAGGTGACTGATGAGTCGAATGCGGGACCTACAGTCTCGGTCACAGGTGGGGCAGAAGGTGGTTGAAGGGACGGGTGGGTGGGGTGCTTGGGTTGTCGTGCGCTCCTTCCGCTGTTTGCGTTTGGCTTCCGCTTGCTCCCGACGAAGAGACTCGAGGTGTTCGGCGCCTCCCCAGATGCTTCTCCTGCACTTTGAGTGGTCTTGGGCCAGGGATTCCCAGGTGTCGGTAGGGATGTTTCATTTTTTTAAGGAGGCTTTGAGGATGTCCTTGAAGCATTTCCTCTGCCCACCTGGGACTCGCTTGCCATGTCGGTGCTCTGAGTAGAGCGTTTGTTTTGGGAGTCGAGTATCGGGCATGCGGATGATGTGGCCCTTCCATCAGAGCTGATTGAGCGTGGTCAATGCCTCGATGCTGGGGATGTTGGATTCTATGCCTCAGCTAATAAAAGCAAGTATTTCATATGCCTTCTTAACCACCTTATCTACCTGGTCTGCTACCTTCAGGGATCTGTGAACATGCACTCCAAGGTCCCTTTGTTCCTCTACACTTCTCAGTGTCCTACCATTTATTGTGTATTTCCTTGCCTTGTTAGCCCTCCCCAGATGCATTACCTCACACTTCTCCGTATTGAATTCCATTTGCTGCTGTTCTGCCCACCTGACCAGTTCATGGATATCTTCCTGCAGTCTACAGCTTTCTTCTTCATTATCAACCACATGGCCAATTTTTATATCATATTCCTCTTCAGAAATTTATATGTGTGCTACTAATATAAATCATACTTTCATGTACCCAAGTTTTTTTGGCTATAATACAAGTGATTAGCAACTTAAGTCTATGATCCCATTGCTCCTTCAATGTAATCATGGAGTGAATTTTGCGAGGCTGCACTACCGCATGGAGAGCCTCACTAAACTAGAACACTGGTCTGAGAATTGGTGGTATTGTATTGTAGCTCCATCTCCAACCCTTGTTCTCATTTAGTGCAATTCTACACTGGGAGTGCAGCCTCACTAAATTTGCCCTTAGTTTTCATACATTCAGGCCTTAGTTCAGGGGAACTTTTGAGTTGTGAGCTTTTTTGATGCTATATCAGCTTTTCCGAAGCAATTCTCAGCTGTTGCTAGTTTTCTACCTTGGTATGTATGAGGCTTAATATACAGGGGTTAAATATAATGGGAGAGAAATTGGGCTCCTTTGCACCTCCAGGGGGCGATAACAGGGCACAAATGGTTTTGTGCCCGGGCGCGCCGGGATCAGCGGCTCCCGCTAAATTTGCCGGGAGTTTTGCGGCAGCGGTAACATGCTGCGCCCCAATCTCCTGCGCCCGGAGATCGGGACATCATTCCCGTGCGCAGTGCCCCAGTAATGCCCCGTATGAAGAATACAGGAAGAGGAGGCAGCATTCGGTTGGATGTCCGCTGGAGGAGCACTATTTAAAGGCGTCAACATCTGGTTTAGATTTAGTCGGCCAACAAAGCTGCCTTGTTAGTTTCACATAGGCAAACAGGCCTTTTGACCAATTTGAGCATTTTGGAGTTTAACATATTCTGGCTCATAAAGATTCTTAAGTTTCATTGAGGGGTGATTTGAAACTGCAATATTTGGCTCCTTTCATGGGGGTTGCACGGGCACTGGACCTCGCCCTCCAGCGTCAACGTCGGAGGCAACTGAGGCACAGAGAAAGAGTGCAAAATGTGGCCAGAGGTAGGAGGGCCATCAGGGCTCTCAACAGGAGGCCAGACCCACCCAGGGTATTCCGGCAACAGTTCTGCTGCATCAATTTCACTGAGGAACAGTGTGATTGAAGGCTCCGCTTCAGCAAGGACATGGTCACAGAGCTCTGCCACCTTCTGTAGCTACACCTCGAGCCTCAGACCAGGGTGACCAGAGCTCTCTTAGCGGCAGTCAAGGTAACCATTGTGCTCAATTTCTACCCCAGCAGATCATTCCGGTGTGCAACAGGCGCATCACCCCCGCCGGTTCTCTGCTGCTCCCTCCTATTGTGGGCCATCTTGGCCTGCAAAAGAAACGAATGTGTGTGAGTCAGAGTCCAGCTATGTCTTTGGGAGATATGCCTGCCATTGTTGAATAGCTATGATTGTAGGCAAGGCATGAGATGTGAAGGTGAGTTTTAGTCGGTGTAGATGTTTGGTGGTTGAGTGTTTTGCACAGTGAGCACAGACTGAGGTTCAGATGCAGGTATGTAGGAGGTGTTGAAGCATGTGTTCACCTTGACCACCCGACTGAGGATGTTGAATTTCTTCCGGCACTGTTTCAGGCTGCGTTGCACCACACTACTGGCCGAGACCTCCTGGGCTACTTCCCTCCACATTGCCCTGAAGTCCTGGGACAATGGCCTCTTCGAGTGGCCCGGAACAGCACTGGCCTCCTTCGCTCCACTCCAGCCACCAATGCCTCCGATGCCACGTCTAAGAAGCGACGAGCTCTCTCCCTGGGAGTGGGATCAGCCATTACCAGTGGAATCAGGGTATTCAGTTGCTCGCAAGTTTCCTTCACAGCCAGCAATGCTGAAAATGAGGATCTGCGCAATGATACAATATCCCCTTTAAGAGCTAGAAGGAGCCAGTGTGAAGGATCATTGCCGAATGCATTGCGCCTGAAATTCACTATCGGTGGTAGCACCCTTGTAGCGCCATACTGAGGTCATTAGTGCCTTCTTTAGTGCTCCACTTCCTTCCTGAGGTGCTAACACCCAATTTAGTAGATTTTCTGAATCATTAGCACTTGACTTCAAAGTTTCAAAAATTAACACCCCAAATGGGGCTACCAAATTTCTCCCCCAATGTATAAGAGGTTAGTAAAACATCTGGGCCAATTTGACCCACAGATAAGTTTGTGATCGCCTTCCCTTCTGCCTTGCGACTGCATGTTCACACCTCAGTTGTGCTGGCAGTAATGGCGGGGCCGAAATTGCCCACCGCCTGAAATGAGGCGCACCTACCACTGCAGACTGGGCAGTAACCTCCTCGGTGCGTTCAGTCGGGATTGGCTGGGGTAAATCCATGCTTGCCGGCAATGGCGGAGTGACAAGTCTGGTCTCAGGACTGCTGTGATCCTGAGAGACCACATCAGGATCCTGGCCCGAAGAGCCTGCGCCACTCCACCGGGGCAGCACTGAGCCATCCCCACCAATCTGTGGGAGCACAGGTCGGTGGTGTGGCATGACACCGAAAGGTCCGCCGTGCATCAGCCGCGATGGCAATAGTCAGATCTCGCATGGCATCCAGCCGAGACTGCATGAGAGCAGACACAGTCTCGATGCCACCAGAGACGACAGCAGCTCCGTGGTCTGTTGCCCAGAGTGTCTGAGAGCATTGTGAGCTTCCAGGGCAGTGGCCATACTATCCAAAGCAGCACTCACATGTGTGCTGTAATGGCAGCTGCCTCATCGCCAATGAGATGCGGCATCACAGCTGGATCTGCACGGTCACTCTGGGAGGCCACCAGCATCTGCACACTGGCAATGATGGGCTCCATGGTGCATGCAGAGGTGTCCACAATGCGGGAGGTGACTCCTCCGCGCTCCTGACCACTTGCGACAGACTCTCGTGTACCCTTGCCATTGCACCCTACATTTGTGAATGCATGGCCTCCACCCTTCTTTCATAACCCCCAACATCGATGGGCTCGTCTGAGTCCTCTGCAGCAGAACTCATGTGCGAGTTCACCCTCTGGAGAGATGGCACCCAAGGTTAACCACCCGGTGGCTGAATGAGCATCATTGTAGTCTTGCTGCGCAGCAGTCCTGGGGTTGCAAAGGGGAGTCACCAGCCAAGTGCACTGTGGGTAGCCCTTATCTCCAAGGAGCCAGCCGCAATCTTGGTTTGGGCCAGCAAACACGCCGGTCTGGCACAGGATGAAAGCATTGTGGCTGCTGCCAGGATACCGGGCATCAACTGCCGTGGTCACACAGCAGCTGCACATTGAGGGAATGGAATTCTTCGCGATTTCTGAACATCGCGGGATTGTTCTGTGGTGCCCTCAATGCAATGTGGGTGCAGTCTATTGTGCGCTGAACCCTGGGGAAGCCTGCAATTTGCATGAATCCGGTTAGCCGCTCCAATTGTTTCTCCCTGAATTGCAAAATGTTTGATATGTCTGCTGTAGCAGCTTGGAAAGATCTAGTGGCATAGAAATTGAGCGCTAGGGTAACTTTGGATGCGATGGTCAGAGCTGTCCTCAACCTTGTTTGAGGCTGGAGGTTGGCTGCAGGAGATTGCACAGCTCCCTCTCGATGTCCTTCCAGAATCGAAGTCTCCAGAGACATTGGTCATCCGTCAGGTCCATTTACGAAAACTGTTGTCTGTAGACACTTGCACGATAGGGTCTTCTGCCCCCACATCTACGCTCGCGTCTTCCTATGGCAGTTGCCTCATTGCCTTCTCCCTCATGCTCTTGCTGCTCCTCAACGTCTGCAACCTGCTGCTGGGAAGCATCAGCCTCCTGCTCATCCTGCCTTCTCTCCATTTTGCCCACTATCTAGTGCGGGGAGGGGGTCAGCGTACCTGACCCTCCTACTGACGGCAGGTCCTTCCTGGGCCACCTCTCTGGGTTGAGGTCTGTCACCATCTCCATGGCCGTCTGCAATGTTTGGCACCACTTCCGCTGCGCCCCTTGCCCGCTGCCTCTGGAGCCATTGAAGAGGGTACCACCTTCTCCTGCGTGCCTCCCTGCCGTGCACAATGTGCAGGAGGTGATCCGCTGCCAGCATTGACCCCATTCACTTGGCCTCCACAAGCAGAACCTCCACAATGATGGCTGTCTGTTGTCCAGATTGAAGACCCATGCCCACTGTCGCTCAATCCCGCTCTGAACAAGGCAACTGGCAAAGCTGTGAAAATTCCAAAACAATCTCGTCAAAAAATAATGCTCCTACATGCAACACGCCTTTAAAGGCCGCTGGCAGCCTTGAGCTAGTATTGTGTACTGACCCAAAAAACTGTCGTTGGCACCGACAGCCGGCCAGAAGACTTTTTGAAGTGAATTTACCTTCCGGGGCGGAGCCGCTGCGGTGCGCGCTCTGATCAGCGGGGCGGGAGTGGGGGGAGCGGGACGGATCTTCGGACCTCAGCAAAAACCCCTCGGCAATGCCGCGAATGTCATCCAGTCAGCGGCCATTCCGTGCCGCCCCTTAGCCACCGCTGTCAGGCAGCCAGAAACCTTATCGGGAGGAGCAATTTCATTCCCGGCAACTTTCTGTATTCAGTATGGAGACTCCAAATGAGCCAGGAGCTCTGCGCTTCTCCAACTTTTGTGATTTAAAATCCCACACATACACAAGACATTAGATGCATGTGACCCCCTACTAAACTCCAACCACATGATTAAATTCTCAACAGACTTGAAGTTACTGCAGAGATTCTTGAGTCCAGGGCTTGGGCTCAGGGTTTAGCTGAGGAGACAGTCATGAGGTAATCATACAGGAGGCTTTGAGGGTGTCCACCTGGGGATCGCCTGCCGTGCTGGAGTTCTGAGTAGAGCACTTGCTGAGGAAGTCAGGTGATCCCCAGGTGGGCAGAGAAAACGTTTCAAGGACATCCTCAAAGCTTCCTTGATAAAGTGCAACATCCGCACCGACACCTGGGAGTCCCTGGCCAAACACCGCCCTGAGTGGAGGAAGAGCATCCGGGAGGGGGCTGAGCACCTCGAGTCTCGTCGCCGAGAGCATGCAGAAAACAAGCGCAGGCAGCGGAAGGAGCGTGCGGCAAACCAGACTCCCCACCCAACCTTTCTTTCAATGACTGTCTACCCCACCTGTGACAGAGACTGTAATTCCTGTATTGGACTGTACAATCACCTGAGAACTCACTTTTAGAGTGGAAACAAGTCTTCCTCGATTTCGAGGGACTGCCAATGATAATGGACAATACATGAATAGTTTCAAAGAATCGAACTGAAAATATTATACCATAGCATTAAAAAATAAGTACTGGGAATACATGAAAAGCACCAGTCTGACCAATTAAGCAACTTAATCAAAACTCCACAACAGAACGAATGGGAATTTAAGTTACTCGTCTAGTAAGCCAGATGCCTGGACTAATGACCCGTAAACCTGAGTTCAAATCCCATCACAGCAGCTGGGAAACTTAAATTCAATTAAATAAAAACCTGGAATAGAAAAAAAGCTAGTATCAGTAATGGTGAGCTAAAACTACCGGATTGTCATAAAAACCCATCTTGTTCACTAATGTCCTTTTGGGAAGGAAATCTGCCATCCTTACCTGGTCTGGCCTATATGTGACTCCAGACCCACAGCAATGTGGTTGACTCTTAACTGCCCTCTGAAATGGCCGAACCAGCCAATTAGATGTTCAAGGGCAATTAGGGATGGGCAATTAATGCTGGCCTTGCCAGCGACTCCCACATCCCAGGAATGAATTTTTTAAAAAATACCAAAATAATCTGTTATTTTGCAGCTCCTAGAGTGAGGACATCAAGAGGTGAGCTCCCTTTTATACTGGGTTACCTGTCGTGTGCAGGAGACCCTTAGGTCTCCAGCAGCAGCACCCTCTGGTGTACAGGTAAGGTATATACAGGGTGAAGGTACATTCAGTATTACAGACATCATATAACAATACAAGCATGCATACGTAACAAGATAACCACAACAACCTGCATTTATAGAGCATCCCTCGCATCAGGAAGATGACTCAGAAGAGTTCACTGTACGGAGAAGACAATAAATGGACAATAAGCAGGCGAGAAGAACAGACAAGTAAGAACACAAAAGCAAAATTATTATTTGAGAAGACCTTAGGCAACAGGAAGGAAGGAAGTAAAACAAAGGGATGAAGGGAGAGAGTTACAGAAGACAGGGATATGCTGGCTCGAAAAGTGGAATGAAGAATGCAAGGAGGGATATAGGGCTGAAAAAGGTCACTGAGGTGAGGTGATGTTTGTTAACAGAGGCACTTGAAAGTAACAGCAAGGATCTTGAATTTGATACAGTGATTAAGGACACAGAGAGCCAATGGAGATGGACAGGAACCAGAGTGATGGAAATTTGGGCCTTTGAGCAGGTAGGGATGTAAATCATGGCATTCTAAGTAAGTTGCAATTTTTGTGGTTGCAAGTGGAGAAACTGGCTGAGCACTTCAGAAATCTAGCCTTGGGATAATAATGGCATAGATTAGAGACTGAGTAACAGTGGGGGTAAGGTAGAGGTGGAGGTTGGTGATGTTTTGAAGACAGAAGTCAGGAAGTAAACTCAGATCAAGTCTGCATGAAAGATCAAACTACAGATAGTATTGATTAGTGCAAGAGTACATAGTAACACTGAATGAGCCGCTAAAGATTTCTCCTGGATTTGTTCTTTTGTCTTCCTTTAAATCATTGAGACATCAGGATGACTGAAAATATACATTAGAACTGGCTGGCTGTATAGTCTAATGGATATTTCTGTTATTTTCTCCTAATGCAGCTGGAAAGACCTTCCTGCTGCGTCCCCTTTGTGTTAATATATTTCTCTAATGGAGGAGATTGGCTGTGATATTTGCTATTTATGTGGCAAGAATTCTATTCTACTCACTTTTGATCTCTGGAATACAAAGCGCATTTACATTGTCATAGGCTTCCTGACTTTGTGATTTATTAAGCAGCTTTCCTAATTAGCAAAAAAGAGGAAAAAAAGTATGATAATCACAAAAACCCAAGTAAAGTTTTTTTGGAGTCAGTCGAGCATCTAATACAGTCAGCCACCATCACCATACTTTTGAGGTTCCAAAGCAAACCTAAGGGTATAAGTTGGCATAGACTGAAGTGTGTCAGAGTGTGCACAGGGGAAACATAGAAACATAGAAACATAGAAATATAGAAAATAGGTGCAGGAGTAGGCCATTCGGCCCTTCGAGCCTGCACCGCCATTCAATGAGTTCATGGCTGAACATGCAACTTCAGTACCCCATTCCTGCTTTCTCGCCATACCCCGTGATCCCCCTAGTAGTAAGGACTACATCTAACTCCTTTTTGAATATATTTAGTGAATTGGTCTCAACAACTTTCTGTGGTAGAGAATTCCACAGGTTCACCACTCTCTGAGTGAAGAAGTTTCTCCTCATCACGGTCCTAAATGGCTTACCCCTTATCCTTAGACTGTGACCCCTGGTTCTGCAATTCCCCAACATTCTTCCTGCAGCTAACCTGTCTAAACCCGTCAGAATTTTAAACGTTTCTATGAGATCCCCTCTCATTCTTCTGAACTCCAGTGACTACAAGCCCAGTTGATCCAGTCTTTCTTGATATGTCAGTCTCGCCATCCCGGGAATCAGTCTGGTGAACCTTCGCTGCACTCCCTCAATAGCAAGAATGTCCTTCTTCAAGTTAGGAGACCAAAACTGTACACAATACTCCAGGTGTGGCCTCACCAAGGCCCTGTACAACTGTAGTAACACCTCCCTGCCCCTGTACTCAAATCCCTTCGCTATGAAGGCCAACATGCCATTTGCTTTCTTAACCGCCTGCTGTACCTGCATGCCAACCTTCAATGATTGATGTACCATGACACCCAGGTCTCGTTGCACCTCCCCTTTTCCTAATCTGTCACCATTCATATAATAGTCTGTCACTCTGTTTTTACCACCAAAGTGGATAACATCACATTTATCCACATTATACTTCATCTGCCACGCATTTGCCCACTCACCTAACCTATCCAAGTCACTCTGCAGCCTCATAGCATCCTCCTCACAGCTCACACTGCCATCCAACTTAGTGTCATCCGCAAATTTTGAGATACTACATTTAATCCCCTCGTCTAAATCATTAATGTACAATGTAAACAGCTGGGGCCCCAGCAAAGAACCTTGCGGTATCCCACTAGTCACTGCCTGCCATTCTGAAAAGTTACTCCAGTTACTCCTACTCTTTGTTTCCTGTCTGCCAACCAGTTTTCAATCCATGTCAGCACACTACCCCCAATCCCATGTGCTTTAACTTTGTACATTAATCTCTTGTGTGGGACCTTGTCGAAAGCCTTCTGAAAGTCCAAATAGACCACATCAACTGGTTCTCCCTTGTCCACTCTACTGGAAACATCCTCAAAAAATTCCAGAAGATTTGTCAAGCATGATTTCCCTTTTACAAATCCATGCTGACTTGGACCTATCATGTCACCTCTTTCCAAATGCGCTGCTATGACATCCTTAATAATTGATTCCATCATTTTACCCACTACCGATGTCAGGCTGACCGATCTATAATTCCGTGTTTTCTCTCTCCATCTTTTTTAAAAAGTGGGGTTACATTGGCTACCCTCCACTCCATAGGAACTGATCCAGAGTCTATGGAATGTTGGAAAATGACTGTCAATGCATCCGCTATTTCCAAGTACTCTGGGATGCAGACCATCAGGCCCTGGGGATTTATCGGCCTTCAATCCCATCAATTTCCCCAACACAATTTCCCAACTAATAAGGATTTCCTGCAGTTCCTCCTTCTTACTAGACCCTCTGATCCCTTTTATATCCGGAAAGTTATTTGTGTCCTCCTTAGTGAATACCGAACCAAAGTACTTGGTCAATTAATCTGCCATTTCTTTGTTCCCAGTTATGACTTCCCCTGATTCTGACTGCAGGAGACCTACGTTTGTCTTTACTAACCTTTTTCTCTTTACATATCTATAGAAGCTTTTGCAGTCCGTCTTAATGTTCCCTGCAAGCTTCCTCTCGTACTCTATTTTCCCTGCCCTAATCAAACCCTTTGTCCTCCTCTGCTGAGTTCTAAATTTCTCCCAGTCCCCGGGTTCGCTGCTATTTCTGACCAATTTGTACGCCACTTCCTTGGCTTTAATACTATCCCTGATTTCACTTGATAGCCACGGTTGAGCCACCTTCCCTTTTTTATTTTTACGCCAGACAGGGATGTACAATTGTTATAGTTCATCCATGCGGTCTCTAAATGTCTGCCATTGCCCATCCACTGTCAACCCCTTAAGTATCATTCGCCAATCTATCCTAGCCAATTCACGCCTCATACCTTCAAAGTTACCCTTCTTTAAGTTCTGGTCCATGGTCTCTGAATTAACTGTTTCATTCTCCATCCTAATATAGAATTCCACCATATTATGGTCACTCTTCCCCAAGGGGCCTCGCACAACGAGATTGCTAATTAATCCTCTCTCATTACACAACACCCAGTCTAAGATGGCCTACCCGCTAGTTGGTTCCTCGACATATTGGTCTAGAAAACCATCCCTTATGCACTCCAGGAAATCCTCCTCCACCGTATTGCTTCCAGTTTGGTTAGCCCAATCTATATGCATATTAAAGTCACTCATGATAACTGCTGCACCTTTATTGCATGCACCCCTAATTTCCTGTTTGATGCCCTCCCCAACATCATGACTACTGTTTAGAGGTCTGTACACAACTCCCAATAACGATTTTTGCCCTTTGGTGTTCTGCAGCTCTACCCATATAGAATCCACATCATCCAAGCTAATGTCCTTCCTAACTATTGCATTAATCTCCTCTTTAACCAGCAATGCTACCCCACCTCCTTTTCCTTTTATTCTATCCTTCCTGAATGTTGAATACCCTTGGATGTTGAGTTCCCAGCCCTGATCATCCTGGAGCCACGTCTCTGTAATCCCAATCACATCATATCTGTTATTTGCACAGTTAATTCATCCACCTTATTACAGATACTCCTTGCATTAAGACACAAAGCCTTCAGGCTTTTTTTGTTAACACCCTTTGTCCTTTTAGAATTATGATGTAGTGTGGCCCTTTTTGTTTCTTGCCTTTGTTTACTCGGCCTTCCACTATTGGTTTTTACCTTTCTACCATCTGTTTCTGACTCCATACTACTTCGCCCTGTCTCGCTGCATAGGTTCCCATCCCCCTGCCATATTAGTTTAAACACTCCCGAACTGCATTAGCAAATGTTACCCCCAGGACATCAGTTCCAGTACTGCCCTAGTCCAAACCGTCCCTTTTGTACAGGTCCCACTTCACCCACAACTGGTTCCAATGTCCCAGGAATTTGAATCCCTCCCTCTTGCACCACTGCTCAAGCCACGTATTTATTCTAACTATCCTGCTCCCTCTACTCTGATTAGCACGTGTCACTGGTAGCAATCCAGAGATTACTACCTTTGAGGAAGAATCCTATTGTGTCTGTAAGCACTCTCGTAATGACTCCACGAGGTAAGGTATTGTACTTGAACTGTTGTGACCTTAGTCCATTTATTGTAGCTCCTGAGTGAGGGTACAGTATGGTGAGCTCCCTTTAATACCTGTAGTGTACAGGTGTCCCCTAGGTCTCCACCAGTTGCACCCTCTAATATCTAGTAATACAGCCATAGTGTATACAGTGTGAAGATACATCCAGTGGTCTTATGTAACTGTACATTGAGTGTACAGGGTATATACTTATTTATACATACACAACAAATCCCACAGGTCATAGGTTTATCCTCCCAGGTCCCATTAATGAGACATTCTGACTGGTCAATCATGAGTAGTGCTGATCCTTTAATAATGCCATCTTCTACACAGTTCTGCAACCCACACTAACCAAAAATGCAAACTTTTCAAAAGCTTCACCCTGTGCACCCGTTTTCCCCAGGCGCCCTGTGGCTGCCTCCAATAGACCTCTCTGATTATAATTCCCCTCGGCTCAATTCTATACAGGGATTCAAATCTGTGTTTTGAGATTTTCAATCTTGTTACCTTGGCATCTGGGACCAAAGGAGCAGTCCCTGGCACTGGGGTAAGTCAGGGGGAGAGATCTTTGTGAGTGTCTCATGATCAGGAAGGGGGAGGGAGCTGCCCAGGGCAGGGAAGGGCTAAACCTTCTTTGTGGAACCTGAGGGGGCCTCCAACTCCCACAAGGAAAGTTAAAAAGTTATCTTTTTGGGCCTCTTCTGGCTCCGACTCATCTGACCACTAGCTTCACCTGGCAGGAAAGTCACAACTCAGGCCAGTGATTAAAATAGCAGTCGGACCCCAATGATATCATCTGAGACTAGTTAAAGCAGCATCATGCCCATTTCTGGCAAGTATCCTTGCTGCCGGCTTAGGTTAAAATTGAAGTCAGTCAGGTGGGTAAGGTTAAAAGCATCCTTAAGTTATTTATTTCTTTGCACTTGTCACTCAGCACAAAAATAATTCCCTACTGTGTCCTAACATTAAAGTACACATTTGCATGACCCTGCAATGTAATGTCCTACCAAAGTAAATATGTGCATATATAACATTAATGTAATCTGATTATAGTTATTATGATTTGTTTGGCTGCAGGAAGCACTTCTCCCCAGAATGGATTAGAAAGGATTTTCTCGATGAAATTATTACAGATAGGGCACGATTGCTATCCCCAATCCTGTGCTGAGAGGTCTCAGCTTGATTCCTTCTCTGTGCTGAGTGCCACAGGGACTGGATGATCATGATTAAATAAATGGAGAAAATCTGCTCTTTGCAATTGAGGGTGCAGCAACAATTTGTAGCATCAGCCGGAACATTTCTTGGTAATTGTCCAAAGTCCCAGGACTGACTGATTGGCATCAAAGCAGAAACTATCAACAAATGTACACGTGACGAGCTTTAATTTGGTCAGCCCACAGTGCAAGAGACGGTACCGCAAGGCACTTAAGTGTCAGTCACTATCCCCACACTGCAACACACACAGATGCAGCATAAAAGCCACAGTACAGGCCCCTTACTCACACATATACTCACACATATACACAGAGCAAGCAGCATGAAACTTGCACATGTAACACACAGCACACGCAACACATGCAGTGCACAACAGTCTCTCCTCTTTATGTCTATTTTTCAGCCTCCCCCTTTTGAGCGAATTTTTCCAATTGTCCCTGTGCCTCAACATTTTTGATGTTTAAAATGTTTTTAACTCCCACTTTCACAAAGAAGCTTGATTGCGCCAGTCAAAACGTCTCTTTAAATTTTAACATTCCAGAATGTGAAAGCATCCCTGAAGCCCAGTGCTGCTAACAGCTTTAACATAGTCAAATGTCCCAAGGCTTTTGAACAGGAGCTTGACAAAAATAATTTGACACCAAGCCACATGAGGAGATATTAGGGCAGATGACCAAAAGCTTGGTCAAAGAGGTAGGTTTTAAGGAGGAGTCTTGAAGGAGGAGAGAGTGGTAGAGAGTTGGAGAGGTTTAGGGAGGGAATTCCAGAACTTAGGGCCTAGGCAACTAAAGGCACGGCCACCAAGGGTGGAGCATTAAAAATCGGAAATGCTCAAGAGGTCAGAATTGGAGGAGTGTAGAAATCTCAGAGGGCTGGAGGGCTGGAGGAGGTTACAGAAATTGAAAAAGAGCAGGGAATTCTTCCAGTGTCCTGAAGAAATTCTTCATTCAAACAATACTACTAAAACAGATGAACTGATACATGGCTGGCGGGGTGATCTGTACCCCTGGGGTACATTCCCAGGCTTCAGGAACATTCTCCTCCTTGCCAGATTTCCCATGCTTCCCTCCCCCTCTGCTATTCTGCTGTTATCATTTACACCTCCTCTGGACCCAATTTTTATTTCTTTACTTGTCCTATTACCATTCCTTTTGGTCTTTCAGCATCATGCCTTTTGCCATTGAATCAAAAAGAAAGACTTGCATTTATATAGTGCCCTTCACAGCCTCAGGATATCCCAAAGTACCTTACAACCAATGAAGACGTTTTGAAATGTCATCACTGATGTAATGTAGGAAATGCTTAAAAACAGTTAGGGCCGGAAATTGCGCTCCGCCCGAACTGGGATGCAACCTCCGTCTTTAAGTGTTTTTCTCCTCCGCAACCCATGTGGCGGAAGTGACCCAACAGCGGGTCCACTGCCCCAGTCATCAGTGGCGCGCTGATAATGTCTATGCGACGCGGACGTGCTGCCTTACATTGACCCGTCATAATGTCTCTCCTTTTCAGTTAAAGGGGAGGGCCGCTGCGAACTCTGCATATTTTTCACATAGGTTGTCTGGGCCAAGAGGCAGGGTTTCGGCTGTTCCAGCGGTCTGGCACCCAAGAGGCTGCCTGTTGGCGACCCGGCCGACCTGGGGCAATAATTGTCGGTTCAACCTGGGAGTTGGTTGACAATAAAAAATAAAATGGCGTAGCCGGCAGTGCCACCCCCCCTTTAAGGGCAGTCGTGTTGCCGACCAACAAGGAGTGCACCAACAGCTGTCGCGGGCACCAACTGGCGGCGGCGCCACTCCCGCGGGCCAATTCCACAAAAGGGTAATTTCCCCCGGGGAAATTTCGGGAAGGGATTGCCGCCGATTGCTAAGGGGTCGGCGCGTGCACACTGCAGTGGGAAAATGGACGGAGCGGTCCCCTACACCGCTCCAACCCTGAGGAAGAGCAATTAAAAAAATGGCGGCCCCTCCGCCCCATGGCCGCTGCTTTCACACGGCCAGAGACCTTATCAGAAGAGGCAATTTCGGCCCCTTAATCTCCAACATCTCCTAGTTCTGATGAAAGGTCATCGATCTGAAACAATCTGTGCATCTCCACAGATGCTGCCGGACCTGCTTAGTGTTTTCCAATATTTTCTGTTTTGATTTTATTTGGTCATTCCTCTCAATTATTTGACCTTGCTGTGTGCAAAATGCCGCCATGTTTGCCTGCATAACGGCCCTGAAATTCTGGCCTTGACGGGTCGGTACGGAATACTCACGGACTCGGCCAGGCCTCTCAAAAGCCGTTTCTTGGCGGCAATGCGCGTGCGCCAAAATCTGACTCTTGTCAGATCCTCTGCATCCCCGGGAGAAGGTCATCCGCGTTTGCCCATCTCTTGCCCAGCGAATGTCCTTCAAACTTTTATGCCTAGTAAAAGCAGGCGCATAGCCTACTTTTATTAGTATAAGCGTTTTAAAACATATAAAAATAAAATTAAAATACACGTTTTTATAGTAAAAACCCTGTCCACAAAGTAAGGTTTTTAAACCCTATTAAAACACATTAAAAAAAAACAAAATACATATTTTTTCTAAAACATTTAATTAACTTTAATTTTAATTCATTTTCAATATGTGTGTTTTTTTTTATTTATTATGTTGTGTTTGGGTGCTTTAGGGGGTTATTCTCATTGATAGTAATGGGAACTCGTAAAATCGGAGTTTCCATTATTATCAATGAGAATACTGCAGAGTGATTGGTTGTCCAGGCCCACGTGACTTCAGCTTCCCCTCCCATACCTAGAAGACGTGGGCGCGCTGCAAAGCGCGTGGAACGAAGGCCTTCGACCGGAATCCAAGGAGCCTCCGTGATCACCAGATACATTCATAGAGACATTTTGGGTCAGTGGCGTTTGTCCAAAGGAAGCCTCTGTCCGGAATTTCAGGGCCAACAAGTTGTTACAGTTCAAAGTAGTTCATAGCAAAGTGCTTTGAGATGTCTGCAAAAAGACACGATAAGGCACTATATAAATCTAAATCTAAGATGTGCATCCCTAATGCTCACTAACTTCATCTCCAATCTCTGTTACAGATAAGCTTATTCAACCATATGAAGTGGCCTACATTCGCTGCGGATATTGAGAATAGAAAAAGTGCAAGACTGCTAAACTGATGTGATATAAATGTTAACTTTACAAAGATTGTATCTCAAATCTAATTTCCCGAATAAGATGATAATTAATGTTCTGACAGAAGTAAGAATTCCAGGTAATGAAATGTGACGCAGGCAGGTTGAGAGTGAGTTGTCACACATAATCTAGGCTGACATGAGCTAGTGCGAACTGCCAGATCTAAACAGGTATGTGCTTTTGCAGCACTGCTTGTGGGCCAGGAGTGCTTCCCCCCCACCAACCCTCCCAAGCTAACTTGCTGCAATCTGCCTCCCTCCCAGTGGTCGGCCGACCCTCCCTGCAATCTCCAGAACTTCTCCCCACAATCCGATGTCTCCCCCACCTATGATCTCCCCCTGCAATCTCTTCCTGAAATCTCTTCCCCGTGATCTCTCCCCCGCAATCTTACCCCCGTGTCCTCTCCCTCCACTCCCCCACCGCCCCCGCCCCCATGATCTCTCACTCCTCTCCGGTCCCAGGCAGTGGCCTTATACAGCAGGGTTTCTCAGCTGGCAGACCAGCCAGTCTCTCAATTTGGCTAGCTGCCGTGCAGGAAACTGAGTTTAAAAAAAAATTCAAATGAGATCCTGCCTTTAAATTTTATCAGGACCTCTACCTTTCCCGAATTTCCGAGTTTCCCAGCTTTTGCCAGTCACCCCCACTCCCTTCCCCGAGGTTCAGAAGAGATTAGAATGGGTTGACGAGGAACAGAGATCACATGTGGCTTTCAGTATATTAAGTTATGTATGTAGGTCATGCTGTGACTACACTGATCTGTGTATGCACAAATTTGATTCTGTTTGTGCATATCCAGGTAGTGCAAAATATAATGTGGTAAAAGTAGCATCGATTGAGCAAACGCATAAAGCAAACAGCATTTAATTAACTGGAAACACCATCACCTCAATTTTGGGTTAGGTGCATGCTGATCGTTGTGATCTTGGCACGTGCCTGACAGTGCATTGACCCTGCCTCTATTTCCAAAGTCAACAAATTCTGCATAGCAATACAAAGATGGGTGGGAAAGCAAGTTGTGAGGAGGACACAAAAAATTTGCAATGGACATAGACAGGCTAAGTGAGTGGGCAAACATTTGGCAGATGGAGTATAATATGGGAAAGTGTGAGGTTATCCACTTTGGCAAGAAAAATAAAAAAACAAATTGTTATCTAAATGGAGAGAAATTACAAGTGTTGCAGTACAGAGGGACTTGGGGGTTCTTATGCATGAAACACAAAAAGTTAGCATGTAAGCACAGCAAGTAATCAGGAAGGCAAATGGAATTTTGGCCTTTATTGCAAGGGGGATGGAGTATAAAAGCAGGGAAGTCCTGCTACAACTGTATAGGGTATTGGTGATGCCACACCTTGAGTACTGCGTACAGTTTTGGTCTCTTTATTTAAGGAGGGATATACTTGCATTGGAGGCAGTTTAGAGAAGGTTCACTAGATGATTCCAGAGGCTGACTTATGAAAAAAGATTGAGCAGGTTGGGCCTATACTCATTGGAATTTAGAAGAATGAAAGGTGATCTTATTGAAACATATAAGATACTGAAGGGGCTCGACAAGGTAGATGCAGAGAGGATGTTTCCCCTCGTGGGGGAATCTAGAACTAGGGGGCATAATTTCAGAATAAGGGGTCGCCCATTTGGAACGGAGATGAGAAATTTCTTCTCTCAGAATGTCATAAATCTGTGGAATTCTTTGCTCCAGAGAGCCGTGGAGGCTGGGTCATTGAATAAATTTAAGGTGGAGATTGACAGATTTTTGAACGATAAGGGAGTGAAGGGTTATGGGGAGCGGGCAGGGAAGTGGAGTTGAGCCCAAGATCAGATCAGCCATGAACTTATTGAATGGCGGAACAGGCTCGAGGGGCCAATGGCCTACTCCTGCTTCTATTTCTTATGTACTTATGTAAACTTGTGTGGTCCTGCGAATTCACTAAAAAAATGCATCTATTAAAGCATCACATAATCAGTGCATGATGAGATCTAATTTCCAAGGGTTGCAATCTCTCTTTAATTAAAACTTGCACTGTAAGTCAGGCAGGGAACACATGGTTAAGTGCAGTGTAGTTGTCCTTCATATTAAAATGACCAGACATCAAGAGATATGGGGACAGAGCAGGATAGTGAAGTTGAGATAGAAGATCTTATTGAATGGCGGAGCAGTCTCGAAGGGCCGAATGGCCTACTCCTGCCTTTAGTTCTCATGTTCTTATTTCTCAGGTTCAATGACACATCTGCTGGTGACTAATGAGACCAATGTGAAACTAAAGATCTTCCCACACCAATTTCAGTGCAGGATGTCACTCAATAATGAGAAGTGTAATGTTTTCTGATTTGGATGAAATAAGTGAGGCTTCTGCATTATCATACCTGTCCATCAAATCGGCAATATTCTGGAACCAGTGTTGTTCTGAAAATGGATTTTGAACACCAACTGGGGGAAGTTTAAGTCATCGTTGAGAAGAGTTACTATTTTATTGAAAAGAAATTCAAGATACAACCAGCACCACAAGATCTACACGGGTAAATTTCCATGTCAGTTACGCCCCCTAAATCGAGTAATTGGGATGCAGCTGATTGCAACTTTTGGAACAGATCAAATCCACCCACAATATAAATTACAGGTGAGGTGTGCAATGGATACAGTCTTGAAAATTTTAATTGACCCAGCATCCACAGCATTTTGGGGGAGAGAGTTCCAGAGTTTTGCTACCCTTTGTGTGAAAAAGTGCTCCCTGATTTCACTCCTAATTGGCCGAGCTCTAATTTGAAGATTTTGACCTGGATTCCCCCACCAGAGGAAATAGTTTTGCTGTATCTACCCTATTGAATCTTTTTGTCATTTTAAACACCTCGATTAAACACTTCAACTGTCTAAACTCAAGGGAATACAAGCGAGCGTTATGCAACCTGTCCCCCTAATTTAACTCTTTGAGGCCTGGCATTCTGCTGATTCTGTGCTGACCCCACCCCTCCAAGGCCAGTATAACCTCCCTGAGTTTCAATGTCCAAAATTGAATGCAGTATTCCAGAGAGGGTCTGACCAAGGCTCTGTACAATTGAAGCACCACTTCCTCATTTGTATTCCAACCCCCTTGAGATCAGAGCCAACATTCCATTCACCTTTGCGATTACAGTGCACCTGTGCACTAGCTTTTAATGTTTTAGGCACATGGACACCTAAATCCCTTCGTTCATTCAGTTTTTCACCATTAAGAAAATATTCTGTTTTGTCTTTCTTGGATGCAATGACTTCAGTGGAAATAATAATCGGGAGAGAATTAAAATTTGATGCCGACTGACCATCATCTGTCTTGGGTGAAAAAGTCAAGATCTATTCTATTCTGTGATGTAAGTGGATAAATGTTATTCATTTAGAAATGCAGTAGCCTACAATTATCGAGAGAGTTAACAAAGTAATGAGTTGAAGCAGAACTGATAAAAACAGAATGCAGCTAATACTTATAACAATGCAGAACTTTGTGAGAATCCAGCAGAAGAATTGGCTTCAAGCTCAGACTATCCTTGAAGCTTTCTTTTGCCCGAACTAGTGATTTTCTTTCAGTGCTGAAGGTCAGACTGATCAAGTCGTTTATATAAGTACACAAATTAAAATAGACCCACCACTGCTGCAGCCAGTTTAGATTTTTCAGAACAAAAAGTCAATTCAATCTATTAGGGAATACTAAATAGGGTGGCTGCCCTTTAATAACTGTTATTGTAGTCTACAAGTTATTCCACTCAGGCTCCTGGTAACACCTGTAAAAATCGAATTTCCAATTTACCAGGGAACAAGTTCATGTACTGTTTAATGAGTGTCAGTGCTGGGATAAGACAACTAGGTGGCAGTAGTGTGTGGCAGTCAGCATGTGGCATCAAGTGTGTGGCAGTGTGTGACATTCAGTGTCTGGCAGTCAATACGCAGCAGTGAACAGTTGGTGTGCGGCCGTCTGCATGCAACAGTAGATGTGCAACAGTCAGTATGTGACATTGAGTGTGTGACATTCAGTGTTTGACACTCAGTGCGCAGCAGTTGGTGTGTGGTAGTTACTGTGCGCCAGTCCATATGTGGCAGTGGGTTCACAGCAGTCAGTACGTGGCAAAGAGCATGCAGCAGTCACGTGTAATGTGTGGCAATTAGTATGTGGCATTCTGTTCACGCACTGTTTGTGGCATTCTGTGTTTAGGAGTTGATGTGTGGCAATACAGTGTCCAGCATTTGGTTTGCGGTAGTCAATGCATGACAGTGAGAGAGTGGCAGCAATATTTGTCAGTGAGAGGTGGACAGTACACGGCAATTGGTGCACGACATCGATGGTTTGGCAATTGATGTGTGACAGTCAATGAGTGGCAGTGATTGTGTGTGGTAGCACTGTGTGTGGTAGCACTGTGTATGGTAGATTGTGTGTGGTAGATTGTATGTGGATTGTGTGTGGTAGATTGTGTGTGGTAGATTGTGTGTGGTAGCACTGTGTGCCAGGCACTGTTATTGGAGCTGATTACTATACTAGTCAGACAGAAGGAGCAGATCAGTTCTAATTGCTTTACTTGCTGTGCTACTGAGTGAGGATTACATGCCAGCTTCGTGTTATAGCTATTGCTGCCTGCTTGCAGGGCAAGGACATCTGATCGTTTAGATTACACTCCTTCATGCAAGCATTCCCCACCTTGCACCAACTCAGTCCGCACATAATAAAAACAGAAAATGCTGGAAATCTCAGCGGGTCAGGCAGCATCTGTGGAGAGAAGCAGAGTTAACATTTTGGGTCGGTAGTTGTAGGATCGCTGCTTCCATTGTTCATCATGTATGTAATCCAGTGTTGCAGCTTCCCCAGGTTGGTACCTCATTTTTAGGTACGCCTGGTGCCGCTCCTGGCATGCTCTTCTACACTCCTCATTGAACCAGGGTCGGTCACCTGGCTTGATGTTAATGGTAGAGTGAGGGATCTGCTGTGCCATAAGTTTACAGATTGTGATGGAATACAATTCTGCTGCTGCTGATGGTCCACAGTGCTTCATAGATGCCCAGTTTTGAGCTAATAGATCTGCTCTGAATCTCTACCATTGAGCACAGTGGTAGTGGCATACAACATGATGGAGGGTGTCCTCAGTGTGAAGACGGGACTTCAAGGACTGTGCGGTGGTCACTGCTACCAATACTGTCATAGACAGATGATTCTGTGACAATTGGATTGGTAAGGACGAGGTCAAGTAGGTTTTTCCCTCTTGTTGGTTCTCTCACTTGCTGCAGGCCCAGTCCGGCAGCTATGTCCTTTAGGACTCAGCCAGCTTGGTCAGTAGCGGTGCTACTGAGCTGCTCTTGGTGATGGACATTGAAGTTCCCCACTCAGAGTATATTCTGTGCCCTTATAACCCCCAGTGCTTCTTACAAGTGGTTTTCGACTTGGAGGAGTACTGATTTATCAGTTAAGGGAGGGTGGAAGGGAGGGTAATCAGCAGAAGGCTTTCTTGTCTACGTTTGACCTGATGCCATGACATCTCATGGGGTCCGGAGTCAATGTTGAGAATTCCCAGGGTTACACCCTCCTGACTGTATACCACTGTGCCGGTGGGACAGGACATATCCATGGATTGTGATGGAGGAGTCTGGGAACATTGGCTGAAATTGTGATTCTGTGAGTATGACTGGGTCAGGCTGTTTGCTTGATTAGTCTTTGAGACAGTCATCTCCCAATTTTGACACAAATCCCCAGATGTTAGTGAGGAGGACTTTGCAGCATTAAATTTCACAGCTTTGAACTTCCGTCTCTGGATTATTAGTCCAGGTCTCTGGATTACCAGCCCAGTAACGTAACCACTGGAAAACATGTTTATTACAGTGCACTGTTACACTAATCTTCTTCAAAGGTGATGTTTTGTCTGCAGATATGGTGGGCACAGAGAACCTCTCATGCAGCCTGTTGTGCCTGGTAGCTTTCTATTCTTTCAAACATGTCAAATAAGGGAATGACCATCGAGCAACCCCTTGGTGCCAGTAACACTGCGGAGGCCATAAATACAAATAATATGTAACAATTGGCACAAAGGCTTGAGAACATAAGTTCCTGCCGGAAGAAAAGCAAAACAAGTAAAGCAAAACAGTTGAGAAATGACTGAAATAACCTCAATATTATTGTGTCCCCTCCATAACATCCTTGTGTGTCACATTGGCATAGTTATCATTTAAGGTTCTGCAGACCAGAATGGCAGGAAATGTGCTCCCACATTCTACCCTACGTAAACTAGAGGTGATCCAAAACTCGGCTGCCTATGTCCTAACTTGCACCAAATCCCGTTCACGCATCACCCCTGTGTTCGCTGATCTACATTGGCTTCCGGATAAGCAACGCCTCGATTTCAAAATTCTCATCCTTGTTTACAAATCCCTCCATGGTCTTGCCCCTCTCTATCTCTGTAAACTCCTTCAGCCTCACAAACCCCCAAGATCTCTGTGCTCCTCAAATTCTGCCCTCTTGAGCATCCCTGATTATAACTGCTCAACCATTGGTGGCCGTGCCTTCAATTGCCTTGGCCCCAAGCTCTGGAACTCCCTCCCTAAGCCTCTTCACCTCTCTACCTCTCTTTCCTCCTTCAAGATGCTCCTTAAAACATACCTCTCTGACCAAGCTTTTGGTCACCTGTGCTAATTTCTACTTATGTGGCTCAGTATCAAATTTTATCTCAGAATACACCTGTGAAGCACCTTGGGAAGTTTCACTACGTTAAAGGCGCTATATAAATACAAGTTGTTGTTGTTTGGTGTTGTTGACATACACCACTAGCATGCGCCACCTATAAATAGTTAAATGAGGGAATTGCATCCACTGCTGCTGGTCCTGCCATGTGCTGTATTGGGGCACAAAATGGGGCAGAGCTCCAACGAGGTGGGAATTACACCCACTTTCAACTCTCAGATGTTTGATTACCACCCCAAAATCAGGTGGCCCGCAGCAGAGCAGAATAAAAGGGAAGTAAATTTGGCATTAGTCATAAGAATAATCTTGGAAAGAATCCAGGATCAAATTTTCCTTGGGTCATTAATTTTACTAAAAAGATTGCATCTATTTAGGTAGCCTACTCGTGGAGTGGGCTGGTGAGCCACCCATCCCGGTGGCCAAGTGGCTCCCTGTGATTTTGAGACTCCGGTCTCATTTACATTCATCAAGCAAGCTGCCAAACAGATGTTGCAATGCAGCTGACCAGATTTGGTGAAGGAAAATGTGTCGGAGCTTCCTCCAGAAGGCAAGTCGCGGGGAATATCACGATCGTGGAGGGTGGGGTCCCGTGGTGGCAACGACCCAGGGTATTGTTCTGGGCCCTTTGAGGTGCACTTCTGCTCCTTTGAGGGCCACAAAAAGAATTCAAGGCTTACCTTTGCTGCGCTTCTTGTTTTCCATCGCCCGAGGAACTGATCGAAGCCTGCATTAGGCAGGCTCCAACCAGCTCCTACCTAAAATGGCAATCGGGGTCCTTCTTTATTAATATGAGCACAATTTCCATATTAAAAGGAGCCTATGACCTGAAACAGGCGGGTGCTTTGAACACCCGGAGGTAGGCCCCGTTTCACCGGTGATAACGGTAAGGCTGCCAGCTCTATTTTGAGGTGGGATAAACGGGTTCTTTTCAGAATGGCAGGCAGTGACCAGTGGGGTTGCCGCAGGGCTCAGTGCTGGGACCCCAGCTATTTACAATATACATCAATGATTTAGATGAAGGAATTGAGTGTAATATCTCCAAGTTTGCAGATAACACTAAGCTGGGTGGCGGTGTGAGCTGCAAGGAGGATGCCAAGAGACTGCAGGGTGACTTGGACAGGTTAGCTGAGTGGGCAAATGCATGACAGATGCAATATAATGTGGATAAATGTGAGGTTATCCACTTTTGTGGCAAAAACACGAAGGCAGAATATTATCTGAATGGCGGAAGATTAGGAAATGGGGAGGTGCAACGAGACCTGGATGTCATGGTGCATCAGTCATTGAAAGTTGGCATGCAGGTACAGCAGGCGGTGAAGAAGGCAAATGGCATGTTGGCCTTCATAGCTAGGGGTTTGAGTATAGGAGCAGGGAGGTCTTACTGCAGTTGTACAGGGCCTTGGTGAGGCCTCACCTGGAATATTGTGTTCAGTTTTGGTCTCCTAACCTGAGGAAGGACGTTGCTATTGAGGGAGTGCAGCGAAGGTTCACCAGACTGATTCCCGGGATGGCAGGACTGACATATGAGGAGAAACTGGATCGACTGGGCCTATATTCATTGGAGTTTAGAAGATTGAGAGGGGATCTCATAGAAGCATATAAAATACTGACGGGACTGGATAGGTTAGATGCAGGAAGAATATTCCCGATGTTAGGGAAGTCCAGAACCAGGGGACACAGTCTAAGGATAAGGGGTAAGCCATTTAGGACCGAGATGAGGAGAAACTTCTTCACTCAGAGAGTTGTTAACCTGTGGAATTCTCCACCACAGAGAGTTGTTGATGCCAGTTCATTGGATATATTCAAGAGGGAGTTAGATATGGCCCTTACGGCTAAAGGGATCAAGGGGTATGAGAGAAAGCAGGAAAGGGGTACTGAGGTGATGATCAGCCGTGATCTTATTGAATGGTGGTGCAGGCTCGGAGGGCCGAATGGCCTACTCCTGCACCTATTTTCTATGTTTCTATGACCCGTTAATGTCAGGCAAGGGGAGTGCAAGGCAACCCTGTTGTGTGTCAACAGGGGATCAACACTAATGGATTCTTCATCCAAATTCAGCACTGCCCTGAGCATTTCTGCAATTAGAGACTGTGGCTCTTTGATAAAATGGAAATGAAAGTTGGGCGGTTTCTACAATGGATGGCTGATCTGCAATGTTGGTTTTAAACCTGGCAGCAAGTTGAAAATCCGCACCATAACTTTTCCTAAGGATGATAACAATCATTAAGAGAAGGCTCTTCATTTTTTCAACATGGCTGGTTCCTCAAAAGTGCAAGGCCTCATCAATGACACCGAAGTGGCCATACTGCCTCCTAGTACCAATGGCATTTCTGAACATGAAAGGATTCTATTCCATTAATGTGCAGCTTGTATGTGACTTCAGGTTAATGCCAGGTGCCCTGGAAGCTACCATTTTATTCCGCTTCGGGGCTATTTTAGTCCAAGGCGTCAGCAGGAGAGAGTGAGGTCTTCCCCTTCAGGCCAAAGTCGGGAGGTCGATTGTGCGCCAGAAGAGGCTTGGGCAGGTATGATTTTAATTTTTATTTTAGGGTTCCTTGTGGGCCAGGAGGAACAGGAGTGCTCCGGGCCTCACAAGGAAGCATTCGGCCTCCCTTACCCCGGGCTCCAATTGCCTTCGACCTCCCCCCACAACCCCCCGGCCCCCGGACAACCAACACCTCTCTCATCACTTTACCTGACCACTGGGAACCAATCCCGCAGGCCTCTGGCTGCGGCCTACTGTGTCAGCTGTGGCTCAGTGGGTAGCACACTCGTTTCTGAGTCAGACGGTTGTGGGTTCAAGTCCCACTCCAGGAACCTGAGCACATAAGTCTAGGCTGACCCTCCAGTGCAGTGCTGAAGGAGTGCTGCACTGTCGGAGGTGCCGTCTTTCGTGAGATATTAAACCGAGGCCCCCTCTGCTCTCTCAAGTGGATGTAAAAGATCCCATGGCACTATTTCGAAGAAGAGTAGGGGAGTTTTTCCCACAGTCCTGGCAAATATTTATCCCTCAATCAACATAACAAAAAACAGATCTGGTCATTATCACATTGCTGTTTGTGGGAGCTTGCTGTGCGCAAATTGGCTGCCGCATTTCCCACATTACAACAGTGACTACACTCCAAAAGAACTTCATTGGTTGTAAAGTGCTTTGAGATGTCCAGTAGTCATGAAAGAAGCTATATATATGCAAGTCTTTCTTTTTTCTTCCCTGTCTGCGATCTTCTACTTCCGCCCGCCCACCAGGTAGTGTGTCTGGCTGCGTTCGGGCGGGACCCCGATGTAAGTTATAGTAATGAGGATTGGTCAGTTAGATCGTCCAGTCCTCCATGGCCCCGGACTGACCAGTGTGATGCCCGATTCAAAGTGCGTGCCCACAGTACCCATGCCCCACACACTTTAAAATTGGGGCCAAGGATTCAGCTCTACAGTTATGAAGTTGGCCAAGCTATGGCAGTTACAAAAACTTGAATAAAAGAAGGAATCTGCAGAACAAAATTGCAAAAAAACTGCACATGCTGGAAATCTGAATATAGATTGCGGTTTACTTAAACAGCTCAATGAGTGTTCTCTTGAGGTTAACATGTGTAGCTTGGGTAAAGAGACGGTGCAGCACAGGCAGTTTATAACTGAGAAAATTCAGAGACTGATCAATAAGCAATCTTTTGTTACAATCAGTCGGAATGCTAACAGACACCATCTGATTGATAATAAATCTATTTATTTTGCTAATCTCTGGTTTGTCATGTATTTTACCAAAACAGTTTGATGTTTGTTCCTGTGGGGCTATTGGTAAAGCACTCCTGGAACAGATAGAGCCCGTAATCTTCTTGTTTTGAGCTTGTTTCTTTGAGCGTTCTTTGTAGTGTAAGGTTGATGAAAGGGAATCGTATTCAAGTTTCAAGCAACATTATGTACAAAGGAAAGTCAGGAGGTGGGTGAGAGGGTGGGGAAATCACATGCAATTACAAAGCCCACTTGATTTTACTAGCATTGAGATACATGGAAGAAAAATCAGACGCATTTTGTTACCAACGTGCTTTCTTCCTTGCCAGATATTTCTTTCTGCCCTCTGCACAGGCGATATTTAGTGCCGAAGTGATAAAGATAAAAATCTATCCCGTACAGATTCTTAATGGTGTCCCGAGCTTAATGCTTTATAACTAGGCCTTCTGTTCCGTTCTCCTCCCAGTCACTGCTATCTGGATTAACTGAATTGAGAAATCTCATTCTGTATTATTGCATATTCCTAACTCCAAAACAAACAGATATTTGTTGGGGGGTGGGTGCAGTAGACACTTATAGATGTTTATGGTGATGTTGGGCCTACTCAAACTTAGCAATCAGTAGTCTATTTCCTATGTTCAAAATTATGAAGCATTTTGATCGGGAGAAACTGGTTCCACTGTAGATAAGGAGAAACTGTTTCCTCTGGTAACCAGAGGATACAGATTTAAGGTCATCTGCAAAAGAACCAAAGGGAAGATGAGGAGAATTTTTTAATGCAGCAATTTTTGATATGATCTGGAATGCGCTGCCTGAAAGGGTGATGGACGAAGATACAATAGTAACTTGCAGAAAGGGAATTGGATAAATACTTGAAAAGGAAACATTTTTAGGGCTCTGGGGAAAGAGCTGGTTGTGAGACTAATTGGATTGCTCTTTTAAAGAGCTGGCACAGGCATGCTGGGCCAAATGGCCTCCTTCTGTGCTGTATGATTCTACGGGGCGATTACCCTCTTTGGGGTGGAGTGCTAAACAACTGGAACTTCCATCCACCCTTCCACCTTAGCCCCGACCCATTTTCCTCTGTCTGGGCTCATCACATACGCACACCAGGCTCCCACCAGGAATCCCACCATGGAGAGAGAGCCCATCAGTGCCAGCTAGGAAAGTCCAGCGGTGCTGCAACAGGGACGCCACCGCACCACCAGAAGAAGCAGTGAGCGACTTTAATGGGTCAGAAACGCACCAAGGCCTTTAGCAAACAGGTGGCTGAGGCCGACTGAAGGAGAGAGGAGGTCGCTGTAAGGTCATCTCCCTCCACTGGGGGAGCCCTGAACCTTTACCGCTGACTCCTGGGGCAAACCACCACTTTCTACACTACAATCGCAGGAAGCGTTGGTAACCAGAAAGGACAGTGTAATATATTTGCTTCATAGGTTCTATGCTTAAGCATTCATAGTGTAATGTCCTTACTCAATGGCACAAAACCCGCATGAGGCACATTCTATGGACAAGGTCACTCTATGACCTGAACCTTTATTCACAGGACCAAGAAGTGATGACCCTGTGTGGGACCTCCCTTTATATACCTGGATGACCAGGTAAGGAGTGTCTCCCACAAGTTCACCCCCTGTGATCGAGGTGTGTATTGCTTAAATATGTACAGTATTGCAGTGGTGTTACATAGAGGTTACATACATAACATTACCTCCCCGCCAAAGTCTTATTGGGATCATAGGTTAAGTCTCTCAGGTGGTCTATGCTCCCTCGTGGAGCGCTGCAGTTGGGGCTCTGGTTGTTGAGCCTTGGCGTGAGTGTCTGTCCCCTGTGGTGATTCCGGCCTGTCCGGGCTGACCACAGGAACTGTGCATGCTGCTGAATGTTCTTGTTGCTTGTTCATTGGCGGTGGTGTGAGCACCATCTCATGATCTTCCTCAGGTTCCTCAGTGTCCATACTGAACCTTTTTTTTACTTGGTTCAGATGCTTGCGGCATATCTGCCCATTGTTAAGTTTAACCACGATGACCCTGTTCCCCTCTTTGTCTATTACAGTACCCGCAAGCCATTTGGGCCCCACGGTGTGATTGAGGACAAATACGGGGTCATTTATTTCGATACATCTCCCCCTTGAATTTCGATCATGGTACTCGTTTTGGGACTGGCGCTTGCCCTCAACTATGTCAGCCAGGACTGGGTGAATGAGGGACAACCGAGTTTTGAGTGTTCGTTTCATAAGTAGCTCAGCGGGCAGGACCCCCGTGAGCGAGTGCAGTCGGGACCTATAGGCCAGCAGGAGGCGCGATAGACAGCATTGAAGGGAGGGTCCTTGAATCCTGAGCATGCCTTGTTTAATGATTTGGACCGCACGTTCCGCCTGGCCATTGGAGGCCGGCTTGAACAGTGCTGTCCTGACATGGTTGATGCCATTGCCCGACATGAACTCCCGGAATTCGTAGCTCTTGAAACATGGGCCATTATCGCTAACAAGACTGTCCGGCAAGCCGTGGGTTGCAAAGACCGCGTGTAGACTCTCCACAGTGGTGGATGTCGTGCACGAATTCAAAATGATGCACTCGATCCATTTCGAGTACGCATCTACCACAATGAGAAACATTTTTCCCATGAACGGGCCCGCGCGTGGCCTGGTGGGCAAGGGCCACGGGCTGAGTGAGGCCTCCCTGGGGGCATTACCCAGCTGGGCACAATGTCGTGCACCTGCGAACACAGTGTTCCAGGTCTGAATCAATTCTCGGCCACCAAACATGTGATGGGCAATGGCTTTCATCAGCACGATGCCTGGATGCTCTCTGTGGAGTTCCCTAATGAATGCCTCCCTGCCCCTCTGGTTCATGACTACCCGGCTGCCCCATAGTAGGCAGTCAGCTTGGATGGAGAGCTCATCCATCCGCCTGTGAATAGATCTGACCTCCTCAGCGCATGCTCGGTGTGCGGGCGCCCAATCCCGAGTCAGGACACATTTCTTAATCAGAGATGGGAGGGGATCTCTGTTTGTCCAGATTTTGATCTGGGAGCCTGCGCTGTCCAAGGCATCAACGGTCATGACCATCTCAGCGCTTTGTTCCGCTGCTCCCTCAGTGGTGGCCAGTGGAAGCCTGCTGAGCGCGTCAACGCAATTTTCAGTGCCTGGCCGGTGCCAGATGGAGTAGTCATAAGCAGCCAGCGTGAGAGCCCATCGCTGTATGCGGGCTGACGCGTTGGCATTGACAGCCTTGCTGTCTGACAACAGAGATGTTAACGGCTTGTGGTCCATTTCTAATTCGAACCTCCTGCCAAAAAGGTACTGATGCATTTTTCTTACACCATAGACACATGCAAGTGCCTCCTTCTCAACCATCCCATATCCCCGTTCTGCTTGAGAGAGCGACCTGGAAGCATAAGCCACAGGTTTAATTGGCCCTCAGCATTACTCTGCTGCAATACGCACCCAACCCCATAGGACGATGCATCACATGTCAGAACCAATTTCTTACAGGGGTCGTACAGGGTCAATAACTTATTTGAACAAAGTAGCTTCCGTGCCCAATTGAAAGCCCATTCTTGACAGTCCTCCCAAAACCAATCACAACACTTACGCAGGAGCATGTGAAATGGCTCCAGAAGCATGCTTCAGTTCGACAGAAAGTTCCCGAAATAGTTCAAGAGTCCCAGAAATGAACGCAACTCCGATGTGTTGCCGGGCCTGGGCGCTCGTCGAATCGCCTCTGTTTTGGATTCGGTGAGCCGAATCCCATCTGCAGCAACCCTCCTGCCCAGGAACTCAACCTCAGGAGCCAAAAATACACATTTAGACTTCTTGAGTCGCAGGCCTACCCGGTCAGTTGGCGTAGCACCTCCTCCAGGTTGTGGAAGTGTTCCTCGGTGTCACGACCCGTGATGAGGATGTCGTCCTGAAATACGATTGTTCCAGGAATGGATTTGAGCAGGCTTTCCATGTTTCTTTGAAAAATCGCGGCCGCTGATCGAATGCCAAACGGACACCTGTTGTAAACGAACAGTCCCTTTTGCGTAGTGATGGTGGTCAGTAGTTTAGATTCATCGGCCAGTTCCTGGGTCATATAGGCTGAAGTGAGGTCCAACTTGGTAAACAACTTGCCGCCTCCCAGCGTGGCAAAAAGATCCTCCGCTCTCGGGAGCGGGTATTGGTCTTGTCGGGACACCCGATTGATAGTGGCCTTGTCGTCGTTACAGATCCTGACAGAACCATCCGCTTTTAGGACGGGAATGATGGGGCTCGCCCAGTCACTGAATTCAGCGGGCAAGATGATGCCCTCTCTCAGAAAACGGTCCAATTCGCTCTCAATTTTCTCCCGCATCTCATACGGCACCGCTCTGGCTTTGTGGTGCACTGGTCTGGCGTCCGGGGTGATGTGTATCACTACTTTGGTACCTTTGAATGTCCCGACGCCAGGTTGGAATAGTGACTCAAATTGTTGTAGGACTTGTGAGCACGAACTTCGCTCCACAGATGACATTGCGTGCACATCCCCCCCATTTCCAGTTCATCTCAACTAACCAGCTCCTCCCCAACAGTGCGGGACCATTGCCCGGGACAATCCAGAACGGCAGCCGGTTCACTGATCCATTGTGTATGACCGTCAACATTGCACTGCCTATTATTGGAATGATTTCTTTGGTATACGTCTGTAGTTGTGTCTCAACGTGTTCTAGTTTGGGTCTACTGGCTTTGAGTGGCCATAGCTTTTGAATTGTTGAACACTCATGAGTGATTGGCTGGCCCCCATGTCCAGCTCCATGCATACAGGGATGCCGTTTAATAAAACCTTCATCATCATTGGTGGCGTTTTGGTATATGAGCTGTGAATGTTTGCCACATGAACCCGCTGAACTTCAGCGTCCATTGATTTGCCCCAAGAGCCATCCTGCCTCACAGACCCCTCCTCTGTTCCATCCGCCTCATAGTCAAGGTGTGCATTGCTTAAGTATATACAGTATTGCAGTGGTGTTACATAGAGGTTACATACATGACACATAGCAACACATTGCTATTAAGAACTAGTCGGTTTATTAACAAAGGTTTAACAATCACACTACACATTACCAGTTCATCCACTATGCTCACAGCCGCATGCCTCATCGTGGATCCCCTAAACCCAACTGACTGGGGTTTTATTGAGTCTTGTGAACATCACGTGACTGGCTAAGCCATTCACAATTCAGCAGCTCTACAAACCTGTGAACATACTCACAGGTCCATACATTACAGAGGGAAATCTATCAGGGATCCACGCCTCACCTCCCCACCATCATTTCATGCAGTGGATGGGGTAGGAGAAGCCAGTGGGGGCAGGGGAAGGGAAATCCTGATCAGAGCCGTGAGCATTCGCTGCTGCAATCCCACTTGATTGTGGGCAGGCTTAGGGGTGGAGAATTCCCTCCTGTATGTAGTAACAGAACTCGATGAATATTCACTGTGGATCATTGCACATTGCTTCCTCCAAAAATGAACATTTGCACTTGCTGTTTTTCTTTGATTCTTAGTCATGGTATAACATAATACTGATACCTTTTGAAAACTCTGTATTAGTGGTGCTCCTGGTGAGAAGCAGCAAGCACAGGGAAATCATAGGTCTGCATCTCCTGCTTTCCTGTCCAGCAGCAAAAACAAATTAAAATGGGGGGAAAAATGGCCCAAAAATTGGTGCATCAATCTTTTTATTTCCTCTTTTACCTGTGTTCCATAAGCTGCTCAGTACCTCATAACCCTTGAGTCTCATTTATGCAGACAGTAATTAAAAGCAGTGCACGCCTACCATCAAGGCTGATGAAATGACATTGAAGGCATTATTATATCACTTCTGCATCATTACCATATCATTTGCATGCTCTAGCTTGGATCTCCCTGTGCCAGCATTAGCCTTCTCCTTTGAGGTTTTAATGACTACCTCATTAGTGCATTGGTAAACTGACCCATTGTGATTCACTTGAAGCATTCTCATTGTCCAACTGTCTGCTGTACCATCTTTCCTGGGCTTCTGGTCTTGCCTAAATAGTGTAAGAATTGAAATCTGTGATTAGCATTTGATAGTGCTTATACATTATTGGCACCTTTATTACTGAATAGTGATAATAGTAATAACAACAACATCATCATAAGCAGTCCCTCGAAATCGAGGAGAACTTGCTTCCTCTCTCAAAGTGAGTTGTCAGGTGACTGAACAGTCCAATACGGGAATTGCAGTCTCTGTCACAGGTGGGACAGACAGTCATTGAAGGAAAAGGTGGTTGGGGAAACTGGTTTGCCATACGCTTCTTCCACTACCCACGCTTGTTTTCTGCATGCTCTCGGCGACGAGACTCAAGGTGCTCAGCACCCTCCCGGATGCTGTTCCACCACAGCAGGGATTCCCAGGTGTCGATGGGGATGTAGCACTTTATTAAGGAGGCTTTGAGGGTGTGCTTGAATGTTTCCTCTGCCCATCATGGGGATCGCTTGTCGTGGAGGAGTTCCGAGTAGAGCGCTTGCTTTGGGAGTCTTGTGTCGGGCATACGGACAATGTGGCCCGCCCGACAACAACAACTTGCATGGCTATAGCACCTTTCAAGAAGGGCGTTTCAAGCTCCCACACACAGGCATAATTCAAAATGGATGCCAAACCAAAGAAGGAAATAGTAGGAGTACTCAAAAGCTTGGTCAAAGAGATGGGTTTTAAGAAGGATCTTAAGGAAGGAAAGAGGTGTGAAGAAGGGGAGGTGTGTAGAGAGGAAGTGCCAAACCAAGGGGTCTAGGCAGGTGATGGCAGGAGGCCATGAAGGTGGCTTGATTGAAAGGGTTATGTATGTAAACCTGTAATTACCATGTCTAACCACCAGAGGGCTTATCCCCCGGAGTCCCAAGGGATCCCACAATCCCACGATCCTGTATATAAGGAGGCCTCACAGGCTGGAGAGACACTCTGAGATCTGTAATAAAGGACTACGGTCACACTTACTTTGATTTTGCAGTATCTAGTCTGATTCTTTATTCAAGACATAACAATTGGTGATGAGATACAGATGACGAACCCCACCGCAACAATGCAGAGAACTGTGGAAATCCTGGAGAAATTTTTGGAGGGAGATGATTGGGAAACCTTCGTGGAACGACTTGACCAATACTTCGTGACCAACGAGCTGGAAGGAGAAGGGAACGCTGCCAAATGAAGGGTGATCCTCCTCACCATTTGCGGGGCATCAACATATGACCTCATGAAAAACCTGCTCGCTCTAGCAAAATCCACAGACAAGTCGTACGATGAGTTGTGCACACTGGTCCGGGAGCATCTAAACCCAAAGGAAAGCGTTCTGATGGCGAGGTACCGGTTCTACACGTACAAGAGGTCTGAAGGCCAGGAAGTGGCGAGCTACATCACCGAGCTAAGGCGCCTTGCAGGACATTGCGAATTTGAAGGACATTTGGAGCACATGCTTAGGGGCTTCTTAGTAATTGGCATTAGCCATGAGGTAATACTTCATAAACTTTTGACTGGAGAGACCCCAACCTTGAGTAAAGCCATAGCGATAGCCCAGGCGTTTATCGCCACCAGTGACAATACCAAACAAATTTCCCAGCACACTAGTGCTGCTGCAAGTACTGTGAACAAAGTAACGTTGTTTTCGAATCAAAATGTACATGGCAGGACTTACACGAACGCAGCTGCACATCCGCAGATGACTCAGAGTCTGCCATCAAGGGTGGTGAATACAAGGCATTGGCGCTGCGGGGGTGATCATCGATTCCATTCATGCTGCTTCAAGGGCTGTGGAACAATGGTACACCTTCAACGTATGTGCAGGCGAGCTACAAACCCTGCTAATCCTGCAAACCACCATGTTGCAGAGGAGGACAGATCCATGGTGGATCATGACGACCCAGAGCCTCAGACCGAGGAGGCAGACGTATATGGGGTGCACACATCTACCACAAAGTGTCTCCCGATAATGCTGAAGGTTGAATTAAATGGACTCGCGGTGTCCATGGAACAGGACACTGGTGCAAACCAGTCCATAATGAGTAAAAAGACTTTCAATAAGTCGTGGTGCAACAAGGCTTCAAGGCCAGTCCTGACTCCCATTCGCACCAAACTTAGAACGTACACGAAGAAACTGATTCCCATAATTGACAGTGCTACCGTAAAGGTGTCCTGCGATGGAGCGGTGCACGATTTACCACTCTGGGTGGTACCGGGCGATGGCCCCACGCTGTTCGGCAGGAGCTGGCTGGGAAAGATACACTGAAACTGGGATAACGACTGAGTGCTTTCGTCGGTCAACGACACCTCATGTGCCCAGGTCCTAAGCAAGTTCCTCTCGCTGTTCGAACCAGGCATCGGAAGTTCCAAGGAGCAAAAGTGCAGATCCATTTGATTCCAGGGACGCGACCCATCCAACACAAGGCGAGAGCGGTACCTTACATGATGAGAGATCGAGCTGGACAGGCTGCAACAAGAGGGCATCATTTCGTCGATCGAATTCAATGAGTGGGCCAGTCCTCAAGGGGGACTGCACTGTCAGAATCTGTGGTGGTTACAAAGTAACTATCAATTGTTTCTCGCTGCAGGATCAATACCCGCTACCAAAGGCAGATGACCTATTTGCGAAGATTAGTGGGAAAGCGGGTTGTATAGAGGACACAGAGAGGCTGCAAAGAGATTTAGATAGGTTAGGTGAATGGGCTAAGGTTTGGCAGATGGAATACAATGTCGGAAAGTGTGAGGTCATCCACCTTGGGAAAAAAAACAGTAAAAGGGAATATTATTTGAATGGGGAGAAATTACAACATGCTGCGGTGCAGAGGGACCTGGGGGTCCTTGTGCATGAATCCCAAAAAGTTAGTTTGCAAGTGCAGCAGGTAATTAGGAAGGCAAATGGAATGTTGACCTTCATTGCGAGAGGGATGGAGTACAAAAGCAGGGAGGTCCTTCTGCAACTGTATAGGGTATTGGTGAGGCCGCACCTGGAGTACTGCGTGCAGTTTTGGTCACCTTACTTAAGGAAGGATATACTAGCTTTGGAGGGGATACAGAGACGATTCACTAGGCTAATTCCGGAGATGAGGGGGTTACCTTATGATGATAGATTGAGTAGACTGGGTCTTTACTCGTTGGAGTTCAGAAGGATGAGGGGTGATCTTATAGAAACGTTTAAAATAATGAAAGGGATAGACAAGATAGAGGCAGAGAGATTGTTTCCACTGGTCGGGGAGACTAGAACTAGGGGGCACAGCCTCAAATACGGGGGAGCCAATTTAAAACAGAGTTGAGAAAGAATTTCTTCTCCCAGAGGGTTGTGAATCTGTGGAATTCTCTGCCCAAGGAAGCAGTTGAGGCAAGCTCATTGAATGTATTCAAGTCACAGATAGATAAATTTTTAACCAATAAGGGAATTAAGGGTTACGGGGAGCGGGCGGGTAAGTGAAGCTGAGTCCACGGCCAGATCAGCCATGATCGTTTTGAATGGCGGAGCAGGCTCGAGGGGCTAGATGGCCTACTCCTGTTCCTAATTCTTATGTTCTTCTGTTCTTATTATGAAGCTGGCGGGAGGGAAAACGTTCACGAAGCTGGACTTGACCTCAGCCTACATGACGCAGGAGCTGGAGGAATCTTTGAGAGGCCTCACCTGCATCAACAGGCACAAAGGCCTTTTCGTTTACAACAGATGCCCGTTTGGGATTCAATCGGCCATGGCAATATTCCAGAGGAACATGGAAAGCTTGCTGAAGTCGGTTCCGCGCACTGTGTTCTTCCAGGACGACCTCTTGGTTACAGGTCGGGACACCATCGAGCACCTGCAGAACCTGGAGGAGGTTTTTAGTCGGCTTAATCGTGTGGGGCTCAGGCTAAAACACTCAAAGTGCATTTTCCTGGTGCCTGAAGTGGAGTTCCTGGGGAGAAGAATCGCGGCGGACGGCATCAAGCCCACCGATTCGAAGACGCAGGCAATCAAGAAAGCACCGAGACCACAGAACGTGACGGAGCTGCGGTCGTTTCTAGGACTCCTGAACTATTTTGGTAACTTCTTTTCGGGTCTTAGCACATTGTTAGAACCCCTGCACTCTTTACTGCGTAAAGGAGATGGATGGGTATGGGGTAAAAGCCAAGAAAATGCCTTTGAGAAAGCTAGGAAGCTGTTATGTTAAAACAAATTGCTTGTGTTGTACGATCCATGTAAACGTTTGGTACTAACATGTGATGCGTTGTCGTACATGGTCGGGTGTGTATTGCAACAAGCTAATGAATTTTGGAAATTGCAACCAGTTGCTTATGCATCCAGAAGTCTGTCTAAAGCCGAGAGGGCCTACAGTATGATTGAAAAAGAAGCGTTAGCGTGTGTTTACCGGGTAAAGTAAATGCATCAATATCTGCTCGGGCTCAAACTTGAATTGGAAACTGACCATATCCCTCTTTTCTGAAAATAAGGGGATAAATACTAATGCATTGGCCCGTATCCAGAGATGGGCACTCACATTGTCCGCATACAACTATCCGCCACAGGCCAGGCACAGAAAACTATGCCGATGTGCTCAGTAAGCTACCATTGCCCACCACCAGGTTGGAGATGGCACAGCCTGCAGATTTGGTTACGATAATGGAAGCTTTCGAGAGTGAGCAATCGCCTGTTACTGCCTGACAGATTAGAACCTGGACGAGCCAGGACCCCTTATTGTCCTTAGTAAAAAAAACTGTGTGCTCCACGGGAGTTGGTCAAGTGTCCCGTTAGAGATGCAGCAAGAAATAAAGCCATACCGACGGCGCAAAGATGAAATGTCTATACAGGCAGACTGCCTCCTATGGGGCAATCGGATAGTTGTGCCAAAAAAGGCAGGGACACTTTCATTAGTAATCTCCACAGTATCCACCCAGGCATTGTGATGATGAAAGCGATAGTCAGATCCTATGTGTGGTGGCCCAGTATCGATGCAGACTTAGAGTTCTGTGTGCACAAATGTAATACATGTTCCCAGTTAAGCAATGCACCCAGGGAGGTGCCACTAAGTTTGTGGTCTTCCAAACCGTGGTCTAGGCTTCATGTCGACTCTGCAGGCCTATTCTTGGGAAAAATGTTTTTAGTGGTTGTAGATGCGTACTCCAAATGGATTGAAGGTGTGATAATGTCGGCAAGCACGTCCGCTGACACCCTTGAAAGCCTATGGGCCATGTTTGCCACGCACGGCCTGCCTGATGTCCTTGTAAATGGCAATGGACCGTGCTTTACCAGTGTCGAATTAAAGGAGTTCATGACCTGCAATGGGGTCAAACATGTCACGTCTGCCCCGTTCAAGCCAGCATCCAATGGTCAGGCAGAACGAGCAGTTCAAACAATCAAGCAGAGCTTGAAAAGGGTAACTGAAGGCTCATTGCAGACTCGCTTATCCCGAGTCCTGCTTAGTTACCACACAAGACTCCACTCGCTCACCGGGGTCCCTGCGCTGAACTGCTCATGAAAAGGGCACGTAAGACAAGGCTCTCATAGTCCGCCCTGATCTACACGAACAGGTAGAGAGCAGGCGGCTTCAACGGGATACATATCATGATCGCGCAAATGTGTCACGCGAAATCGTAGTAAATGATCCTGTATTTGTGTTGAACTATGGACAAGATCCCAAGTGGCTTACTGCCACTGTTTTGGCCAAACAGGGGAGTAGGGTGTTTGTGGTCAAATTCGCAATTGGACTCACCTGCAGAAAACACCTGGATCAAACCAAACTCAGATTTATGGGACTATCCAGAACAACCCACAATAGACTCCACCTTTTTTGACCCCACAACACACACAGAAGTGGCAACCGACTCAATGGTTGACCACGAAGCAGAGCCCATCACCCGCAGCAGCCCAGCAAGACTCACCACCCCCAGCAGTCTAGCAAGGCCAGCTGCGCAGCAGCCCAGCGAAGTACCCAACAAATAACTCACCAACACCAGCATTTGTACCGAGGTGATCAACCAGGGAAAGGAAGGCCCCAAGATCGACTCACATTGTAAATAGTTACACTATTGACTTTGGGAGAGGGGGGCGGGGGGCGGGGGGGGGGGAGTGTTGTTATGTATGTAAACCTGTAATTACTATGCCTAACCACCAGAAGGCTTATCCCCTGAGTCCCAAAGGATCCCACAATTGGGAGCACTTGTATATAAGGAGGCCTCACAGGCTGGAGAGGCACTCTGAGATCTGCAATAAAGGACTACGGTCACACTTACTTTGAGCTTGCAGTATCTAGTCTGACTCGTTATTCAAGACATAACAGAAAGGATTGGAGATTTTGGTGGAAAGATTTGTAGGGCTGGATCACAGGTGCGGGGGAGGAGGTGGGAGACCACAAGAATTAGAATTTTAAATTTGAAGTGTATAACAACTGGCTGTCTATAGTTGTCAGTTCCAGGCCATTCTCTGCACTCTGATTTCAAGTTGAGGTATGATCATATTACTGAAGGCCCATTCAGCCATCTCTCTCTCATATAGTAGACACAGGACATGACTTCCAAAAGCATTACAGTGTGACATCGTAATTTACAACCTACAGTAGATCACAAATCAACTGAGCAATATTTTATCAACTCAGCAGAATTTTCAAATAATTCTTCACAAGGTCATAGGGGGCCAGCACCTTTCTTCACATCAAAGTGGAAAACTGATGGGATGTTGTCCTGCTGAAGTGACATCTGGTAATCGGCGAACTCATTCCGGTAAATTCCTGAGACTAGCTTAATCGCATCGTACAGGACATCGCAGACACGTAACATAAGAACATAAGAACATAAGAATTAGGAACAGGAGTAGGCCATCTAGCCCCTCGAGCCTACTCCGCCATTCAACAAGATCATGGCTGATCTGGCCGTGGACTCAGCTCCACTTACCCGCCCGCTCCCCGAAACCCTTAATTCCCTTATTGGTTAAAAATCTATCTATCTGTGATTTGAATACATTCAATGAGCTAGCCTCAACTGTTTCCTTGGGCAGAGAATTCCACAGATTCACAACCCTCTGGGAGAAGAAATTCCTTCTCAACTCGGTTTTTTAAATTGGCTCCCCCGTATTTTGAGGCTGTGCCCCCTAGTTCTAGTCTCCCCAACCAGTGGAAACACAACCTCTCTGCCTCTATCTTGTCTATCCCTTTCATTATTTTAAACGTTTCTATAAGATCACCCCTCATCCTTCTGAACTCCAACGAGTAAAGACCCAGTCTACTCAATCTATCATCATAAGGTAACCCCCTCATCTCCGAAATCAGCCTAGTGAATCGTCTCTGTACCCCCTCCAAAGCTAGTATATCCTTCCTTAAGTAAGGTGACCAAAACTGCACGCAGTACTCCAGGTACGGCCTCACCAATACCCTATACAGTTGCAGCAGGACCTCCCTGCTTTTGTACTCCATCCCTCTCACAATGAAGGCCAACATTCCATTCGCCTTCCTGATTACCTGCTGCACCTGGGCCAATTGTGGAGCAGTGGAGGCGTGGCCTAAACAGTTGGAGCTGTGAGCAGTGAGAGAAGGAGCTGCTGCTTTTGCTCCTGGCTGGGCCTGTGAATCAGCCCAGGAAGAGAAGGAAGGAAGGAAGGGGCTTCACCACCAACTTTCACCCAGAGGGAGAGGAGGAAAAAGCAGAAAACTTGAACAACTTCACCATTTCTACAAAGAGTTGGAGAGAGAGGGAAAGACCAACAACAACATCCAGTGTGGAAGGAGGGAGACTCTACCATTCTACAGGTGGGTGTATTGGTGCAGTCCCTAAAAGACTTTGCTGTATCGGTGGGGGGAGGAAAGAAGACCAGTCGGGGGCCAGAACATCGCGGGGGGTGTGTGTGTGTGGAAATGTGTGTGGGGGCCTTGCTTACAACTAGGCCCCACACACCTTTGAAGCACCCCTCCCCCATTGCCTAGCCTGGGATAGCTGGAGCTACCACGCTGAAGAAACAATTAATCCACCCGAATTAACATCGTTGGGAGTGTGTGCCTGTGTGGCTCCAGCTGCACCAGGTGAAGACATCTTCTCCCCTCACCCGAAGACCACCCCAAAGACTATTTTTGTTTGCCATCTGGGGATTGCACCCACCCACAGCTGCGAGGGGAGACCTGCCCTCGCAGTTTCCCCCCTTCCCACCCCCCTCTCTCTTTCTCTGTTACTCTGTGTCTCTCCCCTCTCTCTCTGAGAGCCCTTTTCCTCCCAAATTGATTGGAAAAATATAAAACAATTAAGACAACTGAGCAGAGGGAGCAAGGCCCCTCCCCAATTGTCAACTAGGGGAGAGGTGTGCCTCGTTAAGAGCTCCTCTGCTCAGTCTATTAAACGAGGCCATTTAAAGACCATTAAGGCCTGTGACTTTGGGGTGGGTGTAGCCCTTAAAGGGACCCCGTGATGGCGACCCCATCTACGCCGGTGGCAGGGCCAGCTAGGACTTATGCGTAGGTGGCATCCACATCCACGGCACCTCCTGCGCCACCTGCTGCCTTGCCACCATTCAGACTTATAACTACGAAACACGGGGTCAAGAGCTACACTCACCCCACAATGAGCATTGAGGAGTGCATGCGGGCGATGGCTGGGGTACTCGGCCCCTCGGCCATTGTCGCAGCCTCCAAGATGTCTGGGAAGGCCGTGTTCTTCCTGGGGTCGGAGCAGGCGGTGTCCCTGGCCATTGAAAAGGGGCTCACGGTGGGCGGGGCATTCCTGCCGGTGGACCCTCTTGAGGCCACCGCGCAGAGGGTCATTCTATCAAACGTCCCGCCCTTTGTTCCCGCTGAGCTCCTCCTCCCTCACCTACACCAACTGGGGGAGGTAAGGTCGGGAATCAACCCCATACCGCTTGGCCTCAGGGAGAACAGCCTGCGCCATGTGTTCTCCTTCCGCCGCCAGCTCTTTGTCCGGCTGGCGCGGGAGGAGACGACGGAGGGGAACTTTAATGTGGTGCACGAGGTGACTGCCTACCGCGTCTTTTGGACGTCGGACGGCGTGCGGTGCCATGCCTGCAGGGAGGTGGGGCACGTTCGCAAGAAGTGCCCCGCCTCCAAAGCCGCCAAACCACCGAGGGCGGACAAGGCTGGCGCCGCCGCCACCCCTCCCCCTAGTAGCGTCCGCGTGCCGGGAGCTGTGGGTGCGCGGGCATCGTCGGGGGCCTTTGTTTTCACGGCCTCCGGCGGGGGGGAGGAAGAGCGTCCGGCCGGAAAGAAGGCGCGGAAGAAGGCGAAACACCTAGAGGCGGGTCCCCTTAGTGCGCCAGACAAGCTGTTCACCGCGCTCGGCCCAACCCCGTCACCGGCGAGCGTGGGGTGCCTTGAGCCCGTGCCCGAGCCCTTGACTAATACCGCAGAGGGGTTCGGGCGCGGGCAAGATAAGAAAAAGGGGGGAGTGGAGCGGGAGGCCTCAACAGACACGGGTGTCTCCCTGTCTCCGTGCCCCCCCCCAGGAAAAAAAGGAGGCGCCGCTCCAATGAGGCGGGGGGTGAACAACATCCCTCCGCGGAGGAGTCGGTGCCCGCCGCGTGTCCCGCGTCCCCCACCGGTGCCCCCAAACTGCGCCGTAGGCACGAGGAATCTGTCCCCGGGGAGGGTGAGGCATTCGAGGCTGCCCAGCCGCTGCCTCCCGGGGATGGCGTGAAAGATCTGCCTGTCGTGGGGGGCGTGGGGCCAGTGGAAGAATGCGTAGCCGCCGGGTCGAGCGTCCCGGGGACTGAGGCGGGTGGGGCCGAAAAGGCCGAACCTGAGCCCGCCCAGCCAATATCCAACTTCCCCCGGGATTTGCTCGACTCGGCAGAAATACAAAGTATTAACACTTTTAATGAATCTGTACACGCTGGGCTGGGGTGTGGCGGCGGGGAGGGGGAGGAACACTCACCCTCGCCCCCTACTTTGGAGCTGGAGCGCTTGGAGGGCCTGGGGATTTTCTATGGCCGGGTCTCTCCTTGTTCCCCAGTTCCTGGGGCGGAGGGGGAACCCCTTCCGCTGTCGCTTCCCGACCCAGCACCAATTCTAAAAGAGCCCAGTGGGGACTCCTCTGCCGACGATCCTGGGGGTGGGACCGGGGCAGAGCCAGGGCCGGATGGAGCGGCCGGGCTGTTTGCCGTACCTCGTGCGGCCAACGGGCCGGCTGCTAGCGGCGACCTCCCGGAGGAGGACGGGGACTCGGTGGAGGACGCGGGTGAAGATCTCGAGCCCATCGCCAGTGAGGCGGTGGATCTCCTCGTGCCGGCTGCTGAGTCCCCCTCATTCCCGTAGAGGATCTCCGGGACTTTTTGGTCGAGAGCCAGGGTCGCCGCAACCGAGCCCATCTGGCCCGGGAAAGATGGTCCGAGCCGGGGCTGCTCATCGCTTCCGTCCGCGTCGCCGCTAAAACCATGGCCGCGGGCGGGCCCTTATCAAGGGCGCAAGGCCTTGAGCTGCGCCGGCTCAAAAAGTTCCTCGCTGGGCTGCTGAAGGAGTGGAGGTCAACAAAAGACTCCGCTCCCTCCCCCGCAAAAGGTTAAGGTAGAGATTGCACTATGCTTTTGCCATGAAGATAACCATAGCCAGCCTCAACATCAACGGCAGCAGAGGGGCACATCGTAGATTTGACAATTTTTCGCTCCTGCGGGAGGGGAAATATGCGGTGTGCTTCCTGCAAGAAACCCACACCGTTCCAGGAGACGAAGCCACGTGGCTCCTGGAATGGCAAGGAGAGGTCCGCATGAGCCACCTCACCGCCACTTCTAGTGGGGTGGCCATCTTGCTGGGCCCGCATTTTCAGCCAGAGATCTTGGGGGTCGAGGAGCCCGTGCCAGGCCGCTTGCTGCACGTAACGGTTCGCCTGGGGGACGTGCCGCTCCATCTCGTGAACGTGTACGCCCCTCAGCCCGGCCCGCAGCAGGCGCGCGCGCTTCTTCGAAGAAGTCTCCGCTCTTTTTGGCTCCGTCGACGTCGGCGACTGCATTGTCCTCGGGGGGGATTTTAACTGCACCCTCGAGGCGAGGGACCGCTCCGGTGCCCCGCAGAGCATGACGGCGATGAAGAAGTTGAGGGACCTGGTCGGGTCCTTCGACTTGGTGGACGTCTGGCGAAATCTCCACCCCGACTCCAGCGTCTTTACTTGGGTGAGGCCTGGAGTAGGATGGTCCAGAGTCGACCGCCTTTACGTGTCTCGGGCGTACGTTTCCTGCGTCCCGGCGGCCTCCATGCGGCCGGTGCCGTGTTCGGACCACCACCTGGTGTGGGCGGAGCTCGCTTCGCTCCGCGCGAGGACGGGGTCCGGGTACTGGCACTTTAACAACCGGCTGCTGGAGAACGAGCTGCTCCAGGACTCGTTCCGTCGATTCTGGGCCAACTGGAGAAGGAAGCAGGGGGGCTTCCCCTCCTTGAGGCTATGGTGGGACGTGGGCAAGGCTCACGTCCGCGTCTTCTGTCAAGAGTACGCGAGGGGGTCGACCAAGAGGCGGGCGGCCGGAGTCGGGCGCCTAGAAAAAGAGGTGCTCGACCTGGAATCCCGTCTCGGTCAAGTCGTCGAGGACCCGGCCCTGCGGACGGTGTACGAAGCTAAGAAGGCCGCGCTGACGGACCTGCAGCTTGTCAGGTCCCGAGGCGCGTTCGTGAGGTCACGGATCCGGTTCCTGCGGGATCTGGACCGCGGCTCCCCCTTCTTCTACTCGCTGGAAAAAAGGCAAAGTGTCCGTAAGCAGCTTTTGACGCTGCTGGCCGACGACGGCTCTCTCGTCTCGGATCCGGTGGGCGTCAACAACAGGGCCCGTGAATATTACGGGGCTCTGTTCTCTCCGGATCCGTCCAGCGAGGAAGCGCGTAGAGTTTTGTGGGAGGACCTGCCGAAAGTCAGCCCGGAGGGCGGTGAAAATTTGGAAGCTCCGCTAAGCCTGGCGGAGCTGACCGGTGCCCTCGACCGGCTCTCGAGGGGAAAATCCCCGGGGCTGGACGGGCTGACCGTGCAGTTCCACAGGGCTTTCTGGGACGTCCTGGGGAGCGACTACGCGCGGGTCCTGGGGGAAAGTCTGGCGACCGGGGAGATGCGCCTCTCTTGGCGCAGGGCAGTCATCGTCCTGCTGCCTAAGAAGGGCGATCTCCGCCTCCTTAAGAACTGGCGCCCGGTCTCCCTCCTCAGCACGGACTACAAAATCTTCGCCAGGGCGATGTCTGCTCACCTTGGCACCATGCTGGACCACATGATCCACGCCGACCAGTCCTACACGGTCCCGGGCCGGACAATCCACGATAACATCCATCTGGTCCGGGACCTCATCCATCATTCCCAGGAGGCTGGTCTGTCGGTCGCCTTCCTATCTCTCGACCAAGAGAAGGCGTTCGACAGGATGGATCACGACGATCTGCTCGGAACTCTGCGCGCTTTCGGGTTTGAGACGCATTTCGTCGCCCGGATCCGACTTTTGTATGCCGCCGCGGAGTGTCTGATTAAGGTTAACGGGTCCTTGATGGCGCCCCTTCGTTTTAGGAGAGGGGTGCGCCAGGGATGCCCCATGTCCGGCCAGTTATATGCCATCTGCGTGGAGCCTTTCCTGCGCCTCCTGCGGACGAGGCTGATGGGACTGGCTCTGCAAGGGCCGGGCGTGGAGGTCATCCTCTCGGCTTACGCCGATGACGTGCTCCTCGCGGTAGAGGATCCCGCTGACCTGCGGAGGATGCGTGAGTGCCAGGAGATTTGCTCGGCTGCATCCTCCGCCAGAATCAACTGGGAAAAATGTTCCGGACTCCTGGTGGGTCAGTGGCGGGTGGACTCCCTGCCGGAGGAGCTCAGGCCTTTTGCCTGGAGCACGACCCATCTCCTCTATCTGGGAGTCTACCTTAGCCCCGACGAGGAAGCCTGGCCGGCGAACTGGCAGGAGCTGGAGGCCAAGGTCGCCGCTCGCCTAGGGCGCTGGACAGGACTGCTCCGAGTGCTGTCCTACAGGGGTCGAGCGCTAGTCATAAACCAGCTGGTGGCCGCAATATTGTGGTACCGGCTGGTCACTTTGACCCCTCCCCCTGCGTTTGTCGCCAAGATACAGAAGAAGCTGGTGGACTTCTTCTGGAACAACAGGAAGCACTGAGTCTCTGCCGCGGTCTTGAGTCTCCCGCTTGAGGAAGGCGGTCAGTCGTTGGTGTGCGTCAGCGCCCAGCTCGCGACTTTCCGTCTTCAGACCCTGCAGAGATACCTTTACGTCGAGCCCCCTCCTAGGTGGTGTGCTCTGGCGACGTATTTCTTCCGCCAGCAGCGCGACCTCAATTACGACACGCAGCTCCTGTTTGTGAACTTGGGGGGTGTCAGGACCGCCCTCCAGGAGCTGCCTGTCTTTTACAGGGACCTCATCAGGGTCTGGAACAAAGTCTCCACCAAGCGCAGCTCTCCGCCGGCTGGAGTGGCGGCTGTCCTGCAGGAGCCGCTGCTCGGGAATCCGTACCTCCACGACCGAGGTTTTATGTGGCGGTCGGAAGAGAGGGCTGTGGCTGGTGAGGTGACCAGGGTCGGGGACCTGCTTGATGGCGGAGGAGCGGGCTGGATGGGGCCAGGCACGCTGGCGCAGCGCCTAAATTCAGCCAACGTCTGCCGCGCGGCCGAAGCCATCGAGTCGCTAAAAACAGCTTTGGGCCCTGACTCTGTTAGGTGCATCGAGGAGGCTCAAGCACGTGGGGAGATCCCGTCCGAACTGACCCCCGTCCGGACGGAATTCCTCATCGGCGCCAAACCCCGGAACCTCCCTCGGGAGCCGGCGCCTCACAACTTGAGCCGCCTCGAGGAAATCCCCTCCGTGCCTTTCAGTTCCGCGCGGAGGTGTTTCCTGTACGGTTTGCTCCTGCACACTCTCAACTTTGCCATCCTCGCCGGCCGTCCGGACACGCCATGGCGTACCATCTTGCCGTCCGGAGGAGGCGGGGGTCCCCGATGGAGGGCACTCTATGCGGGAGTCCTCCCACTATTCATCAGGGACTTGGCCTGGAGGGTGGTGCATGGAGCAGTGCCGTGCAATAAATTTTTAAGCCGGTTCACGGACTCCCAGGCCTCCTGCAATTTCTGCGGTCTGGAAGAGTCCGTGTTCCATGTTTTTATGGAATGCACGAGGTTGCAGCCCCTGTTTTATTATTTAAAGGGGCTGCTCCTGAAATTCTGGCTGCACTTCAGTCCCACTCTCCTGATCTTTGGGCACCCTGTGCTGAGGGGAGCGGGTAGGTCCGAGGGCCTCCTCGTAGGACTGCTCCTGGGCACGGCCAAGGGTGCCATCAGCCAGTCCAGGCAGCGGGCGGTCGAGGGGGTCGTTCAACCTGACTGCCTGCCTCTCTTCCGCGCGTACATCCGCGCCAGAGTGTCCTTGGAGATGGAGCACGCGGTGTCCACCGGTACGCTCGCGGCCTTCCGCGAGTGGTGGGCACCGGAGGGACTGGAGTGCATCGTCACGCCCGGCAACCAAATTTTAATTTGATTTTATGTTTTAAAGTTTAATTTGTTTTAATTGCCGGTGCTTTTAGTGTCCCCCTCCCCTTTTATAGGGGGCACTGGAGGAAAAAATGTGATTTTAGTGCCCAAAAAAAAAGAAAAGAAAAACACAAAAAAAAACACAAAAAAGAAAAAAAGGGCCTTGTAAATGTCTGGTGTGTCATCCAGGGCGGGTGGCATGGTTTAATGTTTCTGTTTTTTCAGGTAAACTCCAAAAGAGTTTCATGCACAAGGACCCCCAGGGCCCTCTGCACCGCAGCATGTTGTAATTTCTCCCCATTCAAATAATATTCCCTTTTACTGTTTTTTTTTCCAAGGTGGATGACCTCACACTTTCTGACATTGTATTCCATCTGCCAAACCTTAGCCCATTCGCTTAACCTATCTAAATCTCTTTGCAGCCTCTCTGTGTCCTCTACACAACCCGCTTTCCCACTAATCTTTGTGTCATCTACAAATTTTGTTGCACTACACTCTGTCCCCTCTTCCAGGTCATCTATGTATATTGTAAACAGTTGTGGTCCCAGCACCAATCCCTGTGGCACACCACTAACCACCGATTTCCAACCCGAAAAGGACCCATTTATCCCGACTCTCTGCTTTCTGTTTGCCAGCCAATTCTCAATCCATGCTAATACATTTCCTCTGACTCCGCGTACCTTTATCTTCTGTAGTAATCTTTTGTGTGGCACCTTATCGAATGCCTTTTGGAAATCTAAATACACCACATCCATCGGTACACCTCTATCCACCATGCTCGTTATATCCTCAAAGAATTCCAGTAAATTAGTTAACCATGATTTCCCCTTCATGAATCCATGTTGCGTCTGCTTGATTGCACTATTCCTATCTAGATGTCCCGCTATTTCTTCCTTAATGATAGCTTCAAGCATTTTCCCCACTACAGATGTTAAACTAACCGGCCTATAGTTACCTGCCTTTTGTCTGCCGCCTTTTTTAAACAGAGGTGTTACATTAGCTGCTTTCCAATCCACTGGTACCTCCCCAGAGTCCAGAGAATTTTGGTAGATTATAACGAATGCATCTGCTATAACTTCCGCCATCTCTTTTAATACCCTGGGATGCATTTCATCAGGACCAGGGGACTTGTCTACCTTGAGTCCCATTAGCCTGTCCAGCACTACCCCCCTAGTGATAGTGATTGTCTCAAGGTGCTCGCTTCCCACATTCCTGTGACCAGCAATTTTTGGCATGGTTTTTGTGTCTTCCACTGTGAAGACCGAAGCAAAATAATTGTTTAAGGTCTCAGCCATTTCCACATTTCCCATTATTAAATCCCCCTTCTCATCTTCTAAGGGACCAACATTTACTTTAGTCACTCTTTTCTGTTTTATATATCTGTAAAAGCTTTTACTATCTGTTTTTATGTTTTGCGCAAGTTTACTTTCGTAATCTATCTTTCCTTTCTTTATTGCTTTCTTAGTCATTCTTTGCTGTCGTTTAAAATGTTCCCACTAGTTTCCCACTAACCTTGGCCACCTTATGCGCATTGGTTTTTAATTTGATACTCTCCTTTATTTCCTTGGTTATCCACAGCTGGTTATCCCTTCTCTTACCGCCCTTCTTTTTCACTGGAATATATTTTTGTTGAGCACTATGAAAGCGCACCTTAAAAGCCCTCCATTGTTCCTCAATTGTGCCACCGTTTAGTCTGTGTTTCCAGTCTACTTTAGCCAACTCTGCCCTCATCCCACTGTAGTCCCCTTTGTTTAAGCATAGTACGCTTGTTTGAGACACTACTTCCTCACCCTCAATCTGTATTACAAATTCAACCATACTGTGATCACTCATTCCGAGAGGATCTTTTACTAGGAGATCATTTATTATTCCTGTCTCATTACACAGGACCAATTCTAAGATCGCTTGCTCCCTTGTAGGCTCTGTAACATACTGTTCTAAGAAACAATCCCGTATGCATTCTATGAATTCCTCCTCAAGACTACCCCGTACGATTTGATTTGACCAATCGATATGTAGGTTAAAATCCCACATGATTACTGTCGTTCCTTTTTCACATGCCTCCATTATTCCCTTGATTATTACCCGCCCCACCGTGAAGTTATTATTTGGGGGCCTATAAAATACGCCCACCAGTGTTTTTTTCCCCTTTCTATTTCTAATCTCCACCCACAATGATTCAACATTTTGTTCATTAGAGCCAATATCGTCTCTCACAACTACCCTGATATCTTCCTTTATTAACAGAGCTACCCCACCTCCTTTTCCTTCTTGTCTATCTTTCCGAATTGTCAGATACCCCTGTATGTTTAATTCCCAGTCTTGGCCACCCTGCAACCACGTTTCTGTAATGGCCACCAAATCATACCCATTTGTAATGATTTGTGCCGTCAACTCATTTACTTTATTTCGAATGCTGCGTGAGTTTAGGTAGAGTGTTTTAATACTAGTTTTTAAACCATGGTTTTTAGTTTTGACCCCTCCTGCAGTCCCTTTATATTCATACATATTGTTCCTTCCTATCACCTTGTGGTTTAACTTACCCCAGTGCTACTCTGCTCTGTTGCCTCCTGCCTTTTGCATTCTTTCTTGGGATCCTGTTCATCTGAGCCCTCACCTACTCTAACTAGCTCAGAGCCTTCTCCTGTATTCCGAATACTCCTTGCATTGAGGCACTGAGCTTTCATGCTTGCCTTTTTATTACGCTTTGACCCTTTAGAATTTTGCTGTACAGTGGCCCTTTTTGTTTTTTGTCTTGGGTTTCTCTGCCCTCCACTTTTACTCATCTCCTTTCTGTCTTTTGCTTTTGTCTCCTTTTTGTTTCCCTCTGTCTCCCTGCATTGGTTCCCATCCCCCTGCCATATTAGTTTAACTCCTCCCCAACAGCACTAGCAAACACTCCCCCTAGGACATTGGTTCCGGTCCTGCCCAGGTGCAGACTGTCCGGTTTGTACTGATCCCACCTCCCCCAGAACTGGTTCCAATGCCCCAGGAATTTGAATCCCTCCCTGCTGCACCACTGCTCAAGCCACGTATTCATCTGAGCTATCCTGCGATTCCTACTCTGACTAGCACGTGGCACTGGTAGCAATCCCGAGATTACTACTTTTGAGGTCCTACGTTTTAATTTAGCTCCTAGCTCCTTAAATTCGTCTCGTAGTACCTCATCCCTTTTTTTACCTATATCGTTGGTACCAATGTGCACCACGACAACTGGCTGTTCACCCTCCCTTTTCAGAATGTCCTGCACCCGCTCCGAGACATCCTTGATCCTTGCACCAGTAACAGTGGAGTAACTCTGCTTCTACAGTAGGGGAGAGCATTTGCAGAGGCTCTTGGAACTCCAGATGCCAAGGAGGGCGTCTCACTTAGAGAAGTTCCCTTTGGAGGTTGACTGGCTGTCTGTGCTGGGAAACGAGGATCTCTCGAACAGGGGTACAGGTCATTTTGAACTCAACATTGCCGAGTTGCCGAAGCTTTGAGCTCGAGCACTTGATAAGAGACAGGCTGCAGATTTCACTCCTCAGTTTGGAGGAGCTGTTTGCTGTTCACTGTTCACTGAAGGAAGACGGCAGGCAGACAAAAGCTGAAATAAATCTAAACGGAAATGATTATTTTAGTGTCGGAGACACAGCGTCTGTGCAATGGACAATTAATTAACGAGTGAAAGCACGACAAACACAGCGAGCTCTGACTCCAAGTAGAGAATGCTGCAGAAAATTAGGATTAATTTTTCATGAAGTTATTTGCTTTTTAAGAGGTAAACAGGCAGTGCAAATAGCAGGTGTCAGTTCAGTGTGAGATTACGGCTCAGATGATCGCAAATAAGTTCTTGTGGTTGAACATCTCAAACAGATCGTGCCGATTAATTACCATGTAAACAACTTGCTGGCTTTACTGTGGGATCCCGCCTGGTATTATAAGCAGATTGGGAAATAAAGTGTCTGGATTGACAGCGACGAAAACAGCCGCACTGGGACCAGCCACCTCATACATTATTCAGAAGACCTTCAGAAAGCATCTTCCAACAACCCCGCACAACTTCAGAATAATGAGGAAACATGCCAGGGTAAAGGAAAAGTTTCTAAAATAAGATTAGAAGCTCTCCGCCTGTCTCTTCTGGGAATGGTCATGAGGGAAAGTGGCTGGACAATAACAATGGCAAGATGCCAGGCAGTAATGGTAAAGCAGGGCCAGGCACTGAATGCATTGGAGGCATTGGGCTGTGATAATGGAGAAGGACCAAGAAGTAATGCTTGAGAGGGACCATTTTTATGATGAGTGAGGCCGGTAGGGACAATTGAGAGAAGAAGTAGAGAGGAGCCAGGCTGCAATAACAACAAGGAGTTGGGCATTAACAAAGGAGAGGGCCAGGCAGTAACAATGAAGAGAGGTTAAGCAATGACAATCGCGAGATACCATCAATATGATTGAGAGGGGCAGACAGGAACAATGGAGAAATGAAAGGCAATAATGATGGAGAGGGGCCAAACAGCAATACTACAGGAGGCTCAAAATGGTGAGGGGAGCAGGATAGTAACAGTGGATATTGATCAGGTAGTATCAATGTTTATTGGTCAGGCAGTCACAATGGATATTGGTCAGGCAGTCACAATGGATATTGATCAGGCAGTAACAATGGATGTTCATCAGGCAGTAACAATGGATATTGGTCAGGCAGTAACAATGGATATTGATCAGGCAGTAACGATGGATATTGATCAGGCAGCAACAATGGATATAAGAACATAAGAAATAGGAGCAGGAGTAGGCCATAAGGCAACTCGAGTCTGCTCCGCCATTCAATAAGATCATGGCTGATCTGATCATGGACTCAGCTCCACTTCCCTGCCTGCTTCCCATAACTCCTTATCGTTTAAGAAACTGTCTATTTCTGTCTTAAATTTATTTAATGTCCCAGCTTCCACAACTCTCTGAGGCAGTAAATTCCACAGATTTATAACCTTCTGAGAGAAGAACTTTCTCCTCATCTCAGTTCTAAATGGTCGGCCCCTTATTCTAGGATCATGCGCTCTAGTTCTAGTCTCCCCCACCAGTGGAAACATCCTCTCTGCATCCACATTGTCAAGTCCCCTCATAATCTTATGCATTTCTATAAGATCACCTCTCATTCTTCTGAATTCCAAAGAGCAGAGGTACAAGTTGTTATTATGTAAACCTGTAAATACCATGTATAACCACCAGAGGGCTTATCCCCTGGGTTAGACATGGTATCCCTTGGGACAATCCCTTGGGAGCACCTATATATAAGGAGGCCTCACAGGCTGGAAAGGCACTCTGAGATCTGTAATAAAGGACTATGGTCACACCTTAATTTGAGCTTGCAGTATCTAGTCTGACTCTTTATTCAAGACATAATACAACCTATTCAACCTTTCCTCATAAGTCAACCCACTCATCCCCGGGATCAACCAAGTGAACCTTCTCTGTACTGCCTCCACAACAAGTATATCCTTTCGTAAATATGGAAATCAAAACTGCACGCAGTATTCCAGGTGTGGCCTCACCAATACCCTGTACAGCTGTAACAAGACTTCTCTGCTTTTATACTCCATCCCCTTTGCAATAAAGGCCAAGATTCCATTGGCCTTCCTGATCACTTGCTGTACCTGCATACTATCCTTTTGTGTTTCATGCACAAGTACCTCCAGGTCCCGCTGTACTGCAGCACTTTGCAATCTTTCTCCATTTAAATAACAACTTGGTCTTTGATTTTTTTCTGTCAAAGTGCATGACCTCACACTTTCCAACATTATACTCCATCTGCCAAATTCTTGCCCACTCACTTAACCTGTCTATGTCCTCCTGCAGCCTCTTTATGTCCTCCTCACATCTTTGTATCGTCAGCAAACTTGGCTACGTTACACTCAGTCCCCTCTTCCAAGTCGTTAATATAGATTGTAAATAGTTGGGGTCCCAACATTGATCCCTGTGGCACCCCACTAGTTACTGGTTGTCAACCAGACAATGAACCATTTATCCCGACTCTCTGTTTTCTGTTAGTTAGCCAATCTTCTATCCATGCTAATATATTACCCCCCACCCCCCCCCGTGAACTTTTATCTTGTGCAGTAACCTTTCGTGTGGCATCTCATCAAATTCCTTCTGGAAATCCAAATCCACTGGTTCCCCTTTATCCACCCTGTTCGTTACATCCTCAAAGAATTCCAGCAAATTTGACAAACATGACTTCCCCTTCATAAATCTATGCTGACTCTGCCTGACCAAATTTTGCTTTTCCAAATGTCCTGTTACTGCTTCTTTAATAATGGACTCCAACATTTTCCCAACCACAGATGTTAGGCTAACTAATCTATAGTTTCCTGCTTTTTGTCTGCCTCCTTTTCTGAATAAGGGTGTTGCATTTGCAGTTTTCCAATCTGCTGGGACCTCCACAGAATCCAGGGAATTTTGGTAAATTACAACCAATGCATCCACAATCCCTATAGCTACTTCTCTTAAGACCCTAGGATGCAAGCCATCAGGTCCAGGGGACTTATTGGCCTTTAATCCCATTATCTTACTGAGCACCACCTCCTTAGTGACTGTGTTAAGTTCCTCCCCCCCATAGCCCCTTGACTATCCACTATTGGAACATTGCTAGTGCCCTCTCCTGTAAAAACTGATACAAAATACTTGTTTAGAATTTCTGCCATCTCCATGTCCTCCATTACTAATTCCCCAGTCTCGTCCTCTAAGGGACCAACATTTACTTTAGCCACTCTTTTTCTTTTTATATTCCTATAGAAACTCTTATTATCTGTTGGTCAAGCAGTAACGATGGAGAGTGGCCAGCCAGTAACAATGGATATTGATCAGCTAGTAACGATAAAGTGTGGTTTGGCAGTAACGATAGAGAGCAGCAGGGCAGTAACAATAAATAAGGGTTGGGCAGCATCAATGGAGTGAGGCCTGCAATAACAGTGAAGAGATGATGGGTGGTAAGTATGCCAACTGGCTGTTTATGGGAGCCCACAGGTATCTGTTTAGACACAATTGGCTTAATTATATGTGCATATTAATGGAGCCAGCACCTAACTTGGCCAATACCATAGCCTGTTATTTCCAAAATGATAAGCAGTGCCTGCACACACAATAAAACATTGTCTGTGTTCTCAAAAGCACCAAATATTACAACTTCTTATCAACACTTCATTTTCTTTCATATTGAATTTGCCTCTCTCATTCTATAAAGTGGAAAATGGCAGTAAAGCCAAAATAGAAGCCGTGTGTTGTGGTGTACTCAGTAGGTTACAATTTGGAGCTGGTCCTGAGACAAAGAAAGCAAATTCTCAGGGGTAAACAGATGCCAGTAAATGGGAATCAGAATGGCAGCCAATTAAACACATCGAAACACACTAAATGTTGGCAAGATGTCTGTGGATGCCTTTGTGATTCTAGAGACTATAGTGCTGTCGAGACAGTGGTGCCCTAAAATCAATAGCCATCGGCTGAGTGCAGTAGGAGGAGAGCTTCACAGCTTCCAGAAAATATTAAATTCAATAGCTGAGCTCTTATCCCAGATAATCGATGATGTAGAATCATCGAGAATGAGGATGCGGACTGGATCTCTCACTCATGTCAATCCGAGTCACAGCCAGTACATCAGGAACAGGGAATAAAAAAATCAAATGGAGATTGAATCAGCAGCCGATTCTTCTGGAAGCTAGACAAAGAGAGCAAAAGCAAAGAGAATTAACAGCAGAGCACCCACTTGAGAGCAGGCACAGCATCCAGGAGGTGTCTAGAAATTAAGTAAAGAAAGCCAAGCATGCATGTTCTCCAGAAAGTCTCTTTCTGTAAAGGTTGCCAATTTGTTCTGTTACTTCTCTGGTTGATGAGTCACAGTAGTTAAGTAGCAGAAAGCCCGGGAGTGTCTGGCTGGAGATTTTAGATTAGAATTACTGCCCCACACTCGGTGAAAGCTGGAAATTGCTAGACCTGATTGGAATTCTTGCTGTGAGAGAATTGTGTAATACCGCTAAAGTAAATGCTATATTCTTGGGTCTTTTCTGCCATTCAAATGCTCGTTGCTTTGGCTTCCATATTAGATCACCTCATACCAGAATGTGAAACTCGCAACGTGAAAAACTGCCCAGGTATGTCCTGTCCTCAAAAAGCAGGGCAAATCCTAACCCGGCCAATTACCGCCCCACCAGTCTACTCTCAATCGTCAGCAAAGTGATGAAAGGAGTCGTCATCAGTACCATCAAACAGCACTTACTCACCAACAACCTTCTCAGCGATGCTCAGTTTGTGTTCTGCCAGGACCACGCAGCTCCAGACCTCGTTACTGCCTTGGTCCAAACATGGAACAAAGAGCTGAATTCCAGAGGTGAGGTGAGAGAGACTGCCCTTAATATCAAGGCAGCATTTGACCAAGTGTGGCATCAAGGAGCCCGAGTAAAATTGAAGTCAATGGGAATCGGGGAAAACTCTCCACTGACTGGAGTCAGACCTAGCACAAAGGAAGATGGTTGTGGTTGTTGGAGGCCAGTCATTACAGCTCCAGGACATCGCTGCAGGAGTTCCTCAGGGCAGAGTCCTAGGCCCAGCATCTTCAGCTGCTTCATCAACTACCTTCCCTCAATCATAAGGTCAGAAATGAGGATGTTCGCTGATGTTTGTACAGTGTTCAGTTCCATTTGCAACTCCTCACATAATGAAGCAGTCTATGCCCGCATGCAGGAGGACCTGGACAAGTTCATGCTTGGGCTGATAAGTGGCAAGTAGCATTCACGCCACAAGTGCCAGGCAATGACTATCTCCAACAAACGAAAATCTAACCACTGCCCCTTAACATTCAGTGGCATTACCATCGCCAAATCCCCCACCATCAACATCCTGGGGGTAACCATAGACCAGAACTTTAACTGGACCAGCCACATAAATACTATGACAATAAGAGCAGGTCAGAGGCTGGCTATTATGCAGCGAGCGTCTCACCTCCTGACTCCCCAAAGCCTTTCCACCATCTACAAGGCACAAGTCAGGAGTATGATGGAATACTCTCCATTTGCCTGGATGAGTTCAGCTCCAACAACACTCAAGAAGCTTAGCACCATCCAGGACAAAGCAGCTGGCTTGATTGGCAGCCCATCCACCAACTTAAACATTCACTCCCTCCACCACCAGCGCACCGTGGCTGCAGTGTGTACCATCTACAAGATGCACTGCAGCAGCTCGCCAAGGCTTCTTCTGCAGCACCTCTCAAACCCGCTACCCCTACCACTTAGAAGGAAAGGGCAGCAGGTGCGTGGGAACACAACCACCTCCCAAGTTCTCCTCCAAGTCTCACACCATCCTGACCTGGAAATATATTGCCGTTATTTCATCGTCGCCGGTTCAAAATTCTGGAACTCCCTCCCTCACCGCACTGTGGGAGTACCTTCACCACACGGACTTCACCATCATCTTCTCAAGGGCAATTAGGGATGGACAATAACTGCTGGCCTTGCCAACAATGCCCACATCACATGAATGAATAAAAAAGAACCTTCTCAAGACATTGACAATATCTTCACTTATGTGATTTCTAGGTAGCTTTTAATAAAATACTCAGGTTAATGAACAAAATATATTTCTTTTAAATTTTCTTTAGTTATAACTGCTGCCAGGATAGCGGGCACTTATTGGCATGATGTGCTGGACATGGTCGCACACCAACTGCACATTGAGTGAGTGGAAACCTTTACAGTGAATGCACATCTCACCATTGAGATGTAGTCCCCGGAAAGCCATGAGTGTGCAGTTGATGGCACCCTGCACCATGGAGAAGCCCGATATCCTGGCAAAGCCATGTGCACACTCCTCCTGCTTCTCTCTGTTTAGGGAGAAGTAAATGAAGGCCCCTCTCCTAGTGAACAGGACCTCTGTGACCTCCTAGGTACAACGATGAACGGCGATCTTGGAGATATTAGCTATGTCGCCTGTTTCAGCCTGGAAGGATCCACTGCCGAAAAAATTCAGGACCATGGTCACCTTAAGGGCTGCTGGCAGTGCCCTCGTCACCCTGCTCTGAGGCTGTAGGTCTGGTTCCAAGAGGTGGCAGAGTTCTTTGACCAATTCCTTGGTGAAGCACAACCAGCGAACACACTGTGTCTGGCTTAGGTGCAGGTAGAAGAAGTGCTCCCTGATGACTCCAAGTGGGTAAGGCCTCCTGCTGAGAGGCCTCCTCCCCCTCCTCCATCTGCGATGAGCTTGCCTTCTTTGCTGCCTCTGTTCTATCTCCCTGTCAGGCTGCAGCGCAAAGGGGACTGACACTAGAGCCTGCATGACTGGGAGCCAGTGGTATACTCAGAGGCCTTTCAGTAGCAGCCAATGCCTTCCTAACGTTCAGTAGCACTCCCTGCATAATTTAACAAATGTTGAAATCTCTGCCAGCAACCCAGTACTCCTACAAACTCTACAAGAGCCAGCACAAAAGCAATAAGGAACTTACCTGCAAGTTGGACACATCCCTTTAAGTAGCGCTGGTGGAGTGAGGGGTCCCTCATGCAGCTGAACGCACGTTCAGCTGTGCATGTTTAGGAGGGGGCATTGAATGGAGAGGCGACATCGAAAATGGCAGGTCGTGCATCAAATCAGTGTTACACACTGACTGACTTCACAGTTTGCCTACTCTGCGTACTGCCGGCCCACGCACATGTCCCCCACTCTATCGCTGAACAGTGCAGGGGCAGCCAGAAGTGGGCGGAAGCGAGGCTAACGCCATTTTTGATTAAAGCATCAAAACTACCGGTGCTACGTGATTGAATTTCACAGCCAATAAGCCCAATATCCTTATCCTTCCCTTAAGTTCCTAATGCCCAGATTCATCCTGGTTTCTCACCTCTTCACCACCTACTCTTCTTCTGCTGTGCTGTGACTGTAATGGTTATAGATTATGAGTCTCTGCGGTGGGCATTGCTGGCATTCTCAAAAAGTAGCATATGGCCGTCTGCAGGAGCTGGGCTGCTCTTCACGCACGCCTTTGCCAGAATCCTGGAAGCCACCAGCATAAGTGAAAGGGCAGGCTGACGTATTCGTGATCTGAATGTTGGCCTTTATCACAAGGCATTGGAATGCAAAAGTGCGGAAGTGATGTTTCAGTCATACAGAGCCTTGATCAGACCCCATCTGGAGTATTAGGGTCAGTTTTGTGCATCGCACCTCAGGAAAGTTATATTGGCTTTGGATTGGGCACGGAGCAGATTCACCAGAATGAGACTAGGGCTTAACGTCTTAACTTATGAGGCGTGTATTCCCTTGAGTATAGAAGATTGAAGGCTAAACTAATCAATGCATTTAAAATGATAATGGAACTTAATATGATAGATAACAAAGCAACTATTTCATCTCACAGAGGATTCCAGACAAGGAAGCATAATCTTAAAATCAGATCTTGGACAGTTAGGAGTTAATCAGAAAGCATTTTTCACAAAATGGGTAGCGGAAATCTGGAACTCTCCCCTGAAAGATTGTGGAGGCTCAGTCAATTGAAATTTTCAAGACTGAGAGCAATAGATTTTTATTAGATAAGAGTATCAAGGGATCTGGAGAAAAGGTGGGTAACTGGAGTTGAGCTTCAGATCAGTTGAGCTAATAGATTGTTAAACAGCCTCCAGGGGCTGAATAGCCTACTTCTCTTCTTATGTTCCTATCTCACATCACTTACATCGGACCACAAGAAGGCCTAGTTGCATTGCTTTTTCAAAATTCATTCCTGGGATGTGGGCTTCACTGGCAAGGCCAGCATTTATTGCGCATCCCTAATTGCCCTTGAAAAGGTAGTGGTGAGCCATCTTCTTGAATCGCTGCAGTCCATGCATTGAAGATACTCCCATAGTGCTGGTAGAGAGGGAGTTCCAGAATCTTGACGCATCAATGCTGAAGGAACGGCGATATATTTCAAAGTCAGGATGGTGCGTGACTTGGAGCGGAACTTGGAGGTGATGGTGTTCCCATGCAGGAGGAGGCTGAGATGGATCATCCACTTGGCACAACTGGCTGAAGATGGTTGCAAACGCTTCAGCCTTGTCTTTTGCACTCGCATACAGGGCTCTACCATCATTAAGGATGGGGGTGTTCATGGAGCCTCCTCCTCCCATCAGTTGTTTGATAGTACACCGCCATTCATGACTGAATGTGGCAGTACTGCAGAGCTGTGACCGATCCGTTGGTTGTGGGATTGCTTCGCTCTGTCTATAGTGTTGCCTCCATTGTGTAACATGCATGTAGTCCTATTTTGCAGCTTCCCCAGGTTGACACCTCATTTTTAGGGACGCCTGATGCTGCTCCAGGCATGCTCTTCTACACTCCTCAGTGAACCATGATTGGTCGCCTGGCTTGATGTTCACGGCCTCTAAATTGTCAGACTGCTTGACTGACATCCAGATGAGCAGAAATTTTCTCCAATCAAATATTAGGAAAACTGAAGCCATTGGGCTAGAACCTCCACTGTTTTTGCATGCTTAATGCCCATTTAACACCCATTTTATCGCTGAAATTATGTATAACGCCCATATATCGCCCATTTTGGCACAAATGGAAACCAACGGGCATTTTTAAGAAACATCGCCGAGCGTGACTTTTCCCATGTGCTTAACGCCGGGAAAAAATATTACCACCCGGCCACTTTTTTTGGGTGGAATCATCAGAATGGGCGAAATCAACAGCCATAATATCGCCCAGCGTTACTTTCCGCACGGAATTAATAATACCGCCTTCCCATTTTTTTTGTCGTAAAGAGCACATTTGGCGAAACTAACGCCCAGGAGATCGCCCACTGTCACTTTCATCACCTTGCACACATCGCCCACAATATCACTCGCCCCAAAAACGCCCAGAAAAAGTGGAACTCTTCTGAACTAAAGCCAGCGGTGTGGCTGCCATTTTTTAAATCGCAGTTCGCTTCATTCAAAAGGCTGCTTCAACTTTGGGGGAGTTTGCCTTGTCTCTGGAGTACTTCTCAGGTGAAGTGACCATCTCAACAGACATATTTTCTGATTCTGGACTATTGGGGGTTTACTCTAAGTGTATTTTAGTGACGAAATTATTGCTTCTGATCAATCGCTATTATACTTTAATTGCAATGGGGCCAGACATTTCTCAGCCTGCATTGATTAATATGCAGATGCTGCAGATGGTTCAATGTGTGATACACATCATTATGTCCCCAATTTAAGACATGCAACAATGAGGAGGAGGATCAGACCATACACACCCCGCACGTACAGGGAAAAGAGGTCTTACCTCGACGTGTCCGACCACACCAGCCTTCAGAGACTGTGCTTCCACAAGGTGGTGATCAATGAAATATGCGAGCTCATCCGGCCACATATGCAGCCTGCCATCAGGACGTCAGTGTCGGTTGAGGTCAAGGTCACCATGGCACTGTCTTTCTACGCATCCAGTTCCTTTTGGACCTCCGCGGTCGAGATTTGCCCTCTGTCTCGCCATGCAACCCATCGCTGCATTAGACAGATCACGAAGGCCCTGTACGCGAGAAGAATGGTCTTTATCAGCTTCCCCACGACCAGGGAGGCTCAGACTGACAGGGCTGGATCATTCTACCGCATTGCTATGTTCCCCAGGGTGCAAGGAGCTAAACAGAGCACTCACATCGCCATGCGGCCAACTTCTCAGGACCCGGAACATTTTCGTAATAGAAAACGATTTCACTCCCTGAAGGTCCAACTAGTTGTCGACCACAACCAGATCATACTGGCAGTGAATGCCAAATGTCCGGGCACCTTCGATGAGGCTCACATCCTGCGTGAGAGCACTGCCTGTGACATCTTTAAGAGTCAGCCACAAGGACAATGCTGGATGCTTGGTGATAACCAATATGGCCTAGCCACCTGGCTGATGACCCCACTGCGTGACACCCACACCAAGGCCGAGAAACGATACAACCAGAGCCACAGAGACACATGCAATGTGGTCCAGAAAACAATAACTGTGCTTAAGCAGCGCTTCAGATGTCTGGACCACTCAGGAAGGGAGCTACAATATAATCCTGAGCAAATAGGTAAATTCGTGATCGTGTGCTCGATGCTGTACAACCTGGCTATCATGAGGGGCCAAGAATTGCCAAAAGGATTGATGCTCCACCTCAGGAGAGAGAGGAAGAGGACGACGAGGAGCTGTATGCTGACCTAGGGCTAGAAAATCAGGCTGGCTATGCAACCATGCCCATGACCCCCTCCAGTCCGTAGAAAAGGGCCCATGGTGGCTTCATAGCTGTAAGTCTCTTAAGTCAGGAGCTGATATTTGAACGATTTGCCTGAAAGAACGTTGATGTGAGTGACAACGCTGACACACTGCTGTGTGTCTGCAGCTCAGACATCAATGGTGTCCATCACCTTGGTGCCAGTTAAAGTTTACGTTGATTGAAGTTAAGTTTTATTTAACCCTTTCATGTTAAGGAATCACCAGTGTGTAACGGTCCAGCTGTCTGAGACAATGCGCAACAAGGTTATGTTCAATAAAAAAATGTTTATACCAACAGTGGTCTGAAATTATAAGTATCACAGGCAATAACACCTAACTCCCGCCCACACCCCACTTTTTCCACCATTGACATCAATCAAATGTTCAACATGTCCAGCAACACAGAATACAAAGGCAAAGCAGGAGCATGGTCCCCAGCCCCCATACATTGCAACAAATTGCATACACGCAGATGGAGATATAACACAGCCATCATCTGCGGACATGCACCTCACTTACCTTCCCCCCCTCCCCTTCTTCTTCCCACCTCAACCCTTCCCCTCCTCACTCCATGGCACCTAGCCATGGAGCTCCTCAGGTGATGCCTCATTGGGGGGGGATGAAGACAGATACGGTCGTTGCATGGGTACGGGAGCGGGAGGTGCCGAGGGGCCAACATTCTCTGATGCAGAAGCAGGATCTTGGTCCTTGCTCTCATCTGTCATTCGCAGTGATGGTGCAGAACCTAGGGGTGGAGTGCAGCGCTCGCGGACCACTGGGAGGCCTGTGGCAGCAGTGTTCCTGGCTATCGCATCCAGGACCTCCGCCATCCATGGAATGTACTCCGTCATGGTGACCAGGTGTTGGAATATGCCCCCAATGCTTCTATGAGCTGGTCACCAATATCTACAGTCCTCCTGGACAACTGTACCATCACTCCACTCTCATATGGCGCTCGTGGAACAGACCTGCCGTGTTCACGAGGCCTCCGCCGGGTCGGCGCCGTCCTGGGGACAAATGGGGTGCCCTGTGGCGAGTTGCTTGGGACCAGTACCTCCAGAGTGGAGGCGGGAATGACCGGAGGACCACTATGGCTTTGGGGTGGAACGGCTTCTGGAGCATGGCGATACAGGTTCCTTGAAGTCCGTGCTCTCATCCATGGAGAACGGATCTAGCGGATTGACGAGCGAGAATCGCAGTTCCTCAGCAGCAGATGTAGGATCATCTGGAGAGTCAGGCCCCGCGCCCCCACCTTCTGGCCTCTGTGGTCTTGCCTGGGGCCATGCTGCTGGCTGAGCTGCAAAACATAAATTAAGTTATTAGAGGAGAAGGGGGTGCTTGGGTAACAAGGTGAGTCCAGCGCTACACACAGCATATGCACAACAAAAGCACCACCGCTCTCAAAATCATCACATACATTACATTTCATGACCAACAACACATTGTGCATTGCATAATTTTCATTAGGCCAGCATTATTTCTATGCCAATTTTAGAAATCATCTATCATATGTGATTGTTCGGATATGAGTGGGTGTGGCATCTATTGACTTTACATTACGTACTGGTAGCAACACTTCAGGGTCTGCAGATGCTTCCGTGGCTGTCCAGGTGTGCTTCCCCACGAGCGCGAGCACCCGCCCCTCCATCACAGTGATGTCACTGGGGACTGGTGGCCCCCCCACCTCATCGTCGATGGCTGCTTCTGTAAAAGGTGACAGGACGACATGGCATGAGATCATTGCGTGATATCATTGCTAGGTACTGTCACAGAGACTGATACAACACACAACCGACAGATGTAATCATGATTTTTATGAAAATTATCATTCTTTATCTAAAGACATATTCCGTGACCACAGGCTTTGAGTAAAACATTCCCGGTAAAAGTGAAAGACCTCACATCTGCTGATAGTCACTCATGCCTGTTACAAATCAAATTATATAAATACATAAGTACATGTAAATCAATGTCACACTTACTCTTGTGGATCGCACAAGGTCATTCCATCGTGTGAGGCATTGGTTGCCCTCACAAACCTCATTGGTCGCCGACGAGACCACCTCTGCTATCTTGGTCCATATCTTCTGGTAGGCCTTTGGGGTGGGCTTCACACGCCCTCCCTGTGTCAAATCACCCCAGTGTAACTCGATCTCCTGCAAGAGGGAGGCATTGGCCTCATCTGAGAACCTCCTGGCTCTTTTGTGCCCTCCAATGTGCTCCTCTCCCACCTCATTGCTCTCTCCAGCGTCAGTCTCCACAGCGTTATGTGATGCCTCCTCCTCCCTCTCCATTATAGGCCAAATTCGGGCAAATATGTGGCTGCTAACAACTAATTTTTCTTTCCCTACTTGCTGTGAAGCTCTAACGTCTCCCTCCTTCCTCCCAAAGCAGTCACATCACACCCAGACACACCTTCAGTCCCTCTGAGCTCCCTCTCTCTCTGTCTCCTCTTCTGCACATGTCATGATGACCCTTGACCTCCTGAACCGCAGGAATCGAGCGTTGCTATGCTATTGCTAAGGACGGCGACTCTTTACGGCTGAAGGTCAGTGAGATTTAATGCTACCGCCCATTTCATATCGCTCACGGTAACTCCCATTTTCAAAAATGGAGACTAGGTGCTTTGAGAATGGGTGAGGAGCCGGTGATCTGAAAACCTTTTTTTACCGCCCACACCGGAAATAATGCCCATTTTTGGGTGAAAAGCACAAAAGTGGAAAATCTAGCCCATTGTCTTTGGTCCCCACCACAAACTGCATTCCCTAGGCACTGACTCTGTCCCTCTCCCTAGCATCTGTCTGAGGCTGAACCAGACTACTTGCAACCTAGTGTCATATTTGACCGTGAAATGAGCCCATAGCTTAACTAAAACGGCCTATTTCCACCTCTGTAACATCGCCCGTCTCTGCCCCTGTCTCAGCTCACCTGCTGCTGAAACCCTCATCCATGCCTTTGTTACCTCTAGACTTGATTACTCCAATGCACTCCTGGCTGGCGTCCCATATTCTACCCTACGTAAACTTGAGTTTATCCACAACTAGGCTGCCTGTATCCTAACTCAAACCAAGTCCCGCTCACCCATCACCCCCTGTGCTCACTGACCTACATTGGCTCCCGGTTAAGCAACGCCTCGATTTCAAAATTATTATCCTTGTTTACAAATCCTTCTATGGCCTCGCCCCTCCCTATCTCTGTAAACTCCTTCAGCCTCACAACCCCCTGAGATATCTGCGCTCCTCAAATTCTGCCCTCTTGAGCATCCCTGATTATAATTGTTCAACCATTGGTGGCCATGCCTTCAGCTGCCTAGGCCACAAGCTCTGGAACAAAAGGGCAAAAAGGGCCACTGTACAGCAAAATTCTAAAAGGACAAAGGGTGTTAAAAGAACAAGCCTGAAGGCTTTGTGTCTTAATGCAAGGAGTATCCGCAATAAAGTGGATGAATTAACTGTGCAAATAGATGTTAACAAATATGATGTGATTGGGATTACGGAGACGTGGCTCCAGGATGATCAGGGCTGGGAACTCAACATCCAGGGGTATTCAACATTCAGGAAAGATAGAATAAAAGGAAAAGGAGGTGGGGTAGCATTGCTGGTTAAGGAGCAAATTAAGGCAATAGTTCGGAAGGACATTAGCTTGGATGATGTGGAATCTATATGGGTAGAGCTGCAGAATACCAAAGGACAAAAAACGTTAGTGGGAGTTGTGTACAGACCTCCAAACAGTAGTAGTGATGTTGGGGAGGGCATCAAACATGAAATTAGGGGTGCGTGCAATAAAGGTGCAGCAGTTATAATGGGTGACTTTAATATGCACATAGATTGGGTTAACCAAACTGGAAGCAATACGGTAGAGGAGGATTTCCTGGAGTGCATAAGGGATGGTTTTTTAGACCAATATGTCGAGGAACCAACTAGGGGGGAGGCCATCTTAGACTGGGTGTTGTGTAATGAGAGAGGATTAATTAGCGATCTCGTTGTGCGAGGCCCCTTGGGGAAGAGTGACCATAATATGGTGGAATTCTGCATTAGGATGGAGAATGAAACAGTTAATTCAGAGACCATGGTCCAGAACTTAAAGAAGGGTAACTTTGAAGGTATGAGGCGTGAATTGGCTAGGATAGATTGGCGAATGATACTGAAGGGGTTGACTGTGGATGGGCAATGGCAGACATTTAGAGACCGCATGGATGAACTACAACAATTGTACATTCCTGTCTGTCGTAAAAATAAAAAAGGGAAGGTGGCTCAACCGTGGCTATCAAGGGAAATCAGGGATAGCATTAAAGCCAAGGAAGTGGCATACAAATTGGCCAGAAATAGCAGAGAACCCGGGGACCGGGAGAAATTTAGAACTCAGCAGAGGAGGACAAAGGGTTTGATTAGGGCAGGGAAAATGGAGTACGAGAAGAAGCTTGCAGGGAACATTAAGGCGGATTGCAAAAGTTTCTACAGATATGTAAAGAGAAAAAGGTTAGTAAAGACAAACGTAGGTCCCCTGCAGTCAGAATCAGGGGAAGTCATAACGGGGAACAAAGAAATGGCGGACCAATTGAACAAGTACTTTGGTTCGGTATTCACTGAGGAGGACACAAACAACCTTCCGGATATAAAAGGGGTCGGAGGGTCTAGTAAGGAGGAGGAACTGAGGGAAATCCTTATTAGTCGGGAAATTGTGTTGGGGAAATTGATGGGATTGAAGGCCGATAAATCCCCAGGGCCTGATGGACTGCATCCCAGAGTACTTAAGGAGGTGGCCTTGGAAATAGTGGATGCATTGACAGTCATTTTCCAACATTCCATTGACTCTGGATCAGTTCCTATGGAGTGGAGGGTAGCCAATGTAACCCCACTTTTTAAAAAAGGAGGGAGAGAGAAAACAGGGAATTACAGACCGGTCAGCCTGACATCGGTAGTGGGTAAAATGATGGAATCAATTATTAAGGATGTCATCGCAGTGCATTTGGAAAGAGGTAATATGATAGGTCCAAGTCAGCATGGATTTGTGAAAGGGAAATCATGCTTGACAAATCTTCTGGAATTTTTTGAGGATGTTTCCAGTAGAGTGGACAAGGGAGAACCAGTCGATGTGGTATATTTGGACTTTCAGAAGGCTTTCGACAAGGTCCCACACAAGAGATTAATGTGCAAAGTTAAAGCACATGGGATTGGGGGTAGTGTGCTGACATGGATTGAGAACTGGTTGTCAGACAGGAAGCAAAGAGTAGGAGTAAATGGGGACTTTTCAGAATGGCAGGCAGTGACTAGTGGGGTACCGCAAGGTTCTGTGCTGGGGCCCCAGCTGTTTACACTGTACATTAATGATTTAGACGAGGGGATTAAATGTAGTATCTCCAAATTTGCGGATGACACTAAGTTGGGTGGCAGTGTGAGCTGCAAGGAGGATTCTATGAGGCTGCAGAGCGACTTGGATAGGTTAGGTGAGTGGGCAAATACATGGCAGATGAAGTATAATGTGGATAAATGTGAGGTTATCCACTTTGGTGGTAAAAACAGAGAGACAGACTATTATCTGAATGGTGACAGATTAGGAAAAGGAGAGGTGCAACGAGACCTGGGTGTCATGGTACATCAGTCATTGAAGGTTGGCATGCAGGTACAGCAGGCGGTTAAGAAAGCAAATGGCATGTTGGCCTTCATAGCGAGGGGATTTGAGTACAAGGGCAGGGAGGTGTTGCTACAATTGTACAGGGCCTTGGTGAGGCCACACCTGGAGTATTGTGTACAGTTTTGGTCTCCTAACCTGAGGAAGGACATTCTTGCTATTGAGGGAGTGCAGCGAAGGTTCACCAGACTGATTCCCGGGATGGCGGGACTGACCTATCAAGAAAGACTGGATCAACTGGGCTTGTATTCACTGGAGTTCAGAAGAATGAGAGGGGACCTCATAGAAACATTTAAAATTCTGACGGGGTTAGACAGGTTAGATGCAGGAAGAATGTTCCCAATGTTGGGGAAGTCCAGAACCAGGGGACACAGTCTAAGGATAAGGGGGAAGCCATTTAGGACTGAGATGAGGAGGAATTTCTTCACCCAGAGAGTGGTGAACCTGTGGAATTCTCTACCACAGAAAGTTGTTGAGGCCAATTCACTAAATATATTCAAAAAGGAGTTAGATGAAGTCCTTACTACTAGGGGAATCAAGGGGTATGGTGAGAAAGCAGGAATGGGGTACTGAAGTTGCATGTTCAGCCATGAACTCATTGAATGGCGGTGCAGGCTAGAAGGGCCGAATGGCCTACTCCTGCACCTATTTTCTATGTTTCTATGTTTCTAACTCCCTCCTTAAACCTCCCTGCCTCTCTACCTTTCTTTCCTTCTTTAAGACGCTCCTTAAAACCTTCCTCTTTGACCAAGCTTTTGGTCATCTGCTGTAATTTCTTTTTATGTGGCTCAGTGACAAATTTATCTATTTTGTCTTTTAACACTGTTGTGAAGCGCCTTGGGACATTTTACTACATTTATGGCGCTATTTAAAAAAGAAGGCAGACAAAAAGCAGGAAATTATAGACCAGTTAGCTTAACATCTGTCGTTGGGAAAATGCTGGAGTCCATTCTTAAGGAAGCAGTAGCGGGACATTTGGAAAAGCATGATTCAATCAAGAAGAGTCAGCATGGTTTTATGAAAGGAAAATCATGTTTGACAAATTTGCTGGAGTTCTTTTATGATGTAACAAGCAGGGTGGATAAGGGGGAACCAGTGGATGTGGTGTATTTGGATTTCCAGAAGGCATTCAATAAGGTGACACATAAAAGGTTACTGCACAAGATAAAAGCTCACGTGGTTGGGGGTAATATATTAGCAAGGATAGAGGATTGGTTAACTAACAGAAAACAGAAAGTCGGGATAAATGTGTCATTTTCCAGTTGGCAAACAGTGACTAGCGGGGTGATGCAGGGATCGGTGCTGGGGCCTGAACTATTTACAATCTATATTAATGACTTGGATGAAGGGACCAAGTATTATGTAGCCAAATTTGCTGATGGTGCACAGCTGGGTGGGAAAGCAAATTGTGAGGAGGAAACAACAAATCTGCAAAGGGATATAGCCAGGCTAAGTGAGTGGGCAAAAGTTTGGCAGATGGAGTATAATGTTGGAAAATGTGAGGTTATCCACTTTGGCAGAAATAATAGAAAAGTAAATTATAATTTAAATGGAGAAAAATTGCGAAGTGCTGCAGTACAGAGAGACCTGGGGGTCCTTGTGCATGAAAGACAAAAAGTTAGTATGAAGGTGCAGCGAGTAATCAGGAAAGCAAATGGAATGTTGGCCTTTATTGCAAGGGGGATAGAGTATAAAAGCAGAGAAGTCCTGCTACAACTGTACAGGATATTGGTGAGGTCACACCTGGAGTACTGTGTACAGTTTTAGTCTCCGTATTTAAGGAAGGATATACTTGCATTGGAGGCTGTTCAGAGAAGGTTCACTAGGTTGATTCTGGAGATGAGGGGGTTGACTTCTGAGGATAGGTTGAGCCTATACACATTGGAGTTCAGAAGAATGAGAACTGATCTCATTGAAAAGTATAAAATAATGAAGGGGCTTGACAAGGTGGATGTAGAGAGGATATTTCCACTCATAAGGGAAACTAAAACTAGGGAACATAGTCTTAGAATAAGGGGAGGCCCATTTAAAACTGAGATGAGGAGCAATTTCTTCGTTCAGAGGGTTGTAAATCTATGGAATTCTCTGCCCCAGAGAGTTGTGGAGGCTGGGTCATTGAATATATTTAAGGCGGAGATAGACAAATTTTTGAGCGATAAGGGAGCAAAGGGTTATGGGGAGCGGGCAGGGAAGTGGAGCTGAGTCCATGATCAGATCAGCCATGATCTTATTGAATGGCGGAGCAGGCTCGAGGGGCCGTATGGCCTACTCATGTTCCTATTTCTTATGTTCTTATGCTATATAAATACAAGTTGTTGTTGTTGATGTAGAGTGAGGGATATGAGGATACAGATTATGGTGGAATACAACTCTGCTGCTGCTGATGGTCCACACCGCCTCATGGATGCACAGGTTTGAGCTGCTAGATCTGTTCTGAATCTATCCCATTTAGGATGGTGGTAGTGCCACACAACACAGTGGAGGATGTCCTCAGTGTAAAGTCAGGACGTCGTGTCCACAAGGACTGTGCGGTGATCACTGCTGTCAATACTGTCATGGACAGATGCATCTGCGACAGGTAGATTGGTGAGGATGAGGTCAAGTCGGTTTTTCCCTCATAATTGTTCTCTCACCACCTGCCGCAGGCCCAGTCTGGCAGCTATGTCGTTCACTTTAGCTACTCTCTTCCTTTTCATATACCTGTAGAAGCTCTTACTATCTGTTTTTACACATATATATATATATATATATATACTTTTTATAAGTTTACTCAGAGAACTTTCTTGGAGCTGCGATGTATTAAAATGTAAACAGTTTGGTCAGCTAAACCTGCAACAGTGGTGCTGAATGGTGTTAACTTTCTCTCTCTTAATTGCATGTAACTCCTATAAAGAAAGGTAAATGCTGCAAACCAGCCATGGGGTTGCACCGATTGGAGGGCTAATAGGAACTTAGGAACAGGATGAAGCCATTCAGACCCTCATGCCTGCTCCACCATTCATGAGACCATGGTCGATCTGTATCTTAACTCCATCCACTTGCCTTTGCTCCATATCCTTTAATACTATTAACTAACAAAAATCTAGCAAACTCAGCTTTAAAATTATTAATTGAGCTGCTTTTTGTGGAAGAGATTTCTATTCTACCATCTTTTCGGGTCTGCCTCTGATCTTAAGGTTGTGTCCTCATGTCCTAGACTCCCCCACCAGCAGAAAAAGTTTTTCTCTGAGAACCCTATCAATTCCTTTCAAAATCCTAAAAACCTCATTCAAGTCACCCCTTAACCTTCTATATTCCATGGAATACAAGTCTGGTTTACGCAATCTCTCCTCATAATCTAACCCTTGGAGCCCTGGTAACATTCTGGTGAATCTGCACTGCACTCCTTCCAAGGCCACTATATCCTTTCTGAGGCGCAATGCCCAGAACTGTACACAGTACTCCAGATGTGGTCGAACCAAGGCTTTGTACAACTGCAGCAAAACTTTATATTCTAACACTCTGGTTATGAAGTCTAAGAGATTCCCCTGTTGTGCGCCTCCCGTTAGTGCTTCCAGGGGTACGCAAATGGAGCGTGAACCTGTTTTCATCTGTGGGGGGGTGCACTACCAGTTCCCACGGAATTGCACGGGGGCTAGAGGAGGCATGAGCACGGTAATGCCGTGCCCCATTGGTAGTGCCCCAAGACGCCGCACAACTGGCGATGACGTCATTGGCGTGCGCAGTGACCCCTTTACGCCCCGGCGACACCTTTCCACCCCACGGTGGAAATTGGCCAGCGTCCCACAAGGCTGTTGCGAGCGGTGTCAGCGCCAACCATGTGGGTCACGAACTGGGCCAACCTCTGCTAGGGGGTGGAATTTAAAGTGGTCTTGCACTGCGCAGCACCGTCATTTTGTTGTTTTGGCCGACTCAGATTGACCAATAGGCCCATCTTGATGGTCCCAAGACGTAGTCCGGACTGCCATCGTGCAGCCTGGCACTCCATCTCGGTGCCAGGCTGCGGCCACAGCACCATGCCGCCCTGATGGTCCAGTGGAAGCCATCATTGGCCCTGCAGAATGCGTAATGGCCCTCCCCTTTAACGGAAGGGAAGGGGCGTTGCAACACATCTGCACTATGCGGAGAAGCTGCATAACGCTGCCAATCCCGCCCGAGTAGCACACCAGATACCGCCCCAACTGGAAGTGGAGCGCGCGACTTCCTGTGAGGGACGGTAACCCCAATTTCACGGCCGGGCGGGGGTTCCACTCCAAGAGCAGGAAGCCCCTCCCGACTTGGTTACCACCCCCAAACGGGGCACTGGGGAATTTCTTCCCCTAACATTCTATTAGCCTTTCTGATTATTTTTTGAACCCGATTGCTACATTTTAGTGATTTGTGTACATGGACTCCTTAATCTCGTTGGACCTCCAGTGTTCCTAGCTTTTCACCATTCTACTCGGATCTATCCTTTTTTGGTGCAAAATGGATGACCTCACACTTACCTGTGTTAAAATCCATTTCGCACACTCACTTAATCTATCAATTTCTCTTTGTCATTTAATGCACGGCGGGAATGTATAACAAGGCCTGCTTCACAAATAAGGAATTATAAATCATTTTCAATGCCATAAGAGATCAGAGAAATGCCCTCTATGGATCAGGAGGGCAATCAACAATAAAACAAAGCATCTAACAGATGTGGGAGGCAGTCACATCAATGCCATTTCCACAACCCACCATGCTTGGTACGACATGCTGAAGAATCGTAGAGGTTTACGGCACAGGAGGAGGCCATTTGGCCCATTGTGTCTCTACTAACTCTATTATGGAGCAATCCAAAGTTAATCGCACTGCCCCGTGCTTTCCCCACAACCTTGTTCCTTTCTATCGTTATATTTATCTGACTTTCTCTTAAAATATGCAATGTTCTCTGATTCAACCATTCCCTGTTCCAAAGTATGCTGAAAATCTAAAACTCGTAACAGAGTTCAGAAGGGCAAACTTAAATAAAATGGTAGAAGATTAGGACTAGGTTAATTGCCTAACCCTACTGGGTGGCAATGAGACCAATGTAGAATGAAAATGGGAAGTTTTTAAGAACAAGATTAAAAATGTGGAATACAATTGGCGTAAATTCAAAAGAAGGGAATGTGATAAGAAAAAGTCAAGTTGCCTGACTGATCATGTACAAAGACAAATAAGATGCAAACAAAAATGTTTCCACAAACTAAATATAGCTAATACTCAACTAAACCGAGTTAGGTACAAAGAACAGCTAAAGAAAACTAAGGCTGCTATTAGATCAGCTAAAAGGATAATAGAAAAGAAGATTGCAGACAATTGTGGAAGTAATGGGAAAAACTTTTTCAGTTATGTGAAGAATCAGAACTGTCAAAGACTGTATTGGGCCATTAAATGGTGTTTAAGGACAGGTTAGGAAGGACTCACTGGGTATGGCGGAAATATTAAATGAGTATTTTGCATCAGTCTTCACTCTTGAAGATGAAGTTCAACTGTTAGAATTTAGTAAGTAACCTTTTAGCATTAATGTTGCCAAATTAAGTTAATCTAAGGGTTAAGTCATGGCAGGAGAGCTCGGACACGTGTTATGCTCCTCCTGTGAAATGTAGGAAGTCAGGGACGTTTCCAGTGTCCCTGACGACTACATGTGCGGGAAGTTCATCCACCTGCTGCTCCTGGGTGGATTTACTCTGGAGCATCCACGATGCTGAGAATTACATGAATAGCATGTTTAGTGAATTGGTCTTACCGCAGGTAAAGGGTACATAGCCAAATAGGGAATGGGTGACCAACAGGAAGAGCAGTGCAAGGAGGGTAGTGCAGGAGTCCCCTGCAGTCATCCCCCTGCAAAACAGATACACCGATTTGGGTACTGTTGAGGTGGATGATTCATCAGGGGAGAGCAGCAGCAGCCAAGTTCATGGCACCGTGGGTGGCTCTGCTGCACAGGAGGGCAGGAAAAAGAGTGGGAGAGCTATAGTGATAGGGGATTCTATTGTAAGGGGAATAGATAGATGATTCTGCGGCCGCAACCGAGACTCCAGGATGGTATGTTGCCTCCCTGGTGCAAGGGTCATGGAGGTCTCGGAGCGGGTGCAGGACATTTTGAAAAGGGAGGGTGAACAGCCAGTTGTCATGGTGCATATAGGTACCAACGATATAGGTAAAAAATGGGATGAGGTCCTACGAGACGAATTTAGGGAGCTAGGAGCTAAATTTAAAAAGTAGGACCTCAAAAGTAGTAATCTCAAGATTGCTACCAGTGCCACGTGCTAGTCAGAGTAGAAATTGCAGGATAGCTCAGATGAATATGTGGCTTGAGCATTGATGCAGAAGGGAGGGATTCAAATTCCTGGGACATTGGAACCGGTTCTGGGGGAGGTGGGACCAGTACAAACCGGACAGTCTGCAACTGGGCAGGACCGGAACCAATATCCTAGGGGGAGTGTTTGCTAGTGCTGTTGGGGAGGAGTTAAACTAATATGGCAGGGGGATGGGAACCTATTCAGGGAGACAGAGAGAAGTAGAATGGGGGCAGAAGCAAAAGATAGAAAGAAGAAAAGTAAAAGTGGAGGACAGAGAAACCTAAGGCACAAAGCAAAATGGGCCACATTACAGCAAAATTCTAAAGGGGAAAAATGAAAGATAAGCCTGAAGGCTCTGTGCCTCATTTTGAGGAGTATTCGGAATAAGGTAGACGAATTAACTGCGCAGATAGCAGTTAACGGTTATGAAGTAATTGGCATCACGGAAACATGGCTCCAGGGTGACGAAGGCTGGGAACTCAATATCCAGGGGTATTCAACATTTAGGAAGGATAGACAGAAAGGAAAATGAGGCGGTTAATGTGTAATGAGAAAGGACTAATTAGCAATCTTGTTGTGCGAGGCCCCTTGGGAAAGAGTGACCATAATATGGTAGAATTCGTTATTAAGATGGAGAGTGACACAGTTAATTCAAAAACTAGGATCCAGAACTTAAGGAAAGGTAACTTCGATGGTATGAGGCGTCAATTGGCTAGAATTGACTGGCAAATGATACTTAAAGGCTTGATGGTGGATAGGCAATGGCAGACATTTAAAGATCACATGGATAAACTTCAACAAATGTACATCCCTGTCTGGAATAAAAATAAAATGGGGAAGGTGGCTCAACCATGGCTTACAAGGGAAATCAAGGATAGTGTTACATCCAAGGAAGAGGCATATAAATTGGCCAGAAAAAGCAACAAACCTGAGGACTGGGAGAAATTTAGAATTCAGCAGAGGAGGAGAAAGAGTTTAATTAAGAGAGGGAAAATAGTGTATGAGGGGAAACTTCAAACCTGAGGACTGGGAGAAATTTAGAATTCAGCATAGGAGGACAAAGGGTTTAATTAAGAGGGGGAAAATAGAGTACGAGAGGAAACTTGCTGGGAACATAAAAACTGACTGCAAAAGCTTCTATAGATATGTGAAGAGAAAAAGATTAGTGAAGACAAACATAGGTCCCTTGCAGTCGGATTCAGGTGAATTTATAATGGGGAACAAAGAAATGGCAGACCAATTGAACAAATACTTTGGTTCTGTCTTCACGAAGGAAGACAAAAATAACCTTCCAGAAGTACTAGGGGACCGAGGGTCTAGTGAGAAGGAGGAAATGAAGGATATCCTTATTAGACGGGAAATTGTGTTAGGGAAATTGATGGGATTGAAGGCCGATAAATACCCGGGGCCTGATAGTCTGCATCCCAGAGTACTTAAGGAAGTGACCATAGAAATAGTGGATGCATTGGTGATCATTTTCCAACAGTCTATCGACTCTGGATCAGTTCCTATGGACTGGAGGATAGCTAATGTAACACCACTTTTTAAAAAGGGAGGGAGGGAGAAAACAGGTAATTATACATCAGTTAGCCTGACATCAGTAGTGGGGAAAATGTTGGAATCAATTATTAAGGATGAAATAGCAGTGCATTTGGAAAGCAGTGACAGTCAGCATGGATTTATGAAAGGGAAATCATGCTTGACAAATCTTCTGGAATTTTTTGAGGATGTAACTAATAGAGTGGACAAGGGAGAACCATTGGATGTGGTATATTTGGACTTTCAAAAGGCTTTTGACAAGGTCCCACACAAGAGATTGGTGTGCAAAATCAAAGCACATGGTATTGTGGGTAATGTAGTGACGTGGATAGAGAACTGGTTGGCAGACAGGAGGCAGAGAGTTGGGATAAACGTGTCCTTTTCAGAATGGCAGACAGTGACTAGTGGAGTGCCGTAGGGCTCAGTGCTGGGACCCCAGCTCTTTACAATATACATCAATGATTTAGATGAAGGAATTGAGTGTAATATCTCCAAGTTTGCAGATGACACTAAACTGGGTGGCGGTGTGAGCTGTGAGGAGGACACTAAGAGGCTGCAGGCATGCAAATGCATGGCAGATGCAGTATAATGTGGACAAATGTGAGGTTATCCACTTTGGGGGCAAAAACACGAAGGCGTAATATTATCTGAATGGCGGCAGATTAGGAAAAGGGGAGGTGCAACGAGACCTGGGTGTCATGGTTCATCAGTCATTGAACTTTGACATGCAGGTACAGAAGGCAAATGGTATGTTGGCCTTCATAGCTAGGGGATTTGAGTATATGAGCAGGGAGGTCTTACTGCAGTTGTACAGGGCCTTGGTGAGGCCTCACCTGGAATATTGTGTTCAGTTTTTGTCTCCTAATCTGAGGAAGGACATTCTTGCTATTGAGGGAGTGCAACGAAGGTTCACCAGACTGATTTCAGGGATGGCTGGACTGACATATGAGAAGAGACTGGATCAACTGGGCCTTTATACACTGGAGTTTAGAAGGATGAGAGGGGAATCTCATAGAAGCATATAAGATTCTGACGGGACTAGACAAGCTAGATGTGGGAAGAATGTTCCTGATGTTGGGGAAGTCCAGATCCAGGGGACATAGTCTTAGGATAAGGGGTAGGCCATTTAGGACTGAGATGAGGAGAAACTTCTTCACTCAGAGAGTTGTTAACCTGTGGAATTCCCTGCCTCAGAGAGTTGTTGATGCCAGTTCATTGGATACATTTAAGAGGGAGTTAGATATGGCCCTTACGGCTAAGGGGATCAAGGGGTATGGAGAGAAAGCGGGAAAGGGGTACTGAGGGAATGATCAGCCACGATCTTATTGAATGGTGGTGCAGGCTCGAAGGGCCGAATGGCCGACTCCTGCACCTATTTTCTATGCTTATATGTTTCTATGTTTCTAACATTAATAAGAAAACTTTTAATATTAACTTAGGTGGTCCTTTGTTTTAGATAGAACCTAGTGTATAGCTCTCTAAAGATTGCTGGGCAATTGACAGAGTAATAGGGTGCTGGGGTGCATTTGTAGGACAATTGACTATAAGGCAAAGCATACAAAGGTCCTTCTTCAAGATTTTGGTCAGGCCTCAGCTACAATTCTGTGTTCACTTTTGGTCTCCTCGCATGGTGGGTGATATTGAGGCTTTGGTAATGGTGCAGATAAGTGCCACTCAATTAATTCCCAGATTAAAGCACCTTAATTATCCAGATAGGCTAAAAGAGCTGGGACACTACACTTTAGAGAAGTATAGATTTAGAAGTAATAGGATCGAGGTTTATAAGATGCTGAATTGAATAGATTGTGTATGAGTTGACAGTTTGTTTTAAATAAATAGGTTAGGAAGGATCAGGGGTGGGGTGAGGGGTGCAGAGAGGAATTTCCCAGAAGCCAGGTTTTACTGTCTGGTTTTGCACCTCTCTCAGGAGATCACATGGTTTTGGGTGGGGTGGAACGTGTATATATTGTAATATACACAGTATCACAATTGTGTGGGACAGGCTGAGTGGACCAGAGAGTATTTTCCTGTCAATCATTTTTTGTGTGTCGGTATGCAACTCTCCAGTGAAGAAACTTCTCTTAACTTCCCCCCTTATTCTCTGATAGACAACTTCAAATTGATGACCCCTCATCACTGACTCCAACCAGAGGAAATAATTTTTCTCTATTTACTCGATCAAAATCCTTCAACATTTTGTAAAGCCTCTATTAAATCTCCTCTTAGTCTTCTCTGCTCCAGATAAAATAGCCTCTTCACACAATCTCAGACTGTATCTGAATCTTCTGCAAACACAGCCTCAGACTGCAGCTAAATTGCTTGCTCTGATAGTTACACACCACGCAAGACGTACACAGTTAAGAGATCTTCGAATGAAAGAACCTCCCACCTAATGATGAACCTTTAATTTCAATGTCACATCTGTTCCGCCATTGAGATGGTCTCATGTCCCACGACACTCTTGGATTAATCTGGTAAAAGAGTGTTTGCGCTCAGCTTTTACTGTAATCACTTGGGGTCTGCTCCCCATCCACCAGGGTGACAAGCAGGCAGGTGGCTAGTTTGTGGCAGAGTGCGTCTCAATTATTTGCAGCCCTGAGTCACAGCACAGTCTGCGACTGGAGTAGGGTGAGACCTGAGAAACTATTCTGGTAACTGACTGGAGTCTTTGTCAAACGGCTGCCAAGGCTAAGACAGGGTTGACATGTTTGTGCTTGGCTGATGGATGTGTCAGTCTGTTGCTTCTGGGCTGATCTGACATTAGTATGCATGCTTGTTAGTTTAAAATACTGATGGAGTCTCTTGGGGAAAATCAATTACATGACACAGGTCCCATGCCTTACTCTCAGTTAACGACTAGAACATTTCTCAAATCACTTGGACAATAATACTCATAGATTGCGATTAATTTCCTTTCATTTTTTTCACTAATTCTTTAACAACCTATTTAATGCAAAGTACATATTTTCAGTCTGGTCTACTGTGCTTGGCTCCATGACACAATGGTTTAAATCAAAGGCTTGTCTTTGTGTTATGTGCAGTTCGGTGGAGTAGGCCTTCTCAGTCATGCTGTTATAAGTCATGTTTGGCCTGGGCAATACATCACCCTCCTCTTTCTGGATCTTGTCACTGTACAAAATACTGTAAAAAGAAATGGGAGTGTATAATAAGGTCAAATTTAAGGTCAGTGCAGATCCATGGTGTGATGTATTCTTTACGACATCACAAACACACTGCACACACAAGATGGCTCCAATACACCATGTCACTTGTCACATGACTCTTTTATTGTTATACATCAGGAGTTGCATTACCACAGTAGTCCACTAGGTGGAGCAGTAGTGCACTAGGGGAGCTCTATATTGCAATTCTCCCTCCTTAATGAAGAAATAATCACAACAAAATAATCATTATATATAACTTGCATGGTTATACACAATCAGAAATATGGGGCTAGAACCTCCACTTTTGGGCTTACCGCCCAAAAATGGGTGTTAAAAAAGAATTTTCAGATCGCCGGCTTCTCACCCATTCTCAAAACACCTAGTTTACATTTTTGAAAATGGGCGTTACTGCGAGCGATATCAAATGGGCAGTAGCGTTAACTTTTTTTGACCTTCTGCCATAAAGTGTGGCCGTCCTTAGCAATGGCATGGCAACATGATTCAGGAGTCAAGAGTCATCATGACATGTGCAGAAGAGGAGACAGAGAAAGAGGGAGCTCAGAGGCACTGAAAGCATGTTTGGCTGTGGTGTGTGCTTGTCTGGCTGTTGTGGGAGGCACAACAGAGATTCACCAGTAGCCAAAAGCCTACTAAGCACCAAGAACATAGTTGGCACCGAGTTTTTGTCCAACGAATAAGATATAACATGGAAGGGATGGAGGAGGCCCTGGAGTTGGTTGCCAGGTACACTGATGGCAGAGGGCTCCCAGTGGTCCCAGAGCGCTGCACTGCACCCCAAGGTGCAGCACCCCCATTGCCAACCACACATGAGAGCCAGCAGCAACATCTTGCTTCTGGCTCGAAGCACGTTCCCACCTTGGGACCGTCCTCCCCCGTATTCGTCCAAGCAGTGCCTCAGCTGTCACCACCTCCCCCCCCCCCCCCCAATGAAGCATCGCCTGAGGACCTCCTCGGTCAGGCAGCTTGGAGTCAGGAGGAGAAGGGGAAGGGGTGGAGGTGGGGAGGAGGGCATGGCTTCAGCCTGATTGTCTGGGCCGATGTCAGCGTCCGCCTCCTCGTCCTCTTCTTCCTCTCTCTGGTGAGGTGCACTGTCAGACTCATCGGACAATTCTTCTCCCCTCCTGATAGCCAAGTTGTGCAGCATGGATCACACCACCATGAATTGAGCTACCTGCTCAGGGTGGTATTGGAGCTCGCCTCCTGTGTGGTCCAGGCATCTAAAGCGCTGCTTCAGCACTCCAATGGTTTTCTCCACGATATTGTGAGTTGCTCTGTAGCTCTCATTGTATCGCCTCTCGGCCTCGGTGTGGGTGTCATGCAGGGGGGCCATCAGCCAGGTGGCGAGACCAGATCCTTTGTCACCACGCATCCAGCATTGACCTTGTGGCTGATTATTAAACAAGTCAGATACAGTACTCTCACGCAGGATGAGAGCATCATGGATGCTGCCCGGAAATTGAGCATTCACTGCCAGTATAATTTGCTGGTGGTCGACAACCAGTTGGACATTCAGGGAGTGGCATCCCTTGCGGTTCCTGAAAACCTCAGCATCCTGAAAAGGTGCCCGCATCGCGATGTACGTACAGTTTATTGCTCCCTGCACCTTAAGGAAGTTTGCAATTCTGAAGAATTCTAGAGCCCTCTGGTCATAGGGAAGCTGATCAAGTCCCTCCTGCGTGCATCTAGGGCTTTATTGATCTGTCTAATGCAGCGACGTGTGGCATGTTGAGAAAGTCCGCAAATGTCACCAGCTGTGGCCTGAAAAGAACCCGAGGCATAGAACGACAGTGTGGTGACTTTGACCTCGACGGACAGTGCAGTACTGATGGTGCTGGTAGGCTGCAGATCTGCCCTTATCAGCTGGCATACCTCAGTGATAACGTCTTTGTGGAAGCGCAGTCTCCGAAGGCAGGTGGTGTCGGGCAAGTTGAGGTAAGAATGCTTCTCCTTGTACTTGCGGGGATATAACATCTGGTCCTCCTCATCTGTCTTTTACGTCTTACATTGGGCACATAATGCAGTGGAGCATTGCTTCAGCGATGTCGAGTCTGCTGCATGTATTTGGTCACCAGGAGAGGGTAAGAAAGGACAGGCTCCATTGCAGTAGCTCTCTGTTTTCCACCGATTGGTCACAAACAAAGAATGTCCCGACAAAGACACCTCTTTGCTCACGGTATGGTCAAGATGTTTTTACAGATGTTCACATCAACTCCAATGACCTGCAGAGTACATCCGAACTCCGCTGAGGTTGAAGCACAGCAGCCTTTTAAAAGACGCGACATGTGATCTAGAACATGGCGTCCATAACGCTGTGATTAGTTCCGCTAGTTTTGGTAAATATGCTCTTTACGACAAAAAAAAGTGAGTGGGCACTAATATTGAATCTCGGCGTTAAATCAGTGCAGAAATTAACGCTGGGCGATATTATGGGCATTGATTTCGCCCATTCTGCTGATTTCACCCCAAAAAAGTGAGCAGGCGGTAATATTTTTTCCCAGCGTTAAGCACATGGAGATAAGTTTCTGAAAAACGACAGTTTCCATTTTGTGCCAAAATGGGTGATATATGGGCGTTGTACGCCATTTCTGCGGTAAAATGGGCGTTAAGCGGGCGGTAATAATACAAAATAAGTGGAGGTTCTAGCCCATGGACTTATTTTGCCAAATTTACAAATCAAACTTAACCATTGGTTTTCTGTTTCGAAAAGGATGCATTCGAACACAAACCGAACTTTCCAAACATGGTGTCAAAATTAGACCCATTCTAGGCTGATCTTGAGGAGAATTTTTCTCCAAGGGCAACCCTTGATCTACATTTTGCCTCTCTACATCTTCAGAGTGTTTATCTTCCTGACTCGGACTCAGACTTAAATTCTGACTTTCTCTTGGACTTGTTTCTAGTACATCTGATGTAGGATTTGCTACTGGTACTTTACTTGTAACAAGACTATCTGACTCATCAGAAATAATCGAATCATTCCAACTTTCAACTCCTTCCACATCTGTAAGTAAAATATGATCAATGTGAACAAAGCTAACCGTTCCATGATCAAATATTTTGATCAAATATGTGCAAAGACCACATATCTTCACTACTCTTCCTGTTAACCACTTTAACCATTTATAGTGATGGTTCTTCACTCTCACCTACTGATTCAATGTCACACTTCTCTCTCTTACTCTACCTCTATCATGATTCTCTTTCTGTCTTCATTATTTCTCTTCCACTGATTGTGCCAAGTTTGGCTTTAACAACAAGATCCTGGTTCATGGCTGTCCTTTGAGAAATAACTCTGCTGGTGGTATGAGGAGTATTACAATAAGTAATTAGAAAATTTGCCAGTTTGTGGTCCAACAACAACTGCCATTTCTTTGGATTTTGATCCAACATTTGTTTGATGAGGGCACGTTTTACATTTTGCACTGTATGTTCTGCTGCACCATTTGAAGCAGGGTGGTATGGTGGAACTTTGTTATGTTTCACGCCATTTCTGCTCATGAACTGTGTAAATTCTTCTGAACAAAATTGTGGCCCATTATCAGACACAATTTCTTCTGGGAGGCCATATGAAGAAAACACTCTTTGCAAATTGTCTAGTGTTTTAATTTCCATATCGGAATCACCTCTACCCACTTTGAATGATTATCAATCACAATGAACAATTGTTTTCCTTCTAGCTCAGCAAAATCTACATGTAACCTTTGCCACGCTCTGGGAGGCCATTTCCATGGCTATAATGGTACTTCTTTCTTGCTTACTGATTGACATGTTGTACACTGACCTACGGAGGTGTTCTCTCGCAGGTCAGGGGGGCACGATGTTCCAGGCCCGCCGATCCAGTTCTTTTATAGTCCAACCTGCAGAGGCTATAAAAGAACTGAAGCAGCGGGCCTGGAACATCGTGGCCCCCTGACCTGTGAGAGAACATCTCCGCTGGTCAGACTATAAAAGAGCTAGAACATACCACTGCAACTTCCAACGCGAGCTGCTCCAAGTCTGCGACGATTTTGAGGTGGGCGACTGGGTGACATCATCAAAACCCAGATCACCGTTTGGAGCATGGGCAGGAACATCGGCGGGGCCCAGGTACAGCAGAGAAGAGGGAAGGTTGGGCGGAGGAGCGGCAAGAGATCGTGGCGGAGGAGCAGTGAGAGATCGTGGCGGAGGTGCGGTGAATGGTTTTGTGGTGGAGGAACAGCGAGAGATCATGGCAGAGGTGCGACGAATATTTTGGGCGGAGGAGCGGTGAGAGATCATGGCAAAGGTGCGGCAAATGAAGGTACGGGGCCGAGAAGAGCTGAGGGCCCAGGGGCAGCACGGGCCAGCCCACACTGCGATATGTGTGTGCACTAGGTCTGTGCAGCAGAGCAGGTCTCCAGTCATCCTGGTTTACCTTTGCCACTAGATAAAGGCCTAGCTTTGTCAAGCCCGTGTGGTGGCTGATGTGCAACGGTCACCACACGTTAAAAAAATCCACGCACAGGCATCTTCCACCCCTTCAATTGGAGTTCAGGACTGGAACATCGGGTCCTTCATTGAAACATCTGTGAACTGTGAACTCAAGTCATCCTCGTTCAAGGGACCGTTTATGATGATATGATGATGTACACTGGCTAATGATGTACTCTTTTATATTTATCTAGACCCAGCCACCATAAGTAACTGCATGCAAAACTCTTGGTCAAGCACATTCCCAGGTGTTGGTCATGAAGATCTCCTAACAATTTGGACCTGAACTTATTTGCGATAACTATCTTGCACCCCACATGATACAATCTTTATCCATTGATAATTCATTCCTATGAATGAAGTATGGATGAATATCTTCCTCTGATACCTGGTTTGGTCAGCCATTTGCTATGTAATCATACACCTTTGACATAACTGGGTCACACTTGGTTGCTCTACCAATCTCTTCAGCTGTGACTGGCAGTTCATCAATGTACGAAAAATAAAACACTTCTTCCCTATTTGGTGTAACTTGTGATGGGGGTGGCAAACAGGACATAGCATCAGCATTATTGTGATCAGCTGATTGTCTGTATACAAAGTCACACATATGCTTACAAAATCAAAGCCCATCTCTGCATTCAGGCTGCAGCTAAGGTTGGAACTGGTGACTTTGGATGGAGGATTGCTGTCAGGGGCTTATGGTCAGTAATGATGGTGAACTTATGACCACACTCACTCTCACTCAGTCTCACTCTCACTCACTCTCACTCACTCTCACACTCACTCTCACTCACTCTTACTCTCACTCTCACTCTCACTCACTCTCACTCTCAGTCTCACTCTCACTCTCCAAGTATTTGTGGAAATTCTTGACCCCAGAAATTAATGCCAAAGCTTCTCTTTCAATCTGCACATAATTACGCTCACTGGCACTGGGAGTGCGTGAAGCAAAAGCAATTGGTCTCTCCTCCCCACTATGTAGTATACATGAACAATCACTGCCCCAACTCCATACAGAGAGGCGTCACATGCTAGCTTGATCTCCTTAGATACGTCATCGTGAACTAACATAGTACTCTCTACCAATTGGCTTTTACACTCTTTGAATGCTGCGTCGCGTTCTTCTGACCACTTCCAATGGGCCTGTTTTTTCAACAGCACATTCAGTGGATATAATACTATAGCCAAATTTGGTAGGAACTTCCCATAATAATTCAAACGACCCAAAAATGATTGAAGTTCAGTGACATTCTTGGGAGTGGGTGCACTTCTGATTGCATCCAGCTTCACCTTGGTTGAATGTAATCCATCTTTGTCTACTCTGTACCCTAAGCACGTCATTGTGTTTCATGCATAAGGACCCCCAGGTCTCTCTGTACAGCAGAACTTTGCAATTTTTCTCCATTTAAAATTTAATTTGCTTTTCTATTTTTTCTGCCAAAGTGGACAAACTCACACTTTCCCACATTGTAATCCATCTGCCAATTTTTTGCCCACTCACTTAGCCTGTCTATACACCTTTGCAATTTTTTTGTATCCGCCTCACAATTTGCTTTCCCACCCATCTTTGTATCATCAGCAAACTTGGTTACATTACACTTGGTTCCTTCATCCAAGTCATTAATATAGATTGTAAAACTTTTAGACAAAAACATTTAACACTTGTCATTGCACTTAGAGGTACTCAGAATATTAGTGTGCGTACAGTACGAAGGATAATTCAGGATAACTTAATTCAGCACCGATCCCTACGGCACCCCACTAGTTTCTGTTTGCCAACCGGAAAATGACCCATTTATCCCGATTCTCTGTTTTCTGTTAGTTAGACAATCCTCTATCCATGCCAATATATTACCCCCAAACCTGTGAACTTTTATCTTGTGCAGTAACCTTTTATGTGGCACCTTATCGAATGCCTTCTGGAAATCCAAATACACCACATCCACGAGTTCCCCCTTATCCACCCTGCTCATTACATCCTCAAAGAACTCCAGCAAATTTGTCAAACATAATTTCCCTTTCATAAAACCATGCTGACTCTGCTTGATTGAATTATGCTTTTCCAAATATCTTGCTGCTGCTTCCTTAAGAATGGACTCCAGCATTTTCCCAACGACAGATGTTCGGGTAACTGGTCTATAGTTTACTGCTTTCTATCTGCCTCCTTTTTTAAATAGGGGCATTACATTTGTAGTTTTCCAATCCGCTGGGACCTCCCAAGAATCCAGGGAATTTTGATAGATTACAACCAATGCATCCACTATCTCTGCAGCCACTTCTTTTAGAACCCTAGGATGCAAGGCATCAGGTCCAGGGGACTTGTCTGCCTTTAGTCCCATTATTTTAAGTACTACTTCTTTAGTGATAGTGATTGAATTTAGTTCCTCCCTCCCTATAGCCCCTGGATTATCCACTATTGGGATTTTTTTGGTGTCTTCTGCTGTGAAGACCGATACAAAATATTTGTTCAAAATCCCTATTCCCCATTATTAACATTGTTAATTCCCCAATCTCATCCTCGAGGGGACCAACATTTACTTAAGCCACTCTTTTCCTTGTTATGTAACTGTAGAAACTCTTACTATCTGTTTTTATATTTCTTGCTAGTTTATTTTCATAATCTAGCTTCTCTCTCTTTATCATTTTTTTAGTCATTTTTTGCTGGCTTTTAAAAGTTTCCCAATCCTCTAGCCTCCCACTCGTCTTGGCCACATTGTATGCCCTTGTTTTTAATTTGATACCATCCCTTACTTCCTTAGTTAGCCACGGATGGTTATCCCTTTTCTTACAGTCTTTCCTTCTCCTTGGGATATATTTTTGTTGAGAGTTATGAAATATCTCCTTAAATGTCTGCCACTGCTCATCAACCGTCCCACACTTTAATCTATTTTCCCAGTCCACTTTAGCCAACTCTGCCTTTATACCTTTGTAGTCTCCTTTATTTAAGCTTAGGATACTGGTTTGAGATCCAACTTTCTCACCCTCCAACTGAATTTGAAATTCAACCATGTTATGGTCACTCATTCCTAGAGGATCCTTTACTAGGAGATCGTTTATTAATCCTGTCTCATTACAAAGTACCAGATCTAAGATAGCCTGCTCCCTGATTGGTTCAGCAACATACTGTTCAAGGAAACTATCCCGGGTACATTCAATGAACTCTTCCTTAAGGCTACCTTGGCTAATTTGCTTTGTCCAATCAATATGAAGGTTAAAATCACCCATGATTATTGCCATTCCTTTTTTACAAACCTCTATTATTTCTTGATTTATACTCCATCCAACAGTGTAGCTACTATTAGAGGGCCTAGAGACTATGTCCACCAATGGCTTTTTCCCCTTATTATTCTTTATCTCCACCCAAACTGATTCAACAACTTGATCTTCTGAGCCAATATCGTTTCTCACTAACGCACTGATCTCATCCTTTGTTAACAGAGCTACCCCACCTCCTTTTCCTTTCTGTCTGTCCTTCCGAATTGTCAAATATCCCTGAATATTTAGCTCCCAGCCTTGGTCACTTTACAACCACCTCTTTGTAATGGCTATCAGATCATACCCATTTGTATCTATTTGTGCCATCAACTCATCCATTTTGTTACGAATGCATTCAGATAAAGAGCTTTTAAATTTGTTTTTTTACCATTTTTTCCTGCTTTGACCCCACTTTCTGATTCACTTTTATGTTTAGACATTCTGTCCCTTTCTGTCACGCTCTGGTTTTCATTTCCCCCAGTGCTACCCTTCTCTATTGCCTTCTCCTTATTCTTTGACTTTTAAAATATTTTCTCATATTGGGTAGATTACCCTCTCGAACCTGGTTTATGGTTACTTTATAATCACCACACAACCTTACCTTACCATCTGACTTAGGTACAACAATAATGGGTGTAGCCCAATTAATTAAATCTATCTTAGAGAAAATGTTCTCAGTTTCTAGTCTTTGGAGTTCTTGCTCAACTTTCTCCTTCAGTACTTTTGGTATGGGACGTGGCTTGCAGTAAACTGGTCTTGCGTTCTTCTGTACCCTGACACTCACCTTGAAACCTTGGATTGGACTGCCTGTTTTGCGGAACACTTTTGGATACTGTTTGATGACATCATCTTTTGATGCAAATCTCGTTTCAACACGAAAAATCTCATTCTAATCCAGCTTCAGTGATCCTAACCAATTTCTACCTATTAAGGCAGGCTTGTCTCCTGCCACTACTATGAGAGGCCAGCTCTGAAACTGATCCTTGTGTTTCACCGGTATAGTGATACTTTCTACAACAGGGATTTGCTCTCCTGAGTAGCCTCGCAGCTCTATCTTCGACTTCTCCAATGGAAAATCACTCAACTTATCGAGATATATTGATTCCGGTACTACGCTCACAGATGCACCAGTGTCGATTTCCATGGGTATCCTGGTTCCTGCAACATCTACGATACTTTGCGAATCGTTGTTAGGTATCCTTGTGCTCCTGATGATGTGTATCTCCAGAATCTCCTCATCCTGTTGCTTCTCTTCAATGCTATGTAGTCTCTGGTGATTTCTACTTCTAGCATTGAACATCGCTTTAATCTTCAGTCGGCACGCCCTCGCAAGATGCCCTGTTTTCTTGCAGAAGAAACACTCTGCCTTCACATATGGACAACTTTGAGCAATGTGTTGTCCCAGGCACCGATAGCATGACTTCAATGCTCTGTTACCTTGGTCAGTTGCTGAGGCCTTGGGGCCCAACTGCCTTTTTACTTTAAGTCTGCAGCCGATTCACCTCGGTTGTCTGCCGACTGAAAATGGTACAAAATTCTCGGGAATATTGGTCGGCCATATCCATTGACATAGCTGTCTGAAAAGCTAAATCAAAAGTCAAGTTAGGTGTTGTCAACAACTTTCTTCTCATTGCTTCATTTTTCATCCCACAAACAAAGCGGTCACACAATGCTCGGTCCTAAAAGTTTCCGAAATGACAGTGAATGGATAGCTTTTTTAAAGCTACAATGTACTCACTGATACTCTCGTTAGTGAATTGATCTCATATTCCAAAATGATAACTTTCAGCAATTTCCAGTAGCTCAGGACTGTAGTGCTGTTCTAACTTTGTTAGAATCTTCGTCAATGGCATGTCTTTCGGCTTGACAGGAACAAGCACATTTTTCGGGATGTCATACACCTCGGGGCCTGCTTCAGTCAGGAAAATAGCCTGCTTTCTTTCTAAAACCACAGTTTTCATCATCGGGGACTTCGACAGTACTATTTGTGGTTTCTGCCACTCCATGTACACTTCGAACGTCCTTCGGCCACGATGGAACTCACCCAAGTGCCCTATTATTTCAATAGGAGCAGCCATCTGGACTTCTCAGTTCAGCAAAGTTTGCTTGTAATTTAACTTGGATTTTTAGCTTTGCTGCAAAACAAAGAACCTCTCAAAGTCTCTCTATTGTTTGGCAGGAATCATCTACCAACACAAATTTCAGATAGGGAATCCGATTATCCGATCCTACTTCGCCAATGTGATACATTCTTTATGACATCACAAACACACTAGACACACACGATGGCTCCAATACGTCACTTGACTCTTTTATTGTTATATATCAAGAGTTGCATTACCGCAGTAGTCCACTAGGTGGAATAGTAGTCCACTAGTGGAGCGCTATATTACACATGGCGAGGCATGAGACATGACTGCTGAGGACTGGAGCCAGAGAGCTCACGGCACTTCTGCAAAGTGATTAGCAATGAAATTGTGAGGGAGCAACATCATCAACAACACTGGCAGCCTGATACAAAGTTGCACCAATTCTTTTTGGACACGACTGCTGCCAATGAACCAGAAGTAGTTATGCATGCGCACTTAAAAATTTTCTTTCAACACCCACTTCCCTCCCGTAAACCCGCCGATCTGCTTCTACCTGCTGGGCCTTGATAAGGGCCACCAGGCAGAGATTTTGTACCGAGACTTCACAAAGATCATTCCGTTCATGAGATACAAAGTCAGAACTGAAGTGACTCAAATGCTACCTCCACTTACAGAATATACAGCTCAGAAGGAGGCCAATCAGCCCAATGTGCCTATGAAAGAGCTATCTAATTAGTCCCGCTCCCCTGCATTTTTCCCCATAGCTCTGCAATTTCTTTCCTTTTTAAGTATATATATATTCACTTAACTCATAAAGTACAATTATTTCCAGTGAGTATTTCTCAAAGTTTCTTTACTTCAGCAACTGTCAGTAATTTAGAGATGGTCCTTTACAAATCAGCATCTTACGATGTATTGATCATGCAAACAGTTTGAGGCATGCTGCACCAGCTAGAGCACTGAAAATGTAAGTCTGTGAGCAGAAGTTGTGCTGCTGTTGTATAAAATGGAGGGTTTAAACTTTAATAACGTTATTCTTTTTATTCAATCTTGGATTACAAAAATTCAAATGAAGAACATTAGTAAAAGGACATAATTTTATGCCATGTTACCCATTAGCATATTCAACTAGTACTCTGCTGCTCGCATCCTGCCCAAACTAAGTCCCACCCACTTATTCTTCTGTTCCTGCGGCTGTCCACTGGCTCTCCACCAACCAGTGCATTGATTTCAAAATCCTTGACCTTGTTTAAAAGTATTTTCATGGCCTGGCTCCATTCAATATTGTACAGGCCTGTTTTGTGTCCCATCAATTTTGTTTGGTCCAATGAGTTTGTGCCCATAGCTTGAATCCATAGTCCTAGAAACAGCTTTATTACTTTCCCCTGAACTCTCTCCAATGCATCAATGCCCTTTTGAAGATAATTTGGGGCAGATTTTTGGCTTCTCTCCGCTCCGTTTTTCACCCCAGAGCGGCAGCAAAGGCAGTGGTTAAGTCTCCAGCACCCCGCAGCGATCCTCGGGTCGGTTTAGTGGCGGCATTGAGCAGCACCGCCCAGAAGAGTTGCGCCCGCTGTGCAACGCCCCTGGTTACGACACCGGCACAAGTTTGGAATATTGCCCGACCCCGTATGCCCCGCACTGACCGCCTGGGAAATCAGGACATTCCAACGATGCCGACAACGGGGAGGTAGTTAATGGATTCCTAATGTAAGTGTGGTTGATTTTTCTTTTGATTTTGTTGGTGATTTGTGTTGTGATGGCATGAGCAATGTTTTGGGAATGTTTTTGTGGGGTTTTTTTTGTTGTTTTATTTCCCCCAGGCAACTCTCGGCGTGTTCCCGGCCCAGCTCTTTAGCTCGGGAGTTTCCCATGCTAGCACCCAAGAGAGGTGTACAACGCCTCCCTTAATGCTGTGCCCCCTGACACAGGGCCCAGCTGCCCAAACGTAATAACTGAGGTGCAAACTGTTCCCGGCGCAAACTTTACCGCCCTGCCACCATTATCGCCCCGAAAACATCAAAGCCGAAAATCCAGCCCAAAACGCCCAAGACACAGAGGGGTACTTTTTCAATTTGCCACCAGGTGTAAACCTGGTTTTACTGATTGGCTGCCCATTGTAGAAGCCGCCTGACTTTGATTTCCATTGATTTCACTTTCTATAATGGGCGGATGATCCACAACACCAGTATTACGCTTGGATGGCAAGTTTAAAATCTATACCAGTGTTCCAAATATTGCTTCATCAGTGATCTACACAAGGTTAGAATCACTTACAACCTGCAGTCAATACTGTTGCAATGCATTTGGTACCTTCCTCTCAACGCCTGAATATTTTTGTTAACTGGTTGATAACCACACCACAATCCTTTTCTTTTCTTTCTGCAGAACTCTCCTTTAGGAGATTAAATTGGTGGGAGAAAAAGAAAGGCTTGCATTTATATAGCGCATTTCACGACCACCGGACGTCCCAAAGCACTTTACAGCTAGTGTACTTTTGGAAGTGTAGTCACTGCTGTAATGTAGGAAATATGGCAGCCAATTTGTGCACGGAAAGCTTCCACAAACAGCCATGTGATAATAACCAGATAATCTGTTTTAGTGATGTTGATTGAGGGATAAATATTGGCCAGGGCACCAGGGATAACTCCCCTGCTCCTCTTCGAAATAATGCCATGGGATCTTTTATACCCACCTGAGAAGGCAGACAGGGCCTCGGTTTAACGTCTCATCTGAAAGACGGCACCTCTGACAGTGCAGCACGCCTACAGTACTGCCCTGCAGTGTCAGCCTAAGGGTAAGGTAGGTTGTATGTGGTCTGTGGATAGAGTAGATTCGCTAGTCTAACCGGCTTTCTTCCTCCTATTCATGTTCTGAACCATTAGCCTGCTGTCAGGATGAAGGAATTGCAGTGAACTTCGGCCGATCACTGTTTTACATAGTATTACATAATACTTACAGCACAAAAGTAGGCCATTGGGCTCAACAGGTCTATGCCACTGTTTATGCTCCACATGAGCCTCCCCTCACCCCTCTTCATCTAACCCCATCAAAAATCCTTCTATTCCTTTCTCCCTCATGTGTTTATCTAGCTTCGTCTTGAATACATCTAAGCTAGTCACCTCAACTACTCCTTGTGGTAGCGAGTTTCATATTCTACCACTCTGGGTAAAGAAGTTTCTCTTGACTTCCCTATTAGATTTATTAGTGACTATCTTATATTTTTGGCCCCTATTTCTAGTCTCCCCCGCAAGTGGAAACATCTTTTCCACGTCTACCCTATCAAACCCTTTCATAATAAGAACATAAGAAATAGGAGCAGGAGTAGGCCATATGGCTCCCCGAGCCTGTTCCACCATTTAATACGATCATGGCTGATCCGATCTTGGACTCAGGTCTACTTCCCTGCCCGCTCCCCATAACCCCTTATTCCCTTATCGGTTAAGAAACTGTCTATCTCAGTCTTAAATCTATTCAATATCCCAGCTTCCACAGCACTCTGAAGCAGCGAATTCCACAGAGTTACAACCCTCTGAGAGAAGAAATTCCTCCTCATCATAGTTTTAAATGGGTGGCCCCTTATTCTAAGATTATGCCCTCTAGTTCTATCAGTGGAAACATCCTCTCTGCATCCATCTTGTCAAGCCCCCTCACAGGGCTCAAATTTGGCCCACCCATTTTCTCGTCGTACTTACCGGAGATGCACCGCTTTCCTCCGTTGATAAGTGCGCCGAAAAAATCGCTCCCCACTTTGGCCACTATCCGACCTCGCCTTGGTCTTCGTGCAGTGTGGCCAGTCGGGTCGGGAGCGGAGCCAGCATCCTGCACTGAAAGCACTGTTGGGACGTCTGCACATGCGCAGTGGAGTGTCCGCGCATGTGCAGTAACTCCTCGCACCCAGTCTCTCTGTGTGCGTGCTGCAGCCGCTGTGTGTGCAGGACCCACTGCCTGCCCCTATCCCTGGCTGAGTGGCCTCCCGGTGGGATTGACCTCAGTTTGAAATTTTATGCACTGTAGCTATTTTTGAACTTTCTTAATGGCTTCTCATTTTCCTCGACTTTTGGATATTTGAACAGGGTGGTTAAAGGGGAGCAAGTGGATGTGGTGTATTTGGACTTCCAGAAGGCATTTGACAAGGTGCCACATAAAAGGTTACTGCAAAGATAAAAGTTCACGGGGTTAGGGGTAATATATTAGCATGGATAGAGGATTGGCTAATTAACAGAAAACAGAGAGTCGGGATAACTGGTTCATGCTCGGGTTGGCAATCAGTAACTAGTGGAGTGCCACAGGTTTCAGTGCTGGGAGCCCAACTATTTACAATCTATATTAATGACTTGGAAGAAGGGACTGAGTGAACGTAGCCAAGTTTGCTGATGATGCAAAGATGGGAGGAAAAGCAATGTGTGAGGTGGACACAACAAATCTGCAAAAGGACATAGACAGGCTAAGTGAGTGGGCAAAAATTTGGCAGATGGAATATAATGTTGGAAAGTGTGAGGCCATGCACTATGGCTGAAAAAAAGTCAAAAGAGCAAGTTATTATTTAAATGGAGAAAGATTGCAAAGTGCTGCAGTACAGCGGGACCTGGGGATACTTGTGCATGAAACACAAACGGTTAGTATGCAGGGACAGCAAGTGATCAGGAAGGCCAATGGAATCTTGGCCTTTATTGCAAAGGGGTGCAGTCTAAAAGCAGGGAAGTCTTGCTACAGTTATACAGGGTATTGGTGAGGCCACACCTGGAATACTGCGTACAGTTTTGGTTTCCATATTTACGAAAGGATATACTTGCTTTGGAGGCAGTTCAGAGAAGGTTCAGTAGGTTGATTCCGGAAATGAGGGGGTTTACCTATGAGGAAAGGTTGAGTAGGTTGGGCCTCTACTCATTGGAATTCAGAAGATTGAGAGGTGATCTTATCAAAACATACAAGATTATTGTTGTGTCCTTGAATGCTCTGATAATGACTCCACGAAGCAATGTGTTGTACTTGAACTGCAGTGACCTTAGTCCTTTATTGATAACTCCAGAGTGAGGATCACACCTGGTGGCCTGCCTTTTATACTAGGCCAGGCAAACCTGTACAGGTAACCTACAAGTCTCTCACTGCTGTGCCCTCTGGTGGCACACCTTGTGAGAGTACAAACAGTAGCAATGTAGGATACATGGCATCACTTTCCCCCAAGCCTTTAGTGTAAAGCGCCTCTGCATTGACTGTGCTCTGGGCTTAGCTCTATCTGGTTAACCCTTTGCAGGTCGTTTCAATCCTTGGTGAGTGGTTGGTATTTCGTTGGCAGTAAAGTGCTGGTGGTTGCTGTTTGTGTGTGTCCCAGATTACTCCATTCTCCGCCCCTCCTGCCCCAGCATATAAATTATGCCGGAGGCTGATTGCAATCATGTACATTCAAGTCCAGAAAAACAAGTTTGCATTACATTTGTGGTTCAGTTGTGAGACAAGTAGGTTAGACTGGTGAGATACATTGTCGATGCGTACTAGGGAATTGGTAACCGGTGCTTAAGGACAAGCTAGTTCCAAAACTGCTGGATAGTGTCCAGGCAGTCTGGTGGCGGCGCGGTGCTGGCAGTGGGAAACTGGTTGGCTCAAGTTGCCTGCTCTTGGGGCTGTTGCCGTTGCTCCTAGCGTCGGGCAGGTTCACAGATACCTGACCTTTCTTTGCACCCTGGGTCGCTGCTGCTCCCTGAGGAGCTGTCGTCTAGCAGTGCACAGGGAACTGCTGACTCGCTGGCCTGGGCGTTGTTTGGTTTGGGATCTGGCTGGTCCCGGTCCGCTTTGGGAGGACTGTTGCGGGTGACCCTTCGTTTCCGGGTATGGCCTTGGTGACGATGGGGTCTGGGGGCTGTACCTTAGCACAGTTTGCTCTTTCAGGTTTGTGGCGGTTGGTGCCATCGGGTGCCCAAGAGGTGGAGCCAATCAGGGGCAGGGTATCGATACCGGTGTCATTGCCTTCCTGAGATCGCTTGCTCGTGTGTATTGGCTGCTTGTGGCCACACTCCATGGTGCATGACTCTGGTCCCAGGGATGCAGGCTACAGCATTGGGTAGCTCGCTGGATCTGTATGCTCCTGATGGATGTTTTCCCGCTGCATTGGCTGTGTGCAGTTGAAGTCCTACATCGCTCAATGTTTCATCTCTCATTGTGAATAACCTGTAGCTCCGATCACAATCGCATGACTTTTCCTTGCTTATTGTATGTACACAACTCTGATCATCAGTTACACATTTTAGCTCTAACTCACAGTTGCTATTACATTGCTTGAGTGTGTGGAACTGTCCCTTTTAGTGTGGTGGGTTGCAGGCCTCCTTTAAGAGAGCCTTGCTTTCTTTACCCCAATCCTCTTCTCCCCGGGTTCTGCCTCCGAAGCTGGGAAGTCGCTTCTGGATCCGATTTTCTTTCTCTGGAATCCTGCCACTGGAGCATGGAAGGTGCGCTCGGGTCGTCCCAGCTGGATCATCTCCACACAGTTGTGCTGGGCGGTCTGTGCCTCGGGTGCTGTGCTGGTCTGCTCTCTGGTGCCAGATCCAACCTCAGGTGAGGGCTTGCTTTGCTGAGCACAGAGGATGTCGATCGTTGGAGGGGTGAAGTCTTCCCACTTCCAATGGATCTTCTCCATCCACCTTCTTCTGAGTATAGTTGGTCCATCACCTGCAACAATCCACAGGGGTAACATGTGCACCGCGACATCATGGAGTACCTTAACATCCGCACTACCAACCATTGGGATAAGTTCATCTGTGTAGGTGCGCAGCTTTGCCTGAACCGGGACCAACTTGGGTCGTTCAGCTTGATTGTCCTATAGCCTCTCAAAGGCTTCTTGATTCATTACTGACTGGCTCGCCCCCATGTCCACCTCCATGAAGCCTGGAATGCCATCTATCTCGACTTCCATCCTCAACGGGGAACACTCGGTGGTGCAGTTAAACATGCTATATACCTCGTCATGGGGCTGAGCTGCCTCTCTGCCTATTGTTTCATATTCCGCGCTGGATTCATGGCCATCTGCAGACTCTTCATCGACACAGTGAGTCATGTTTTTCTTACACAAGGTGGCCCTTTGTGCTGCAGCCTTTGCATACATAGTCTTTAAAACGGCACTGGTGAGCCCTGTAATTCTCTCCGCAACGCCAGCATGGAGCTACTCGGTTAGCCCCCCTTGGCATACTCTGAGTTAAGGGACTTGGGGGCCTGTTCTCTCTTCCCTGAGAGGATTCGTGCTCTACAGTCCAGCCTCTAAACAGCACCACTCTGTGCACAGTACTTACCGGGTTTGAGTCCTGAAGGTGAGTCATTTGCCTAGAGTCGCAGGTCGAGGTCATGAATGCCTGGCTCACAGAGATGGCCTTCTGCAGTGTGACTGTGGTATCCGCCGACAGTAGCTTTTGAAGAAGGCCCTCATGGCCGATTCCAATGACAAATATGTCCCGCAGCGCTTCGGTGAGGTGGTCGCCGAAATCACACGGTGCTGCCAGCCTCCTGAGGTCTGCAGCGCATTTTGTGATTTCCTGGCCTTCGGGCCGTCGGTGGGTGTAAAACCGTTGTCTGGCTGTGAGGATGCTCATCTTGGGCTTGAATTGCTAATGGATCAGTGTTACGAGCTCCTCATACGTCTTGGTCGTTGTCTTCGCTGGTGCCAGAAAGTCCCTGACGAGGCCATAGACAGTGGACCCACAACTGGTTAGCAGGATAGCTTTGCGCTTGCCAGCCAGTGTGGCCGGGTTGTCTCCTGCCAGGTGAAGAAATGGTCAAGCCTCTCCACAAAGGCGTCCCAATCATCACCATCGGCGAACTGCTGCAATGTACCAAGGGTAGTCATTTTCGCGTGAAAGTCCGTAATCTCGTCGCCAATTGTTGTGTCCTTGAATGCTCTGATAATAACTCCACGAGGCAATGTGTTGTACTTGAACTGCTGTGACCTTAGTCCTTTATTGATAACTCCAGAGTGAGGATCACGACTGGTGGCCTGCCTTTTATACTAGGTACAGGTAACCTACAAGTTTCCCATTGCTGTGCCCTCTGGTGGCACACGTTGTGATAGTACAAACAGTAGCCAGGTTTCATGATAATTATGAGGGCTTGACAAGGTGGATGCAGAGAGAATGGTTCCACTGTTGGAGGAGACTAGAACTAGGGGGCATAATCTTAGAATAATGGGCCGCCTATTTAAAACTGAGATGAGGAGAAATTTCTTTTCTCAGAACATTGTAAATCTGTGGAAATTCGCTGCCTCAGAGTGCTGTGGAAGCTGGGACATTGAATAAATTTAAGACCGAGATAGATAGTTTCTTAAATAATAAGGGAATAAGGGGTTATGGGGAGCGGGCAGGGAAGTGGAGCTGAGTCCATGATCAGATCAGCCATGATCTTATTGAATGGCGGAGCAGGCTTGAGGGGCCGTATGGCTACTCCTGCTCCTATTTCCTATGTTCTTATCTGCTCCTATTTCCTATGTTCTTATGTTCTTATGAAGGTGGCTTGAGTGAGAGGATTGGAGATTTTGGTGGAAAGATTTATAGGGCTGGATCACAGGTGTGGGGGATCTTCGGAGGGCCTTCACTGCGCATGCGCGAGACTTTGCAAATTTTCTCTTTGTCGTTTTCTTCTGCCGACGTAACGTCATTTCGTGACCATTGGAGGTTGATTGGTGAACGGCGCATGCACATAAAAGCAGACCACTTTATTCCACCTGTGAGTGTCAGAGGGGAAAGGAGAGAGTTGGAGCCTGGAGAGCAGAAGTAGTGGCATTGCAGAGGAGAGTGTTGCAGGTTGGAGAGAAGAAACGTGACATTGGAGAGGGGGCAGTCTGAGTTGCAGAGAGGGCAATGTGAGAAATTTAAACCCACAAACTCTTCAGCAGTCATTCCTCTCATCATTGAGGATAAATGGCCAGAAATCCTCTATGAAGATTGGCAGAACCAGGCCTAGAGCTCCGTGGTTAAATGAACAGGAATTGGAGGAGCTCGTGATGGCGGTGGAGTGCAGGAATAATGACCTCACCCAGGATGGTTGTGGCAAGTCTCCACCAGCCCAATACCGCTGAATTTGGATGGAGATCAGTGAGATGGTGACTGCAATGGACAACGTTGAGCGGGATGGGAACCAATGCTGCAAATGTTGGAACTATTTGCTGGCGGCAGCTAGAGTGAGTACGAATTTATTCGTCCCCTCCTATCCAAGGCCAAAAAGGTTGTGTGCGTGTGTGGGGGTGGCATCAGCAAAGGGGCTAAAGGCTGCAATGTGCCTTTGTGCAGAAAAAACAAGCAACCAACGAAGCAAGCCTGCATGTGACCAGAGGGGGCCCGGAAGAGGTAGTCAAATTGACCAGGCTGGAGGAGCGTGCGTTGGCATTGGTGGGTGACTGTTGCCGTGTAACCACAGACATTGATGCAGATCCGGTGCTACTGTATGTTAAGGTTATACTATGTTGTCAGCGACGCTCATGGCCTGAAAGTACATGCAATGTTAAGGCACTCGTGGTTGAACACACACTTTGTCACCCATTATTGGTGTGGACATATAGAGATGGAACTCCTTGATGGCATAATGTGAGATGGAACGGCTCACATCTCAGCTTAACCAACACCACTGCCCCCCCACCCCCCCGCCTGACTACAGACTGAAAGGTTGTCCTCTACTTGCAGATGATGACTCAGACAGCACGGATGTAGGGAGACCATCAACCTCTGGCCTTCAGAGAAGCCGTCAGACCCCAGCATCTCCTACCCCGCATTCTCCACACCCAAGGACAGCAGATCCTTCCTCCGACCCCCCCCCCCACCCCCAACCCCCACATCACCCAATAGCACCGCTCCCACCTCCGCCACCCAGGGGCAGGAAGAACAGGAGAGAGAGGAGGGAGAAGGGCCCGTCTTTCTACCCCTTGACCTGGAGGAGCCAGAACCGGCTGACAGCAGTCTGCTGCCATGTCAGCCAAGTGTCCGCAGAACCTTGGCGCCGGGCTCCGATTTCCTGGGCTTTCCAACGGACTCCATAGATGCAAGCTCAACCAAGCGCGGAGGTCGTGGCTCGAAGGCAAGCAAGCCACCAGCACCCACTTGGAGCGAGCAACCTCACCTGCGGATGCAGCATGGCTCTCTGCACTGAACGAGATGGTGCAGCTATCATGCACCAGCGTGGAGATAGATATGCTGCAGACCATGGCTGTGATAGCTGGCAACATCGCCACCTTCACCCCGCAGTATGATCAGAAGATGGACCGGCTCATTACAGCGTGGGAGCGCACAATGCAGAGCGTTGAGGTCATGAGGCAAGAGATGCACGCGTAGTGCAAGCCCCCGATCCCACAGCCTCAAAGCAGACAGATCCGGAGGAGCAGGAGATCCCGGCGCCTTCAGTCCCATGCCGTGCTTTTTCACCATAACGCACACGTCTGCCGATATCCCACTGCCCTCCTGCATAACCTTCGCAACCAGAGGCAGTGAGGGGCAGGGGAGTGCCACGTCGTCGTGTAGGTGGGGGGATAAAGAGGACATTGAGCATCCCTGCAAGGAGGGGGGGAGAGAGATGGTGATGCCGGGTAGAGGGGTGGGTGTTGATCATGTAAACATTTTCACATTTAATAACCTTATGTAACCTTTGTTACTGTGCACTTGTAAATACATTCACATTGTTGACCCTCTGTGCGTGTGTCATTTTTACGTCACGTGTGGTGCATTGTGAGAAACACACATCTGTCCCTCAGGTCATCTGATTTATCAGGAATATCTTCTCATCCACATCTGACTGTCGTGTATAATGTGTACGGTCATTGGGCCATCGCAAGACGACAAGGAAAGGTCACCAATGCAGGAAGGTTGCCATTCAATTACTCTCACTTTACCAAGTTGTAGGGCAGACCTTAAGGCTTGCACTTCAACCTTCTTTTTTTCTGAGGCCAAACATGGAGGAGTGCCACCCCTGAGATGACATAGTCATCAGTTACATTGCAGTACATTGTGTCACACAATTAATGAATCAGCTTGGATGTACAAAATGTGACTGCTGAAGACTTTTCACTTATTCATAATAATTTTCCCTTCGCAATTGGGCTTCTCAATAAAGGACTTTCAGCAAGGTCCAACAAAAAAGCCTCCATCAGCTTAGACACATTTCACTCGCTTTTGACTTCCCAGTTAAACATCACCATCAGCAGTAAAGTAATGCAACATGCACCTAACTTTTTTCCAGCAGCCTCACTCATGATGGTCCAGCATCCACCCGACTACCGTGATCTGATGGCCTCCAGCACTCCCTCCCATCCATTCTCCGTACTGTCCGACTGCCGTGATGTGATAGCCTCTAGCACTCTCTCCCAACCATTCTCCCTGCCACCTGACTGCCATCCAGGTCAGATCTGCTTTTCTCGAGCAGTCCTTCTGGGGGGGGGGGGGGGGGGGGGGCAGCAGGTCGACCAGAGCCAGCATTACTGACCAATATGGGCCATTTGGAGCATCCCGAATGGGCGAGCGGCATGACCTCATGTCAGCATAATCCTTCCCACCAATCTCCCACCGAGCGGAACGTCGACGGCAAATGGGCGGTTCCATTTCCAGCGGGACCTCGGTGGCTGCGGGCGGAACATCCACCAAATTCGGCCCCATAGTTATTGGGTAAGCTGAGAACAGCTCAACCTTTGCTGCCTTGAACCAGGAACGGTGGTTTCCCTGAAGCACAAATGCCCCCAGTTGAGATAACTCATCCACAGCCATTCAGGAGGAAAAGCCAGGACTATACAGCAGAATGGAAAAGACGAAGCCAAAAACAGACTTTGAAAAGTTCAAATTAAATATGTAGCACATAGAAGCAGAGAGTTAATATAAAATCCTGCACCTAAATTATTAAATAGGGAAGTTTCAAATAGCATAATGGAAAATGAAGTTAAGATTTAAGCAGACAGCAAAGGAATAAAGGTTTGAGAATATACAAAATTGAATTATTAACTGCAAAATTGACGAATCAGGATGGAAAAGGAAAATTGGAAAAATAAATTACCAAGAAAGCTACCGAGTGGCGGGAAAGGGATCTACAGGTACAGTGCTTTGTTTTATTATGAGAGTTACAGGTTCTAGGCTTTGTTTAAATTTGGGGAGGGTATGAATACTGTACTTTGTTTGATTTTGGGGGTGGGTTCAAGTAATGTGCTTTGTTATTTACACCTGGGACCCACCCGATACAATTTTCGAGTGACCACAATTTAGGCAGCCAATCCTCCTGCCCGAAAGACACCTAATACCCATATGCAAATCGGAATTGGGGTCTTGTGCTGGTTTCAGGACCCAGATGCCATTTTAGATCCATCCACATTTGTATCGAAATGTCTACATGCCCACAAACCTTGGGTGGTGCACATTGGGATCCACAACTGCTCTCTGGTAAATTGCTGAAGCAGACTTTTGGCTTGTGAAACTTTGTGGCTTTTTGGTTTTTCAACTTCCAGTAAAGCCTCTACACTGTTGACAACAGCTCAATTTTGCCATCATAGGGAGCCTGCTGGGAATCCCACTGTATCTGGAGGAGCAGGAGGAGGAGCAGCAGGAAGGTGGACTCACAGAGCTGCAACTGTAGGGATAGCAAAAAGAAAGACTTGCGTTTATATAGCAACTTTCATGACCTCAAGTCGTCCCAAAGCGCATTACAGTACTTTTGAAGTATGGTCACTGTTGTAATGTAAGAAACGCAGCAGCCAATTTGTGCACAGCAAGCTCCCACACACAGCAACATGATAATAACCAGCTAATCTGTTTTAGTGATGTTTGTTGAGGAATAAATATTGGCCAGGATACCGGGGAAAATTCAGCTGCTCTTCTTCGAAATGGGATGTGTGATCTTTTACGTTCACCTGAGAGAGTAGGCGTGGCTTCGGTTTAACCTCTCATCCGAAAGACAGCACCTCCGACAGTGTAGCATTCCCTCAGTACTGCTCTGGAGTGTCAGCCTAGACTTTTGTATGCTGGAGTGGGACTTGAACCCATGACCTTCAGACTCAGAGGCGAGAGTGATGGCTGGCAGAAGGAGGAGAGCTCTCGCGAATCTTCCCGAGCGTGTAGATGCAGAACATCATACCTGCAGTTCTCAGAGGGGCAGTGCAGAAGGAGATTGCATTTCTCCAGGGAGGCTGTAGCAGAATTGTGTCAACTCCTGCAGCAAGAAACCTAATGCCAGAGTCAGCACAGTACTGCCTGTGGCAGCCAAAGTCACTGCCGCCTGAACATCTTTGCCTCTGGCTCCATCCAGGTGCAGCAGGCGATATCAGTAACATCAATCCATCCGCAGTACATGAAAAACAAAATGCTGGAAATCTGAAATTAAAAACAGAAAATGCTGGAAAAACTCAGCAGATCAGGCAGCATTTGTGGAGAAACAGAGCTAACGTTTCAGGTCGATGACCTTTCAGCAGAACTTATCAGAAGTGACTGATGCCATGTTTTGCCAGAGCAAACGTATTCATCACTTTCCCCATGGACAACTAGAAACAGCAGGATAGAGCTCTGGGGTTTGCCCAAATTTCAGGCTCCCCCTCGGCACCATTGACTGCACATACATCATCCTGCAGACTCCCTCACAAGACCCTAGAGCAGACATGAATCCCAAGGGCTTCTACTCTCTGAAGGTTTGCTGACCAGCAGCACATCATGCAGGTCTTTGCCTGCTATCCTAGCCTTCATACTGCGCTATTCTCCATCCCCTAATCGTTTACACTGCACCTCAAGTCAGAGACTGGCTGCTTCCACTGCACACGTGGCTGAGGAGGCCCGAGACCGGAGGAGGCAGACCTGTGCGAGAACGGGAGCTGGGAGCTGAGGTAAATAAAGAGTGCGGCAGAGGAGGCCCGAAACTACGGGAGGCGGACCTGAGCGGGAGCAGAGCGACAGCGACTCAACAGAGGCAGAATTCGAAAGTGACGTCAGAGTAAAAAAAAGTGATGTCAGCACAAGGGAAAGAGCTGATTGGTGAGTAGCTGGTGAGTGTTTGTAACTTTTAAGTTTATTTCTGCTAAGTTAGTTCTTAGTCAATTAAATAGAGGCATGGCAAGGCAGCTCAGTCTCGTGGAATGCACATCCTGTGCCTGTGCCTGAACGCTTCTCGTGGCCTGGACGACCACGTGTGCAGGAAGTGTCGCCAACTACGGCAGCTCGAGATCCGTGTTTCAGAGCTTGAGCAGCAGCTGAAGTCACTGCAGTGCTTCCACGAGGCTGAGAACTTCTGAGAGGGAGGAGAAGGACCAGGCAGATATTGCAGGAGTCCCCTGAGTGCATCTTGCTCTCCAACCAGTAGTCTGTTCTGAGTACTGGTGGGGGCGATGGTTTCTCTGGTGAGCGCAGCCAGAGTCAAGTCCATCATCATGTCATCATCATAGGTAGTCCCTCGAAATCGAGGAAGACTTGCTTCCACTCTAAAAATGAGTTCTTAGGTGACTGAACAGTCCAATATGGGAATTACAGTCTCTGTCACAGGTGGGACAGATAGTCATTGAAGGAAAGGGTGGGTGGGGAGTCTGGTTTGCCGCATACTACTTCCGCTGCCTGCACTTGCTTTCTGCATGCTCTCGGCGATGAGACTCGAGGTACTCAGCACCCTCCAAGATGCTCTTCCTCCGCTTAGGGCGGTTTTTGGCCAGGGACTCCCAGGTATCGGTGGGGATGTTGCATTTTATTAAGGAGGTTTTGAGGGTGTCCTTGAAACATTTCCTTTGCCCACCTGGGGCTCGCTTGCCGTGTAGGAGTTCCGAGTAGAGTGCTTGCTTTGGGAGTCTTGTGTCAGGCATGCGACCAATGTGGCCCGCCCAACAGAGCTGGTCGAGTGTGGCTGAGAATGCAGGGAACAGCACCAATCCTTGTACATGCCCTTCTTTGACCTTACAAAGGGTTTTGACACTGTTATGGAGTGCCTCCTCCGCTTCGGCTGCCCCCAAAAGAATATCGCCATCCTCCACCTGCTCCATGACGACATGCAAGTCCACGGTACCATGGGAGACTCAACTGCACATGGGGGGAGGAAGAAGAGTGGAAGAGCAATAGACGTGGGGGTTTCGACAGTTAGGGGAACAGACAGGCATTTCTGTGGCTGCAGATGTGACTCCAGGATGGTATGTTGCCTCCCTGGTGCCAGGGTCAAGGATGTCACTGAATGGCTGCAGGACATTCTGAGGGGGGAAGGTGAACAGCCAGAGGTCCTGGTCTATAACGGGACCAATGACATAGGTAGAAAGAGGGATGAGGTCCTGCAGGCAGATTTTAGGGTGTTGGAAAGAGCTTAAAAAGCAGGACCTCAAAGGCAGTAACCTCTAGAATACTCCCAGTGCCATGTGCTAGTGAATACTGAAAAAGGAGGTTAGAGTAGATGAATGCGTGGCTGGAGAGATGATGCAGGAGGGAGGGCTTTGGATTCCTGCGGCATTGGGATGCTTTCTGGGGAAGGTGGGACCTGTACAAGCTTGACGGGTTGCACATCAACTGAGCCGGGACCAATATCCTCACGGGTTGGGGGGGGGGGCGGAGATTTGCTTCTTCATAGGCAGTCCCTCGGAGTCGAAGATGACTTGCGTCCACACTAATACGAGTTCTCAGGTGCCAGATGAGTCCTATGCAGGACCTACAGTCTCTGTCACAGGTGGGGCAGACGGTGGTTGAAGGGACGGGTGGGGTGCTTGGGTTGTCGTGCGCTCCTTCCGCTGTTTGTGCTTGGCTTCTGCTTGCTCCCGGCGAAGAGACTCGAGGTGTTCGGCGCCTTCCCCAATGTTTCTCCTCCACTTTGAGTGGTCTTGGACCAGGGATTTCCAGGGGGATGTTGTACTTTTTCAAGGAGGCTTTGAGGGTGTCCTTCAAGCATTTCCTCTGCCCACCTGGGGCTCGCTTGCCATGTCGGAGCTCCGAGTCGAGCGTTTGTTTTGGGAGTCTCGTATTGGGCATCCCGATGATGTGGCCCGTCCATCGGAGCTGATCGAGCTTGGCCAATGCTTCGATGCTGGGGTGTTGGCTGGAGTAAGAACACTGACATTGGTGCGCCTATCCTGCCAATTGATTTGCAGGATCTTGCAGAGGCAGCATTGGTGGTACTTCTCCAGTGCTTTGAGTTGCCTGCTGTACATAATCCATGTCTCTGATGTATATAGGAGGCCGGGTATCACTACTGCTCTGTAGACCATGAGCTTGGTGCCAGGTTTGAGGTCCTGGTCTTCAAACACTCTCTTCTTCAGGCGAACGAAGGCTGAACTGGCACACTGAAAGCGGTGTTGGACTTCGTCATCAATGCCTGCCCTTGTTGCCAGAAGGCTCCCGAGGTATGGAAAATGGTCCACGTTGTTCAAGGCTCTTCAGCTATTTGGGGAGGGTTTGAACTCGCTTGGCAGGGGGATGGGAACCTGAGAGTAGATTCAGAAAGGAGAGAAGCAAAGCTGGAACTGGAAAGCAGTAAATTAGAACGTGAATTTGGAAGGCACAGGAAACAAAGGCAAGAAAATAGACAACAAGGGAGTTTGGCAGTGCTAAATGGTATATACTTCAATGCAAGGAGTCTAGAGAATAAGGCAAATGAGCTGAGAGATGGGCAGGTATGGTAGTTCGACATTCCTGGTTACAGGGTTTTTGGACTGGATAGAGAGGGGGATAAAAAAAAGATGCGGGGTCGGGGGGTGATCGCAGCATACTTAAAGAAACAATTACAGCTGTAAGGAGGGATGATATGAAAGAAGGATCATCAAATGAAGCCATATGGGTTGAATTGAAGAACAAAAAGGGGTGATCATACTGCTGGGAGTGTACTATAGACCCCCCCCCCCCCCCCCCAAATAGTTAGAGGGAGATAGAAGAACAAATATGTAGGCAAATTTCTGAGAAGTGCAAAAACTATCGGGCAGTAATAGTAAGGGATTTCAACCACCCTAATATTAACTGGGATAAAATTAGAGTGAATGGTATAGAGGGTGGAGAATTCCTAAAATGCATTCAGGAGAATTTTTTAGCCAGTATGCAGCAAGTCCAACAAGGGAGAGGGTCGGTCTGGATTTAGTTTTAGGGAATGAAGCTGTGCAGCTGGAAGGGGTATCAGTGGGAGAGCATTTTGGTGCAAGTGATCAAAATTCAGTTAGATTTAGGGTAGTTATGGAAAAGGGCAAAGATAGACCAGGAATAAAAGTTCTCAATTGGGGAAAAGCCAGTTTTACTAAGCTGAGATATAATTTAGCCAAGGTGGACTGGAAACAGCTATTGAAAGGTAAAATCAGTGTCAGAGCAATGGGAGGCATTCAAGGAGGAGATCCTGAGGGTTCAGAGCAAGTATGTTCCCTTAAAGAAAAAGAGTGGGACTAACAAATCTAGAGCCCCCTGGATGTCAAGGGGCATACAGGGTAGGATAAAAAAAAAGGGGGAAGCTGATGACAGATACCGAGGGGTCAATACTGCAGAAACCTTAGAGGAGTATAGAAAGTGCAGGGGTGAAATTAAAAAGGAAATTAGGAAATCAAAGAGAGGGCATGAAAACATTTTGGCAAGTATACATTAAGAGCAAGAGGTAACTAGAGGAAGAATAGGGCCTATTAGAGACCATAAAGGTAATTTGGGTGTGGAGGCGGGATACGTGGGTATGGTTCTTAATGAATACTTTGCGTCTGTTTTCACAAAAGAGAGGGACGATGCAAACATTGCAATCAGGGAGGAGGAGTGCGAAATATTATCGGAAATAAATACAGTGAGAGAGGAAGTATTAAGGGGTTTAGTAGCTTTGAAAGTGGATAAATTCCCAGGCCCGGATGAAATGTATCCCAGGCTGTTAAGAGAAGCAAAAGAGGAAATAGCAGAGGCTCTGACGATCATTTTCCAATCGTCTCTGGCTACAGGTGTGGTGCAGGACTGGAGGACTGCTAATGTTGTACCTTTGTTTAAAAAGGGAGAAAGGGCTAGACCGAGTAATTTCAGGCCAGTCAGCCTAACCTCAGTGGTGGGAAAATTATTGTAAAAAGTTCTGAGGGACAGGATAAATCTTCATTTAGAAAGACATGGATTAATCAAGGATAGTCAGCATGGATTTGTTAAGGGAAGTTTGTGTCCGACTAACTTGATTGAATTTTTTGATGAGGTAACAAGGAGGGTCGATGAGGGTAGTATATTTGATGTAGTGTATATAGATTTTAGCAAGGCTTTTGATATGGTCCCACATGGCAGACTGGTCATGAAAGTAAAAGCCCATGGAATCCAGGGCAAAGTCGTGAGTTCAATCCAAAATTGGCTCAGAGGCAGGAAGCAAAGAGTAATGGTTGATGGGTATTTTTGTGACTGGAAGGCTGTTTCCAGTGGGGTTCTGCAGGGCTCAGTACAAAGTTCCTTCCTTATTATGATATCTATCAATGATTTAGATTTGAATGCAGAAGTTATAATTAAGAAATTTGCAGATGATACAAAATTGGGTGTGTGGTTGATAATGAAGAAGAAAGCTGCAAACTGAAGGAGGATATCAATGGACTGGTCAGGTGGGCAGAAACGTGGCAAATGGAATTCAATCCGGAGAAGTGTGAGGTAATGCATTTGGGAGGGCTAACAAGGCAAGGGAATACACATTAACTGGTAGGACACAGAGAAGTGTAGAGGAACAAGGGACCTTGGAGTGCATGTCCACAAATCCCTGAAGGTAGCAGGCCAGGTAGATAAGGTGGTTAAGAAGGCATACGGAATACTTGCCTTTATTAGCCAAGGCATAGAATACAAGAGGAGGGAGGTTATGCTTGAACTGTATAAAACACTAGTTAAGCTACAGCTAGAGTAATATGTGCAGTTCTGGTCACCACGTTACAGGAAAGATGTGATTGTACTAGAGAAAGTACAGATGAGATTTAGGAGGATGTTGCCTGGACTGGAGAATTTTAGCTATGAGGAAAGATTAGATAGGCTGGGTTTCTTTTCTTTGGAACAGAAGAGGCTGAGGGGAGACCTTATTGAGGAGTATACACATAAAGAGTGGATAGAGTTTCCCTTAGCAGAGGGGTCAACAACCAGGGGCATAGATTAAAGTAATTGGTTGGAAGCTAGAGGGGACTTGGTAGGAGGCTTAGAGGAGATACGAGGAGAAATTCTTTCACCCAGAGGGTGATTGGGGACTGGAACTCACTGCCTGAAAAGGTGGTAGAAGCAGAAACCCTTACCACATTTAAAAAGTACTTGGATATGCGCTTGAAGTGCCGTAACTTACAAGGCTATGGACCAAGAGCTGGAAAGTGGGATTAGGCTAGATAGCTCTTTGTCGGCCAGCATGGACACGGTGGGCTGAAATGGTCTCCTTCCGTGCTGTAACTTTCTATGATTCTATGAAGTCTCCTCTGAGAAACCCACAACCACCAACAGAAATGCAATGCAATCAGGTCCACTCCTCTGTGAGAACCCTAATTGAGCAGACCATTGGACCACTGAAGCAAAGGGTCACCTGCCTTGACAGGTCTGGTTGCATGCTACAGTAGTGCCCACAAAGGTTGTGCTGCAGTGGGGATGACACCTGGAGCCACCAGTGGAAGAGGAACTTGAACATGATGAGGGAGATGATGTTGAGGACAACCAAGAAGTGAGAGGGCTCCGATATGTACCTGCAGCCTGAGCTTTTGGCGGCAGTTCACCTGAACAATTCCTGCACCTCTGCACTGACGTTCGTGTCCAGCATCTCTCTCAGCCCATCCACCCCCCCAAAATCAAAAACAGTGCAAGAACTGCCAGGCTAAAGGATACTTTAGAACTCATGAAGAAAATGGAAAGTAACCACAAAATATTCACTATCCAAAACACCTCAACAGCCATACTGCAACATATGTTCATGGAGCATCACCCAGAATATTTAAGAATCTGAGGATGGATTACAGAATGTCAGTTCATTAATTACATGGGCAATACCAGAAGACTAGTGAATAACTAATAATCTTCCATTTTTTAAAAAAACTGCCTGGAAATTATATGTCTGCGATTCAATATCACCGATAGCAGAATATTAGAGCTTTTAATAAAGAAAGCAATTTAATGAGAGTAAAATCAGTAGCTCTGACCCACAGGGATTTATAGCAGGCAGCTTTTATCTACTAGTACACTTCAAGGGTATAGCAGAATTTGGAGCTGATAGTAAAGAGCTAGGTGTTTGTAGTGGAGTATTACAAAGATAATTGACAAAAGTCTGTTTTGGAGAAAATAATCATTTATTAAGTACTCAATCGAGGGAGTGACAGCTTCTACACGAGTTCAATAACTCGGTGACCCAAACCAACTGTTCTCCCCAAACAATTGTTGGGTTACTGTTTTTATACCGTCAAAATACATACAAAATCATGAAGCTACACACGGAAGTGTTCCATTGGTTGTTTCTCTTAACGTGTCACGAGTCCTCACCTACCTACTATGATTATATTGGTCAATACAATTACAGTGATTTCATTGGTACATATGATTACAGTGATTTCATTGGTACATACAATTCCAGCAATTAAGTACTGTGGCCCCTCATCTGATTAGTCACATGCTACATCCATTTCTGTGAACTCCTCCAAACCCATTTGTTTGGTAAGAGTCTTTCATCCTTGAATAGGTTTAACAAACACAGCTAGAGTGTCCTCAATCAGTCTTTGACTCCCATTATCTCGTACCACGCTATGTGATTCCTGGCTAACCTCTGCAGTTTATTTTTTCTACAATTACTGTCTATATTCACAACCATTTGTCTTGGTTTTACTACTATAAGCTGGTTATACTCGGACAAATGCCAGATACTATCTTCTTGAGAGTTCTTTGACCTCAGCTATGACCCTTTCTAAGGAGAATTCATCCTGTCTCTAGTTGCTTTGCTCTTTGTTCTAGCCTTGATAACAGCAAACTGATTAATGAGTGCAGAGGTGCCCCAGCATTCTGTTCTCAGAGTGTCGAGTTCAGCAAGACGTGTCTTTTCTGTCTTTACTGTGAACCTCGCTTATGGTTTTAACTTTACTTGATTAATTTCCTTCTGGTTATTTTTTTTTCTTCTACAGTGTTATACATCTTAATTTTCAAAAATCATTTGATAAGGCTTCTCACAAGGGAATTCTGGCTAAAGTGAAGCTTTTGGGATAAAGAAGGGTCTTATAAACTGGCTCAGTAATAGGTAACAATGAACAATGATCAATGATGGTGGTTCTAATTAGACAATTGTGGCCAGCAGTCTTCCACAATAGTAAAATAATAGGGCTGCTCTCTATAATGTTTATAAATAATCTGGATTTAGAATGCTTAAATTTGCAGTTGATACAAGGCTGGAATTCAGAATGTGCAGGGAAAGAGAAATATATGAGATCTACATACCTTCAGCAGTTACATCACAAATGGCATTTACTATTGAGAAATGGAGCTTGGGCATATTGATTCTCTAGAAATTCAATTTTGCAGCTCTCATTTTCAAGTGAGAAATAAGTGCTCAAGATTGTTCACGCTCAGTTCGTGCCAGAAGTGCGCTGCACACCATATTGGTTAAGGTAGCCCTGTAATCATCCAGGGAGCCCACCTTTAACAGGTGTTAGGCTCATTTCCTATGCAAGTCGGGAGCCCAATGTCTGTTTCATGCTGCTTTGCCAAATTGTAACTGAGTGTAGCTGGCTGTCGAGGAAATATTTAGCTTAAAATAACTCAGGCGGAGACTTTCAGAACTGCACTTCGAGAGAATTTATTTTAAAAAGCAAGATATATCTCGGAGAGCCTGCTTGGACCGTACCAAGGCAAAACTCTGTCGTACAAGCAAATTGCACTTATCTTTATACAGAAATTGAATACAGAAATAGAAAAAGAATCTTATTCATTAGTCCCGCGAGTACAAAGGTCGTCTCGGAATGTACACACTCTATCTGTCCTTGCATAGTTTCTCTCTGTTCACAGTCTGATAAGCAAAGTCAAAAGGAGACTCCCTTTTAATACCAGATGGTCACCTAATTGCATCTCTAAGTTTCAAGGCTAAAAAGCGTGGCTATTTTTCTAGTCTTATTATTTCTTTAAGCATAGCAAAAAACAGAATTTAACCCTTCCCTCTAAATTAAGCCAGGTGTTCATAGATTCTTTCTTCCACAATTCCCTCCTTGTTGATCTTTTTATTTTTTAGATCAACACAATTTCCTGTATTCTCTTCTTGAGCAAAAGGGGGTTTATACCCTTCAGGATAGGGTCGCATTTGGAGATATTCGTCTTCATCAACCTTTTCCTCTAAGCGACTTAACCTTCCTTTCATGTATATACCTTTTCTTTCTATTTCGGAGAGCAGGCCTATTACTTGACTAATTACATTTTTTTAAATTTTATCCACATTCCGCAAAGGATTATTAATAATACAAGCATAACCACACCTACGATTACTATGGGGTGTATAGCAAGCTTCAGTACTGCTGTAATCCTTCATCCCAGGCATTTCTGATCTTTATATCTTCCCCTACCAGTCCCCCGACGGCCTGGATTTTATTTTGTAGGGTCTCGATATCCATGGAGTTCAATGCTCCTATTCCTGCTCCCACTCCACCTAACACAGTCTCTAATACATCCCGTTTCTTTCTTTGGGGTCTTTCTTTTTCAAAAGATACCTTAACACTGGTTGTGTGGCAACCATCTTCTTTCTTTGGGGGATATTTAATTCGTATTGTTAGATTTAATACACCTGGGGATCTTACCACTGGGATGCAAATGGTCAGTATCCTTTTTAGATGTCCCGGGTCCTGGTCTTCTGGGTGGTCGGACTCTTTTACTGACCATTTTACCACAAATGGGTCTCCTCCATTCACCGGGGTGTTATTCATGCACAACATCCGCTGCCCTTCTACCATACTTTTCTCCTGTCCGGCCTTCCTATGTACCCCCATCTCTTGTTTTTCCCTGTGCTCCGGTCACACTTCATCCACACATCGGCCTGGTATTCTATGAACAACCGATATCCTTTCCCCAATATAAACTGGAATTCCCCTCTTTCTTCCTTCATTCCACATGCCTCACATCGTGCCGTAAAATTCCCTACTTTACAACTTTGGCCTACTGGGCATATAAAATTGCCTTGTTGCCTTATACTATTACTTCTTTCCCATACCATATTTTTCCTTCTTTTAGGACTTCTTCCTCCTGCCGGGAGTTCCCTGTCGCTAAAATGATCAGTATACCTAACGTCCATTTATAATTTTTCCAAGAGTCCCTTTCCATCTTCCCTTTCTTGTTTGTTTCTATACCACTCTTGAAATAAGTTGTTACAATAACAACACGTCCACACGATAGTAACAGTGACCCAAATAATAAAGGCCCAAACTGGCACACAAATGAGCTCTGACATCCGTCCGTGAATTTTGGGCAATATTTTCAAGTCCAAATATTTAATACAAGAGCAGGTACAGTTCTTCAGCGAGAAGATGGCAGTTTTCTTAGTCGGGTGACCGTAGTACGTCCTGGTTCAATGCCTTTTCCTTCGGCTGTAATTCGTCGGGGAAATAATATTTACAGCGGGTTGCATGCACCCAGTTCGGGTGCTTTTCCAACTTCAAAGCAGTTCGTGTTGTGAGAATTATCTGATACGGTCCTTTCCACCTAGGAGAAAAGGATTCTTTATTTAATGTTTTTACTAACACTTGATCTCCAGGTCTGAAAGGGTGCATATTTCCTTCCGACGGGGGCACCTGTGTCTGCTTTATTTGTTCATGCAGACTTCTTGCTATTTCACACATGGCCTGAGCATACTTTAGTGATTTTTCATCATTCCAAATTAATGCTATTTTTTCATCTGACAGTGGTGGTTTTACGCCAGTAGGCATTGGTCTTCCCAATAAGGCTTCATGTGGTGTCAAATCAGTGTTTCGGTTTTTCTGGTTTCTCATTGTATACAATACTAATGGCTTCTGGCCACTTCAGTCCAGTCTCCTGACATACCTTGGTAAGGGTAGATTTTATTATCCCATTTACTCTTTCTACCATTCCCGAGGACTGTGGCTGATATGGTATATGTAACTTTCACTGGAACCCTAACGCTTCTGCAAGGTTTTGCACTATTTTTCCGGTGAAGTGGGTTCCCCTGTCACTGTTGATTCCCATAGGTATCCCATATCTTGGTACTATTTCTTTAAATAGAATTTTTACTACTGTTCAGGCATTTTCAAAGGGCATACTTGGTTGGGGTAGATGATCATATCCAGCAGGTGTTTTACCTCTGTTATTTTGTTGACAAATTTGGCATGTTCTAGCAACTTTCTCAATTACTACTGTTATTCCTGGTGCATACCACTGTGCATTAATAGCATGTATCATCCCACCTTTGCCCATGTGAGCCTGACCGTGTGCTAGGCGTGACAGGGGCAAAAATAGAGATCTAGGGCAAACAGTTCGCCCATCAGGGTGATACCAAATGTCGTTTTTTAAAAAACAACCCTGGTTTTCCCAAGTTCTTCCTTCCTGCATGGTAACTTGTTGTTGGGCTGTTTTAAGTTGTTGGATGTCAAGTACCTGTGGAGGGGAGACTGAGACTGCTTGAAGGCAGTCTGCCTGTGCCAAAGCGGCCTGTTTGGCTGCCTCGTCAGCCCTCCTATTTCCTACTGATACTTCATCCTCACCGGTTGTGTGAGCTGCACATTTGATAACGGCTACCTTACTTGGCAACTGAATGGCGTCTAATAGATTAAGCACCAGTTGAGAGTGCTTAATATGCTTTCCACCAGAGGTGATAAAGCCTCTGTTTTTCCACAGCTGTCCAAAATCATGGACCACACCGAATGCATATCTAGAATCAGTATAGATATTAGCAGTATGATCTTTAGCTATTATACAAGCTCTAGTGAGGGCAAACAATTCAGCAGCCTGAGCCGAGGTTCCAGGAGGCAGGGCGAATGCTTCAACAGTTTTGTAGGGATTTACAATAGCATAGCCTGCCAAAAACAAATCATCCGACGGCCTATGTGATGATCCATCCGTATAGAGAATAAGATCAGGATTGTCCATGGGTTCTGTGAGCAAATCTGGTCTTGGTAAGGTGGCTACTTCCACCGTTAACAGACAATCATGCTGGTCTGGATCCTCTACTTCTTTAGTAGGAAGAAAGGTGGCTGGGTTCACTACCGGTGCACGTCGAAAGGTATAGTTAGGGTGTGACAGCAGTAATACTTCATAACCTGTTCTTCGAGATGCTGTAAAGTGTTGTGTGGCAGCTGAATTCAAAAGTAATAACACAGCATGGGCTGTAATGACAGTACATGGATAGTCCAAAACAATAGGTACCGACTTTTCCACCATGACCGCAGTAGCAGCTACAGCACGTAGACATGCTGGCATTCCCCCTACTACTGGAGGCAGCAAAACTGAATAATAAGCAACTGGTCTATTTCCCCCACCATGTTCTTGGGTTAGTACTGCTGTTGCAAATACTGTGGGGCTTTCGGTGTATCCTTGGGGCAACCTGGTCCATGTGTACTGCTGCTTCTTGTGGGTGAAAGCAAACAGATACTGACTTTCTTGATTTAACGGGATAGAGTAAAAAGCTGAACACATGTCTATTATAGTAAAGACAGTTGCTGTTGGTAGTATAGCAGATAGCATAATGTTGGTGTCCGGTACCACATGGGTGATAGGACTACTATCTTATTAATAGCTCTCAGATCTTGCACAAATCTCCATTCATTCTGCCTATTAACCTTTGGTATGGGCAGTATCGGAGTGTTACACGGGCTCTGTGTCTTTTCTAAAACTCCTTGTTCTAACAATGCAGAAATAACTGGCTCTATCCCATTTTCTGCCTCTGGAGGCAGTCTGTACTGCCTAATGCTTGGTAACACGGCATTCTTTATCAATTGTACCCGATGGGGTACTGCAGAATGTACTTGCCCAACATGATTCTTATGCTTTGCCCAAAGTTCAGAAGATACTTGATTCAATGCCATTGGCAGCTTAGGGCTTGGTTGTTCCGGGGGTTGCTGTTTTTCAAAAGTGGAGGCATGATTTTTACCTTTCCACTGGAGAATCCCCCTGTTGTGGGTGATAAAGTCTATCTGAACATTTTGCAATTTTATTACTGCCCAAGGTTGATAGCCGTGTTGCTGTTTTTCTCTTTCTATTCCTACAATCATCGGACCCATATCTTTAGGTTTCGCTGGCGGTTTTACAGCCAAGGTCAGATGAGGTGTCAAGTTCGCTTCTCTAAACCGCTGTTGCTGTAAGGGTGTCAAATCGATGGCTACCCCCAATCCTTCTGGTCCAAAATAAATGCGGGGCGTAGCTTCTACTGTTTCTTCTCTATTTAAAAAGGATTGTACCAAACACTGGTAAGTTTCAGCTTTTTGACGAGTGTACCAGGCTGTACAGTGAAGCTGAACTGCCTCAAAGCTTGTCAAAATTATATACATCAATTCTTCAGTATTAGAGTCAAATTTAGCTTTTAAGTTTTGTATAACTTCATGTATCAAGGGGGAATAGTAGTTGCCAATCAATTGCCAACAATAGAGGGCAGCCTTTTCTTTGTTATCCTCCCTTTTCTCTTTTTTAATCCCATTAAAGAACTGATGAATATTATTTGGAGGGAGCTCCATGTACATTCCTTCCTTTGTGCAATAAATTGTGGCTCCTAGTTTGCACAAAGTCTGTCTTCCCAATAAAGGGAGCGGTGTTGTTTTAGAGACTATCAAAGTCTCATCATTAACTTGTTGTCCTTCAATTATCAATTTGGTAGGTTCAGATAAAAATTCTTTCATGGGGATACCGGCCACACCCATACTTAAGACGGTGGTGTTGCTTACAGGTAATCCCACAGAGGATGGTACAGAAGACATAGTAGCACCGGTATCCACCAGGAACTTTACATAAGTGTCTCCTACTTTTACTACTGCCAGAGGGTTTTCTTCTATGTCTGCCGATAAGAGGAGGGCTGCCGCCTGTACCACTAAGCCTCCGGGGCATCCCTATGCTGATTATTCTGTGCCTGTCCTCGTCCCTTTTGCTGATTTACTGACCTGCTGTTTTAGCCATATTTTCCTTATAGGTAAATAGTCCCTCTCTATCGATGTTAGCCAATACTGTAACTGTCTCTTTCCAACTTTTTCCTTGCCAGTCCAAAACCCTTATTTTGTATTGTTGTGGCAATATACAAGTTAACAAGGTTTGCACTGCCAAAGGTTCATTTTGATCCATTGGTATTCCTGCATGCTCGTCCCAACTATTTTTCCATCTGCCTGCAAAATCTATTCTTCTGCTTTCTGCAAGCAGCGGGTGACTTCCCCTATACCTCCATGCTTTTTAGCTCCCTTTAATAAATGGTACAGATTTGCTCAAGCCAGTTGTGAAAGGCTACTGGCTTCTTAACAGGATTAGGGGCAGCTGATATCATATCCCGAGCTTCTCCCGGTGTCCAGGGCTTTAGGACAGCCGTTGTTCTGATCATTACACGGGGGCTTGTGTCGTGGGGGTAGTGGAGGAATCGGCCTGTCTTATCCAGCTGAGCGGCCACTATTTCTATAATCTCCTGCCAATCATCCGGCTTGGTGGTTGGAAGACGGGGGTATAAGCCGACAGGGGAAGCGGTCAAAACCGGGGCACTCGGGGGCTGTAAGAGGGAGGGGGCTTCTCCTTACCCACCTCCTCTTTCTTTTTATTTTTAGGGGCTGGTGCCTCTTTGCCACCTCTGTCCATTTTTTAAAACAATTCTCCATATAATCTTTATCCCAACTGGGGTCCCCTGTCCCATTTTTGGTGGTCTGTCTCCATTCCTCAATTAAGGACAATTTAAAACTTCCTCCATATGGCCAATCCCCATCAGACCAACCGTACAAATCGCTACTAAACATTACCGCGTATCTGTCGTCTCCTGTTTCTTTAATTACAGTGTCCGCCGGCGAGCCGGGCGGCACAATGGGATCTCCTACCTTCTCTCGTTGCTTTGCTACCTTACGGATTCTCTTCTCAGTCTTAGGATGTACTTTCATTCTTTCAGTTGAGAGGTCGTCCTTCTTTCCTTTTCTAGGAGCTGGGTGCGAGCGCCCTGCTCGACTAAAGCCATTTCCCATTCTTCCGGGTGCAACGTCTCGCGATCTTTTCTGAAATGAGAGTTAGGACAATCCTACAAAATATACAATAATTTACAAAGCGCTCACCGGTGTTCTCTTTTCCGCTCAGCTCGGGGTCTCCTTTTGCCTTTTTTTTTAGCTTCTTAGCGGTAGCTACCTTATGCCTCACCCTCTAGGGGATCTCGGCGGCCCGTCCCCCTTTCAGCTAGGACGGCCTAGGCACCTTCCTCCTTTCAGCTAGGAAGGTCCTTAAAATTCCTCTTTTCTCTTTAAAAGTTAAATTTAGTTCTTTTGGATCTCGTTTTTTTTTAGAGATCCTGCCGACTACGCCAGAATCTGTCGAGGAAATATTTAGCTTAAATTAACTCAGGCGGAGACTTTCAGAACTGCACTTCGAGAGAATTTATTTTAAAAAGCAAGATATATCTCGGAGAGCCTGCTTGGACCGTACCAAGGCAAAACTCTGTCGTACAAGCAAATTGAACTTATCTTTATACAGAAATTAAATACAGAAATAGAAAAAGAATCTTATTCATTAGTCCCACGAGTACAAAGGTCGTCTCGGAATGTACACACTCTATCTGTCCTTGCATAGTTTCTCTCTGTTCACAGTCTGATAAGCAAAGTCAAAAGGAGACTCCCTTTTAATACCAGATGGTCACCTAATTGCATCTCTAAGTTTCAAGGCTAAAAAGCGTGGCTATTTTTCTAGTCTTATTATTTCTTTAAGCAAAGCAAAAAACAGAATTTAACCCTTCCCTCTAAATTAAGCCAGGTGTTCATAGATTCTTTCTTCCACACTGGCATTGTGCTGGCGTCAGTTTTCTTGAGCGTGCAGCTGACCTTATTCATTCGATTATTATGTGGAACCTTATCGAAGACCTTTTGGAAATCTGGATATGTTACATCTACTACATTACCCTTGTCTATTCTCTCTGTTACCTCTCCTAAGAATTCAATGAGCATGGTCAAGCAAAAATTTTCCTTTTGAAATCCATGCTGACTATTTATTATTATATTTTTGTTTCTAGATGTTTTTCTATTTTCTCCTTTAGTAGGGATTCCATTATCTTTCCTACCACTGATGTCAAGCTGACTGGTCTATATTTCACTGAACATATTCTATCTCCCTTCTCAAAAATAGGTATAACATTAGCTATCCGCCAGTCAGTCCTCTGGCATTACACCTTTTCTAATCAATTATTCAATATGTATAATAGGGCCTCTGCTATCTCTTTCTTAGATTCTTTTAAAATATACAGATGCAATCCATCCAGACATGGGGTTTTATCCACTTTGAGCTTGATTATTTTATTTAATATTTTCCCTCTTTTTATTTTAAATGCGGTTATATCATTTCTATGCTCATCTTTCAATATCATGTCCACCAGATCCAGCTCCTTGGTAAATACTGAAACATAATAATTATTTAATATTTCTGCCATTTTGCTATAGCTGCCTGTGATTTTATCCTGTTCGCCCCTTAGTGGTCCTATTCCCATCCCAACTTTCCTTTTGTTATTGACGTGCCTACAGAATATTTTACTATTTTGTTTTATGTTCCTTGATAACTTAATTTCATAGATCTCATTGTGAATCTTCTCATGTTGGGCTTCTTACATATTGGGTTAGAAAGGAGTCCTGTACACATTTCAGAATTTCGTTCCTTTTTCTTTTAGCCAATTAATTTCAGGATTGTTGAAATGCCCCATGATTATTATTCTATGTTTTTTACTCACTTCCCTAATTTGTTAGCATATTTTTTCCTCCACCTCCCTTGTACTATTAGGTGGTCTATAGACTACTCTTATTAGTGTGATTGATCCTTTATTATCTTTATCTCCATCCGCATGGATTATATTACTGTCTGACTGATGACTGCATCACTTTTTCTACTGCCATGATGTTAGCTCTAAAAAGTAGTTACTCCACTTCCCCTTTTCCCCTTTGCTAAGTCTTTTCTAAGTGTGTTATACCCTGCAATGTTTCATCCTCAGTCCTGATTTTTCCACAGCCATGTCTCATTAATCCCTACTATATCTGGTTCCTCGTAATATGTTATTGCCTCCAGTTTCCCTTTTATTATGGACATTGTGTGACTTGCTGTAAAGACAGTATAATTCATTTATAGTAGCACTTCCTCACATTTTATTTTTAACCATCTATTTACACTTCTATTCATTGGGGCAGAATTTGGTCCAGGTTGCACCCGGAGCTGTCGAGGATCCGCTGGTAATGTATGTTTTTCGGCCGATTCCTCCGGAAGTGCCCATCTGCCATCCAGGTTCGGCCCGGTGCGAGATTGGTCGCAGACAGATCCATCAGCGTGCCGTCATACCGCCCGCCCATGCCGGATGCTCCAAATCAGCCATTTTGGTGAGGGATGTTGGCCTCGGATTGACCTGTCGCCCGCCAGAAGGATTGCTCATAAAAAGCAGGTCTGACCTGGCTGTGAGTCGGGTGGCAGGGAGAAGGGCTCCAAGTGCTGCAGCGTTGCACATCACGGCTATGGTGCAGATGCTGGACCATCATGAGTGGGACTGCTGGGAAAAGTTAGGTGGATGTTGCTTGACTTTATAGCTGATGGTCATGTTTAATTTGGATGTGATAAAAGCGACTGAAATGTGTCTAGGCTGCTGGAAACTTTTTTCTTTGACCTTGCTGATAGATCTTCATTGAGAAGCCCAATGGCGAAGGCAAAATAATTATGAATAAGTGAAAAGTCACATTTTGTGCATCCAAGCTGATTACTGATTAATTAAATCTGTGACACAGTCCTTCAAGAAGTTCTCAGGGAAGCACTAGATATCACATAGAGGGTGAGAGGGTTAGGGTTAGAATGATCTATTGTAAGCCTGAGACAGCTGCAGACTCTGACAACACTTGTATGGGAGGAAAAGGGTATAAAGTTACAGCTATTCGACTTTAGGGGCAGCACGATTACAGACCAAACTGAGGAAGGACTACGGTCAATAGAACACAACAAGAGACAAGCATTGCAATGACTCAGTGGCCTACCGTTGAGGTTTCAATAACTAGACTGTCACTGTCATCTTGTTAATGTGTCTTTCTTTGTACTGCAAGGAAACTACTTCATAAAATCTGTTCTGATTCATCACAAAAGACCAGTACCCAGCATGCCTTGTTGTGATGATGGACATAAGTCTATTCTGAGAGATGTAATTAATCTGACACATCGAATAACCCTCACAGCAGATAAAGGGTATTGCGATGGCCTGATGACTCTACTCACTATACAGTGCGGTCATATGTGGATGGGAAGATATTCCTGATAAAGCAGATGACCTAAGAGATAGATGTGTGTTTCTCACAAGGCACCACACATGACGTTAAAATCAGACGCTCACCAAGAGAGGGTCAACAATGTGAGTGTATTTGCAAATGCACAATAACAAAGGTTACTTAACATTATTACATTTACAAACATTTACACCACCAACACCCATCCCTCTAACCGGCACCACCACCTCTCTCCCCCCACCCCCGTGAAGCCATGTCCAAGTTCCTCTTCCTCACCCCCACCTACACCAAGGTGTCCCACTCCTCTGCCCCTTACTGCCTCTGGTTGACGAGCTTGTGCAGGAGGGCAGCAGGATATCTGCAGACGTGTGCGTCTTGGTGAGAAGGCAGGGGGGCGTGACCGAAGGCGTCAGGATCTCCTGCTCCTCCGGATCTGTCTGCCTTTAGGGTGTGGGCTCAGGGGCTTGCACTTGGCGTCCAGAAGCCATCTCTTGCCTCATGGCCTCAATGGTCTCGGTTGTGCGCTTCAACACAGCGATGAGCCGGTCCATCTTGTCATCGTGTTGCTGGGTAAAAGTGACCATGTTGCCAGCTATCCCAGTCATGGTCTGGAGCATGTTGTGACCTGCACGCTTGTCTGATAGTTGGACCATCTCCAGAATTGCAGGGAGCCGTGGTGGATCCTCAGGTGCATGCTTGCTGCTGATGGGTTCTGGCATCTTGCTTGCCTTCGCGCCACGACCTCTGCACTTGGAGTGGAGGGGAGGGATGGGGGGAGAGATGAAAACAGTTTACTCCCAATAGTCTTTAGAGTGAGTCTATCTGCTATTAAGTTTTAGAAAAAAATAATTCTAGGGATTTGTGCGTCGCTGGCAAGGCTGGCATATGTTGCCCATTTCTACTTGGCCTGATTGACAAATTATTGGCTTGCTCGGTCACTTCAGAGGGTGGTTAAAAGTCAAGCCCATTTGAAAAGGTGAAAGCTCCAGCGTTTTACCATTGTCTGCCCCATGTAAACATGCTATGCTGCTTGTAAATAGAGTGCCTGAAGGCAGAGTGTTCCTTGTGCTGTCTACCTTCAGAGCAGCCAATTCACATCAGCCTACCTCAAGGGACCAGGCTGCACTACATGTGATATGTCTGCTTACTGAGAGGGTTGTAGTACATTCATTTTTAGTATGCTATGCACCTGCTTTTACCAGTCGTAAAAGTTTGAAGGACATTCGCTGGGCAAGGGATGGGCAAATACCCCAATCTCTCCCGTGCGGATGTCCTTCTCCCGGAGATGCGGAGGAACTGTCAAGGGAAATCTTGACAGATCTTGACACTTCATACGGACCTGGCAAGGCTGGAATTTCAGGCCCATTATGTGTACTAACATAAAGCTGATCTAACTGCAAGTCAAGCCTCTTAAATGGGGTATTCTGTTGAACAAGGACCCAATTATAAGGTCCACCTTTTATAAGAATTATAAGCCAGAATTTACTGTTGGTGATTTGGTTAAATGGGATTCGACCTGTGTTGCCTAAGTTGATTTTTAAAAACTGCCCACTCAGGTGGGCATAAAGATGCCATGGTACTATTTGAAGAAGATCAGTGGAGGCTGCTGTGTTTCCTGACATTACAACAGTGACTACACTTCAAAAGTACTTCATTACATGTGAAGCACTTTGGGAGATCCTGAAGTTATAAATTGTACTGTATAAATACAAGTACAAAAGCAAAATACTGCGGATTCTGGAACCTGAAATAAAAACAGAAAATGCTGGCTATCTCAGCGGGTTAGACCTTTGCTTTTCTCTCCACAGATGCTGTCTGACCCGCTGAGATTTCCAGCATTTTCTGCTTTTATATAAATGCAAGCCTTTTCTTTCTTTTTAAGGCCAAGCAGAAATATTATAAAGAAACAACAGTGAGAATTAGGAGCCTGCTGAGGACCAACTAAACGAGTATTAGACAAGTTGATCACATAACTACATCTTATTCATACCCCACCCATGTCTATTCTTTGGAGCTCATTCCCTAAACCGTTTGCCTTGCTACCTGCTTCCCCGCCTTCAAAAGTTTCTTGAAAACCTCCATTTCACACTACTTTTCGGTCATCCCCTAACTTTATTACTGTTCGGTGTCTTTTTCTGCTCTGTCAATTGCTTTCTGACTTTTGCTACTTTAATGGCACTATATAAATTGCTGTTATTGTTGTAGATGGCAATGAGATGCCTCCACAATGTTGATTCTCCATTCTAAATTTGTATTGACACTTAACATATTCAGATTTGCCTTTTTAACATCAGCCATTCATGTTACGCGAACTGCTTTGACATGTGTTGACAACGTGATAAGCTGCCACAGAACTGTAAGCTGTTCTCTTCAAATATTTTAACGCCTGCAGCCTGTTTGGTGGTTGATTTTCCTGCAGGCAGCTCTTAGGGTTTGGTATTTTTCTCTCAAACGTGAAAGAAAGTACTTGCATTTATATAGTGCGATATCATGTCCTCGGGCTATTGGAAAGTGCTTCACATCTCAATCACACCATATTACAAAAAGTAATTGCTTTTTCAAAGTGCTGTCACTGTTATTATGGAGGTAAATGTAATGCTCCTCGGTGAGTCTTGCTACCATTGATGTATTCATGTAGAAGGAGACTTGACTTGTGCCAATTGAAACATAATAATTATTTCTGCACAAAAATGTAGTTGCAAACTTTTCCCCTATTTGTTTAGAACCCTGCAGTAACACGGGGGAGAATTTTAGCATGGATGAGCGGGTGGCAGTGGGTACAGGTGAGAGGTTAATTGGGCAATAAATCGAAGCGTGTCAGGGAGCAGGCTACAACTTGCCGACTTCCGGTTCTTACTCAAGCAGGACAAGATATGGGCAGCCAACCCGCTCGCAGGAGGCGGGTTGTCATCTTAAATATGTTAATGAGTCTGTAAGCCTCGGATTTAATCTGCTTTACAGGTTTTGCTGTGGTCAGCCCAGTTTCCCAGGCCTTGGGAACCCCAGCAGCTACAGCAAGGCGAGGATAGTCTCGATGAGGACTCCATGTGGACCAGGAGTAGCCGGAGTGATTCCTCCCAGCCCCCCAACCTCCCCCACACGGTACAGTGACCCCCCCTCCCCACCACTGGGTCAGGGATCAGGCTCCCTTTGAGATTGGACCACCTCCAGGGTTGGGTATCGGAACCCCTTGGGATTGGATCCCGCCTCTGCCATGATTGGAACCCCTCTGGGATTGGACCGCCCCTCACTCCCCCACCACTTCTAGGGTCGGGGGTTGGGAATCGGATCTACCAGGTCCTGCGGCCTCCTCCGGGGTGCTTCCTGCCCAGCTGGAAGCCAAGCCTGTCAATCAGGCTGACTTCCAGCCGGGGAAGCTGTCACTTACAGAAGACACACGCTGTGGAGATTGAACTCCATGGCGTGCGGGGAATCCCAGACTTCCGGGTTTCCCACATGCTACCGGACTGCTGCTCGCAGTGCGTCGGGAAGTAAATATTCCCCCCACGGTGTAGGGCACGGATCGGACCAGGCAGCAGTGGCAGAACAAACCCACCTGCATTGTTTTACCTGAATCCTAGTGGAATAATACATTTTATATTGGAAATTCTGCCATATTTGTTAAAGAATTTCAAAGAGCAGGGGGAGTTTTCCCCAGTATCCTGGCCAATATTTATCCCTCAACCAACATCAAGGGATTTGGGGATCGGGCAGGAAAGTGGAGTTGAATTAGAAGATCTTATTGAATGGAGGAGCAGGCTCAAGGGGCCGCATGACCTATTCTGCTCCTATTTCTTATATAAGTTATGTAACAAGAATGCATTCAAGGTTTTGCCTTGAGACCGCATGTTATAATTGTGGGGGGTGGGGGTTTGTGGGGAGGTTTGTTCCTATTGTGCCTGTTCTTTTGAGAGTGTTGGTGGGACTAATTTCTGGGTGCAGTCCGAGCCAATAGGAAAGTGGGTCCCGGGAATGGGTGACAATCACGGAGTGGAAATACCCAGGGTAGCAGTGGCCCACATTATTCTTGTGGAGCTCAGAGGAAGATACCTGCTCCTCCTGATTCCACAAAAATAATTTTGAACTTCACCTTTTCCTCCTGACTGGCAAATTTTACTGAACAGAGCTTTCAAAACTGTATCGGGACTCTACGTAAGTCATGGGACCCCGATTTGTATCGATTCAAGTTAGGCATCTGGACCAGCCAACATAAGGCCAGAGTTAATCAAATGGTAGCAGAAGGTGTTAAAATCCTCCTATTAACTCACAAACCAGGTCTGCAATATTCAACATCATGAACACCTGGAATACAATGAGATTATTCAGAAAATAAAACCTGTTTCACAACCAAATGCTCTACAGTCCATGACTTTCATGGGCACAATACATACTTGGTCCTGATATTGAGCTGGTATTGTCACCCAAACACTCCACAACGGATAGCCTTCCACAGTTACTGCATTCGTTATGCATGAAATGAGTTTCACCTTCACTGTCAGGTCACTCTGATCTGGTTGGCATTCGGGGGCAAAATGTAAAATTTGTGGCAAAACTTCATTTCTGAGTTTAGCTTGGATAACTTCACTTGACATCATCGGCAGCATCTATAAATGGATCATGTATCAATAAGTCAATAGCATCCATGGCAATTACTGCTGTTCTCAGATTTTTCTACCTTTAAGATAATCTATCAGTATTAGGATTTTTTTTTACTGGATCCATAGCTAATGTAGTCACAATAAATCACCAAATATACCAAGCTTTGCAGCCTGGAAGCTTCTGAAGCACCTTTTTGACCCAGGTTCCAACATGCATGGTTTATGGTCTGTAATGAAAATAAACTTCTTATCATATATATATTGGTGGGATTTCTGTAGACAAGTATGGTAGTGCTTCTTTTTCAATCCAAGAATAATTTCTTTCTGCAGAGATCAATAACCCAAGAAGCCCTGTTGAAAGTATGGGAAATGGCAGCACCTAATCCATAATACAAACCACTTACTGCTTCAGTATAATCATAGTGAACCAAAACAGTGGCTGATACAAGAATTTATCTTAACAGCTGAGAGCGCATATTAATTCAATTCCAGAGCACATCTGTTAAAAGGACTGGCTGTGGTTGAGAAATTAACTTTCTGTACAAATTCACTAACTCAGTCACATTTTTAGGTGGAGATGCTTCCAACATAACCTTAACCTTTTTGGGATGTGGATAGGAGGCACTTAAGAGTAACAATAAATCCCAGAGAGTGAACAGAGGGTTGAATGAAAGAACACTTTGAGCTTTTAAGTGTTAAGTCGGAGCAGTCTAAACACTGAATATCTTCCAAGTACTGCAGATGTTTTGAATCATCCATCCCTATCTACATCATCCAGATAATGTCGTACAGGTAATCCTTTTAAATTGTAGCCATGTTCTCTTAGAATCCAGCAGCAGTGGATGCAATACTAAAGGGACAAAATTGCGTCTCCCATTAGGGCTTGCGGGGGTGGTAACAGGGCGCTAGGATTTACCGACCATGCGCAGCATATTCACCGAGCGGCTTTGCGCTGGCACTAACACTTACCGCCTCGCTCTCTTGCACCCCGTAGATCGTGACGTCATCCGGTGCGCAGCGCCTCGTTAGTGCCCCGGATGCGATATTCACTCCCGCCCCCTGCAGCATCCCCGGCCGTCAACAATGGCAGCTGCAGAGGCGTTGTTACCTTAGCTGGCTGCTTGGGGAGCGATATTTAAACATCCGTAAGACAAAGGTCCTCCACCAACCTGCCCCCACCACACAGCACTGCCCCCTGGTCATCAAAATCCACGGCGCAGCCTTGGACAACGTGAACCATTTTCCATAGCTCGGGAGCCTACTATCAGCAAGGGCAGATATCGACGACGAGGTCCAACACCATCTCCAGTGTGCCAGCGCAGCCTTCGGTTGCCTGAGGAAGAGAGTGTTTGAAGACCAGGACCTCAAATCTGGCACCAAGCTTATGGTCTACAGGGCAGTAGTGATACCCTCCCGCCTATATGGCTCAGAGACACCAGCGCTACCTCCGCAAGATCGTGCAAATCCACTGGGAGGATAGATGCACTAATGTCAGTGTTCTCGATCAGGCCAACATCCCCAGCATCAAAGCACCGACCACACTCGACCAGCTCCATTAGGCGGGTCACATCGTCCGCATGCCCGACACGAGACTCCCAAAGCAAGCACTTTACTCGGAACTCCTACATAGCAAGTGAGCCCCGGGACACCCTCAAAGCTTTCTTGATAAAGTGCAACATCCCCACTGGCACCTGGGAGTCCCTGGCCAAAGACCATCCTAAGTGGAGGAAGAGCATCCGGGAGGGCGTTGAGCACCTCGAGTCTCATCGCCAAGAGCATGCAGAAACCAAGCACAGGCAACGGAAGGAGTATGTGGCAAACCAGGCTCCCCACCCACCCTTTCCTTCAACCAATGTCCCACCTGTGACAGAGACTGTAATTGGACTGTACAGTCACCTGAGAACTCACTTTTAGAATGGAAGCAAGTCTTCCTCGATTTCGAGGGACTGCCAATGATAATGATATTTCAAGGCAGTGGTGGTTAGGTAGGGTAAAATTCATTTCTTTCCCCAGTCTGGTGCCTCCTGATTTCTTTTGACGCTGCGATTCCTCAGCAGTGATCTCTCTCCGAGTGCTTAGAGTTGCTATGCATGTAAATCAGGTCCCGTGGCTCAAAAGCATGAAGAGTGATTGAACCCATCATTGGCCCTTAACTTTAAGTGAGGGAAGGAGCCTCTAAAGATGGCAGCGCTAACGCCCCTCTCACTCAACTTGAGCTTTCTAAGGGAAGTGGTAGCACTTGATTTAGCACTCCACTTCCTCTCGGCGTGCAAAGCAGAAGCTCCCAGCAGCAAAAAATCTTTTTCACCCGGCGATACTTTTGCATTCCTTCTAAAGTTATCATCCCAAACAGGGCGCTACGCAATTTCTATGCTACAGCTATCTCTACTTCTCTGCTTCCAGAATTGCCATAAATTTTGCTACTTAATGATAAAAATATCAAATCAAAATATTATATAAAAATAAAGACGAATTATGCCTGCTCCCTCTTGTCTAATTTTCCCCAGCACTCTAACCCTGTTTCACCTGATGACGACACTTTACATTTGAGGGGAGAAATGTAACTTTTTAAATTTTGAAAATTTAGCGCCAGGCACAAAGGAATCTGAAGTTCTTCTAGATTGGGTTTAGGAAGGAAGGGGGTAGTAAATCAAGTGCTAATGACCTCAGTAGGGTGCTAGAGGGGCGTTACCACCAGACCGCTACTGAATTTCAGGTAACTTGCATTCAGCAATCATCCTTCAATTTTTCACACTGGCTCATTCCACCTCTTAAAGGGGAGGTTGTATCAATGTGCAGATGCTCATTTTCAGCATTCCTGCAACTGAAGTCAACCTGAGAGCAAGTGAAATACCTCATGGCTATGGTTGCTCCCAACCCAAATCCAAGGGAGAGAGCCCGTCGGTTCAATGACACTGCATTGGAGGCATTGGTGGCAGCAGTGGAACAAAGAAGTGAAGTGCTGTTCCTGGCAAGTGGAAGGAGACTATTGCTCCAGGTCTTCAGGGCAAAGTGGAGGGAAGTGGCACAGGAAGTCTTGGCTAGTAGTGTCGTGGAACGCAGTCTGACACAGTGCCATAAAAAGTTCAACGACTTCAGTCGACCACCTTGCTTCAACAGGTGCTACATACCAGCATCTGAACCTCAGTCTGTGCACACTGCGCAAAGCACCACGTCCCCACAACTCAACCACCAAACATTTGCACCTACTCAAACTCACATCCTCATATCACGCCTTGCCTACCTTCACAGCTATTCAACAACGGCAGGCATATCTCCCAGACAAATAGCTGGACTCTGACTCATACACATTCCTTTCCTTTGCAGGCCAAGATGGCACACAATAGGAGGGAGTAGCAGAGAACAGGAAGGAGTGAACCTCAGCTCCAGCAGCTCTCAGACCTGGAGGAGCGAGTGCTGCGCTTCATTGAGCAGCAGGTGGTGGGCACCGTGGCCGTTAGCAATGCGATTACGTTGGGGGTAACAACGGTGTCTTCTCTCCTTTTATCAAACCACTACCCCCTCACACCAGAAGGCTTTATCACTTCATAGCTCCTGATACTGTCTGCATTCCCTGCTCCATTCCTAACTCCCTGCCCTCACCTTAACATGAGTCTTGTGCTTTTATGCTTTCAGAATATCAGCCAGCAGATGACCAGCTTGCCCCTGAGCCCCCAATGAGAGTGACGAAGGAGAAGGGGAGGAGGACCCAAGCACCGTGTCACTGCATCTCTCACCCGCAGGCACCACCTCAGAGACTGGCACTACCCGTTTGTCAGAGGCAAGCTTAGTAGAGGGGTCTGTACTGGGTGATTCACAGGAAAAGAGCATGCTGCAGCAAGGCCAAGGTGAAAGGGTAGCTCGGGGGTCAGCTCCCCGGAGGGAGAGTTCACGCACAAGTCCTGCTGCACAGGACTCCGATAAGGACACCGGATAAGGAGGCATTCAGAACAAGGGTGATGGCCATGCACTCTGACATGATAGGTGCAATTGCAAGGGTGCCTGAGAGCCTCTTGGCAATGGTAAGGAACATGGAGGAATCCGCCTTCAACATTGCACACACCATGGAGCCCATCATTTTCACTCTGCACACGATGGTGGACTCCCAGAGAGACCGTGCCGATCCAGACCTCATGACACGTGTCATGGGTGATGTGGCAGCTTCCATGGCAGCACAGGCTGAAGCAATGCAACATCTTAGTGCTATAATGCAGAGAATGGTTGCTGGCATCGAATCTCAGACTGCTCTCATGCACACTCAGCTGGGTGCCACGCAAGCTCTTACTGCTGCCATCGCCGCTGGGTCTACCACAATACACCGGGGGTCTCACGGTGTCACAGGAGGCCACCAATCTGCGCTCCAGCAGATTGGTGGGGATGCTGAGGTGCTGCCCAGGGGTGAGGCAGTGGGTCAGTGGAGCAGTAACCTGCAGTCCTCTCTCAGGATGATAACATTCCTGATCCCACCACTGCCACTCTGCCATTGCACTTGTCGCTGCCTGTCATCCAGCCAGCACAGACTGCTGCCGCCCAGCCTGAGGTGCTGCAGTCTACAGCCAGGCCTTCCAGGCCCAGAGCTGGTCGAGGGCCATCTGCAGTCTCTGGCCCTGACACTCAGTAGCCTTCCACCAGCTGTGCTGCAGCCACTGGGGAGACACTACATAGGAGCAGTAGAATAGGTAAAGACAGTGTTAAGAGGGGATATAAGGTTTTGCACAAGGGCGAATAGTAAATTTGATTGTTTATATATGTGGTTAATGTTTCAGATAAAAATGTAATTGGAATGTTGCATATTAGGTGCTGTCTTTTATTTCAGTTTTGAGGCTGTGGTATTGAATGAAAAATTTATGTAATGATGGGGACGTACAGAGCAAGCGGGAATTGGTCTGGAATTCATTGGAACCGAAGTCTGATAAGGTGGTCATGGACCACCCCTGTGAAAGGCCGATTGAGTGCCTGCCTCCTCTATCACTACTGCTGTTGCTCTTGTTCCTCCTCCTCCTCCCCGTCCTCCTGCTCCTCCTCATTCTCCTCCTCCTCCTGAGAGAGTGGCGCTATGCCTGTTGGAAATGGCTGTGCCCTCATGATGACCAACTTGTGCAGCATGCAGCAGATGATGACGAAAGGGACACCCACTCAGCCGAGTATCGGAGGACTCCTCCCAAATAGTCAAGGCAGTGGAACCATTGCTTGAGCATTCCGATGGTCTGCTTAATGATGTTCCTGGTGGCGGCATGGCTCTCATTGTAAGAGTGCTGGGCAGGAGCGTTGGGGTTGCAGAAGGCAGTCATGTGCCAGATTGAGATTGATCCGTGTCTCCCAGCAGCCTGCTGCAAGCTTGATGTGGTGGCTGGAAAGAGCTGCCACACCGGTCTGACGCAGGATGAATGCATCGTGGCTGCTGCCAGGATAGCGGGCATTGACGGTGAGGATTCTACATGTGTGGTCACACACCAACTGCACATTCAGTGAGTGGCAGCCTTTGCAGATACGGAATACCTCAGGATTGTGATGCGGTGCCCGCAAAGTGACGTGGGTGCAGTCAATGGCGCCCTGCACCTTGTGGAAGCCCGCTCTCCTGGCAAAACCACATGCACATTTCAGCTGCTTCTCTCTGGTCATGGGGAAAGAAATGTAGTCCCTTCTCCTTGTGTACAGAGCATCTTTCACCTCGTGGATGGAACAGTGGACGGTGATACGTCCTTACTACACAGTATAAATGCACACGAGGCCCATGCTTGAGAGAAGGTCAGTCTGTGACCTGTCCTTTATTCCTTAGCACTCAAGTGATGAAGGTGGATGGAGCTTCCCCTTTTATACCTGAAGGTCCAGGTTAGGAGTGTCTCCCACCTAGTGGTCAGTGTTCTCTTGGTGTACAACTTAGGTCAGTTTATACATGGGTTACAATGCTGGTTGAATACATGACAGACGGCACACTAGGAGATGTTGGAGATTTCTGGAAGGATTCGTTGGCACAGAAATTGAGCGTGATAGTAACCATGACTGCCACTCAGAGCCATGGTCATCTGGTCTTGAGGCTCAAGGTCTGGTTTCAGGAGATGACAGAGCTCAGTGACCACCTCTCTGCTGAAGCGCAGCCTTCGAATACACTGTTCCTCAGTGAGATTGATGTAGGATAATTGGCAGGGTAAGGTCTCCCATTGACAGCCCTGTTGGGCCTCTTCCTTCTGGCCACATTTTGTTGTCGTTCTCCCTGCCTTTCTCTCTGCCTTTCTCTTTGCCTAAGTTGCCTCCGACGGTGACGTCGGAGCAGGAGGTCAAAAGCCAACCCAGCCCCACTGAACAGATATAAATGTTGTTATTTGAAATCCGCCATCAATGAAAGACATGAATGTTTAAAATCCAGAACATGCCTTCAACTGAAAAGCACTAAAATCTGTCAAACAGCCTGCCTGCCTATGTGTTAGTAAGCTGCAAACAGTAATGGCCGACTAAAAATGTTTCCAAAGATGGAACCTTTAAATAGCGCACCTCCAGCCGACTCCCGACTGAAACTCGACAGCTGAAGCTATCGTTGTCAGCACCAGGCGGGAAGACGGGGGGGCACGACCTAATTTAGCTTCCGGAGTGGTAACGGGGCGCTGCACCGGACGATGACATCATCATTGCCTGGCGCAGCCGAGCAGGGTGCTACCGGTTAGTGCCGTCACAAAGCCCGCACCCAATTTAGCGGGTGGCGCTGTTTTCGTCGCACCCGGAAGAAAACCCATTTGCGCCTCATTAGCGCCCCCACGGGAGGTGCAAAGTATCTGAATTTCACCCCCACAGGGGCCTAATTTCAACATCATTGCATTCATTTTATTTCAGATGTATAAACTGTAACTAATATTTTGAGGGACCGCTGGAGGCCGTTCAAATAAAGGACCACATTTTTTTTTGAGTCGGAGGCATGCTTCTCCTGACTCCACAAAACTGCAGGCCGCTGCCCGCCCGCCCCCTCCCGATTGAGTCACCCCCCCCCCCACCCCCCACCACCTCCCAGACGAACCTGTGGGCCTCGGCGCTGGCTGAAATTGGTCTCGGCCCCGACAAGCGAGCTGCACTGAAGTGTTTAATTTCCACCCGCTTAGGTCTAAGGCCGAATTTAGTTCAGCTCTTGGGTATCTGCGCCGTGGCACACTGTCACTGCACACCGCTGGAATCGCATCCGGTTTTGGGGCGGGAATAAATTTAAGTTCCGTAGAGTTGCCTCTTGAACCTATTTCTACTGAATGTTGCCAACGCCTTCCATTATCTTATTCATCAGTGAAAATGTTCCACCTAACTTTCCTTCTTGTTCCTAACATTCTTTGTTCAACATGTGCCCCTGCCCCTGGTATTCAAACCCACCACCAAAGAAAATAATTCATGTGATTGGCAGTCACACCCACACAATGCATGGCCAGGATTCGAGAGAGAGCTTAGCAAACCTGCCTTGTCAGTCAGGGCTTGGAGCGAAAAAGATATGACACTAATTTCCCACAAAATAAATTATGCACAGCATGTGAGAAATGTCAGTAGTGTCGATGACTAAGAGAGCATGGCCAGCTCAGAACCTGTCACTACACAGTAACATCACCTCAAAAATGAGAGCAAAAATTGTCCAAAAGCTGAGCCTCAGGTTAACAGCTTGCAATGTCTCAGAATCATCAGCACCTACATAGGTCATCATCCAGATCTTAAAGGGCAAGCACACAAGCATCTTGCGGAGACAAATCCTCCAGAAATGGAAATATAATGAACAGTGTCTTACAGACAGGAGGGTGGATTGTCATCTCCAAATTTAAATCAATTCTCGATAGGTCTAATGTTGCCCAGACCAAGTGCAAATATCAGTCAGATCTTTGGTATAAGTAGTCACCGCTCCAGATGTAGATTCAGATTGAGGGCCAGGAAATCATTCGGGGATAAATTTCCACCCTGGCTGTACGGGCAGTAATCTGGTGGAGCGGATCAGCTGCCCTTTATAAAACCCAGCTGATTATCATTCCAGTAAAATCAATGGATGGAATTTGGACAGGTTCTATAACAGGTGAGCAATTTACTCCACCATTTTACCGCCTGTGCCGTGAAGATAGAAATTTACCTCCAGTTGTGGGAGAGGAAAATTGCATGTCAGTGAAAATGGTGAGTGTCACAATGAAGGGATAAAATGTCAGCAAGCTTTTGCAGAACCTTAAAGGGCATCTATACCCATCAAAAGTATTTACCGAGACTGAAGGGGGCAAAAGATTAAGAGGTGGCAGGCACAAATGAAGGGAAAGGTACATAGCATGAGCCTGCAGAGAAGTGGCTGAGCAGTCCAACGCCCAACCCCTTGTTTGACTATGTTAAGGGCACTATATAAATAAAAGCTGTTGTTGGTGTTGATGGCTGCTGAAGTCTAAGTGGTACTGCATGAGGTGCTTGTGAGGAGAGTTGCCCTCTGCCACTTCCACAACATCAGCCCCATAGATTAATATTGTTGCATGCCGACAAGGAGGTGAAGCCAATTTTCAGGCCACAACCACCGTTACTGTCGCTGCATGCTCTAGCTCTCTGCTGCATGTTCGTTGCAGATCAAACGGATTGGATTGTTCGACATCTCCATTTCTGTTGACCCACACCCCGAGAAGACAACCCCCGTGGTCATTGGAGAGTGGATGTGCTTGGGCCGACAGAAATGGTTAATGGCACAAAGACTCATGAAGATCAGCAGGAAATAAACTAAAAGAAATAACAAGAAGGACCCAGACATGGCCTAAAAATGTTTATTTGAACTGCTGTCCACCTTCTAAAAATACTCCCACCAGAAAGATCTGTCTGAGGCCCTTTTCCCGCCAGGTTTCCTGTACATGCTCGGAACATGGGTGGTCACTTTCTGTGGGGGTTCTCCCGCTCCTCTCTTATAACTTCAGTGGAAGAGCTGTAGAAACCCTGGGAAAAGGGTATGATGAGCAGAAGGATTCTCATGGAAATTAATGTCGAGCAAATATAAGGACATAAGAACATAAAAAATAGTAGTTGGAGTAGGCCATTTGGCCCATCGAGCCTGCTCCACCATTCAACAAGATCATGTTCTACCTCAACTCCACCTTCCTGCACTATCCCCATATCCCTGATTCCCTTAGTTCCCAAAACTTTATCAACCTCTGTCTTGAATATACTCAACGACTCAGCATCTACAGCTCTTCGTGGTAGAGAATTCCAAAGGTTCACAACCCTCTGAGTGAAGAAAAGGCTCCTCGTCTCAGACCTAAATGGTTGACCCCTTATTATGCCCACCAGCCACAAAGTGAAGCAACACCTTTCCCTGCCCCATTTTGTTTTACCGTGCACTGCCTTCTGAGCTGATATTAGGTAACCTCTCAGCTTCCATGGTGCACACAGCTTTGCACCCACTCAATCTAATGTAATCCCTTTATTACTTGTGTTATCCTGAATGCCTGATAAGCATTCTTTATCCTATACTGCTTGCCTGCTCTTGGTGAGGTTTACGCTGTTTTCAAATCTGCCGTCACAACTTGTTTTAGAAAATAAATTTGAATTCCCAGAAGCAAGATATGTTTAATGGAAATCACTTGATCCAATAATTACATACAAAAACCATTCACTGGCTTGATATTAACCCATGAGACATTCCACACAATATGTTGTCTTCTTTCTTAAGGCCACATTCAGGAGTTCTGCTGCTTGCTAATAGATGGTGATTGGTGCAGTGAAATGTTTGGAGTCAGTTCCGTATTCTTCCTCCAGATGCCCAGAGACAAGAACGCACGGGAGTTTGAAAACAATTATTTTACAATAAAAACAGGAACATTGAAAGCTGCAGGTGACTGAGTGCCCATGTTAGACAGAGTGGATAAAGAGGCTGGAATTGCTATCTTATGAACACTATAGTCATCCAGTAATGGAAGTAGAATTTCATTCAACCATCCATTTCTATGTTTAACCATTCATTGTCTGCAGGTGCAGAAGAGCTCTGTTGGTCCATAGAGGTTGGCAGGTTTGTGCTGAATATTAATTGTGGCTCTTACTGAGGCTGCTTTATAATGACATTCAGCATCACCTGTGGCTCAGTGGGTAGCACTCTTGCCCCTGAGTCAGAAGGTTATGGGTTTAAGTCTCACTCCAGAGACTTGAGCACAAAAATCTGAGCTGACACTCTGAGGGAGTGCTGCACTGTTGGAGGTGTCATCCTTTGATGTCTGATCTCTCAGGTGGATGTAAAAGATCCCATAGCACTATTTCAAAGAAGAGCAGGGGAGTTCTCCCTGGTGTCTTGACCAATATTTATCTCTCAATCCACATCACTAAAACAGATTTTCTGGTCATTTTTACATTGCTGTTTGTGGGAGCTTGCTGTGCACAAATTGGCTGTCACATTGCCCACATTACAACAGTGACTACGCTTCAAAAAAGTACTTTATTGGCTGTAGAGCGTTTTGAGATGTCCGGTGGTCGTGAAAGACGCTATATAAATGCAAGTCATTCTTTATTTATTTTTTTCAGCAAAATTCTTTAGTCATCCTTTTTGTACAGTTTATACACAGCAGGCCATGTAAATGTGAGATGGTACTATTTGATCTTGACCAAGGCAATTATTAAAATGTAATTAAGCAGCGGAACAAGTCTTAGAATGATGTAGGAACCAAGTACCCAGTCCATACTTATGTACTGCGAGAATAAGCAGCCCTGGTCTGCACCATCAGTCTGTACTATATGCACAGGTGCTGCAGAGACCAAACAGGCCATTCTGCCCAACCAACCCATCCTGGCGCTTTTGCTTCACTTGAGCCTCCTCCTATCCTTCCTCGTCTAACTCTTTCAGCATTACCCTCTATTCCCTTCTCTCTCCTATGATTATGTAGATTCCCCTTAAATGTATCTATATTATTTGCCTTGCCCACTCCCTGTGGTAGCAAGTTGCACATTTTCACCACTCTCTGGATAAATAAGTTTCTTCTGAATTCCCTATTTGATTTCTTGGTGACTATCTTATATTTATGGCCTCTAGTTTTGCTTTCCCCCATGAGTGCAAACATTTTCTGTCCTGTAGCCAGCTAGCTACACATTCTGCTACAAGTCCCCATTCTGCTACATGTCTGCTTGCTCTGACCTTATTCATTAGTCTATTATGTGGCACCTTTCTTTATGCGTTCTTTCTCAGGCCAACATCCCCAGCATCGAGGCATTGATTACGCTTAATCAACTCCGATGGGCGGGCCACATTGGCTGATACAAGATTCCTGAAACAAGCACTCTACTCCGAGCTCTGTCACAACACGCAATTCCCAAGGAGGGCAGAGAAAGCGCTTCAAGGACGTCCTCAAACCTCCTTGAAAAAATGTAACATCTCATCGACTCTTGGCCCAAGAGCATTCAAGTTGGAGGAGAAGCCTTCAAGAAGGCACCGACCACTTTGAGACCCTTCGTCGGGAGCAGCGGAAGCCAATTACGCCACCCATCCCTTCAACCACCACCTGCCCCACCTGTGGCAGAGTCTGTAGATCCCGCATAGGATTCATCAGTCACCAAAGAACCCATAATATTAGTGTGGAAGCAAGCCATCCTCGACTCCAGGAGACTGCCTAAGAAGAAGATGTGGCACCTTATTAAAGGCCTTTTGGAAATCTAGATAAATTGCATTACCCTTGTCTACTCTCTTTTTCACCTCTTCAAAGAATTCAGTGATTGGGGTAGATTTTCCCCGTGTGTTGTGTTCGGGCGGTTGGCCTGCAGAGGGCAGCAATGGCCACCCAATAGCCTTGACAGGATGCCTGGTCCATTTTGAGGACTGGATCTCATTAGCATGGGGATGGCAAGCTGTTGGGGGAAGACCAAGCACCCTGGGGAAGCCTGCCACTCCGGGCCGGCACAATATTAGGCATCCCAGCATTACCTTCTGAGCTCCTCTTCATCTGGAGCACCAGGTGAAACAGTGCGGAGTGAGGATGATGCACGGACAGTGCTGTCCTCACATGGAAATCATCGGACCTCAATTGCATATTAAAAGGGTCCACTGCCTGATGCAGGTGAGCGCTTTGGACTCACAATGGTCAGGCCTGGGGAACAGGAAGATTCCCATAGAGGTAGATTTTGCTCTCTTTTTGTGGCGACAAGCGTGCTCCTCCAAGCTCTCCACAAAAGCAGACTGGGCCACTGCCACACTGGGTGCCTCACTGCCCATGATCAGACTCTTCCATAGGCCTACCTTCTGGAGGTTGGCTAGGCCACCCAATGTGGCAGTGGCCTGGAGCCAGCGGGCTGCCCCAGGGCACTCATCTTCCACCCACAGCCCACCAGATGAGTTTCCAATGAGGCCTGGTTCACAAAATGGATCGGGTTTCCCGCTCTGCCTCCCCCAGAACTATCGGCAGCTGGCTCAGACTCTGTTCAGTATCTGCCAGCTCTCCGCCTGTAATGTATACACCTGTGAGGATGCTCACAGGTTTGTGGAGCTTTTGAGAATGGGCTGCTCCTCAAATTCTGGTTACATTTCAGTCCCTCGCTCCTGATCTTTGGGCACCCTGTGCGGAGGGGAGCGGGTAGGTCCAAGGGCCTCCTCGTAGGACTGCTCCTGGGCACGGCCAAGGGTGCCATCAGCCGGTCCAGGCAGCGGGCGGTCGAGGGGGTCGTTCAGCCTGACTGCCTGCCTCTCTTCCGCGCGTACATCCGAGCCAGGGTGTCCTTAGAGATGGAGCACGCGGTGTCCACCGGTACGCTCGCGGCCTTCCGCGAGAGGTGGGCGCCGGAGGGACTGGAGTGCATCATCACCCCCGGCAAACAAATTTTAATTTGATTTTATATGTTTTAAAGTTTAATTTGTTTTAATTGCTGGGTTTTAGTGTCCCCCTCCCCTTTTATAGGGGGCACTTGTAAAATTTATGGTTTTACTGCCCAAAAAAACCCCAAAAAACCCACAAAAAAACCCACAAAAAAAACCCACAAAAAAAGGACACATGAAAAGTGTTTGGAGTGTCCCCCAGATCGGTGGGCACTTGATTATTTAACTGTACAATTTTGTTTTGCTACAAAAGAGTTGTAGAGCTTTTGAGAATGGGCTGCTCCTCAAATTCTGGTTACATTTCAGTCCCACACTCCTGATTTTTGGGCACCCTGTGTGGGGGGGGGGGGCGGGGGAGCGGGCAGTTTGGAAGGCCTCCTCGTAGGGCTGCTCCTGGGCATGGCCAAGGGGGCCATTAGCAGGTCCAGGCAGAGGGCTGTCGTTCAGCCCGATGCTTGCCTCTCTTTTGCGGCAACGTTCGAGCTAGGCTGTCCCTGGAGATGGAGCACGCCGGGTCCACGAGTATGCTCGAGGCCTTCCGCGAGAGGGACTAGACTACATCATCACCCCAAATTTTAATTTGACCATAGTTGAAAAAAGTTTAATTTGTTTTAATTTGTTGGTTTTAGTACCCCTTTAATAAGGGGGCACTTGAATTAACGTTAGACCAAAATAGTTGTAGAGCTGTTAAATTGTGAGTGACTTAGCCAGTCACATGATGTGAACAAGACTCAATAAAACCCCAGTCAGTTGGGTCTAGGGGATCCATGATGAGGCATGCAGTTATGAGCCTAGTGGATGAATTGATAATGGGTAGTGTGATTGTTAAACTTGTGTTAATAAACCAACTAGTTCTTTATAGCAATGTGTTGCTATGAATTCTTAAGCAAAGAGCCCATAAAGCAAATACATTACATTTTCTGAAGGCTGCACTGGGTGGGAAAATCTACCCCCGCATTTGCTATGGATCTAACGTAGTATAATAATGACAAATATAGGACAGTCATCCCACTGTCTCTGTTCAGCACACGAGAGTTGCTTGTTGCCTCAGGCACACTAGGATTCTCAGCTTGATTCAATAATGTAGACCTGTGTTGGGTTTTGGCTGTTAATGCCACACATTTTTCCATGACAAGCAGGGAAATTAACAAGAGAGTCACACACTAAAAGAGCTGAATCCAATCCCTGATTGAGGGCCGTGCAGTGTTGTGTTGAAATGCTACGTAAATTATGTTTGCTATGTACATCTATACAGAGATAGCATTACTATCTATAGGACATTTAGTTGCAATTGATGTCTATATAGCCTTGCATTAGTGAAAAGCTGGGGGCTGAAATTCTACTCCCATATATTGGTGAGACAGCTGCACCACTGGCATTGGTGGGAGAAGGAAACTGGGGGCAGAGACTTTGCACTTGGTTTCCCACTTGCTCCATGGCTCAAGCCTCATTACATCATTTAATTTTATTTGTATGGGGCCGTGTCCTTATTGTGCCTCAATTTCCAACCCCTCTCATCAATAAGGAGACATGGGCCCCAATATTTACAGCGAGGCAGAGAGGGTGTGGGGGCAAAGCCGGGGACACGGAGGTTCTGCCGGACTAAACGGCAGGACCTCATTAGCATGTTTGGGATCCGTTTCCCACCCGCCAACCAGCCAATTTTGACAGCCTAGCCGGTGGCCAAGATGGGACACCAGCGGCAGGAGGTCACAGCCGGGGATCCTTGGGGATGGTTCCTGGCAAATGGGCCATGAACGGGGAGGGAGGAGAGAGAGGCCATGATTGGAAAGACCACGATCGGGAGGGGGCGATTGAGGCAGCGACTGGGAGCGGGGCACGAGAGGCGCCGCAATTGGAAAGGCCATGATTGGGAGGAGGGAGAGAGGCCGCAATTGGGAGGGGTGAGAGAGCCCATGATCTGGAGGGAGAGTGCCCACAATGGGGATGGGGGAGAAAGCCCACGATCGGGAGGGAGGGGGGAGGGTACCCACACTGGGGAGGAGGGTGAGAGGTCATCAATAGGAAGGGTTGGGGGTAGAATCTAGCGATTGGTGCTGAACACATTAGGCTGGTGATCAGGAGGCCAAAGGCTTCCTTGAGGGGCCTGAGGGAAGCACTCTTGCTCCTCCTGGCACACAAGGAGTGCTGAAAAAGGCACTTACTTTGTGATACCAGCAGCTCCCATCTCCCTTTCACAACCGAGTTTCCTAACCCCTGGGAAACCTCTGCAACAACAGTCAGTTTTACATCGGGCTCCCAATTGCACTGTGGAAGCCCCATCTAAATACGTTAATTAAGTGTCCCGCCTCGCCACAGCGGGACATTTGGACGCCTCGATATCCGTCGTTAAAAAAATGGCGGCGGGCATGTTATCCCTTACAAATAAAATGAAAGGCTGCAATGAGCATGAAGTCACCTATAGATCACCCTCTTCAGCTCATACTAACTGAGGTAGATGGAGGGTCAACGGAACGGAGGCAACAATTCTGACTCATTTACAAAATAAATCATTCCAAACACATGCAAAATGTAATAATGAATATGATTTTCAGCAAAATTCCAAATTTATCCTGATCTAGAATAAGTCGATCACTGGGCACGAAATTCAAATGCAGTCTTCTCTGTCCATTAGTTTCCTTCCCTCTCTTCCTGCCTCTCTTTCTGTGATACAGTCCCATGGCCCTTCAATACCTCAAAAAATGCATGACTCAAGCCATCAGCAGACTGTTCACCCATGAGGTCATTACGGTTGAGCCCATTCATGCTCTTACTGAACATCCAGAGACGAACACTTTTCAACGGGGGTTGCTGGATAATGATCAGGTGTGCGAACCTGGCTGACCACATCTTTCTAATCCAAAGGCATTGAGACCAATTATAACGGCCTAACTGTGTCGTGGGAGAATGATAGACAGCAGCACTTTCAGTCATGTGATTGCAGCTGCAGTGAACATTGAGCAGACAGCGTCAAGCATTACAGGGTGGAGACGAAGATCAGAAAATAGTGAGAGCCATTAAAGGAGGAATTATTGTGAGAATCACACTGTGCTGGCATTTGTCAAAATCCAAACCCGTTCTTTATGACTGCACACTTATTTTTTGTCATTCATCCAGATATCCCTCAAATATGAATTCCTTGTTATTAATTCATGAATCCAGGTATCAAGTCCATGGCACTAATTCATTAATGCAGGAATCCCTTCCTGTGTCCTATCTCCTGCATTAATTCATTAAACCAGAGACTACTGCAGTATCATGAGCCTGGAAACAACTCGTTGTAATCAATCTATCTACTTTGTAAAAACTAGTCTGAAAATTGATGCTGTCCATTAATCAGGAGCAGCAATTAAGTGCTATGAATGATTGTTAGCTCCCTCTGAGATCACAGCTCCTGTTGTATCCTTGAGTGATAATGTCATATTTGCAGTTACATGAGATAGATACAGATGAACAAGGCCATTCAGCCCATTGTGGCTCATTCATCCAGAAAGATCCGACATTCCACCCATCACAACTGTTTCTTAAATCATTTCAGCATTTTCACCTTCACTATCCTATCCAGAAGTGGTTAACCCTTGCCACTGGATCCAAGATCTAGCTCTGTCAAGCCCATGTGGTGGCTGGTGTGCAACGGCCACCCCACATTAAAAGAATGCACGTACAGGCATCTTCCACCCTTCAATATGTAGTTCAGGACCTAGAATGTCAGGTCCCTTATTGAAACACCTGTGAACTCATCCCTTTTTGGTGTGGAAGCGTGTCATCCTCGACACGAGGGACTGCCTAATACTACCTATCCAGAGGTCCATTGCATTTACTGATCACTCTCAGACTCCAATCCCAAATTTGCCTTTCCTAATTTGAACGTATGTCGAGAACCTATTCTAACTGAAACCTAAACAAGGTCTGGTACAAAGACAAAAGGGTGTTTTGTTTTGTAGTGAATTCTCCTGTGAATACAATCCAGAACCCTGCATATAAATTTAGGCTGACACTCCAGTGCAGTGCTGAGGGAGTGCTACACTGTCAGAGATGCCGTCTTTCAGATGAGATGTTAAACAGAGGCCCCGTCTGCCCTCTCAGGTGGACGTAAAAGATCAATAGCACTATTTCGAAGAAGCGCACGGGAGTTATCCCTGGTGTCCTGGCCAATATTTATCCCTCAATCATCATCACTAAAATAGATTATCTGGTCATTATCACATTATTCTTTGTGGAAGCTTGCTGCCGAGTTTCCCACATTATAACAGTGACTACACTCCAAAAGTACTTCATTGGCTGTAAAGTACTTTGATAGATTTGGTGGTCATGAAAAGTGCCATAGAAATGCAAGTCTTTCTTTCATTTGTTTGCATTAGCCGCCCTGGCCTCAGCTCATCTGCTGCTGAAGCCCTCATCCATGCCATTGTTATCTCAGATAACTATTCTAATGCACTCCTGGCTGGACTCCCACATTCTAGCCTATGTAAACTAGAGGTGATCCAAAACTCGGCTGCCCGTATCCTAATTCGCACCAAGTCCCGCTCACCCATCATCCCCCTCGTTGACCTACATTGGCTTCCGGTTAATCAACGCCTCGATTTCAAAATTCTCATATTTATTTTCAAATCCCTCCATGGCCTCACCCCTCCCTATCTCTGTAATCTTATCCAGCCCCACAACTGCCCGAGATGTCTGCACTCCTCTAATTCTGTCATTCTGCCCTCTTGAGCATCCCTGATTATAATCGGTCAACCATTGGTGGCTGTGCCTTCTGTTGCCTCGGTCCCAAGCTCTGGAATTCCCTGCCTAAATCACTCCGCCTCCTTAAATCCTGCCTTTTTGGTCACCTGCACTAATTTCTACTAATGCAGCAGGGTGTCAAATTTTAATCTCATAATACTCCTGTGAAGTGCCTTGGGATGTCTCGTTACGTTTTACTACATTAAAGGTGCTATATAAATATAAGTTGTTGTTGTTGTTAACGATACCTTCTCAACACTCGAAAGTATTAGAAAGTAATGCACTATAACACCCACTTCTTTTACTTTCATCGCTGGCTTTAATTCTGTTCCCTGTGGGGTTTGTGTATATTTAGCATTAGACCTGCCCAAGTGCTCAACACTACACTTTTCTAAGTTAAATGTCATTTGCTAAGCATGAGCCCATTCGCCCAACACTTCGAGATCTGCTTGCAGTAGTTGAGCATCCTCTATAGTTCTGACACTTGCACATAGTTTGGTATCGTCTGCAAACTTGCAGATCAATCCCCCAACACCGACATCTGGATCATTAATGGAGATAATAAAGAGTAACGGTCCTGACACCAATCCCTGTGCAACATCACTGGTAACCAGCAGATCCAGATCGATTGACAACACATTTCTGCCTGAGCATTCAGCCATTTCTCAATCCACTGCAGCAGATTACCACTAATTCTATCTAAAGGTAAGATTTTGTTGAAGGAGATATTATTTTTCAGGTAGCTTGCAGCTTATTTTTCACTTTTAGTTCTGCCCTGTGGTTCTAACAAAATTCCTCTCCAGCCATATTATTGACTCCCTTTAGTAATTTGAAATTTTGATCCAATTTCGTGCTCCCCGATCTACTTTCTCCCAAAGACAAATGAGGTTCCGTGTTCTCAGCCTCTCTTCCTAGATCAATGAGCTAAAACCTAGATTCATCTTTGGTGCTCTTCTCTGATTCTTTCTGTTGCTTCTATTTTCAGCACATATCATTGCTTCTGTATACAGTCTCTCCAACAACAGGTTACAACCAATTATTCAGCTCAGTTTCACATTATCATCGGTAAGTGCTGCATCATTCCAGACAACATTCATTTCACATTTCCATTTTGCAACCTCTGAACCATTTACATTTTTAGTACCTCAGGCTGCCTGTCACTAGTGCCATTCGTCTCGAAACAGAAGAACTCGTGCAGGCTTCAGTTCCCTTCAATAAATGATCTTTGCTCTCTATTGTGTGACTCACTTTAGCCCCCGGTGTGTACAAAACCACACAAGTTAGCTCATCTGCTCTATTTATCTCTCTGTCCAAACATCTAATTATTGAATGCCTCACAGTCATCAGTCTCTCAATAACTTCTGTCAATCCCCACTCACTCACATGTTTCTCTATGCTGTCTTCCCGTCTTTTATCATTCCCACCCGTCTTTCTTCAGATATCCCAACACTTTCCAAAACCTTGCATCCATTTTAATTTCCATTTCCCCGCATAACTCACAAATACTGTAATTACTTTTACAATGAAATGTGCATGGGTGCTTATTTTTAAAGAAAGAAAGACTTGCATTTATATAGCATCTTTCACAACCAACAGGCGTCCCAAAGTGCTTTACAGCCAATGAAGTACTTTTGAAGTGTAGTCACAGTTGTAAAGTAGGAAATGCGACAGCCAATTTGCACACAGCCAATTCCCACAAACAGCAATGTGATAATGACCAGATACAGTAATCTGATTTTTAATAATGTTGATTGAGGGATAAATATTGGCCAGGACACCGGGGATAACTCCCCTGCTCTTCTTTGAATTAGTGCCATGGGATCTTTTACGTCCACCTGAGAGAGCAGACGGGGCCTCGGTTTATCATCTCATCCAAAAGATGGCACCTCCAACAATGCAGAGTTCTCTCAGCACTGCATTGGAGTGTCAGCCTAGATTTATGTGCTCAAGTCCCTGGAGTGGGACTTGAACCCACAACCTTCTGACTCAGAGGCACACCTGATAACATATTGTTAATTATGGAGAAAATCAGTGTGTCTCACGATTTCCACCACTAATTTCCGTGGGGATTCTCTCAAGTTCCCATCGTAACTTTGGTGAGAGACCTGTGTGTCCCTCGGAGAAATGATGTAATTCCAAGGATTCTGCTGATCATCCATCAGCATTACAATGGGAGACACGAGCCTCTTGAGAATGAGATTGCCACCATTTCACAGCATCTAAAATGGACCAGTGGCAGAATCCATCGCTTCTGCAATTGTAGGTGCAGCCTGATCCTGTGCACTTTCTTCACATGGGCAGCCATCAGAGCGGCTTTAGAGTCTTCTGTGCCTATTCGCGCCATGCCCTTGCTGCTGGGCACTGCTTCACCATGGCCACTAATCAGTTTGGCAGCAGGTCTTATGGCACCAATGAACTCAAGAAAACACTTTCTCGTGGTTCTCTCCAGCCCATCTCCACGTATGACAAAGTTGGAAGTAGTCTGAGCATTTAGGGAGATACACCAACTAGCCTTAGAGCCTCTGCCATTGGAAGCTGACCAGATATTCCTTGAGTTGCTAGAATTTCCACGGGAGACTACACTACTGCAAAACCATCCTGCAAGGCTTTGTAAATGCAACTAATGGACTCTTGCACACGGACCATTATTTCTTTCACTTTACTTGGCATGATTTCATCAATATATGATGCTTAGAAAGCATTCTTCTTACAAAAAAGGTTCCATATGTCTAGTTCCCTGGGCTCATAAACTGAGGCAGCATGCAAATTTATCTTTCAGATAATAAGTTCCCGCTCCTGCTCTGCCACCATCATCTGCTCCTATTCACTCAAACTCTGTGCCTTACCCAGTGCACTACTATTGGGCTCACTCTCACTCTTTAAGTCTCTGACTGTGAATATATCTGAGCTGGTGCTTGGGAGGAGCTGTGAAATGCCATTATACTGCGTGACACTGACTCAACTTCTTCATCTACACCTACAGAAAGAAAAGGAAATCAGGTGACAAATGTGTCCTTCTGAGCAGCCTTCAAGTATAGGTTTCAGCAGGAGTAAGGAGCTTCAGTATATAAATTTAGCAAGTGACTGCATTAAAGAATAGAATGAAAAGAAAGAGCCTTGAGCTGGGGCTGTCCTTCATCTTCCTTATCCCCCTTTATGGCCTTTCTTCCCTGTAATTTTAGGGCTTCTTATATTCATTACAACAGAGACTGCACTTCAGAATTAATTCATTGATTGTGAAGTGTTGTGTAGGCATAAATAACTGACAAACTGAGTCAGGAGAAAAATAACTTAACTTAACTGTGCTTTTATGAAACCCAAAATGGAGTCCCCAAACCGGCATGAACCAGCAACTATGAATAGCTCCCGCAGGGTCCTAATGCCCGTCCAGTGAGCTGCAACAAATAAATAGAGAATGAACACAACATGAAGTGCTTTCAAACATCATGAGGTCAAGAAAGGTGCTGTATAATATACAAGTTCTTTCTTGTGGGGTAACAGCACGAATGCTAGGCAGTTTTCAACTTGTATGTGTTCTCTGTCTTTTCATATAGGTTGTCTCTTTCTGCAACCAGATAAGAATACGTGAGGATTTCCAATTGTTATGATAACATGCAATAATACCTAAGTGTCACTATGCAGCCCCTAGTGAGTGTGATGCTATCTACATGCATCCGTCAGCCATATTAGATGGGAGGACCATTTTGGTCTGAATGTATATAAAGATGTGTGAAGGAACTCTTTCAAGTAAATGCTGGAGGTACAATGTATACCCTGCTACAATAATGGGTGTTCATGGTAAGCAGTGTAAGGGATTGTAAGTACTATACTTGCTTGGAAGGTAATCATAATTTGGAAAGGTTATTAAACATTTTCCATGTTGTAAGACTGTCTATTTCCACCTCCATAACATCGCCCGTCTCCTCCCCTGCCTCAGCTCATCCACAGCTGAAGCCCTCATCCATGCCTTTGTTACCTCTAGACTTGACTGTTCCAACACACTCCTGGCTGAACTTCCACATTCTACCCGACGTAAACTAGAGGTGATCCAAAACTCGGCTGCCCATGTCCTAATTCGCACCAATTCCCGCTCACCCATCACCCCTGTTCTCACTGACCTACATGGGCTTCTGGTTAAGCAACGCCTTGATTTCAAAATTCTCATCCTTATTTTAAAATCTTTCCATGGCCTCACCCCTCCCTATCTCTGTAATCTCCTCCAGCCCCCCAAAATGTCTGCGCACCTCTAATTCTACCCTCTTGAGCATCCCTGATTATAATCGCTCAACCATTGGTGGCCGTGCCTTCTGTTGCCTCAGCCCCAAGCTCTGGAACTCCCTGCCTAAACCTCTCCACCTCTCTTAGCTCTCTTTCCTCAGTAGTGGGGAAAATGTTGGAATCAATCATTAAGGATGAGATAACAGCGCATTTGGAAAGCAGTGACCGATCGGACCAAGTCAGCAGGGAAATCATGCTTGACGAATCTTCTAGAATGTTTTTAGGATGCAACTCTCACGGTGGACAAGTGAGAACCAGTGGATGTGGTGTATTTGGACTTTCAAAAGGCTTTTGACAAGGTCCCACACAAGAGATTGGTGTGCAAAATCAAAGCGCATGGTATTGAGGGTAATGTACTGGTGTGGATAGAGAACTGGTTGGCAGACAGGAAGCAGAGAGTCAAGATAAACGGGTCCTTTTCAGAATGGTAGGAAGTGACTAGTGGGGTGCCGCAGGGCTCAGTGCTGGGACCCCAGCTCTTTACAATATACATTAACGATTTAGATGAAGGAATAGAGTGTAATATCTCCAAGATTGCAGATGACACTAAACTGGGTGGCGGTGTGAGCTGTGAGGAGGATGCTAAGAGGCTGTAGGGTGACTTGGACAGGTTAGGTGAGTGGGCAAATGCATGGCAGATGTAGATAATGTAGATAAATGTGAGGTTATCCATTTTGGGGAAAAACACAAAGGCAGAATATTATCTGAATGGCGGCAGATTCAGAAAAGGGGAGGTGCAACGAGACCTGAATGTCATGGTTTATCAGTCACTGAAAGTGGGCACGCAGGTACAGCAGGTGGTAAAGAAGGCAAATGGTATGTTGGCCTTCATAGCTAGGGGATTTGAGAATAGGAGTGTGGTGTATGTAGCACACAAATCACTGACTCCACACGGTCTGATGTAAGTCTAACTGCTGTGACCTTCGTCCTTTATTGTTCAGCTCTAGAGTGCCTCCCAGGTGTGGTGGTCAGCCTTATATAGTCCTTGTTACAGGTGCTACCAGGGTTTCCCACCGCAGCGCCCTCTGTGGTGTGGCATAGTACTTACATTACATTTAAGGTACTGGGACGATACACACATCATTACATAACATCACCTTCCCCCCCCCGCCACCTGGACGCAGGACAACGATACACACATCATTACATAACATCACATTTGTCCAACGGAAGGCAGGTGGGCATAAACAGTGCGTTAATATGGTACATATTATCTGGTACATTAACTGGTTATTGACTGGTAGCGGAACCTTGATTTCCTTGTTAGCTGTTATCATTAATTGTACTTCATCCATTATTTTACACAAATACAGTGGCCATTCAGCATAAAAAAGGCAATTCTTATTATAAATTCACTATCTCACATTAACATAGCTCATTTTAGACTCGCTCTGCCAAACAGAAGTCCTTTGTGGGGACCACCTCTTTGTAAGGCCCTTTTAAGACTCCCGGGTGCATTTCCTTTTTAAGGTGCCATCTTTGATGCAGGAGGATTCCACGAGGCTTCTCCTTGGGCGCCGCCATCTTTAATGCTTTGCAGCTCCGACACAATTCCGCCGCCATCTTCTTCTCCGCCGCTCCGGATGCCCTCCGCCGTCGCAGCCTCTGCTCCCCTCCGCTGCCACCTGACTTGCCGCCTCTCCTGTGGCCGTCGTGGCCTCTCCAGCGGCCGCACTTGCCGCGTCCCCCGCGGCCTCCGTAGCGGCCTCCCCTGCGGCTGCCATGGCCGCCGCCCGACGCTACCAGCTCCTCGCCGGGGCCTCTTCCTCTGCGGGGCCCTTCCGAACCGCTGGCCCCTGGATCCCTCAGCACCCCGCCCGCAACGCCCCGCCGGCTCATCCCCCCCCCACTAGGCCCCTATGTGCAGGGCTGCTTGCCTGTGGGGGCTGAGGCTGCAGGGCCTCTGTGTGAGATCCGGGCCTGGGACTTGCCAGTGGGGGCTGAGGCTGCAGGGTCTCTGAGGTCCGGGGCTGGGACTTGCCTGTGGGTGGATTGAGGCTGCAGCTCCAGCTCGGTCGGCGCTGCTCTCTGGGGACCCGGGGCACGGCAGCATCCCGGGGAGCAGCACCCTTTGGAGGAATGAAGTCTTCCCAGCTCCCACGGACCTTCCCCATCCACCTCCGGCCGAGGAGTGTCGGCCCATCGCCTGCAATGACCCACAAAGGTAAAGCGTGCGTCTCGTCCCCGTGGGATACCTGAACCATCGCTCTGCCAAGAACAAGTATCAGTTCCCTATTGTAGGTACGCAGCTTCACCGTGACCGGGACCAGCTTGGGTCATGCAGCTGGGTTAATCCACAGTTTATCAAAAGTTCTCGACTCATCAACGACGGACCCGAGCCCGTGTCCACTTCCATACTCACTGGGACTCCATTGATTTTTACTTCCCTTATCACTGGGGGCGAATCGTCGGTGCACGTGTACAGTCCAAGCACCTCATCTTCTTCTACCTGCTCCTCGCTGAACAGTAGATCATCCCCCATCTCCTCAGCCACATAGTGAGTCTGATTTCTTTTACACTTACGCTGAAGGTGGCCTTTAACGTGGCAGGTATTACACGTATACTCCGCAAACCTGCACCGGTGAGCCCCATGGCTTCCTCCATAGCGCCAGAATGGTGCTGCTTGATTGGCCCCCCTCGGCGGACTCTGAGCTCCAGGATCCCGAGGTCCGTGCTCTCTGCCCCGGGCAGAGCCACGTTCTTCAGTTTTGTCCGTGGTGGGCGCTATCCTGTGGACAGTGCCTGCCGGGTTCGAGACTGTGTGGATCATTTGCTTGGTGCTGCAAGTCGAGGTCATATGTGCCTGGCTGATGGCGATGGCCTTTGTCAGAGTGACTGTGGGTTCCGTGGCCAGCAGCTTGTGAAGGAGGCCGTCGTGGCCAATCCCCATAACGAAAACGTCCCGCAAAGCCTCGTCAAGGTGTGCGCCAAAATCACACGGCGCCACGAGCCTCCTGAGGTCCGCAGCATATTTGGTGACATCCTGGCCCTCAGATCTGCAGTGATGGTAAAATTTGTATCTGGCCGTGAGGATGCTCTCCTTCGGTTTCAACTGGTCATGAATGAGTTCAGTCAGCTCCTCGTATGACTTGTCCCTGGCGCTCCCAGGTGCCAGCAAATTCCTGACGAGACAGTAAACCTCATCTCCACAACTGGAGAGCAATATCACCTTACGCTTCTCTCTCATTGCATATGTGTCCTCCGTCAGGTCATTTGCTGTGAAGTAGTACTCGAGCCTTTCCGTAAAGGCCTCCCAATCATTGCCCACGGTAAAATCCTTTAGCAAGCCCAGAGTAGCCATGGTTGCGTGGAGTTCGTCCGCTTCCTCGTTGCCAATGTGGTGTATACAGCACACAAATCACTGACTCCACACGGTCTGGTGTAAGTCTAACTGCTGTGACCTTCGTCCTTTATTGTTCAGCTCCAGAGTGCCTCCCAGGTGTGGTGGTCAGCCTTATATAGTCCTTGTTACAGGTGCTACCAGGGTTTCCCACCGCAGCGCCCTCTGTGGTGTGGCATAGTACTTACATTACATTTAAGGTACTGGGACGATACACACATCATTACATAACATCGAGCAGGGAGGTCTTAATGCAGTTGTCAGGGCCTTAGTGAGGCCTCACCTGGAATATTGTATTCAGTTTTGGTCTCCTAGTCTGAGGAAGGACGTTCTTGCTATTGAGGGAGTGCAGCAAAGGTTCACCAAACTGATTCCACTGAAGTTTAGAAGGATGAGAGGGGATCTCACAGAAATATATAAGATTCTGACAGGACTGGACAAGTTAGATGCGGGAAGCATGTTCCCGATGTTGGGGAAGTCCAGAACCAGGGGGAGGGGTAGGCCATTTAGGGCTGAGATGAGGAGAAACTTCTTCACTCAGAGAGTTGTTAACCTGTGGAATTCCCTGCCGCAGAGAGTTGTTGATGCCAGTTCGTTAGATATATTCAAGAGGGAGTTAGATATGACCCTTTCGGTTAAGGGGATCAAGGGGTATGGAGAGAAGGCGAGAAAGGGGTACTGAAGGAATGATCAGCCATGATCTTATTGAATGGCGGTGCAGGCTCGAAGGGCCGAATGGCCTACTCCTGCACCTATTTTCTATGTTTCTATGTTTCTATGTTTCAAAACGCTGCTTAAAACATACCTCTTTGACCAAGCTTTTGGTCACCGATGTTAATTTCTACTTATGCAGCTCAGTGTCAAATTGTTTATTTCATAATACTCCTGTGAAGTGCGTGGGGACATTTAACTAGGTTGAAAGTGCTATATAAATGCAAGTTGTTGTTGTCGTTTTAAGTGCACCATATCGTTGAGCTAGTATCTACAGTGTCTGCCACATTTATCCTTCCTCCCACATTTATCTTCTTGGGGTCATGTAGTGCTCATTGTTGAGGAGGGCCCTCTTTTCTACCCCGCTTCATCCAAAAAAATAGCCTCTTCAGAGGTTGCTAAATTATTTCCAGACATTCTTTCATTAAATACGTTTGCTGTTTTGAATATTGATTCAACGCCTGCCCTTTTAAGTTGCTGCAGGTTTTTAAATCTGGCAACTGCATCAGATTTCCTGCCTACCATTGACGGTGAACTCTCTATGACAGGCATTTTGAATGCTGGGAGATCAACTAAATTATTTAAAAAGAGCTGACCCCAAAAATACATGCAGGATCAGCACGTTAATGGCTGGGTGATCTTCCCTGACCAGTTAGTTTTCCAGTTGAGTATCAGCCCAATCGTAAAATCTATGCGCTGTTGAGGTTGTATTTTTTATGAAGCAGAAATAAGGAAGACACTGGATAGAAAAAAAGCTATTAAGTATGTTCTGAATTGGAGACATCATGACATGCTGATTGAAGCGGATGAGAAGAAACAAATGGAAGTCAAAGTGAATACACAAGGAATACTTGAGTAATCACAATTGCTATCTGTTGCCGAATTGGAAGTAGTTTAAGCAAAGATCGATGAACTATGAATTGGCTATGAAATTGTTCTTCTGTTTAAAATGTTGACATAGGATACTGTGGGGTCGAGAAGAAAGCGAAGAAAGTTATGGAGAGGTTTGAAACTAAGAAAGAGGTGTGTTTAATTTAAGCCGTTAGCAGAGTGTGGAGCAGATTGATCACTATTTACTGTATTGAAGAAGCTTGCAGACTTGATTAAGATGGAGAGTGACACAGTTAATTCAGAGATTAGGGGATAGACTTTCCACTTCACATCGCCCATCTATGGCCCATCTATCGGCCAAAACAGACCTCTATCGCCCATTTTGAGCAAAAAACAGAAACTAGGCCCAAAGTATCGCCGGAAAAACAGGTGCCTAAGTTTCCACTTTGATCGCCGAGATGATCGCCCAAATGACCACCCACACAAGGCCCATCCCAAGTTTCAGCACCTAGCATGCACTTCGCTGTGCCAATGCAAGGCCAAAAAGAGTGCTGAGAAATAGTTGCTTTTACTGGGCTTAAGAGAAGAAAACGGGCACTACGGACATCATTTTGAACTTCGGAGGAAGGGTGGAGGATTAGTTGTGAGTTATTTGGAGAGTTAATTTAAAAATAATTGTACTCAGAATATTGGAACAGGGAATATAAAGAGGTATTATCAAGTTTTTTTTCGTAAATAGGTTTTCTATATTGAAAGTATTTTGTAAATAGCTTTTACATTGTGAAATTATTTACTGATAGTGTTGGGGCCTATCAAACTGACTGGTATACAGCGTAGAGAGCACAGAGAGTGCAGAGTACAGTGATTAGAGAGTATAGAGTAGAGAGATTATTAAAATTAGTGGAAGTAATTATTGATAGTGATATGGGGCCTATGCTTTCCCTGCCTTTAATTGCAACTACTCACACACTGGTTACTGAAAGGATCAATCGAAGAGGTGGCACAGTAATGCGTAGACAGAGACGAAGACAGAGGAGGAGACCATATAGCCAATGAAGGTACTTGGAAAAGCAATCTTACCTGAACTTGTCTGAAAATGCTTGTCTTAGGTGGCTGCGATTCTGGAAGGAGGTCATCGATGAGATATGTCAACTCGTCAAGGGTGATGTGCAACCTTCCAGCACCATCAGAACCGCACTGTCCGTTGAGGTGAAGGTTACTGCTGCCCTAGCCTTCTACGCATCGGGATCTTTTCAGGCTTCAGCTGGCGACATCTGCCATATCTCTCAACATGCTATACACTGCTGCATTCGACAGGTGATTGAAGCCCTTTACGCTCGCAGGATGGACTTCATAAGCTTCCCAATGACCAGGGAGGCACAGACCGAGAGGGCTTTGGGTTTCTTGAGAATAGCAGACTTCAGACTTCCCCAAGGTGTAGGGAGCAATAGACTGCACGCACATTGCCCTGAAAACACCCTTAAAGAACGCGGAGGTGTTTCGTAACAGAAAGGGGTTCCGCTCACTAAATGTGCAGCTTGTTGTCGACCACAATCAAACAATTATGACAGTAAATGCTACATTTCCTGGCAGCATCCATGATGTGCACATCTTACGTGAAAGTGCTATCCCTGACCTGTTTGTCAATCAGCCAGAAGGTCACAGTTGGATGCTGGGGGATAAAGGATATGGCCTTGCCAGTTGGCTGGTGACCCCTCTGCGTAATCCCGTCACTGAAGCACAGAAACGGTATAATGAAAGTCACATTGCGACTCGCAACATCACTGAAAAGACAATTGGAATCCTAAAACAGCGCTTCAGATGCCTGGATCATTCTGGAGGCAGCCTACAGTACCATCCTGACCAGGTCACAGAGTTTATTGTGGTGTGTTGCATGCTGCATAACCTAGCTATAAGGAGAGGACAAATAATGCCAGATCAGGCTGCAGGTCCAGAAGGAGGGGGGACAGAAGAATCAGCTGGCGAGAATGAAGAGGAGGAAGAGGCGGAAGAGGACGCGGGCGAGGACATAGGGGAGTGCAATCAGCCTGGTGATCTAGCACCGGGATGACCATCCCTCTCCCGAAGACCTGTAGCCAGTGGCAGTTACACGGCCGCTAAGCTGTTGCATCAGCAGCTCATTAATGAACACTTTGCATGAACTATCATTGTGGATATTCAAATGTTCATTTCCAGTTAGGGTTAATCAAAAGTTTAATTTGCGTGGGGTTTCATTGTTGTCTTGCCTGCACTGGCCTATCATCAGCATTAATGCTTACTTTAATAAAGTTTAAGTAAAGTACTGCTATAATAAAAGAATAAACAAATAAGGATGCACAACTGTAAATTTGTTAACTAATGTAACTAAGAGAGAAGGCACAAAAATTGTTGAATTAAAGATTTTTTTTTATTAACAAAGACAACAAATGAATTCATTTTTAAAAAACTATTTAACAACACACTCCCTCCACCCCTGCCCACCCCTCCCCCACCCCCCACACCCCATATCACCCTTCCCTCAAATCCCAATGAACCTTGAACAAAATGTTAACAATTTAAAAAAAAGAAGAAACAATTCAACAATGAAAAACACCCCCCCCCCCACCCCCTTCCTACCAGCGGCCACGTTTCTCTCCGGGTCCTGTCCCACCCCATGTTCTTACCCCACCCACCCGTTTTGGTCGACGCAGACCAACACAAATGCGTTGTGCAGTGTGGGACGGCAAGACTTCCTGCCGTGGTGGAGGTGATGGAGTGGAAGCAGAAGCCTGAGGCATGCTCGGGATATCGCTGCGAGCTGACACAACACCTTAGGGTGCAGCGCCGTGTCCAACCAGCAACGCATGCCGAAGGGCATTGGTTGCGGCGGTCTGCTGACGAATGGCCTCCAACGTCTCCCGTGCTGTGTGGGTTTGCACAGAAGACCAGTTGGAGAAGTTTGTGATAAACTCACTCCAGATTGCTGGAAACTGGCTCCAGTTCGCGGAGAACTGGCTCCAGTTTGCGGCGAAACCCGCAAAACCCTGGATAAGGTCGCGACCGATCGCGACCATCTCCCGGCACAGGGATATCAAGCTCTTTGCCTGGCCCTCCATGGAAGGTGATTGCTCACCTCGCTGACCCGACGGGGTCGGCGTTTGCAATATTTTGTGCCTTGGCGTCACCACCTGCACACCGCTTGGTCCCGGTGCATCATCCATCTCAATAGAGATGGTCACAGGTTGTTCCCCCCCGACAAAAAGAATATCATCCTCTTCCTCCTCCTCCTCCTGCTCTTGCTCCACAGTTGGCAGCAGTTCCTCCTCTTCCTCCTGTGAGGTATTTGACGGTGCAGGAGTAGTGGATGAGTTCACTGACTCTAACGACACTTGACCTTAATAAGACAAATGACATTTCTAAACAACTTATTAGGACATTAACGGTGCTCATTATTAGTAAACATACATATCAATACATATCAATTTTTCAATAACCCATAACATAAGAATACTTTTCAACACCCCATATGCACAAGGGTTCACCAGGGCTGCCATGACCTCATTCGCAAATCAAGAGTACATCAAAAGTATATATCATATTACATTATAATTGCAGAACATTACATGCGTAACTAAGATATTTTTAAGATGTATTTAAAAATGTTTGACACATTGCACAGTTCCCATTACTTACGAGACTCAAGGGTGGGTTCGGCCACACCACAGGTCATGACCGAACGGCTGTCAGGCCCCACTAAACTCCTCATACACTGATAAAACCGCCGCCCGTCCTCCTCTGCTCGGCACGATTGATAGGTATCTTCTTCTGTAAATGATAAGATAACATTGCATGGCATAAGCTAATGGACTTGGTAATAAACATTTAAGATTGACAGATTTAAATGTTCGATTAGAAATTCGTATTGCTTTGCATACGAACAATATTTCATAATATAAAATTCAACTTAGTGTTAGGATGCATAAATTAATTAATAATTTAATTAATTAATACGATAATGAAATGACATTCAAGATTCCAATTAAAATTTGCATGCATCATTTAAATATTACATATGTAAAGTTTAAAAAATAAAATGCAACTTACTCTGGCTGCTGCCAGCAAGCTGTTCCACCTTTTCCTGCACTGGTCAGGTGTACGTACTTCATTCGATGTCGAGGTTACAATATCGGCAATCTCGGCCCATATTTTCCGATATGCATGGGGTGGAGGTTTCCCATGCCCAGCCCATGTCAAGTCATCCCACCTGCCACTTACTATGTTAACGAGTGCCTCGTTGGCCTCCTCGCTAAAGGGTTTAGCCCTTTTCCTGTCACTTTCTCCCTCCATTCTTTGTTATATCTATTATATCTATTATATTTCAATATATTTAAATATATATTTCAATATATATTATATAATGTATTATATTGTATTATTTTTCAATATTGTGCAAAAAGAAATAATTATAAGTGGATAAGAATAGTTATTTTTCAATGCAAATTCATCCATCATTTCCAACAAACACAAACAGCTCTTCCTCTCTTCCTTCCTTCCTCTCGCTCTCTGACCCTCCCTGTGCTTCTGAGCATGTGTGATGACAACTGACATCTCAAAACGCGGCAAAGAAAATCAACCACAATAAAAATCCCACACATGCGCAGAATAGCGTTGCTAGGGAAGCTTTTTTTTCTTCTTTGACTTCCGTTTTCGGTGGGCAATCATTAGAAAAATCACATCACCCATTTGACATCACCGGGTTAAGGCCGAGTGGGAAATCGCAAAAAAAAATGGGCCTTGTGCCGGCGATCAGCAAGGCCAAGACGTCCCACATCGCTGGAACATGGCCCATTTTTTTGGGCCTTAGCCACCTAGTGGAACATCTAGCCCTAGGGTCCTGAACTTAAGGAAAGGTAACTTCGATGGTATGAGACGTGAATTGGCTAGAATAGACTGGCGAATGATACTTAAAGGGTTGACGGTGGATAGGCAATGGCAAATATTTAAAGATCACATGGATGAACTTCAACTTGTACATCCCTGTCTTGAGTAAAAATAAAACGGGGAAGGTGGCTCAACCGTGGCGAACAAGAGAAATTAAGGATAGTGTTAAATCCAAGGAAGAGGCATATAAATTGGCCAGAAAAAGCAGCAAACCTGAGGACTGGGAGAAATTTAGAATTCAGCAGAGGAGGATAAAGGCTTTAATTAGGAGGGGGAAAATAGAGTATGAGAGGAAGCTTGCTGGGAACATAAAAACTGACTGCAAAAGCTTCTATAGATATGTGAAGAGAAAAAGATTCGTGAAGACAAACGTCTTCAATCAGAGTCAGGTGAATTTATAATGGGGAACAAAGAAATGGCAGACCAGTTGAACAAATACTTTGGTTCTGTCTTCACGAAGGAAGACACAAATAACCTTCCGGAAATACTAGGAGACCGAGGATCGAGTGAGAAGGAGGAACTGAAGGAAATCCTTATTGGTCAGGAAATTGTGATAGGGAAATTGATGGGTAAGAAGGCCGATAAATCCCCGGTGCCTGATAGTCTCCATCCCAGAGTACTTAAGGAAGTGGCCCTAGAAATAGTGGATGCATTGGTGATCATTTTCCAACTCTGAATCAGTTCCTATGGGCTGGAGGGTAGCTAATGTAACACCACTTTTTTGAAAAGGAAGGAGAGAGAAAACGGGTAATTATAGATTGGTTAGCCTGACATCAGTAGTGGGGAAAATGTTGGAATCAATTATTAAAGATGAAATAGCAGCGAATTTGGAAAGCAGTGACCGGATGGGTCCAAGTCAGCATGGATTTATGAAAGGGAAATCATGCTTGATAAATCTTCTGGAATTTTTGAGGATGTAACTAGTAGAGTGGACAAGGGAGAACCAGTGGATGTGGTCTATTTGGACTTTCAAAAGGCTTTTGACAAGGTCCCACACCAGAGATTGGTGTGCAAAATTAAAGCACATGGTCTTTGAGCATATAACGAGCATGGTGGATAGAGGTGTACCGATGGATGTGGTGTATTTAGATTTTCAAAAGGCATTCAATAAGGTGCCACACAAAAGGTTACTGCAGAAGATAAAGGTACGCAGAGTCAGTGAAAATGTATTAGCATGGATAGAAAATTGGCTGGCTAACAGAAAGCAGAGAGTCGGGATAAATGGGTCCTTTTTGGGTTGGGAATTGGTGGTTAGTGGTGTGCCACAGGGATCGGTGCTGGGACCACAACTGTTTACAATATACATAGATGACCTGGAAGAGGGGACAGAGTGTAGTGTAACAAAATTTGCAGATGACACAAAGATTAGTGGGAAAGCGGGTTGTGTAGAGGACACAGAGAGGCTGCAAAGAGATTTAGATAGGTTAAGCGAATGGGCTAAGGTTTGACAGATGGAATACAATGTCGGAAAGTGTGAGGTCATCCACCTTGGGAAAAAAAACAGTAAAAGGGAATATTATTTGAATGGGGAGAAATTACAACATGCTGCGGTGCAGAGGGACCTGGGGGTCCTTGTGCATGAATCCCAACAAGTTAGTTTGCAGGTGCAACAGGTAATCAGGAAGGCGAATGGAATGTTGGCCTTCATTGCGAGAGGGATGGAGCACAAAAGCAGGGAGGTCCTTCTGCAACTGTATAGGGTATTGATGAGGCCGCACCTGGAGTACTGCGTGCAGTTTTGGTCACCTTACTTAAGGAAGGATATACTAGCTTTGGAGGGGATACAGAGACAATTCACCAGGCTGATTCCGGAGATGATAGATTGAGTAGACTGGGTCTTTACTCGTTGGAGTTCAGAAGGATGAGGGGTGATCTTATAGAAACATTCAAAATAATGAAAGGGATAGACAAGATAGAGGCAGAGAGGTTATTTCCACTGGTCAGGGAGACTAGAACTAGGGGGCACAGCCTCAAAATACGGGGGAGCCAATTTAAAACCGAGTTGAGAAGGAATTTCTTCTCCAAGAGGGTTGTGAATCTGTGGAATTCTCTGCCCAAGGAAGCAGTTGAGGCTAGCTCATTGGATGTATTCAAGTCACAGATAGATAGATTTTTAACCAATAAGGGAATTAAGGGTTATGGGGAGCGGGCGGGTAAGTGGAGCTGAGTCCACGGCCAGATTAGCCATGATCTTGTTGAATGGCGGAGCAGGCTCGAGGGGCTAGATGGCCTACTCCTGTTCCTAATTCTTATGTTCTGATGTTCTTATGGAGATAATGTACTGACGTGGATCGAGAACTGTTTGGCAGACAGGAAGCAGAGAGTCGGGATAAATGGGTCCTTTTCAGAATGGCAGGCAGTGACTAGTGGGGTGCTGCAGGGCTTTGTGCTGGGATCCCAGCTATTTACAATATACATTAATGATTTAGATGAAGGAATTGAGTGTAATATCTCCAACTTTGCAGATGACACTAAGTTGGGTGGCGGTGTGAGCTGTGAGGAGGATGCTAAGAGGCTGCAGGGTGACTTGGACAGGTTAGGTGAGTGGGCAAACGCATGGCAGATGCAATATAATGTGGATAAATATGAGGTTATCCACTTTTGGGGGCAAAAATACAAAGGCAGAATATTATCTGAATGGCGGCAGATTAGGAAAAGGGGAGGTGAAACGAGACCTGGGTGTCATGGTACATCAATCATTGAAAGTTGGCATGCAGGTACAGTAGGCGGTGAAGAAGGAAAATGGTATGTTGGCCTTCATAGCTAGGGCATTTGAGTATAGGAGCAGGGAAGTCTTACTGCAGTTGTACAGGGCCTTGGTTCGACCTCACCTGGAATATTGTGTTCAGTTTTGGTCTCCTAATCTGAGGAAGGACGTTCTTGCTATTAGAAACATAGAAACATAGAAAATAGGTGCAGGAGCAGGCCATTCAGCCCTTCTAGCCTGCACCGCCATTCAATGAGTTCATGGCCGAACATGAAACTTCAGTACCCCCTTCCTGCTTTCTCGCCATACCCCTTGATCCCCCGAGTAGTAAGGACTTCATCTAACTCCCTTTTGAAAATATTTAGTGAATTGGCCCCAACCACTTTCTGTGGCAGAGAATTCCACAGGTTCACCACTCTCTGGGTGAAGAAGTCTCTCCTCATCTTGGTCCTAAATGGCTTACCCCTTATCCTTAGACTGTGACCCCTGGTTCTGGACTTCCCCAACATTGGGAACATTCTTCCTGCATCTAACCTGTCTAAACCCGTCAGGATTTTAAACGTTTCTATGAGGTCCCCTCTCATTCTTCTGAACTCCAGTGAATACAAGCCCAGTTGATCCAGTCTTTCTTGATAGGTCAGTCCCACCATCCCGGGAATCAGTCTGGTGAATCTTCACTGCACTCCCTCAATAGCAAGAATGTCCTTCCTCAAGTTAGGAGACCAAAATTGTACACAATACTCCAGGTGTGGCCTCACCAAGGCCCTGTACAACTGTAGCAACACCTCCCTGCCCCTGTACTCAAATCCCCTCACTATGAAGGCCAACATGCCATTTGCTTTCTTAACCGCCTGCTGCACCTGCATGCTAACCTTCAATGACTGATGTACCATGACACCCAGGTCTCGTTGCACCTTCCCTTTTCCTAATCTGTCACCATTCAGATAATAGTCTGTCTCTCTGTTTTTACCACCAAAGTGGATAACCTCACATTTATCCACATTATACTTCATCTGCCATGCATTTACCCACTCACCTAACCTATCCAAGTCACTCTGCAGCCTCATAGCATCCTCCTCGCAGCTCACACTGCCACCCAACTTAGTGTCATCCGCAAATTTCGAGATACTACATTTAATCCCCTCGTCTAAATCATTAATGTACAATGTAAACAGCTGGGGCCCCAGCACAGAACCTTGCGGTACCCCACTAGTCACTGCCTGCCATTCTGAAAAGTACCCATTTACTCCTACTCTTTGCTTCCTGTCTGACAACCAGTTCTCAATCCACGTCAGCACACTACCCCCAATCCCATGTGCTTTAACTTGTGTGGGACCTTGTCGAAAGCCTTCTGAAAGTCCAAATATACCACATCATCTGGTTCTCCTTTGTCCACTTTACTGGAAACATCCTCAAAAAATTCCAGAAGATTTGTCAAACATGATTTCCCTTTCACAAATCCATGCTGACTTGGACCTATCATGTCACCATTTTCCAAATGCGCTGCTATGACATCCTTAATAATTGATTCCATCATTTTACCCACTACTGAGGTCAGGCTGACCGGTCTATAATTACCTGTTTTCTCTCTCCCTCCTTTTTTAAAAAGTGGGGTTACATTGGCTACCCTCCACTCGATAGGAACTGATCCAGAGTCAATGGAATGTTGGAAAATGACTGTCAATGCATCCGCTATTTCCAAGGCCACCTCCTTAAGTACTCTGGGATGCAGTCCATCAGGCCCTGGGGATTTATCGGCCTTCAATCCCATCAATTTCCCCAACACAATTTCCCGACGAATAAAGATTTCCCTCAGTTCCTCCTCCCTACTAGACCCTCTGACCCCTTTTATATCCGGAAGGTTGTTTGTGTCCTCCTTAGTGAATACTGAACCAAAGTACTTGTTCAATTGGTCTGCCATTTCTTTGTTCCCCGTTATGACTTCCCCTGATTCTGACTGCAGCGGACCTACATGTGTCTTTACTAACCTTTTTCTCTTTACATACCTATAGAAACTTTTGCAATCCGCCTTAATGTTCCCTGCAAGCTTCTTCTCGTACTCCATTTTCCCTGCCCTAATCAAACCCTTTGTCCTCCTCTGCTGAGTTCTAAATTTCTCCCAGTACCCAGGTTCGCTGCTATTTCTGGCCAATTTGTATGCCACTTCCTTGGCTTTAATACTATCCCTGATTTCCTTAGATAGCCACGGTTGAGCCACCTTCCCTTTTTTATTTTTACGCCAGACAGGAATGTACAATTGTTGTAATTCATCCATGCGGTCTCTAAATGTCTGCCATTGCCCATCCACAGTCAACCCCTTAAGTATCATTCGCCAATCTATCCTAGCCAATTCACGCCTCATACCTTCAAAGTTACCCTTCTTTAAGTTCTGGACCATGGTCTCTGAATTAATTGTATCATTCTCCATCCTAATGCAGAATTCCACCATATTATGGTCACTCTTCCCCAAGGGGCCTCGCACAATGAGATTGCTAATTAGTCCTCTCTCACTACACAATACCCAGTCTAAGATGGCCTCCCCCCTAGTTGGTTCCTCGACATATTGAGGGAGTGCAGCGAAGGTTCACCAGATTGATTCCAGGAATGGCAGAACTGACATATGAGGAGAGACTGGGCTTGTATTCACTGGAGTTTAGAAGGATGAGAGGGCATGTCATAGAAACAAATAAAATTCTGACGGGACTGCTCAGGTTAGATGCAGGAAGAATGTTCCCGATGTTGGGGAATTCCAGAACAAGGGGACATAGTCTAAGGATAAGGGGTAAACCAGTTAGGACTGAGATGAGGAGAAACTTCTTCACTCAGAGAGTTGTTAACCTGTGGAATTCCCTAACGCAGAGTTGTTGATGCCAGTTTGTTGGATATATTCAAGAGAGAGTTAGATATGGCCCTTACAGCTAAAGGGATCAAGGGGTATCGAGAGTAAGCAGGAAAGGGGTACTGAGGTGAATGATCAGCCATGATCTTATTGAATGGCGGTGCAGGCTGAAAGGGCCGAATGACCTACTCCTGCACCTATTTTCTATGGTTCTATGTTTCTATGTTTCTATGATGTTGGTTAACTGAAGAAGTCACTGATTCATGATAGAATTGTGCTCGGAGTTAAATGAGAGGAGACCCCTGAGAGAGCCAGACCTCAACCTTAAGAAAGCTTTAGAAATATAAGCTGCAACTGAAGGAGTTAGAAATGTGCTTATATCAATAGGGATCAATAACAATAGGGATGTTACATTTCAATTTGTCTGTGGAGCTACAATCTGTGAACACAAATGTTGTGGAAAATCTAAACAAGCTCCATCTCCAGAGGAGTGAAAATAATCTAAATTTGAGTATTGCATTTGTGATATGTGCAAAAGGTAAATGTAAATGCAGCTGCACCAGCAATGGCCTTATACATGAATTTGAATTCCAATTTTTAGATAAATATGTTGTATCATTGTTGAATGCAAAACCATGTCTGAAGCTTTGAACATAAAAGTAGCTGATACACCAAGTGATTATATAAATTCTGTTGACAGCAAGACAACTACAGCTATGCAAAGCCCTGGTTAGACCACATCTGGTGTACTGTGTACAGTTCTGGGTACCGCACCTTAGAAGAGATGCATTGATCTTGGAAGGAGTGCACCGCAGATTCACCAGAATGTTACGAGGGCTCCAAGGGTTAGATTATGAAGAGAGATTACATAAACTAGGCTTGTATTCCCTTTTTGGATCTTGAAAAGAACTGATAGAGTAGACAGAGAGAAACGTTTTCTGCTGATGGGGAGTCTAAGACAGGGGACTGTAATATCTTTAAGACATCACTAAACAAGCACACACACACAGATGCTCCTTAACAATAACTGTGTCACATGACTTTGCCACATGACCTTTTATTATTATTACATCAGTAGTCCACTAGGTGGAGCCCTATTACACTTCTCCCTCCTTATTGAAAAAGCTAATCATAACAAAATAATTATCATACATTACTTGCATGGTATACACAACAAAATATATGGACTTATTTTTCCATATTTACAAATCAAATGTAACCACTGGTTTTCTGTTTCAAGGAGGATATCTTCTTTCATGAACAAAACTTTCCAATCTCTGTTGTAGAACTTAGAGACTTATTCTAGGCTGAGCGTGAGGAGAGTTTTTCTCCAAAAGCTGGCCTTGATCTATATTTAGAATCTTTACACATTCAGACTGTTTGTCCACCTGACTCAGACTCAGACTTAAATTCTGACTTCCTCTTGGAGTTGTGTCCATAGGATTTGCTACTAGTACTCTACTTGTAAAAGACTATCTGACTCATCAGCAATAATCAAATCATTCCAACTTTCAACTCCTTCCACATCTGTAGGTAAAATATGACCAACGTGAACAAACCTAACCTTTCCATGATCAAACATCGTGACCAAATATGTACGATGGCCACATATCTTCACTACTCCTCCTGGTAACCACTTTAACCATTTATGGTGATGGTTCTTCACTCTAACCTTCTGATTCAATTTCATATTTCTCTCTCTTACTCTGCCTCTCTCTTTCTGCCGTGATTGTTTCTCTTCTACGAACTGCCAAGTTTGGCTTTAAAAATGAGAACCTGGTTCATGGCTGTCATTTGAGAAACAACTCTGCTGGTGTTCTATCAGTAGTTGTATGAGGAGTATTGCAATAAGTAATCAGAAAATTTGCCAGTTTGTGATCCAATGACAACTGCCATTTCCTTGGATTTGGATCCAACATTTGTTTGATGAGGGCATATTTTACAATTTGTACTGTGCACTCTGCTGCACCATTTGAAGCATCATTTCTGCTCATGAACTTTGCAAATTCTTCTGAACAAAATTGTGGCCCATTATCAGACACAATTTCTTGTGGGAGGCCATATGAAGAAAACAATCATCGCAATGTGTCGAGTGTTTCATTGTTGTTATTTTCCACATCGGAAACAATCTACCCACTTCAAATGACTATCTATCACTATGAACAATTACTGTCCTTCTAGCTCAGCAAAATCTACATGTAACCTTTGTCACACTCTGGGAGGCCATTTTCCATGGCTTAATGGTACTGATGGTGGTTTCTTGCTTACCGATTGACATGTTGTACACTGACTGATGATGTACTCTTATCTCTTTATTTAAAACTGGCCACCATAAGTAGCTACAAAACTCTTGGTCAAGCACATTCCCAGGTGCTGATCATAAATATCTCCTAATAATTTGCACCTGAACTTATTTGGGATAACCACTCTTGCTCCCCACATAATACAATATTTAACTACTAACAATGCATTCCTATGAACAAAGCATAGATGAATATCTTCCTCTGATACCTGGTTTGGCCATCCATTTGCTATATAATCATACACCTTTGACATAACTGGGTCACGTTTGGTTGCTCTCCCAATCTCTTCAGCTGTGACTGGCAGCTCATCAATGTATGAAAAATAGAACACTTCTTCCATATTGGGTGTAACTTGTGATGGGGATGGCAACCTGGACATAGCATCAGCATTACTGTGATCAGCTGATCATCTGTATTCAATGTCATATGTATACGCTGACAAAATCAAAATATTGGGTAGATTACACTCTCGGGTTTACAGTTTCTTTATAATCACCACACAACCTTACCTTACCTTCTGACTTAGGTACAACAACAATGTGTGTAGCCCAATTACTTAGAACTTGTGGAACCTGTAGAATTCCCTACCACAGAGAGTTGTTGATATATTCAAGAGGGAGTTAGATATGGCCCTTTTGGCTAAAGGGATCAAGAGGTATGGAGAGAAAGCAGGAAAGGGGTACTGAAGTGAACGATCATCCATGATCTTATTGAATGGTGGTGCAGGCTCGAAGGGCCGAATGGCCTACTCCTGCACATATTTTCTATGTTTCTATGTTTACCTTAGAAATAATGTTCTCAGTTTCTAGTCTTTTGAGTTCTTGCTCAACTTTCTCCTTGAGTATGTATGGTACGGGAAGTGGCTTGCAGTAAACTGGTCTTGCATCCTTCTGCACTCTGATACTTGCCTTGAAATCTTGGAGCTAACAGCCTTTTTCACAGAATATCTTTGGCTACCGCTTGATGACATCATCTTTTGTTGCGAATTTCGCTTCCACACGAAAAATCTCATTCCAATCCAGTTTTTCAGAGATCCAAACCAATTTCTATCTATCAAGGCGGGCTTGTCTCCTGCCACTACTATGAGAGGCAAGCTCTGAAACTGATCCTTGTATTTCACTGGTGTGGTGATACTTCCTACAACAGGGGTTTCCTCTCTTGAGTAGCCTCACAGCTCTATCTTTGATTTCTCCAGTGGAAAATTATGCAACTTGTCAAGATATAGTAATTCCGGTACTACGCTCATGGATGCACCAGTGTCGATTTCCATGGGTATCCTGTATCCTGCAACATCTACTTGGATGACGATACTACACGAATTGCTGTTAGATACCTTCATGCTCCTAATGACGTGTATCTCTAGAATCTCCTCATCCTGTTGCTTTCCTTCACTGTTATATAGTGTGGCGATTTCTGCATCTAGCATTGAAAGTTGGTTTACTCTTCAGTCGGCATGCCTTCACAAGATTCCCAGTTTTTTTACAGAAGAAACACTCTGCTTCACATATATATAGACAGCTTTGAGCAATATGTTGTCCCAGGCACTGATAGCATGACTTCAATGCTCTGTTACCTTGGCCAGTTGCTGAGGCTTTGGGGACAAACTGCCTTTTACTTTAAGTCTGCAGCCGATTCACCTCGGTTGTCTGATGACTGGAAATGGTGCAAAATTCTTGGGAGTATTGGTTGGTCATATCCACCGACATAATTGTCTGACAATCTAAATCAAAAGTCAAGTTAAGGATTGTCAGCAATTTCCTTCTGATTCCTGCACAAACAAAGTGGTCACGCAATGCTCGGTCCTGAAAGTTTCCGAAATGACAGTGAATGGATAGATTTTTTTAAGCTACAATGTACTCACTGATACCCTCATCATTTAATTAATTTTGTATCCAAAACAATATCTTTCAGCAACTTCCAGTGGCTCAGGATTGTAGTGCTGTTCTAACTTGGTTAGAATCTCCGTCAGTGTCATGACCTTTGGCTTGATGGGAACAAACACATTTTTCAGGGTTTCATACACCTCGGGGTTGTTTCAGTCAAGAAAGTAGCCCGTTTCCTTTCTAAAACCATGCGGTTATGGTTTACATCATCGAGGACTTCGATGATACTATTCATGGTGAAAAATATTTCTAGCCACTCCACATATGCTCTGAAAGGCTCTCGGTCATGATGGAACTCACCCAAACACCCTATGATTCCCATAGGCATGCCCATCTGGATTCTGGCAATATCAATAGCTTAGCCAAGTGTGCTGGAAATTTACCTTGGATTTTTAGCTGTTCTGAAAAGCAAAGAATCTCTCAGTCTCTATGTCGGCTGGCAGGATTATTCACCAGCAAAAATATTAGCTAGGGAATCCAAATATCCTATCATCTTTGCCAATCTGTGATATCTTTAAGACACCAAGAGACATCACTAAGACACAAGCACACACACACTAGATGGCTCCTTAACAGGAGCTGTGTCACATGACTTTGCCACATGATCTTCTCTTGTTATTACATCAGTAGCTCACTAGGTGGAACTCTATTACAGGGACATATGGTTAAAATCAGAGCTAGGCCATCAGGAGAGAAGTTAGGAAATGCTTCTACACATGAAGGGTGGTAGAATGTGGAACTCTCACCCACAAAAACAGTAGATGCTAGTTTAATTAATAATTTAAAATCTGATATCAATAATTTCTTGATAGCCAAGTTTATTAAAGGGACTTCGAGTGGGGAGTTCGTGAGGCGGCCTATAAAAGGCCCGACATCGGAGAGGCAACGGGACTTCGCACAGGGAGTTCGTGAGGCGAGCCGGTGCAGCTGCAGCAGGGAGGCAAAAAAGAAGTAGAAAGAAATCGAAAGGTGACGTCACAGCCAAGGGGGTAAGTGATTGATTGGTGATTGGTAAGTAGTTTTTCTTTTTCTTTTCTTTATCAGAAAGTAACATTTAGCATTGTTGTTGCCAAATTAAGTTAATCTAAGGGTTAAGTCATGGCAGGAGAGCTCGGACACGTGTTATGCTCCTCCTGCACTCTGTGGGAAGTCAGGGATGCTTCCAGTGTCCCTGACAACTACGTGTGTGGGAAGTGCATCCGCCTGCAACACCTGACAGACCACATTGCGGAACTGGAGCTGCGGGTGGATTCACTCTGGAGCATGCGCGATGCTGAGGATGTCGTGAATAGCACATTTAGCGAGTTGGTCTTACCGCAGATAACGAGTACACAGCCAGATAGGAAATGGATGACCAACAGGAAGAGCAGTGGTAGGAAGATAGTGCATGGGTCCCCTGCGGTCATCCCCCTGAAAAACAGATACACCGCTTTGGGTACTGTTGAGGGGGATGACTTATCAGGGGAGGGCAGCAGCAGCCAAGTTCAAGGCACCATGGCTGGCTCTGCTGCACAGGAGGGCAGGAAAAAGACTGGGAGAGCTATAGTGATAGAGGATTCGATTGTAAGGGGAATAGATAGGCATTTCTGCAGCCACAACCGAGACTCCAGGATGGTATGTTGCCTCCCTGGTGCAAGGGTCAAGGATGTCTCAGAGCAGGTGCAGGACATTCTGAAAAGGGAGGGTGAACAGCCAGTTGTTATGGTGCATATAGGTACCAATGATATAGGTAAAGAACGGGATGAGGTCCTACGAGACGAATTTAGGGAGCTAGGAGCTAAATTAAAAAGTAGGACCTCAAAAGTAGTAATCTCAAGATTGCTACCAGTGCCACGTGCTAGTCAGAGGAGGAATCGCCGGACAGCTCAGATGAATACGCTTGAGCAGTGGTGCAAAAGGGAGGGATTCAAATTCCTGGGACATTGGAACCGGTTCTGAAGGAGGTGGGACCAGTACAAACCGGATGGTCTGCACCTGGGCAGGGCCGGAACCAATGTCCTAGGAGGAGTGTTTGCTAGTGCTGTTGGGGAGGGGTTAAACTAATTTGACAGGGGAATGGGAACCTATGCAGGGAGACAGAGGGAAATAAAATGGAGGCAGAAGCAAAAGATAGAAAGGAGAAAAGTAAAAGTGGAGAGCAGAGAAACCCAAGGCAAAAAACAAAAAGGGACACATTACAGCAAAATTCTAAAGGGTCAAAGTGTGTTAAAAAGACAAGCCTGAAGGCTCTGTGCCTCAATGCGAGGAGTATTCGGAATAAGATGGACGAATTAACTGTGCAGATAGCAGTTAACGGATATGATGTAATTGGCATTACGGAGACATGGTCCAGGGTGACCAAGGCTGGGATCTCAACATCCAAGGGTATTCAACATTTAGGAAGGATAGACAGAAAGGAAAAGGAGGCGGGGTGGCCTTGCTGGTTAAAGAGGAAATTATTGCAATAATAAGGAGGGACATTAGCTTGGATGGTGTGGAATCGGTATGGGTGGAGCTGTGGGAAACCAAAGGGCAGAAAACACTAGTGAGAGTTGTGTACAGACCACCAAACAGTAGTAGTGAGGTTGGAGACAGCATCAAACAAGAAATAAGGGATATGTGCAATAAAGGTACAGCTAAAGGACTGGGCTAAGCAAACTGGTAGCAATGCGGTGGAGGAGGATTTCCTGGAGTGTATTAGGGATGGTTTTCGAGACCAATATGCCGAGGAACCAGCTAGAGGGCTGGCCATCCCAGACTGGGTGATGTGTAATGAGAAAGGACTAATTAGCAATCTTGTTGTGCGAGGCACCTTGGGGAAGAGTGACCATAATATAGTAGAATTCTTTATTAAGATGGAGCGTGACACAGTTAATTCAGAAATTAGGGTTCTGAACTTAAGGAAAGGTAATGTCAACGGTATGAGGCGTGAATTGGCGAGAATAGACTGGCAAATTATACTAAAAGGGTTGATGGTGGATAGGCAATGGCCAACATTTAAGGATCACATGGATGAACTTCAACAATTGTACATCCCTGTCTGGAGTAAAAGTAAAATGGGGAAGGTGGCTCAACCGTAGCTAACAAGGGAAATTAAGGATAGTGTTAAATCCAAGGAAGGGGCATATAAATTGGCCAGAAAAAGCAGCAAACCTGAGGACTGGGAGAAATTTAGAATTCAGCAGAGGAGGACAAAGGGTTTAATTAGGAGGGGGAAAATAGAGTACAAGAGGAAGCTTGCCAGGAACATAAAAACTGACTGCAAAAGCTTCTATAGATATGTGAAGAGAAAAAGATTAGTGAAGACAAATGTAGGTCCCTTGCAGTCGGATTCAGTTGGATTTATAATGGGGAACAAAGAAATGGCAGACCAATTGAACAAATACTTTGGTTCTGTCTTCACGAAGGAAGACACAAATAATCCTCCGGAAGTACTAGGGGACCGAGGGTCTAGTGAGAAGGAGGAACTGAAGGATATCCTGATTAACCGGGAAATTGTGTTAGGGAAATTGATGGGATTGAGGGCCGATAAATACCCAGGGCCAGATAGTCTGCATCCCAGAGTACTTAAGGAAGTGGCCCTAGAAATAGTGGATGCATTGGTGATCATTTTCCAACAGTCTATCGACTCTGGATCAGTTCCTATGGCCTGGAGGGTAGTTAATGTAACACCACTATTTAAAAAAGGAGGGAGAGAGAAAACAGGTAATTATAGATCGGTTAGCCTGACATCAGTAGTGGGGAAAATGTTGGAATCAATCATTAAGGGTGAAATAGCAGCACATTTGGAAAGCAGTGACAGGATCAGTCCAAGTCAGCATGGATTTATGAAAGGGAAATCATGCTTGACGAATCTTCTGAAATTTTTTGAGAATGTAACTAGCAAGGGAGAACCAGTGGATGTGGTGTATTTGGACTTTCAAAAGGCTTTTGACAAGGTGCCACACAAGAGATTGTTGTGCAAAATCAAAGCACATGGTATTGGGGGTAATGTACTGATGTAGATAGAGAACTGGTTGGCAGACAGGAAGCAGAGAGTCGGGGTAAACGGGTCCTTTTCAGAATGGCAGGCAGTGACTAGTGGAGTGCTGCAGGGCTCAGTGCTGGGACCGCAGCTCTTTACAATATACATTAATGATTTAGATGAAGGAATTGAGTGTAATATTTCCAAGTTTGCAGATTACACTGAACTGGATGGTGGTGTGAGCTGTGAGGAGGACACTAAGAGGCTGCAGGGTGACTTGGACAGGTTAGGTGAGTGGGCAAATGCATGGCAGATGCAGTATAATGTGGATAAATGTGAGGTTATGCACTTTGGGGGCAAAAACACAAAGGCAGAATATTATCTGAATGGCAGCAAATTAGGAAAAGGGGAGGTGCAACGAGACCTGGGTGTCATGGTTCATCAGTCATTGAAAGTTGGCATGCAGGTATAGCAGGCGGTGAAGAAGGCAAATGGTATGTTGGCCTTCATAGCTAGGGGATTTGAGTATAGGAGCAGGGAGGTCTTGCTGCAGTTGTACAGGCCCTTGGTGAGACCTCACCTGGAATATTGTGTTCAGTTTTGGTCTCCTAATCTGAGGAAGGACTTTCTTGCTATTGAGGGAGTGCAGCGAAGGTTCACTGGACTGATTCAAGGGATGGCTGAACTGACATATGAGGAGAGACTGGATCAACTGGGCCTTTATATACTGGAGTTTAGAAGGATGAGAGGGGATCTCATAGAAACGTATAAGATTCTGATGGGACTGGACAGGTTAGATGCGGGAAGAATGTTCCCGATGTTGGGGAAGTCCAGAACCACGAGACACAGTCTTAGGATAAGGGTTAGGCCATTTAGGGCTGAAATGAGGAGAAACTTCTTCACTCAGAGAGTTGTTAACCTGTGGAATTTCCTGCCGCAGAGAGTTGTTGATGCCAGTTCATTGGATATATTCAAAAGGGCGTTAGATATGGCCCTTACGGCTATAGGGATCAAGGGGTATGGAGAGGAAAGGGGTACTGAGGGAATGATCAGCCATGATCTTATTGAATGGTGGTGCAGGCTCGAAGGGCCGAATGGCCTACTCCTGCACCTATTTTCTATGGGCCCAAGTTTCGGCCTCAGTTGCTCCTGATTTTTTGGAGCAACTGGTGTAGAACGGAGTATCTTAGAAATCGGAATTCTCGGCATTTAGTTTGCTCCAGTTCTAGTCAGTTAAAACAGTTTCACTTTGGAACAGAATTTTTTTTTCAAAAGGGGGCGTGTCCGGCCACTTCCGCCTGTTTTCAAAGTTTCGGCAGTGAAAACTTACTCCAAACTAACTTAGAATGGAGTCAGTGAAGATTTTTGTACGCTGGAAAAAACCTTGTCTACACTTTAGAAAATCAGGCATAGGTTACAAATCAGGCGTAGGGAATGGGGGGGGGGGTTTAAAGGGATGTTTACAAACATTAAACACTTCAGTTTTACAAATAAAGAGCCATCATCAATAATAAATGATAAAAACATCAATAAATCAACCAATAAATCAATCAAAAAAAATTAATAAGAAATAATTTTTTTTTTAAATCAATAAATAAAATATTTTCTACTCACCGACTGCAGCACCGGGAGCCCTCCAACAGCGTGCTGGGATGCCCCCACCCCCCCCAGTGTGTCTCTGTCAGTGTCTCTATCTCTCTGTCTGTCTGTGTGTGTGTGTCTCTCACTCTCTGTCTGTCAGTGTCTGTGTTTCTGACAGCGAGGGGAGAGGGAGGAGGGGTGTTGAGGGAGAGAGGGGGGCAGGGGGAGGGGAGGGAGGGAGGCAGAGGGGGAGGGGGAGAAGGGGGAGGGAAGGAGGAGGGGGAGGGAAGGGGAAGGGAAGGGGGAGGGGAGGAGAAGGGGAAGGGGGGGAGGAGAAGGGGAAGGGGGGGAGGAGGAGAAGGGGAAAGGGGGGGAGAGGAGAAGGGGAAAGGGGGGAGAGGAGAAGGGGAAAGGGGGGAGAGGAGAAGGGGAAAGGGGGGAGAGGAGAAGGGGAAAGAGAAGTGGGGAAGGAGCAGGGGGGAGGAGGGGGGGGAAGGAAAGAAGGGGGGAAGGGGGTTGGAAGTGGGGGGGAGGAGAAGCAGGGGGGGGAAGGAGAAGTGGGAGGGAGGCTGAACGTCCCCAGCACCAGATTTACAGGTAGGTGGTGTTGGGTCGGGTCAGGTCCGGGGTCGGGAGCGCGGGTCAGGTCGGGGGGGCGGAGGGAGGTCGGGTCGGGTAGGGTCGGGTCCGGGGGTGAGGGGGGGGAGCGGTCGGGAGCATGGGTCGGGTCGGGTCGGGAGGAGGGAGATCGGGTTGGTTTGGGTAGGGGGGTGGGGAGGGAGGGAGCGCGGGTCAGGTCGGTTCGGGTCGGGTCGGGGGGGGGTGGGCGGCAGAGGGAGACCGGGTCGAGTCGGTTCATGTCGGGGGCGGGAGGAGGGAGGTCAGGTTGAGTCGGGTCCGGTCCGGGTCGGGTTCGGGGGTGGTGGGAGGGAGGTCGGTTCGGATCGGGTCGGGGGGGGAGCGAGGGAGAGGGAGGTCAGGTCGGGTGTTGGGGGGGCGGGAGCGCGGGTCGGGTCCAGTCCGGGGGGACGGGTCCGGTCCGGTCTGGGAGGAGGGGGGCGGGGGAAGCGGGAGGAGGGTCGGGGTCGGGTCCGGGGGCATGGGGGGGAAGCGGGAGTAGAGTCGGGTCGGGAGGAAGCAGGAGCTGGGCGTGGGAGGCAGCCTTATGCACGCAGCCCCAGTGAGGCCATTCGGCCAGGGCTAGGGGCTGCGTGCTTCGGGCCCCTCCCACACAGTTTTGGGCGCCTGGAGCTACTGCACATGCGCGCCCACTGTAGCGCGCATGTGCCGAGGTCCTGGCACTGTTTTCACCACAGGGGCCTAGCTCCGCCCCCTACAGCTCGTGCTGCGCTGCGCCCGACTCCAGAGGACCAGCAGTGAGCCGGAGAATCTGTAAGTTTTTTTTAGGCGCACTTTGTGGCGCGAAAAACGGGCATCCAGATCGGGGCTGCGCCGTTCTAGGCGCGGCCCGAAACTTGGGCCCTATGTTTCTATATGGAGCCAAGACAGGTGGATGAAGTTAGGATACAGATCAGCATGATCTCAATGAATGGCAGAACAGGCTCGAGGGGCTGAATGGCCTACTGATCCTATGTTCTTATGTTCCCAAATGGCCCAACTTCAATTTATACTAAAATTCAGAATGTGTTTGAAATCCTGAATTAGCTACAAGGTATATATCACATCGAAATAGACCAAAGTGTGAAACTGGAAGTGTATTCTCCACACAAAATTGTTGTTGTGCTCAAAGAACCTCTGAAGAAAACAACTGTTGAACTAGTTTAACAGAGATACTTGCTCTTGTGAATGAAGTCACAGAAAATCCCAGGCAATTGTGAAGCTGAATAAGATGTTAATCCACGTTGATCCTAAGCATTTAAACTGAGCATTAAGAGATCTCATGAACCACGATCACCAGTTGAAAAGATTGCTATAAAGCCAGGAAAATTAAGGTTTTCTGTATACAACTGTGGATTATGTATCCTTCAAATATTCTTTTTGAGATATCAGTGCCTGCATGTGACATTTGGTATTCTCTTAACTCCAGTGGAGATCCAAAGGTTAATGCATAAAATCTTGAGGATTTTTGGGGGGTAAAAGTTAGGAAGTTATTTCAGATGACATTTTAACTTATGGTAAGGAGCTCATTTTAAGAGCATCACAGAAAACTACGACAAGAAACCCAAACCCTGCCAAACATAGCTGTTAACTGCTGATGGGTTGAAACCAGATCCAGTGAAAGTTGAAGTCATCCAGTAGATGACTAACTTATTAAAGAAAGACTTACATACCTAATGTCAACTGTGGCACAGTGAATAGCACACTCATGACTGAGTAAGAAGGTTGTGTGTTCAAGTCCCTCAAAGTCCCACTCCAGGGACTTGAGCATATAAATCTAGGCTAACACTCTAGTGCAGTACTGAGGGAGCACTGCATTATTGGCGATGCCATTTTTTGGATGAGATGTTAAACCAAGAAACATGCTCTCTCAAGTGGTTTTTATGACCACCAGATATCCCAAAGCGCTTTACAGCCAATGAAGTACATTTGGAGTGTAGTCACTGTTGTAATGTGGGAAATGCGGCAGCCAACTTGCACACAGCTAACTCCCACAAACAGCAATGTGATAATAACTGGATAATCTGTTTTTGTTATGTTGATTAAGGATAAATATTGACCAGGATACCGTGGATAACTCCACTGCTCTTCTTCAAAATAGTGCCATGGGATCGTTTACATCCACATGAGAGAGCATGTTTCTCAGTTTAACATCTCATCCAAAAAATGGCATCGCCGATAATTCAGTGCTCCCTCAGTACTGCACTAGAGTGTTAGCCTAGATTTATGTGCTCAAGTCCCTGGAGTGGGACTTAAACACACAACCTTCTGACTCAGAGGTGAGTGTGCTACTCACTGAGCCACAGTTGACATTAGGTATGATAAACTATATGCTTTTCGCTATTTCTCCCGCATTTGTAAATTGTAACTGAATCACTGAAGCTCCTGAAAAACAAAAGTGTAAAATGTCACATGACTAAGTTAAAACTGAAGTTTTCAATGTAGCATGGCATTATGTTCTCGGGTACATGCTAACATGTGAAGAATGAGTGATGTTTCAGAATCAGAACCTGTTGGAGCTTTGATGCAAGAAGAATAACTACCGACATATGCGTCAAGATTACTCACCGCAAATTGAGAAAAAGATGTTCACCATAATGTCGGGATGTGAACAGATTAAGCAGGGTGTAGGGAGGGGGAGTACATAAAAGGAATGGATACCAATCCATGGGGCGGAGGGGTGGAGAGGGTTAAGGTGGAGTAACTGAAAGCTTAATAGAAAAGATGGGTTTTCAAAGGTGAAGAGAGAAGTAGAGAGGCAGTGGGGATTGATAGGGATCAGGGAGGAAATGCCACAGTGATGGGCCAAGGCAGGTGAAGACTCTGAGCTGGAGTTTTGTTTGGATTGCACCTCTGTTAGCGCCCCGACAGGAAATTTGGTGCCGGTTTTGCAGCGACACTGAGCAATAGCGCCCAGGAGTGTCACGCAGGTGTGCAACGCCCCCGTTATCGTCCCGATCTCAAAATTTGTTTTGTGCTGGACCCATAGCGCCCCGTAGCCAACCCGACCGAGAAAACTGACGGTCAGAGCTGTACCGGCGGCAGTGAGGGAAGAAATTACTGCATGAGTTAAATGTGATTGTTTTTTTTTTTGTTTTCTAATTGCGATTTATCTTTAATTGGGGAGAGTAATATATTGGGAACGTTTTTTGTGTTTCTTTACCCAGAGAATGGAACTCGCTACCACATGGCGTGGGTGAGGCAATTAGCAGAGATGTATTTCAGGGGAAGCTTGATAAATACATGAGGGAGAAAGGAAGAGAAGGACATGCTGATAAGGTGGGAGGAGGCTCGTGTGGAGCACTGTTGTCGACCAATTGGGCCAAAAGGCCTGTTTCTGTGTTGTACATTCTATGTAAGCTATCAAAGATAAGCAAAACTCTTCGATTAGATAAAGGCCAAGTGAATATTGGGACAAAATTATTGTCCAGGGAGGAAAGTTCAGCCAATTACAGGAGGGTATTGACTTTATGGGGCTCTTAATTTTTCTTCATTTCATAAAGGTCCCAATCTAGGTTTAACTTAATTATACCCCATAATTTGCTGGTCTACTGTGCAAATGTCCTGTTCAATTTTACAATTATTTTATTGAATACATTGACAAATGTAAACTAAGATTAAGTCTGCAACTAGATTCACTCAGTGAACTGCAGCTGCACCAGGCAGACTTTGGTCAGAAGACCATGGGGAATATTTGATGAAATCAACAGTGCATTTTGGGTTCAGTCTATGGAGCATCACAATTAGCACAGAAATGCATTCTGGTCTGGTCAGACCGACGGATCTTTTGTTTGTCTCTTTTATACGTTTACCTTCATCTATTTCCCCTCTCCTGTTTGCCCCTTTGTTCTACCACTGCCCCTTTTTCACAGGCACTGTACCTGGTTCTGAACAGGCTGAAACGTCAACAAGATTTCTGTCTCCACAGATGTTGCCTGACCTGTTGAATGTTTCTGGCATTTTCTGTTTTCATTTTGGATTTTTCAGTATTTTGCTTTTGATAGTTACTGCACTAGAAACTAGGCAGGAACACTACAGCCTTTACGAGTTTAGGACTCTTAAAATCTAAATCTGAAGGGCATTATTATAACACTGAATATACTCAAAGGACATTATTATCAATAAGTCTCTGACGTCAGGGACTTCAATGATGTGGAGAGACTAGAGAAGTTCCTTAGAGCAGAGAAGATTAGAGGGAGATGGAATAGAAGTGTTCAAAATTGAGGGGTTGCTGTAGAGTAAGTAAGGAGCAACTGTTTCCTCTGGCAGGAGCGTTGGTCACCAGAGGATACATTTAAGGTAATTATCAAAAGAATCGGTGATGAGATTTTTTTACTGTGCAGTGAGTTAATGCGATGCTTGAAATGGCAGTGGAAGCAGATTCAGTCGTAACTTTCAAAAGAGATTTGGATACATACTTGAAATAGAAAAAATTGCAGGGCTATGTGGAAAAAGCAGGGAAGTGGGACTAATTGGATAACTCTTTTAAAGAGCTGGCATAGGCATGATGGGCTAAATGACCTCCTTCTGTGCTGTATGATTCTATGTACTGATTTTTTTTTCCAAGGAGGCCTCTCTTAAGGTGCTATGAATCTGATTCTTTAACAATGGATATTCAGTTGCTCACCCAGCCTAGTGCCCTTAGATAAGTGTGGAACACTATCCTTAGCGCTCTGCTCCACTGTCAGGGCCCAGTTGTTGAATTTTGTGGCTGCCAACGCAAACCATTTCCCGGCACTAAATTTATCCACCGGCCGACATTACTGCCTCTAAATACTTCCAACTGAAAATCCAGCCCTCTGAATTTTATAAAAGTTGGAGTTTGTGGAGGATGGGAAACCAGCAAGGACTTGGAGAAATCAGGTGGTGAAATTGGTCTTCGGAAGTAGCACAAAAAGTGCTCACAGCAAATTGGCAAACATTTTAAACGGCACCCAATTTTTTTCAATGAAATCAATGGGAACAAAAACGGCGCAATATAAAATGACCTACCAATTTGTTATCAGCCTCATTGCCATAGACTAATTTCTCCCCCCACCCCTCCATCAAGTCTACAAGTGTTAAAAATATGGGCGAGGACTATAAAAAGAGAAAAGCTGAGGCAGGCGTAGAGATGGGCAGTATAACAGAAGTGGAAGTAAGCGCTAGATCAAACCGATATCAAGGTTTTAACCTGCCTAATTCAGCCTGAATGGCCAGGAGAGAATGGAGTCAGTGGCAAGGGAATGAAGTTTATGGCAGAGGTGCAGAAATGGCTTTGTTCTTCCCTGTGTTCAGCTGGAGGAAATTTTGACATCCACGATTATGTCAGACATACTGACAGCACAGAAGTGATTATGGAAGTGAGCAAAATGATGGAGCGGAAAAGCTGGGTGTCATCAGCATATGAAAGCTGCTCCTGTGTCTGCAGATGATGACCCCAATGGGTACCATGTAGATGAGGAAAAGGAGGAGCTCAAGGAAAGATCTGTGGGAACTCTGGACACAAAGGGGTAAGCCATTTAGGACCGAGATAAGGAGAAACTTCTTCACCCAGAGAGTGGTGAACCTGTGGAATTCTCTACCACAGAAAGTTGTTGAGGCCAATTCACTAAATATATTCAAAAAGGAGTTCGATGAAGTCCTTACTACTAGGGGGATCAAGTGGTATGGCGAGAAAGCAGGAATGGGGTAATGAAGTTGCATGTTCAGCCATGAACTCATTGAATGGTGGTGCAGGCTAGAAGGGCCGAATGGCCTACTCCTGCACCTATTTTCTATGTTTCTATGTTTTTATGCCAATGCATGGGCAGAAGAGAGGCCATTGACGGAGTTTCACTGGCTCTTTTTCTGCGCCCCTCAAATTCTGTCTTCTAGAGCATCCCTGATTATATCTGCACAACCATCAGTGGCCATGCCTTCAGCTGCTTGGGCCCTAAGCTCTGGAACTCCCTGCCTAAACCTCTCCATCTCACTACCTCTCTTTCCTCCTTTAAGACGCTCCTTAAAACCTACCTCTTTAACCAAGCTTTTGGTCATCTGCCTTAATTTCTTCTTATGTGGCTCGGTGTCAATCTATTTGTTTTGTCTTATAACACTGCTGTGAAGTGCTTTGGGACATTTTACCACGTTAAAGGCGCTATACATGCAACTCTCGATTATCCGGACATGGATCCAACAGGAAACCGTTATATCGGGATTTAAAATTCTGTTGCTAACAAGTAAAAAGACAGCTCCAAATAATTTGGAAAAATCGCCTTCCAAACACTGTGCTCATTTGTATTTGCTCGTTCTCTCTCTCACACACTCTCTCTCTCACCCTAAAAATCACCCTCCTCTGCCTTGCTTTGCTGGTGTGTGTGTGTGCGCACTGCTGCAGCCGCTGTCTCTCGTGGCTGCCGCTGACATTGGGAACATGGGCAGTGTCGGCACTGGGTTCCAGGCCCAGAACCTGTGCATGCACGCTGGTAATGTCCATCTTTTGTTACTGTTTATATCTGATTGTATTGATTCATTAAAGTTTTAACTTATAAATGTAAACTCGCCCTAACGATTGTATTTATTCATTAAAGTTTTAACTTTAAAATGTAGACTCACCCAAATGGAAAAATGGTTTACCCAGAATAGCCCAATCCCCGGGGGACACGGATAATCGAGAGTTGTTGTTGTTGGTTGCCTTCGGACAGGTAGGAGTGGAACCACGTAAAGGGAGTTCCATGGATCTCTGCAGTGGAGGAGAGGCTATTGAGCAGGATGACATAGTCAACTGTATCAAATGCTGTAGCGAGGTCAAGGAGGCATAATGTATTACAATCACAGTAACAGAGGTTGTCATTCATAACTTTGGTCAGGGCAGTCTCACTGCTGTGCGAAAGACGGAAATTTGACAGAATTTGAAAAGGGAGGTTTGGGAGAGATGGGCTGGGAGGTGTTTGAGAACCTTAAAGAGGAAGTTCAGAGATGGGGCGATAGCTGAAGAGGAAAGATGGGCTGAGAGTGTTTGTATTTTTAAAGCGGGGACAATGACAGCAGTTGTGAAAGGGAGGGGATTGTGCTTGAGGAAAGGGAGTCATTGACAATGTTGGCTAGCGTGGGAGATCAAGAGGTCAGGAGGTGCATCTTATGGGAGGAAATGAGAGAAAAACGCCAAAGTAGTGTCACATCACAACTAGAGTTGCTGGGAGGGTGGCTAGGAGCAAGAGAAGAAGGGAAGGTGCATAGATGGCATCTGCCTTAGAGATTTAATCCCTGAGCTATTCACACTTTGCATTGAGATCATCAGACGTTCGCATAAAAACACACTGAAATTGAAGGGCAATATAATGAAAAAATATGTACATTGCTGACAATTTGATTAGACCCTACTTGTCTTTAAATTGTGATATATGTCTAGAAGATTCATGAGGGAATGCTTATTTTTATTTTCCTTGTTGTATTGAATTCAGTTTGGAGTAAATCAAATTGAGTTATAGTTAAGAAAACAGGAGAGAAATCATTCATTTAAAATGTTTAATGTTGGAATGCAGAGTTAGGTTATGGTTGGCAATATGTTAGTTCTATAAATAATGTCATGATCAATTGTAAATTGTCAGGCAGTCATCTCAAATTATTTGCTTATGATTTTGTACTGTGTTGCAGAAGATTCTCATTACTCTCTTTGTTCCAATTATTATGTATGTCTCCTATTTTCCTAGATATTTCTTTAACTTGTGTCCATTCATGTGCATATTTTGACTGCCATTGCAGCTCATGCCCAATAATCTCTCTTTTTTTAATCTCGCTTGGCTCCTCTTGTGTCCTTCTCTTCTGTCTCTTTCCCTTTCTGTCACCCAATCACGCCGCCTCTCTTTTCTCCCCTCAGGTAGTTTGCCTCTCCCAATCGCGACACTGACCCATCACTACTACTCTGCCGACTCTCCAGCCTCCGTTCTAGCCTTGAAACCCCTTGGATAAACCTGCAGCTTTCCTCTGTGCCTCTCTTGCCATCCTCTTAAAGGATTATCAAGGCACTCGTCATTGCTTCTTTACAAGCAGCAGCCCCTACTCTCCCATCCTCCTCTCTTGGTAACTATGGTGTATGACATGATATAAGGAACTCCGTACTGTGAGCCAGTGACGAGGTGTAACCTGGTCACTCTTTAATGGCTTCCAGAAGCAAAGATACAAAGGTGAAGTTCAAGTTATATACCAGGCCCAGCACGAGTGTACCTATGACCCTAGGACCTCTGACGGTAGTGCCCCCTGTTTGTGGGCAGACCTTATGTACATACATTACAGTAACCTTCCCACCCAGCATACCTGCTGAGGGCCAACTTGTCAACTCTTTCCCATCCCGCTCACCACACACACCACTGCCATCCTGAACTTTTCCAACACACCAACAATCATTGCCCCTCTCTGAATTTCCCTCTAGAATGTCTGCTCATTCACAAACAAGGACCTTGCTATCCATGACTTTACTGTGGATGATGGCATTGACATCCTGGCCGGAAAATTGGAGCCATTAACGGCGGCTGTTAAGGTCGGATTGGGAGAAAAAATGGCGGCTGCCTTGCTTCCGGTGAGGAACACAGCGGCCTCAATTTTGGGCAGGTCGGCAGCACATTCGTTCTCTATGCTCCCTTTCTATATTTAAATGATTCAGATCGTAAGAACATAAGAATTAGGAACAGGAGTAGGCCATCTAGCCCCTCGAGCCTGCTCCACCATTCAACAAGATCATGGCTGATCTGGCCGTGGACTCAGCTCCACTTACCCGCCCACTCCCCATAACCCTTAATTCCCTTATTGGTTAAAAATCTATCTATCTGTGACTTGAATACATTCAATGAGCTAGCCTCAACTTCTTCCTTGGGCAGAGAATTCCACAGATTCACAACCCTCTGGGAGAAGAAATTCCTTCTCAACTCAGTTTTAAATTGGCTCCCCCGTATTTTGAGGCTGTGCCCCCTAGTTCTAGTCTCCCCGACCAGTGGAAACAACCTCTCTGCCTCTATCTTGTCTATCCCTTTCATTATTTTAAACGTTTCTATAAGATCACCCCTCATCCTTCTGAACTCCAATGAGTAAAGACCCAGTCTACTCAATCTATCATCATAAGGTACCCCCCTCATCTCCGGAATCAGCCTAGTGAATCGTCTCTGTACCCCCTCCAAAGCTAGTATATCCTTCCTTAAGTAAGGTGACCAAAACTGCACGCAGTACTCCAGGTGTAGCCTCACCAATACCCGATACAGTTGCAGCAGGACCTCCCTGCTTTTGTACTCCATCCCTCTCGCAATGGATGCCAACATTCCATTTGCCTTCCTGATTACCTGCTGCACCTGCAAACTAACTTTTTGGGATTCATGCACAAGGACCCCCAGGTCCCTCTGCACCGCAGCATGTTGTAATTTCTCCCCATTCAAATAATATTCTCCTTTACTGTTTTTTTCCCAAGGTGGATGACCTCACACTTTCCGACATTGTATTCCATCTGCCAAACCTCAGCCCATTCGCTTAACCTATCTAAATCTCTTTGCAGCCTCTCTGTGTCCTCTACACAACCCACTTTGGTGGTAAAAACAGAGAGACAGACTATTATCTGAATGGTGACAGATTAGGAAAAGGGGAGGTGCAAAGAGACCTGGGTGTCATGGTACATCAGTCATTGAAAGTTGGCATGCAGGTATAGCAGGCGGTGAAGAAGGCAAATGGTATGTTGGCCGTCATAGCTAGGGGATTTGAGTATAGGAGCAGGGAGGTCTTGCTGCAGTTGTACAGGGCCTTGGTGAGGCCACACCTGGAGTATTGTGTACAGTTTTGGTCTCCTAACCTGAGGAAGGACATTCTTGCTATTGAGGGAATGCAGCGAAGGTTCACCAGACTGATTCCCGGGATGGCGGGACTGACCTATCAAGAAAGACTGGATCAACTGGGCTTGTATTCACTGGAGTTCAGAAGAATGAGAGGGGACCTCATAGAAACATTTAAAATTCTGACGGGGTTAGACAGGTTAGATGCAGGAAGAATGTTCCCAATGTTGGGGAAGTCCAGAACCAGGGGACACAGTCTAAGGATAAGGGGGAAGCCATTTAGGACCGAGATGAGGAGGAATTTCTTCACCCAGAGAGTGGTGAACCTGTGGAATTCTCTACCACAGAAAGTTGTTGAGGCCAATTCACTAAATATATTCAAAAAGGAGTTAGATGAAGTCCTTACTACTAGGGGAATCAAGGGGTATGGTGAGAAAGCAGGAATGGGGTACTGAAGTTGCATGTTCAGCCATGAACTCATTGAATGGCGGTGCAGGCTAGAAGGGCCGAATGGCCTACTCCTGCACCTATTTTCTATGTTTCTCTATGTTTCTATGTTTCCCACTAATCTTTGTGTCATCTGCAAATTTTATGACACTACACTCTGTTCCCTCTTCCAGGTCATCTATGTATATTGTAAACAGGTGTAGTCCCAGCACCGATCCCTGTGGCACACCACTAACCACCAATTTCCAACCCGAAAAGGACCCATTTATCCCGACTCTCTGCTTTCTATTCACCAGCCAATTCTCTATCCATGCTAATACATTTCCACTGACTCCACGTAACTTTATCTTCTGCAGTAACCTTTTGTGTGGCACCTTATCGAATGCCTTTTGAAAACCTAAATACACCACATCCATCGGTACACCTTTATCCACCATGCTCGTTATATCCTCAAAGAATTCCAGTAAATTAATTAAACATGATTTCCCCTTCATGAATCCATGCTGCGTCTGCTTGATTGCACTATTCCTATCCAGATGTCCTGCTATTTCTTCCTTAATGATAGTTTCAAGCATTTTCCCCACTACCGATGTTAAACTAACCGGCCTATAGTTACCTGCCTTTTGTCAGCCTCCTTTTTTAAACAGAGGCGTTACATTAGCTGCTTTTCAATCCACTGGTACCTCCCCAGAGTCCAGAGAATTTTGGTAGATTATAACGAATGCCTCTGCTCTAACTTCCGCCATCTCTTTTAATACCCTGGGATGCATTTCATCAGGACCAGGGGACTTGTCTACCTTGAGTCCCATTAGCCTGTCCAGCACTACCCCCCTAGTAATAGTGATTATCTCAAGGTCCTCCTTTCCCACATTCCCGTGACCAGCAATGTTTGGCATGGATTTTGTGTCTTCCACTGTGAAGACCGAAGCAAAATAATTGTTTAAGGTCTCAGCCATTTCCACATTTCCCATTATTAAATCCCCCTTCTCACCTTCTAAGGGACTAACATTTACTTTAGTCACTCTCTTCCGTTTTATATGTCGGTGAAAGCTTTTACTATCTGTTTTTATGTTTTGCGCAAATTTACTTTCGTAATCTATCTTTCCTTTCTTTATTGCTTTCTTAGTCATTCTTTGCTGTCGTTTAAAATTTTCCCAATCTTCTAGTTTCCCACTAACCTTGGCCACCTTATACGCATTGGTTTTTAATTTGATACTCTCCTTTATTTCCTTGGTTATCCACGGCTGGTTATCCCTTCTCTTACCGCCCTTCTTTTGCACTGGAATATATTTTTGTTGAGCACTATGAAAGAGCTCCTTAAAAGTCCTCCACTGTTCCTCAATTGTGCCACCGTTTAGTCTGTGTTTCCAGTCTACTTTAGCCAACTCTGCCCTCATCCCACTGTAATCCCCTTTGTTTAAGCATAGTACGCTTGTTTGAGACACAACTTCCTCACCCTCAATCTGTATTACAAATTCAACGATACTGTGATCACTCATTCCGAGAGGATCTTTTACTAGGAGATCGTTTATTATTCCTGTCTCATTACACAGGACCAGATCTAAGATAGCTTGCTCCCTTGTAGGTTCTGTAACATACTGTTCTAAGAAACAATCCCGTATGCATTCTATGAATTACTCCTCCAGGCTACCCCGTGCGATTTGATTTGACCAATCGATATGTAGGTTAAAATCCCCCATGATTACTGCCGTTCCTTTTTCACATGCCTCCATTATTCCCTTGATTATTGCCCGCCCCACCGTGAAGTTATTATTTGGGAGCCTATAAACTACACCCACCAGTGACTTTTTCCCCTTACTATCTCTAATCTCCACCCACAATGATTCAACATTTTGTTCATTAGAGCCAATATCGTCTCTCACAACTGTCCTGATATCATCCTTTATTAACAGAGCTACTCCACTTCCTTTCCCTTCTTGTCTATCTTTCCGAATCGTCAGATACCCCTGTATGTTTAATTCCCAGTCTTGGCCCCCCCTGCAACCACGTTTCTGTAATGGCCACCAAATCATACCCATTTGTAATGATTTGTGCCGTCAACTCATTTACTTTATTTCGAATGCTGCGTGCGTTTAGGTAGAGTGTTTTAATACTAGTTTTTAAACCATGATTTTTAGTTTTGACCCCTCCTGCAACCCCTTTACATTCAGTGGCCTTTTTTGTTTTTTGCCTTGGATTTCTCTGCCCTCCACTTTTACTCATCTCCTTTCTGTCTTTTGCTTTTGTCTCCTTTTTGTTTCCCACTGTCTCCCTGCATTGGTTACCATCCCCCTGTCATATTAGTTTAACTCCTCCCCAACAGCACTAGCAAACACTCCCCCTCGGACATTGGTTCCGGTCCTGCCTAGGTGCAGACCGTCCGGTTTGTATTGGTCCCACCTCTCCCAGAACCGGTTCCAATGCCCCAGGAATTTGAATCCTCGCTGCTGCACCACTGCTCAAGCCACGTATTCATCTGAGCTATCCTGAGATTCCTACTCTGACTAGCACGTGGCACTGGTAGCAATCCTGAGATTACTACTTTTGAGGTCCTACGTTTTAATTTAGCTCCTAGCTCCTTAAATTCGTCTCGTAGGACCTCATCCCTTTTTTTACCTATATCGTTGGTACCAATGTGCACCACGACAACTGGCTGTTCACCCTCCCTTTTCAGAATGTCCTGCACCGCTCCGAGGCATCCTTGACCCTTGCACCAGGGAGGCAACATACCATCCTGGAATCTCAGTTGCGGCCGCAGAAACGCCTATCTATTCCCCTTACAATCGAATCCCCTATCACTATCGCTCTCCCACTCTTTTTCCTTCCCTCCTGTGCAGCAGAGCCAGCCACGGTGCCATGAACTTGGCTGCTGCTGCCCTCCCCTGATGAGTCATCCCCCTCAACAGTACTCAAAACAGTGTATCTGTTTTGCAGGGGGATGACTGCTGGGGACCCCTGCACTACCTTCCTTGCACTGCTCTTCCTGCTTGTCTTCCATTCCCTAGCTGGCTGTGGACCCTTCACCTGCGGTAAGACCAACACACTAAACGTGCTATTCACGTCATTCTCAGCATCGTGGATGCTCCAGAGTGAATCCACCCTCAGCTCCAATTCCGCAACGCGATCTGTCAGGAGCTAGAGGCAGATACACTTCCCGCACACGTAGTCATCAGGGACACCGGAAGTGACCCTGAGTTCCCACATGGTACAGGAGGAGCATAACACCCAACCGAGCTCTCCTGTCATGAATTAACCCTTAGATACACTTAAATTGGCCACAACAAAGCTAAAGTTTACTCACTGTTATAGAAGAGAAAAAAGAAAAATCGTGACGTCAATTGGCATGCAACGCTGAACTGACTTACGATGTGGGATTTTGGACATTGCCACACTTAATAACGGCCTTCTCTAAACCACGCACGGAATAACGTGCATGCAGCAGTACAGCGGAGCCTCTGCCAGCGCTTCTGAAAGGGACACACATAGCTTTCGGGTAAGTTTAGATTTTTTTTTGGTCTGGTTTCTTTACATTTTATTGGAGTAGTGGCTTGGTGCAATACATTTTAAAAAGTTATAAAAGTGTGCAGGGAGTCCTGGGGGCTCTAGTTGCGGTCCCTCTTGAGCTGCAACATCACGTGGAGATGGAGCAGAGGCAGTAACACAGACAAGCTGCTCACAGAGGGAGGAGGAGGAAGAAGAGGATAAAACAGAAGAGGAGGAAGCAGGAGGAAGGAGGCAACCCAGATAGCCCCTTTATGGCTGGCATATCCGGGATGGAATCATCCGCCTGCGGTACCAGTGACTATGACCCCAATTCCCCTTTCACCATTTGTCCCAATCCTAACTTTGCCTCTATTGCTGATTATCATAGCATCCTCTTGGCCACAATGCTGAAGTAAAAGCCACCACAAAGCAAACTTTCCAAACCAACTTTATCCATATATTCATCCAATATGACATCAAGACATTAACTCATCACACGTGCATTCCCTTAGTCACTGTCTTGCATGTACCTTTGTCTATCCTCGTGCTGTTAGTCAGTGCTACCCCAGTGGCTGTAGCATGGTAGCATTGCTGACTTGAAGATGGGGACACTGCAGATGGCCTTGCAGGATGATCTCGAGGAGCTGGTGGTTGGGAGTGTGAATTCACGTGACAGTGTTTCTTCTTCGTCACTCTCCTCTCCCTCTTCGAGTTGACCCACTGGCTAGGCAGGCTGGATTTCTTGGGTGTCTGAAATGAAGAAGGCACAAGGGTAAGGTTGTGGTGAGGGCAGTGAGGTAAAGCAAGAGGTGCATCCTTACACCATGTACAGCTTGTAAATCAGAAGATATTTTAGGATGAGAGGGAAGTGGGATTTGAGAAGGAGGATACTGGCATCTTGTATTTGTTGTGTTCTTAACACAGATGAGGCTGCACACAGGGAGATTAAAGTAACAGTGACCTCAGTTTTTAATAAGACACTCCAGAGTGAGGAAAGGGCCTTAGGGGGCCGGTTTATATACAGTGCTCCCAAGGGATGCTGGGATCCCTTGCGACTTCAGGGGATGAGCTCCCTGGTGGCAGAACATGGGAGTGCATGCTTTGCAGATACAGAACATCACTCGCCCCCCAAAGTCAAAGTGAAAACTATTTACAAGGTGAGGCGGTCGGGAGCCTTTCTTTCCCAGGTGGACAGCCTCGGTACAAATGTCTGATCTGGTGTGTTGGCTGTGCCCTCGCTGGGCTGGCGTGTTGTTGGTCCTGCAGGGCTGCTAGGTGAGCCTGGCCTTGCTGGGCTGTTGAGCGTGATGGGTTCGATTTCCTGGTTCGCCGTGGTGTCGTTGATCCTTTGGGTGTGTGTTGTGGGCTCGAAAAAGGTGGTGTCTGCTTGGGTTGTTCAGGGCAGTCTGTGAACCGCAGTGTTGTTTGGTCCAGGTGCTTTCTGCAAATTTATCCATTGTCTAGTTTGACTATAAACACCCTACTCCCTTCTTTAGCTATCACCGTGCCCACGATCCACTTGGGACGATGACCATAGTTTAGCACATACACAGGGTCATTAAGATCAATTTCCCGTGACATAGTGGTGCGACCATCGTTTACATTTTGTTGCTGCCGCATGCTCTTTACCTGATCATGCAGGTTGGGGTGAACCAGCTAGAGTCTGGTTTTAAGTGTCCTTTTCATGAGTCGCTCAGCCGGGGGCACCCCTGTGAGCGAGTGGGGTCTCCTGCCGTAACTGACCAGTACTCGGGACAGGCGAGTTTGGAGTGAGCCTTCTGTGACTCGTTTAAGGCTGTGTTTGATGGTTTGTATTGCCCGTTCTGCCTGCCCATTGGAGGCTGGTTTAAACGGGGCGAGGTGACATTTTTGATCCCATTGCGGGTCATGAATTCTTTAAATTCGGCACAGGTGAAACATGGCCCGTTGTCACTGACCAGTATGTCAGGCAGGCCGTGGGTGGCAAACATGGCCCTCAGGCTTTCAATGGTGGCGGTGGCGGTGCTTCCTGACATTATTTCACATTCAATCCATTTTGAAAAAGCATCCACCACCACTAGGAACATTTTACCGAGAAATGGGCCTGCATAGTCGACATGGATCCTCGACCATGGTCTGGAGGACCAGGACCACAAATTTAGTGGTGCCTCTCTGGACGCGTTACTCAACTGAGCACATACGCTGCATTGCTGTACACAGGACTCTAAGTCAGAGTTGATAGCGGGCCACCACACTTGGGATTTGGCTATCGCTTTCATCATTACTATACCTGGGTATGTGCTGTGGAGATCCAAGATGAACGTCTCCCTGCCCTTTTTTGGTAGCACTACGCGGTTACCCCACAACAGGTAGTCTGCCTGAATGGACAGCTCGTCCTTTCGCTGCTGGAACGGCTGGATTGGCTCTTGGATTTCAACGGGGATGCTGGCCCAGCTCCCATGCAGTTGACAGTTTTTTACTAGGGACAGCAGAGGATCTTGGCTGGTCCAAGTCCTAATCTGGCGGGGCGTGACAGGTGATTTATCATTTTCAAACGCTTCCATGACCATCAACCAGTCTGCGAGCTGCGCCACCATCAACAAGTTTGCAGGCTGCTCCATTCCCACCCCCGTGGTGGGCAATGGTAGCCGACTGAGAACATCCGCACAGTTCTCGGCGCCTGGCCTGTAGCAGATGGTATAGTTATAGGCTGATAGCGCGAGTGCCCATCTATGTATGCGGGCTGAGACATTAGTATTTTTCCCCTTGTTTTCAGCGAACAGGGATGTGAGGGGCTTGTGATTGATTTCCAGCTCAAATTTGAGGCCAAACAGGTACTGATGCATTTTCTTTACCCCGAACACACACGCTAATGCCTCTTTCACAATCATACTGTAGGCCCTCTCAGCCTGAGACAAGCTCCTGGAAGCATTGGCGACAGGTTGCAACTTCCCCGCAACGTTAGCTTGTTGTAATACACACCCGACTCCGTACGACGACGCGTCACATGCTAGCACAAGTCTTTTACACGGGTTATGCAATACAAGCAGCTTATTGGAGCATAAAATGTTTCTGGCTTTCTCAAAAACAATTACTTGTTTTTTTCCCCAAACTCAGTTCTCACCTTTGCACAATAACACATGTAGGGTCTTAAGCCCAGTAGGAAGTTACCAAAATAGTTGAGGAGTCCCAGGAACGACCGCAGCTCTGTGATGTTCTGAGGCCTGGGCGTGTTCCTGATAGCCTCAGTCTTGGCGTCTGTGGGCCGAATGCCGTCCGCCGCGATCTTTCTCCCTAAAAACTCCACTTCTGTTGCCATGAAGACGCATTTCGACCTCTTCAGCCGCAGCCCTACGCAATCCAGTCGCTGGAGGACCTCCTCCAGGTTTTGTAGGTGCTCAGCGGTGTCCCGACCTGTGACCAATATGTCGTCCTGAAAGACCACCGTGTGTGGTACCTTCTTGAGTAGGCTCTCCATGTTTTTCTGGAAGATCCCTGCAGCCGACCGAATTCCAAACGGGCATCTGTTGTAGATGAACAATCTCTTGTGCGTGTTGATGCAGGTGAGGCCCTTTGAAAACTCCTCCAGCTCCTGCGTCATGTAGGCCAAAGTCAGGTCGAGCTTGGTGAACGTCTTGCCTCCTGCCAGATAGGTCATCTGCCTTCGGTAGCGGGTATTGGTCCTGCAGCGAGAAATGATTAATAGTTACTTTATAATCGCCACAGATCCTGACCGTGCCATCACTTTTGAGTACTGGAACAATTGGGCTGGTCCACTCGCTGAATTCCACTGGGGAGATGATGCCCTTGCATTGCAGCCTGTCCAGCTCGATTTCCACTCTTTCCCTCATCATGTGAGGTACCGCTCGCGCCTTGTGGTGAATGGGTCGTGCCTCATGGACCAAATGGATCCGCACCTGAACACAAAAAGTTTCCAATGCCAGGCTCAAAAAGGGAAGGAAATGTGTTAAGAACCTGGGTACATGAGGCCTCATCGATATGTGATAGCGCTCGGATGTCATCCCAGTTCCAGCAGATTTTGCCCAGCCAGCTCCTTCCAAGCAGTGTGGGGCCATCGCCCAGGACAATCCAGAGTGGCAGTTCGTGCACCATGCCCTCGTAGGTGACCTTGACCATGGCGCTGTCCAGGACAGTGATAAGCTCTTTGGTGTACGTTCTCAGTTTCATGTGGATGGGGCTCAGGGCTGGTCTGAATGCCTTGTTGCACCACAGTCTCTCAAACATCTTTTTACTCATGATGGATTGGCTCGCGCCAGTGTCCAGTTCCATGGCTATTGGTAAGCCATTCAATTTCACGTTTAGCATTATAGGTGGACATTTCGTCGAAAATGTGTGCACCCCGTGTACTTCAGCATCTGCTTCCTCTCTCTGAGGCTTGAAATTGCTTTGATCAGTCATGGACCGATCTTCCTCTTCCACTTGGTGGTTAACAGGTTTTACAGAGCTTGCAGCTCGTTTGCAAGCTCGTTGGAGGTGCCCCATTGTTCCACAGCTCTTGCAAACATACCCTTTGAAGTGGCATGAATAGGCTGAATGGAAGCCTCCACAACGCCAACAAGGTGTGAATTGCTTTGCATTCATCCTTTGTTAGGGACTCTGAGTCATCTGGGTCACCTGAGGCCTTCTGGCAGTTGCAGACTCGTAGGTTCTGCCCTGAACATTTCTGCTCGCAAACACAGGTCCAGTTAATTTATGAACATTGCTAGCACTTGTATGCTGAGAGATTTGTTTGGTGTTATCACTGGTGGACATAAACGCCTGTGCTATCGCAATGGCCTTACTGAGGGTCGGTGTCTCTACAGTCAAAAGTTTTCGTAGGATGGTCTCATGGCCAATGCCCAATACAAAAAAGTCTCTGAGCATTTGCTCCAGGTAGCCATCAAACTCACATTGTCCTGCAAGTTGCCTTAGCTCGGTGACATAGCTCGCCACTTCCTGACCTTCAGATCGCTGGCACGTGTAGAACCGATACCTCACCATCAGCACGCTCTCCCTCGGGTTAAGATGCTCCTGAACCAGTGTACAAAGCTCCTCATACGACTTATCTGTGGGTTTCACTGCAGCCAGAAGATTCTTCATGAGGCTGTAGGTCGGTGCCCCGCAGACTGTGAGGAAGATCGCTCTCCTTTTTGCAGCGCTTCCTTCTTCGTCCAGCTCGTTGGCTACAAAGTACTAGTCTAGCCGTTCGACATAAGCTTCCCAGTCCTCAGCCTCCGAGAACTTCTCCAGGATGCCCACAGTTTGCTGCATCTTTGCGTTGGATTCGTATTCTCGTCGCCAGTTGTTGTGTTCCTAACACAGATGAGCCTGCACATAGGGAGGTTAAAGTAACAGTGACCTCAGTCTTTATTAAGACACTCCAGAGTGAGGAACAGGCCTTAGGGTCCGGTTTATATACAGCGCTCCCAAAGGATGCTGGGATCCCTTGGGACTTCAGGGGATGAGCTCCTTGGTGGCGGAACATGGGCGAGCATGCTTTACAGATACACAACAGTATTTTTTCAGCCCTGCCGCTGGCCAAAGGCTCAGCCCTGCTCCTGCCAGGAATGGCCAGCACCGTCCCCTCCAAGGGAGTTAGGTGAAGCTAGATATGGGAAGCGTGCCTCGTGTTTGGTAGAGATTATTAGTAGGTGAGTGATGGTATGGGGTTGTGGTTAGAGCATTGTGCAGTGGTGCAGTTGGTAAGAGACGGCTTTTGAAGATGCATTCACTGACCTTGACCACTCATCTGAGGTCATGAAATTTCTTTGGGCACTGGAGCCAGGTCCTGAGGGATGAAACTTCTGGCAGTCTCGGCGATCTGGTCCCACATCCTTCTTTATGGAGGCCTCCTGCCTTCTGTGAGTAGAGGATCTCTCTTCCAGTGTTGACCCCTTGCACAAATCTGGAGTGCTGCATCCAAGACTTTGGGTGGTCTTTCTCTGGCCTGTTGAGACATTTATGATAGTGCTGATGTGTTTTTGTTCAGCAGAAAGCAGCTCACCTTTAAGAGGTGCAGACTACCTAATGCTGAAGCAATTTTATTTTTTATCTGCAGCAGGCAGCACAGCTTTAAGAGCTGCAGACTGCTTTTTAGAGGAGCAGACCTGCTTTAAGAACTTTGGTTCCCTGCTGAGTGCACAGCCTATCAGCAGCACGTTCATGATAATTAGTATGAAATTGACATGCTGGCTGAGCTTTTTGAATGGGCGTTGGCATATTTCCCATAACAGTGTCATGTCCTTTTTTTGTCCCAATCGAATTTCCCAGCCCCGGCTTTAAATAAAACCTGGCTTATGAGTAGCAAAAGCTTCCCCTTTACTAAGGCCACCCACCTGGCTATAATCTTCTGATAATTTATCCTCTTTCAATAACCTCACCTCTCACCTTTCCTTTAAGGTCGTCATTGTCTCTTTTAAAGTCCCACAAAGCCCCATTCCCAATTTCTAATGAGATGTTCTCCTTCCTTTCCTTTCTCAAACTCTGTACTGAGCTATTCCACATCTTCAGTGATTTCAATATAATATCAGTCACTGACCTGTTCTCTCTAAACATTACTATATAAACTTGCCTACCCATACTCACAACCTCGATCTCACCATCCCCGTAGCCTCTCAACTCCCGTGGTATCTATCACAGACAAGGCCATCTCCTATCACTTCCTTGTAACCCTCAACATCCCCTACCCTCTTACAACCTCACTTCCTTCTGTGTCTGTCCCTGGTAAAAAAAAAACTCTCCTCCAATTCACTTAGAGTTGCACTTTCTAAGTTCTAATTGCCTAGCTTTTAGCTCTCCATTTGCCACAACACTTCTGCTTGTGACTTCCCTCATGCCCATCTTTGATGCCCTTGTCTCCTGTTTCCCACCCTGGACAACACCTCTGGAATGGCCCTTATCTTTGCTTCTCAAATCCAAGAGGCGCAGTCTTGAGTGTATCTAGTTTAGCCATCAATTGCCAGATTTGACTCGACTTCACCAAGCACTATCAGGCAGCACTCTCCTCTGCTAAAACCATGCACAATACCAGAAACATCCTGAAGACCAAAGATAAACTCTGGCTTCTTTTCCTCTCTACCAATCGTCCTTGAATCTGATTCTATTGCCTCCTCCATCCTCACCTCCAACATTGTGCGAGGAGCTTATGGACTTGTTTCATCACTAAAATTTAGACAATCTGTTCAGCTGCTTTTGCTGCTTCCCCTATTCCCCTTATCAACTTAAACCAAGCCTCCCATTATTCTTTCTCCTGTCCTAGCCCTGAACCCACATCTTTGCTCAGTTTTCCTCCTATCTCCCCTCATGCTCCCTCCAATCTTATCCTGTCCATGAGACTTGTACTCCAGAACTAGCTGTGCCTCTAGCCAAGTTGTTCCATAGAATCATAGAATCATCATAGAATCATAGAAATTTACAGCACAAAGGAGGCCATTTGGCCCATCGTATCCGTGTCGACCGACAAAGAGCTATCCCGCTCTTGGTCCATAGCCGTGTAGGTTACAGCACCTCAAGTGCATACCCAAGTACTATTAAATGCTATGAGTGTTTCTGCCTCTACCAGCATTTCAGTCAGTGAGTTCCAGACCCCCACCACCCACTGGGTGACAAAGATTCTCCTCAAATCCCCTCTAAACCTCCTACCACTTGCTTTAAACCTGGTTATTGTCCCCCTGTGCTCAGGGGAATATGTCCTACCCATCCACTCTATCTAGGCCCCTCATAATTTTATGCACCTCAATTCGGTCTCCCCTCAGCCTCCTCTGTTCCAAAGAAAACAAACCCAGCCTATCCAATCTTTCCTCATAGCTAAAATTCTCCAGTCCAGACAACATCCTCGTAAATCTCTTCTGTACCCTCTCTAGTGCAATCACATCTTTCCTTTAATGTGGTGACCAGAACGCCATGCAGTACACTAGTTGTGGCCTTCCTAGTGTTTTATACAGTTCAAGCATAACCCCCCTGCTCTTGTATTCTATGCATCGGCTAATAAAAGCAAGTATCCCGTATTCCTGCTTAACCACCTTATCTACCAGTCCTGTTAATTTCAGGGATCTGTGGACATGCACTCCAAGATCCCTCTGTTCCTGTACACTTCTCAGTGTCCTACCATTTATTGTGTATTTCCTTACCTTATTAGCCCTCCCCAAATGCATTATCTCTTACTCTCTGGATTGAATTCCATTTGCCACTGTTCTGCCAACCTTACCAGTCCATTGATATCCTCCTGCAGTCTACAAATGTCTTCTTCATTATCAACCACACAGCTAATTTTTGTATCATCTGCAAACTTCTTAAACAGACCCCCTACATTCAAGTCTAAATCATTGATATATACCTCAAAAAGCAGGGACCTCGTACTGAGGCTGCGGAACCCCACTGGAAATAGCCTGACAGTCACAAAAACACCTATCGGCCATTACTCTTTGCTTCCTGCCTCTGAGCCAATTTTGGATCCAACATGCCACTTTGCCTTGGGTCCCATGGGCTTTTACTTTCGTGACTAGTCTGCCATGTGGGACCTTAACAAAGGCCTTGCTAAAATCCACATACACTACATCAGGAGGTGGTACTCAGTAAGATAATGGGACTAAAGGCAGATAAATCCCCTGGGCCTGATGGCTTGCATCCTAGGGTCTTAAGAGAAGTAGCAGCAGGGATTGTGGATGCCTTGGTTGTAATGTACCAAAATTCCCTGGATTCTGGGGAGCTCCCAGCAGATTGGAAAACTGCAAATGTATCGCCCATATTTAAAAAAGAGGCAGATAAAAAGCAGGAAACGATAGACCACTTAGCCTAACATCTGTGGTTGGGAAAATGTTGGAGTCCATTATTAAAGAAGCAGTAGCAGGACATTTGGAAAAGCATAATTCGGTCAGGCAGAGTCAGCATGGATTTATGAAGGGGAAGTCATGTTTGACAAATTTGCTGGAGTTCTTTGAGGATGTAACGAACAGGGTGGATAAAGGGGAACCAGTGGATGTGGTGTATTTGGACTTCCAGAAGGCATTTGACAAGGTGCCACATAAAAGGTTTCTGCACAAGATAAAAGTTCATGGGGTTGGGGATAATATATTAGCATGGATAGAGGATTGGCTAACTAACAGAGAACAGAGAGTCGGGATAAATGGCTCATTCTCTGGTTGGCAATCAGTAACTAGTGGGGTGCCGCAGGGATCAGTGCTGGGACCCCAATTATTTACAATCTATATTAATGACTTGGAAGAAGGGACTGAGTGTAACGTAGCCAAGTTTGCTGATGATACAACGATGGGAGGAAAAGCAATGTGTGAGGAGGACATAAAAAATCTGCAAAAGGACATAGACAGGCTAGATGAGTGGGCAAAAATTTGGCAGATGGAGTATAATGTTGGAAAGTGTGAGGTCATGCACTTTGGCAGAAAAAAATCAAAGAGCAAGTTATTATTTAAATGGAGAAAGATTGCAAAGTGCTGCAGTACAGCGGGACCTGGGGGTACTTGTGCATGAAACACAAAAGGATAATACGCAGGTACAGCAAGTGATCAGGAAGGCCAATGGTATCTTGGCCTTTATTGTAAAGGGGATGGAGTATAAAAGCAGGGAAGTCTTGTTACAGCTATACAAGCTGTGAGGCCACTCCTGGAATACTGCGTGCACTTTTGGCTTCCATATTTACGAAAGTATATACTTGCTTTGGAGGCAGTTCAGAGAAGGTTCCCTAGGTTGATTCTGGGGATGAGGGGGTTGACTTATGAGGAAAGGTTGAGGAGGTTGGGCCTCTACTCATTGGAATTCCGAAGAATGAGAGGTGATCTTATCGAAATGTATAAGATTATGAGGGGGCTTGACAAGGTGGATGCAGAGAGGATGTTTCCACTATGGGGAAGACTAGAACTCGAGGGCATGATCTTAGAATAAGGGGCCGCCCATTTAAAACAGAGATGAGGAGAAATTTCTTCTCTCAGAGGGTTGTAAATCTGTGGAATTCGCTGCCTCAGAGAAGCTGGGACATTGAATAAATTTAAGACAGAAATAGACAGTTTCTTAAATGATAAGGGGATAAGGGGTTATGGGAAGCGGGAGGAGAAGTGGAGCTGAGTCCAGGATCAGATCAGCCATGATCTTATTGAATGGCAGATTAGGCTCGAGGGGCCATATGGACTACTCCTGTTCCTATTTCTTATGTTCTTATGTTCTTATCAAATGCACTACCCTCATTGACCCTCCTTGTTACATCCTCAAAAAATTCAATCAAGTTAGTCAGACATGACCTTCCCTTAATAAATTCATGCTGACTGTCCTTGATTAATCTGTGTGTTTCTAAATGAAGATTTATCCTATCCCTCAGAATTTTTTCCTATAATCTTCCCACCATCGAGGTTAGGAAGACTGGCCTGTAATTACTCGGTCTGCGACTGAATGGCTTGCAAGGCCACACAAATATATTACTGTGATTTTAACAAAGAAATTCTCTGAGGTTATTTTTATTCTTTTATATGAAATGCTTGGCCTTGGCTACGGTTGTATCAAAAGGGTTTTTGTATTTAGTTTTGAATCTGGGGCGCTTGAGCCTGAAAATGGCCCTATTCATACCACTGACATTTTTCAGAGCCAACAAAGGGAGAGGGGAGGGGAAGATATAGCCAGTTCAGAACTGCATGTTTGCTTTAAATGCACAATGAGTCAGTAGGTTTATGCAGCATCTAGTCAAGTGCTAAATTGTGCAGGCCAGGAATTTCCAAGTTTTGATCGCTAGTCTGTGCTGTGTTGGATGATCTTAGCTAAGAGGCGACTGAAGAGTATAATTAGCCTTGAGTTAGAGAGGGGAAAATTGGCCAAATGTTACACTTGTGATCACTTTCAGGTGCCCCTCCCCAATCACCCCCCCCAAGTTGGAAACTGCAGCTATGTGGACATTAGTTGGTGTCCGAAGCAGGTCTGTCTGTAATCGAGAGTTCGTAGAAGGACATGATCGGGGCCCAGAAGAGGCGAGGGCCCAGGGTCAGTACGGGCCAGCCCACGCTACAATATGTGCACGCTCTAGGTCCGTGCAGCAGAGCTGGTTTCCAATCGTCTTGGTTAACTGTTGCCACTGGATCAAGACCTAGCTCTGTCAAGCCCGTGTGGTGGCTGGTGTGCAATGGCCACCACACGTTAAAAAAATCCACGCACAGGCATCTTCCACCTTTCAAGATGTAGTTCTGGACCTGGAATATTAGGTCCTTCATTGAAGCATTTATGAACTCATCCCTTTTTGGCGTGAAAGCAAATCGTCCTCGTTTCAAGGGACTGCCTATGTTGATGACTTGGTCTATCTCTTTCACCCTTTTTAAATAACGGTACAATGTTGGCAGTCCTCCAGTCCTTCAGCACCACACCTGTAGCCAGAGAGGATTGGAAAATGATGGTCAGAAGCTCTGCTATTTCCTCTCTTGCTTCTCTTAACAGCCTGGGATACCTTTCATCCGGGCCTGGGGATTTATCCACTTTCAAAGCTACTAAACCCCTTAATACTTCCTCTCTCACGATGTTTATTTCAGCTAATATTTCAGACGCCTCCTCCCTGATTGCAATGCCTGCATCGTCCCTCTCTTCTGTGAAAACAGACGCAAAGTTTTCATTAAGAACCATACCCACGTCTTCCACCTCCACACACAGGTTACCTTTATGGTCCCTAATAGGTCCTACTCTTCCTTTAGTTATCCTCTTGCTCTTAATGTATTCAGAAAATATCTTAGGGTTTTCCTTGATTTTACTTGCCAAGAATTTTTCATGCCCTCTCTTTGCTTTCCTAATTTCCTTTTTAATTTAACCCCTGCACTTTCTATACTCCTCTAGGGTCTCTGCCGTATTGAGCCCTTGGTATCTGTCATAAGCCTCCCCTTTTTTTCTTTATACTACCCTGTATGCCCAGGGAGTTCTAGATTTGTTAGTCCCACCCTTTTTCTTTAAGGGAACATACTTGCTCTGAACCCTCATTATCTCCTCCTTGAATGCCTCCCACTTTGGTTAAATCACATCACAGCTTAGTAAAATGAGCTTTTTCCCAATTGAGAACGTTTATTCCTGGTCTATCTTTGTCCGTTTCCATAACTACCCTAAATCTAACTGAATTATGATCACTAACACCAAAATGCTCTTCCACTGATATCCCTTCCACATGCCCAGCTTCATTCTCTAAAACTAAGTCTAGAATCACCCTGTCTCTTGTTGGGCTTGCTCTGTTCTCCTAAAACAATTCTCCTGAATGCATTTTAAGAATTCTGCTCCCTCTATACCTTTCACTCTAATTTTATCCCAGTTAATATTAGGGTAGTTGAAATCCCCTACTATTACTGCCCTATTGTTTTTGCACTGCTCAGAAATTTGCCTACATATTTGCTCTTCTATCTCCCTCTGACTGTTTGAAGGTGTTTGGTCCCAGCAATGTGATTGCCCCTTTTTTGTTCTTTAGTTCAACCCATTTGATCTCATTTGATGATCCTTCTAACATATAATCTCTCCTCACAGCTGTAATTGTTACTTTAATCCATATTGCGACCCCCTCCTTTTTTATCCCCCTCTCTATCTCGTCTGAAAACCCTGTTGAGCTGCCATTCCTGCCCTTCTTTCAGCCATGACTTAGTAATAGCTACAATATCATACTCCCACATGCCTACCTGTGCCCTCAGCTCATCTGCCTTATTCCCTAGATGCCTTGCATTGAAGTATATACCATTTAGCACTGCCAAACTCCCTTGTTGTCTATTTTCTAGCCTTTGTTTCCTCTGCCTTCCAAACTTGCTTACTGATTTTCTGCCATCCATCTCCAACTTTTCTTCTCTTCCTTATGAATCTACTCTCAGGTTTCCATCCCCCTGCCAAGCTAGTTTAAACCCTCCCTAACAGCACTAACAAAATCCCCCATGAGGATATTGGTCCCGGCCCTGTTGAGAAGCAACCCATCTGGCTTGTACAGGTCCCACATCCCCCCAAAACAGCCCCAATGCCTCAGAAATCTAAAACCCTCACTCCTGCACCATGTCTCCAGCCAAGCATTCATCTGCTCTATCCTCCTGTTTTTGTACTAACTAGCACATGGCACCATGTGCAATCCGGAGATTACTACCTTTGAGGTCCTGCTTTTTAATCTCTTTCCTAACTCCCTAAAATCTGCATGCAGGACCTCATCCCTCTTTTTACCTATGCCATTGGTGCCAATAGAGACCACAACCTCTGGCTGTTCACCGTCCCCCTTCAGAATGTCCTGCAGCTCAAGGGATATCCTTGACCCTGGCACCAGGGAGGCAACATATCCTGGAGTCACATCTGCTGGCACAGAAGCGCCTGTCTATTCCCCTAACTATCGGATTCCCTATCACTATTGCTCTTTGTTAGATCTCTTAATTTCCAATGAAATACGAACTCCGATTGTAGTTTTAACATCTTTATTTTTGGCAGACAGCAGTAACAAGTTCTTGGCTTTAAGCCAGGTCTTTGTCCTTCTGGGACCACATGGCCAAAATGGCTGTACTTATACCTGGATCAATTTACAGAAAATAACTCGCCTTCTTTGACCTTATTGGCTCAATTAATAGTCTTTTTACCTTTTAATTGGCTCGCTACCCAAGGTCCTAAAATGTCAAGTTGATTGATGACTTAATGCAACATGCTGAACTGCACTTTGTCATTGGAGTCTGTGTTTTCTCAACTTGTCTAAATGCAGCCTGTTTGAATTCTCCATCAATCCCCCCTTTGATTCTTTCACAAACTGAATCATAAAACATCAGGTATCGCTGGTTAAACATTCTACAAAATAATTTCAGACATGTTAATAGAGTTTCCTTCTAAAATTTGTTGATGTGTTTTGCCACATGTCCGGACTAGTAGCTTCCATACAAATTTACACCAACCCGAGTTCCATCGTGGTCACAATGGAAGTCTGGTTTTAGTAGGTTAATTAATGTTATTCCAATTTAATCCAAATCAATATCTTAGTTCAACCAGTAAACAACCTTCCCTTAAGCATAACATACTCCTGTGCCACGTACAGATGGTCTGCTGGGACCTGCAAGGTGTCTCACCTGCGGGACAGCAGCTACAGCCACCTGGTCGCAACAACATTTAATCAACATAAACAAACAATATAAAAGTAAAACAATTACAACAAATAGAATTAAATCTTCCACCAATGAAGTTCCTATTGAACCTAGCCATTCAGTGGCTCCACTCCACAAAGTGAATGATGGGGGTTGCTTAAGTTTTTCTACCTCCTTTTGGATATGCTCCGCTAAGTGGGTAATTTCTTCGGAGCTATCTGGGATATATGTGCAACACTCAGTTCCGAGTAGGGTGCATGTACCTCCCTTTTCAGCCAGGATGTAATCAAGGGCCAGTCTATTCTGTAGGGCTACTGTGCGGATTGCTACCATTTATGCATTGATTTTAACTAGGGCCTCTGAGGTATCATTGGCTACCCGTTCCACAACGGATGCCACGTTAATGGATTCCCTTGCCAGTCTGGCGGTCCCATACCTGGGGATCAGAATGGCAAAGAACCTCTCCGTTTCTGTGATAGCTCTCTTAGGACGGTGTAAATGTTCCGACAGTGACTTTATATGATACATATAAGGCACAAGTAGGCTAAATAGCAGGATCCCATCCAATTCTGGGGCAGCCAAGGGTAGGCCTTGAGGCCACATTCCAAATAGGTGCCATTATATGCAGTGAATGTTAGCTGTTTCTTTGTCAGCAACACTCCGGGGCCTGTCCAGGCTTTTCCATCTGTTTTATTCAGAATCCCCGTTACGTTAAAAATTCCCACATCGGCCCAGTTTGGACGGTTCCGTGGCTTGATTATATTATAATTCCGGGAGCAGTTACTATACCCCATATTTTGGCCTCCTTTGATGTTTCTAATCAGACAGACCGATTCCCCCGGTCTTCCTATTCCCGTTGTATTAGTGATAACAAAAAATGGGGGCCGTTTGGAATTATTGTAGCACGGTTGGTATCCCCCTTCAAAGGTAGTCAGATTGTAACCTGCTGACTTCCATTTACGTGCCCAGTTTTCCGTATCCTGAAACGCATTACCTGTTTTGTTTTGATTAATTATCCACTCAGCCATTTCCGAGATATTCAAGGGAACTGGCCTCAAGGGAATCCCTCCCTTTGAGTGAAGAGGAATATGCGCACACACCCAGCAACTAGAAATGTTACCTTGTTTAGCATAAATGTATGACATATATAAAAAGGTATTTACATGTAATTCCCTTGCTACCCTACTATTTCCCTTTGGTGCAGAGGGTCGGCTAGTAAGAAGTAGGCCTATGCCTAGAATACCTACAATCAATAATACAGTAAATTTATACATTTTCGCAAAAAGTAATTGTCCTTATTAGATTTCAGCTTCAGTTATGGGTGCTCGTTTAACGTGTGAAGTGTGGATCCAGGCTTTCTTTCCTTGGACTTTAACAGCTGCCTGGGTGGTCAATAACAATTGATAAGGTCCCTCCCACTTGGCACCCAAAGGTTCTTTATGCAACTTTTTCACATACACACAGACTCCCGGGATGATGTCGTGTCCTTCTTTGGGTGGATTACCCCAAGCTGCCGATACCTGTTGGGAAACAGAACTAATAGCATTGGTTAAGTTCTAACAGTATGATAACAAAGTGTCACTCATTAAGTGAACATCAGGTTTCCGTAAATCGATAGTTCCTGGCAGCGACATGGGTCTTCCTGTTATAATTTCAAATGGGCTTAGACCTGTAGTTCTGTTCGGGGTTGCCCTAATGCGACATAGCACTATTGGTAGTGCCTCGGGCCATGGTGTTCCTTCTTGGTGATATTTGGCAAGCCATTGTTTCAAAGTTTGATTCATTCGTTCAACTTGTTCTGATGATTGTGGATGATAAGGACAGTGTAAATCCCACGTAATGTTCAGTAACCTACAGACTTCTTGGCAGACAGCACCTGTGAAGTGTGTTCCCTAATCTGAGTCAATGCTACTCGGGACTCCCCATCGGGGAATGTAATCCTTACACAAGACCTTTGCAATGTGATTGGCTGTGGCTCTTTTAGTTGGGACAGCCTCTACCCATCTAGAGAATCTGTCGACCATGACAAGAATGTTAGTGTACCCTTGGCATGAAGGAAGAGATATATAATCAACCTGCAGATGCTGGAATGGTCCGACAGGGGCAGGGGGCCTCAGTTGGAGCATTACCATGATGGGTCCAAAATTATTTTTCTGGCAGACCACACAGCGGTCTGTTACCAGCTGGGCATGTTTTTTAAATCCCTGACCCCACCAGCTTTTCTGGAACCGTGCCGTCATCTGTTGTGAGGCCAAGTGTCCCCACGTGTGGATCTGTTGGGCTAAAAAAGGCATAAGCGCTTGTGGCGCGACTGGCTTGTCGGTAACTCTTTGTCTCCAGACACCATCTTCGCATAGCTTAATTCCTGCCTCAATCCATGTCCATTTTTCCTCTCGGGAGCACTCGCCTTGCATTGTTTGAAGGTCTCGTGTCAGAGTCCTGAGTGCTTTCAATCTGCACATCTGTGTTGGTTCTTCTGGAGGAACGCCCTGTGAGGCGGCATCTTTAGCTGCCTGGTCAGCTAGGGCATTTCCCTGTGCTTCTGTGGTATTTTCCTTGGTATGGGCCTTACACTTCAGGATGGACACTTCCTGAGGTAATTGTATGGCCTCCAGTAAGTCTCGGACTTCTTTTCCATTTCGGATAGGTGTACCAGCAGCAGTGAGGAATCCTCTTTTCCGCCATAACATACCAAAGTCGTGAGCGACTCCAAAAGCATAACACAAATCTGTGTAGACATTAGCTGTCTGTCCTTTTGCTATTCAACATGCTTCTGACAGGGCCCGTAACTCAGCCTGTTGTGCTGACGTTCCTGAGGGTAAACATCCTTTTGCCACTACATCATATAAGGTTGTAACTGCCCATCCTGCTTTTCTGGTACCATTGTCAACAAAGGAGGAACCATCTGTAAACAGGATGAGGTCTGGGTTGTGCAGAGGCTCCTCTGCTGCTAAGGCTGTTTCTTCTGTTTCTTTTAAAATCTCCACGCAGTCATGCTCTTCACATTCTCCCCCCTCTTGCTCCCTCGATTCTGACATCGGGAGCATAGTTGCGGGATTAACCGGGCTGGCCCGGATGATATGGAGATTAGGAGCTTCCAAAACTGCTGTCCAGCGGGTCCATCTAGCTGCCGTCACCTGAGACATTCTATTCATAGACAGCAAAGCGTGTACGGTGTGGGGACACTTGACAATCAGCTTTTGGTCGAGGACTAGACCCGCAGTGATCATTACCGCTCGACATGTAGCTTCCATGGCCCTTAGGCAACTTCCCCATCCGAGGGCTACCGCATCCAGTTTTGCCGAATAATAGCCAATAGATCTTTGCCGAGCCCCATGTTCTTGTGTCAGTATAGCTGTCATATATCCTTCTTTCTGATGGACAAACAGGGTAAATGGCTTACCACTGTCGGGGATTCCCAGAGCCGGTGCCGAACACAAAGCCTTTTTCAAACTCAGGAAGGCCTCTAGCTGTTCCTTAGTGAGGGTGATGGCTTCTTTAGAGGCACGTTTCCCCTTTAAAATATCATTCAATGGCTGAGCAAGCTGTGTGAAGGAGTCAATCCAATTTCTGTTAAAGTTACACAATCCCAAAAAAGACCTTAGTTCCTGAATAGTGCTGGGTTTTTAGCAGCCCGAATGGCTGCAGTTCTATCCTGGGTAAGTTCTCTCTTTCCTTGTAAAATCTTTTGTCCCAGGTATACAACCTCTTCTTGGGATATTTGTGCTTTGTCGATGCTGGCTTTATGTCCTTTCAGTCGAAGGTGATCCAGCAAAGCTCGTTAATCTTGTTCATGCTGTTCTTCTGTGTTTGAAGCTAGCAGGATATCGTCTACATATTGGATGATTGTGGATGACAGGGGAGGTAATTCTCGCAAATGGCTTTGTAATACCGTAGGGCTGTTGTGGAAACCCTGCAGTAACCGGGTCCAAGTATACTGTTGTCCTTGGACCGTGAAAGCAAACCACTGTTGAACCTCCGGTGCCAGAGGCACCGATCAAAATCTGTTGGCCATATCTATAACCGAGAAATATTTATGTTCCGGTTTGAGGGCATTAAAAATGGTGGAGGGATCTGCGACCAAAGGAGCTTTTTGATCAATACACTGGTTAGCTTTCATATAATCGACAGTCAAACGCCAAGTCTCATTAGATTTCTGTACCGGCCACACGGGGCTATTGGAGGAGCTATGCATTTTAATAAGCACCCCTTGTTTCTCCAATTGCTGAATAACCGGTAAGATTCCCGCAATGGCAGTTGGACTGATGGGATACTGTTTCATGCATGGAGGCTTGGTCCCTGTAAATGACGCAGGCTCCATCTGGAGTAGGCCACAATCGTTCTTATCTTTAGCCCATATCGGATGTTCCTTCAATTCTTCTTTCTTCAAAGTTCTAATTGACCATGTCACCCGACCATCCTCGAAATGCAATGATGAATCTATTTGGATTAGAACGTCCATTCCCAAAAGGGGTTGATCTACTGGGCCTATCCAGACCGGCGTGGTTAGTTCATGTGGACCCAGTCCTATAAGTACCGATGTTGTCCTTTTAATTTCCATTTTATGGCCCCCAACTCCATAGGCTGTACGTGCCCTACCATCCAATGGCAAAAAGTCTCCATATTGTAGGGATAAGCATGTTAATTCCACCCCGTGTCTAAAAGACAGTCCACATCCTTATCGCCCACCCTCACAGTTATATATAGCCCATCTCCCCTCTGTTGGATTAGTGCGAGGAGGGGGGCCAGGGTGGGCTCTAACCGTTTTTTGCTATCCCAAGTAACTCCTTCTGTTGTTGTATTGTCAGTCGCTTAAATGCTTCTATGAGGTCGTTATCTTGTGACAAGCCTGGCTTGTTGGCTGAATTGTATCCCTGGCTGCGTCCTCTTCCCCAGCCACGACCTTTCTGTTTTGCCCTGCACGTCTTGGCCTAGTGACCTTCTTTCCCACAATAATGACATTTTCCGGGTAATTTTCCTAATAACTGTTTATCGGAATCCTGGGATTTCCATCCCATAGCCTGTACAGCTCGGACTTTAGCTCCCATATCCCGATCTAATTGGTTATATCGATCCACCAATGCTGCAAAGGTAGTTCCTCTACCTTCCCAGTCCGGTAACACTACCTTAAGCATTTTGGACAGTTCTGGCTTTAGACCTGCCACGAAAGCTGCTTTCAGGGGTCCAAACACTTGTTCATCCATTTCCTCATCCGTATTATTCATACCCGAATGTTCTAGCCACGTGTATCTAAACCACTCATCATACTCCAGGATCTCCTCTGTTCCTTTCTGTTGGCAGGCTGCAATTTTTCCCCAGTCTGTCTTAGCTGGACTGAAGGCTTGCAGCCAGTGTTTAATCGCCTCCCATCCTGCATCTAAATCTTGCTCATCCTGCCCCAAAGCTTCTTCTACCTTGTCGTGCAATTTTCTTCCCTGTGTTTTTGGCACCATTATGGTCAAAATTTGCACTCCATCCCAGGGATGAAGTTGATATATATTTCTTAAACGGTCCAATTGGTCCCACGTTTTTACTCCCCCTTTCTTTGGATTGGGCAATTCCTTGGACCATTTATCAATTTTCTCTGGGTCTGCCGGATCATGAACTAAGTATTTTTTGTACTCTCTTTTCCTCGTTTTTTTGGTTCCGCCATCATCCGCAGTCTCTTCTGATTTGACTACAACTCGTCTTTTTTTAAACGGGGCAAAGCGCACCCTAATTCTTCATCCTCCGACCCTGTATTGTCGGAGGATTCAGAATCCGTATCTATTTCTTGGTCGTGTCTTCGGGTTTGCGCTTTTAATTTATCCAAACATGGGTACCCTGGGAATTGACCGATACATTTTCCTTTTCCTATTACTGTCTCTTGACCTAATGATTTTTTCCATTCTTTAATTTCACCTTTAAGATCTTTAACTTCCGCTTCCAGCTTTTCAAGTTCAAGTTTTTTCTGTCGCAGCTGTGCACAAACAGCTTTCAATTGGTCCTTTGTACTGGTCAGTTCTCGATCATGTTGGGAACGCATTATAATTTCATTCCGCTTTTGAATCTGGCCCATAACCGCTAGGGCTCATCTAGTTCGCTCTTTATTTTTCATACGGGTCGTTTTTTCCCAGGCCCTTTTAATCTCGTCCAAGGATCATTGTCCTTTGGAGGTTCCGTACTTTTGTTCGATCTTAATACAGGTTTTAGATAAGTTAAATTGTTGCTCTATGTATTCTTTCAACTGTTCGAGAATTAAATCTAGCGAAACCTCAGGTGGTGCCTGCCCACCTTTAACAGTTGTAGACAATTCTTTGCTCTTATCTCCTGCTGCCATAATACTGGTTTCTTTACTGGGGTCTCGAGTCGTAGGCTTTCCATCCGATCAGTGGGTCGGTGATTAATTAACTAACACACCGCCGAAGTTTAGACGTCTATGGGACCTCGAGCCGACTACCAACCGGAGGGTTCGCAAACCGGAGGCTTTCGGAATTGCGTAGAAGGATGCGAATTTAGACTTTTGACCGAGGACTTTTATAAAGAGTCCTTACCTCAGTATGTAGGTCCGATGTCCAAAATTCAGTTTCTTTCCTCAGCGATCATGTTCGTGACGCCAAAATTGTTAGATCTCTTAATGTCCAATGAAATACGAACTCCGATTGTAGTTTTAACTTCTTTATTTTTGGCAGACAGCAGTAACAAGTTCTTGGCTTTAAGCCAGGTCTTTGTCCTTCTGGGACCACATGGTCAAAATGGCTGTACTTATACCTGGATCAATTTACAGAAAAGAACTCGCCTTCTTTGACCTTATTGGCTCAATTAATAGTCTTTTAACCTTTTAATTGGCTCGCTACCCAAGGGTCCTAAAATGTCAAGTTGATTGATGACTTAATGCAACATGCTGAACTGCACGTAGTCATTGGAGTCTGTGTTTTCTCAACTTGTCTAAATGCAGCCTGTTTGAATTCTCTATCACTCTTCCACTCTTCTTCCTCCCGCCCTGTACAGCTGAGCCACCCATGGTGCTGTGGACTTGGCTCTGGCTGCACTTCCCAGAGGAATCATTGCCCTCACCACTATCCAGAATTGAAAACCAGTTAACGAGCAAGATGCACTTAGAGGACTCCTGCCCTACCTGCCTGATCCTCCTTGTCTGCCTGGCGGTCCACCCATTCCCTCTCACTCTTAAGCTGTGGGGTGCTATCCTGAAACATGATATCCACGAATCTCTCAGTCTCGCGGATGCACTGCGGTGAGATCAGTCACCGCCCAAGCTCTGAAACCCGGAGCTCGAGCTGCTCTAGCTGGAGACAGTTCCCGCACATGTGGTCGTCCTGGCCACAAGAAGCATCCAGGACTTCCCACATGGGACTGAGTTGCCCTGCCATGCTTCTATTTATTAGATTATCAACTAAAGTATTTAGTATATCTCTCTGCCCTAACTTAGAGAGAAGAAAAGACAACGGTGATACTCACTAACCAATCACCGACCTGATGTCCTTCCTTGATTTTATTGTTTTTGTTTTTTTGCTCTACAGCAGTTCTAGTACAGCTATAACACTGGTATCTACCCGACAAAATGTAAAATTGCCCAGGTATGCCCTGTCCACAAAAAGCAAGATAAATTCAATCCGGCCAATTCCCACCCCATCAGTTGACTCTCAATCATCAGACAGTGATGGAATGTGTCGTAAACAGTGCTTTCAAGCGGCACTTAATCATCAATAACCTGCTTGCTGATAATCAGTTTGGGTTCCGCCAGGACCACTCGGCTCCAGACCTCATTACAGCCTTGGTCCAAACAATTGAATTCCATAGGTGGTGATAGTGACTGCTCTTGACATCAAGGCAGCATTTGACCGAGTGTGGCACCAAGGAGCCCTAGTAAAATTGAAATCAATGGGGACTAGGGGGAAAATTCTTCACTGGCTGGAGTCATACCAAGCACAACAACAACAACAACAACTTGCATTTATATAGCGCGTTTATTGTGGCAAAACGTCCCAAGGTACTTAACAAGAGAAATATCAATTAAAAAAAAGTGTTGATACTGAGCCAAAGAAGGAGATATCAGGACAGATGAACAAAAGCTTAGTCAAAGACGTAGATTTTAAGGAGCATCTTAAAAGAGGAGAGAGGGGTAGAGAGGTGGAGAGGTTTAGGGAGGGAATTCCAGAGCTTAGGGCCTAGGCAGCTGAAAGCATGGTCACCAATGGTTGAGCGATTAAAATCAGAGTGCACAAGAGGCCAGAATTGGAGGAGCACAGAGATCTTGAAGGCTTGTAGAGCTGGAGGAGGTTACAGAAATAGGGAGGGATGAGGCCATGGAAAGATTTGAAAACAAGTTTGAGAATTTTAAAATCGAGGCTTTGTTGGATCGGGAGCCAGTGTAGGTCAGCAAACACAGGTGTGATGGGTGAACAAAAGTTGGAACGAGTTAAGATACAGGCAGCAGAGATTTGGATGAGCACAAGTTTATGTAGGATAGAAGATGGGACACTGGCCAGGAGAGCATTGGAATAGTAAAGCCATGGATGAGGGTTTCAGTAGCAGATGAGCTGAGGCAGGGGCGGAGTTGGGCGATGTTGTGAAGGTGGAAGTAGGCAGTCTTGGTAATGGAGCTGTGGTCGGAAGCTCATCTTAGGGTCAAACACAACATCAAGGTTGCGAACGGTCTTACTCAGCTTCAGACAGTTGCCAAGAATGGAAACTGTGGATAGGGAATGGAGTTTGTGGCAGGCTCCAAAGTCAATAGATTCAGTCTTGCCAATACTTTGTTGGAGGAAATTTACGGTCTATCAATATTGGATGTTGGGCAAGTAGTGCGATGAACCAGAGATGGTGGAGGTGTCCAGAGGGGTGGTGGTGCGATAGAGCTGAGTGCCATCAGCGTATTTGTGGAATATTATATTGTGGTTATTGGATGATATTGCCGAGGGGTAATATGTAGAAAGGGGCCAAACATAAATCCTTGGGGGACTTCAGAAGTAACAGTATGGGAGTGGAAAGAGAAGCCATTGCTGATGATTCTCTGGCTACGATTCAATAGATAAGAATGGAACCAAAAAAGGACTGTTCTACCCAGTTGGATGACAGAAGAGATGCGTCGGAGGAGGAAGGCATGGTCAACTATGTAGAAGCACAAAGGAAGATGGTTGTGGTTGTTGGAGGCCAGTGTCCTAGGTCCAACCGTATTCAGCTGCTTTATCAATGACCTTACATCCATCATAAGGTCAGCAGTCGGGATGTTCATTGATGAATGTACGGTATCAGTTCCATTTGCAATTCCTCAGATATTCCTGCCAGCATGTAAAAAACTGGATGACATTCAGCCTTGGGCTGATAAATGGCAAGCAACATTTGTGTCATACAAGTGCCAGACAATGACGATCTCCAACAAAAGAGAGTCTAACCACCTCCCTTTGACATTTAATGATATTACCATCACCATATCCCTCACCATTAACATCCTGGGGGTAATCATTGACCAGAACCTTAACTGGATCAGCTACATAAATACGGTGGCTGCAAGAACAGGTCAGAGGCTGGGTATTCCACGCCTCCTGACTCACCTCCTGACTCCCCAAAGCCTTTCTATCACCTACAAGGCATGTCAGGAGTGTGATGGCATACTCTCCATTTGCCTGGATGAGTGTAGCTCCAACAACACTCAAGAAGCTCGACACCATCCAGGACAAAGCAGCCTGCTTGATTGGCACCCAATCCACCACATTAAATATTCACTGGCTCCACCACCAGCGCAAGATGGCTGCAGGGTGTACCATCTACAAGATGCACTGCAGCAACTCCACAAGACTTCTTCAACAGCACCTCCCAAACCCATGACCTCTGTTAGCTAGAAGGACAAGGGCAGCAGGCGCATGGGAACACCATCACTTCCACGTTCCCCTCCAAGTTACACACCAGCCTGCCTTGGAAATATATCGCTGTTCCTTCATCGTTGCTGGCTCAAAATCCTGGAACTCCCTCCTGAACAGCATTGTGGGAGTACCTTCACCACACAGACTGCAGCGATTCAAGAAGGCAGCACACCACCAACATCTCAAGGGCAATTCAGAATGGGCAATAAATGCTCACATCCCGTGAATGAATAAACAAAAAAACGAATTTAATCAAGCACCGAATACTGATTTGTGACAGTGTGAAGCTGGATAATATAAAATTACATCAAATTCTGGTTGCAGGCTTTGTGGGAAAGAAAGAATGGAGTATTTCAGCATGGATTTGTGATGAGTAAGTCATGTCTGACTAATCTAGTTGAATTTTTTCAATAGGCCACGAGCAGGGTAGATATGGGAGTGTCTATATGGATGCCAGAAGGTATTTGATAATGTGCCATGCAAGACATTATTAGCAAAAATGAGCGTGCACAGAATTTGAGATAACCTTGTGACATGGTTCTTTAATTGGTTGGGAGGTAGCAGGCAGAGAACAGGGATAAAGGGAACATTCTCTAATTGGCAGGATGTGACAAATGGTGTTCCCCATGGATCTGGACTGGGGCCTCAGCTTTTCACCATATACATTAATGACACCGGATGAAAGAATTGAGGGCTAGAAATTCATCTACTTACCGCCACTCGGTAGTGCCATGAAATGGCGAATAAATAGCGTCCGCCGCTCTTTTTCCAGCTGGTGGCGGGTCCTGCAGCGGCGGCCATTTTCTTCCCTCCCTTTGTGCTGTCGGTAAATGGCAACGGCCACGAAAATAAATGGCTGCATGGTGACTGGTGTGCAAGCAAGCTGATAGTGGTGATGTCAGCACCTCTTAAAGGGACACACACATCATTCAGGTAAATTTGGATTTAAGCTTTTGGATTGTTTTTTTTTACATTTTATTGAAGTACTGGCTTGCTGCAATAGACGTTAATAGTTTTTTTTAAGTGTGTAGGGAGTGCTGCTGGATGCTTGTAAGTCCTTGTATGGTAAAAGATGGCCTTTGAAAAGACAGAAAATGCTGCAAATACTCAGCAGGTCAGGCAACATCCGTGGAGAGAGAAACAGAGTTCATGTCCCAAGTCAGGATGCTGCCTGACCAGCTGAGTATTTCCAGCCTTTTATGCTGTCATTTCAGATTTACAGCATCTGCTCGCAGAGGGAAGAGGAAGACACAGAAGAGGAAGAAGCCGAAGAGGAGGAAGCTGAAGTAAGCAGAAGGAAGGATGCAACCCAGACAGCTCTTTTCCAGCCAGGATATCTGGGATGGAATCATCTGCCTGGGGTACCAGTGACCACAACCCCAATTCTCATTTTCACATTAGTCCCACACCTTACCTACTCTCTGTTACTGAGCATCACAGCTCCCTCTTGGCCACAATGCTGAAATAAACACCACCACAAAGCAAACCTGACAATCCAACTTTATACATTTATCCATCCAAAATGACATCAACTCATCGCCCTTATGCATTCTCTTAGTGAATGTTTTGTGCGTGCCTTTACCTATCCTACTAACATCACGCAGTGCTGCCCCAGTGGCTGCAGCATGGCTGGTGGAAGGCTGCTGACTTTCAGAGGGGGGACACTGCAAATGGCCTTGCTTGTTGACCTTGGAGAGCTGGTGACTGGGAGTGTCAAATTAAGTGATAGTGTTTCTTCTTCTTCCTTTTCTTCTTCACTCTCCTCTCCCTCTTGCTGGCCAACCATTGGCTGGGCAGGCTGCATTTCTGGGGTGTGTGAAATGAGGAAGGCACAAGGGTGGAGTTGTGGTGAGGGGAGTGCGGGAAAGCAAGAGGTGCATGCCAGAAGGAGGATAACATGTGAGGATATCAGCATCTTGTATCCTTTCTGCCTTGCTGCTGGCCACGGGCTCAGCCATGCCCCTGCCAAGAACGCTCAGCACCATTTTGTCCAAGTGGGGTGAGTTGAGGTTGGGAATGGGAGATACGCCTCATGATTGATACAGATTGTTGATAGGTGAGTGATTGGGGGGGAGGGGGGTGGGTGGAGTTATACATTGAGCAGTGTGTGAGGCTAGTGATGGAGTTGGTAGGAGACAGCTTATGAAAATGCATTCACTGACCTTGACCACTGGTCTGAGGTCACGATGTTTCTTTGGCCACTGGAGCCAGGTGGTGGAGTTGGCAGTGATGGCCTCAGTGATGTGGTTCCACATCCTTCTTTCCAGAGGGCCTCTTGGCCCCTGTGGGTAGAGGGCTGCTCTTGCAGTGTTGACCCCCCCCCCTGCACAAAGCTGGAGTGCTGCGTGCAAGGCCCTCAGTGCCCCTTCCCTGGCTTGTTGAAACATTTGTGTTAGTGCTGCAACACTTTCCCCATACTTTTAGATGTGGAAGTCAACTCAGCTTTAAGAGCTGAAGATTGCCATTTGGGATTTATTTTTAATGTTTATGTTCTTTTTTGAAAGGCAGTAAGGGCTGAAAAATACATCTTTTCACTTGATATTAATTTGTATTAGTTTTTTGAATGCATTGCCCCTTTAGTTCCTCGCCCCTTTCATTTCCCACAATGCCCTGCAAACTCCACAGCCTCGCTCTCCACAGGCTGTAAGAAGCTGCAATGCCGACTGTGGATGGGAACTTCAGGTCGGAGGCCACCATTAACGACACCAGGAGGACGTTGTACGGTAAGTTAGCGCTGTGTTCCACCTCGCCAACCTCCAGAGCCAACCTTTTAATGGCTGCCACTGTGGCCATTTTCAGTGGCCATTATCTCAAGCGGCTGGTGACACCAGCAATTCTGTTGGCATGCGTGCGCATTTCCCTCAGTGAGTTATGTGGATGGGAGCCGAAAGTTACAAAGGGAGATAGACAGACAATGGCAGATGGAGTTCAATGTGGGGATGTGCGAGGTCATCCACTTTAAAAACAAATTGGAATAATGTCTTAATGTTGAGAGATTAGGAACTATGGAAGAGCAAATGGATTTAGGTGCCCATGTACACAAATCACTCAAAGCTAGTGCACAGGTACAAAACGTCTAATGGAATGTTGGCATTTGTCTCAAGTGGGGTGGAACTCAAAATTGAGGAAGCGATGCTGCAGTTCAGCCTTGGCCAGAACCCATCTGGAGTACTGTGTTCCGTTTTGAGAATTGAACCTCAGGAAAGCTATATTAGCCTTGGAAGGGGGACAGTACAGATTCACCAGAATGATACTGGGGCTTAAAGGGTTAAATTACGAGGACAGATTGAATAAATTTGGCTTGAATTCCCTTGAGAATAGAAAGTTGAGGGGTGATCTAATCGAGGTGTTTAAAATGATAATTAGATTTGACAGGGAAACTATTTCCTCTGGTGGTGGAATCCCGCAAAAGGTGGCACAATCTTAAAATTGGAGCTGGACCATTTCGGTGAGATCAGGAAGCACATTTTTGCATAAAATGATGTTGAAATTTGGAACACTCCCCACCTCCCCCGCCCTGCACCCCCCACCACCCCACCCCTCAAAGGCTGTGGATTCTGGGTCCATTTCAATTTCCAAAGCTGAGATCATTAGAGTTTTCTTAGTTAAGGATATCAAGGGATATGGAACAAAGGCAGGTAAATGGAATTGAGGTATAGATCAGCCATAATCCAACTGAATGGCAGAAAAGGTTCGAGGGGCTGAATGGCCGACTCCTGTTCCTGTGTTCTCGTGATTTTAGGTATGATTTGTTAGCTTAAATAATCTTGGGTAAGGATCCCCTGAGATCCCTGAGCCAGAAACGCAATGTGGAGGTATTAAATATTTAGATCTTTGATCTAACATTCAAATCCACACTGAGCATCTGGGGAAAGGGAAAGCTCATACATTTACTTTTTATATGCTGTACATCTCAATTCATAGTTTCATTGGCAGTGCCTCATACCGATTGAAATTCAAATTTTGTGGCCTACTTTAAAAAGCCTGCAATGAAATGTGATCATCATCATAGGCAGTCCTTCGGAATCGAGGAAGACTTGCTTCCACTCTTAGCATGAGTTCTTAGGTGGCTGTACAGTCCAATACAAGAACCACAGTCTCTGTCACAGGTGGGACAGACAGTGGTTGAAGGAAAGGGTGGGTGGGGAGCCTGGTTTGCCGCACGCTCCTTCCGCTGCCTGCACTTGATTTCTGCATGCTCTCGGCGACGAGACTCGAGGAGCTCAGTGCCCTCCCGGATGCACTTCCTCAACTTAGGGCGGTCTTTGGCCAGGGACTCCCAAGTGTCAGTGGGGATGGCGCATTTTATCAAGGAGGCTTTGAGGATGTGCTTGTAATGTTTCTGCTGCCCACCTTTGGCTCATTTGCCATGGACAAGTTCCGAGTAGAGCACTTGCTTTGGGAGTCTCATGTCTGGCCTGTGAACTATGTGGCCTGCCCAGCAGAGCTGATCAAGTGTGGTCAGTGCTTCAATGCTGGGGATGTTGGCCTGGACGAGGACGCTAATTTTGGTGCGTCTGTCCTCCTAGGGGATTTGTAGAATCTTGCGGAGACATCGCTGGTGGTATTTCTCCAGTGACTTGAGTTGTCTATTGTACATGGTCCACGTCTCTGAGCCATACAGGAGGGCGGGTGTTACTACGGCCCTGTAGACCATGAGCTTGGTGACAGTTTTGAGGGCCTGGTCTTCAAACACCCTTTTCCTCAGGCGGCCGACCAGTCAATAAGAACATTTCAGAAGAGTCTGTCAAAGCAGTCATTTTGTTTCTGCCATCCCTACAGGGCAGCATCTCTCTAAACTTCCTTTGGATCTGGGACTTCCCTTCCAGGAAGGGAAAGTCTTGTGGGTAAATCAGCACTCACTACCTTCTCACAAAGCCACAACACTCCCCAGCTGGCCTCCAGAAATTTTCAATGTCTTTCCCGGATAAGTGCCAATTTGGTTGCTTGATAAATGTGAAGCTGCTTTATTGCAGGTGGGTCTCGATCATTTTCCTTTCATTAATACAACAGATTTTTGTCCCACAGAATAGTGGTGTCATGTATGTATGCTAGCCACCAGGTGGCGCCACTGTCGGAGGTCAATGGGCTGTGCGCACATGTGTGCGGCCCAGGTATAGATGGCCAGCCATCTTGCAATGTAATCACTTTGGGCCCTAATAAAGTAGAGCCAGGTTTGTACCTGTTCGGAGTTTACAGTATTCAGTCTATTGAGTTATTGCATACACAACATTTGGCGACGAGGTAACAAGAACCTTCGCATGCAAAAATGAGCACAATTGGAATTCTGGAGCGATTCGTGGCGGGAGAAGATTGGGCAGGCTATATAGCCCGCTTGAACCAGTACTTCGTGGCCAACAAAGTGGAGAAAGAGGCAGACGCAGTTCGGGGCTGGGTGGTCCTCCTCACAGTTTACGGTCCGAAAATCGATGGACTCAAAAAGAATCTCCTCTCGCTCTTAAGTCCAACGGACAAGGACTATGAAACATTGTGCGCTCTGGTACATGACCATCTCAAATCAGATGAAGGCATCATCATCTCAAGATATCGATTCGATACACACATTTGTTCTGAGGGCCAGGATGTATCAGAATTCGTTGCCGACCTAAGATGTCCAGCTGGACCGTGTAAGTTCGAAACTGCGTTGGCAGACATGCTGCAGGACTTCTTTGTAATCGGTATCAACCACGAGGTGATCCTGCGTAAGCTACTGGCGGCGGAGATGCTGGATTTGAGCAAGGCCATCACGATTGCCCAATCATGCATGACGATGGACAAAAGCTTAAAGCAGATATCATTGAAAAATCGGAACTCGGCAAGTACTGTAAACAAGATACTATCGTCGTTTGGCAGTGCTGCTAACCCTAACCCTAGCGAAACCTGTGGCTGCTCAAAGTCTGCCAACCGGAATTAATCCAATATCACCGCGTTGGCGTTGTGGGGGAAATCATCAGCATCATCAGTGTCAGTTTAAACAGTATATTTGTAAAGGCTGTTCGAGAGTGTGGCATCTCCAGCGCATGTGTCCGCAACTGAGCAAGCATGCTGCGACACACCACATGGCGGATGATGACCAGTATGGCGCAGATCCAGATATGCAATCTGAAATGCCAGAGGAAGAAGTGTATGGACTGTATTCGTTCCTAACAAAGAGCCAACCGATAATGATTAATGTAAATCTTAATGGTGTGCCGGTATCGATGGAATTGGACACGGGTGCAAAAATGAGTCAGAGGACATTCGACAGGCTGTGGGATACTAAAACTGTGGGGCCCAAGCTGAGTCCAGTCAAGTTGCGTACGTACACTAAAGAACTCATAACGGTAATTGGCAGTGCAAGGTGTTGTATGATGGTGCGGTTCACGATTTACCTTTATGGATTGTTCCAGGCAATGGTCCAATGCTGTTCAGCAGGAACTGGTTAAAAAAAAATCAAATGGAACTGGAACGAGATCAAAGCATTGTCGTCGGAAGAGGATACTTCATGTGCTCAAGTGCTGAGCAAGTTCCCCTCGCTGTTTGAACCAGGTATCGGCAAATTCACGAGAGCCAAGGTGCAGATTCACCTGGACTCGGATGCAAGACCTGTCCATCATAAAGCTCGGGCAGTTCCGTACATGATGAGGGAGAAGGTCGAAATCGAACTAGACAGACTCCAGTGTGAAGGGATCATATCACCGGTCGAATTTAACGAATGGGCCAGCCCCATTGTTCCCGTGTTGAAAAGTAATGGCACTGACAGGATTTGTGGAAACTACAAGGTTACGATCAACCGAGTTTCGAAACAGGATCAATACCCATTACCGAAGGCTGATGACCTGTTTACAATGCTAGCCAGGGAGAAGTTGTTCACAAAACTGGATCTGACGTTGGCCTCCATGACACAGGAGCTGGTCGACACGTCGAAGAAACTTACGTGCATCAACACTCATAAACGACTGTTTATCCAGAACAGGTGCCCTTTTGGAATTCGCTCGGCAGCAGCCATATTTCAGAGGAACATGAGAGTGTACTGAAGTCTGTCCCCAGAACCAACATGTTCCAAGATGACATACTGGTCACAGGTCGTGACTCCGCCGAACATCTGAACAAACTGGAAGAGGTTCTACATCGTCTGGACAAAGTGGGACTCGGACTGAAACGCTCGAAGTGCATCTTCATGGCACCAGAAGTCGAATTCCTGGGAGGAAAATTACTGCTGACGGTATCAGGCCTAAGGACTCAAAAACCAAGGCCATCAAAAAAGGACCCAAGCCTCAGAATATGACGGAGCTGTGTTCACTCCTTGGTCTACTCAACTACTTCGGTAATTTCTTACCTAGACTGAGCACCTTATTAGAGCCACTGCACATGCTACTAAGAAAAAGTGACAACTGGGTTTGGGGTGCGTCTCAAGATAGAGCTTTTGAGAAAGCTACTAATCTGCTTTGCTCTAACAAGCTGCTGGTACATTATGATCCGTGCAAGCATGTGATGCTTCATCATATGGAGTTGGTTGCGTGCTCCAACAAGCTAATGAGTCGGGCAAATTACAACCTCTTGCATATGCTTCACAAAGTTTGTCAAAGCCGGAAAGAGCCTACAGCATGGTAGAGAAAGAAGCACCAGCCTGTGTGTATAGGGTTAAAAAGATGCATCAGTACCTGTTTGGTCTTCGGTTTGAACTGGAAACAGATTACAAGCCACTCATTTCATTGTTTTCGAAAAACAAAGGTATCAATGCCAATGCATCGTTCCGCATCCAGAGGTGGGCACTGACATTATCTGCCTATAATTATGTCATTCGCCATAGACCTGGCACTGAGAATTGTGCCGATGCATTGAACCGTCTGCCGTTGACCACACCGGAGGTGGAAATGCCACAACCGGCAGACCTACTGTTAGTCATGGCTGCTTTTGAAAGTGAAGCAACCTCTGTCACGGCCCAACAAGTTAAGACCTGGATCAGCCAGGACCCGATATTATCGGTTGTGAAATGTTGTATCCTTAGCGGTGATTGGTCTGCCATACCTAAGCAAATGTGTGCGGAGACCAAACCTTACATCCATCGCAAATACAAACTATCGATTCAATCAGATTGTATACTGTGGGATAATCATGTTGTTATGCTCAAGAAAGGCAGAGAGAAATTTGTGCATGACCTACATAGCACGCATCCTGGTATTGTCATGATGAAAGCCATTGCCAGGTCTCATGTATTGATAGAGAATTCAAACAGGCTGCATTTAGACAGGCTGTGAAAATTCACAGACAACAAGTCAGAGATACTACGTGAGTGGTAGCATGTTGCATTAAGTCATCAACCAACTTGACATTTTAGGACCCTTGGGTAGCGAGCCAATTAAAAGGTTAAAAGACTATTAATTGAGCCAATAAGGTCAAAGAAGGCGAGTTCTTTTCTGTAAATTGATCCAGGTATAAGTACAGCCATTTTGACCATGTGGTCTCAGAAGGACAAAGACCTGGCTTAAAGCCAAGAACTTGTTACTGCTGTCTGCCAAAAATAAAGTGACATTAAAACTACAATCGGAGTTCGTATTTCATTGGAAATTAAGAGATCTAACAATTTTGGCGTCACAAACACGAACGCTGAGGAAAGAAACTGAATTTTGGACATCGGACCTACATACTGAGGTAAGGACTCCTCTTTATAAAAAAGTCCACGGTCAAAAGTCTAAATTCGCCTCTCATTCTACGCGATTCCGAAAGCCTCCGGTTTGCGAACCCTCCGGTTGGTAGTCGGCTCGAGGTCCCATAGACGTCTAAGCTTCGGCGGTGTGTTAGTTAATTAATCACCGACCTATTGATCGGCTGGAAAGCCCACGACTCGAGTCCCCAGTAAAGAAGTCAGTATTATGCAAGCAGGAGATAAGAGCAAAGAATTGGCTACAACTATTAAAGGTGGGCAGGCACCACCTGAAGTTTCACTAGATTTAATTCTCGAACAGTTGAAAGAATACATAGAGCAACAATTCAATTTATCTAAAACCTATATTAAATTCGAACAAAAGTACGGAACCTCCAAAGGACAATGGTCCTTGGATGAGATTAAAAAGGTCTGGGGAAAAACGACCCGTATGAAAAATAAGGAACGAACTAGATGGTCCCTAGTAGTTATGGGAACGATCCGAAACCGGAATGAAATTATAATGCGTTCCCAACATGATCGAGAACTGACCAGTACAAAGAATCAATTGCAAGCTGTTTGTGCACAGCTGCGACAGAAAAAACTTGAACTTGAAAAGCTGGAAGCGGAAGTTAGAGATCTTAAAGGTGAAATTAAAGAATGGAAAAAATCATTAGGTCAAGAGACAGTAATAGGAAAAGGAAAATGTATTGATCAATTCCCAGGGTACCCATGTTTGGATAAATTAAAAGCGCAAACCCGAAGACACGACCAAGAAATAGATACGGATTCTGAATCCTCCGACAATACAGGGTCGGAGGATGAAGAATTAGGGTGCGCTTTGCCCTGTTTAAAAAAAGACGAGTTGTAGTCAAATCAGAAGAGACTGCGGATGAGGGCGGAACCAAAAAAACGAGGAAAAGGGTGTACAAAAAATACTTAGTTCATGATCCGGCAGACCCAGAAAAATTTGATAAATGGTCCAAGGAATTGCCCAATCCAAAGAAAGGTGGAGTAAAAACGTGGGACCAATTGGACCACTTAAGAAATATATATCAACTTCATCCCTGGGACGGAGTGCAAATTTTGACCATAATGGTGCCAAAAACACAGGGAAGAAAATTGCACGACAAGGTAGAAGAAGCTTTGGGGCAGGATGAGCAAGATTTAGATGCAGGATGGGAGGCGATTAAACACTGGCTGCAAGCCTTCAGTCCAGCTAAGACAGACTGGGGAAAAATTGCAGCCTGCCAACAGAAAGGAACAGAGGAGGTCCTGGAGTACGACGAGCGGTTTAGATGCACGTGGCTAGAACATTCGGGTATGAATAATACGGATGAGGAAATGGATGAACAAGTGTTTGGACCCCTGAAAGCAGCTTTCGTGGCAGGTCTAAAGCCAGAACTGTCCAAAATGCTTAAGGTAGTGTTACCGGACTGGGAAGGTAGAAGAACTACCTTTGCAGCAATGGTGGATCGATGTAACCAATTAGATCAGGATATGGGAGCTAAAGTCCGAGCTGTACAGACTATGGGATGGAAATCCCAGGATTCCGATAAACAGTCATTCTGAAAATTACTCGGAAAATGTCATTATTGTGGGAAAGAAGGTCACTGGGCCAAGACGTGCAGGGCAAAACAGAAAGGTCGTGGCCGGGGAAGAGGACGCAGCCAGGGATACAATTCAGCCAACAAGCCAGGCTTGTCACAAGATAATGACCTCAGAAGCATTTAAGCGACTGACAATACAACAACAGAAGGAGTTACTTGGGATAGCAAAAAACGATTAGAGCCCACCCTGGCCCCCCTCCTCGCACTAATACAACAAAGGGGAGATGGGCTATATATAACTGTGAGGGTGGGCGATAAGGATCTGGACTGTCTTTTAGACACAGGGGTGGAATTAACATGCTTACCCCTACAATATGGAGACTTTTTGCCGTTGGATGGTAGGGCACATATAGTCTATGGAGTTGGGGGCCATAAAATGGAAATTAAAAGGACAACACCGGTACTTATAGGGCTGGGTCCACATGAACTAACCACGCCAGTCTGGATAGGCCCAGTAGATCAACCCCTTTTGGGAATGGACGTTCTAAGCCAAATAGATTCATCGTTGCATTTCGAGGATGGTCGGGTGACATGGTCAATTAGAACTTTGAAGAAAGAAGAATTGAAGGAACACCCGATATGGGCTAAAGATAAGAACGATTGTAGCCTACTCCAGATGGAGTCTGCGTCATTTACCGGAACAAAGCCTCCATGCACTAAACAGTATCCCATCAGTCCAACTGCCATCGCGGGAATCTTACCGGTTATTCAGCAATTGGAGAAACAAGGGGTGCTTATTAAAACGCATAGCTCCTCCAATAGCCCCGTGTGGCCGGTACAGAAATCTAATGAGACTTGGCGTTTGACTGTCGATTATATGAAAGCTAACCAGTGTATTGATCAAAAAGCTCCTTTGGTCGCAGATCCCTCCACCATTTTTAATGCCCTCAAACCGGAACATAAATATTTCTCGGTTATAGATATGGCCAACGGATTTTGGTCGGTGCCTCTGGCACCGGAGGTTCGACAGTGGTTTGCTTTCACGGTCCAAGGACAATAGTATACTTGGACCCGGTTACCGCAGGGTTTCCACAACAGCCCTACGGTATTACAAAGCCATTTGCGAGAATTACCTCCCCTGTCATCCACAGTCATCCAATATGTAGACGATATCCTGCTAGCTTCAAACACGGAAGAACAGCATGAACAAGATTAACGAGTTTTGCTGGACCACATTCGGCTGAAAGGACATAAAGCCAGCATCGACAAAGCACAAATATCCCAAGAAGAGGTTGTATACCTGGGACAAAAGATTTCACAAGGAAAGAGAGAACTTACCCAGGATAGAACTGCAGACATTTGGGCTGCTAAAAAACCCACCACTATTCAGGAACAAAGGTCTTTTTTGGGATTGTGTAACTTTAACAGAAATTGGATTGACTCCTTCACACAGCTTGCTCAGCCATTGAATGATATTTTAAAGGGGAAACGTGCCTCTAAAGAAGCCATCACCCTCACTAAAGAACAGCAAGAGGCCTTCCTGACTTTGAAAAAGGCTTTGTGTTCGGCACCAGCTCTGGGAATCCCCAACAGTGGTAAGCCATTTATCCTGTTTGTCCATCAGAAAGAAGGATATATGACAGCTATACTGACACAAGAACATGGGGATCGGCAAAGACCTATTGGCTATTATTCGGCAAAACTGGATGCGGTAGCCCTCGGATGGGGAAGTTGCCTAAGGGCCATGGAAGCTACATGTCAAGCGGTAATGACCACTGCGGGTCTAGTCCTCGACCAAAAGCTGATTGTCAAGTGTCCCCACACCGTACACACTTTGCTGTCTATGAATAGAATGTCTCAGGTGACGGCAGCAAGATGGACCCGCTGGACAGCAGTTTTGGAAGTTCCTAATCTCCATATCGTCCGGGCCAGCCCGGTTAATCCCGCAACTATGCTCCCGATGTCAGCAAGAGGGGGGAGAATGTGAAGAGCATGACTGCGTGGAGATTTTAAAAGAAACAGAAGAAGCAGCCTTAGCAGCAGAGGAGCCTCTGCACAACCCAGACCTCATCCTGTTTACAGATGGTTCCTCCTTTGTTGACAATGGTACCAGAAAAGCAGGATGGGCAGTTGCAACCTTATATGAGTTAGTGGCAAAAGGATGTTTACCCTCAGGAACGTCAGCACAACAGGCTGAGTTACGGGCCCTGTCAGAAGCATGTTGAATAGCAGAAGGATAGACAGCTAATGTCTACACAGATTTGCGTTATGCTTTTGGAGTCGCTCACGACTTTGGTATGTTATGGCGGAAAAGAGGTTTTCTCACTGCTGCTGGTACACCTATCCGAAATGGAAAAGAAGTCCGAGACTTACTGGAGGCCATACAATTACCTCAGGAAGTGTCCATCTAGAAGTGTAAGGCCCATACCAAGGAAAATACCACAGAAGCACAGGGAAATGCCCTAGCCAACCAGGCAGCTAAAGATGCCGCCTCACAGGGCGTTCCTCCAGAAGAACCAACACAGATGTGCAGATTGAAAGCACTCAGGACTCTGACACGAGACCTTCAAACAATGCAAGGCGAGTGCTCCCAAGAGGAAAAATGGACATGGATTGAGGCAGGAATTAAGCTATGCGAAGATGGTGTCTGGAGACAAAGAGTTACCAACAAGCCAGTCGCGCCACAAGCGCTTATGCCTTTCTTAGCCCAACAGATCCCTCGTGGGGACACTGGGCCTCACAACAGATGATGGCACGGTTCCAGAAAAGCTGGTGGGGTCGGGGATTTAAAAAACATGCCCAGCTGGTAACAGACCGCTGTGTGGTCTGCCAGAAAAATAATTCTGGACCCATCATGGTAATGCCCCAACTGAGACCCCCTGCCCCTGTCGGACCATTCCAGCATCTGCAGGTTGATTATATATCTCTTCCTTCATGCCAAGGATACACTAACATTCTTGTCATGGTCGACAGATTCTCTAGATGGGTAGAAGCTGTCCCAACTAAAAGAGCCACAGCCAATCATACTGCAAAGGTCTTGTGTAAGGATTACATTCCCCGATGGGGAGTCCCGAGTAGCATTGACTCAGATCAGGGAACACACTTCACAGGTGCTGTCTGCCAAGAAGTCTGTAGGTTACTGAACATTACGTGGGATTTACACTGTCCTTATCATCCACAATCATCAGGACAAGTATAACGAATGAATCGAACTCTGAAACAACGGCTTGCCAAATATCACCAAGAAGGAACACCATGGCCCCAGGCACTACCAATAGTGCTATGTAGTATTAGGGCAACCCCGAACAGAACTACAGGTCTAAGCCCATTTGAAATTATAACAGGAAGACCCATGTCGCTGCCAGGAACTATCGATTTACGGAAAGCTGATGTTCACTTAATGAGTGACACTTCGTTATCATACTGTCAGAACTTAACCAATGCTATTAGTTCTGTTTCCCGACAGGTATCGGCAGCTTGGGGTAATCCACCCAAAGGAGGACACAACATCATCCCGGGAGTCTGTGTGTATGTGAAAAAGTTGCATAAAGAACCTTTGGGTGCTGTTGTAGGCATTAGGCACCTGCTGAATATATCTAAACTCATATAAGTTTAAAGTGGCCACACATAAAATGGCTGCCCAGGCATGATGGGAAGTCACGTAGTCAAGCTGTGAACTATTGACTGAGGCTGACCGAGCAATAACCCTGTGAGGCCCACTGCCAGGAATGCCTTGGATACAAGATAACTATAACAAATCATTATAACTCCACACAGCAGAGCCCCGAGAAATAGAGATAAGGGGTGTCTACATCACATAACGAGGGCATGAATCAGCCCAAGCTGACAAGAACCCAATATGTAACTCTAATAAGGAGGCTACCCAAAGACAGCACCCAAGGACAGTAAGATAAGGGAGACCCAGGCCATGTTACAAGACACATGAGTCATTCCTAGCAACACACCCCTTAGCAACACATCTCTTGGCAACACATTAGCCACTTTACGTTTAGAGACTAACTCTATCTATTGATCTAATGTAACTGTAGTAAACTGTTGTATATAACTGTAGTAAACTGTTGTAAAACATATAAAGATCCATGAAACCCTTTGTTCTGTGGAGTGAAGTGCCTGGATCCAGTCCTGAGGCTTCCTCCCCGCTGGCGTTAATAAAGGCCGCATTGGCGTTGGAACCGACTCTGAGTGTTGAGTGATTCTTCTGATAAAACATTCATGCTAACAGTGGCGTAGTCGGCAGGATTTCCCGGAGTCGCTGGACGCCCTTGGAAAAACCCGGGTGAGTATAGAAAACGATTTTTAATTAGAAAGGGTGCGGAAGGTGGAAGCCGGTTGATCGACACGAGGAGATGGTCTAATATCTCAAACGCCTAGCCTGAGCCTGAATTAAGAGGACTTTTGTCCCACGTGATGGCCAGGAACCAAGTAGGCGTAGGGAACACACTTAGACCGTGGGATCGTGATATCGAGAGACATCTTCGAGACCCAGTAGTGTGATTTGAAATACCCCGGAGACCAGGCAGTGCACAGCGACCAACGGAAACTAAACCTGTGAACAGGGTCGGACCAACAGACAAAGCGATGGTAGGTAGTCGTTAAGGATGCGTAGAGCGCTGTGGGAATTTTTTAAACGCGTTTTAAGAATTGTATAAGTTTGTGTAACAGCAGACTTGTGACCTGACAGCAGCCCAGAGACGGTCTACTACAAGTTGTGCGAGGTAAAAGGCAAACCTTTGAGAGTAGATTTCTAACAGTTCTAGTCCTACCCTGGAATGGCCAATAAAGTAGTAAACTCGAGTGGGGATCAGAAGTGTCCATTACCCGCCATCTGGCAGAAAAGCAAAATAAATTAATCGAGAAAATGATTAGAGCAGGGTGGGACCTGCCAGCAGCCCAACGGGAATGGTGGGTGAAGGAACGGGGGAAAAAAACAGTCCACTACAAAAGTTATGTGAGTAATTATTTAGATAAAACTACGAATTCCCTGAAAGGTCATGGATCCAAAAATTAATAGGAAAGAAGAGAGATTGTTGTAAATGTCTGGTCGTTGAGTGAGAGTCCCTGTGTAATTTTGTGACAGTGGAATGAATTTTTCTGAAAGCCTGGTTGGAAGAGGAATGCAAGTGTCTGTTTATTTTAGCTAACCCTTTGTAGTGTTGTCCTGTATGTGGGAAGTTTTAAGACATTTAAGTTAGAAACGCAGGTGTGGATTTATTCGGATGATAAGTTACGGAGCTAGGAAATGTACAAAGGATAGGTTTGTTGAGCAAAAGATTTATTTGACACGCTCACTTACTTGCCGAAAGAAAACATGCAATGATTGATTGGGTTGAAAGACATAAATTTAGTCTCGGAATGAGATAAAGAATGCTTTTAAAAAAAAAGAGCTTCTAGCAACAAAAAAAAAGTTTTAAATAAAGATTGAAATTACAAAGTTTGAATTGGGATTTTGAGATATTCAGAGAAGGCATAGAAAATACTGAGGTGGATTAAAAAAAAAAATTATTAAATTAAATCTGATCAGGTCAAACTCCTGGGTGAGTGGCGAGCTATCTGCGAAGGTGTGAAAGGGACTTTTGAAAAATGTTAAAAAACAGCAAGCTTTAGTAACGACTTTGAAACTGGAGCATTTTGAGATAACGAAAAGCAGCCCTCAAACCTTCAAAGCTGGACTCCATTCCAGTTATGGAGAAAAGAAAAAGATAAAGATGCCACTTTGAAAGTAAACAAATGATTTTAAATTAACAACTTTATGGAGTTACGAACCCTCCGTGTAAAATACAAAACCTAATTTGAAGAAAGAAAAAAAAAGATGTCGCGGACTAAATAAGTGCTGAAAAAAAAAATGTGTTTGTGATGGAAAAAGACATAACTTACTAAATACTAGTTGATGTTTGCTGTGAAAAAGATATTGGTTTAATTATAAAAAGAAAAAAAATTTGGAAGAGGTAAAAAACACTCAACATTGATAATGATTTTAAATTATGAGAAAGTTTCAATGCAGTTTGAAAAGATTTCCAAAATGGACAGTGTTTATCAAGAAAAGTCCCGAACAGTCTAAACAAGCAGGAGGGTTTTGAAGATAACGAGGAGAAAGAGAGAAATTTTTAAAAAAAATTGAATTTCAGTAAACAATATTGCTATTAAAAATGTGTGGTCTCATTTTAAATCAATTTAAAAAAAAAAGATTTCTTTGGCAAGTACTTGAATTAGAAGTTAAGAAAACATTGGAGTTTACTCTAAAATGCCGTCTTCCCTGATGAGAAGATTTGTATTATTTATGCTGTTTAACGGATTCCTAATTTCTAAGCAAGTTTTGAAGGCACAAAGACTTTTTTTTTCAGATGATTACGTGAATTCACGTAATGACATCAGGTCTTCTTACAAACCTGGAAAGGAGTTAACCCTTTCCATTGACAGCCGTTTTATACTGAACATGATTAGTTTGGATTTCTTAATAGAAAAAAGACTCACCTAACAGAGGAAACAAAAATAATACTTGCCTGATACAATAAAGAAATAGATACTCAAACAAAACAAATTGAAGAGTTAAAAGCTAAGATAAACAGGCTGGAAGAGATGTTTTAAAAAAAAACAGGACTAGACGGATAGTGCAGTGCGCAGCCATAGCACCATCACGTATGGCAATAGAGCCAATGTACCCCACGGTGGGTAGGTGTAGTCCACAAACCCAACCTAACGGTAAAGCAGACAACGATGTTTGGAGGAATAATGGTGGCATTGGTGTTGATTGGAGTTAGGACAATATTTAGATGGGTCATCGTGTAGGCTCGAGCACAGCAGGCTCAAACGCAAAACCGACGGCAGCCCAGACAGGGACATGAAGTGATAGAGATGGTACGACTATAAAGAATATGGTTAACCTAATCCTTACCTTCGATTCCACAGAGTGACAGCGACACAAGTAGACCAGAACCTAACACCTGGTGACGACCAGGCTATCTGTTTAAAATTTTCAGATAAAACACTCACCGAGATGGGACCGCAGTGGTGAATTCGACTCTGGGGACTCATGATACTGGGAACCTCAAGACCCACGCAAACACTGGATGATACCAACGGATTGCAGCGCACTCAGGAAATAAACAACTACATGAACTATGGAGTCTTGTTTAATTTAACGGATGGAATGTGCATCCCAGCAGCCAAGGATTGGAGCAAGGACAGGACTTATTTTAATGCATGGTTACAAGTAAATCCTAATAAGAACTGGGTATGTGTACAGTGCTTCACGGGTATAAGGAGCAGCTGCATTAAACGGAGGAATGTCAAAGGGCCCGATGAATGTACTTTCGGCATAATTTGCGCGCCTCCGGGACAATCCCAGCAATTAGTCATCCGCAAAAAGGGAGTGGGGCTGTGTGGGTACTACGAGGAGGTGGGGGCGGCTGCAATATCATTGTATGTATGCTTCTCACCCCCTCCGACACCGCGCCCCATAAGAACCATTACATTGCCCGAGGAACTGCCTTATCCCATAACTACTAAGGGACCAGAAAATGGGATTGTAATGTACAACGAAGGGGAATTATTGTATGATAATGTTAAACATGAAATTGTGCCTGTCCTGATCAATGTTTCAGGCATCCAGATGCCGGAATACTGTACAGAACAGTCAAGGAAGATGTACAATGTATTAAGTAAAGTTGTAATGCAGCAGGCTGCCAATGCAATGGGTGCCAGTAGATTCCGGGGACAGGGGTCAGCCCCCAGGGTCAAGAGGGAAATAGTTAATGATATTGCCACCGTTTTCAATACAGAGACCTCCGTAGTAAACTCGATAGATATACAAGGGTTAAATGAGTGGAACAGCTTAGAGGGGTGATGAAGGGGTTATTAGAGAGGGAGGAGCAAAACCAGGAAGAACAAGCTAGGAAAGGAGGGTGCCGAAATCCAGTTGGATGGCATCTCAGTCCTGGAAGCTTATGCCAAAACCATCAATCACCTCATTGATAGAGAAAAAGAAGATACAGGAAAGCAAAGACAGGGGCAACTCTGTCACGCTTATGGTCTGTGGATGGTGGGACAGATCCGCCACAATCTCGACCAGATCCAACGCGGGGAAGAACCCGATTGGATAGACAGTTCACATTTGGCTCAGTTGGCTAACCAGAGGGGGACACTGGATAATTGTACTCTGAAGGGACTGACCCGAGTATACCCAGCAATTCCAGATTGCCAGATGGGTAGGAATACTAGGATAGGGATAGTCCTGATGATCTCTATAGCCACGCCGGACTCAGGGCCGTTCCCCCTATACCAACTAGAGAATATCGGAGTAATACGGGAAAATGTCTCCATGCGTTACTATCTGACCACCACCTCCGCCATTCGTCGAAACAACATACTTACCGGGATTTCCCTAACAGATTGCAAGCAAAGGGGGGAGATCACAGTATGCCCTCACCCGGTAGGCCGAGGTGAGCTAGACGAGTGCGGGTTTAACCGAACCGACGGGTGTGGACTAGAAATAGTGCCCGCACACAGGCACTTCGCGAGGGCAGGCTACGGAGGGAAGGGAAGATACTGCGTCTCTACCACAGAGTGTTCATACCAGTATAATGACCTGCAGTGCCCTATACCACAGCCAAACTTTTGCTTTACGCCACTACGACCTGTCACGATCGGGCAAGCGCATATCACCCAGGTCAGGCGCCAGAAGTCCGAAGTTATTGATGTAACTGATCAGCTCCATGATCATTTGCAGGATTATGACGAGCCAGATCAGGTCCCTATCCCACATCTAACTGAAGTATTTCGAGAGTTGAGACTCAGGGTGGGTCAATCCGTAAAGCTCTACCACCAACTGCAAACTAAAATCAAAGTACTGGAAGAAGATATCGATATAGACTTACAAAGTCAGAGTTGGTGGAGAAAGGTCTGGGACTGGGGAATAAATGTGAACATCCATCCTTGGATTCGAATAATTTCACACGTCCTGGTCGGGATACAATTGATCTTAGCGATAACATGGGGCATAATGGCCTGCCAGGCATGCAGGCACCATGAACAACGAAGAGGGACCCATGACCGGTCCCCAAATACTAAACAAGCCTATCTTGTAAAGGGGAAGGAGGATTTGACCTTTGTCAATTTGATCTAAGCAACCGGGACTCCTGAAACCGCGTGACTGGCCAGCACGTTGAGGCAGGGAGTACCGGGCCGTGCACAAAAACTAACAAGTGTAGGGCGGTTGGTTAAAGGGGGACTAGGACTAGTCCTTTTACCGAAAGGAGGGAATTGTTGTAGGCATTAGGCACCTGCTGAATATATCTAAACTCATTAAGTTTAAAGTGGCCACACATAAAATGGCTGCCCAGGCATGATGGAAAATCAGGTAGTCAAGCTGTGAACTATTGACTGAGGCTGACCGAGCAATAACCCTGTGAGGCCCACTGCCAGGAATGCCTTGGATACAAGATAACTATAACAAACCATTATAACTCCACATAGCAGAGCCCCGAGAAATAGAGATAAGGGGGGCCTACATCACATAACGAGGGCATGAATCAGCCCGAGCTGACAAGAACCGAATATGTAACTCTAATAAGGAGGCTACTAAAGACAGCATCCAAGGACAGTAAGATAAGGGAGACCCAGGCCATGTTACAAGACACATGAGTCATTCCTAGCAACACACCCCTTAGCAACACATCTCTTGGCAACACATGAGCCACTTTACGTTTAGAGACTAACTCTATCTATTGGTCTAATGTAACTGTAGTAAACTGTTGTATATAACTGTAGTAAACTGTTGTAAAACATATAAAGATCCATGAAACCCTTTGTTCTGCGGAGTGAAGTGCCTGGATCCAGTCCTGAGGCTTCCTCCCCGCTGGCATTAATAAAGGCCGCATTGGCATTGGAACCGACTCTGAGTGTTGAGTGATTCTTCTGAGAAAACATTCACACTGACAGGTGCCAAGTGGGAGGGACCTTATCAACTGTTATTGACCACCCAGGCAGCTGTTAAAGTCCAAGGATAGAAAGCCTGGATCCACGCTTCACACGTTAAACGAGCACCCGTAACTGAAACTGAAATCTAATAAGGACAATTACTTTTTGCGAAAATGTATAAATTTACTGTATTACTGATTGTAGGTATTCTAGGCATAGGCCTACTTCTTACTAGCCGACCCTCTGCACCAAAGGGAAATAGTAGAGTAGCAAGGGAATTACATGTAAATACCTTTTTATACATTTATGCCAAACAAGGTAACATTTCGAGTTGTTGGGTTTATGTGCATATTCCTATTCACTCAAAGGGAGGGATTCCCTTGAGGCCAGTTCCCTTGAATATCTCGGAAATGGCTGAGTGGATAATTAATCAAAATAAAACAGGCAATGCGTTTCAGGATACGGAAAACTGGGCTCATAAATGGAAGTCAGCAGGTTACAATCTGACTACCTTTGAAGGGGGATACCAACCGTGCTACAATAATTCCAAATGGCCCCCATTTTTTGTCATCATTAATACAACGGGAATAGGAAGACCGGGGGAATCGGTCTGTCTGATTAGAAACATCAAAGGAGGCCAAAATATGGGGTATAGTAGCTGCTCCCAGAATTATAATATAATCAAGCCACGGAACCATCCAAACTGGGCTGATGTGGGAATTCTTAACGTAACGGGGATTCTGAATAAAACAGATGGAAAAGCCTGGACAGGCCCCGGAGTGTTGCTGACAAAGAAACAGCTAACATTCATTGCCTATAATGGCACCTATTGGGTGTGTGACCACAAGGCCTACCCTTGGCTGCCCCAGAATTGGACGGGATCGTGCTATTTAGCCTATATTGTGCCATATATGTATCATATAAAGTAACTGTCGGAACATTTACACCGTCCTAAGAGAGCTATCACAGAAACAGAGAGGTTCTTTGCCATTCTGATCCCCAGGTATGGGACCGCCAGACTGGCAAGGGAATCCATTAACATGGCATCCGTTGTGGAACGGGTAGCCAATGATACCTCAGAGGCCCTAGTTAAAATCAATGCAGAAATGGTAGCAATCCGCACAGTAGCCCTATAGAATAGACTGGCCCTTGATTTCATCCTGGCTGAAAAGGGAGGTACTTGCACCCTACTCGGAACTGAGTGTTGCACATATATCCCAGATAGCTCCGAAGAAATTACCCACTTAACGGAGCATATCTAAAAGGAGGTAGAAAAACTTAAGCAACCCCCATCATTCACTTTGTGGAGTGGAGCCACTGAATGGCTAGGTTCAATAGGAACTTCATTGGTGGAAGGTTTAATTCTATTTGTTGTAATTATTTTACTTTTATATTGTTTGTTTATGTTGATTAAATGTTGTTGCGACCAGGCAGCTGTAGCTGCTGTCCAGCATGTGAGACACCTTGAAGGTCCCAGCAGACCGTCTGTACGTGGCACAGGGGTATGTTATGCTTAAGGGAAGGTTGTTTACTGGTTGAATTAAGATATTAATTTGGATTAAATTGGAATAAGGTTAATTAACCTACTAAAACCAGACTTCCATTGTGGCCACGATGGAACTCGGGTTGGTGTAAATTTGTGTGGAAGCTACTAGTCCGGACATGTGGCGAAACACTTCAACAAATTTTAGAAGGAAACTCTGTTAACATGTATGAAATTATTTTGTAGAATGTTTAACCAGTTATACCTGATGTTTTATGATTCAGTTTGTGAAAGAATCAAAGGGGGGATTGATAGAGAATTCAAACAGGCTGCATTTAGACAGGCTGTGAAAATTCACAGACAACAAGTCAGAGATGCTACGTGAGTGGTAGCATGTTGCATTAAGTCATCAATCAACTTGACATTTTAGGACCCTTGTGTAGTGAGCCAATTAAAAGGTTAAAAGACTATTAATTGAGCCAACAAGGTCAAAGAAGGCGAGTTCTTTTCTGTAAATTGATCCAGGTATAAATACAGCCATTTTGACCATGTGGTCTCAGAAGGACAAAGACCTGGCTTAAAGCCAAGAACTTGTTACTGCTGCCAAAAATAAAGTGACATTAAAACTACAATCGGAGTTTGTATTTCATTGGAAATTAAGAGATCTAACATGTATGGTGGCCTGTAATTGATTCTGATCCGAAATCATGTGTGCATCAGTGCAACACTTGCATGCAGCTTAGTAAAGCACCAGCGGAATCTAAACCATGGTCCAGGATCCACATCGACTTTGCAGGTCCCTTCCTGGTTCTTAGTTGTGGTGGATGCTTAATCCAAGTGGATAGAATATACAATCATGTCATCCAGCACATCCACAGCTACCATTGAGAACCTTCATGTCATGTTTGCAACACATGGTCTGCCTGACATCGTTGTAAGCGACAACGTATCTTGCTTCACCAGTATGGAGTTTCAAGAGTTCATGAAGCTCAATGGTATCAAACATGTGAGGTCAGCACCATTCAAACCCGCATCCAATGGACAAGCAGAGTGTGCTGTCCAAACCATCAAACAGAGTAACTCAAGGTTCACTGCAAACTCGCTTGTCACGCATATTGCTTAGTTACAGGACAAGACCCCTTACGATTACCGGGATCTCCTCTGCTGAACTATTGATGAAGAGAGGTCTCAAGACCAAGCTCTCTCTTGTCCACCCTGACTGGAATAATCGTGTTGAATACAGACGTCAAAGTCAGCAAGTGTATCATGATCGCGCTACTGTGTCACGCAACATTTCTATCAATGATCCTGTATATGTACTGTATTATGGTCAAGGTCCCAAATGGATCACCGGTACTGTTATGGCCATGGAGGATAATAGAGTGTTTATCATTAAGCTCAAGAATGGGCAGACATGCAGGAAACATGACGATCAGATAAAGCTGCGGCACACGGATGAACCGGAACAGTCTGAGGAAGACACAATCAGTGACCAACCACCCTACCCTCAGTCATCAGAGGACTCCGCTGTCATCAATGAATCTGGACTTTCAATCCCCGACGTGGTCATTGCCACTCCCATCAGATCGGCTACCCAGCCCCCAGTCATAACAGACTCAGAACGCTCGCCCAAGGCTAGAGTTGAACTGAGATGTTCAATTCGGGAGCGGAAAGCCGCAGACCGTCTCGATTTGTAAAAAGACCGTTACTAATATCTTAAAGGGGGATATTGTCATGTATGTATGATTGGGTTTACTAGCCACCAGGTGGTCATTGGGCTGTGCGCACATGTGTGTGGCCCAGGTGTAAAAGGCCAGCCATCTTGTAATGTAATCACTTTGGGCCCTAATAAAGTAGAGCCAGGTTTGTACCTGTTTGGAGTTTACAGTATTCAGTCTATTGAGTTATTGCACACACAAGTGGAAAGCAAATTTGGATGCATCCCCATATCAACTTGTGTTTGTTGTTTAAGAAAAGAGGAAGCTATATCCTTGTACAAACTAAGTAACGTTTCTTATGGCCTGGGGATGGGAACCTATGCAGGGAGACAGAGGGAGACAAAAATGAGGCAAAAGCAAAAGACAGAAAGGAGATGAGGAAAAGTGGAGGGCAGAGAAACCCAAGGCAAAGAACAAAAAGGGCCACTGTACAGCAAAATTTAGAAGGACAAAGGGTGTTAAAAAAGCAAGCCTGAAGGCTTTGTGTCTTAATGCAAGGAGTATCCGCAATAAGGTGGATGAATTAACTGTGCAAATAGATGTTAACAAATATGATGTGATTGGGATTACGGAGACGTGGCTCCAGGATGATCAGGGCTGGGAACTCAACATCCAGGGGTATTCAACATTCAGGAAGGATAGAATAAAAGGAAAAGGATGTGGGGTAGCATTGCTGATTAAAGAGGAGATTAATGCAATAGTTAGGAAAGACATTAGCTTGGATGATGTGGAATCTATATGGGTAGAGCTGCAGAACACTAAAGGGCAAAAATCGTTAGTGGGAGTTGTGTACAGACCTCCAAACAGTAGTAGTGATGTTGGGGAGGGCATCAAACAGGAAATTAGGAGTGCAGGCAATAAAGGTGCAGCAGTTATAATGGGTGACTTTAATATGCACATAGATTGGGCTAGCCAAACTGGAAGCAATACGGTGGAGGAGGATTTCCTGGAGTGCATAAGGGATGGTTTTCTAGACCAATATGTCGAGGAACCAACTAGGGGGGAGGCCATCTTAGACTGGGTGTTGTGTAATGAGAGAGGATTAATTAGCAATCTCATTGTGCGAGGCCCCTTGGGGAAGAGTGACCATAATATGGTGGAATTCTGCATTAGGATGGAGAATGAAACAGTTAATTCAGAGACCATGGTCCAGAACTTAAAGAAGGGTAACTTTGAAGGTATGAGGCATGAATTGGCTAAGATAGATTGGCTAATGATACTTAAGGGGTTGACTGTGGATGGGCAATGGCAGACATTTAGAGACCGCATGGATGAATTACAACAATTGTACATTCCTGTCTGGTGTAAAAATAAAAAAGGGAAGGTGGCTCAACCGTGGCTATTGAGGGAAATCAGGGATAGTATGAAAGCCAAGGAAATGGCATACAAATTGGCCAGAAATAGCAACGAACCTGGGGACTGGGAGAAATTTAGAACTCAGCAGAGGAGGACAAAGGGTTTGATTAGGGCAGGGAAAATGGAGTACGAGAAGAAGCTTGCAGGGAACATTAAGGCAGATTGCAAAAGTTTCTATAGGTATGTAAAGAGAAAAAGGTTAGTAAAGACAAACGTAGGTCCCCTGCAGTCAGAATCAGGGGAAGTCATAACGGGGAACAAAGAAATGGCAGACCAATTGAACAAATACTTTGGTTCAGTATTCACTAAGGAGGACACAAACAACCTTCCGGATATAAAAGTGGTCAGAGGGTCTAGTAAGGAGGAGGAACTGAGGGAAATCTTTATTAGTCGGGAAATTGTGTTGGGGAAATTGATGGGATTGAAGGCCGATAAATCCCCAGGGCCTGATGGACTGCATCCCAGAGTACTTAAAGAGGTGGCCTTGGAAATAGCGGATGCATTGACAGTCATTTTCCAACATTCCATTGACTCTGGATCAGTTCCTATCGAGTGGAGGGTAGCCAATGTAACCCCACTTTTTAAAAAAGGAGGGAGAGAGAAAACAGGGAATTATAGACCGGTCAGCCTGACCTCAGTAGTGGGTAAAATGATGGAATCAATTATTAAGGATGTCATAGCAGTGCATTTGGAAAATGGTGACATGATAGGTCCAAGTCAGCATGGATTTGTGAAAGGGAGATCATGCTTGACAAATCTTCTGGAATTTTTTGAGGATGTTTCCAATAAAGTGGGCAAAGGAGTACCAGTTGATGTGGTATATTTGGACTTTCAGAAGGCTTTCGACAAGGTCCCACACAGGAGATTAATGTGCAAAGTTAAAGCACATGGGATTGGGGGTAGTGTGCTGACATGGATTGAGAACTGGTTGTCAGACAGGAAGCAAAGAGTAGGAGTAAATGGGTACTTTTCGGAATGGCAGGCAGTGACTAGTGGGGTACCGCAGAGTTCTGTGCTGGGGCCCCAGCTGTTTACATTGTACATTAATGATTTAGACGAGGGGATTAAATGTAGTATCTCCAAATTTGCGGATGACACTAAGTTGGGTGGCAGTGTGAGCTGCGAGGAGGATGCTATGAGGCTGCAGAGTGACTTGGATAGGTTAGGTGAGTGGGCAAATGCGTGGCAGATGAAGTATAATGTGGATAAATGTGAGGTTATCCACTTTGGTGGTAAAAACAAAGAGACAGACTATTATCTGAATGGTGACAGATTAGGAAAAGGGAAGGTGCAACGAGACCTGGGTGTCATGGTACATCAGTCATTGAAGGTTGGCATGCAGGTACAGCAGGCGGTTAAGAAAGCAAATGGCATGTTGGCCTTCATAGCGAGGGCATTTGAGTACAGGGGCAGGGAGGTGTTGCTACAGTTGTACAGGGCCTTGGTGAGGCCACACCTGGAGTATTGTGTACAGTTTTGGTCTCCTAACTTGAGGAAGGACATTTTTGCTATTGAGGGAGTGCAGCGAAGATTCACCAGACTGATTCCCGGGATGGTGGGACTGACCTATCAAGAAAGACTGGATCAACTGGGCTTGTATTCACTGGAGTCCAGAAGAGTGAGAGGGGACCTCATAGAAACGTTTAAAATTCTGATGGGTTTGGACAGGTTAGATGCAGGAAGAATGTTCCCAATGTTGGGGAAGTCCAGAACCAGGGGTCACAGTCTAAGGATAAGGGGTAAGCCATTTAGGACCGAGATAAGGAGAAACTTCTTCACCCAGAGAGTGGTGAACCTGTGGAATTCTCTACCACAGAAAGTAGTTGAGGCGAATTCACTAAATATATTCAAAAGGGAGTTAGATGAAGTCCTTATTACTCGGGGGATCAAGGGGTATGGCGTGAAAGCAGGAAGTGGGTACTGAAGTTTCATGTTCAGCCATGAACTCATTGAATGGCGGTGCAGGCTAGAAGGGCTGAATGGCCTGCTCATGCACCTATTTTCTATGTTTCTATGTTTCTATGAGCATTTTTTTTAAAAGAGATGCTCATTAATTTAGAAAAGCAGAAGAGAGAATTAGAGCACAGTCACATCTCTGCAGGGGGTGAGAGGTTGAGAATAGATTAGCAAGTTAAAACATTATAAAATGCTCATCAGTGTTAATGAGAAACTGAATTTTGTCCTCAAAGTTTTAAAAGCCATATACTTTGAAAATGGTAATTGTACAGGGACACTCCCACTCCACTCCATCTGACAAAAAAGCACAGTGAGTCGGGTAAGGGAAGGCTCAATCTAATTATATAGAAAGCAGTACAGAGTACACTGGGTCTAGTAAACACAAACTCATTTACAGATGTAATGACCAGAGCAGTTCTTCCTTTCCCAGGATGTTGAATACTTGGCTTGGCATTACCGGATTTGACAATACTGCTGAATTTGCAGTGCTATGGCTCAGCAGCTCAAAGCTGAACCCTGGGGAATCTCAGAGAATTTCCTTTGTAGCATCGAGATAACAATGCTGACAGCTGGCTGCTGACTGTGCTCGGAGACTCACAGTGAAACACTTTGAAGCCTCTTTTAATAAGATATAATAAAAAAATCAAAGGTGTGCTAGTAACCCTTAATGTCCCTTAAGGAGGCCGCCTGTTAGGCCGCAACCAATGAGGTAAATGTTCAAAACTGTACTTACTTGCATGTGGAGCAGGAGCATGCGGGCTGCTGCAGGCCACCATTCCCCCACTGATTGACAATGCTACCTTCCCCCTCCCCCCACCCCGCCATTGTTACAGTCCACAGCTTGCTGGCTCGATGGTAAATAGTGCCTGAGGTCCAATATCGGGTGCATCCCAGGCCTCACCATTCAGGCTCATGGAACGATCACTGAGCACCTCCCCCCGCACCCTCCCCCCACCGGCGTAGACCACTGTGTCTACCCTGTGAGGTCCCTGTGCGCCCGATTGTAGCACTGCTGAAAGAGACTGCATCCACAGGGCCCTTCTCTACTTTCTCTGCCATCTCACCAGAGGGTACAATGACCTCTGTCACTTCAAGTGACATAGTTTCCATTGACCGCCCCCGCAGCCCCCACCCCCTCCCCACACAAGGGAAGTATTTTCCCCCTCAACCTAACAAATGGATTACAAATTAAACTGCAGAATTTGCAAAGCTGCCAGTCAGGAGATGATATATTGAATATGTGTTCATCTTTGAAAAAGATTTCACTGTAGGTCATCTCTAATCTCAGCAGAGCCAATACTAAGAGCTGAATGTATTCTGGGCCTTCTAAAGGAAAACTTAGGCACTGTGTACATTGAGCTTCATCAACAAGACGTTTGAAATTAACAGTGACAGTAGATTCCACAGCAAGACCCATATCAGTGACACTAAACTGCACTGCTGACTGTAAAGCTCCACTGATACCAATGGGAGAAACCTATACTGTAGATTGATTTGCTGCAAAGCAAGAATTCTGTGCACAGAACAGTTCTGTTCAGATGGATCTTCTGATAGGAGCAAATCCTCAGGTGTTGCTGGAACTGCTGTTGTGCTCCTAATGCATTTAATTGTTCTTATAGAAACATAGAAACATAGAAAATAGATGCAGGAGTAGGCCATTCGGCCCTTTGAGCCTGCACCACCATTCAATAAGATCATGGCTGATCATTCCCTCAGTACCCCTTTCCTGTTTTCTCTCCATACCCCTTAATCCCTTTAGCCGTAAGGGCCATGTCTAACTCCCTCTTGAATATATCCAATGAACTGGCATCAACAACTCTCTGTGGCAGGGAATTCCACAGGTTAACAACTCTCTGAGTGAAGAAGTTTCTCCGCATCTCAGTCCTAAATGGCCCATCCCTTATCCTAAGACTGTGTCCCCTGGTTCTGGACTTCCCCAACATCGGGAACATTCTTCCCGCATCTAACCTGTCCAGTCCAGTCAGAATCTTATACGTTTCTATGAGATCCCCTCTCATCCTTCTAAACCTCTGTGTCTACCCTGTGTCTACCACTGTGTTGCTACAGGTGTGGCTACAGGTAATGATGCTGTGACGGGTGCCAGTAATGTGTGCCGCAACAGTCCTGCTGCTGTGTTGGGTGCTAACACTGGATGGCCCATGAATGCTATGACTGGTGCTTATGGTGTTATAGTCATACTATGTGGATGCTAAGCCATTGTTGGCTCTGTGATCCTCCAAACCTTTCTGAAGCTGATGGTTCAGTCTCATGTATGTGAATGTGATAGCTGCTTAATATCAGCACAGCATGCGACAAATTTGACAGAGCCTTTCAAATGGGATGAAATTAAAAGTTGCATTTACATTAGCTACAGCGATAAAGATTTCATCAGAAATTCCATTAAAATTTATCAAACGCAAAGGGGGTGAAATTTGACTTGGGTATGAGCACAAGGCAGCGCTCACGAGTTGTCAGCCCATTTAACACACGGCCTAATATTCTTTTCCATTAACTTCAACTTTAAAGACAATCAGACAGAGTGTAAAATGGGCTGCCGAGTCGCTATTGCCTATTTTGCGGTTACTGCCGAAGACCAATTTTACCCCCAATGAATTTGCTGCTACACTGCTCCTGCAGTAATTCCACTCACTCCTCCTCACTTTATATCTGCTCCTTTCTGTCCCTCTCCTTCTTCTCTTCTTCTTCTTCTTAGGCAATCTCCCAGAGTCGAGGATGGCTTGCTTCCACACTAAAATGAGTTCGAAGGTGACTGATGAGACCAATGCAGAACCTGCAGTCTCTGTCACAGGTAGGGCAGACGGTGGTTGGAGGGATGGGTGGGTGGGATGCTTGGTTTATCGTACACGCCTTCCGCTGTTTGTGCTTGGCTTCCGTGAGCTTCCGACAAAGAGCCTCGAAGTGTTCGTCGCCTTCTCGTATGATTCTCCTCCACCTAGAGCGGTCTTGGGCCAGGGATTACCAAGAGTCGGTGGGGATGTTGCATTTTTTCAAGCAGGCTTTGAGGGTGTCCTTGAGACATTTTCTCTGCCCCCCTGGGACTCGCTTGCCGTGACAGAACTCGGAGTAGAATGCTTGTTTCGGGAGTCGAGTGTTGGGCTTGTGGTCAATGTGGCCCGTCCATCGGAGCTGATCGAGCGTGGTCAATGCTTCGATGCTGGGATATTGGCCTGAGAGGGAACATTGATGTTGGTGTGCCTCTCCTGCCAATGGATTTGCAGTATTTTGCAGAGGCAGCTTTTGTGGTACTTTTCCAGTACTTTGAGGTCCCCTGTTCCTCTCCACCCAGTTGCTAAGTGACATTTTCAGTTCCACGTTTCTGTCTGTTCGATTTTTACTTCTTGATTGAATGTTTATTCTGTTATACTTTCTGAAGTTTTATGCTGGGCTTCTAGTTTTCCGAGTTTGCGTTCTCATTGTGCTCCTGCTTGTTTTTCTCTTTATTGTATAACAAAGTCTTCATTCTCTCCTTTCTGTGCTTTGCATTTATGGGTTTTTTTTGCGACTAATTTTCCTCCCTGTCATCCTCTAGAGAAATTGGGGTAGAAATGGGCATGCATTGCGCCCATTCTCTGGGTGTAAAACAGGCACAAAGCCTACCAATTTAGCAGTGGAACAGCCTGCACCCAACCTGTGCAGGCATTGATCCTCCTAATAAATTCATGGAGCCCATTTTTAGGCATCCCTTAAAACAGGCCAACATTCCCTTGAGTATGTTGATTAGGGGCCCGATGCCTCTACAAATGTAGTCACCAATGAGCTCGGCAGGCGTTGAGCATGTGATTCTTCAGCTGCAACTATCAACAGAAGGTGAGTTTATAAAAAAAAGAAACCTTTCAGTGGAGTCAAGAGGAGAAGGAGTGCTCCCTCCAGCTTCACAGTCCTGACGATTGCGCTCCAGTGTTATCTGCTCCAACAGCCCTCCCAGAAGTTATCCTGGAGATATGCGAGCTACCTGGGAAGATGTGTCAGGTGCCGACAATTCAGTTGGAATACTTAGATGAGGCCCGAAGCTCAATTTTGGGCCGGCCTCGGACCTCTCTGTTTGCGCAGTGCTGAGTTTGAGCCCGAAGAGGGGACTACGCTAATTTCCATCCCATAGTGTTATATGAACGAACATACGAACAATGACGGACAGGTAAATACCATCGAGCCTATCCCACACAATTACGATACCTTGTGTATCACACATATACACTCCACCCGACCCAAAACTATGTGATCTCCTGGGGGAGGCAAAAAAACAGATTAAAAAACCTAGTTTGGGGGGAAAAAGGCTGGATATTCCTCTCCGACCCATCTAGGCGATCGAAACTAGTCCAGGAGATCACTCTGGCCTTGAATTCCCTGCAGCACCTATTTGCTGTAAGAGGTGATCTCCACCACAGCCAGAATCCAGATTTCGCTTGAAGGAATTCATTGAGTTTGCATCCACCACATGAAATGGCAGCTTGTTCCAGAGGTCTACTTTTTCGAGGAAAAGAACCGCCCCCTGACGTCTTACCTAGATCTAACTCTATACAACTTAAATTTGTGACTCCCTGGCCCTCCCTAACCTATTTCATTGAAATAAACTGTCAACTGGAACACCGTCTATTCTCTTCATTATTTTGGGAACTGCACACGAGTAGCCATGTGTGAACCCAGAAATTGAGCTTTGTAATGCTATCTTATCATGGAGGCATTTTGAGTGAGTTCAATCGTGTTGTCACCCGTTATACAACACATTTTTTAGGAAGAATCACAGGATGACACTCAGGAACGGGAAGTTGGACTGATTTACTCCTACCTAGCCTGGAGATCAATTGCAATGCCTCTACCATTTCCTTTGCAGAGATCAACTATCTCAGGCTGGGGCTCAAACCACAGGCTTTCCTGGTCTGTATGGTTCAGTAAATAAAACTGATAAGCCCTTCAGAGAGCCAACTCTTTATTTCTGCTGCAGTCTCTGTTTTCCCCAGGCCACTGTTGTGCAGAGCTTCTTCAAACAGCATCTTACGGGTTGCTATTCCAAAAATGCCTGCTACCCTAAACCGGACAGTCACTGTATGGACTCTGCTTGTCTATCAACCTGTCACAAAATGTATTCAATTGTATACTTCCAACATTGTTCTGACTATTCACTAAATGGGTTAAAGGATTTCTGTCTGTAACTGAGTGGATTTCCACCTGCGTCTCATTTCAAATTGAATTTCTCTCACCCTGATGTCAAAGAGGAGCTATATTTCAGAAACGTTGATCTCACAGTCCGGATTACCAGGCCGTACTGATAAGAGCACTTTATACCATTCTTATGTTGTCAATCGGTTCAGGCAGAAAGGCTTTGGGGTGTAATTCCGACTTTGTGCGGTTCTCTGGCCATCGTGTATGTGTGACGAGCTGGCATCGTGAGACATGAGACAGCCAGGGATTCATAATGGACAGAAAGTTGTAGGCAGCGTGTGCCTGAACTTCTCACTGGTGCTCTGGCAGTTTAAGCCCCATCATGTTTGGAGATACAGAAGACAAAAATCTGAGCTCATAACATGACAGCATGCCTTACATTTCGAACCTGCACATCACAAGAGAGAATGTTCCACATGGAGTTTGTCAAATAGAGAAACAATAAATCTTAGTGCACTTCACCTGCACGGAGCCTTCAGTTTTATTGGGGGCCAATTTTGACTTTATGCGATACTGTAAAACAGGTCAGAGCGGATCAACAGCCCGTTTCACATCTCTTCTGATTTTAAATTTCATTCTGGCAATCAGAGCTGATTCAAATCAAAAAACGTCTTGAAAGAATTAGTCATAATCATTAGATGTAACTCCACTAAAATAAGAAAATTAACAATTTATACTTGTTCTCGTTAAAATGTAACTTCTTCATGTACATCACATTCAAGAGGAAAAGTTTAAATGTCAGATGGATCTCACTCAAAGTAAGAGCAAATCCATTTGGGGGCGATTTTCACCAAATACTTTGGGCACTGAAGAGATGGCCAAGATGAGGTCTTAACCTGAAACACCGGTTTAGCCTGAGTTTAGCGCAAGACGCCATCTTTGTAAAGTAAGTGAAGCCAGCATTAGGGATAACCACCCAGAGGCTTAGTAGGCAGCTGGATGCCACTTAAAATGCCTGCTGGCACTCATTCAACCACATTTTGGTGGTTTGTAATTCAATCAACAACTCTTTTAGAGGAGACAAATAAACATTACGTCAAGTGACCCCCGATCTGGGGGACACTCCAAACATTTCGCAAGGCCCTTTTTAAAAATATTTTTGCAGATTTGTTTTTGTTTTTTTTGGGGGCTCTAAAAACATAATTTACAAGTGCCCCCTATAAAAGGGGAGGGGGACACTAAAACCCGGCAATTAAAACAAATTAAACTTTAAAACAAAAAATCAAATTAAAATTTGGTTGCCGGGGTGATGATGCACTCCAGTCCCTCCGGCGCCCACATCTCGCGGAAGGCCACGAGCGTACCGGTGGACACCACGTGCTCTATCTCTAAGGACACCTTGGCCCGGATGTAGTAATTCAATCAACACCCTCTCCTAACAGCGACCAGCTGTTTGGGAGTAAACACGACGTTAATGTTGATTTCAAGCACTACTTAAAGGGATACTTACCACTTAAAGGGATGGTCATCATTTCATGATCATTGCTGCTGGAGCTGTGAAGAGGACCTCTGAAACACATCAGGAGACTTTCTGGGACACTTCGTCAATACTTCACCAACATGAGAACAACATTTATTCCAGAAATTCTCTGAGGACTAAAAAGATTAAGTTCTGTGCTACTCTACCTTATTGGACACCTTATAGGAGTCATTAGTAGAAAGGGAGTGCTTGGTCATGGGCATTTTGCAAGGGATCCCCCTTGGTCTGGATGAGGAATGGGAGGAAGACATGAGGCCAGGCAGAGCAGCACCAGCTGCTGCAGAAGAGAGGGACAGGTGGGGGAGATGGTGTCCTTCCCCCCTGCGGGTTCAGGATATCCCTCCTTCTCTAGACCTCCTTCACGAGGACTCCCAGTGCCACAGCCAAGAACCTGTCCAACCTCTACTGTCCCTGAGCCATCTTGCAACATGCTGCTGTGTACCAGCCAGACCACTGCACACCTTCAGTGGAAGTGGATGTTAGGATCCCACATCTACTGCTCCACGAAAATTGCGTCTAATCGGCACTTGAGTGCTGAAACTCTTTTAGAGTCTACCTGCAAAAACATAAAACATTAAATCATGCCACCCAACCTGGGTGACACACCAGACATTTACAAGGCCCTTTTTTTTCCTTTTTTTGTTTTTTTTGAGTTTTTCTTTTTTTTTTTTTGGGCACTAAAATCACAATTTTCCAGTGCCCCCTAAAAAAGGGAAGGGGACACTAAAAGCACCGGCATTTAAAAAACAAATTAAACTTTAAAACGTAAAATCAAATTAAAATTTGGTTGCCGGGCGTGATGATGCACTCCAGTACTTGAGTGCTGAACCTGCAAATCCCTAGTTAGCACCTGCAGGTACGTTCAAATCATGATAATCATCAATTAGCCCAATTGTGCTAAATCCAGCCTTTCAAACAGGCTTTTCTTAATAGCACAGCACCCATGTAGCGCCTGTTTTCACCCTTTGAACAAAATAACCCAAATTGTTTCTGTGCGTCCAACAAAACTTTTCATTTGCTTCTCTTTTATTTAATGTGCCTTCTTGGATTATGCTGTAAATGGGAATGTCCATGATTAGGGCAAGTAATTTTTTGCCACACGCTATATAGCAAGAATTTCTCCTCCAGTGCTTGATTCTCTGCCCATTTTGCTTAAAAAGTCCCAAATGTGAGAAGTAGTCGCTGAGTTACACTCCCAATCCAACAGACAGAGAATGCCTTCACACTCGGTGCACAGCATCAGGAGTTGGCCAGCTAGATCAAACAGGATAAGGGAAGAAAGGTCAGCATGGAACGGATGGGAGGTAAACAAGTGGCATAAGGGGAAGAGAAACATTGGCACAATGTCACCTGGCCTGAAAGACACTTCAACTCTCCCTGCAACTTTCAGCATTTTCTGCCACAGCAAATCACTGCATACAAACTATTGGAAACATAATGGGCTGAAGTACTGTGGTCTTCACATTGACACACGATCTGTATCAGTTCACTGAACATGAACCATGACAGAAGAAGCCAAGATGCCATTTTCTGAATAAATGATTTTGTCTACCTTTAGGGTAATTTTTAATTAATTATGAAATAAGTTTTTAATTAAACAAGGTAAAGATCTTTTTCAAGGAGTAGCAACAGTAAAGTGCAATATGCTGAGAAACTTGACAGAAAAGAATAATTATCACAGAAGCTGAGATTAAGTAGTAGGGTATTATTGTACATGCAGCCAATCAATCTCTCACTCACATATACAGATTAGAATATCTCAGTTCAGGGCTTGCTGTATATTATGATGATGTGCATTTCCATATTTTATCATTTTCACAATGAGTTTCTCTGAAGGTCCTCTCCACCTTGGCTCATTCTGTCCAAGTGCAGGAAGCATGTGAGGCACCAGCATTTGCACACATATTAAAACTGAACAGTAGGGACTGAGGGTTTATTAAATCACAGGAAAATTGAACAGCAGCGGCTCTATCGAGCTTCAACTGCAAATACAAATGAAGCAAGCACTGAAGCCCTCGCTGACTGACAAGATAAAATAACGCATGTACGTTAGGGTCGCCAATTCTGGTTGCCGGTTTCATCACACGAGCTCCTGCCTCTAACCATCCTGCCCACCATTCCCGCCATTGGTCACCTGACATGTCCATCCTCGCGGTGCACTGCTTTCCCATGCCAATTGGACAGCGAACAGACTCATCGTTATCCCATTGGATGAAATAGCCTTTCTGTCCCCACCTCCAATACTTTCATCATAATAAATGAAAGTGTCCAAGGAAAATGAAAGAGAAAACACAATTTTTAAATCCCCCCCTGTGATTTTTCTCTGGGATTGTTCACAACAGTGTGCGAGAGATTAATCTTTAATTTCTGGAGACTCCAGGACAATCCTACATGTATGGGGTTACCCAACACTGCAGCACTTTAGGATGCTCTGCAAAAATAAAAATAAAAGTTACTACATGCAAAATCTACAACCTTAATATGACAAATTTGTTTCTACTGTAACAGAGTGAGAAAGCATCGATATGTGAGCCATGAGAGCTCTGTATCCACGATAGGGGTACAGCTTTAAGAAGTTAAAAACAAGGTCAGAATGACCAAGGCAAGGCGGTATCGTGTTCAGAAATCATTGACCTTAATTGCCTTTAATCGGAATGACTCCCAGCCTGTAAACATAAGAGGCAAGGAAATAGTTCAGTTGTGGGAGAGGAAGGAATTGAGAGTGAGAAGAGGTATGATGGAAAGTAATCCCTGTTATTGGTTAGTTCATTGCTACACTCAAAAACCCAACTGCTGTGGTTGAATAAACCTGACATGTTTTAACCACTAAGCTTTGATTTGTGTGTCTAATTGACCACAGAATCCTAGGCCTTCTTCAGCTTGTTACACTAATTTACAATATTCAATAATGGAAGTACAGAAAATCCTTTTCTGAAAGTTGAAGAAACAAGTGTTCATCTCAATAAACTGTGAAGAGGATTTATTAATCAAATAGCTAATTTACATCTTCTCACTTTCTTTCCAGCAACATATTATTTAAATAAAGTATCTTGCCAGGACGTGCACCTTGTTTATATATAATTAATACATAGCTGTTGTTAAAATAGGTGTACGAGTGCACTGATACACAACATATCCTCTATGATTATTTCTTCCGGTCTCTGGTGTAAAGACTGTGTCAGTGTGAATGTGATGGTACTTCAGCCTCGTTAGATACAATTGTTGAACAGTATGAATAGCTTATACACAGTCGGGCAAGTGATTTGTTGTGGCAAAGGCTATCAGAAATCACTGTTGCAACTGTGGTATCTCTCATCTTGGGCCGTATTGTGTCAGTGTGGCCTAGAAATTGGAGGGATCTGCATGGCATTTAAGGCTTGTTTGGTGAAAAGAAATGAGTCACTTCTGGCGAGTCCAGCGGCAGCCGCCATTTTTGGCCGATGGTTGCGCTCGCTGGAGATATTTAGATTGGGCAGATTGTGAGTGTGCAATGCTCACTGGACGCTCGATCTATTTTCGCGTTCACCGCTCCACTTCACTCTGTTAATCACAACCAGCTGTCCAAATGTTCACAAGCAGGAAGGAGCCTTCAGCAGCGCTATTTAAAGGGATCATCAGCAACAACTTGCAACTGACATCATTTTTGTTCTGTTTGACTTGCTCTATTTAACTTTCTGCAATTTTTGCAGCTATCGAATTTGAATTTGATTTATTAAGTTTCCTTTCATTTTTATTTAAGTTACAGTTTTATTGGTTGTGCCTTTTAAGAAGGGGGTACCTGCTACTTCCTAATTGGTGATGACACCAGGCACCAAATAAATATTAAACCAAAAAGGTTGCAACTCTAAACTTGTTTCAAGTTTGAGGTGACAGGGTGTGTTGGTGCAAGTAGAGAATGCCTTCATTCTTATTTAAAGGCTTCTGCTCACAACACTTGCACAGTTATGGGGGCTCGACTTGCAATTCCCCTTGCACTAGAGTATCTTCGGGAGAGGAAGCGGAAGCAGCGAAGAAGAGAAGGTACGAGCAGAGGGAGGAGGAGAAGGGCTCTCAACAGGAGGCCTTACCCACCTAGGGTCTTCCAAGCGCACTTCTCTTCTCTAAAGATGCTCCACTTCACCAAGGAGGTGGTCACAGAACACTGGCATTTGCTGAAGCCTTCACTCACCTTGACCACCGTGTGAAGTCATTAAACTTCTTTTGGCACGGTATCCAGGCCCTCGGCACGACACTATAGGTCATTACATAGGCAGCTATCTCTTCCCAGAGCCTTCTGCAAGTAGTCTTTGATGGCTTTCTGCCATCCTGCAGGAACAGGACACCCCACCTTCTCTCCACTACCATGACCAAGGCCTCGAGACCAGCATCCGAAACCCTTCTGACTCTTTCTCTGTGTTGCTGTTGATGTGCCATGGCTTCAGTCTGCAAAAGACAATGAGGTGCTGCTGCATAAAGCACCTCCCCTTAGCAGAGAGAGCCGAGACCAAACAATACTGGCCAGTAGACAGCACCCGATATTGGGCCACCTGTTGAGCACTAAGCTAATCAGCAGCGTGTTTAGTGCTGAGATCAGTGCTGCGAGCATTATAAGGAGCAGGTAGCACAAATTTTGCGTGCTGCCTAAACCACTTTCAACGGACGCAGGCAAATCGCGCGGGGCCTTGACACTGCCCATTTTCGGGCCTTTTCCACTTTATAGTCCTCTCTCTCTACTGCTTGCACGGCACACTTTCCATAATTTTCTTTGTGGCAGCCTTATCCCCTTTCCCTGTTTGCTCTTCCTAGTTATCTGTGCGGAGTGTATTGGCATTCCCTGCATGCTAGATTGAGAACTGAATTCGGTGACTAGTTCCTGCATCTGAGACTTTTTAATAACGGTTCTGACATTGCAGCAAATCGTGTAGAATGTGATAAATGGAGTAATTAGTGGGATGACACATCACCACAAACTGTTTGTCCTCCTCATAGTTAGTCATATTTACAACATATTCTCAGAATGCATATTATGGGTGTAAAGAACCAAATGATAATTTGCTTGGGTATGCAAACAGTGGATTTCACTAAAACGTTTTTGCTTTTTCTGTAGAGTGTGATGCATATAAGGAACTAAAAAATAAGTGAACCTTGCTGCACATTATCGGGTATGGAGTTGTGTGCAATGGTTTTGAACTATCCTTTCTACACTTTCAGTGCAACTAATTGTTTTACATGTCAAATCTATATTCAGCAGAAGTCAGCTTTTTTTTAAGCTGTTGGTCAACTCTGGCCAGTTTTCTAAGTTAGCACATATACAGAAATGAGCTGTAGTTCAGCAATAAGCTCAGCCTAAATGAGTGCTCCATACTATCTCTGGCGGTTTATTGGAAGTACCCAATCACTACGACTCCTCCTGCACACAAGTGCAAGAACCACATGAGGCATCAGCGCACGTGCACATTAAAACAAAGCCAAGGGAACTGATGAGGCAGCTTAGTGCGTCACTGGAAGTTTTGATGCAAGTGGCTCTACATTGACGCCCAATCATAAATGCAGATGCAGTGGACACTGAAGCCAAAAAATGAGTGTCCATGTAAAACTGGCAAGCGTGACATTGGATGCAGCAATAACTCCCAATGCTCCAGGATGAAAATGGCTACGGTGATACGTCGAGACACACATTTTCCCCTTCTGACTTTCCCACTCCATGCCTCCAGTTAAATCCTGCCCCGAGTGTGACTTGGACCTCTCCATGTGTACATACAACATACAAAACGTGCATTGTGACTAAAGTTAAATGAATCTGTAGTCCCAGTAATTAGCTATTCTTTGCCATTACTTCCTCCACCTTATTTTCATTAAAACACACCACTTTTTTTTAAACCAATATTGTTTCTTTGTCTACCAATTTTCTCCCCTTTGCTGAAAACATTCACTTATACTGGCTGCAGTTCCACAGGCAACAATCACCTTCCACCTAAGTGGCCTTTATTTACTTGCAAACCTGGACAACGAGAATTGACGGGTTACATGACCGCAGTGAGCCTCACAGCCAAGCCCAATGCTGATCTGATCCACATGTGCATCTTCTAACTTGAGGTCGCTGCATAGTGATCAGGAGTGGGAACCCCGGTTGATTTTCCTCTCCCTAGACCGTGGGCACTGATGCTAAATGCACCACTCTGACCACCATCCAAGCTCAAATCAACAAACTCAACGTAGATGGGAAATTGAACCTGGAACCTTTCTTGTATTTTACAATACAGCATAAGGATGTTTTGACCAGCACAGCCAGGTAACATCTGCCTGGTGGTGTCTTACATGGCCAAGAGGCTAATTTCCTGTTGCTCAGGCATTAAATAATGATTACTGTTCATGCGCACTAATTAGATCTCCTAACTCCCATGGTTGGTGCAGGCAGTTCCAGACTGCTTCGCCCTGGTTAATATTGCCCTGCCTCGTGTTGGCTGCCACACTGCAATCTTGACTGATTTTGACTTTGATGCTCTAGCTGGTTACCTTGAATAGTCTGGCACCGATTATCCTATTAATTTCCCATATTACAACAGTGACTACATTCTTAAAAAAAAACTAAATTGGCTGTAAAGTGCTTTGCGGTGTTGGGTGGTTGTGAAAGGCGCTATATAAATGCAAGTCTTTCTTTTGAAGGAAAATTGGAATCCGAGTCAGACACCCACTCACGCCAATACAAAGCAGAAGCTGATTCTCAAACGTCACTCTATCTTTTTTGGGGATTTGATCAGAGTCTCTGAAATAGAGGTATCAGCGGTTGGACAACATGAACTTTGTACACTCCAATGTCCACATTGTCAGTTCCAGATCATGCAGCATTCAGCCCGTGTATTTTACGTGGTTACCCTTGAGAAACTGGCGTACTCTGGAGAATGTTTCTTCTGTTCCCAGCATACGGAGCAGATGTTTTTGGTTTGGTTTGGTTTGCAAATCAAAGAAAGCCAATTCATTTCTGATTGACTGCTATCCCTTTGCTCTTGTTTACTTTGAGAATTTATGAACACACAGATGGAGAAAATAAACATCTGTGTGATGTTTTAATAAATAATCCTTTACATTATCTCATTTGAAATTCTGCCAGTCATTTCCCGATTAAAAGGCCACAGTATTCATTTTAATCATTCTTTTTCCTTCCAGCCCGCTCAGTAAATTAGAATGAAAATTTTAATTTCTTTGACACCTTTCAATGTTTCTGTGACTCATTTGGCTGACGTTAATCCATTCTGATTATTGCACTTCATTAAAGAAACCCTCCCAGCCAGTGATTGGGAACAGATCTTCACAACCAGATGCAAAACAGCTAAACAAAGGCTGAGCTGAGGTTTTTTATTAATGCTATTGCTTTGAAGAAATAATCAGTGATGTGATGAGTTGCTTTATCATCCTTGGTCCCTGTCACTCTCTGGTGTCAGCAAAGTCTTTTTTCCACATTTGCTGGTGGGATCAATGAGCTGACAGTGACACTGCCAGGAGCTACATTTTTGCTTCTGCTTTGTATCTGCCTTTAGCTCCCTTGACAGCTGTCCCAATGGTGAGGTCGGGTTCCTCCAGTATCGACCCCCACTACATCCCATGTACTGAGTTATATTTTCCTCAGTTTGAGGAGGAAAAAAATGCCCACGTATTTTTTTTGTCATTTATGAGCTGCAAATTAACAAAATTGTGGGATGAAAAAACTAAAATGCTTAATCTGGAACCAAAAACAGATAATACTCGAACCACTCAGCAGGTCAGTCAGAAAAGAAACAAGTTATGTTTTCAGGTATAACCCTTTGTCGGAATGAAATTCTGCGATTCGAATGTTTTGGAACATGTAATTCCTGAAAATAGCAACCAATCACCATGTACCTGTAATAATCATTTTAATGCTTTTCAAGTAGCTAGTGAACCAGTTAACATATATATAATTTACAAACATCACTTCAAAGACCTGTCAGGAGGTCTGGAAGAATTTTATAAAGAGCAAAAAAGCACAGACCATCAATATTATCACAGGATATATGTGTATCTGAAAGAATGATGTGGTTATTAAATGTGCATGCAGAAACTGTGAGAATGGAGCAAATAAGAGAAGTGTAAACAGTGGAGTTATGCTAACTAAATTATACATGCCATGATAAGATAGAGAAGGTACTACAGGGCAAAATTCCACAGGCCAAATTATACTGTCTCAATCCTCACTGCTATTAAAATTACGGGCAAAATTGCCACACAACCACAGGGTATAGCGTAAAAAGATTTTTTTTGATCAGGCAAGTGTCCGACATGCAGAAATAAAGTCTGTTATATATGTAAACTTGTATTTACTCTGTACAGCCACCAGAGGGCTCATCCCCAGGAGTCCTAAGGGATCCTATAATCCCTTGGGAGCACAGGTATTTAAGGAGGCCTCACAGGTTGGAGAGGCACTCTGGAGACCTGCAATAAGCTCATACTTTGCTTTGAGCTCACAGTGTTCAGTCTGACTCTTTCTCCATACATAACAACTGACGACGAGATACAGATAGCGAACCCAAAGGTGCAGAGAACATTGGGCATCCTGCAGAAATTCTCGGAGGGAGATGATTGGGAAACTTTTGTGGGACGACTCGACCAATACTTCATGGCCAACGAGCTAGATGGGGAAGAGAACGCTGCCAAACATAGGGCGATCCTCCTCACCGTCTGTGGGGCACCAACGTATGGCCTCATGAAGAATCTGCTCACTCCAGCAAAACCCACGGATAAATCATACGACGATGTGTGCACACTGGTCCGAGAGCATTTGAACCCGAAGGAAAGCGTTCTGATGGCGAGGTACCGGTTCTACACCTACAAAAGGTCCGAAGGTCAGGAAGTGGCGAGTTTTGTCGCCGAGCTAAGACACCTTACAGGACATTGCGAATTTGAAGGACATTTGGAGCACATGCTCAGAGACTTTTTTGTACTTGGCATTGGCCATGAAGTGATACTTCGCAACCTTTTGACTGTAGAGACCCCAACCTTGAGTAAGGCCATAGCGATAGCCCAGGCGTTCATTGCCACCAGTGACAATATGAAGCAAATCTCTCAGCACACAAGTGCTGCTACAAGTACTGTGAACAAAGTGATGTTGTTTTCGAATCGTAATGTACAGAGAAGGTCACACATGCCTGCAGCTGCACATCCGCAGATCTCTCAGAGTCCACTATCAAGGGTGATGAATGCAAGGCCATTAACACTCTGTTGGTGCTGCGGGGGCGATCATCATTTCCATTCATGCCGCTTCAAAGGATTCATTTGCAAGGACTGTGAAACAATGGGACGCCTCCAATGAATGTGCAGGCGAGCTGCAAATCCTGTTAAACCTGCAAACCACCATGTTGCAGAGGAGGACAGATCCATGGAGTATCATGATGAACCAGAGCCTCAGATAGAGGAGGCAGAGGTACATGGGGTGCACACATTCACCATGAATTGTCTCCCGATAATGCTGAATGTTGAACTAAATGGACTCCGGTGTCAATGGAACTGGACACGGGCACGAGCCAGTCCATCATGGGCAAGAAGACTTTTGAAAGGTTGTGGTGCAATAAGGCCTCAAGGCCAGTCTTAACTCCAGTTCGCATGAAACGAAAATCTTACACAAAAGAACTGATTCCCGTAATCGGCAGTGCTACCGTAAAAGTCTCCTACGATGGAGCGGTGCACAATCTACCACTCTGGGTGGTACCAGGCGAGGGTCCCACACTGCTTAGCAGGAGCTGGCTGAGAAAGATATGCTGGAACTGGGATGACATCCAAGCGCTATCGCCCGCTGACGACACTTCGTGTGCCCAGGTCTTAAACAAATTTCCTTTGCTGTTCGAACCAGGCATCGGGAAATTCCAAGGAGCAAAAGTGCAGATCCACCTAATTCCGGGGGCACGACCCACCCATCACAAGGTGAGAGCAATACCGTAGAAGATGAGAGAAAGGTTAGAGATTGAGCTAGGCCGATTGCAAAGAGAGGGCATCATTTCACCAATTGAGTTAAACGAGAGGGCCAGTCCGATCGTTCCTGTCCTCAAGGGAGACGGCACCGTCAGAATCTGTGGCGATTACAAAGTAACTATCAATCATTTCTCTCTGCAGGTCCAATACCCACTACCAAAGTCCGACGACCTCTTTGCAATGCTGGCGGGAGGAAAGACGTTCACGAAGCTGGATCTGACTTCAGCCTACATGACGCAGGAACTGGAGGAATCATTGAAGGCCCTCACATGCAATAACACGCACAAAGGTATTTTTGTTTATAGCAGATGCCCATTTGGAATTCGATCAGCGGCAGCGATATTCCAGAGAAAGCTTACTCAAGTCAGTCTCATAACCGTGGTCTTCCAGGACGACATCTTGGTCACAGGTCGGAACACAGTCGAGCACCTGCAGAACCTGGAGGAGGTTCTTAGTCGACTCAACCGCGTGGGGCTCAGGTTAAAACGCTCGAAGTGTGTTTTCCTGGCGCCTGAAGTGGAGTTCTTGGGAAGGAGGATTGCGGCGGATAGCATCAGGCCCACCAACATGAAGATGGAGGCAATCGAGAACGCACCGAGGCTACAGAACGTGACGGAGCTGCGGTCGTTCCTGGGACTTTTGTACTACTTTGCTAACTTCTTACCGGGTCTCAGCACACTGTTAGAACCACTACATGTCTTAATACGAAAAGGGGATGAATGGGTTTGGGGTAAAACCCAAGAAAATGCCTTTATAAAAACGAGAAAATTGTTATGCTCAAACAAATTGCTTGTGTTGTATGATCCATGTAAGCGTTTGGTACTAGCATGTGGTGCGTCGTCATATGGTGTTGGGTGTGTATTGCAACAAGCTAATGATTTCGGGAAACTGCAACCGGTTGCTTATGCATCCAGGAATCTGTCTAAGGCTGAGAGAGCCGACAGCATGATTGAGAAAGAAGCGTTAGCGTGTGTCTATGAGGTAAAGAAAATGCATCAATACCTGTTTGGGCTAAAATTCAAATTGGAAACTGACCATAGGCCACTAATATCCCTGTTTTCCGAGAGTAAAGGGATAAATACCAATGCATTGGCCCGCATCCAGAGATGGGTGTTCATGTTGTCCGCATACAACTATGCCACAGGCCAGGCACAGATGCTCTCAGTAGGCTGCCATTGCCCACCATGGGGGTGGAAATGGTGCAGCCCGCAGATTTAGCCATGGTTATGGAAGCATTTGAGAGCGAGCAATCACCCGTCACTGCCCGGCAGATCAAAACTTGGACAAGCCAGGACTCTAGTCAAATTATCTCTAGTCAAATGCTGTATGCTTCATGGGAGCTGGTCCAGCATCCCAGTGGAAATGCAGGAAGAGATAAAGCCGTTCCAGTGGCGCAAAGATGAAATGTCTATACAGGCGGACTGCCTTCTGTGGGGCAATCTTGTAATGGTCCCTAAGAAGGGCAGAGACACCTTCATCAATGACATCCACAGTATCTACCCAAGCATCGTAATGATGAAAGCAATAGCCAGATCCCACAAGTGGTGGTCCGGTATCGATGCAGACTTAGAGTCCTGCGTTCACAGATGTAATACATGCTCACAGTTAAGCAATGTACCCAGAGAGGCACCGCTAAGTTTATGGTCTTGGCCCTCCAAACCGTGGTCTAGGGTACACGTCGACTATGCAGGCCCGTTCTTGGGTAAAATGTTCCTTGTGGTTGTAGACGCGTACTCCAAGTGGATTGAACGTGAGATAATGTCAGCTAGCACGTCCGCTGCCACTACTGAAAGCCTGAGAGCCATTCTTGCCTACCCGATGTCCTGGTGAGCGACAACGGGCCATGTTTTACCAGTGCCAAGTTCAAAGAATTCATGAGCCGTAATGGGATCAAACATGTCACATCTGCCCCGTTTAAACCAGCATCCAATGGTCAGGCAGAGAGAGCAGTGCAAACCATCAAGCAAGGCTTGAAGAGGGTAACTGAAGGCTCACTGCAGACTCGCCTTCCCCGAGTCCTGCTCAGCTACCGCATGAGACTCCAGTCGCTCATTGGGATCCCACCTGCTGAACTGCTCATGAAAAGAGCACTTAAGACAAGGCTCTCGTTAGTTCACCCTGATCTACATAAACAGGTAGAGAGCAGGCGGCTTCAACAAAGTACATACCATGGTAGCGCAAATGTGTCACGTGAGATTGAAATCAATGATCCTGTATTTGTATTGAATTATGAACAAGGTCCCAAGTGGCTTCCTGGCACTGTCGTGGCCAAAGAGAGGAGCAGGGTGTTTCTGGTCAAACTTTCAAATGGACGCATTCACCGGAAACACTTGGACCAAATCAAACTCAGATTCACGGACTATCCTGAGCAACCCACCTTGGACCCTATCTTTTTTGATCCCCCAACACACACACCAGCGGCAACCGGCACCACGGTTGACCACAAAGCAGAACCCATCATCCACAGCAGACCAGCAGGGCCCAACACACCAGGCAGCCCAGCAAGGCCAGCTGCACAGCAGCCCAGCGAGGACCCAACAAATGATTCAACAATACCAACTTTCACACCGAGACGATCAACCAGGGCAAGAAGGGCCCCAGATCGATTCACATTGTAAATAGTTACACTATTGACTTTGGGGGGGGGGGAAGTGTTGTTATATATGTAAACTTGTATTTACTCTGTTCAGCCACCAGAGGGCTCATCCCCTGGAGTCCCAAGGGATTCCATAATCCCTTGGGAGCACAGGTATTTAAGGAGGCCTCACAGGTTGGAGACCTGCAATAAAAGACTAAGGTCACATTTTACTTTGAGCTCAGTCTGACTCTTTCTCCATACGTAACAAATTCCTGCTCAAGTCTCCGAACCAAACAACTGAGGTCCTCAATTTGAGTAATTTACCAGGGGCTAGAACCTCCACATTTGTGGCTATCTCCCAAATGAGCGATATTTCCAGCATGGGCGTTAAAAAAGGTTTTTCAGATCGCCAGCTTCTCGGCCATTTTCAAACCACCTAGTCTCCACTTTTGAAAATGGGTGTTACAGTGAGCGATATAAAATGGGCGTTAGCATGACATTTTTTTGACCTTCTGCCGTAAAGTGTGGCCGTCCTTAGCGACGCTTGATTCCCACAATTCTGGAGGTCAAGGGTCACCATGACATGCGCAGAAGAGGAGACAGAGAGAGAGCTGGAGCTCAGAGGGGCTGAAGGCGTGGCTGGGTGTGGTGTGGCTGCTTTGCGAGGAAGGAGGGAGACTTTAGAGCGTCACAGCAAGTAGGCAAAGAAAAAGTAGCTGTTACTAGCCACATATTTGAATGAATTTTGCCTATAATTGAGAGAGAGGAGGAGGCATCACAGCCGCTGTGGAGACTGACACTGGAGAGAGCAGCGAACTGGGAGAGGAGTACATTGGAGGGCACAAAAGAGCCAGAAGGTTCTCGGACAAGGCAAATGCCTCCCTCCTGCAGGAGGTCGAGTTACGTTGGGGTGATTTTACACAGGGAGGGCATGGGAAGCCCATCCCAAAGGCATACGAGAAGATATGGAGCGAGATAGCAGAGGTGGTCTCGTCAGCGACCAACGAGGTGCGTGAGGGCAACCAATGCCGCAAACGATGGAACAACCTTGTGGAATTCGCAAGGGTATTACATTGATTTACATGTACTTATGTATTTATATAATTTGTTTTGTAATAGTCATTCATGAGTGACTAGCAGCAGACGTGAGGTCTTTCACTTTTACCAGGAATGTTTTACTCAAAGCCTGCGGTCACGGTGTACATCTTTAGGTAAAGAATGATAATTATCATGATAATCATGATTAGATCTGTCGGTTATGTGTTGAATCAGTTACTGTGATAGTACCTAGCAATGATATCACGCAATGATCTCATGCCATGTCATCCTGTCACCTTTTACAGAAGTAGCTATCGACGATGAAGTCTGTGCAGAGACGAACGGGTGGGGGGCCACCAGTCCCCAGCGGCATCACAGAGATGGAGGAATGTGTGCTCACACTTGTGGGGAAGCACCCCCGGACAGCCACGGATGCATCTGCAGACCTTGAAGTGATGCCACGAGAGTAAAGCTTACACTATTGTGTGGTGTAAAATCAATAGATGCCACACCCTCTCATATCTGACAAGTCATATATGATCGATGATTTTTAAAATTATCATAGAAATAATGATGGCCTAATCAAAATCATTGGAAGGCAAATGTGTTGATGGTCATGAAATGTTATGTCTGTGATGATTTTGATAGCACTGGTGCTTTTGTCGTGCATATGCTGTCTGTAGCACTGGACTCACCTTGTCACCCTAGCACCCCCTTCTCTTCTAATTACCTCATTTCTGTTTTGCAGCTCAGCCAGCAGCACGGCCTCAGGCAAGGCCACAGAGGCCAGAAGGTGGGGGCGTGGGGCAGGAGTCAGTGGACGATCCTACATCTGGTGCTGAGGAGCTCTGATTCTCTCCCGTCAATCCGCTGGGCCTGTTCTCCACGGATGAGAGCACGGACTTCGAAGAACCTGCATCGCCACGCTCCAGAAGTCATTCCACCCCAAGACCATCTAGTGATCCTCTGATCATTCCCGCCTCCACGCTGGAGGTACGACTCCAAGCACCTCACCACATTTGTCCCCAGGGCAGTGCCGACCACGCGAAGGCCTCGTGGACGCGACAAGTCTGTTCCACAAGCGCCACATGACAGTGGAGAGATGGTACAGTTGTCCAGGAGGACTATAGACATTGGTGACCAGCTCATAGAAGCATTGGGGGGCATATCCCGACAGCTGGCCACCATGACCGAGTACATTCTGCGCATGGCAGAGGCCCTGGATGCGAAAGCCAGGAACACTGCTGCCACAGGCCTCGCAGTGATCCACGAGCGCGGCACTCCACCCCTAGGTTCCGCACCACCACTGCCAACGACAGATGAGAGCAAGGACCAAGATCCTGCTTCAGCATCAGAGAATGTTACCCCCTCGGCAGCCCCCGCTCCTGTACCCGTGCAACCACCGCATCTGCCTTCATCCCCTCCAATGAGGCACCGCCTGAGGAACTCCTCGGCCAGGCGCCATGGAGCGAGGAGGGGAAAGGGTATAGGTGGGGAGAAGAAGGGGAGGGAGGAAGGAAAGTGAGGTGATGCCTGTGTTATATCTCCATCTGAGTGTATGCAATTTGTTGCAATGTATGGGGGCTGGGGACCACGCTTCTGCTTTGCCTTTGTGTTCTGTGTTGCGGGACATGTTGAACATGTGATTTATGTCAATGGTGGAAAAAGTAGGGTGTGGGCAGTGGTTGGGTGTTATCGGCTGTGATACTTATGATTTCAGACCAATGTTGGTATTAAATTTTTGTTATTGAACATAACCGTGTTGCGCATTGTCTCAGATAGCTGCACCATTACACATTGGTGATTCCTTAACATGAAAGGGTTAAATACAACTTAACATCAATCAACGTGAACTTTAACTGGCATCAAGATGATGGGCACCATTGATGTCAGAGCTGCACACACAGCAGTGTGTCAGCGTTGTCACTCACATCAACTCTCTTTCAAGCAAATATCTCTGATATCAGCAGAAATTAACACTGGCCGATATTATGGGTGTTGATTTCGCCCATTCTGCTGATTCCGCCCAAAAAAAGTGGGCGGGCAGTAATATTTTTTCCCGGCGTTAAGCACATGGGAAAATAACGTTCGCCAATAAGTTTCTAAAAATGCCTGCCAGTTTCCCTTTTGTGCCAAAATGAGCGATATATGGGCGTTATAAGTCATTTCAGCAGTAAAATGGGCGTTAAGCATGCAAAAAAAGTGGAGGTTCTAGCCCCTGGAGTTACACACAGTACACCTTGGAACACAACTCATTTTCTGAATTCCAGAAAGCTTGGGTTTGGGTTACATATGGAAAAGACCATCTAGTCTGCGCATCCAGACATGTTGCAGCCACCTACACCATTGACATCTGCCAACCCCACAATTTCAATTGATAGTAATCTTGTCCATGTAACAGAAGGTTGTGGTTTCAAGACCCATTTCAGGACATGAGCACATAATCTAGGCTGGCCTGTGCAGTATTAAGGGAGTCCTGCATTGTAAGATCATGCCTCTTTCAGATGAGACGTTCAGATGGATATAAAAGATCCCATAGAGCTATTGTCCTGGACATCATTCAGCACGCAATCAACAATACCAAAACATATTGGGTAGAATAGGGTTTCTCCCGATCATCCACCATAACTGTGGTGGAAGATTGTCAGAATACCTAGAAAAACAGCATAAAAGAACATTTGCATAGTTTCCACCAATCTTCTGCAGAAGTTAGTGGATAATGGGGACCCCGACCCCCCCTCCCCCACCCCACCGGACAGAAATTCCAGGCAATTCTATGTTCATTTATGTCATTTTCTGTTTGTGGGACTTTGCAGAACACAAATTTCACATTTGTCTATAAAACCATATTAGCTACACTCCAAAAGTATTTCATTGGCTGCGAGGTGCTTTCGGGCATCCTAAGGACATCAAAAATATTTTAGAAATGCACAATTATTTGTCTTCATTTCTTGGACAGGCAAAAAAAGAACCAAGATTTAGGGGCTCCCTGTGTATGCAAGGGTACTGCTGGAGGTTAACCAAATAAACACACACAATTTACAGATACAGAATATAAAGACAAATGGGGTAAGCTTCCTGCTATATGTCCAATTTAGAATCACTATTCGGGCATTGGCTTACAGCGTTATCTAAAGCTAAGCAGAACGAATCTCACCCCCAGTGACCTGTCTACCCATTGAGATTCCATCAATCCAGTCCAGCCAGTCAACCATCAACAGCACCCTTTCCAGAGTGGTGGACCGCCCTTACTCGAGTATCAGATTCCAGGCTCTGCTGTAGAGGATCATCTTAGTTGCAGTTTCCCATCACCAGTCCTGTCATTCTGGAGTCAATGTGACCCAAAAGATGTACTGATTAGTTTCCCCTTTCCACATGCAAAGATGATAGTCACCAGTTGGTCATTACACTTTAGGAAATTAACAAGTGTAAGTTGGAACCCTGATTAGATGCTCGGAACTCATTAATAGCATTGCCATAACTCCAATATAGAGTGTGTATACAACAAATGGGACAGAGGCAAATTAAAGTGTGCTTAATGTACCTAATGTGTGTATTCCACGCTTTGGTTTGTAGCATCACTAAATCTTTTGTTTGAGCCCCCTGTTGGTGAAGATAGTGTTAACTTTATTTCCTGGAGGACTGCTTCTTGTCATGCGAAGTGGAGTGCTCCCATGCCAGTGGTTGCTACCCTCCTGAACTTTACTTTCATGGCATTGAGGACTTCCTTTGACTCAGTAAAATGCACCACGCATGGTTTTCATGCCATTAATTGGCAATTTCCAATTAGCACTTTTAGGTCATCGGCTGTTTGGTGTCCTGTGAGGACAAGAGGCTCATTTCTTGCTTATTGAGATGCTGCTGAGGATTGGTTAAGGTTTTGCAGTGGGTGTCATTCTGCGGCTGCTGGGGCAAATGGAATGGGAGATGCACAAAAAGCCAAAGTTGGAGAAACGCAGAGTTATCCGAGGGTTATAGGGCTGGAGGAGGGCACCGAAGTAGGAATGGGTGAGGCCAAGGAGGGATTTAAACACATGGATGAGAATTTTTAATCTGAGGCATTGGATGACTGGGAGCTAATATAGATCACTGAGCCTAGCAGTGTTGGGTGAGTGGAACATGGAACCCATTCACCCAAACTTAAACTCATCCAAACACCACAGTTCACATCCATACCCGCATTTGGCCCCACACTCCCTCAAACTTATTCTCTTCAAGCTCTACTGGCTTCTTGCACTTTTGATTTAAATATTCTCATACTAGTTTGTAAATCTCTTCATGGCCTCATCCTATCTTTGTGATCTGTTCTTGCTTTATATGTTCGCATGCACCTTCCACTCATTTAACACTGGACCTCTCGTCACCCATTGCTCTCTCTGCTCAATTTGTAACCATTCATTCATGTTGCTCCAGTACCCTCACTTTACTATCTCCCTTCCTACTTTCAAAATTCCCCTCAAAGCCTTCCTCTTCAATCATGTAGTTAGTTTCCTATCCTACCCTCTCCATTTATTCCCCTTTCTCTACACTTGATGTTCACCATATCTCTTGGCTCCTTATTGTAAAATACTTTGTGATGTCGTCCTGCACATGAGAAGTGCTGTATAAATGCAAATTGCTATTATTGAAAATAAAATAGATAAAAATAGCACACAGGGTGTCTCCTATTTAGCACTGCTATGAGTATTAGTTATACTTGTGTGTCTAAATGTCGCATAAGTATTCAAGAGCTGAAGTATACCTACAATTCATCAGTGTGGCCTCAACCGACTGGCAGAAAATCATTACCTCTGTTTTAACGTCATAGTGGAAAATGGAACCCTGCATCAATAATGCTTCATGTTACACCTTTTTGCATGGCAATAGCCAGAAATCACTCTTTCCCATTGTTTGCATCCCAAGTCCCATTCCTATCTATATCTCCGGTAATTCCCTAATATTCTAATAGTCTATATAAAATATTTGTATCCCAGAACACTGTATCTCAATCATCTGCAGTGTCAGTTATGGCTCAATTGGTATGCCACTGAGTCAGAAGGTTGTGGGTTCAAGTCCCATTCCAGAGACTTGAGCACAAAAATCTAGACTGACATTCCAATGCAGTGCTGAGGGAATGCTGCACTGTCAGAAGTCCCATCTTTCGATGAGGCTCTGTCTACTCCCTGAGGTGGATGTATTTCGAAGAAGAGCAGAGGAGTTAGCTCCAGTCTCCTAGCTAATATTTATCCCTCAATCAACATCACTAAAAACAGATTATCTGGTCATTATCGCGTCGCTGTTTGTGGGAGCTTGCTGTATGCAAATTGGCTGCCACTTTTCCTACATTACAACAGTGACTGCACTTCATTGGCTGTAAACCGCTTTGGGATGTCCTGAAAGGCACTATATAAATTCAAGTCTCTCTGTTCCCGCTTCTGCCTCCTTCCCAAGATCCGCAAACAAGACTGCCCTGGTAGACCCATCGGCTCTGATATTTACTTGGGTGGGTTGTGTAAGCAGGGGGGTGGGGGAGGGAAACGAGGGAGAGAGGAAGTCAGAGTTGCCCCGCATGCTGTGGAACTTTAACACCACAGCACGTTTCTTTTAACTTTAAACAGTGTCCCTGCCCAGAGGCCAACCTAATTGACAGACTTAGCTCCCTGTCGGGCAGGGAATACACTGGAGCAGGCCGCAGCCACAGGAGTAGGTAAGGAACCTGCTGCTGTGTTAGTGGAAGCATGGTTGGGGGTGAGGAGTCCAGATCTTAGCGGGCTCGTATCCCCGAACCAGGAGTGTGGTCTGACCCCGATCTGGTGGTGGGGTCTTTGGGTGGGGAGTCCAATGGCAGGTAAGCTGGGTGGACTGTGAGGAAGCACTCCTGTTCCTTCTGACACACAAGCCGTGCTGTAAAGGCACTTAGCTTTACCCCAAAGGGAGGCGTCCTCACTTCCTTTGAGCTGGCAGGTTTCCTGAGGCGTGGGAAACCTGGCCGGCCAGGGTTAAACCTGGAAGTCCGGCTATATCTGAGGCTCCCAGCATCATTATAATATTTAAACGGCCAACCTGCCTCCTGGGAACAGGTTGGCTGCCTGCCCCCTATCCCACCTCCATTAAATACTGAAGTGGGTGGGTTAGGGTTAGGTTTGAGATTACATTTTTACATTTCACCCAACTTCCCCAAAATTTTTAGGGGTTAAAATGACCTCCATTGTTTCAGCTCAATCTTGCCTCACAGAAATTACTTCTTCTTATCTCAACTCTATTTTTTTCTCCTTTTCACTATGGACTTCTATCCCCCACCAGGATGGCCTGAGGGCAAGCCGCTTCTTCTTTGAACAGAGGATTAACCAGTCCTCATCCAGCACCAGCCTCCTCCACCTGGCTGAACATTATCTTACATTGAACAACTTCTCCTTTGACTCCACTCACTTCCTCCAAATAAAAGGGAACCCGTATGGGTCCTGGCTATACCTACCTTTCGTGGGATGCATGTAACATTGTTCATTCCAGTCCTACTCTGGTCCCCTCATTCACTTCTTTTTCCAGTACATTGATGACTATATCAGTGCTGCTTCTAGTTCTCGCCCCGAACTAGAAAATGTCATCAACTTTGCTTCCAATTTCCACCTCTCCCTTACCTTCAAAAGGTCCATCTCCAACTCTTACTTTCCTCGCCTTCCCTATTTCCATTCCTGGGGATAGGCTGTCCCATAGCTACCTTGATTATACTTCATCCCACCCCGCTTTCTGGAAATACTCTATTCCATTCTCCCAGTTTCTCCTTCTTCTCCGTTGCATCTGTTCTGACGGTGCTTCTGATATGTCTTCCTTATTCCTCAACCGAGGATTCCCTTCCACCGTGGTTGACCGTGCACTCAACCGTGTCCGTTCTATTTCCCGCACTTCTGCTCTCGCCCCTTCCCGTCCCTCCTTGTCCTCACCTTTCACCCCACCAACCTCCACATTCAATGGATCATCCTCTGTCATTTCCGCCACCTCCAGCGTGATGCCATCGTCAAACACATCTTCTCCTCCCCTCCCCTTTCAGCATTCCGAAGGGATCATATCCTCTGAGACACCTTGGTGCACTCTCCCCACACCCCGAACACCCACTCTCCTCCCATGCAAGTGCAAAAGATGCAACACTTGCCCTTTCACCTCTCTTCTCACTGTCCAAGGCCAAAAACACTCATTTCATGTGCAACAATGAATTACTTTGTACTTCTTTCAATTTAGTATACCGTACATGCTGTTCACACTGCGGTCTCCTCTACACTGGGGAGACCAAATGCAGATTGGGTGATCGCTTTGTTGAACACCTCCGTTCAATTCACAAGCGTGACCTTGAGCTTCGGGTCGCTTGTCATTTTAATTCTCTGCCCCATTTGCACTCTAACCGTTCTGTCCTCGGCCTCTGCGCTGTTATAATGAAGCTCAACTCAAGCTTGAGGAGCAGCACTTCATCATTTGATTAGTCACTTTACAGCCTTACGGACTCAACCTCGAGTTCAACAATTTCAGATCATAACCTCTGCTCCCATTTTTTCGGACAGCAGCTGCTGGTAATGATTTAGCTATTGCCATTTACAGCTCCTCTAGACCCATCTTTTGTTTCTCCACTTGTCCCATTACCATCTCCTTTTGCCTTGTACTATTATCCCTTGTGTCATTTAATTGCTCCTGCCTTGCACCGTACCCCAGCCTTTGTTCTTTCTTTCCCTCCTCTGCGCTCCGTGCCCCTGTACTTGCTTAAACCCTGTTACATCTCTATCATTTTCCAGTTCTGACAATAGGTCACCCATCTGAAACGCTAACTCGGTTTCTCTCTTCGCAGACGCTGCCTGACCTGTTGAGTATTTCCAGCATTCTCTGTTTATATCCAGCCTACTGTTTATTGGCCGTTCTCCTCTATACTTGTTCTGACTGCCTCATTACTTCACAATAACTGCTTTTGACCGCAAGCAGTTGTTCTGACATTGTTTGGAGATGACTTTGTGGATCATTACCTTATGTGTTTTCATATCATGTTCATTATTTTAAAAAATTGAAAATCTTCGTGACTTTGAATAATACACTTTCAGGAAGATCTTGAACTCGCATGGATGCTGAGGAGTTCCCACAGGTGCCTAACTCCTGACAATACACTGACACTGGGATGATAACGATGTGGGTGTTGATGGTGTCGCCCTGGCAGCTTCCACAAACTAAGCATCTGTCAGATCCGGGTCAGCAAGTGTCACACTTTATTCCTTCAGAAACGTCACGCCTGGCAACTTTGTAACCTCGGTATATCAATCTCCATTATTGAATCCACTCGGGCGCCTGCCTTTTCAAGTAAAATTCTTCTTCGGCTCTGTGAAAAATGCACCAAACCTCTGTAAATAACAGAGGCCATGTGCAATTATCGGGCTGCATGACAAAATCGGAATACAGATGTGCACTCACTTCACGACAGTATTAAATATCTATGGACTATTTGTGATTCAGATGTTCTGACTCCAACACCAAATAGGTTGCACAGGCTGCGGAGTTCCGTGTCAAAATGGCAATAAAGACTGATAAATGGAAGCATCTGTTTTTAATTCTCTGTGCTTTCAGCTGTCTGAAAGAGAATACCCTTGGGGAGGTACACTGACCTTCGAGAGACAGACCACACCTGGCACCACAATGTTCTGCGCCTGAGGCAGAAACAGTTGCATTATTACAGATGTACCGAGAATTTCTTGAAATATCTGTTTTTCTGTTTTTTAAATATCCTGAGAGAAGGGGGGAAATCCTCCTTCATTCAGGAAGATTTGGACTTTGAATGAGAGTACTTGATGAACTGATACAAGAATTGAAAGCTGGCTGAAATTGTTCCTTGGAAATGGGCTTAATATCAAAAGATCAGAAAGTAACAAATGTGATTTCAAAGATTGATCAGTTAGCCAGCTATGTATTTCCAACATTTAGTGATTTTTGTCTTTGTTATCACTTTCCACTTAACTGTCATTACTAGAGAAGAACCAATCTGAATTATCCAGGGGGTATGAAGGTGATAAATGAGAATGACTCCAGATCAGAAAAGGGAACTGGAACCAAAAACATTTGCTGGAGGTGATTTACGGTGTGATCGAGTTAAGGACAATGATATTTTAAATCTTGCCCATTGCAAGGCATCTGACAAGATAAGAAGCTTCAAGCAAAGGCCAAGGTTGATGAAATTGATGATTGGGAAATAGGATAGAAAATTAAGTTGACAACAGCAAACAGTCAATAGTCATCGATGCAAATTATTCACAGGAGACACTAGGGTCATTCCTCGAGCATGTGCTGAGCGCAAGCTTCATCATTCTGAGAAATGCAATTTAAATTTAAAAGAAAACACCTAAAGCAAATGTTGCCATTGGCACACATCGCTAAAATGAAACAGTACAGATTAACCCTCTTGAGTACTGTATGTCTTTTGGAACCTGCACATTTCTTAACTGCCAAGAATTATTTTTCGATATCTAAATGCAAAGGTATTTACAGAAACTCAGCACCAGGCAAGTAATGGCATTCATTCCTGCTAATACTGAGGGATATAACTGCGTAGATCATGGATCATCAGAAAAACTTATTGTAATTGATCCATCACTAAAAACATTTCTGAAATGTCAAATTGTGACTGTCTATGCATAGTGAATGTTGGGTTATAAACCCAGGTCCACAAAGTGTAAATCAACACAAACAGGATTGCTACTTTCATTGACTTAAATTAACCATGGCTCATTAACCCTCCCGTTAGGGAACCTTGATGGCAATGCTATTTATTCAGCATGGAAAGTGTGTGGAACAGGGTAAGAGTTATTCACTGTGTAACTATACAGAGTGTTGTGTATCTATAAAGCATGCACTCCTATGTTCCGCCACCAGGGAATTCATCCCCTGAAGTCCCAAGGGATCCCAGCATCCCTTGGGAGCACTGTATATAAGCCGGCCCTTATGGCCTGTTCCTCACGATGGAGTGTCTTAATAAAGACTGAGGTCACTGTTACTTTAACCTCCCTGTGTGCAGGTTCATCTGTGTTAGGAACACAATACAGAGTTGCATTATCATCCCCGCACGTGCTAACAGGAGGCACAAATCATACGAATTTCTCCCCCTCTGTATTTCAGATATATTCAAACAATGCCCTGTCTACCTGCTCAACATGAAAGAATCCTTGTCACTATTAGAAGAGCAGATGTGAGTTGTCATAGATCCCAACCAGCATTACTCATTCAACTAACACCACCAAAAACACGTTGAGCGGTCATTCATTCATTTGCTGTGTGTGGGTCTTTGCTATATGCAAATTGACTGTTTTGTTTGTCTGTGTAACCATAGTGATTGCAAAGTATTTTCAGACATTCTAAGGACTTAGAAGGCACTATATAGTCTTTTTTTTAATTACGGGATGTGGGCATTGCTGGCAAGGTCAGCATTTATTGCCCATCCCTAATTGCCCTTGAGAAGGTGGTAGTGAACTTCTTTCTTGAGTCCCTGCAGTCCGTGTGGTAAAAGTACTACCTGTTCCAGGATTTTGACTCGGCAACGATGAAGGAATGGCGATATATTTCCAAAACAGGATGGTGTGTGACTTGGAGGGGAACTTGCAGGTGATGGTGTTCCCATGTGCCTGCAGCCCTTGTCCTTCTAGGTGGTAGAGGTCGCGGGTTTGGAAGGTGTTGTCGAAGAAGTCTTGGCGGGTTGCTGCAGTGCACCTTGTAGATGGTACACACTCGTGGAGGAAGTGACTGTTTAAGGTAGTGGATGTGCTGCTTTATCTTGGATAGTGTTGAGCTTCTTGAGGGTATTCCATCACACTCCTGACTTGTGACTTGTCGGTGGTGGAAAGGCTTTGGAATGTCAGGAGGCAAGTCGCTATTTGGCAGGATAAGGGTTATATGTTATATAACTGTATAAAGTTATTTTTTTCAGCAGGGCAAAGGTTACTAGCCTATGTGACTAGAGTTACTGCTTATTCAGCAAAGTAAGGCTTAATCACTGCCAGGTTCAGATTCCTCAGTTAGTGCAGTGGTTAACCTATTTATTATTAATGGGTTAATAATTGTTAAAATAGCTCAACGTTTACGCAGACATGTTAACCATTGTATTATAAAAGAAAAGTAAAGTTGTGTTTGAGCCTAGAGATGGTGAATGTTCACTAAGCCAGTTTATATCCTGGCCCACCAGGACTGTGTTCTTGTAATAGATAATCCAACTGGGTTGAGGAAAATCTGTCTTCTGGGGAAAACCTGATAGGCTAGGTTAGTCAAGAATGAGATTCTAACTTATGTGTACTGGTCAGACATCTAACGCCAAGATTGCGTACAATGTTAATGAAACATTTGAAGCCCATTTTCAAGGCCAGTGAATCTCTTAAGAAGAGAATGGAACTCAGTAGAATTATCATGCACAAGATACCAGGAGGATCCTCAAAGGAAATGCTTCCATTTTATTCTGACTGTAGCTGACCAGAGCCTCTACAATCTGCAGTAAATCAATGGTTCTTTCTCATTTAGTTCCTCTTTCAAGGCTTTCCCTCTGCTTGATATTGATTTTCATCTATTTATTATTTAATAAATTCTGCCAGATAAGAACATAAGAAATAGGAACAGGAGTAAGCCATACGGCTCCTCGAGCCTGCTCCGCCATTCAATAAGATAATGGCTGATCTGATCATGGACTCAGCTCCACTTCCCCACCCGTTCCCCACAACCCCAACTCATGGAATCAGAAACAGGCAGTTCTATTCAATTGTTCTGTAGGCATGAAGACACTGATCCCAGGGAAAAAAGGGCAAATATTTTCCAATTGACAGATAGTCCCATTGGCAGGAAATGTACAGAGGACATCCAGTTGGCAAGCCTCTCCCCAGATCCTCAATCCATTAGTGCAGTGTTCAATTTTCTAGCTGGCCTTTTAGGCCAGCCTAAAGAGATCTTACATAAAGATTCTGAAAGCTTGTTTGACTATTACAGTATGTGATAAAAAATGTCAATGGCACCTAGTGTGATTTCCTGTACGCTCTGCTCACCCAACTATGGTGGTGAAATGGGATGTTCCATCAACAGTGGAGGTCTTAATAGAGTTGGGGAGTTCTTCCAGATTCCTGGCCAGCATTTATCCCTCAACAAAGGCCTCATTGTTGTTTGTGGGACCTTGTAATGCACAAATTGGCTGCCATGCTTCCTACATTACAATAGAGACTACGGGCTGGAATTCACCAACCTCGGCAGGTCCATGGTGAGCAGCGTCAGTGGCAGGTCCCGGCCTCACTGCTGGCTCCGGCTTGCTGTCCAAAATGATTTTCCACTGATTGGGCTTGTTAAGCCCACCTAGCGCGTTTGCCGGCCAATTGAAGGAAGCGGATCTGAAGACATAATTTGATGACGCATCATCAGCTGGTTTCCTTAAAGGGACTATGCGCAAATTTAGTTTGACAGTTGTGCTGTCAGTGTTCTACAGTATTGAGGTGCTGCAAACACTGACAAGCACTGCACAAAGGTGCATGGCTGCATCTAGGCTCTCCCATGACTCCCTCCTTTTGATTATGGAGGGAGTCACAGCACACAGCAGAGGTCCTCTTCCCTTCCAATGGGTGGAAGAGACCTCCTCAGGAGACCAATGCAGCCTGGTTGCACATTGTACAGGAGGACACAAGCAGGGCTGTCATCAGGAGGACCAGGCTGCAATGGCGCAAACCTTTCAATGATCTCAGTAGATCACGAAACATTATGGCAAAGCCACACTCAACCTCATCCTGCTGTGCCACTCATTACACTCCCATTACTCTGTCGTCCCTACCTTCCTACTGCACATCCTAACTCACACCAACTTACCTTGCACCTCCACCCATCCCTCTCTATCTACATTATCATTTCCCCATCTCATTAGCCACCCTTCACACTACCCTCATCCTAGTCCAATCATACCAATGAACAACACACCAGGCTAGGTACTTGAGTATATTATGGAATGTTTATGTAAAGTTTCTGTTAATGTGGTGTCAAATATTGCAACCTTTTGCTTTCTTTGACAGATCTGTGTACACCTTTGGAAGTGGCTTAGTGAGTTTCAGTGAATGGTGAGACAGTAATGATGAGTATGAAGGGAATGGCTTGGCTTTGTAGGGATGCTTTGTGGTGTTGGTCGGGGTGGTGCCAACCTGGTGCATCATGTGTTGTTAAGTGAAGTAAATCTGGCCACGGTGAGCCCATCCCTGGCCTCCACAGTAGTATTGTGGCCGGGTGCTGATGCCCTGTGCCCTGTGTCTTGTACAGCATCAGTTGATTGCGGAGAAGGTTGGTGTTGTTGTTGGTGCTGCTAGTGTGCTTGGTACTGCTGGTGTTGGGGCTGGTCATGGTGGGATTCTGAGGACCAAAGGTGGATAGTTTCAAGGGCACCGCTACTGATGGAATAGATGGCAGCTGACACTGAGATGACAGAAGCAATCTGTCAGTGGTGAGTTAGGTTGTTCCAATGAGGTGAAACTCAATAAAGAGTTTACTCCAAACACTTGCAACCTGCATAAAACAACAGCTTCTGAGCTTGGAAAGTGAACAGCTGTGAGATGGGAGCTTTTATAACACATTTGCAGCTGTCAAGTAATGAGATGCTCCCATGGCAATCCAACACCCCACCTGCATCCCTGACATGATTCCCGAGCAGAGTGGACCACATCGGCAACCTGGTAAACTCTAAAGGTGAGCTCAAAATAGTTCTTAATGGTCTGTTAATAAGGTCATAATGACCCGCTGCATGTCGGGTCTGCATAGCGCTGACATATCTGACATTTAGGAAATACGCATGATGGCAAGTTGACAGCGGAGTCCCAAGCCGCTGTCAAAAAAATGTTTTTTCGCACCCAACCCACCACCGATCACCGCCACTGACTCCCGTCCCTACCGCAGCCCCCGGAAAATCCCCCCCATACATTTCAATAGTACTTAATTGGTTGTCGAGGGAAAGGCACTATAATAAATGCAAGGTTGTCTTTTCTTTTCTTTTTGTTAATAGCGACACCTTTTTTAATTTAATTTTTTCAGTGCTGTTTTAATGTTAGTTTTTGATTTTATTATTATTTTTTTCTCATGAGAACTAAAGAGAAAGAATCTGCACTTAGATATAGTGAACTAAAGAACTTTCCTGCCCACTCCCCATAACCCCTTATTCCCTTATCGCTCAAAATCTGTCTATCTCCGCCTTAAATATATACAATGACCCAGCCTCCACAGTCTCTGGGGCAGAGAAGTTCATTGACTTACAACTCTCTGAGAGAAGAAATTTCTCCTCATCTCAGTTTTAAATGGGCGGCCCCTTATTCTGAGTTTCAGTTTCCCCTATGAGTAGAAACATCCTCTCTGCATCCACCTTGTCTAGCTCCCTCATTATCTTATATGTTTTGATAAAATCACCTCTCATTCTTCTGAACTTCAATGAGTATAGGCCCAACCTATTCTACCTATCTTCCTAAGTCAACCCCCTCATCTCCGGAATCAACCGAGTAAACCTCCTCTGAACAGCCTCCAATGCAAGCATATCCTTCCTTAAATACGGAGATCAAAACTGTACAAAGTACTCCAGGTGTGGCCTCACCAATACCCTGTACAGTTGTATCAGGACTTCTCTGCTTTTATACTCTATTCCCATTGCAATAAAGGCCAACATTCCATTTGCCTTCCTGATTACTTGCTGTACCTACATACTAACTTTTTGAATTTCATGCACCAGGAACCACAGGTCCCGCTGTGCACTTTGCAATTTTTTTTCTCCATTTGAATTATAATTTGATTTTTTTATTTTTTCTGCCAAAGTGGATAACCTCATATTTTCCTACATTATACTCAATCTGCCAAACTTGTGCCGACTCACTCAACCTGTCTATATCCCTTTGCAGATTTTTTGTGTCCTCCTCACAATTTGCTTTCCCACCCATCTTTGTATCATCAGCAAACTTGGCAACATTACTCTCGGTCCCTTCATCCAAGTCATTAATATAGATTGTAAATAGTTGAGGCCCCAGCACTGATCCCTGCGGCACCCCACTAGTTTCTGTTTGCCAATCGGAAAATGACCCATTTATCTCTGTTTTCTGTTAGTTAGCCAATCCTCAATCCATTCTAATATTACCCCCAGCCCCGTGAACTTTTATCTTGTGCAGTAACCTTTTAGGTAGCACCTTATCGAATGCCTTCTGGAAATCCAAATACACCACATCCACTGGTTTCCCCCTTATCCACGCTGCTCATTATATCCTCAAAGAACTCCAGCAAATTATCGAACAAGGGCATAAAAAGTGGCCAAAACTAGTGGGAGGACAGAAGTTTGGGAAGCTTTTAAAAGCCAGCAAAGAATGACTAAAAAAATGATTAAGAAAGGGAAGATAGACTATGAAAGTAAACTAGCACAAAATATAAAAACAGATAGTAAGAGTTTCTATAGATATACAAAAAGAAAAAGAGTGGCTAAAGTAAATGTTGGTCCCTTAGAGGACGAGACCAGGAAATTACTAATGGGGAACATGGAGATGGCAGAAACTCTAAACAAATATTTTGTATCAGTCTTTACGGTAGAGGACACTAACAATATTCCAACAGTGGATCGTCAACGGGCTATGGGGGGGGGGGGAAATTAACACAATCACAATCACTAAGGAGGCGGTGCTCAGTAAGATAATGGGACTAAAGGCAGATAAATCCCCTGGACCTGATGGCTTGTATCCTAGGGTCTTAAGAGAAGTAGTGGCAGGGATTGTGGATACATTGGTTGTAATTTACCAAAATTCCCTGGATTCTGGGGAGGTTCCCAGCAGATTGGAAAACTGCAAATGTAATGCCCCTATTTAAAAAAGGAGGCAGACAAAAAGCAGGAAACTATAGACCAGTTACCATAATATCTGTGGTTGGGAAAATTTTGGAGTCCATTATTAAAGAACAGGACATTTGGAAAAGCAAAATTTGGTTTGAGAAATTTGCTGGAATTCTTTGAGGATGTAACGAACAGGGTGGATAAAGGGGAACCAGTGGATGTGGTGTATTTGGACTTCCAGAAGGCATTTGTCAAGGTGCCACACAAAAGGTTACTGCACAAGATAAAAGTTCACGGGACAGGGGGTAATATATTAGCATGGATAGAAGATTGGCTGACAAACATAAAACAGAGAGTCGGGATAAATGGTTCACTCTCTGGTTGGCAATCAGTAATGAGTGAGATGCCACAGGGATTAGTGCTGGGACCCCAACTATTTACAATCTATATTAACGACTTGGAAGAGGGGACTGAGTGTAACATAGCCAAGTTTGCTGACGATACAAAGATGGGAGGAAGGGTAATGTGTGAGAAGGACATAAAGAGGCTGCAGGAGGACATAGACAGGCTAAGTGAGTGGGCAAGAATTTGGCAGATGGAGTATAATGTTGGAAAGTGTGAGGTCATGCACTTTGACAGAAAAAAATCAAAGAGCAAGTTATTATTTAAATGGCAAAAGATTGCAAAGTGCTGAGGTACAGTGGGCCCTGGGGGTAATTGTGTATGAAACACAAAAGGTTAGTATGCAGGTACAGCAAGTGATCAGGAAGGCCAATGGAATCTTGGCCTGTATTACAAAGGGGATTGAGTATAAAAGCAGAGAAATCTTGTTACAGCTGGACTGGATATTGCTGAGGCTACACTTGGAATACTGTGTGCAGTTTTGGTTTCCATATTTATGAAAGGATGTACTTAATTTTGAGGCAATTCAGAGAAGATTCACTAGGTTGATCCCGGGGATGAGTGGGTTGACTCATGATGAAAGGTTAAGTAGGTTGGGCCTCTACTCATTGGAATTCAGAAGAATGAGAGATGATCTTATAGAAATGTATAAGATTATGAGGGGGCTTGACAAGATGGATGCAGTGAGGATCTTTCCACTGATGGGGGAGACTAGAACTAGAGGGCATTATCTTAGAATAAGGGGCCGTCCATTTAGAACTGAGATGAGGAGAAATTTCTTCTCTCAGAGGGTTGTGAATCTGTGGGATTCGCTGCCTCAGAGAGCTGTGGAAGCCGGGAAATTAAATAAATTTAAGACAGAAATAGACAGTTTCTTAAACAATAATGGGATAAGGGGTTATGGGGAACGGGCAGGGAAGTGGAGCTGATTCCATGATCAGATCAGCCATGATCTTATTGAATGGTGGAGCAGGCTTGAGGGGCCATATGGCCTACTCCTGCTCCTATTTCTTATGTTTTTATGTTTTATGTTAATTTTGTCAAACATGATTTCCCTTTCATAAAACCATGCTGACTCTACTTAATTGAATTCTGCTTTTCCAAATGTCCCGCTACTGCTTCATTAATAATGGACTCTAGCATTTTCCCAATGACAGATGTTAGGCTAACTGGTCTATAGGTTACGGCTTTCTGTAACCTATAGACCCCTTTTTTAAATAGGGGCGTTACATTTGCAGTTTTCCAATCCGCTGGGACCGCCACAGAATCCAGGGAATTTTGGTAGCTCACAACCAATGCATCCACTATCTCCGCAGCCACTTCTCTTAAGACCCTAGGATGTGAGTCATCAGGTCCAGGGAACTTTAGTCCCATTATTTTACTGAGTACTGCTTCTTTAATGATAGTGATTGTATTAACTTCCTCCCTCCCTATAGTCCCTTGATTATCCACTATTGGGAGGTTTTTAGTGTCTTCTACCATGAAGACCGATAAAAAATATTTTTCAACGTCTTTGTCATTTCCCTGTTCTCCATTATTAATTCCCCACACTCATCCTCAAGGGACAAACATTTACTTTAGCCACTCTTTTCCTTTTTATGTACCTGTAGAAACTCTTACTATCTGTTTTTATATTCCGTGCTAGGTTACTTTCATAATCTATCTTCCCTCTCTATGATTTTTTTAGACGTTCTTTGCTGGCTTTTAAAAGTTTCCCAATCCTCTGGCCTCCCACTCGTCTTGGCCACATTGTATGTCCTTGTTTTCAATTTGATACTATCCCTTATTTCCTTAGTTAGCCATGGATGGTTATCCCTTCTCTTACAGTCTTTCCTTCTCATTGGGATATATTTTTGTTGCGAGTTATGACATATCTCCTGAAATGTCTGCCACTGCTCATCAACCGTCCCATACTTTAATCTATTTTCCCAGTCCACTTTAGTCAATTCTGCATTCACACCTTTGTAGTCTCCTTTATTTAAGCTTAGGACACTGGTTTGAGATCTAACTTTTTCACCCTCCAACTGAATTTGAAATTCAAACCATGTTATGGTCATTCATTCCTAAAGGATCTTTTACTAGGAGATCATTTATTAATCCTGTCTCATTACACAGCACCGGATCTAAGATCGCCTGCTCTCTGGTTGGTTCCACAATGTACTGTTCAAGCATACTATCCCGCATATACTCTATGAACTGTTCCTTAAGGCGACCATGGCTAATTTGCTTTGTCCAACAATATGAAGATTAAAATCGCCCATGATTATTGCTGTTCCTTTTTTACAAGCCTCCATTATTTCTTGATTTATACTCCATCCAACAGTGTAGCTACTGTTAGGAGGCCTATAGACTATGCCCACCAGCGACTGTTCTCAGGGTATCTTGAAGGATTTCACAAGCAATGGATTACTTATGAAGTGCAGCCACTCTTGTATATGTAGGCAAACATGGTTCGGCACTGTCCCACAAATGAATGAAAGACCAGATAAGTCAGAGGTAATTTTCAACTTTGGCAAGGGCAGAAAACTGTCAGTAGTAACTCGGCCATCTGTTGGATACCCTTCCAAAATTTCCTTTCCAGTCAAGTTAGATGGGTTGTATAATAGGCGACAATCTGCTACCATCAGTTTGCTACAACCGCCAAAGTTGAAAATTTCCCCCTCTGTTTTGGTGGCGTTGGTTGAGGGAGAAATGTTGGCCAGGACATAGAGTGCTCCCTGCTCTTTGGAGCATGCAGAGGCAAACTTTTCTATGCTCAGACAAATCATTGAGTATTTTATGGAGATGTTCTCCACCAGAGATATGCCTGGGGTAGCTCAGGACCACCTGGTACTCATGTCATTGGTCATTCTTTGCTCTCAAATAACCCTGGCACTGATTAAGTTGCAGATACAGAGAGTGGGTCTTCTAAGTCACATTGAGCTCACCAGTTGACTATACAACCATCCACCAGAGCTGCTGCTCTTAATTAGAGAAGCATTTATTACTAGGGAATATAAAAAAGTTAATGTACCAAAGGGCAAATGCAGGAGCAAAATACATTAAATACATATAATACCAACACTGCACAGTTAAATGGCCTTATTAACCTGCATTGATACTTTTAGTGATTTGTATATCTGTATCCCCAGATCCCTCTGCTCCTCTGCACCATTTACCCACTTATTTTCAAGGAGTATGTCCTTATTCTATTGCCTATCCATTCTGCAAGTTTATTAGTCTTCCTGTATTTTATCTCGGTCCTCCTTTGTATTAACTACACCACCCCCCCCACCCCCACAATTTTGTGTTGGAGATTGTACTTCCGATTCCCAAGTTCTAATTGTTTATGGAAATAGAGAACAACATTGATCCCAGCACCGATCCTTATGGAACACCACTTCGCACCTTTTTCCAGTCTGAGTAACTACCTTTAACCGCTATTCTTTGCTTTCTGTTTTGTAGCCAGCTTGCTATCCATTCTGCTGCCTGTCCCCTGACTCTAATTGTTCTGACCTTAGTCAAAAGTCTACTAAGACCTATTCGAAGGCCTTTTGAAAATCAAAATATTATGTCCATCACATTATCCTTGTCTATCCTTTTGTTATTTGTTCAAAGACTTCAATAAGGTTGGTCAAGCATGACTATCCCTTTTGAAATCCGTGCTGACTATTCTTCCTTTTATTTTCAGTTTCCAGATGTTTTTCTATTACATCATTGAGTAAGTATTGCATTATCTTTTCTACCACCAACGTTAATCTAATTGGTCTATCGTTCCCTGGACATGTTCTATGTCTGTTTTTTAAATATAAAAAACAAATTAGCTGTCTACCAGTCATCTGGTACTATTCCCTTTTCTAATAAATGTATGTGTATATATGTATGTATGTAATAGTGCCTTTGCTATCATTTCCCTAACTTATTTTAGTAATGAGGATGCAATCCATACGGACCAGAGGTTTTATCCTCTCTAAGTTTGATTAATTTATCAATTATCTTTCCCCTCCCCTCTCCCTTTCTACCTTAAATGTCTTTATTTTTTTTGATCTCTTCGATAAATGTCATGTCCATCCTATTAGTTTCCATGGTAAATACTGAGACAAAATAATTATTGTGTATTTCTGCCATTTTGTGGTCATTACCTGTGAGTTTATCATGTATCCCTTAGTGGCCCTATCCCTACCCTGATTTTTTTTTTGTCATTTATATGTCTATAGAGCACTTTACTATTTATTTTTATATTCCTTGATATTTTATTTTTGTAGTTTCTCTTTGCCTTCCTAATTGTTTCTTGTCTTCTTTCCTAACCTTTTTGTATACCCTTTTGTCATCCTCTCCTCTGTTGCCTGTGTATTAGTGTATGCCATTTTCTTTAGTTTCAATTTTGCCCCTATTTATTTCTTCATCCATGGTATGTCATTACAGGCTAGCTTCTGGTTGCTTTTTATTGGAATATATTTCTTCTGGAATCTATGATCACCATTTTAAATGTATTCCACTGCTGTTCTATTTTTTTTATTTGTCAGTAAATCTTTTCTGTTTATTTTCCCGACTTACTCTATTATCCCCTTAAAATCATCTATTTTTCCAATTTATTACTTTGGTCTTTTTCTTACTTATACCCTTCTCAATCTGTGAGCTAGACTTTCCATTTACTTTGATATTGCCCAAAAATGGGCAATTTTTCCGGCGTTGGTGGTTGTATTATTTTTCGGGATCACCGGAATATCGTACATTTTAAAAAACGCTAGTTTTGCCTTTTTAATTTTGGGCGATAACCGTAGTGCTATGAAGTGGGCGACAGTGATTTATTCCGTCGTGCAAGGCTGGCCTCCATAGCAATGGCCATTCTGCGCATGCATGATTTTTTTTTAGATGATTAACATTTCTCACGATTCATGAGGTCAAGGGTTATCTGTGCATGTTCAAAAGACAGAGAGCAAGAGAGAGAGAGAGAGAGAGAGAGTAGAGAAAGCATTTCAGTCAAGGCAGGAGAGCAAATTAAAAAAGCAAATAGTACAATGGAGATGGATTACGTGGAGTCAAGAGTGAGTGATGTTGGTGAGGTGGGTGAGGGGAGTGATTTGGAAGAGATGGGTGGGAAAAGGAGAGATAAAAGATTATCCGACTAAGTGAATGTTGCCCTGGTCCATGAGGTGAAAACTTGGTGGGCCCAATTAACCCGGGGTGGCCGTGGGGAAATCCCCCCCTACACCCCACCTCTATATATACCAAAGAATCTGGGCAGAGATCGCTGAGGTTGTTTCATCGGCAGCCCACGATGTCCGAGAACCAAACCAGTGCCGCAAGCATTGGAACGACCTGATTGGGTCTGGAAGAGTAAGTATTAAATTATTACATTTATAATTGTAATGATGCAATGATTCATTAATTAAAATGTAAATCTGCCAGATTGTAATTAAGGTGGTAATCTTGGTGTCATGTGTGAGTGATGGGGAACATGGAGATGGCAGAAACTCTGAACAAATATTTTGTATCAGTCTTTACGGTAGTGGACACTAAAAATATCCCAACAGTGGATAGTCAAGGGGCTATAGGGGAGAAGGAACTTGACACAATCACAATCACTAAGAAGGTGGTACTCAGTAAGATAATGGGACTAAAGGCAGATAAATCCCCTGGACCTGATAGCTTGCATCCTAGGGTCTTAAGAGAACTAACAGCAGAAATAGTGGATGCATTGGTTGTAATTTACCAAAATTCCCCGGATTCTGGGGAGGTCCCAGCAGATTGGAAAACTGCAAATGTAATGCCCCTCTTTTAAAAAGGAGGCAGACAAAAAGCAAGAAACTGTAGACCAGTTAGCCTAACATCTGTGGTTGGGAAAATGTTGGAGTCCATTATTAAAGAAGCAGCAGAAGGACACTTGGAAAAGCATAATTCGGTCAGGCAGAGTCAGCATGGATTTATGAAGGGGAAGTCATGTTTGACAAATTTGCTGGAATTCTTTGAGGATGTAACCAACAGGGTGGATAAAGGGGAACCAGTGGATGTGGTGTATTTGGACATCCAGAAGGCATTTGATAAGTTGCCACCTAAAAGGTTTCTGCACAAGATAAAAGTTCACGGGGTTGGGTGTAATATATTAGCATGGATAGAGAATTGTCTAACTGACAGAAAACAGAGAGTCGGGATAAATGGTTCATTCTCTGGTTGGCAATCAGTAACTAGTGGGGTGCTGCAGGGATCAGTGCTGGGACCCCAACTATTTACAATCTATATTAACGAATTGGATGAAGGGACAAAGTGTAACGTAGCCAAGTTTGCTGATGATACAAAGATGGGAGGAAAATCAATTTGTGAAAAGGACATAAAAAACCTGCAAAAGGACATAGAAGGGCACGTGAGTGGGCAAAAATTTGGCAGATGGAGTATAATGTTGGAAAGTGTGAGGTTATGCACTTTGGCAGAAAAAAAATCAAAGAGCAAGTTTTTATTTAAATGGAGAAAAATTGCAAAGTGCTGCAGTACAGCGGGACCTGAGGGTCCTGGTACATGAAACACAAAAGGTGCAGCAAGTGATCAGGAAGGCCATTGGAATCGTGGCCTTTATTGCAAAGGGGATGGAGTATAAAGGCAGGGAAGCCTTGCTACAGTTATACAGGGTATTGGTGAGGCTACACCTGGAATACTGCGTAGTTTTGGTTTCCATATTTAAGAAAGGATAGACTTGCTTTGGAGGCAGTTCAGAGAAGGTTCACTTGGTTGATTCCGCAGATGAGGGGGTTGACGCATGAGGAAAGGTTGAGTAGGTTGGGTCTCTACTCATTGGAATTCAGAAGAATGAGAGGTGATCTTATCGAAATGTATAAGATTATGAGGGGGCTTAACAAGGTGGATGCAGAGAGGATGTTTCCACTGATAGGGGAGACTAGAACTAAGGAGCATAATGTTACAATAAGATGTTTAAAACTGAGATGAGGAGGAATTTCTTCTCTCAGAAGGTTGTAAATCTGTGGAATTCGCTGCCTCAGAGAAATGTGGAAGCTGGGACATTGAATAAATTTAAGACAGAGATAGACAGTTTCTTAACCAATAAAGGTTTATGGGGAGTGGGCAGGGAAGTGGACCTGAATCAATGATCAGATCAGCCATGATCGTATTAAATGGCGGAGCAGGCTTGAGGGGCCATATGGCCTATTCCTGCTCCTATTTCTTATGTTCTTCTTTGGCGGTCCTTCGGAGTTAGTGCTTCCACACTAAAAATGAGTTCTCAGGTGACTGATGAGTCTGATACAGGGCCTACAGTCTCTGTCACAGGTGGGGCAGATGGTGGTTGAAGGGACATTGGTTGAAGCGCCAGTTGGTTGGGGTGCTTGGGTTGCCGTGCATTCCTTCCGCTGTTTGCGCTTGGTCTTCAGTTGCTCCCAGCAAAGAGACTCGGTGTTTGGCACCTTCCCAGATTCTTTTCTTCCACTTTGAGCGGTCTTGGGCCAGCGATTCCCAGGTGTCCATGGGGATGTTGCACTTTTTCAAGCAGACCTCAAGGGTGTCCTTGAAGCATTTCCTCTGCCCACCTGAGGCTTGTTTGCCGTGTCAGAGCTCTGAGTAGAGCACTTGTTTTGGGAGTCTCGATATGACAGCCCTATTTATCCTTTCCATTCAGAAACTGGTCCCACTTCAGTTCAGGTGGAGCCTGTCGAATTTGTACAGCAACTTCCTGTAGCAGTACTAGGGCCAGTGTCCCATGAAATAGAACTCCTCCTTCCATACCAGTCTTTCAACCATGCATTCACCTTCACTTAGCTGAACTTCCTCCCTTTTCTTCCTATAGTTCTTAGTCCCAACATGGACCATGATAACTGGATCTTTCCCCTCACTTTCCAAGTTCCTTTCCAGTTGCTCAGAGATATCCTTTACCCTTGTACCAGTTAAGTAACACATCCTTCTGGATTCTCGGTCATGACTGCAGAGAATACTATCTATTCCACTAATTATCAAGTTCTCCATGACTACAAGCTTTCTAGTCTGTTCTTCCCGCCACCCCGCTTCACACCCCCTCAAGCCCCCAGAATGCCTGCTGTTGCACGCTGCCATGGTTAGCATTCTGGCTGTCGACCCCGCAGCCTGCATCCTTTTCCTCACGGATAGCAAGTACCTGTTGGTCAGGTCCAGTGTCTGCGGGACCTCATTATCTATCTCCCCTTGATTCCCCTTACCCTGATGACTAACAGTCACACTCTCCCCTTCCTGCACCTGTACTTTCCTCTGAGGTATGACTGTTCTCTGGAGAAAACTATCCAAAAATAACTCCCCCTCCCTTATGTATTGGAGTTTCTCGAAGTCGCACTCCAGCTCAAAGACTCTGAGCCGGAGTGCCTCAAGCCAAAGATATTTAATGCAGGTGTGGCAATCCAGGACAGTCTTGCTGTCCACAAACATCCGTATGTTACAGTCATGACATAGAACTTGCACTGCCACTTCAAGTTTTTATTTATTTATGTCATGTATCTTACATTATTACATATAACTGTATCCTAACATGCTATACATGACTGTAATAAGATATGACCTGTAACCACCAGCATACCTTACCACCAGGGGTGCACTTGCAAGAGACAGGTATAAACACAAGAACATAAGAATTAGGAACAGGAGTAGGCCATCTAGCCCCTCGAGCCTGTTCCGCCATTCAAAATGATCATGGCTGATCTGGCCGTGGACTCAGCTCCACTTACGCGCCCGCTCCCCATAACCCTTAATTCCCTATATAAGGGCAGGTCTCAGGCAAGTGCAGCATTCCAGATCTGTGAAATAAAGGTGCCGGTCCAGAGTGACCTTGACTTCACTACATGCCTCGTGTAAATCTGTACTGAGGGGACAGGACTTTACAGTGGCGACGGGTTACGGGATTACAGAATCCACAGAATGGCGAACAACGAATCAGATGAAAAGTACAATGCAGGAGACAATTGGGAGGACTTCATAGAAAGGCTCCAGCAAAGCTTTGTAACCAAAGACTGGTTAGGCGACAATAAGGCAGACAAGAGAAGAGCCCATCTCTTGACCAGCTGTGGCTTGCAAACATACGCTTTAATGAAGGATCTGTTGGCACCCGAGTAACCAGCAAGCAAGTCGTTTGAAGAATTGAGCACACTGGTAAGAGACCACCTGAAGCCAGCGAGCAGCCTACACATGGCCAGACACATGTTCTACAAATACAGACGCTGTGTGGGCCAGAGCATACCCGACTTCGTGGTGGAACTTCGGAGGTTGGCGAGTTTATGTGAGTTCTCCGATGAACTGAGGAGAGAAATGCTGAGAGACTTTTTCATTGAAGGAATAGGCCACGCAGGAATATTCTAAGCTTATAGAGACCAAGAACCTGACCTTAGAGGCAGCAGCACTGGTTGCACAGATATTCTTGGTAGGGGAAGAAGAAACGAGGTTGATTTACAATGCAGGTACGACAACTAACGAAATATCGGAACAAGAAGTTCACAGTACTAAACAAGCTGCTACCCCCACACACAGACAAAACCGGGAGAACAGGCTCTCGACAGCAGGCAGAAGCCATCAAGGGCCACAGGAACAGCAGTTCACACCTCATCAACCCACAATGCGAGCAATCAACTACAAACTGAGAAAAGCTCAAGAGAGATCAGCCAGATGCAGGTCATTCTTTGGGAACACTTTGAACAATGGAACAGGTCTGTGCTGGAGGTGTGGGGGTGGGCACTCGTCAAGGGGATGTCGATTTCAGCAGGCTGTTTGCAGAAATTGTGAATATACAGGGCATTTGGCCCGCATGTGCAAAGAAACGGCAGCTCAGCTGGTATACGAATCGGATGGGTCGGAAAGCGGATAAGAAGATGGTGGGGACAGTACCCGGGACACCGGTGTACAGCGGGTCAACACGATCAATGGCCGCTGCTCCGACAACAGGACACCTCCTATAATGATGAGGGTCCGACTCAACGGGATATCTGTCAACATGGAGCTGGATACGGGAGCGAGTCAATCTCTCATGGGCGCTCAATAATTTGAACAACTGTGGCCGCATAAAAGAGACAGACCAAAACTCACAAGGGTCGACACCAAACTAAGGACCTATACCAAAGAAATCGTACCAGTCCTCGGCAGCGCCATGCTCTCTGTCACACACAAAGGGACATTGAACCGACTTCCCCTGTGGATTGTCCCCGGAGAACCCCCAGCACTGCTGGGGAGAAGCTGGCTGGCAAAACTAAACTGGAAATGGGATGATGTCCATGCCATGTCATTAGAGGAATGGACCTCCTGCTCAACAGTTATAAAGCGATTTGAATATCTCTTTCAGCCAGGTGTGGGCACTTTCAAAGGGGCCAAAGTCAAAATCTACATCACACAGGATGCTAGACCGGTCCATCACAAGGCCAGAGCTGTACCCTATGTGATGAGGGAAAAGATTGAACACGAACTAGACAGGCTTCTGCAGGAAGGCATTATATCACCTGCAGAATTTAGCGACTGTGCAAGTCCCATCATCCCAGTCATGAAGCCTGATGGATCCGTACGAATCTGTGGGGACTACAAATCTACCATAAACAGAGTCTCCCTACAGGACCAGTACCCGCTGGCCAGAGCGGAGGACTTATTTGCCACATTGGCTGGAGGTAAACTTTTCTCAAAATTAGACCTCGCATCTGCGTATATGACGCAAGAATTGACCGAGGAATCCAAGCTACTCACCACCATCAACACACATCAAGGACTTTTCATGTGCAATCGATGCACATTCGGCATCAGGTCGGCAGCTGCCATATTCCAGCGCAACATGGAGAGTCTGCTCAAATCCATCCCGGGGAAGGTTGTATTTCAAGACGACATACTTATCACGGGCAGGGACACTGACTCCCATCTCCGTAATTTGGAGGAAGTACTAAAGCGGTTGGATCGGGTAGGCCTATGAGTCAAGAAATCCAAGTGCCTGTTTCTCGCACCCGAGGTTGAATTTTTGGGCAGAAGGATTGCCGCTGATAGAATCCGCCCAACAGAGTCCAAAACAGAAGCAATTCGCCTGGCACCCAGGCCCCGGAATGTCTCAGAACTGCGCGCCTTTCTCGGGCTACTCAATTACTTTGGGAACTTTATGCAGAACTTAAGCACGCTGCTGGAGCCTCTCTACGTGCTACTCAGGAAGGGGTGCGATTGGTTTTGGGGGGACGCCCAGGAACGCGCCTTCAATAAGGCACGCAACCTTCTGTGTTCCAACAGTGTTTTGACTTTCTTTGACCCAGGTAAGAAGCTAGTTCTCACATGCAATGCGTCAGCGTATGGGGTCGGGTGCATTTTGCAACATGTCGATAGTGCAGGCAAATTACAACCCATAGCTTATGCCTCCAGGTCACTTTCGCGGGCGGATCGCGGGTATGGAATGGAAGAGAAGGAGGCGCTCGCGTGCGTGTACGGTGTGAAAAAGATGCACCAATACCTTTTCGGGGCCATGTTCGCATTAGAAACCGACCACAGGCCCCTCACGTCCCTCCTATCCGAGAGCAAGGCAATAAACGTCAATGCCTCGGCACGAATTCAATGGTGGGCACTCATTCTGGTGTCCTACGATTACAGAATAAGGCACAGACCAGGCACAGACAACTGTGCCGACGCGCTCAGCAGGCTACCCCTGGCGACCACAGAAGGCTCTGACGAACAGGACTGTGAGATAGTCATGGCAATCAATGCCTTTGAGTCCACAGGTTTGCCCATGACGGCTCGCCAAATCAGAGCCTGGACGGCCAGCGACCCCACGTTATCCTTAGTAAAAAGATGTGTCCTAACCGGTGACTGGGCAGAGGCTTGCGATGCCTGCCCCGAGGAATTAAAACCCTTTCACAGGCGCATGCATGAGCTATCACTACAAGCAGACTGCCTGTGTGGGGCAGCCGAATAGTCATGCCTCTGCGAGGCAGAGAGGCATTTATCCGGGAGCTCCACCGCGAGCACCCGGGGATCATTCTCATGAAGGCCATAGCCAGATTCCATGTCTGGTGGCCTGGTATTGACGCAGACTTGGAGCTCTGCATCCGAAGGTGCACCATTTGTGCCCAACTCAGCAATGCCCCCAGGGAGGCTCCACTGAGCCCCTGGCCCTGGCCTACCAAACCGTGCTCGCGGGTGCACGTAGACTATGCGGGCCCATTCATGGGCAAAATGTTCCTCGTAGTATTAGATGCATTTTCAAAGTGGATCGAATGCACCATTTTAAACTCAAGCACAACCTCCACCACTGTGGAGAGCGTCGCAACCATGTTTGCAACGCACGGAATCCCTGACACATTGGTCAGTGACAATGGTCCGTGCTTCACCAGCGCAGAATCCAAGACTTTATAATTGACCACGGCATAAATCACGTTACGACGGCACCGTTCAAGCCGGCCTCCAACGGCCAGGCGGAGAGAGCAGTGCAAATCATTAAACAAGGCATGCTTAAAATCCAAGGTCCCACACTGCAGGGTCGCCTGTCGCGACTGCTGCTGGCATACAGATCTCGTCCGCACTCATTGACTGGGTTCCCCCCTACGCTACTGTTGATGAAAAGGACTTTAAAAACAAGGCTCTCATTAATCCTCCAAGACATGCACGAAATTGTTGAGGCAAAGCGCCGTAAGCTGACTGAGTACCATGACAGAAATTTGAGGGGGAGATGGAATGAGATAGGGGACAAAGTGTTTGTACTAAATTATGGCAGGGTTCCCAAATGGCTTGCAGGGACAGTAACGGGCAAGGAAGGAAACAGGCTACTGGTAGTACAAATGGACAATGGCAAAACCTGCCGGAGGCATGTAGACCAAGTCAAAAGCAGATTTGCCAACAACACTGTGGAACCAGAGACAGACTACAATGTGGAACTCGCACCACACCTGGTGGACAGACAGAGGGAACAACCTGAGGAAAGGGCAATCCCAACAGACAGCCCAGGCGAGTCAACAACAATCACACCAATTGAAACAGACAGCCCAGGCGAGATACCAGCAACCACACCCAAAGAAAAACAGAGACCAAGGCAAACAACTGAACCACAACTCAGACGCTCCACGCGAGAGCGTAGACCACCTGAGAGACTGAACCTATAAAGATAATAAGACCTTGAGGGAGAGTGATGTCATGTATCTTACATTATTACATATAACTGTATCCTACTTATCTTAATAAGATATGACCTGTAACCACCAGCATACCTTACCACCAGGGGTGCACTTGCAAGAGACAGGTATATAAGGACAGGTCTCAGGCAAGTGCAGCATTCCAGAGCTGTGAAATAAAGGTACAGGTCCAGAGTGACCTTGACTTCACGACATGCCTCGTGTGAATCTGTACTGAGGGGACAGGGCTTTACAATTTATTTCTAAAATTTGTTGAGATTTAGCTTATATTTAGTAGATGGATTTAGTTTGATTTCTCTATGCTTTCTCCACTTACTACATTGGGTCTCTGCGCTCTCTGCTTTACACTCATGCGGGGAATTTTTTGGGGAGCCAGCAGGTGCATTTGGTGGCGGGTCGGGTGGAAATTTTTTTTTTGGCTGCCATGTGCCTTTCCCAGATGTTTGGTCTGTCAGTGCTGAACAGACCCAACATGCAGTGGTGGGGAAGTCATTATGACCTTGTTAACAGCCCATTAAGAAATATTTTGAGCTCACTTTTAAATTTTACGAGGTCACCCACGTGTTCCATGCTGGTTGGGGATCACATCAGGTAAGGAGGTCGGGCGTTGTATGACCATGGAATCACCTCATTACTCGACAACTGTATAAAAGCAATAAAAGCTTTCATCTTACAGCTGTTCAATTTCCAAGCTCAGAAGCCAGATTGAGCTTTATGCAGGTTTCAAGTGGAGGATGGAGTAAACTCTCGATCCAGTGTCACCTCATTGGAACAACCTCTCTCACCATTGACAGATTGCTTGTCATCTCAAGTTCACCTGTCGTCTATTACATTAGCATCGGTGCCCTTGGAAAAAAATCTCACCTTCGTCCTGAGATGATCAGCCCCAACACCAGCAGCACCAACAACACCAGCATTCTCCGCAATCAACTCATGCTGTATAGGGCGTCAGTACCCGACCATATTGCTGCCCTCACTATAGTCAGATTTACTTCACTTGACGCTATGCACCAGAATGTCACCACCCCTCACCAACACCATAAAGCATCTCCACAATGCCCAAGCCATTTCTTTCACACTCATCACCATTGCGGGAGGTACCATTATGTGTCACCATTCACTACAACTCACTAAGGTGCACACAGATCTGTCCAAGAACAGTGTTGAAATAAAGGTTTTAATGTTTGACAACACATACAGAAACTTGACATGATGATTGCATAAAACACCTGAGTGCCTAGCTTTTTGTTTTGTTAGTTGGTATGATTGGATTAGGGTGAATGTGAGGGGCGGCTAGTGAGATGGGGATGTGATAATGTAGATAAAGAGAGAGGGATGGGTGGAGATGCAAAGTAATTTGGTGTGAGTAAGGATGTGCAGGAATAGGATAGGGAAGGCAGAGTGATGGGGATGTGATGAGTGGCACAGCAGGATGAGGTTGAGTGTGGCCTTGCAGTAACATTTCATGATCTACTGAGATCATTGAAAGGTTTGCGCCATTGCAGCCAGGTCCTCTTGACGACATCCCTGTGTGTGTCCTCCTGTGCAATGTGCAACGAGGCTGCGTTGGTCTCCTGGGGAGGTCTCTTCGGATCCGGAAAGGAAGAGAACCTCCCTGCCTGCTGTGATTCCCTCCATAAGCATTTGGAGGGAGTCATGGGAGAGCCTGGGTGTTCCTTTGTGCAATTCTTGTCTGTGTTTGCAGCACTAAATGCTGTAGAACACTGACAGCATAACTGTCAAAATTAATTTGCACATGGTCTTTTTAACCGGCTGATGACGTGTCATCGAATAACATTATCAGACATGTTTCCTTCAATTGGCTGGTAAACATGCTGGGCGGGCTTAACAAGCCCAATCAGGGGAATATCATTTTGGACAGCAGGCTGGAGCCAGCACCGGGGTCGGGATCCGCCATAGACGTTGTCCGCCACGCCACGGACCAGCCGAGGTAGGGGAAATCGCGACCTGGGTCTCTGCTCTCTTTGCTTTATTCTCTGGGTCTCTGCTCTCTCCACTGTATACTCTGGGGGGAATATTTTGACCAAGGATAAAAACCGACATTAAATGGATGCCATGCTAATAAGACTAGCCTATCTGACAGTCCGGATTTAGCACACAATTCTTGTCCTAGATGCAATTTTCAAGGAGCAGTAGATATGGGCTCCTCGCATCCACTGAAAGTGTAGAGTGCTCCTACTGGTACACAGCAGTGCGTTGCAGGATGGCCCAGGGACCGGGGGAGAGGGTGCACAGGTTCTCGGATGTGGCACTGGAGGTCCTGATGGAGGCGGTCCAGAGGAGGCTGGATGTCCTGTACCCGCAGGGGGTGCAAGGGAGGAAGGATGCCACCTCGACCTCGTGTCCCTCTGGTGTTGCTCTGACTGATGTCCTTCTCCCATTCCGTTTACAGACCAAGGGAGACCCCTAGAAACATGCCCATGACCAAGCACTGCCTTTGTCCTGGTGATTCCTATAAGGTGAAGTAGCAAATCACTTACTCTTTTCAGATGAAATCTCCAGAGAATTTAGGGAATAAAAATTGATTGAATGTTGTTGAAGCCGTCACAAAGTCTCCCGATTTGTTTCAGAGCTCCTCTTAACATCTCCAGCTGCAATGACCATGAAAGAGTGATATACCTTTAGTGGTGAGTATCCCTTTAAGTAGCACTTTAAATCAACATCAATGCATGTTTAGTCCCAAACAGCTGGTCACTGTTAGGGGAGGGCGTTGGGACAAGTGTTAGTCGGCATTTTAAGTGGCATGGCAATCAGCCCCTTAGTGAGCCTCCAAGCAGCCATTCGTAGCGTTGTCTTCAACTCCTTTACCAATTTGGCGGCTTGTTCTAAGCACAGGTTAAACCAGCATTTAAGCTCAAGACCCCATCTTGGTCACCTCTTTAGTGCCTAAAGTATTCGATGAAAATCGCCCCCTGTCTCTGCTCTTTCCGCTTTATACTCTGGGTCTCTACCCTCCCCACTTTATATTCACGGGTCATTACCCTCACCACTTTATACCCTGGGTCTCTACCCTCCCCACTTTATATTCACAGGTCTCTACCCTCACCACTTTATAATCACGGGTCTCTGCTCTCACTACTTTATACCCTGGGTTCCACTCTCGCTGCTTTCTCTTTGGCCCTGAGATGTTGTCCTTCACTGCCGCTGGTAGTACATGGCAGACTACCTGAAGATCTTTTTTAGCAAAGTGGCACACATCAGTCACAGCCTCCCTGGTGAGCTAGAGCCTCCTCAGGCACTGCTCCCGTGTCATACTCATGTTGCTGACTGTTGCAGCAGAGTCGCCATCTGGGGTATCATCCCATTTCAACTGTGCATCCCTTTTTGAACTTCTGGTCAGACTTCTCTGCTGCTCCAATATGACATATCCACCAGTGATTGCTACTCCTATGTTACCTAATGGAAAACTCATCAGTGCAGATACTGCCCACTCTGTTACTGTTGTGGTAAAACTTTAAACTGTTCTCCTTGGTTATGTGGCTTGATTTTAACTCCCAGGCAGGAACGCAGCAAAGCGAGTGGTCGGCCCATCCAGGAGTGGTAGCAGGGAGGCGGGGCCAATTTTAATGATTGTCCATATTAATATGCCACTGTCCAACTTTTCGGCCAAACAGAGCGGCAGGAAGCCTCCGCTGGGGACGAAAGGGACTGGTCCCCGGCACAAGATGAGTGCTCCAGGAGGGTAATTCTGGTCAGGGGTGAGTGGAGGCCGGGTGCAGGGGAGGCCCAACGTTTCCTTGCGGGGCCTAGAGACACATTTTTGCACCTCCTCGCCCATGAGAAAATTGAAAAATAATGTAATAGCTTCCCTTGCTAGGCCTATTCTGGCCCTAGCTCCTGTTCCCGACAGGTTTGGCCTGAAGGGGAAGCCGGCACTGCGCCCCCACTCGGGGCCCCATTTTAAAATGACAGCGCGAGCCCAATGTGCAGACTTAGAGAGAACCCCATCGGCTTGGGGCAGTTGCCCTTGTCACCTTCAATTTAAAATTATAGTCAGCCAGATCTGGGTGGGAAAAGAGTGGGTCAGTCCGCTGTTCCATTTCAACTGCTTCCCTCAGGCTGGTTTCCAGGGTGAGTGTTGGGGGATGGGGAGGGCGTGCGGTGAGTAGTTCAAATTGACCCCAAGATCTCATACCTGGTCTGTCTTGGAGTAAAATACTGACTTCTAGAGTTGCTTGAGCACCTGCAAAATGCTACATGAGTTAATGGTTTTAGGAAGGTCTTAGCAGGCACAGATTGGAGTTTTCTTATACTTTTCACTTATTTTTGCTAGTTCATTTCTGGATGAGTCAGCATCCTCAGAGTGCATTAAACATGTTTACATTGTTGTGTCTTTCTACTGACTGCACTCATGTTTTCTTTCTCAATATAATTTGTCAGAGGAAGGGAACGAAGGCCCATCAAAGACCAATCATGATTCTCAAGACATATCTGGCATGTTGCTTATTCGCACCTCTTATTCTGTGTCAGTATACCTCAGATAAGGTTAGGACATTGTTATTTAGTTCTCGCCAAAGTTGTTTTCTGTTGTCAGTATGAACAGAGATTTACTGTCGGGGCCTCAAGCGAACAGTGTCAACTTTTAATTAAAGGCGATGTGGAGAATATTTTTTAATGGATGGGTCGTGACAGAATTTGCCATAAATTTACATTTATTTTTCCAGAGATAGCTCGCTTACTACTGATTGTAGAAATCCACCCTCCTTTAAAATAGATCGTGAGTACTGGAGCTGCAGACGTGAAATGAATGACTAACACAAACGAACTGTAAATTACTTTGTTGTATCTTCACTGCAGATAGCATTCAGTTTTAAGTTTGCACTCAGTACAACAAATGCACACTGAGATAGTGTCTCAGCTCTCTGAGTTTTCAGGTGAGGTTGAAAAGCACATTAAAATCAAGATTTTTTATGCTCCAGGGAGCTGCAATGGCTGATGGGCCAGCTCTGTGGAAGACGGAAAATTTGAATTTGTTATCAGATACGATACAGCACAAATGAAGGCCATTGTCCTGTGCTGGCTCTTTGAAAGAACTATCCGATTAGCCCCACACCCTTACCCTGACCCGATAGCCTTGCAAATCTTTCCCCTTCAGGTATTTATCCAATTCCCTTTAAAAGTTATTATTGAATCTGCTTCCACCACACTTTCAGACAGTGCATTCCAGATCATCATAACTCGCTGCATAATAAACATTTCTCATGTGTCTGTTTTTTTTTCGATATAACAGCAAATAATGTGGGTCTACAACCTGTTTCCAGCTCTAAAAAGAGAAAGACCTGCGCCCTTCCTAACCTCAAGACCTCCCAACGCACTTTACAGCCAATGAAATACTTTTGAAGTATAGTTACTGTTGTAATTTTGGAAACGTGGCAGCCAATTTGCGCACAGCAAGCTCCCACAAACAGCAATGTGATAATGACCCGATACTCTGTTTCATTAAGTTGAACAAGCTCTGCACATTTTTTTTTAATAGTTCCTCTTATCTTTTTTGTCTGCTTGAGAAGTCAGGTGGGAGCTCAGTGTAAGAGCTCATTAACAAACGCCTTGTCTGCAGATTACTTCTGGGGATAGGATATGCACTGAGATAAATAACTGATGTGAAATAGCATTCACAAAGTAAAAATAGAAAAGGATAGCAAAGAGTCAGAAATGAGGGTGCTGGACTGGAAAAAAAAAAGATAAGAAATGTGGCCCAATTAACTGGCCAAAAAAAGTTAGCAAAGTGAATGGCACATCAGCAGTGGGGAATCTTGACAAATGAGGTCTATAGAGTACAAAATAGTTATATTTCTGTAAGATGAAAAGCGCATCAAAGAATAGAGATCCATAGATATAAAGACTAAAACTTAGTCGAATCTCAAGTTGTGGGCAAACTTTTGGAATCCATAATTCAAGATCCAATTAGCAAGCATTTAAAAGTGCATTAGTTGATCAAACTCTGCCAACACTAATCACTAAAGGGAAGTGATGTTTGACAAAGTCAAGAGATTTTTGAAGCTCTGAATGATTATATAAAGAAAATGAAACAGACGTAGTGTACATGGATTTTCAGAAGGTATTTGATAAGGTATCTCACAGGATGCTTGTTACAAATATTCAGGTGAATGGTATAAAATGAAATGTAGCGGCATAGTTAGAAAGCTTGCTAAAGGACAGGAAACAAAAGTGAAGGTCAATGGCTTTTGCTTAGATTGGAGTAGGATTGGAAGTGGTGTCAATGCTGGGTTCATTTTTGTCCCCAACAAAAAGGAGTAGAAATTGCCCTCTGCCTAAAATGGGGTGCAGACTCTTTTTTAAAAGTTTTTCTCCGCCGCAACTCATGCGGCAGAGATGACGTCGATATTCAGCACTTTGTAATTCAGAAACATAGAAACATAGAAAATAGGTGCAGGAGTAGGCCATTCGGCCCTTCGAGCCTGCACTGCCATTCAATGAGTTCATGGCTGAACATGCAACTTCAGTACCCCCTTCCTGCTTTCTTGCCATACCCCTTGATCCCCCTAGTAGTAAGGACTACATCTAACTCCTTTTTGAATATATTTAGTGAATTGGCCTCAACAACTTTCTGTGGTAGAGAATTCCACAGGTTCACCACTCTCTGGGTGAAGAAGTTTCTCCTCATCTCGGTCCTAAATGGCTTACCGCTTATCCTTAGACTGTGACCCCTGGTTCTGGAATTCCCAACATTGGGAACATTCTTCCTGCATCTAACATGTCTAAACCCATCAGAATTTTAAACGTTTCTATGAGATCCCCTTTCATTCTTCTGAACTCCAGTGAATACAAGCCCAGTTGATCCAGTCTTTCTTGATATGTCAGTTCCGCCATCCCGGGAATCAGTCTGGTGAACCTTCGCTGCACTCCCTCAATAGCAAGAATGTCCTTCCTCAAGTTAGGAGACTAAAACTGTACACAATACTCCAGGTGTGGCCTCACCAAGGCCCTGTACAACTGTAGCAATACCTCCCTGCCCCTGTACTCAAATCCCCTCGCTATGAAGGCCAATATGCCATTTGCTTTCTTAACCGCCTGCTGTACCTGCATGCCAACCTTCAATGACTGATGTACCATGACACCTAGGTCTCATTGCACCTCCCCTTTTCCTAATCTGTCACCATTCAGATAATAGTCTGTCTCTCTGTTTTTACCACCAAAGTGGATAACCTCACATTTATCCACATTATACTTCATCTGCCATGCATTTGCCCACTCACCTAACCTATCCAAGTCACTCTGCAGCCTCATAGCATCCTCCTCGCAGCTCACACTGCCACCCAACTTAGTGTCATCCGCAAATTTGGAGATACTACATTTAATCCCCTCGTCTAAATCATTAATGTACAATGTAAACAGCTTGGGCCCCAGCACTGAACCTTGCGGTACCCCACTAGTCACTGCCTGCCATTCTGAAAAGTACCCATTTACTCCTACTCTTTGCTTCCTGTCTGCCAACCAGTTCTCAATCCATGTCAGCACATTACCCCCAATCCCATGTGCTTTAACTTTGCACATTAATCTCTTGTGTAGGACCTTGTCGAAAGCCTTCTGAAAGTCCAAATACAGCACATCAACTGGTTCTCCCTTGTCCACTCTACTGGAAACATCCTCAAAAAATTCCAGAAGGTTTGTCAAGCATGATTTCCCTTTCATAAATCCATGCTGACTTGGACCTATCATGTCACCTCTTTCCAAATGTGTTGCTATAACATCCTTAATAATTGATTCCATCATTTTACCCACTACCGATGTCAGGCTGACCGGTATAATTCCCTGTTTTCTCTCTCCCTCCTTTTTTAAAAAGTGGGGTTACATTGGCTACCCTCCACTCCATAGGAACTGATCCAGATTTTTTGGGGCTCGAGGCGTAAGTCGTGATGGCTGAGGGGCGGAAGTGACCTTGGAGCGAGTCCGTCGCCCCAACCAGTCATCAGCGTCGCGCTGACGCAACACAACGTTTCGCCCCTTCGGTTAAAGGGGAGAGCCACTGCGAGTTCTGCATACTTTTAAGTTAGGCCCACTGGGCCACCGGGGAGGGTTTCAGGTAGGCCAGTGGCCTGGCACCCAAGAGGGGATGCCAAGCTGCCTGTTGGTGGCCCGGCTAAACCTGGGGGCATAATTGTCAGCCCAACCTGGCAGTCAGCTAACAAAAAAAAATAACATGGCAGCCATGACTGTTATGTATTGCCCAGGTACATTAAATGTATAAGTACAATGGTGCGCTACAGAGGGCGCTGTGGTGGGAGACTTGAAAGTACCTGCAAGACAGAGTATAAAAGGCTGCCCACCACACCTGAGAGGCACTCTGGAGTTACACAATAAAGGACTAAGGTCACAGCAGTCACTACAACACCAGACTGTGTGGAGTCAGTGATTTGAGTGCTACATACACCACATTGACGACAAGGACATGGCGAACTTCACACAACCATGGCTACTCTGGGCTCACTAAAGAATTTTACGATGGGCAATGATTGGGAGGCCTTTACGGAAAGGCTCGAGTACTACTTCACTGCAAATGACCTGACGCGGAACACGGACGCACTGAGAGAGAAGCGTAAGGCGATATTGCTTTCCAGTTGTGGTGATGAGGTTTACTGTCTCATCAGGGACTTGCTGACACTCGCGAGCGCCAGGGATAAGTCATATGAGGAGCTGATCGCACTCATTCGTGACCAACTGAAACTGAAGGAGAGCATCCTCACGGCCAGGCACAAATTCTACCACCACTGCAGACCTGAGGTCCAGGATGTCACCAAATATGCTGCGGATCTCAGGAGACTCGCGGCGCCATGTGATTTTGGCACACACCTTGACGACGCGTTGCGAGACGTCTTTGTTATGGGGATTGGCCATGAGAGTCTCCTTCACAAGCTGCTATCCACTGAACCCACAGTCACCCTGAAGCAAGCCATCACCACCAGCAGGGCATTTATGACCTCGACGTGCAACACCAAGCAAATGACCCATACAGTCTCGAACCCGGCAGGCACTGTCCACAGGATAGCACCCGCCACGGACAAAACTGCAGAAAGTGGCTATGCCCAGGGCAGGGAGCACGGACCTCGGGGTCTTGGAACTCAGAGTCCGCCGAGGGGGGCTAATCGAGTAGCACCATGCTGGCGCTGCGGAGGAAGCCATGGGGCTCACCGGTGCAGGTTTGCTGAGTATACATGCAATACCTGCCACACGAAAGGCCACCTTCAGCGTATGTGCAAAAGAAACCTGACTCACCGTCTGGCTGAGGAGGTGGTTGAGGATGTACCATCCAACGAGGAGCAGGCAGAAGAAGATGAGGCATTGTTTGGACTGTATACGTGTACCGACGATTCGGCCCCAGTGATTATAGAAGTCAAGATCAACGGAGTCTTAGTGAGTATGGAAGTGGACACTGGATCGGGTCCGTCGGGTCAACTCAGCTGCACAACCCAAGCTGGTCCCGATCATGGTGAAGCTGCGCACCTACACTAGGGAACTGATACCTGTTCTTGGCAGAGCAGATATATAGGTATCTCACGGGGGGGGCAAGACGCACGGTTTACCTTTGTAGGTCATTGCAGGCGATGGGCCGATGCTTCTCAGCAGGAGGTGGATGGGGAAGGTCCGTGGGAGCTGGGAAGGCTTCATTCCTCCATAGACTGCTGTTCGCCGGGTTCCCAAAGAGCAGCGCCGACCGAGCTGGAGAAGAAAGAAGTCGTTCATCAGCAGTCTAAATCCCCACACAGACGACAGCAGCCCAGAACTCCTGACCTCAAGCAATCCTGCAGCCTCAGCCTCCACAGACGAGCAGAACCTGGAAGAGCAGGCGTTGATCGGGAAATCCATCGACGGACGACAAATCGGGGGGGCCCCACGCAGAGAGAAAGTCAGACGGCGGCTACGGTGGAGGCCGGGACGGCGGCGGCCGGAACGGCAGGAGAGGAGGCTACAGTGGCGGCGGAGGCTACAGCGGCAGCCGGAACGGCAGGAGAGGAGGCTACAGTGGCGGCGGAGGCTACAACGGCAGCCGGAACGGCAGGAGAGGAGGCTACAACGGCGGCCGGAACGGCAGGAGAGGAGGCTACAACGGCGGCCGGAACGGCAGGAGAGGAGGCTACAGCGGCGGCGGAGGCTACAACGGCGGCAGGTATGACCCGGGAGAACACGGCAGCTACTCGGGTGGGCACAAGAGCCAGAGCGGTGGATTAGGCAGCAGTTATGGCAGTTACAGAGGCCACAGGGACTATGGCTGATCGAATCCACAGAACCATTTCTGCCACAATTCAAGATTCAATCGTTCTTGCCCATTTTTCTTCTTTCTTTCTTCTTTACCCCTTCTAGTTCTTCCTAAAACGCCATGCCAGCGAGCTCAAGAGCAGCAGAGTTCAGCAGAACAAAGACAAGCAGAGCAACTAAAATGGCAGCGCCCAGTGGAAGCCTCGTGGGAACCACAAGATGGCGTCTTAAAAGGGAAATGCACCCAGGAGAGACTGTTATAAGGCAAGAGCGAGTCTAATAGAGTAATGTGATTTGTATGATGACGTGATTTCGGATAAGAGTTCATATTTTGATGCTATAAGGGTACTGTGTTTAAAATGATAGATATGAATGATTTACGAAAAGAGTTAATACCACAAGGTACAAGTAAAAGGGTTAAGGGGTCCGTGACTAACATGTCTAATGGACCAAGACGATTTTCGATTTATGTGCTTCATGCTATTGTTCAGCGGCTGCAGATGAGCCGCTAAGGCGACTACTGAGAACAGAGGCAACGCACTAGTTGCGATACCCTGTCTCAGCCCATTACCTCGGGCAAAAAGGAGCAGCATACCGCCACCGTACCTCACCCAGTCAGCTATGATTAAATAACTGTTCAGTGTACCTGCAACCTTTTGACATAAGATCTGTACCATAGAATATATGTACCATACAAATGTACTGTCCATGTATACCTGCTTTCTGTCGGAGGTTATACTCGTGACTTCATCACCCATGCAAGGACTGCTAATACCACATGCTTGCACCGGATCGCAAACATAATCTCTACATGGGGGGGGAAAGAGGGAAGTGGATGGTCATGGACTCACACTCACAAATCAACCAGAACGAACAAGGCCGAGGTTACTGACAATGGCTCTTGGAACTGGGGGGGGAGTAAGATGTTATGTATTGTCCAGGTACATTAAATGTATAAGTACAATGGTGCACCACAGAGGGCGCTGTGGTGGGAGACTTGAAAGTACCTACAAGACAGAGTATAAAAGGCTGCCCAACACACCTGAGAGGCACTCTGGAGTTACACAATAAAGGACTAAGGCCACAGCAGTCACTACAACACCAGACCATGTGGAGTCAGTGATATGAGTGCTACATACACCACAATGACAGTGCATCCTCCCCTTTAAGGGCGGCCAAGCCGTCATGCTACAGAGAGTGTACCGACACAAAAAGCTGTCGGGGACGCTGAGAGGCAATTTCAGGAGGGGGTCAGCACATACACGGTGCGGTGGGAAAACGGCCGGAGCGGTCCCGGGCACCACTCCAAGGGGTTTAGAAATAGCCCCCTGCACGAAACGGGGTGCACGCACGCACCCCGTTTCAATGGTTTTTAACCACAGCTGTGGTTGAGATCACTTCTTCAGCGAAATTCCACCCATTGTTGTTTTTTTTTAAATTCGGATCTGGAAGCTGCTCTTAATGGGGGTGGTGACTACACAAAAGGGGCGGATATGCACTGGTGGCCACATCCGAGGGGCTACCGATTTGCAGTGGTAACAGGCCTTAAGGAGAGAGGCAATTTCGGCCCCCATATCTTTTGTTGTGTATAACCAAGTTATGTATGATGATTATTTTGTTATAATTACTTCTTCATTAAGGAGGGAGAAGTGTACTATAGAGCTCCACCTAGTAGACTACTGCTCCACCTAGTGGACTATTGTGGTAATGCAACTGCTACTGTAAATGCAATGAAATGTCACATGATATATTGGAGCTACCTTGTGTGAGTGTGTGCTTCATTGACGTAAGAATTGATCACAGCGGCCCTTCCACGGAGGGTCGGCAGCCATTCCTCGCTGCCTCATGGCAGCCACTTTCAGGTGGCCAGAGGCCTTCTCAGAAGGGGCAATTTGGGCCCCAAAATATCTAAATTTACCGACAGTACATAAGTGGGGAGCATGGCAAATCGCAAGAAAGACAAAGACAGACTAGTGGAATGGACAAGCAAGTGGCAGATGCCATTTAATGTGGAGAGTGTGTATTGATTCATGTTGGGAGAAAAATACAGATGCTGAAGAGTGTGGAAAAACAGTTTTGGTGGTGCAACTATATAATTCCTTGAAAGTGGAAGTAAATAAAGCCATAAAAAAGGCAATATCATTTTGGATTTTATGAATAGAGGCTTGAATATAAGAGCAAAGATTTGAGGATAATTTTATTTAGAGCGGTTAGGCCAATGTTAAGAGTACTGTGTGAAGTTTTCGGCACCCCTTCCAGAAATGACATTAAAGCTATACAGAGCATTAGTGTAGATTCACCAAGAGTGATAGCAAATTTTAGTTATGAGGACAGATTTACAGGGCAAAATTGATGTCCGTCCCGATTGGGGGCGGTAACCATCTGGGGCCTGGCGCAGAAATCCCGCCCCCGCCACTGAATACGGCTTACCACTCCTCCAAGGAAGCAGGGCATAATCTCACATGCTCCACTTCCTTTGGGGTCAGTTACCAGGGCGCTACTGCGGAGCGGAGGGAAGTGCTACGCGGATGCTCCGCGTAGCTCTGACCCGCTTCAATGCCCCTCCACTTCGCTTAGAGGGGACGGCCGCTGCGTACTCTGCATGGCCTCTGATGGCCTCCACTAAGCCACCAGGGCAGCGTGGGACCGGGCCTGTATCCCGGCACCCAAAACGGAGTGCTGGGCTGCACGATGGCAGCCCGGACCACGCGGGCCATTAAGGGGTCGGCACGGGGCGGTGAGGGGTTGCCGCGTATGTGGTAGCAGCTCTGCAAACTCTCAGGCAATTTCCCGGGAGGCAGTAGTGCCCCCCCCCCGCCCCCCAACACTCCCAGACGAAAAGTCTCCTCTGCCCCATTAGTGCCCCCCGGAGGCAATTTCACCCCCTTGAGATACAGCTATTATTGCCACTGGACCACAGAAGGCTAAAATAAAATCTTACGGAGCTTTCTAATATTATGAAGCTTTTTGATAGACGAACAAAATAAGACTATGGGCTCAATTTTCCCCAAAGCTGTTTTTTGGCGTACTTGAAGAATTACGCCCGTTTTTGGAGGGGCCAAGTACGACAAAAAAAAATTAATCCAAGTTTCCCCGTTTAAATTCTTAATTTTGGCGCCGCCTAGCCTAGCCTGTGAAGCCCAAGATCTGTGCCAAAAAGATCAGATTGCCACGGTAACCAGGGACACAATGCAGGCTGCGGTTGGAAAGTGAAACATACAGCCAGCTCATAGCAACCTGCATAAGCACAGTACAGCAACTTACCAAGCACATTAATCATTGCAGCAACTTGCCTCCATTAAATTATTGAAGTGTAATGACAAAAGTCCATCTCTGCACCCCCCGATGCCAGTCCCAGCCCCCCCCCTCACCCCCCGCTCCTATCACAGGCCGAAGGGCCTCCCGGTCCCGATCCCTGCACCTATCCCTGGCCAAATGGCCTCCTGGTCCCGGTCCCCGCACCTATCCCTTAAAGTTAATGGGCTAGACTTTCCACTTGGTGGCTAAAGCCAAAATAAATTGGCCTTGTTCCAGCGATGTGGGACGTTTCAGCCTTGCTAGTCGCTGGAACAAGGCCATTTTTTTTTGCGATTTTCCACTCAGCCTTAGCCCAGCGATGTGGAATGGGCGATGTGAGTTTTTGGCGATCTCATGATCGCTCACCGAAAACGGAAGTCCAAACAAAAAAAAAAGTTTTCCTAGCAACGGTTTACTCCGCATGTGTGAGTTTTTTTTCTGCATTTTTTTTTACCGCGTTTTGGGAAGTGAAGGGTCATCACACATGCTCAGAAGGCATAGGGAGGGTCAGAGAGAGAGAGAGAGAGAGAGAGAGAGTGGAAATAGAATGAGAGGAGAAAGGCAGAGTTGGGTAAGAGACAGGATTGGGATTATTAACTGGATTAGGATTATTAACAGTAATACAGAAGAAATTTAAAGTGCTCAACTTTATTACTTATGTTTAGTTATTTATAAGTAATTTAAATTCAAGTAAAAATGTCATTGGAGGGTGAGGCTGATCGCAAAAGGCCAAAAGCCTTCAGCGATGAGTCAATGAGGCTCTTGTGAACATCGTGCATGCCAGGTGGGACGACTTGACATGGGTGAACATGGGAAACCTCCACCCCGTTTCTGCAGAAAAATATGAACCAAGATAGCAGACATAATCACGTCTGCTTCTCATGAGGTGAGGACACCAGACCAGTGCCAGAAACGCTGGATTAGCTTGTTGACCACAGCAAGAGTAAGTAGCATTTTAAATTTCAAATGTTATATATAATGTTCTAATGACTCATGCAAATTTTGGTTACAACATTTAATTTCCTGCACTGAATTTAATTCTGTTTTTATTTATTGTGTTAATTAATTAAGCTATGCTAACAGTAAATTCCATTTTCCATTTCTAAGTTATGAATCGAGCTTCTAATGTCCTGCATTGAATTTTAGCCTGTCATTCTAAAATGTTAATTACCAAGTCCATTCGCTTATGCCATGCCATGCTCTCTTCTCGTTTGCAGAAGAAGATCAACTGGGCAGAGCAGAGGAGGACGGGGGGGCGGCTCTGCTCAACTGCAGCCCTTAGTTAATTAGTTAATTATTATATAACTAATAAATATAAGTTATATTTATTACTTATAAACTTTACAACTTTATAAGTTGAGCACTTTAAATTTCTGTCCGAAATTGAGGAGCTCGTGCTCTCGCTGGTGGGACTAGACAGCCGTTCGGCCACTATCCATGGTCTTGCCGAACCCAGCCTTGAGTCTCGTGAGTAATGTGCAATGTTTAATTTCTCGAAAAATACTAAAAACATTTTTAAAAACCTTAATAAGTTACGCATGTAAAGTCCTATAATTGTAATTCAAAATGCAATACTTGTGATGTACTCTTGATATTCTAATGATGTGATGGTATGGCCATGCACGCAGCCCTGGTGCAGCCATTGTGCATAAGAAGCAGGCGATGTAGCCGCAGCAGCTTCATGGGGCACTGAGAAGTATATATATATATGTAACGTCTCCTGTTAATGATCACTAATACTACTAATAAGTTCTTCAAGAATGTCATTCGTGTTTTTAAGGTCAACCTGAGAAGGTCGCGGCAATGCAGACGATCATGGAACCTGCAGCAGCCACCTCGAGGGAGGAAGAAGAGGAACATCGGCCGCCCACTTCCGATGATGACGATGAAAACTTTCCTCACATCCAGGAGGAGTTACAAGAGGTGGAGGAAGCTGAGGATGATGATGATCATCATCATGACATAATTGGTGAGGGCGGGGCGGGGTGGGGGGTGGGGGGGCTAGTGAACCTGCAGTCATCTCTATTGAGAGGGATGAGGCACCGGGAACAAGCGGTGTGCAACTGGTGATGCCAAGGCACCTAATTTTGCACACACCGACCCAACGGAGGTCGGGTCAGTGAGGTGAGCCATCGCCTCCCACGGACGGACAGAGGAATGCTTGATCTCATTGTGCAGGGAGATGGTCGCGATAGGTCACGATCTTATCCAGGAGTTCAATGGGTTCTCCACGAACTGGAGCCAGTTCACCACGAACTGGAGCCAGTTCAATACGAACTTCTCCAACTGGTCTTCTGTGCAAACGGAGTTAACACGGGAGACCTTGGAGGCGATTCGGGAGCAGACCGCCGCAACCAATGCCCTTCGGCATGCGTTGCTGGCTGGACACGGTGCTGCACCCCAAGATGTCGTGTCGGCTCAGAGTGCGATCCCTAGCACTCGAGCGAGTACGGAGGACACACTTCCTCCTGACTTGGAAGAGGAGCCTCAGGTTTCACTCCATCACCTCCACAATGGCAGGAAGTCTTGCCACCGCGCGCAGCACCCAAGCATTCTCTCGGTCTGCGGAGACCAAAACGGGCGGGTGGTGTAAAAACATGGGGTGGGAAAGGTCCTAGAGGGAAACATGGCCACAGGTAGGGAGGGGGGTTTGTTTAATAATATGTTTACAAATTTGTTCCTTCGTTCGTTTGGGGTGGGGGGGTGGGGTGGATTGGGGGAGGGGTGGGGTGGAGGGTGTTGATAAAATATTTAATAAAATTGTTTGTGTTGAATAAAATTTATTATTGAATGTAACAATTGCTGTTTGTTCTCTCTTAGCTACATCAAGCATAACATTTTAACAATTGAACTACAGTAGTGGAACGTCGTTTACTTGTTACAAAAATTTACTTTATTTAAGCATTAATGTAAATGACAGGCAACTGCATGCAAGGCCAAAACGTGACTCTTCATAAATTCAACTGTTGCTTAACTATAAATGTAAATGTAAATACCCACAAAGAAAGGTCATGAAAAGCGTTAGTTAATGAGCTGTTGACGCATAACTGCCACTGGGTACTGGTCTTCGGGGGGGAGAGGTCAGGGCCAGGGATACCTCGCCAGACTGATTGCCCTCCCCTAGATCCTCACCAGCCTCCTCTTCCTCCTCTTCCTCCTCGCCGGCTGGCTCTACCGTCTCCCCTCCTTCTGGAAGTGGACCTGCAGCCCCACCTGGCAGTAGTTGTCCTCTCCTTATAGCTAGGTTATGCAGCATGCAACACACCATAATACACTCAGTGACCTGGTCAGGGTGGTACTGTAGGCTGCCACCAGAATGGTCCAGGCACCTGAAGCGCTGCTTTAGGACTCCAATTTTATTTTTGACGATGTTGCGTGTCGCTATGTGGCTTTCATTGTAATGTTTCTCTGCTTCAGTGATGGGATTACGCAGTGGGGTCATCAGCCAACTGGCAAGGCCATAATCCCTTATCCCCAAGCATCCAACCGTGACCTTCCGGCTGATTGAGAAACAGGTCAGGGATAGCACTCTCACGTACGATGTGCGCATCATGGATGCTGCCAGGAAATGTAGCGTTTACTGCCATGATTATTTGGTTGTGGTCGACAACAAGCTGCACATTTAGGAAGTGGAACCCCTTTCTTTTACAAAACACCTCCACATTCTTTAAGGGGGCTTTCAGGGCAATGTGCGTGCAGTCTATTGCTTTGTGCGCCTTGGGGAATTGTGCTATTCTGTAGAAACCCAAAGCCCTCCCGGTCTGTGCCTCCCTGGTCATAGGAAAGCTTATAAAGTCCACCCTGCGAGCGTAAAGGGCTTCAGTCACCTGCCGAATGCAGCAGAGTGTGGCATGCTGAAAGATACGACAGACTTCGCCAGCTGAAGCCTGTAAAGATCCCGGAGCGTAGAAGGCTAGGGCAGCAGTAACCTTAACCTCAATGGACAGTGTGCTTCTGATGGTGCTGGAAGGTTGAAGATCCCTCTTGATCAGCTGGCAGATCTCATCGATGACCTCCTTCCAGAACCATAGCCTCCTTAGACATGCGTTTTCTGTCATGTTGAGGCAAGATTGCATCTCTTTGTACGTTTGTTGGCTGTACGCTCATCTCCGCTGTCTCCTCTCTCTCTGTCTACGCATTTCTCTGCCACCTCTTCGATTGATCCTTTCAGAAACCAGCTTGTGAGCAGTTATGAGTAATGGTGCAGAAAGCCAGGCCCCATCACTATCAAAAATTATTTTTAATAGCTTTAATAGCTTTAAATGAACTGCAGAACTTGATGTATTAAACTACTCTATCTAGTCCAGCCTCAGTGCAATTATAATTAGTTTCACGAGTTATAAATGAATTTTTAGCAAAAAAATGCCTATGCACTAGGCTACTACCATTACATTTAAATCTAGTTAAAATTCTGAGTTGCTAGATCTATAAATAACTCTTTAAATAACTCACAACTATCTAGCTCGTTTGTTTTGGATGTCTCCCCCCTGCCCCCCCCCTTCTTCCTCCGATCTTCAAAATGGCTCCCGTAGTGCCCATTTCCTTCTGTAAGGCCTGGGAACATCAATTATTTCACAGCGATGCTTTCGGCCTTAAATCAGTCCGGCCTTGTGCCGGCGATGTGCTGAAAGTTGGGATGGGTCTTGTGTTGGCAATCACTTGCCGATCAGTTCGGCAAAGTGAGCCGAAACTTGGGGGCCTATTTTTACGACGATATTTCTGGCCTAGTTTCCACTTTTTAGTCAAAATGGGTGATAAAGGTTCGTTTTGGTCCATAGATGGACCTTAGATGGGCGATATGAAGTGGAAAGTCGAGCCCAATGTCCATTCGATTATCATTGACTCACCAGATTACTGCTCTTTAATGTGCAATTAGTGAATGTGCTGGCTGTAAATGAAACCTCCAAATGCACTGCAGGTTAACTGATTGTGGATGGGAATATAATCTAATACGGAGATTTAATTAATGTTTAGCAAACAGAGTTGGTTTGACTGAAGAGGTTCATTTAACACATTTGATCTGATTCTCATGCAGAAATAGAACTGTCGTTGTAACAATAAAATGCTTTCAACTACTTAAGTGCCTATCCAGTTGTTTTCTTTCTACAGTATGGCAAAAAGACTATAGGGCCAACCCTGGACATAGCGAGAGGCAAGGAAGACAATATCCAATTTAAGGAAAAGGACTATAGTAAAAAAGAAAGATGGCTGTAAATTGCTTAATACAATTTGGTTCTGCATCACAACTACTTTATAATATATAGGTCTGCTCTATATGGATATCAAATTGATATCAATGACAATCCAAGTAGATAGCAAGTGTCAGCTATTGTTTCAGTAAACAAGTATATTAATCTGACTTTTTCCACGAACACAATCTAACTGAAGCAAACAGTAAAGTTATGAGGCTACTGCGTAAGGAGAAATATAGGCTAGAAAAAAGCATGCGTGGCAATTTTAGCGGAGACAGCTTGTTCTGTAACTATCTGAAATGATTCAGTATCTGGTGCTAGTGAGGTATTTCGTCTGTAATTCGCTGTACTAACAATATATACAATGTGTGGCAGCCTCTATTTCTCTTCCAGGTTTCATCTCTTGCAATGTTACTCTCTACTTTTATGAAAAAGATAACCTACAAGGGATGGTAACGTGCAGCAACTGGTGGAGCACAAAGCATCAAACCCTTGACCCCTAACAAGGACACCACAATAAAGGCCATTGGGTGGGAGCCAGTATCCAGCCTGATTATTGTAAATGTTTGTGCCAACCAGAACATTTACCCTTAGTGCTCTGTTAATGGTGCAAATCCATTGGTTCAGTGATTGCAATTTGAAACAGGTTAAAAGCAGTGTTATTGCTCCTCATGCAGAAATAGAACTGTCATTGTAACAGTAAAATGCTTTCAACTACTTAAGTGCCCATCCAGTTGTTTTCTTTCTACATTATGGCAAAAAGACTATAGGGCCAACCCTGGTCTGAGAATATAAGAATTAGGAGCAGGAGTAGGCCATTAGGCCCCTCGAGCCTGCTCCACCATTCAATAAGTTCATGCTTGATCTTTGACATCAACTCCACTGTACCGACTGATCCCCATAATCCCTTGATCCCCTTAGAGTCCAAAAATCTATCAACCTCAGCCTTGTATATACTCAACAACTGAGCATCCACAGCCCTCTGGGTTAGAGAATACTCAGGACTCACATCATGCTGTGCCACCCATATCGCTCAAACCAAACACCAGCCCAATGACACACATTTTGGAATGTGATGAGGAGCTTTAGGAGGAAATGCAGGGTGAAGCATTGATCCCAGGTGAGGAAGGGACAAAGTTCTGAGTGCTGAACAGTTAGCTCCTGCTACACATGACCAGGGGTCCTGATGAATGACTTTGTAATTCCATCCTTATGCAGCCACCCATGAAATAGAGCTCTACAGATTGAAAATTACTGTCAGAGATATTAGTGGATAAATGATTAAAGTTTTAATATGACATACCAAATGTATTTTGAATTAATAGCCCACACACACTATTAATTGAAAGGTGTTTTTAATTGAATTTTGTACATTATGGAAAGATATTTAATTCATATCATGTCTGTAAAGCTTAGCTACATAATTTGTGTATGCATGTGTTTTTTTAATTTGCAGATATTTAATAAATAGTCCTATAATGTACAGAACAGCATCTATAGGGTTACATAATGGTTTAATGGAACATTGACATGTTTAAATTATTGGACAAGTGTTAGGAAAAGCTGCAGCAATCATTCAGGCTCCCAACACACTGAAGTAGACAGACAATGGAATTGCGAGAGAGTATTTTAAGGACCGATCATGAATCCACCATTTCTAACAATCACTTGGAAGTCCAGTGTCATAATATAAGTCGAACAAGGGGCCACCACAGCGGACCATTACAATAATTACAGGTGCACACATAGGATTACATTGGATATACAGCACAGAAACAGGCCATTCAACCCAACCAGTCCATGCCGATGTTTATGATCCACTCGAGCCTCCTCCTGTCTTTCCTCATCTAACTGTATCAACATAACCCTCTGTTCCCTTCTCCATCATATGCTTATCTAGATTCCCCTTAAATACATCGATACTATTTGCTACAACCACTCCCTGTGGTAGCAAGTTCCACATTCTCACCACTCTCTGAGTAAAGAAGTTTCTTCTGAATTCAATACTTGATTTCTTGGTTACTATCTTATATTGATGGCTGTTAGTTTTGCTCTTCCACACAAGTGGAAACACTCTCTGTGTCTACTCTATCAAAACCTTTCATAATTTTAAAGACCTCTATTAGGTCACCGTTCAGAAAAATACACTATTTCAAGGATTTTTCCTTCCAGAAGCAATATCAGGGGTTTTTATTTGCAGCGGATATGGTGATATGGGCTGGCTGCTTTTAGCATTAAACTTCCACTCAGGTTGGTACAAAAGGCCAATTGCAACACTAATTAGCTAGCACATCTTACAAAAACAAAAACACATTATGAATACTGTAAATATTGTATTTGTGTTTCTTATTATTACCTTTAAGATATAGCCTTATTTCATCTGCCAGTAAAAGTGCAACCTGGGAAAGGTTATCACATATTCCTCTGGAGATCTTCCCTCCACAGTCATCAACCTCATAGTTCCCCAACCCCGCACAGCTCGCTTCTACCTCCTTCTCAAGATCCACAAGCAGGACTGCCCCGGTAGACCCATTATTTCAGCCTGTTCTTGCCCCACAGAACTTATTTCTTCCGATCTTTACTCTATTTTTTTCTCCCCTTGTCCACTCTCTTCCCACCTATATCCGCGACTCCTCCGACACCCTCCACACTTTAACAGTTTCAAGTTTCCCGGCCTCACCATCTCCTGTTCACCATGGACATTTAATCCCTCTACATTTCCATCCCCCACCAGAATGGCCTGAGGGCGCTCTGCTTCTTCCTCGACCCTCCTCCTCCTCCGCCTGGCTGAACTTGTTCTCACATTGAACAACTTCTTTAACTCCATTCACTTCCTCCAAATTAAAGGTGTTGCTATGGGAACCTGCATGGGTCCTGGCTATGCCTGTCTTTTCGTGGGATATGTGGAACATTCTTTGTCCTACTCGGGTCCCCTCCCTCACCTCTTTTTCCGGTACATTGATGACTGTATCGATGCCGTTTCCTACTCTTGCCCTGAACTTGAAAATTTCATTCACTTTGCATTCAATTTCCACCCTTCCCTCACATTCACATGATACATCTCCGACACTTCCCTTCCCTTCCTCGACTTCTCTGTCTCCATCTCTGGGGATAGGCTTTCGACCAGTATCCACTATGAGCCCATTGACTCCCATAGCTACCTGGATGACACTTTCTCCCAACTCGCACCCTGTAACGACTCAATTCCATTCTCCCAGTTTCTCCATCTCTGTCGCATCTGCTCTGACGATGCCACCTTTCACACTAGTGCCTCTGACATGTCTTCCTTTTTCCTCAACTGAGGATTCCCCTCCGCCGTGGTTAACATGGCCCTCGACTGTTCTATTTCCCGCACCTATTCTCCTCTCTCTCAGAACCACTACAGGGTTCCCCTTGTCCTCATCTTTCACCCCACCAGCCTCCACATTCAACGGATCATCCTCCACCATTACCGCCACCTCCAGCGTGATCCCACCACCAATCACATCATTCCCTCCCCTCCCCTCTCAGCATTCCGAAGGGACCGCTCCCTCCACAACACCTTGGTCCATTCCGCAGTCACCCTCAGCACCCCATCCCCTTCCCACCGCACCTTTCTGTGCAAGCGCAGGAGATGCAACACCTGCCCTTTTACCTCATCCCTTCCCACTATCCAGGGCCCCAAATACGCCTTCCAGGTGAAACAGCGATTTACTTGTACTTCTTTTTATTTAGTATACTGTATTCACTGCTCACGATGTGGTCTCCTCTACATTAGGGAGACCAAGCGTAGATTGGGTGACCTCTTTGCGGAGCACCTCCGTTCAGTCCGCATGTGTGACCCTGAGCTTCCAGTCGCCTGTCACTTTAATTCTCCACTGCATTTCCACTCTGACCTCCTTATCCTCGGTCTCCTACATTGTTCCAATAAAGCTCAACACAAACTCAAGGAACAGTACCTCATCTTTCATTTAGGCACTTTATAGCCTTCTTCTGGACTCAACATCGAGTTCAAAAATTTCAGAGCGTAACTGCTGTCAATCTTTGGCTCCCTCCCCCCCCCCCATACCCCCCCCACCGCCCCCTCTCCCCCACCCGTCTCAGAGCTTGTTTCTTTTTTTCTCCTTGTCTCTAATGGCAGTTGGTTATTATCCCACCATTCACACCCTATCTTGATCAATGTTTTTCTAACTCCTGGCACTACCATTTGAATTTGGGCCATCATCCCTTTTGTCTCTCTAATCTCTCCTGTCTTCCAACTTATCACAGACCTTCCCTTTTGTTCTTTCTTCCCCTCACCCTTATAGTGTTTGTTTAGAATCTGTTCTTTTCGAACTCTCTCCAGTTCTGACGAAGGGTCATTGACCCAAAACATTAATTCTGCTTCCTCTCCACAGATGCTGCCTGACCTGCTGAGATTTCCAACATTTTCTGTTTTTATTTCAATTAATAATGTCCATGGTCGGTTTGCAGAAAGTTCAATCAGCAAGCCTCAGGCGTATAATTTATCAATACCATTCTGCAACATTTGTGAAAATTTGTCTAATCGCTGGTCACCTGCAGGAAGGTTAATTTCATCTACTTCCTAGAGCCTTTCTTATTCCTGCTGCTCATCATTCTTCAAAGATATGTAAGGCTTTTTCAGTTGCATTACTGTAACTCTGCTAGTACATTCTGGCTCATATTTCAAGGTATATCCAAAGCAGTGGAAACATCAGAAATCTTTATTTAAAGAAATCCAACGGTGAGCCTCTAGATTCTGTCTCATTAAAGACATAGGGCTAGAACCTCCACTTTTTTTGCCTGCTTAACACCCACTTAATGCCCATTTAACTGCTGAAATGATGTATAACGCCCATATATCGCCCATTTTGGCACAAAATGGAAACTGACAGGCTTTTTTAGGAGACTTATCGGCGAGCGTTATTTTCCCCATGTGCTTAATGCCAAGAAAAAATATAACCGCCCGCCCATTCTTTTGGGGCGGAATCAGCCGATTTCAATGCCCATATTATCGCCCAGCGTTACTTTCCTCATGGACTTAACGGCGAGATTCAATAATAACACCTGCCAACTGTTTTTTGTCGTATAGAGCATATTTACCCAAACTAGCGGCCATGGAGATGGCCCACCGTTAATTTCACCACCTCGCACACATGTCGCCCAGAATGTCACCCGCTCAAAAAAATCGCCCACAAAAAGTGGAACTAACCGGGACGGATGCCAACAGTGTGGCTGGCATTTATTAAATCCCACTCTTACGTGAGGAGCTGATATCGGAAAGATTTGCCTGAAAGAGCACTGATGTGAGTGACAACACTGACACACTGCTGTGTGTGTGCAGCTCAGACATCAATGGTGCCCATCATCTTGGTACCAGTTAAAGTTTACGTTGATTGATGTTAAGTTGTATTTAACCATTTCATGGTAAGGAATCACCAGTGTGTAACAGTCCAGCTATCTGAGACAATGCACAACAAGGTTATGTTCAATAACAAAAGGTTAATACCAACATTGGTCTGAAATCATAAGTAACACAGCCAATAACATCCAACCCCTGCCCACACCCCACTTTTTCCACTATTGACATAAATCACATGGTCAACATGTCCAGCAACACAGACTACAAAGGCAAAGCAGGAGTGTGGTCCCCAGCCCCCATACATTGCAACAAATTGCATACACCCAGATGGAGATATAACACAGCCATCACCTGCAGACATGCACCTCACTTTCCTTCCCCCCTCTCTTTCTTCTCCCCACCTCTATCCCTTCCCTTCCTCGCTCCACGGTGCCTGGCCGAGGAGCTCCTCAGGTGGTGCCTCATTGGGAGGGATGAAGGCAGATGCATTGGTTGGACGGGTACAGGAACAGAGGGTGCCGAAGGGGCAACATTCTCTGATGCAGAAGCAGGATCTTAGTCCTTGCTCGCATCTGTCGTTCACATGGGTGGTGCGGAACCTAGGGGTGGAGTGCCGCACTCTGGGACCACTGGGAGGACTGTGGCAGCAGTGTTCCTGGCTATCGCATCCAGGGACTCCGCCATGCGTGGAATGTACTTGGACATGGTGGCCAGCTGTCGGGATATGCCCCCAAAGCTTTGATGAGCTGGTCACCAATGTCTACAGTCCTCCTGGACAACTGAACCATCTCTCCGCTATCATGTCGCGCTCAGGGAACAGACCTGCCATGTTCACGAGGCCTCCGTGGGGTCGGCGCCATCATGGGGACAAATGGGGTGCCCTGTGGCAAGGTGCTTGGGGCCGGCACCTCCAGAGTGGAGGCGGGAATGACCGGAGAACTAATAGATACCCTTGGGGTGGAATGGCTTCTGGAGCGTGGCGATGCAGGTTCTTCAAAGTCCGTGCTCTCATCCATCGAGAACAAAACCAGCGGATTGACGGGCGACAAACGGAGCTCCTCAGTACTAGATGTAGTAGGATCATCCGCCGACTCCTGCCCCACACCCCCACCTTCTGGCCTCTGTGGCCTTGCCTGGGGCCGCACTGCTGGCCGAGCGGCAAGACACAAATGAGGTTGTTAGTGGAGAAGGGGGTGCTAGGGTGACAAGGTGAGTCCAGCACTACACACAGCATATGCACGACAAAAGCACCACCGCTCTCAAAATCATCGCAGACATCACATTTCATGACAATCAACACATTGTGGATTGGAATGATTTTCATTAGGCCAGCAGTATTTCTATGACACTTTGAGAAATTATCTATCATATATGATTGGTCGGATATGAGTGGCTATGGCATCTATTGACTTTACATGATGCAATGGTGTAAGCTTTACTCACGTGGCATCACTTCAGGGTCTGCAGATGCATCCGTGGCTGTCCAGAGGTGCTTCCACACAAGTGCTAGCACTCGCTCCTCCATGTCAGTGATGTCACTGGAGACTGGTGGAACCCCACTCATTCGCCTCTGCGTGGACCTCATCGTCGATAGCTTCTTCTGTAAAAGGTGACAGGATGTCATGGCATGAGATCCTTGCGTGATATCATTGCTAGGTACTGTCACAGACACTGATACAACACATAACTGACAGATGTAATCATTATTATTATGATTATTATGATTATTATCATTCTTTACGTTCACCGTGACCACAGGCTTTGAGTAAAACATTCTCGGTAAAAGTGGAAGACCTCAAATCTGCTGATAGTCACTCATGACTGTTACAAATCAAATTATATAAATACATAAGTACATGTAAGTCAATGTAATACTTAATCTTGCGGATCCCACAAGGTCGTTCCATCGTTTACGGCATTGGTTGCCCTCACGCACCTCGTTCATCACCGACGAGACCACCTCTGCTATCTCGGTCCATATTCTCTGGTAGGCCTTTGTAGTGGGCTTCCCACGCCCTCCATGCGTCAAATCACCCCAGCGTGACTTGACTTCCTGCAGGAGGGAGGCATTTGCCTCGTCCGAGTACCTCGTGGCTCTTTTGCGGCCTCCAATGTGCTTCTCTCCTACCTCACTGCTCTCTCCAGCTTCAGTCTCCACAGTATCCTGTGATGCCTCCTCCTCTCCCTCCATTATAGGGCAAATTCGGTCAAATATGTGGCTAGTAACAGCTACATTTTGTTTGTCTACTTGCTGTGAAGCTCTAAAGCCTCCCTCCTTCCTCCCAAAGGAGCCACACCACACCCAGACACGCCTTCAGTCCCTCTGAGCTCCCTCTCTCTCTGTCTCCTCTTCTGCGCATGTCATGGTGACCCTTGACCTCCTGAATTGCGGGAATCGAGCGTTGCCATGCCGTTGCTAAGGATGGCCACACTTTATGGCAAAAGGTCAAAAAAATTTAACGCTACCACCCATTTGATACGGCACTGGAGGGACTGGAGTGCATCATCACCCCCTGCAACCAAATTCTAATTTGATCTTTATGTCTAAAGTTTAATTTGTTTAAGTTGTCGGTTTTAGTGCACCCCCCTCCCCCCTTTTAGCCAGGTGGCACTTGTATAATTTGTGTTTTTAGTGCCCTCAAAAAAAAAACAAGGGGGCATTTGAAAAGTTTTTGGATTGCGCCCTCACTTTGATCAGGGGGCACTTGATTACTGATACAACTAAAATAGTTGTAGAGCTATTGCCTTTTATCTATTGGGGACTTGGCCTGGAGGGTGTTGCACGGAGCAGTCCCATGCAATAAGTTTTAAAGTCGATTCACGGGTTCCCAGGTCGCCTGTAATTTCGGCAGTCGAGAGGAGTCCGTGTTCCATGTGTATATGGAGTGTGCGAGGTTGCAGCCCCTCTTCCAATATCTGAAGGGGCTGCTCCTCAAATTCTGGTTGCACTTCAGTCCCATACTCCTGATCTTTGGGCACCCTGTGCAGAGGGGCGCGGGCAGGTCGGAAGGCCTCCTCATAGGACTGCTCCTGGCCATGGCCAAGGGGGCCATCAGCCAGTCCAGGCAGCGGGCAGTCGAGGGAGTCGTTCAGCCCAATTGTCTGCCTCTCTTCCGCGCTTACATCCAAGCCAGGGTGTCCCTAGAGATGGAGGGCGCGGTGTCAAACGGTACACTCACGGCCTTCCGAGAGAGATGTGTGCTGGAGGGACTGGAGTGCATCATCACCCCCGGTTAAAGTTTAATTTGTTTACGTTTGCCGGTTTTAGTGCCCCCCCGCCCCCACACCTTTTAGCCAGGGGCAACTTGTATAATTTGTGTTTTTAGTGCCCTCAGAAAAAAGACCAAAAAAACAAGGGGGCATTTGTTGGAAAGGTTTAGGAGTGTGCCCACCTCCCCCCTCCCTTTAACCAGGGGCACTTGTTTATTATCTACGCAAAATAGTTGTAGAGCTGTTGCCCTTTATCTATTGGGGACTTGGCCTGGAGGGTGTTGTACTAGGCAGTCCCGTGCAATAAATGTTTAAGTCGGTTCACAGACTCCCAGGCCACTGCATTTCCTGTGATCTGGAGCAGTCCATGTTCCATAGGAACAAAGAAACATAGAAAATAGGTGCAGGAGTAGGCTATTCGGTCCTTCAAGCTTGCACCACCATTCAATAAGATCATGGCTGATCATTCCCTCAGTACCCCTTTCCTGCTTTCTCTCCATACCCCTTGATACCTTTAGCCGTAAGGGTCATATCTAACTCCCTCTTGAATATATCCAGTGAACTGGCATCAACAACTCTCTGCGGTAGGGAATTCCACAGCTTAACAACTCTCTGAGCGAAGAAGTTTCTCCTCATCTCAGTCCTAAATGGCCTACCCCTTATCCTAAGACTGTGTCACCTGATTCTGGACTTCCCCAACATCGGAAACATTCTTCCCGCATCTAACCTGTCAGAATCTTATATGTTTCTATGAGATCCTCTTTCATCCTTCTAAACTCCAGTGTATAAAGGCCCAGTTGATCCAGTCTCTCCTCATATGTCAATCCAGTCATCCCGAGAATCAGTCTGGTGAACCTTCGCTGCACTCTCTCAATAGCAAGAACATCCTTCCTCAGATTAGGAGACCAAAACTGAACACAATATTCCAGGTGAGGCCTCACCAAGGCCCTGTACAAAACTGCAGTAAGACCTCCCTGCTTCGATACTCAAATCCCCTAGCTATGAAGGCCAACATAGCATTTGTCGCCTTCACCGCCTGCTGTACCTGCATTGCCAACTTTCAATGACTGATGTATCATGACACCCAGGTCTCGTTGCACCTCCCCTTTTCCTAATCTGCCGCCATTCAGATAATATTCTGCCTTCGTGGTTTTGCCCCCAAAGTGGATAACCTCAAATTTATCCACATTATACTGCATCTGCCATGCATTTGCCCACTCACCTAACTGTCCAAGTAACCCTGCAGCCTCTTAGCGTCCTCCTCACAGCTCACACCGCCACCCAGTTTGGTGTTATCTGCAAACTTGGAGATATTACACTCAATTCCTTCATCTAAATCATTAATGTATATTGTAAAGAGCTGGGGTCCCAGCACTGAACTCTGCAGCACCCCACTAGTCACTGCCTGCCATTCTGAAAAGGACCTGTTTATCCGGAATCTCTGCTTCCTGTTTGCCAACCAGTTCTCTATCCACGTCAGTACATTACCCCCAATACCATGTGCTTTGATTTTGCACACCAATCTCTTATGTGGGACCTTGTCAAAAGCCTTTTGAAAGTCCAAATACACCACAACCACTTGTTCTCCCTTGTCCACTCTACCAATTACATCCTCAAAAAATTCCAGAAGATTTGTCAAGCATGATTTGCCTTTCATAAATCCATGCTGACTTGGACTGATCCTGTCACTGCTTTCCAAATGTGCTGCTATTTCATCTTTAATAATTGATTCCAACATTTTCCCCACTATTTATGTCAGGCTAACCGGTCTATAATTACCCGTTTTCTCTCTCCCTCCTTTTTTAAAAAGTGGTGTTACATTAGCTACCCTCCAGTCCACAGGAACTAATCCAGAGTCAATAGACTGTTGGAAAATGATCACCAATGCATCCACTATTTCCAGGGCCACTTCCTTAAGAACTCTGGGATGCAGACTATCAGGCCCCGGGGATTTATCGCCCTTCAATCTACTCAATTTCCCGAACACAATTTCCCACCTAATAAGGATATCCTTCAATTCCTCCTTCTCACTAGACCCTTGGTCCCCTAGTACTTCCGGGAGGTTATTTGTGTCTTCCTTCGTGAAGACAGATCCAAAGTATTTGTTCAACTGGTCCGCCATTTCTTTGTTCTCCATTATAAATTCACCTGAATCTGACTGCAAGGAACCTACATTTGTCTTCATTAATCTTTTTCTCTTCACATATCTATAGAAGCTTTTGCAGTCAGTTTTTATGTTCCTGGCAAGCTTTCTCTCATACTCTATTTTCCCCCTCCTATTAAAGCCTTTGTCCTCCTCTGCTGAATTCTAAATTTCTCCCAGTCCTCAGGTTTGCTGCTTTTTCTGGCCAATTTATATGCCTCTTCCTTGGATTTAACACTATCCTTAATTTCCCTTGTTAGCCATGGTTGAGCCACCTTCCCCGTTTTATTTTTACTCCAGACAGGGATGTACAATTGCTGAAGTTCATCCATGTGATCTTTAAATGTTTGCCATTGCCTATCCACTGTCAATCCTTTAAGTATCATTTGCCAGTCTATTCTAGCCAATTCACGCCTTATACCATCGAAGTTATCTTTCCTTAAGTTCAGGATCCTAGTCTCTGAATTAACTGTGTCACTCTCCATCTTAATAAAGAATTCTACCATATTATGGTCACTCTTCCCAAAGGGGCCTCGCACAACAAGATTGCTAATTAGTCCTTTCTCATTACACATCACCCAGTCTAGGATGGCCAGCCCTCTAGTTGGTTCCTCGACATATTGGTCACGAAAACCATCCCTAATACACTCCAGGAAATCCTCCTCCACCGTATTGCTACCAGTTTGGTTATCCCAATCAATATGTAGATTAAAGTTGCCCATGTTAACTGCTGTACCTTTATTGCACGCGTCCCTAATTTCTTGTTTGATACTGTCTCCAACCTCACTACTACTGTTTGGTGGTCTGTACACAACTCCCACTAGCCTTTTCTGCCCTTTGGTATTCCACAGTTCCACCCATACAGATTCCACATCCTCCAAACTAATGTCCTTCCTTAATATTGCGTTAATTTCCTCTTTAACCAACAACGCTACCCCACCTCCTTTTCCTTTCTGTCTATCCTTCCTGAATGTTAAATATTCCTGGATGTTGAGTTCCCAGCCTTGGTCACACTGGAGCCATGTCTCCGTGATGCCAATTATATCATATTCATTAATTGCTGCCTGTGCAGTTAATTTGTCCACCTTATTACGAATACTCCTCACATTGAGGCACAGAGCCTTCAGGCTTGTCTTTTAACACACTTTGCCCTTTTGGAATTTTGCTGTAATGTGGCCCTTTTTGATTTTTGCCTTGGGTTTCTCTGCCTTCCACTTTTACTTTTCTTCTTTCTATCTTTTGCTTCATTGTTATATAAAATGTGTGAAGTTGCAGCCCCTCTTCCATTATTTGAAGGGGCTGCTCCTCGATTGCTGGTTGCACTTCAGTCCCACATTCTTGATCTTTGAGCACCCGGTGTGGAGGGGAGTGGGCAGGTCGGAAGGCTTCCTCCTCGGACTGCTCCTGGGCCTGGCCAAGGTGGCCATTAACAGGACCAGGCAGCAGGCGGTTGAGGGGGTCATTCAGCCTGACTGCCTGCCTCTCTTGCGCAGCTATGTTCATGCCAGGGTGTCCTTGGCACACGGTGTCTACTGGTACGCTCGAAGCCTTCCGCGAGAGGTGGGCACCGGAGGAACTGGAGTGCATCATCACCCCCGGCAACAAAATTTTAACTTGATCTTTTAAGTTCCCTTTGAAGTTTAATTTGAAATTTGTGGCTTCTCGTGCCCCTTTAATAAACGGCTTTATCTGTTTATTTTAAAATAGTTGTAGAGCTGTTGCATTGGGAGTGGCTTAGCCAGTCATATGATATTCATTAGACTCAATAAAACCCCAGTCTGTTGAGTCTGGATCATCCACAATGAGATATGCAGTTGTGAGCCTAGTGGCTGAATTGGTAACGTGTCATGTGATTGTTAAACTATTTCTTAATAGTAATGTGTTGCTATGAATTCTTAAGCAAAGAACCCATGAAACAAATGCATTACAACACCATATCATTAAGTGAACAGTATTCTTTTTTATTGAGAAAAGGGAAGGCATTGTGATAATGTGCATGACTATTGATCCAACTGAGATCACTGCTGCATTGTACATGGAATAATTGGAGCAGGAATGCCACATATCTGGAAAACTTCTGTCCACCCTCCAGTGCATTGTACAGTTGAGCTGCATATATGCAGAGACATGCTGAACAAGGACATCTGCTCAATTATAGCTCAGCTGGTAGCACTCTCACCTTTGAGTCAAAAGGTTATGGGTTCAAGTCCCTCGCAAGAGAGTTGAGCACATAATCCAGGCAGACTCCAGAGAAGTACTGAGGGATTGTTGAATGTGCCATCCTTCGCTTGAGACGTTAAACAGACGCACCATTTGTCCTCTCGGGTAGATCTAAAAGATCCCGTGGCATAATTTTGAAAAAGAGCAGGGGAGTTCTCTGCAGTGTCCTAGCCAATATTTATCCCTAAACCAACACCTAAAACAGATTAGCTGGTCAGTATCTCATTGCTGTTTGTGGGATCTTGCTGTTCACAAATTGACTGCTGTGTTTCCTACATTACAACAGTGACTCCAATTGAAAAATACTTAATTGGCTGTAAAGTTCTTTGAGACATCCTGAGGTCATGAAAGGTGCTATACAAATGCAAGTCTTTTTTCTTTCTTTTTCTATATTGCAGCGGTGAACTGCATATTAAATACTTCTAACTATTCTCTAACTTGTGCCTGAAATGACCCAGTTGCAGAATAATTTAATGTGGTAATCACTTTACCTTCCACCAAGGGTACCTGACCATTATTCTTTGGTTGTAGGTTTGGGCACAGGAGCTGAAAAAACAGAGGCAATGTCTTTACTGAATCACAGTCTCCTCCCAAGCTGGCCCTCTTTGAAGTCAGCGTAGCCAACACATACTTGCCAATCTTGTTGCTTCAGGTAGTAGCAAGTTATTAAGATCCATCGCCTATACTTGGCCAGGTCCATGGTCTCTTGCTGATCCTCCTTCTCCACTATATCCAGCAATAAACTTGATGCTGCATCCATGCAGCTTAAAGTATCCTGTTGCCTATAACATAAGCATTATGCAGCTCTGCTGAACTTTTGAGTCTTGTGAACATCATGTGACTGGCTAAGCCACTCACAATGTAACAGCTCTACAACTATTTTGTTGAAGACATTAATACAAGTGCCCCCTAGTGGGGGGCGGCACTAAAACCGACATAATTAAACAAATTAAAATTTGGACTGTAAACTTAAATCAAACCAAAATTTGGTTGTCAGGGGTGATGATGCACTCCAGTCCCTCCGGCACCCACCTCTCATGGAAGGCCGTGAATGTACTGGTGTGCTGACTATTGTGTATGTAGGCACTCTGTTAATGACTCCATGAGGCAGGGGTATGGTACTTAAACTGTGAAGACTGTAGTCCTTTATTGCAGCTCCTAAAGTGAGGACACCAAGAGGTGAGCTCCCTTTTATACTGGGTTACCTGCACTGTGCAGGTGGCCCTTAGGTCTCCAGCAGCAGCACCCTCTGGTGTACAGGTAAGATGTGTACACGGTGAAGGTACATTGAATGTTACAGTACATCATAACATTGTAGGCATGCATACATAACAACACTCCCCCCCCCCCCCATGCATTTTCAAGTCCTTATTGCCGTGACCTGGGGAGATGATCTGTAGTGGCTGTGGGAGGTTATGGTGAGGGTTGTGTGGGTGCCAGGTGTGATCCCTGTGCTTGAGGCTGGCCTGATACATTTCCCCCCCTCACACACAGACCATGTGGGTATCACTGTTGTGGGATTACTCAGTGGGGGAGCCAGTGCAGTGGGTAGGGTACATACTCTGGGTGTCTGATGGTGGGCAGGGCCACAGGACTGTATGGGCTCCTTGTCCTCCATTGGTGATGAAAGTCTGATCATCCCAGGGTCCGCCAGGAAAGCTGGAGGGTACTGGCCTTTCGCTCCTGGTGTTGGCCCTGGTGGCCAGGGGGTGTAGGGCCGATCTGGGGCAGGTTGCCAGTGGCGGTGGCTGTGCTACCCATTGACCGCTGCCCCTGTTGCCGTTAATGATCCTTGTAAATTAGATTCTATTGCATTGTTCATGATCATTGTTTACCTGCATTCTATGTAAATTTGAACTGAAAATTGCTTAATGCAGGAATCTTAAGGATTGGCTAGGAATTTCCTCAGGTCTCTTGTCACTCCACTGTCATATCTTCACCAGGGAGTGTTGCGGTAACCCCAGTTACGTGTATAAATAGGATTTCCATCACATTTCTGGCGAAGTATCGGAGGCGGAGCAAGAGCAGCTCCAAGTAAATTCCCAGCCATCATTTCACATGTGATAATCAATAGAGAGCCTCAAATTAATAATTGTTATATTCATACCTCATAGATTCAACTACGACCCAAGTCACGGGTGCCACTTTAGAGGATGAAACTATTGTGGTATTGATTTCTGTTTTACAATCCCTTGTCTGCCTTTATTCTTGTATTTTCATTACCTATACCAGAGTATCCCCATTCATCACTTATTTTCCATCAAATGTTGTATCAGGTTCTACATTATCATTACTGGCCTGTCATCAATCAGGAGTATGTAGCCCCACGAGCCTCTGTCTCCACTACAGCACAGACTCCTGAAGTCACACTTACTAGAGCACCAGATTCTGTTATTGAGGCCTTACAGAATTTGCGGTAAACAACAACAACTTGTATTTATATAGCGCCTTTAATGAAGTACAACGTCCCAAAGCGCTTCACAGGAGTATTATGAGATTAAAAAATTTGATACCGAGCCCCATAAGGAGAAATTAGGCAGGTGACCAAAAGCTTGGTCAAAGAGGTATATTTTAAGGAGTGTCTTGAAGGAGGAACGTGAAGTGGAGAGGTTTAGACTGGAGGTTCCAGAGCAACAGAAGGCACGGCCACCAATGGTTGAGTGATTATAATTAGAGATGCTCAAGAGGGCAGAATTAGAGGAGCGCAGACATCTCAGAGGAATTGTGGGGCTGGAGGAGATTACAGAGATAGGGAGGGGCGAAGCCTTGGAGGGATTTGAAAAGAGGATGAGAATTTTGAAACTGAGGCTTTGCTTAACAAGCAATCTCTCTAGTTAAATTAGCCCTGAGCCACACCTGTTTCCAACTAGTACAGACATCCTCCCCACCGCACCACCAGCCCATACTTCCACACTGCTTCATCTGTGTAATTATGGCTGTAAATATCCCACATTCGCTACACTTCAACTGTTCTTTATTCTTCAAATTTCTTATTCGACCAATTCAATACCACCCCAGACTATATTCTTTCAATATTCATACAGTGTATTCTAGATATTTAGCTCACTTTTGTTTCTTAATTGATTAGTCTCTCCACAGGACAAGGGAGAAACTAATGAAAGTTTATCAGCTTGAAGTTGAAGAAACTTTTTGTTAGTGTTTTTTTTTTAATAACTTTTTCCCCATTGCAGATAAAACCTCTTAGTAGTGTTGCACAAATTGACCGAGTGCATCTTGTAGCCTGCCTTGTAACTCAATATAGTTGGCACAGATTGCAGACTAATATGAAAGCAAAATACGGCAGACTGTTTGCATCCACATTTAACCTTTGACCCACATTAACAAGCACTGTTTCCCTCTGTAAATTTCAACTCATCCGAAACTTTGCTGCCCATATTCCCTCTCAAGTCGCTCCTATCCTCGCTGGCCTACATTGATTTCTGGTCCTCTAATGGCTCAAATGTAAGCTTCTCATTCTTGTGCTTAAATCACCTCTGGCATTTCCACCCTAATTCCCTCCACCTCTCCACCTCTCTCTCCTCCTTTAAGATCCTCCTGAAAACCTAGCATATCAGCCATGGCTCAGTTGGTAGCACTCTCGCCTCTGTGTCAGGAGGTTGTGGGTTCATGTCCCGCCCAAGGGAGATTTGAGCACAAAAATCTAGGCTGACACTCCAGTGCAGTACTGAGGCTGTGCTTCACTGTCAGACGTGATGTCTTTCAGATAAGACATTAAACCGAGTCCCCATCTGCTCTCTCACTTGGATGGAAAAGATCCCATGGCACTATATTGAAGAAGAGCAGGGAAGCTATCCCCAGTGTCTATCCAATTCCTCAATCAACATCACTAAAACAGAGTATCTGGTCATTATCACATTGCTGTTTGTGGGTGCTTGCTGTGTGCAAATTGGCTGCCATGTTTCCTACATTATAACAGTGACTACACTTCAAAAGTACTTCATTGGCTGTAAAGTACTTTGGGACATTCTGAGATTGTGAAAGGCGCTATATCAATGCAAGTCTTTCTTTGACCAAGCTTTGTCCCTCCCCTCCTAATGGGCCGAATTTTCAGCTTTCGGGTTTTTTCGGCGAAACCGATAGGGGTACATGAAACTTACCATTTTCGCTGTGCTACCGATTTTAGGCCGAACTTTCGAGTTTTACATTTATCAATAAGGGAGGCATTGCACGAGGAATTACAGCGCAAAAATGCAAGTTTCTACAAATTTAGTCCGGGGCCAGGAGTGTTGCAAGAGAGGCCTTGGGAGGGGAAAAAAATAAAAAATTCCAAAAAACATTCAAAAAACATGTACAAGACACTTATCTATCGAATCGCTGAAAAAGAATTAAAAAATAAAAACTTTAACTTACCTTTTTTGCAGCTTTTCATACTTACCGCTCCTGGCAGGGCTGCACTGACAGGTTTGACCCTGTCGCTATTCTGGGCGTGGTGTACAGATCGGGAGAGAGCTGCAAGTCCGACGATAATGCAATCCGCGGTGTTGCACGTCGCGCTCCTCTTCCCGGCGGTATGTCCCATCGCCGCCTCAATCAACGAGCCGAGGATCCCACCCAGGCTTTGCGACTGGGTTTTCACCACAGAGGGTCAAATTGTGGCAAAAACCTGGTCACAAACTTCGCGAAAATCCGTCCCCAGATCTCCTTTGGTTTGGTATCCATTTTTAGATTAGACCTCCATGAAGTGTTTTGGAGCGTTCTGCTACACTAACAGTGCTATATAAATGCAAGTTGTTGTTGTTAGGTTTGAAGATAACATTTTCCAAATGCCAACATCCTTTTCACCTCCACCTTATCTTGGTTTGAACAAATTTGAGATTTTGAAACTGTGGGCCATACGAATGAAGTGCATCTCTCAATAGGAAATAGTATTAAAATAAAATAATTAATAATTAACAATATCACTATTCAAAAATAACTTCAACAGCTATGATGAGAGCAGTTGGAGGTCTAGAACTGGTCACAGACACAGTGGATTCTATCTGCAGATAATATTTGAATTTTTCATAGATTCATACTTGGACACATTAGTTATCGGTCAGTAAATTAGTCTGTGAAAAGTGTGTAGTTAAACAACTGACACATGCACACCCACTCTTGTATAGATTGATTTTTATTTCTGATCATTGTATGGTAAGACATGATGGAACAGAAAACCATGTGCGCCTGAATAGGTAATATTCTGGGCAGAGCAATAATCTGTGGGAGTCCAGTCCCACAGAGACAAACAGGAGTCTTTTCTTTTGCAAATATGGAAGAGAAATAGACTTTTGATGTGATTACCAGTCACTGAAAGTGTCGTGTCTGTGTAAGTTATTAGCTGGGATAATCATGCTGGGAGACATATTGAAGGTATTTGAATATAAACTGGGGCAGAATTTAACCCTGTTCAGGCCCCATTTGAAACGTGAATAAGTACTGTACATGCTCACATATAGCACAAAAAATTAATATACCTGGTAAGGATTAAAATGGGTGCTTCTTACACCCAGATAATATCTAATCTACTCATCTGTCTTCATTTTTAAATCTACATTCGGAGCTTGGAGTGATGTAGGGAGAGAGTTCCATTTAAATACTACAGAGGGGAAAGCCAATAACTTTGGCAGTGCCGTGCCTGTTTTCCAGGTGCCAATAGGCTTACTACACCCCCCCAAAATGGCAGGCAAGACGTACACACAGGTTTCTGACTGGAAGTGCTCCGACCCCCATATTGGTGAAAATAAAAGAAAAAGCGTCCAGGGCCCATGCCTGAAACAGAAGTGAGGCCGCTTATTTGCGTATGCCTGACTGAGACTTCCACTGCAAAATTAGTTTGCTCGAAGGCAGCCGGCTCCAGCGTGACCATCAGTATTTGACATATACTTACCTGAATGTAGAGCCATGAGGAGCAGGTGTGTACCACACAACGCCACATTTAAAGAACCTGAGCTGTCACTCTCCCTCCCCGACCCCAGGCCTCCACTCTGACCCCTGTCCTCCACTCTCAACAACTATCCCCAACCATTGCGCACCCCGCCCTCACCTCCAATCCGGCCTCCTGTTATGATTTTGAAAATCTCGATTAGAATTTTCCTGCTCTCTGTTCCAGTTTTTCAAGCCTTTCTTCATAACCATAAACTCTCGTTCCTGGTATTTAGTGAATCCAGGGCGGTGTTCAGACCATGCAACTCATGCAATTGCACAAGACACCAAGCTAGTCAGGGGCCCTGAGAAGATGAGGTAAAATAAGATAGAGACTATTTCGATTTGTACCTCATCTAGACTCATCTTTTGTTTCTTAACTTGTCCCATTCCCATCTCCTTTTGCCTTGTACCATCATCTTAATCTCACCTGCCTTCCTACCTATCACAGACCTTCCCTTTTTTTGTATCCTCACGTTCCCCCCTTGTCCTGGCCTTACACTTGCTTAAAAACCTGTTACATCTCTAACTTTTTCCAGTTCTGACAAAGGGTCATCGACCTGAAAGGTTAACTCTGTTTCTCTTTCCACAGATGCTGCCTGACCTGAGTGTTTCCAGCATTTTCTGTTTTTTATATTATATAAATGCAAGTCCTTTCTTTTATTTTTGGTGATGCAGCTGTTGATTCGGTCATATGTTGTTTTGTCTCGAAATCAATTATGAGAAGAAGACCAGCGAGAGTTAATTGATCTAGTGATGAAAAGTCTGATTAACGCTTTCACAATTAACTCTTTGTTGTCTGCAATCCTTGATAAACACAAGGGGCTGGATTTTCGGTTGTCTATAGCCACTGTTAGCGCCCAGAGGGGGCGTTAATGCGAGCGTTAGAGCTTAGCGACTGGGTGTGCAGCTTTTAGCGCCCCGCCGGAAATTCCGAAACAGGTTTAGCAGGGGAGCAAACTGCTCACGCCTGGCTACTGACAATCACTCCGATCATGACATCAGTCCTGGTGCAATGCCCACGCTTGCGCGCTGCTCTCTAATTCCTCATTCAGCGCCCGCCGATAACAATGTCAGGTACAGGCTAGCAGAGTCGTTAACTGGTAGCTACTTAAAGCAATGATAAAGCACTTCTCTCGGAGGCCACAGTCAGTGCAACGTTTACACACAGCATGGTAGTGAGCCTCCAAGTTTGCAGCGACAGATAGACATAACAGTTGAGCTTGAGAAAATGTATTTTGGAAAACTTTAATGGGGGCATTACTAGTTTGCCAGCATTGCAGTCTACATGCTCTAGCAAGGTGGCATCAAGAGAGAAGGGCTTTTGGCCATGTCGGTGGCCGAAGGAGAAGAGCCCCTAGATGTTGGGGCAGAAACCCTTACCCCCCCATGGCTTTACCGGTGGCAACGCTCATACTTGGACCCGTCGGAGGAGCAGTGTGTCAGAAGGCGGCGCTTCTGAAAGGAGGTAGTTACAGAGATATGTCATCACCTGTAGGAAGACCTGCAGCCCCACATCAGCACCAGGACTGCGCTGCCCATCGCAGTGGAGGTCACGGTGGCACTCAACTTCTATGCCTCCGGCTCCTTCCAGGCTGCACCAGAGGACATATGCAGCGTCTGACAATTCGCAGCACATTGCTGCAGCCGCGATGTCATACAGGCACTCTATACATGCAGAATGGACTTCATTAATTTCCTGATGACCAGGGAGAAAGCGGATGAGCGTGCATGTGGGTTTACCAGGATAGTGGGCTTCCCGAGGGTGCAAGGAGCCATTGACTGTATGCACGTGGCCTTGCGAGCACCGTTCCAGAAGGCAGAGGTCTTCAGAAACAGAAAGGGATACCACTCCCTAAATGTGCAGCTGGTGTGCGACCACACGCAGCGCATCCTCGCAGTCAATGCTCGCTATCCTGCAAGCGCACATGATGCCTTTATCCTGCCGGAGAGCACTGTGCCTCGACTGTTTCAGTCACCATGGCAAGGCCGAGGCTGGCTGCTCGGGGACAAGGGAAAGGGTCTGGACTCCTAACTAATGACCCCCTCCACTGCAACCCCACCACAGAGCCAGAGGAACGCTGCAATGAGAGCCATGCCGTTACCCACAACATCACAGAGCAGACAATAGGGCTGGTGAAGTAGCGTTCTGGAGGCAGCCTTCAATACTCCCCTCAACAGGTCTCGCTATTCATTGTGATGTGCTGCATGCTGCATAACTTGGCCATCATGAGGGCCCAGGCCTTGCCAGTGAGGATCACAGGCCAACCTTAGGAGGAGGAGGACTGGGAGGAGGAGGAGGAAGAGGAAGAGGAGCATGGCGACACCCTGAATGTCCAGCAACACAATGAGGGCCAGCAACAGCCATGGAGGAGGCAGCGTGCCAATGTTGGCGGCGCCATGGCCATTCAGCGGTGGCTCATAAGGGAGCGCTTCACTTAAATGGAGGTAGCTGAGGGATGCAGCTAATAATTAGCGCGTATTATGCCACAATAATGCTACATCTCTGTCACAACTGAACAGTCAGACACCAGAAGCTGAAGGAAACAGATCAACTAACATTTTATTTTGCAAACATGCCTTAAATAACCCCAAAAACCCCACACCCTCCAATAAAACAAAATGGAGCACCTGCCCCTTCAAAAAACACAACAGATGCTGAAACTTCCCAACATATGTACATAGGTCCCATGGGGACATACTTATTCAGTGGGTCTTTCACTGGCATTTCCCACACCTCTGCCTCACCCCCCTCCCTCACCTACTGTTCCTCCTCAATGGGTTCTCAGTGCCGGCAGACAGGACAGATGGCCTAGCAGGACATCCTGGACCAGCTCTGGGCCTGCAAGGCCCGACTGCTAACAGCACCACCAGAGAATGGGCAGCAGCAGTCTCGGATGGTTGGGGTGCAAAGGTGGAATGGCAGTGGTGGGACCCGGAATGTCCTCCTGAGGGAGGACATCAGGTTCCATCTTGACCGACTGGTTGCTAGTCTCCTGGGGCAGAGCCTCAGCATCTGGAACAATCTGGTGGAGTGCAGATTGCTGGTCTACTTCAGCACCATTAGCTCCCCGTTGGACGATGGGGCCCCAGACACGATGGCAGCAGTCAGTGCTTGCATGGCATCAATTTGAGCCTGCATCAGAGCACACAGCGCATTGTCATCATCATCATAGGCGGTCCCTCGAAACGAGGATGAAAAGCTTCCATGCCAACAAAAAAGGATGAGTTCACAGGTGTTTCGAATGAAGAACCCGAACTACATCCTCGAGGGTGGAAGATGCCTGTGCGTGGATTTTTTTAATGTGTGGTGGCCGTTGCACATCAGCTACCACACGTGCTCGACAGAGCTAGGTCTTGGTCCAGTGGCAAGGATCCCCCAAGACAACTGGAGACCTGCTCTGCTGCACAGACCTGTTGCGCATTGATGGCACCATCCACTGACGACATGGCAGAATGCAGGTGTAGCGTGGTGTCGGCCTGCTGTTCAATGGTTATTGTCATGTCAGCTATGGCCCACGCCATCATGTCTGGGACTCCACGGTCACTTGTGGCTTCCATCATCCATTAGTATCAATCAAGGATGAGCTCGATGGCCTCCACCACACTCAAAGCAAGTGCATCCATGCTCGGCGGGATCCTCACCAATGCTCCCATTACCTCGCGGTGCATCTGCATTGACGCTCTGGACATAGCCTCCAAGTCCAGATCCTCATCTGCCTGTCTGTGAGCAGGACTCATGGGCCCAACTGAGCGTTGCTGCAGGTCACTGGGGCCGGGAGCCTCTGTTCATCCAACTCCGGGAAGACAGCCTCTTCCATCGAGGTGGTCTCCCCACTAGCTAGTAATAAGGACGTGTCGCGCAGTGCCGGCACATTTCCACTTCTTCTTCATCTTTCCCGTCGTATGGGCAGGATGCCACTCTTCTGGCTCATCATCTGTAAGCACAAAGTAACAGAAGTACAGTTATCAGCTGGGGAGGGGGCAAGAAGGCAAGAAGGAGGGGGACATTGTTATTTTGGTTGCAACATGTTGTAAGGCATGTGGCCTCAAGGCTAAGGGGGCTCACACAAAATGCCCATCTTGTTCACACACCGTCACTGTCGAGTGGGGGCTCTGCCTCTCTGCTCTCTGCCCTCTACCACCACAACTGCAGCGCCCATGAGGGCGGACACTCACTCCTCCACCTCAGAGATCCTGGAGGTAGGGCGCACCTCCGCCCCTACAATTCAGCTCGTGCATATTGTGTGCTAGGTTGACCTGCAATGACAAATACAAAAGTTGTTAGCGGCTGTGTAGTTGCTGGTGTGCCACATGTGTCTGCAGCAGGGTACATGCGAGTAATATGGCAAAGTGTGTATATCTGCATTTCATCCTGCATGGCATCGCACAGTGGATGTGTGAACGGTGGGTTTGGGGCACAAGCAACTACCACTAAGACTGGGACTGCATATGAAAAGTTGAAAGGTGCTGGCAGGTGGGCTCAGGCTGAGTAAGGAGCTAGAAGGTGAGAGACGCTTGGACCAGCAGGGCATGTCTGGGGCGGTGATAGCGAGATCTCAGGCTGGCTTCAGCAAGGAGGAGCATGGCCTGGTAGACATAGAGAAGGGATCGGCACTGCAAAGTCTTTACATTGTGTGAGACAGTGAGGTTCACATGAAGACATTAGAAGGTGAATGGAAAGGGTACACACCCTAATGACCCGAGTAAGGCCGTTGAATCTATTGTGACATTGGGTCGCTGTTGTGACCACTGTGTTCTGATCTGCAACATGCTGTGCCACCTCCCTCACAGCCTTGTCAAAACCCTAGGCTGTGGCCTTCGTCCCCCTGGAGGGCATTCCAGCGACTCTCCACTGCCTCCAGCAAGGCATCAAGGGCGGTGGGCGAGAAGCGGGTAGATGCTGGCGTCCTCCTTGCTCCTCCATTTTCACTCTCTGAAGACACTGTGGACCTTGAGCTGCTCGTGCGCTAACTTACCTTGCGCGTTTAAGACACGGATTTTCCCGGGATATGAATCAGAATTCGGCGCATGTGCAATGGCTCCTCAAAATTTAGCGCCAAAACTTTTGTTAGCGCCCCTCCAAGTCAAGTGTGTAATGGCTGATTTTGCGCCACCTTCAGCTCTTCACCCAATTCCGACAAATTTCTCGGTGGAGGGCGCAATCTTTTTCAAAGTGATAAAATTACCGCTCCAACTGAGGTGCACAAGGCCTTTGAGCTGAGAGACTTTGAGCAGGACTCTCACGATACCTGGTGCATATTTCATAGCTGCCTACTTTCTTCCTGAATCAGTTGGGATTCACTTTCCCAGAGCACACAATGCATTGCAAGCTGTTACTGGCCCAATATATTTCTGTAGTTTGTTTTGTAAATTCAGCTTTAAAACTATTAATGCCATTTCTTTTCTCTAATTATTGGCAGAAAATGTTAAGTGCCTGTGTTATTAAGGAAATCTGTCCATCTCCCTTTATAGAAAATCTATCTGCCCACACTCAGGAGCTCTTTTCCCGTTACAGCAATGAGCTCTGCCCATAATATACACCTTAAACCGAACCTCATCTTGCTCCAGGAAGAACTGGGTCAGTGGATGCGCTGCAACAATGACTTGCAGAAAAGAAAAAAGAAAGACTTGCATTTATATCATCATCATAGGCACTTCCTCGGAATCGAGGAAGACTTCCTTCCACTCTTAGCATGAGTTCTTAGGTGGCTGTACAGTCCAATATGAGAACTGATAGGTCCTTACTATACAGTATAACTGCACACGAAGCCCAAACTTGAGAGAAGTTCACAATGCGATCAGTTACCTTTATTACCAAGACCGCAAGTGATGAAGGTGGGTGGGGTTTTCCCTTTTATACCTGAAAGTCGAGGTTAGGAGTGTCTCCCACAAGCTCACCCCCTTGTGGTCAATGTTCTCCAGGTGCACAACTTAGGTCAACTTATACATGGGTTACAATGATAGTTGAATACATGACATCACCTCCCCCCCAAAGTCTTATTGGGATCACAGGTTAAGTCTCTGTGGTGGTTGACGCTCCCTTGTAGAGCGCCTGAGTTGGGGCTCCGGTTGCTGGGCGCTGGCCTGAGTGCCTGCTGTTAATAAACATAGAAACATAGAAAATAGGTGCAGGAGCAGGCCATTCGGTTCTTCGAGCCTGCACCGCCATTCAATGAGTTCATGGCTGAACATGCAACTTCAGTACCCCATTCCTGCTTTCTCGCCATACCCCTTGTTCCCCCGAGTAGTAAGGACTACATCTAACTCCTTTTTGAATATATTTAGTGAATTGGCCTCAACAACTTTCTGTGGTAGAGAATTCCACAGGTTCACCACTCTCTAGGTGAAGAAGTTTCTCCTCATCTCGGTCCTAAATGGCTTACTCTTTATCCTTAGACTGTGACAGCTGCTTCTGGACTTGCACAACATTGGGAACATTCTTCCTGCATCTAACCTGTCTAAACCCGTCAGAATTTTAAACATTTCTATGAGATCCCCTCTCATTCTTCTGAACTCCAGTGAATACATGCCCAGTTGATCCAGTCTTTCTTGATAGGTCAGTCCCGCCATCCCGGGAATCAGTCTGGTGAACCTTCGTTGCACTCCTCAATAGCAAGAATGTCCTTCCTCAAGTTAGGAGACCAAAACTGTACACAATACTCCAGGTGTGGCCTCACCAAGGCCCTATACAACTGTAGTAACACCTCCCTGCACCTGTACTCAAATTCCCTCGCTATGAAGGCCAACATGCCATTTGCTTTCTTAACCGCCTGCTGTACCTGCATGCCAACCCTCAATGACTGATGTACCATGACACCCAGGTCTCGTTGCACCTCCCCTTTTCCTAATCTGTCACCATTCAGATAATAGTCTGTCTCTCTGTTTTTACCACCAAAGTGGATAACCTCACATTTATCCACATTATACTTCATCTGCCATGCATTTGCCCACTCACCTAACCTATCCAAGTCACTCTGCAGTCTCATAGCATCCTCCTCGCAGCTCACACTGCCACCCAACTTAGTGTCATCCGCAAATTTGGAGATACTACATTTAATCCCCTCGTCTAAATCATTAATGTACAGTGTAAACAGCTGGGGCCCCAGCACAGAACCTTGCCCTACCCCACCAGTCACTGCCTGCCATTCTGAAAAGTACCCATTTACTCCTACTCTTTGCTTCCTGTCTGACAACCAGTTCTCAATCTACATCAGCACACTACCCCCAATCCCATGTGCTTTAACTTTGCACATTAATCTCTTGTGTGGGACCTTGTCGAAAGCCTTCTGAAAGTCCAAATACACGACATCAACTGGTTCCCCCTTGTCCACTCTACTGGTAACATCCTCAAAATATTCCAGAAGATTTGTCAAGCATGATTTCCCTTTCACAAATCCATGCTGACTTGGACCTATCATGTCATCTCTTTCCAAATGCGCTGCTATGACATCCTCAATAATTGATTCCATCATTTTACTCACTACCGATGTCAGGCTGACCGGTCTATAATTCCCTGTTTTCTCTCTCCCTCCTTTTTTAAAAAGTTGGGTTACATTGGCTACCCTCCGCTCCATAGGAACTGATCCAGAGTCTATGGAATGTTGGAAAATGACTGTCAATGCATCCGCTATTTCCAAGGCCACCTCCTTAAGTACTCTGGGATGCAGTCCATCAGGTCCTGGGGATTTATCGGCCTTCAATCCCATCAATTTCCCCAACACAATTTCCCGACTAATAAGGATTTCCCTCAGTTCCTCCTTCTTACTAGACCCTCTGATCCCTTCTATATCCGGAAGGTTATTTGTGTCCTCCTTAGTGAATACCGAACCAAAGTACTTGTTCAATTGGACTGCCATTTCTTTGTTCCCAGTTATGACTTCCCCTGATTCTGACTGCATGGGATCTACGTTTATCTTTGCTAACCTTTTTCTCTTTACATATCTATAGAAGCTTTTGCAGTCCATCTTAATGTTCCCTGCAAGCTTCCTCTCATACTCTATTTTCTCTGTCCTCCTCTGCTGAGTTCTAAATGTCTCCCAGTCCCCGGGTTCACTGCTATTTCTGGCCAATTTGTATGCCACTTCCTTGGCTTTAATACTATCCCTGATTTCCCTTGATAGCCACGGTTGAGCCACCTTCCCTTTTTTATTTTTACGCCAGACAGGGATGTACAATTGTTGTAGTTCATCCATGCGGTCTCTAAATGTCTGCCATTGCCAATCCACTGTCAACCCCTTAAGTATCATTCGCCAATCTATCCTAGCCAATTCACACCTCATACCTTCAAAGTTACCCTTCTTTAAGTTCTGGACCATGGTCTCTGAATTAACTGTTTCACTCTCCATCCTAATGTAGAATGCCACCATATTATGGTCACTCTTCCCCAAGGGGCCTCTCACAACAAGATTGCTAATTAATCCTCTCTCATTACACAACACTCAGTCTAAGATGGCCTCCCCGCTAGTTGGTTCCCCGACATATTCGTCTAGAAAACCATCCCTTATGCATTCCAGGAAATCCTCCTCCACCGTATTGTTTCCAGTTTGGTTAGCCCAATATATATGCAGTGCGGTGCCTCAGGCCTGTCCAGACTGCCCACAGTGACTGGGCTCTCCTCCACTTGGTTCCGGTGTTCGGTCACCTGTGGTGGAGTAAACTCTATGTCGTGTTCTTCCTCTGCTTCTTCTATGGGGTTGCTGAACCTCCTTTTAGTGTGATCCACGTGTTTGCGGCAGATTTGTCCATAGGTAAGTTTAACCACCAAAACCTTATTCCACTCTTTGACAATCACAGTGCCTGCAAGCCATTTGGGCCCTGCAGCGTAATTAAGGACAAAAACAGGGTCATTGACATCAATACATTGCGCCCTCACATTCCTGTCATTGTAGTCACATTGTGACTGATGCCTGCTCTCAACAATTTCTTTCATAGTGGGGTGTATAAGGGATATCCAGTTTTGAGCATCCTTTTCATTAGCAGCTCTGCGGGTGGAACCCCTGTGAGCGAGTGTGGTCGGGAACTATTGGCCACAGGAGGCATGATAAGCGGCTTTGTAGGGAACCCCCTTGGATTCTGAGCATCCCCGGTTTGATTATCTGCACTGCTCATTCCGCCTGGCCGTTTAAGGCCGGCTTGAACGGTGCCGTTCTGACATGGTTGATTCCATTGCCTGCCATGAAGTCCTGGAATTCAGTGCTTGTGAAGCATGGGCCATTGTTGCTGACCAAGACATCCGGTAGACCATGGGCGGCGAACATTGCCCGTAGACTTTCTACCGTGGCAGAGGATGTGCTTGAATTTAAAATGGCACACTCAATCCATTTGGAGTAGGCGTCTACTACAAAAGCATTTTTCCCATGAAAGGATCTGCGCAGTCCACATGGATGTGTGACCATGGCTTGGCGGGCCAGGACCAGGGGCTAAGGGGGGCTTCCCTGGGCGCATTGCCCAGCTGGGCACATGTGTTGCACCTGCGAACACAAAGTTCCAGGTCTGCATTTATCCCTGGCCACCAAACGTGTGACCTGGCAATTGCCTTCATCATGACAATGCCCGGGTGCTCATTGTGAAGTTCTCTGATAAACACCTCTCTGCCCATCTGGGGCATGACTACTCGGTTTCCCCACGGTAGGCAATCGGCCTGAATCAAGAGTTCATCCTTGCGCCTATGAAATGGTTTAAATTCCTCAGGGCATGCCCCGTACGTGGCTGCCCAGTCCCCATTCAGGACACATTTCTTAACTAAAGACAGTAGCGGGTCTTTATTTATCCAGACTTTAATCTGACGGGCTGTTACAGGTGAGCCTTCGCTTTCGAAAGCTTCAACAGCCTTGACCATCTCAGCATCATGCTCAGTTGCCCCCTCAGTGGTGGCTAGTGGGAGCCTGCTGAGTGCATCGGTGCAGTTTTCAGTGCCTGGTCTGTGCCGAATTGTGTAGTCATAGGCAGCTAACGTGAGTGCCCACCTCTGTATGCGAGCCGATCATCGCATTTATGGCCTTGCTGTCGGCCGGTCTTGTTGTCGGCCAAAAGGGACGTTAGGGGTTTGTGATCTGTCTCCAGCTCAAATTTCCTGCCAAACAGGTACTGATGCATTTTTTTTACTGCATATACACATGCTAGAGCTTCCTTTTCTACCATCCCGTAGCCCCTTTCTGCCTGGGACAGACTTCTGGAGGCATAAGCTACCGGCTGTAACTGACCATTGGCATTCACATGCTGCAACACACACCCGACCCCATAGGTTGACGCATCGCACGTTAAAACAAGTTTCTTACACGGGTCATATAACGTTAACAGTTTGTTGGAGCATAACAAATTGCGTGCTCTATCAAAAACCCTTTCCTGGCTGACCCCCAGACCCAATTGCGACCTTTGCGTAGGAGCACGTGTAGCGGCTCTAACAGCGTGCTCAATTTGGGAAGAAAGTTACCAAAATAGTTCAAGAGCCCCAGGAACGAATGCAGCTCCGTCGTGTTACGGGGTCTGGATGCTCTCTGGATTGCTTCCGTTTTGGACGCAGTAGGTTTGATCCCATCTGCTGCTACCCTCACCCCCAAGAATTCTACCTCTGGAGCTAAGAAGACTCACTTCGCCTTTTTCAGTCGCAACCCTGCACGGTCAGTCTGCGTAGCACCTCCTCCAGGTTGTGGAGGTGGTCTTCAGTATCGCGACCCGTGATGAGGATGTCGTCCTTGGAATCGACTTGAGGAGGCTTTCCATATTTCGCTGAAAGATCGCGGCGGTCGAACGAATCCCTAATGGACATCTGTTGTACTCAAACAACCCCTTGTGTGTCGTGATGGTGGTCAGCTTCTTCGACTCACTCGCCAGCTCCTGGGTCATGTAAGTTGAAAAAAGTTTGCCACCGGATAGCGTCGCAAAGAGGTCCTCTGCTCTCGGTAGAGGGTATTGGTCTTGGAGTGACACCCGATTGATGGTGGCCTTGTAATCGCCACATATCCTGACCGACCCATCCGCCTTGAGCACTGGCACGATTGGGCTCGCCCAGTCACTGAATTCGACTGGCGAGATGATCCCTTCCCTCAGCAGGCAGTCCAATTCGTATTCTATCTTTTCCCGCATCACGTACGGCACCGCTCTGGCCTTGTGGTGTACTGGCCTGAGGTCCGGGTTTATGTGAATCACTACCTTGGCCCCCATGAAAGTGCCGATGCCGGGTTGAAATAATGAGTCAAATTTATCCAGGACCTGTGAGCATGATACTCGCTCCACAGAAGAAATTGCATTGACATCGCCCCATTTCCAGTTCATGACAGCAAGCCAACTCCTCCCCAGTAGTGCGGGACCATCCCCCGGGACAGTCCAGAGTGGCAACCTGTTCTCCGAATCTTTGTGGGTCACGACTACCGTGGCGCTGCCTAGCACCGGAATGATCTCCTTTGTATATGTCCGTAGCTGTGCGTCAATCGGCAATAATTTTGGCCTCCTGGCCTTGGACACCCACAACCTTTCGAACTGTTTGATACTCATCAGGGACTGGCTGGCCCCCATGTCTAGCTCCAATAATACTGGGATGCCATTGAGGAACACTTTCATCATTATTGGTGGCATTTTGGTATATGAACTGTATATGTGCTCCACATGAACTCACTGAACTTCAGCTTCCAGGATTTCCCCCAGTATTCATTTGGCCTAGCAGGGCTTACATCGGGCCCGTTCTCCTCGTGCATCAACCTGGCTGCAGGCTTCCTGCACATATGCGCCAAGTAACCGCTGACATTGCAGTTTCTGCAGGTATATTGCTGATACCTGCAAGCTCTGGCTGGGTGATTGCCTCCACACTTCCAGCATGAGCTGGAGGCCCCATTGTTGTAAACAAAAGGTCCATTACCAGTCGATCGTCTCTGACTGTCTCTGTGACTGTCCTTAAGCGCACCATTAACAGGTGTTAATGGCCCCATTACTGACCGCATTATCCATTGCGATGGCATGAATCGCCGTTCAGCTAGCCACTGTCTCTGTTGAACTCCCCCTTTGGGTTCGACTACATGCTGGGGCATGTCCGATTGCCCTTGTCTGCCGAGAGAACTGTGTGCCACATTAACAATGTTGACTCCCTGGTCGTTTGCCACATTTGAGCCAAGATTTTTGTCATACATCATTCTGGTCTCTTCATCCCCTGAGATAAATGTCTGGGCTATCAGAGCCGCCACTTCCAAGGTCAAGTCTTTGGTCTCAATCAGTTTCCTGAAAACCCCAGCGTGCCCGATGCCCTCAAAAAAGAAGTCTCGCAGCATCTCCGCTCTGCATGCATCTGGGAACTTACATAGGCTCGCCAGTCGCCGGAGATCTGCCACGAAGTCTGGAACGCTTTGCCCTTCTCACCGCCGGTGCGTGTAAAACCGGTGTCTTGCTATGTGCATGCTGCTCGCCGGTTTAAGGTGTTCCCCGATCAACTTATTGAGCTCTTCGAACGTCTTGTCCGCCAGCTTCTCTGGCGCTGGAAGGTCCTTCATCAGGGAGTACGTTCTGGATCCACAAACCATCAGACGATGAGCCCTGCATTTGTCGGCCGAATCCTGTCCCAACCATTCGTTAGTGACAAAACTTTGCTGTCGTCTCTCAATAAAGTCGTCCCAATCATCACCAACACAGTACCTCTCTTCTGTGCTGCTAGTGGCCATGCTCGCATGATTTAAATCCCAGTTTCTCGTCGCCAATTATATGTCCTTACTATACAGTATAAATGAACACGAGGCCCATACTTGAGAGAAGGTCACTCTATGACCAGTTACCTTTATTACCAAGACCTCAAGTGATGAAGTGGGTGGAGCTTCCCCTTTTATACCTGAAATTCCAGGTTAGGAGTGTCTCCCACAAGTTCACCCCCTTGTGGTCAATGTTCTCAAGGTGTACAACTTAGGTCAGCTTATACATGGGTTACAATGATAGTTGAATACATGACAAGAACCACAGTCTCTGTCACAGGTGGGACAAACAGTCGTCGAAGGAAAGGGTGGGTGGGACTGGTTTGCCGCACGCTCTTTCTGCTGCCTGCACTTGAGTTCTGCATGCTCTCGGCGACGAGACTCGAGGTGCTCAGCGCCCTCCCGGATGCATTTCCTCCACTTAGGGTGGTCTTTGGCCAGGGACTCCCAGATGTCAGTGGAAATGTTGCACTTTATCAGGGCGGCTTTGAGGGTGTATTTGTAACGTTTCCTCTGCTCATCTTTGGCTCGTTTGCCGTGAAGGAGTTCTGAGTAGAGCACTTGCTTTGGGAGCCTCGTGTCTGGCATGCGAACTATATGGCCTGCCCAGCGGAGCTGATCAAGTGTGGTCAGTGCTTCAATGTTGGGGATGTTGGCCTGGTCGAGGACGCTAACGTTGGTGCGTCTGTCCTCCCAGGGAATTTGTAGGATCTTGCAGAGACATCGTTGGTGGTATTTCTCTAGCGACTTGAGGTGTCTACTGTACATGGTCCATGTTTCTGAACAGTACAGGAGAGCTTTTCTGTACAAAGTGCATTTATATAGCGCCTTTCACGACCACCGGATGTCCCAAAACACTTTACAGCCAATGAAGTACTTTTTGAAGTGTAGTCACTGTTATAATGTAGAGCTATTAAATGAGTCCCTTCAAGGACTAGCCTACATTCTACTGACTGTTAAACTGCCCCAAGGTCTACTGACAGTAGAACAAGCTATGAACCCCGCCCCATTATAGTCTTTGTGCTACTGTTTTACAGATGGCCATAACAGCCTGCATATGACAGGCTGTGGTATGTCCACATTCTAACCCCTACAGCATATCACCTGCTCTTCACTGACTGGTAGTGTCCTGCATAGCACCGACTATGGCGCTACCTTAAAGCACAACACACAGTACAGCCAGGGCATGTTCCATTGTCCCTGATGCTGAAAATCTTCTTCTTTGGCAGTCCCTCGGAGTTGAGAATGACTTGCTTCCACACTAACGTGAGTTCTCAGGTGACTGATGAGTCCAATTCAGGACCTACAGTCTCTGTCACAGGTGGGGCAGATGGTGGTTGGAGGGACGGGTGGGTGGGGTGCTTGGGTTGTCGTGTGCTCCTTCCGCTCTTTGCGCTTGGCTTCCGCGTGCTCCCGACGAAGAGACTCGAAATGTTCAGCACCTTCCTTGATGTTCCTCCTCCATTTTGAGCGGTCTTGGGTCAGGGATTCTCAGGTATCGGTGGGACTTTGTTGCACTTTTTCAAGGAGGCCTTGAGGGTGTCCTTAAAGCATTTCCTCTGCCCCCCAGGAGCTCGCTTGCCGTGTCGTTCTCTCTCACTGCGGTAATAAGTCATAGAAGACTCACTACAAGAAGAGGCCGCAGAACGGAAGGCATTTGCTTCTTAATAGAACAGAAAAAAGCAGTAAAGTAATATTTGATTCAGCTGATCCATCTCCTGTGGTTCTAAGTAGATGCACAAGACACGTGTAAACCCACACTTTATCTCTTAGCCAATTAAACCACAACTCACTTCAGTGAAATGCCTTGCTTGGCAGAGAACTCACTCACTGCCTGTTTTTATAGGCTTTTTTTTTCTGGTACACCAGGGATTCAGTAACATTTAAAAGCCTAAGTTTGTAGAGCCGTGAGCAAACTAAGCTGAAGGGCTGCATATTGATCACATATCTTTCATCCACAATGCCTGCAGAGATAGAGAGCGAGAAAAAAGGGAAAAAATTAATCAGAGAGACCAACATTTTTAATGATTAGCTTCAAAGGGCTGTCCAATTATTGCAAGAAAATGCTTGAGACATGTTGAAGAGTCTCTAATACCTCTATTAGACTAATGGAGTGAGCACTCTGAGCAAGGGAAAGATTAAGTAACACACTTTTGCGAATTAAACAAAAGTTAAGGATTGTTGCTTGAGGCAAATTGCTCGTAGATGTTTCTTGATTAATCATATGACAGCTTTCCGACAAACTTGCTGAGTTAGATGGAAACGTGAATTTACTATTGGCTGCTACAGGTATACGATGTCATGTTTCTGCTAGACTGTTGTATAGTGAAGTCTAAACATTCTGACCAGAGTATTGTCTATCTGCAGAAAAAAGTGGAAGCAGGAATGGGCTTAAATCCTGTTCCTCACCCTCATAGAACCAAACAGATAAATGAAAGGACTTGAATTTTTATAGCACCTTTCATAACTTCAAGACATCCCAAAGCACTTTACAGCCAATTAAGTACTTTTGTCGTGATATAGGAACCCGTGGCAGACGATGTGGGCAAAGCAAGGTCCACCTAACAGTGATAAGAAAATCGCCAGATAATCTGTTCTTTAGTGACATTAGTTGAATATTGGCCAGGACGCCAGGGAGAATACCACTGCTTTTTTTCGAATACTGCCAATGGATCTTTTTACATCCACCTGAGCTGGCAGACGAGGCCTCAGTTTAGCGTGTCAACCAAATGACAAGACCACTCACAGTGCAGCACTCCCTCTGTACTGCACTAGAGTGTCGGGCTGGATTATCTGCTCAAGTCTCTGCAAGGAGACTTGAACTCACAACATTCTGACTCAATGGTGAGTGCGACCTCTGAGCCAAGGCTCACGTGGTGAGAAATATCTTGTCATCAATAGCACTGGTCAAGTATTCAACTTGTTGATAACACCAGTTTTTGCACGTGATAATATTATAAATACGAAAGTCCCAGACTATCCAAATAGTCAGCACCACTTCCCCGCCACCCCCCCCCCCCACCAAATTTATAGGTACTTTGCATTAAAATTGGAAAATGGCCAAAATTGGCTTTAGTTGTTATGTATTAATGCTTGGGGCTCACCAGACACCAGAGGGCGCCACAGTCGGAGGTCATCGGGCTGTACACATGTGGCATGGTGCTTGGTCACCTGTATATAAGCTAGGTGTCTTTATCATGCTGGCACTCTTGGGCTGGAATAAAGATGGATCAGGTTGCATCTGAGTGAGTTTACAGTAACCAGACTCTTGAGTCATTACAAATGGTGACGAGGTAATTGAAGAACCTTTGCATGCACAATCCTGGAGAGATTCGTGGTGGGCGAGGATTGGGCGGATTTTGTCGACCGCCTGGATCAGTATTTTGTGGCCAATGGCATGGAGGCAGAGGCCTACGCAGTTAAGCGCAGGGCAGGTGCAGTTAAGCGCAGGGCAGTTCTCCTCACCGTTTGTGGTCCGAAAATTTACAGCCTGATGAAGAATCTTCTCTCGCCTGTACATCTGGTGGAAAAAGAGTACGAGGAATTGTGTATGTTGGTGGGTAACCATCTGAAGCCAACAGAGGGGGTCATCATATCACGCTACCGTTTCTACACGCATGTTCGTGCTGAGGGCCAGGACGTGTCAGGATTTGTCGCCGACCTGCGACGTCTTGCTGAGCCGTGTAAGTTCAGGAACATGCTGGAAGACATTCTGCGTGATGGCTTCATGCTAGGCATCAGCCATAATGTGATCCTCAGGAAGTTGTTGGCTGCAGAGATGCTGGATTTGAAAAATGCCAACGCGACTGCCCAGGAATGCATCACGACGGATGATAATTTGAGGCAGATATCATCGACGAGTCGGAGTTCCACGGCAAGTTCTGTAAACAAGATGGCTTCATCTTCGGGCAGAGCTGCTTACGCAAAACCTGCTGCTGCTCAGAGCCTGCCAACTGGTTCGATCCTGTTGGCATTGTGGGGGAAATCATCGGCCTCATCAGTGTCGGTTTAGACAATATTCATGCAATGGATGTTCAAAAGTGGGGCATCTTCACAGGATGGGTCCACAACGGAGCAAGCGTGGTGCGGCTCACCACGTGGTTGATGAGGACCAGTTCAGTGATGGCCCGGATACACAACCTGAGGAGGAAGTGAATGGACTGTATTTGTTCCTGAGCAAGAGGCAGCAGATAGCCGTTAATGTGAAGCTGAATGGCGTGCCTGTATCAATGGAGCTGGACACGGGTGCGAGCCAGTCAATAATGAGCCAAAGGACATTCGACAAGCTGTGGGACACTAAGACTGTGAAACCGAAGCTGAGTCCAGTCAATGCCAGGTTGCGTACTTACACTAAGGAACTCATAACGATGCTCGACAGTGCAGCAATCGAGGTGTCATATGACGGTGTGGTTCACGAGCTACAATTATGGATCATCCCAGGTAATGGTCCAATGCTGTTCGGCAGGAATTGGCTCAAGAAAATCAAGCTGAACTGGAATGATGTCAAGATATTATCCTCAGTGGATGATACTTTGTGCACTCAAGTATTGAAAAAGATTCCTCCTTTGTTTGAACCAGGCATTGGTAATTTTACGGGAGCCAAGGTGTAGATTCACCTGGACTCCAATGCAAGGCCTGTCTATCACAAAGCTCGGTCTTTTCCGTACATGATGAGGGAGAAGGTTGAAATTGAGTTTGACAGACTCCAGCGTGAAAGGATCATATCACCGGTTGAGTTTAACGAGTGAGCTAGTCCCATTGTTCCTGTGTTGAAGAGTGATGGCACTGTCAGGATTTGTGGAGACAACAAGGTTACGATCAACCGATTATTGAAACAGGATCAGTATAGGTTACCAAGAGCTGATGACCTGTTCGCCATGCTAGCTGGTGGAAAGTCATTCACGAAACTGGATCTGACGTTGGCCTATATGACACAGGAGCTTGTCGACGCTTTGAAAAAACTCACCTGCATCAACATCCAAAAGGTGTCCTTTTGGAATTCGTTCGGCTGCAGCCAGATTTCAGAGGAATATGGAGAATTTACTGAAGTCCGTTCCTAGAACTGTTGTGTTTCAAGATGACATTCTGGTCATAGGTCGCGACACTGTTGAACATCTGAACAATCTTGAAGAAGTCCTACAGCGTCTGGACAAAGTCGGACTCAGGCTGAAACGCTCGAAGTGTGTATTCATGGGACCTGAAGTCGAATTCCTCAGGAGGAAGATTGCTGCTGATGGCATCAGGCCCACTGATTCAAAAACCGAGGCCATCAAAAATGCACCCAGGCCTCAGAATGTGACAGAGCTGCGTTCGTTCCTTGGACTACTCAACTACTTTGGTAATTTCTTACCCAGATTGAGCACTTTACTAGAGCCACTGCTCGAGGTGACAACTGGATCTGGGGTGCATCTCATGAGAAAGCCAAGAATCTGCTATGTTCAAACAAGTTGCTTGTTCATTATGATCCACGTAAGCGTCTTGTATTGGCCTGTGATGCTTCATCATAGAAACATAGAAACATAGAAATATAGAAAATAGGTGCAGGAGTAGGCCATTCGGCCCTTCGAACCTGCACCGCCATTCAATGAGTTAATGGCTGAACATGCAACTTCAGTACCCCATTCATGCTTTCTCGCCATACCCCATGATCCCCCAGTAGTAAGGACTACATCTAACTCCTTTTTGAATATATTAGTGAATTGGCCTCAACAACTTTCTGTGGTAGAGAATTCCACAGGTTCACCACTCTCTGGGTGAAGAAGTTTCTCCTCATCTCGGTCCTAAATGGCTTACCCCTTATCCTTAGACTGTGACCCCTGGTTCTGGACTTCCCCAACATTGGGAACATTCTTCCTGCATCTAACCTGTCTAAACCCATCAGAATTTTAAACATTTCTATAAGGTCCCCTCTCATTCTTCTGAACTCCAGTGAATACAAGCCCAGTTGGTTTAGTCTTTCTTGATATGTCAGTCCCACCATCCCGGGAATCAGTCTGGGGAACCTTCGCTGCACTCCCTCAATAACAAGAATGTCCTTCCTCAGGTTAGGAGACCAAAACTGTACACAATACTCCAGGTGTGGCCTCACCAAGGCCCTGTACAACTGTAGTAACACCTCTCTGCCCCTGTACTCAAATCCCCTCGCTATGAAGGCCAACATGCCATTTGCTTTCTTAACCGCCTGCTGTACCTGCATGCCAACCTTCAATGACTGATGCACCATGACACCCAGGTCTCGTTGCACCTCCCCTTTTCCTAATCTGTCACCATTCAGATAATAGTCTGTCTCTCTGTTTTTACCACCAAAGTGGATAACCTCACAGTTATCCACATTATACTTCATCTGCCATGCATTTGCCCACTCACCTAACCTATCCAAGTCACTCTGCAGCCTCATAGCATCCTCCTCGCAGCTTACACTGCCACCCAACTCATCCGCAAATTTGGAGATACTACATTTAATCCCCTCGTCTAAATCATTAATGTACAATGTAAACAGCTGGGGCCCCAGCATAGAACCTTGCGGAACCCCCATAGAACTAGCCACTACCTGCCATTCTGAAAAGTACCCATTTACTCCTACTCTTTGCTTCCTGTCTGACAACCAGTTCTCAATTCACGTCAACACACTACCCCCAATCCCATGTGCTTTAACTTTGCACATTAATCTCTTGTGTGGGACCTTGTCGAAAGCCTTCTGAAAGTCCAAATACACCACATCAATTGGTTCTTCCTTGTCCACTCTACTGGTAACATCCTCAAAATATTCCAGAAGATTTGTCAAGCATGATTTCCCTTTCACAAATTCATGCTGACTTGGACCTATCATGTCACCTCTTTCCAAATGCGCTGCTGTGACATCCTTAATAATTGATTCCATCATTTTACCCACTACCGATGTCAGGCTGACCGGTCTATACTTCCCTGTTTTCTCCCTCCCTCCTTTTTTTAAATGTGGGGTTACATTGGCTACGCTCCACTCCATAGGAACTGATCCAGAGTCTATGGAATGTTGGAAAATGACTGTCAATGCATTCGCTATTTCCAAGGCCACCTCCTTAAGTACTCTGGGATGCAGACCATCAGGCCCTGGGGATTTATCGGCCTTCAATCCCATCAATTTCCCCAACACAATTTCCCGACTAATAAGGATTTCCCTCAGTTCCTCCTTCTTACTAGACCCTCTGACCCCTTTTATATCCGGAAGGTTATTTGTGTCCTACTTAGTGAATACCGAACCAAAGTACTTGTTCAATTGGTCTGCCATTTCTTTGTTCCCCGTTATGACTTCCCCTGATTCTGACTGCAGGGGACCTACGTTTGTCTTTAGTCATATGGGGTTGGCTGCGTACTCCAACAAGCAAATGAATCGGGCAAACTACAACCTGTTGCGTATGCTTCGAGACGTCTATCTGAAGTGGAAACTGCTTACAGTATGGTAGAGAAAGAAGCTTTGGCCTGTGTGTATGGGGTAAAAAAAATGCACCAGTACCTGTTTGGTCTTCATTCTGAACTAGAAACGGATTACAAGCCACTCATTTCATTGTTTGCAGCAAACAAAGGTATTAATACCAATGTATCATCCCGCATTCAAAGGCTGCCTATGTCTGCCTATGATTACGTCATCCATCATGGACCTGGTACTGAGAATTGCGCCGATGCACTGAGTCATCAGCCCTTACCCACAACTGAGATGGAGACGCCTCAACCTGCAGATCTACTGTTATTAATGGATGCTTTTGAGAGTGAAGAAACCCCTGTCACTGTTCAACAAGTTAGGATCTGGACCAGCCATGACCCTATTTTATCAGTTGTGAAACGATGTGTACTCAGTAGTGATTGGTCTGCCATACCTATAGAAATGCATGGAGGAGACTAAACCTTACAATCGTCGCAAGGATGAGCTGACCATTCAGTCAGATTGTTTACTGTGGGGTAATCGTGTAATCATGCCTAAGAAAGGTAGAGAAAAATTTGTACATGAATTTCATAGCACTCATCCTGGTATTGTCATGATGAAGTCCATTACTAGGTCTCTTGTATGGTGGCCTTGACTCTAATCTGGAATCATGCATGCATCAGTGCAATACTTGCATGCAGCTAAGTAAAGTACCAGATATTGTGTTCCTAACACAGATGAGACTGCACACAGGGAGGTTAAAGTAACAGTGACCTCAGTCTTTAACAAGACACTCCAGAGTGAGGAACAGGCCTTAGGGGCCGGCTTATATACAGTGCTCCCAAGGGATGCTGGGATCCCTTGGGTCTTCAGGGGATGAGCTCCCTAGTGGTGGAACATGGGAGTGTATGCTTTAAGATACACAACATCACACCCCCTGCAAAGTCAAAGTGAAAACTATTTATAAGGTGAGGCGGTCGGGAGCCTTTCTTTCCCTGATGGACCACCTCGGGAAACATGTCTGTTCTGGTGTGTTGGATGTGCCCTCGCTGGGCTGGCGTGTTGTTGGTCCTGCAGGCTGCTAGGTGAGCCTTGCTGGGCTGTTGGGCGTGATGGGTTCGATTTCCCGGCATGGTGTCGTTGCTCCTTTGGGTGTGTGTTGTGGGCTCGAAAAAGGTGGTTTCTTCTGTGGGTTGTTCAGGGCAGTCTGTGAACCGCAGCCTCGTTTGGTCCAGGTGCTGTCTGCAAATTTGTCCATTGTCTAGTTTGACGACAAACACCCTATTCCCTTCTTTAGCTATCACCATGCCCGCGATCCACTTGGGACCATGTCCATAGTTTAGCACATACAGAGGGTCATTCAGATCAATTTCCTGTGACACAGTGGCGCGACCATCGTTTACATTTTGTTGCTGCTGCCTGCTCTCTACCTGATCATGCAGGTTGTGGTGAAACAGTGAGAGTCTGGTTTTAAGTGTCCTTTTCATGAGTAGCTTAGCCAGGGGCACCCCTGTGAGCGAGTGGGGTCTCGTGCAGTAGCTGAGCAGTACTCGGGACAGGCGGGTTTGGAGTGAGCCTTCTGTGACTCGTTTAAGGCTCTGTTTGATGATTTGTACTGCCCGCTCTGCCTGCCCATTGGAGGCTGGTTTAAACGGGGCCAAGGTGACATGTTTGATCCCATTGCGGGTCATGAATTCTTTAAATTCGGCCCTGGTGAAACATAGCCCGTTGTCACTGACCAGTATGTCAGGCAGGCCGTGGGTGGCAAACATGGCCCTCAGGCTTTCAATGGTGGCGGTGGCAGTGCTTCCCGACATTATTTCACATTCAATCCATTTTGAAAAAGCATCCACCACCACCAGGAACATTTTACCGAGAAACGGGCCCGCATAGTTGACATGGATCCTCGATCATGGTCTGGAGGGCCAGGACCATAAACTTAGTGTGCCTCTCTGTGCGCGTTGCTCCACTGAGCACATACGATGCATTGCCGTTTAACAGGACTCCAAGTCAGAGTCGATACCGGGCCACCACAAGTGGGATCTGGCTATTGCTTTCATCATTACTATACCCGGGTGTGTGTTGTGGAGATCTGAGATGAACGTCTCCCTGCCCTTTTTTGGTAGCACTACGCGGTTACCCCACAACAGGCAGTCTGCCTGAATGGACAGTTCGTCTTTTCGCCGCTGGAACGGCTTGATTGGCTCTTGCATTTCAACGAGGATGCTGGCCCAGCTCCCATAGAAACATAGAAACATAGAAAATAGGTGCAGGAGTAGGCCATTCGGCCCTTCTAGCCTGCACCGCCATTCAATGAGTTCAAGGCTGAACATGCAGCTTCAGTACCCCATTCCTGCTTTCTTGCCATACCCCTTGATCCCCTTAGTAGTAAGGACTACATCTAACTCCTTTTTGAATATATTTAGTGAATTGGCCTCAACAACTTTCTGTGGTAGAGAATTCCACAGGTTCACCACTCTCTGGGTGATGAAGTTTCTCCTCATCTCGGTCCTAAATGGCTTACCCCTTATCCTTAGACTGTGACCCCTGGTTCTGGGCTTCCCCAACATTGTGAACATTCTTCCTGCATCAAACCTGTCTAAACCCGTCAGAATTTTAAACGTTTCTATAAGGTCCCCTCTCATTCTTCTGAACTCCAGTGAATACAAGCCCAGTTGATTCAGTCTTTCTTGATAGGTCAGTCCCGCCATCCCGGGAATCAGTCTGGTGAACCTTCGCTGCACTCCCTCAATAACAAGAATGTCCTTCCTCAGGTTAGGAGACCAAAACTGTACACAATACTCCAGGTGTGGCCTCACCAAGGCCCTGTACAACTGTAGCAACACCTCCCTGCCCCTGTACTCAACCCCTCCCTATGAAGGCCAACATGCCATTTGCTTTCTTAACCGCCTGCTGTACCTGCATGCCAACCTTCAGTGACTGATGTACCATGACACCCAGGTCTCGTTGCACCTCCCCTTTTCCTAATCTGTCACCATTCAGATAATAGTCTGTCTCTCTGTTTTTACCACCAAAGTGGACAACCTCACATTTATCCACATTATACTTCATCTGCCATGCATTTGCCCACTCACCTAACCTATCCAAGTCGCTCTGCAGCCTCATAGCATCCTCCTCGCAGCTCACACTGCCACCTAACTTAGTGTCATCCGCAAATTTGGAGATACTACATTTAATCCCCTCGTCTAAATCATTAATATACAGTGTAAACAGCTGGGGCCCCAGCACAGAACCTTGCGGTACCCCACTACTCACCGCCTGCCATTCTGAAAAGTACCCATTTACTCCTACTCTTTGCTTCCTGTCAGACAACCATTTCTCAATCCATGTCAGCACACTACCCCCAATCCCATGTGCTTTAACTTTGCACATTAATCTCTTCTGTGGAACCTTATCGAAAGCCTTCTGAAAGTCCAAATATACCACATCAAATGGTTCTCCCTTGTCCACTCTACTGGAAACATCCTCAAAAAATTCCAGAAGATTTGTCAAGCATGATTTCCCTTTCACAAATCCATGCTGACTTGGACCTATCATGTCACCTCTTTCCAAATGCGCTGCTATGACATCCTTAATAATTGATTCCATCATCTTACCCACTACCGATGTCAGGCTGACCGGTCTATAATTCCCTGTTTTCTCTCTCCCTCCTTTTTTAAAAAGTGGGGTTACATTGGCTACCGTCCACTCGACAGGAACTGATCCAGAGTCAATGGAATGTTGGAAAATGACTGTCAATGCATCCGCTATTTCCAAGGCCACCACCTTAAGTACTCTGGGATGCAGTCCATCAGGCTCTGGAGTTTTATTGGCCTTCAATCCCATCAATTTCCCCAACACAATTTCCTGACTAATAAGGATTTCCCTCAGTTCCTCCTCCTTACTAGACCCTCTGACCCTTCTTATATCCGGAATGTTGTTAGTGTCCTCCTTAGTGAATACCGAACCAAAGTACTTGTTCAATTGGTCCGCCATTTCTTTGTTCCCCGTTATGACTTCCCCTGATTCTGACTGCAGGGGACCTACATTTGTCTTTACTAACCTTTTTCTCTTTTCATATCTATAGAAACTTTTGCAATCCATCTTAATGCTCCCTGCAAGCTTCTTCTCGTACTCCATTTTCCCTGCCCTAATCAAACCCTTTGTCCTCCTCTGCTGAGTTCTAAATATCTCCCAGTCTCCGGGTTCGCTGCTATTTCTGGCCAATTTGTATGCCACTTCCTTGGCTTTAATACTACCCCTGATTTCCCTTGATAGCCACAGTTGACCCACCTTCGCTTTTTTATTTTTATGCCAGACAGGAATGTACAATTATTGTAGTTCATCCATGCGGTCTCTAAATGTCTGCCATTGCCCATCCACAGTCAACCCCTCAAGTATCATTCGCCAATCAATTCTAGCCAATTCACGCCTCATACCTTCAAAGTTACCCTTCTTTAAGTTCTGGACCATGGTCTCTGAATTAACTGTTTCATTCTCCAATATAATGCAGAATTCCACCATATTATGGTCACTCTTCCCCAAGGGGCCTCGCACAACGAGATTGCTAATTAATCCTCTCTCATTACACAACACCCAGTCTAAGATGGCCTCTCCCCTAGTTGGTTCCTCGACATATTGGTCTAGAAAACCATCCCTTATGCACTCCAGGAAATCCTCCTCCACCGTATTGCTTCCAGTTTGGTTAGCCCAATCTATGTGCATATTAAAGTCACCCATTATAACTGCTGCACCCTTATTGCATGCACCCATAATTTCTTGTTTGATGCCCTCCCCAACATCACTACTACTGTTTGGAGGTCTGCACACAACTCCCACTAACGTTTTTTGCCCTTTGGTGTTCTGCAGCTCTACCCATATAGATTCCACATCATTCAGGCTAATGTCATTTCTAACTATTGTATTAATCTCCTCTTTAACCAGCAATGCTACCCTACCTCCTTTTCCTTTTATTCTATCCTTCCTGAATGTTGAATACCCCTGGATGTTGAGTTCCCAGCCCTGATCATCCTGGAGCCACGTCTCCGTAATCCCAATCACATCATATTTGTTAACATCTATTTGCACAGTTAATTCATCCACCTTATTATGGATACTCCTTGCATTAAGACACAAAGCCTTCAGGCTTGTTCTTTTAACACCCTTTGTCCTTTTAGAATTTTGTTGTACAGTGGCCCTTTTTGTTCTTTGTCTTGCGTTTCTCTGCCCTCCATTTTTTCTCATCTCCTTTCTGTTTTTTGCTTTTGTCTCCTTTTTGTTTCCCTCTGTCTCCCTCCATTGGTTCCCATTCCCCTGCCATATTAGTTTAACTCCTCCCCAACAGCACTAGCAAACACTCCCCCTCGGACATTGGTTCCGGTCCTGCCCAGGTGCAGACCGTCCGGTTTGTACTGGTCCCACCTTCCCCCAGAACCAGTTCCAATGCCCCAGGAATTTGAATTCCTCCCTGCTGCACCACTGCTCAAGCCACGTATTCATCTGCGCTATCCTGCGATTCCTACTCTGACTAGCACGTGGCACTGGTAGCAATCCCGAGATTACTACTTTTGAGGTCCTACTTTTTAATTTAGCTCCTAGCTCCTTAAATTCATTTCGTAGAACCTCATCCCTTTTTTTAACCTATGTCGTTGGTACCAATGTGCTCCACTACAACTGGCTGTTCTCCCTCCATTTTTGGAATGTCCTGCACCCGCTCCAAGACATCCTTGACCTTTGCACCAGGGAGGCAACATACTATCCTGGAGTCTCGGTTGCGGCCGCAGAAACGCCTATCTATTCCCCTAAGAATTGAATCCCCTATCACTATCGCTCTCCCACTCTTTTTCCTGCCCTCCTGTGCAACAGAGCCAGCCATGGTGCCATGAACTTGGCTGCTGCTGCCCTCCCCTGATTAGTCATCTCCCTCAACAGTACTCAAACCATGCAGTACACAGTTTTTTACTCGGGACAACAGAGGATCTTGGCTGGTCCAAGTCCAAATCTGGCGGGCCGTGACAGGTGATTTATCATTTTCAAATGCTTCCATGACCATCAATAAGTCTGCGGGCTATGCCACCATCAACAAGTTTGCAGGCTACGCCATTTCCAACCCCGTGGTGGGCAATGATAGCCGACTGAGAGCATCCGCACAGTTCTCGGTGCCTGGTCTGTGGCGGATGGTATAGTTATACGCTGATAGCGCGAGTGCCCACCTTTGTTTGCGGGCTGAGGCATTAGTATTTATCCCCTTATTTTCAGTGAACAGGGATTTGAGGGGCTTGTGATCGGTTTCCAGCTCAAATTTGAGGCCAAACAGGTACTGATGCATTTTCTTTACCCCGAACACACACGCTAATGCCTCTTTCTCAATCATGCTGTAGGCCCTCTCAGCCTGAGACAAGCTCCTGGAAGCATAGGCAACAGGTTGAAACTTCCCCGCAATGTTAGCTTGTTGTAATACACACTCGACTCCGTACGACGACGCGCCTCATGCTAGCACAAGTCTTTTAAATGGGTTATATAATACAAGCAGCTTGTTGAAGCATAAAATGTTTCTGGCTTTCTCAAAAGCAATTACTTGGTCTTTTCCCCATACCCAGTTCTCACCTTTGCGCAATAACACATGTAGAGACTCCATAAGAGTGCTTAACTCCGGTAGGAAGTTACCAAAATAGTTGAGGAGTCCCAGGAACGACCGCAGCTCCGTGACATTCTGTGGCCTGGGCGCATTCCTGATAGCTTCTGTCTTGGCGTCTGTGGGCCGAAAGCCGTCCGCCGTGATCTTTCCCCCAAAAACTCCACTTCTGTTGCCAAGAAGACGCATTTCGACCTCTTCAGCCACAGCCCTACGCGATCCAGTCGCTGGAGGACCTCCTCCAGGTTTTGTAAGTGCTCGGCGGTGTCCTGACCTGTGACTAATATGTCGTCCTGAAAGACCACCGTGTGTGGTACCAACTTGAGTAGGCTCTCCATGTTTCTCTGGAAGATCGCTGCAGCCGACCGAATTCCAAACGGGCATCTGTTGTAGATGAACAGTTCCATGTGCGTGTTGATGCAGGTGAGGCCCTTCGAAGACTCCTCCAGCTCCTGCATCATGTAGGCCGAAGTCAGGTTGAGCTTGGTGAATGTCTTGCCTCCTGCCAGCGTCGCAAATAGGTTGTCTGCCTTAGGTAGCGAGAAACGATTAATAGTTACTTTATAATCGCCGCAAATCCTGACCGTGCCATCATTTTTGAGTACTGGAACAATCGGGCTGGCCCACTCACTGAATTCCACTGGGGAGATGATGCCCTCACGTTGCAGCCTGTCCAGCTCAATTTCCATTCTCTCCCACATCATGTGAGGTACCACTCGCGTCTTGTGGTGAATGGGTCGTGCCTCTGAAACCAAGTGGATCCGCATCTTCGCCCCGGAAAAGTTTCCAATGCCAGGCTCAAAAAGGGAAGGAAATTTGTTAAGAACCTGGGTACATGAGGCCTCATTGAATTGTGATAGCGCTCGGATTTCATCCCAGTTCCAGCGGATTTTGCCCAGCCAGCTCCTTCCAAGCAGTGTGGGGCCATCGCCCGGGACAATCCAGAGTGGCAGGTCGTGCACCGTGCCCTTGTAGGTGACCTTGACCATGGCCGTTGCCCAGCACAGTGATAAGCTCTTTGGTGTACGTTCTCAGTTTCGTGTGGATGGGGCTCAGGGCTGGTCTGAATGACTTGTTGCACCACAGTTTCTCAAACATCTTTTTCCTCATGATGGATTGGCTAGCTCCAGTGTCCAGTTCCATGGCTACGGGTAAGCCATTCAATTTTACGTTTTGCATTATAGGTGGACATTTCGTCGAATGTATGCACCCCATGTACTTCAGCATCTGCCTTCTCTCTCTGAGGCTCAAAATTGCTTTGATCCACCATGGACCGATCTTCCTCTGCCACGTGGTGGTTAGCAGGTTTTTCAGAGCTTGCAGCTCGTTTGCAAGCTCGTTGGAGGTGCCCCATTGTTCCACAGCTCTTGCAAACATACCCTTTGACGTGGCATGAATAAGCTGAATGGAAGCCTCCACAACGCCAATAAGGTGTGAATTGCTTTGCATTCATCCTTTGTTGAGGACTCTGAGTCATCTGGGTCACCTGAGGCCTGCTGGCAGTTGCAGACTCGTGACTTCTGTCCTGTACATTTCTGCTCGCAAACACAGTTCCAGTTAATTTATGAACATTGCTACCACTTGTGTGCTGAGAGATTTGTTTGGTGTTATCACTGGTGGACATAAACGCCTGTACTATCGCAATGGCTTTATTGAGGGTCGGTGTCTCTACAGTCAAAAGATTTCGTAGGATGGTCTCGTGGCCAATGCCCAGTACAAAAAATTCTCTGAGCATTTGTTCCAGGTAGCCATCAAACTCACATTGTCTTGCAAGTCGCCTTAGCTCGGGTACGTAGCTCGCCACTTCCTGATCTTCAGATCGCTGGCACGTGTAGAACCGATACCTCGCCATCAGCACGCTCTCCCTCGGTTTAAGGTGCTCCCGAACCAGTGTACACAGCTCCTCATATGACTTATCTGTGGGCTTCACCGGAGCCAGAAGATTCTTCATGAGGCTGTATGTCAGTGCCCCGCAGACCGTGAGGAGGACCGCTCTCCTTTTTGCAGCGCTTCCTTCTCCGTCCAGCTCGTTGGCTACAAAGTACTGGTCTAGCCGTTCGACATAGGCTTCCCAGTCCTCACCCTCCGAGAACTTCTCCAGGGTTCCCACAGTTTGCTGCATCTTTGCCTTGGATTCGCATTCTCGTCGCCAGTTATTGTGTTCCTAACACAGATGAGGCTGCACACAGGGAGGTTAAAGTAACAGTGACCTCAGTCTTTAATAAGACACTCCAGAGTGAGGAACATGCCTTAGTGGCCGGCTTATATACAGTGCTCCCAAGGAATCCCCTTGGGACTTCAGGGGATGAGCTCCCTGATGGTGGAACATGGGAGTGCATGCTTTACAGATACACACCAGCGGAATCTCGCTGAGTCTTTGGTCATGGCAATCCAAACCATGGTCAAAGATCCACATTGAATTTGCGGGCCCGTTCCGAGGAAACATGTTTTTTGTCGTAGTAGGTGCATATTCTAAGTGGATAAGAGTGTGCTATTATGTCATCCAGCATGCCTACAGCTATCATTGAGAGCCTTCGTATCAAGTTTGCTACTCATGGTTTGCCTGACATTGTTGTGAGCGACAATGGACCTTGCTTCACAAGTCTTGCGTTCCAGGAGTTCATGAAACTCAGTGGCATCAGACATGTGAAATCAGCTCCATTCAAGCCTGCTTCTAATGGTCAAGCAGAGCGTGCCGTTCAAACAATCAAGCGAAGCATGTGACATGTAACTCAGGGCTCACTGCAGAGACGGTTGTCATGTATATTGCTCAGTTACAGGTCAAGACCTCATACGCTTACTGGGGTTCCTCCTGCTGAACTACTGATGAAGACAAATCTCAAGACCAGGCTTTCTCTTGTTCATCCGGATTTGAATGATTATGTTGAAAACAGATGTCAAAGTCAGCAATGGTGTCATGATCGTGTTGCCGTGTCACATGACATCTCGGTCAACGATCCGGTTTATGTATGGTCAAGGTCCAAAGTGGATTGCTGGCACTGTTACAGCCACGGAGGGTAACAGAGTGTTTATTGTCATGCTCAAGAATGGGCAAACATGCAGGAAACACCTTGACCAGGTTAAACTGCGGTACACGGATGAACTGGAACCGATTGACGAAGATGCAGTCAGTGACCAACCAACCATTGTTCACTCATCAGAGGACTCTGCTGATATTACTGACTCTGAACCTTCAGTCTCTGATGTGGTCATGACCATTCCCATCAGATCGGCTACTCAGCCCTCAGTCTCAACGGACTCAGAACGCTGGCCCAGAGCCAAAGTTGAACTGAGACGATCAACTCGTGAGAGGAAAGCCCCAAACCATCTTAATTTGTAAAAAGACTGTTGTTAAGATTTTAAAAGGGGGATGCTGCTTTGTATTAATGCTTGGGGGGTCACCAAACACCAGAGGGCGCCGCGGTCGAAGGTCATTGGGCTGTACGCCTGTGGCATGTGTGCTTGGTCACCTGTATATAAGCTAGGTGTATTTGTCACGCAGGCACTCTTGGGCTGGAATAAAGATGGATCAGGTTGCACCTGAGTGAGTTTACAGTAACCAGACTCTTGAGTCATTATATTAGTAATGAGATTTTTTTTGTAACAGGAAAAGGCTATTAAGCACATTTCATAGATGTCAACCTTACCCCCCTTCTCTCCTCAGAAGCATAAAAACATTGTCTGCTTCACTGGCCCTCATTGGCGATATATTCCACAATTTCTTACTTCAGCTGCCGCATGCCACTTGACCCAAATTCCTCAGTCACTGGCCTTCACTAATTCATTCCTGCTGTGCGATACTCATGAGAGGCATGCCACTGAGGGGGCATGCCCAACCCAGCCCCTGACAAGGAACAGGCCATAGAGCTAATGGGGAGGCACCCTGCTCTTGACATGGGAGATGGCGAGGTCTGGGGCACAGTGACAGCATTGGGTTAGTGACTGAACACATACACAGGCACTGTAACCAGTTGTACTCTGAAGTCCTCCACAGCAACAATAACATCAGCAGCTTTAATGTAGTAAAGTGCCCCAAGGCACTTCACAGGTGCATTATCAAACAAAACAATGACACCGAGCCACATAAGGAGATATTAGGACAGATGAGGTAGGTTTTAAGGGGCATCTTAAAAGAGGAGAGAGAGAGATAGAGAGGTGCAGAAGTTTAGAGAGAGAGGTAGAGGGGTGGAGAGGTTTAGTGAGGGAATTCCAGAGCTTAGGGCCTAGGCAGCTAAAAGCATGGTCACCAATAATGGAGAGCTAAAAATCAGGGATGCGCAAGAGGCCAAAATTGGAGGAGTGCAGAGATTGAGGTGGTGAAGTTGACAATTAACTCACCCTGTCCATGTCTCTTGACATACAAAGGTATAGAATCCATGTAGCAGTATTTATAGCTCTGTAATGCATGAGCATTGAAACATGGGCACAGAAAGTGTAGGAATAGAATATTGAATATATTATCACAGCATGCGCATCTCTGTCTGTCTCTATCACTGTCTCCATTTGATTGTCTCTCTCTCTCTCCGTTTCTATATTTCTCTTTTTCTGTCCTGGTCTCACTCAGCAACTGTATCTCTTTCCATAAATGTTTTTTATTGTACAAACATGTTGACTGTGTTGCTAATAGGGCTGAGCTGTCTTTCATAACCTGACTCGTAGTAATCCTTCAAACAGGGAACACAGAGAGAATCTCTATCGCCTCATGTTCAGTTCATTTTTAATATAAACCCTATGGTGCAGCTGGCAAAAAGAATTGAAGGGGTTCACCATGCCTGATCTGATTCATTAGCAGATAGCCTTTTGAGGGCCTGTAGAATTTAAACCGTTTCAGAGCCAGAAGCAATGTTGATTTTTGTCTCTACAGTGTGGCAGTTAAGAAGCCTTTTCATGTACAAGAAAGGAAGCTGGGGCTTTCATGCTGAGCAGAACAGAGCAGTGCTCGGGTCTTGGGGGAGATCATTAGGCTGAACGGGTTTGCAGAGCCTGCCTACGCTCCTTGAATATTTTAGTCACTGCCCAAATCACCTGACTGCTGCTTAGGATTCTCTCAGCCTTGGAAAAAGTACATTAGCAGCTGACGATTGGAGAAACTAATGGCATCAACATCAGAAAAGGGGTTCCAAACGGAGGATGAGAGTTGCGAGTCATGGGGAAGGGACAGCAAGTCAAATGTTCCTAAGTGGAAAAGAAAAATACCCGAGAAAGAATAGATTATATTCGAAAATCGATGAAGATAAAATGATAACAATAGAAGAAAATGAGGGAGAATGACATGGTGACTAGAGGCAGTGATTTAATTTACTATTCCAGGTGTTTTGGTTCTATCATGCTAATGTTAAGGTATTATAACAACAACGACTTGTATTTATATAGTGCTTTTAATGTAGTGAAATGTCCCAAGGTGCTTCACAGGAGTATTATGAGATATCATCATCATCATAGGCAGTCCCTCGGAATCGAGGAAGACTTGCCTCCACTCTTAACATGAGTTCTTAGGTGGCTGTACAGTCCATTACGAGAACCACAGTCTCTGTCACAGGTGGGACAGATAGTCATTGAGGGAAGGGGTGGGTGGGACTGGTTTGCCACATGCTCTTTCTGCTGCCTGCACTTGATTTCTGAATGCTCTCGGCGACGAGACTCAAGGAGCTCAGCGCCCTCCCGGATGCACTTCCTCCACTTAGGGCAGTCTTTGGCCAGGGACTTCCCGGTGTCAGTGGGGATGTTGCACTTTATCAGGGAGGCTTTGAGGGCATCCTTGTAACGTTTCCACTGTTCACCTTTGGCTCGTTTGCCATGAAGGAGTTCAGAGTAGAGCGCTTGCTTTGGGAGCCTCGTGTCTGGCATGCAAACTATGTGGCCTGCCCAGCAGAGCTGATCAAGTGTGGTCAGTGCTTCAATGCTGGGGATGTTGGCCTGGTCGAGGACGCTAACGTTGGTGCGTCTGTCCTCCCTGGGGATTTGTAGGATCTTGCAGAGACATCGCTGGTGGTATTTCTCCAGCGACTTGAGGTGTCTACTGTACATGGTCCACGTTTCTGAGCCATACAGGAGGGCAGGTATTACTACAGTCCTGTAGACCATGAGCTTGATGACAGTTTTGAGGGACTGGTCTTCAAGCACTCTTTTCCTCAGGCGGCCAAAGGCTGCACTGCCGCACTGGAGGCGGTGCTGGATGTCATCGTCAATGCCTACTCTTGTTGATAGGAGGCTCCTGAGATAAGGGAAGTGGTCCACGTTGTCCAGGGTCACGGTGGATCTTGATGACTGGGGGCAGTGCTATGCGGCGAGGACAGGCTGGTGGAGGACCTTCGTCTTGCTGATTTTAGCATAAGGCCCATGCTTTTGTACATCTCAGTAAATACGTCAACTATGTCCTGGAGTTCAGCCTCTGTGTGTGCACAGATGCAGGCGTCTTCCGTGTACTGTAGCTCAACGACAGAGGTTGGGATGGTCTTGGATCTGGCCTGGAGACGGCGAAGGTTGAACAGGTTTCCCACTGGTTCTGTAGTTTATTTCCACTCCAGCGGGGAGCTTGTCAACTGTGAGATGGAGCATGGCAGCGAGGAAGATTGAGAAGAGGGTTGGGGCGATGATGGCTTGACAGATCGCACGCATCTCAGGGAGAAGGACATTCCCACGGCCGAGATTGGGCTATTTGCCCATCTCTTGCCCTGCGAATGTCCTTAACACACTTGCGCCTGGTAAAAGCAGACCCATAGCCTACTTTTACCAGCTTAAGAGTTTTAAAACATATTAAAAACATAAAAAAGTACATATTTATATTAAAAACTCTGCCCACTCAGGTAATTTTATTTTAAACCATCATTAAAACAGTTTATAAAAATCGGCAAATATTTTTTTTTCAAAAACATTTCTATCAACTTTAATTTCATTAATGTATTTATATGAGGTTTTTTTTAAATTTTTTTATGTAGTGTTTGGGTGTTTGGGGGGTTTTCTCATTCATAGTAATAGGAGTTTTGGACTTATGAAACTTTCCCATGATTGGGTGTCCAGGCCCACGTGACTCCTACGGACGTCCCAACATGAACGCGCTCCGTTACACAAGAAGAGGCGGCCTCGAGTTCGGAATCGCTGATGAGCGTTCGACCAAAAAGTAAGTGTGCATCTTTTCTCCTATTTTTAGTCGGACGCCCGCGGGAAGAAGAAACCAAGATTTCAGGGCCAAAAGGGTTGGTCACAACGTCATATAATGTGAGTTGAATTTTTCTTTTAAATGGCCTGCCCAGGCAGATATAAATTTCCCGTAATCTTTCAGCAGTCCAAAGGCCCACTGTGAACATCTTTATTGATTGTGTACAGACAGTGATTCATAGAGCTACATAGATTTCAGGACAGGAGGGAGGCCTATTGTGCCTCTATCAGTGATAGTTCCACATCTGAGCTATCAAATCTGATCCCATTTCCTGCTCTTTCCCCGTAAATTTTATATTTTCTTCTTCAAGGGCTTGTCTAATTATCTCTCAAATGATGAGCTCAGCTCTAATAGCTATTTCTGGAAATGCATTCCATATTCTAAGAACCCTTTTCATGAAACCATTTGGATCTTCCTCCTCTGCTTCTATTACTCGTCCTAAATTTACACCTACTTGTTACTGATTCACTGAATACAGGTCGTGTTTTTCCAAGTGTCTCGTCATTACTGTATCCTCACATTCATCTGTGAAGCTTCATTGCACCTTTTCTATGGTTCCAACATCCTTTCAATAAGAGGGCACCCAAAACTGAATGCAGTTCTCCAATTGTGGCCTACTTGTGGCATCACTAGGCATATGCCTCCCAGGCCTTAGGCTGTGCCTGGAAGCTGCAGTTCCTGTACCGCGAATACTTGAGGGGTGCAAGGAGACCCTGCTGCTGCCTAGTCTCCTTTTTCTGTACTCATCCACCTGGCATGCAAGCAGCGATTCTCGGCCGGATAAGGGCCTGACTGGGGTTTGGGGACTAAGGAAAAGGGCAGGGCTGGAACCAGGGAAAGCCAGCGCTGAGATGAGGAGGAAGCTGATAATGGGAGAAAGTAATAATGGCCATGGCAAGGAGAGAGCAATGAAATGCAGGCCGAGGCTGAAAGGTGGTGTTGGTAAGTCGCTTGTGTAAGCATCCTCCACATGGACCCTCAACATGTGGAGCCTCAGCAGGGCTCAACACTTGGGTACTTGAGTGTGGTTAAGGTCACTGGTTTACAGTTTTCACAGGATCATGAATGTGATCCTTAAAACATCAGTAGAAACCATGGCATCCCATGTAATAAAAATTGTAAAGTTAGTAGCACTGGGTTAGTAACACTTATAATCCAAGGGTATTTGTGGCTCATCTTCCCTCCACTTTGGCCCACGGCAGGCTTGCTATTCTTTGTACCTCGGACACTGCCCCTCTGATGGATATGGAATGAGCTTTGGATTAAGTACTGCTCCCTCGCTGTTTCTTGCTCTGCAACAAAGGGAAAGGGATGTAGTTAGGAGACAGCATTCAATAGATAAAGTGGATGGGCATTCAAACTTGAGCTATGGGTCCTAAGTGTATTTATTTTTGTTCTCTTTCTCAGGGAAGTGCCTGTCCTCCACACTCTGACAATGCTGTGGCTAAATTCAAGAGCTTATCATGTGGGGAATTGCAGGTGCTGAACTATATCCCATCACTCCATTGTCAAGCAAATTAAATAATTCCCAGAGTGGCTCTCAAGCGAGAGATTGTTTTTTGATTGTGACCTTTAAAAACATTCGTGAGGAACACTGTACTGGATATAGATGGAACCAGCTGGCTAAGGCAATGTAAGGTTAGCATACTGGAGTAAAGATGGTACCATAAAGATAGTACATGAAGGTAAAGATGATACGATGATACCAGCTGGTAAAGGTACCCTAAGGTCAGTACATTAGAGGATTTGTTTCTATAGTAACCTGTTTCATACATACCCTGTAACTAGCTCAGGCCATGCTATTTTAATTTGATGGAACACTCTGCGGTGGTATTAAATGGATGTTTCTGTCTTCTCACTTTCTGATTGTTTTTTCTCATAATGAGGAATCAAGACTATGTAACAAGACTCTTCCCGTCATTAACTGTGTAAGCTTATTAAATGAGAAGGTTTTGTGCAGAATAAGACTGCATATCCAGGGCAAACTGACCGATCTGAAAGTACAGCAGAACACCCACGGTATGAAACCCTATGCATAATGATTATTTATAGCTCTCGACGTAGCACAATGGTTTCTGTGGTAATTACCAAAGTTTGACATCTTTCCATCCATGTGTGTGGAGGCTAAACACTGGGGCTGAGCTGGTCAATGATTTCGACTTCAATGTAGGGGGCATGATTAAGAAGTTTGCAAATGATACAAAAATTGACCGTGTGCTCAATAGTGAGGAAGATAGCTATAGACTGCAGGAAGATATCAAAGGACTGGTCAGGTGGACAGAAAAGTGGTAAATGGAATTCAATCTGGAGAAGTATGAGGTATTTGGGGAGGGCTAATGAGGCAAGGGAATACACGATAAATGGTAGGATACCAAGAAATGTAGAGGAACAGAAGGACCTTGGAGTGCATGTCCACAGATTCCTGAAGGTAGCAGGACAGGTAGATATGATCGCTAAGAAGGCATACAGGATATTTTCCTTTATTAGGCGAGGCAGAGAATACAAGAGCAGAGAGGTTATGCTAGAAGTATATAAAACACTAGTTAGGCCACAACTAGAGTACTGCGTACAATTCTGGTCATCACATTACAGGAAAGATGTGATTGCACTGGAAAGGACACAGAGGAGATTTACAAGGATGTTGCCAGGACTGGAGAATTTTAGCTATGAGGAAAGATTGGATAGGCTGGAGTTGTTTTCTTTGGAATAGAGGAGGCTGAGGGGAGACATGTTTGAGGTGTATGAAATTATGAGGAGCCTAGACAGAGTGGATAGGAAGCACCTATTTCCCTCAGCAGAGAGGTCAATAATCAGGGGACATAGATTTAAAGTAATTGGTAGAAGGATTAGAGGGGAGTTGAGGAGAAATGTCTTCACCGAGAGAGAGGAGGGGGTCTGGAACTCACTGCCTGAAAGAATGGCAGAGGCAGAAACCCTCATCACATTTAAAAAGTACTTGGATATGCACTTGAAGTGCCGAAACCGACAAGGCGACGGACCAAGAGCTGGAAAGTGGAATTGGGTTGGATAGCTCTTTTTTGGCCGACACAGGCATGATGGGCTGAATGACCTCCTTCTGTGCTTTAAATTTCTATGATTGTACTTTCCTTTTTTCATTATGATCCCCCATATCAGTCCCGATTATTCAATTAATGAATCAATATTTTGACATTATTAGCTTGATATTTAACTCTAAATCTTCAATACCTTATGCTTATTTACTTAATCATGGCAGGTGAGGGTGGAGTTAGGTGGGGAGGGGGTGTTCCCTGCTGGTGTATTTTTCATTTCCATTGATCTTTATACTGGAGCAATTGTGCTGTTCCAGCGCTCAGTAGCATCAGGAGTGCTTGTTCCTTTACGACGCATTTTAAGGTCAGTCTTATGTGACAGACAGAAGTGCTAATGATTCTTTCAAATCTGATAAAGATTCAATCTGAAAGACAAGCGATCGGATTATATGTCGATGCACATTGTAAAGCAAGGCTTCCTTCTAAATAGGTTACAGACGGCAGATCAAGGCTTTTAAAGGGCAGCTGTACAACAGCTTGCTGTAGTTCCAATCTCAGGAGGTTCAAGTTCTTAGTCAACACACCCATCCGGAACTGAGCAACAATTGTGAGCAGGAATACTGTAAGCTCTGAGACAGCAGCCTTCTCAGAATTGTAAAGGACCCGACGGGTATATCCGCGTCGATTGTGGAAAGCTCTCCCATTAATCTGTGTCAGCTCAATTCTCCATTGGCACCGCACAGCTCTCTAATGTGACCCAATTTTCTCCGACAGTGATCAGGAATTTCACAGGATCAATATGTCATTCAGTGGGAAAGTAAAAATGTACATATGCGAAACAAAGGTAACCTTCAATTATTTGAAAATATATTTACGTTTTCAGTCAGGCCTGCAGAGTGTTGGGTCTCGCCTGTACTATGGAGATGGTGCTCCACTTTCAGTTGTTCTTGTTTTCGTATCTTAGCCTTCATCCCTTGGGGAATAATGCAGAGTAGTGGAAGGATTCGCAGGTGGATTAACAATCTGACAGGCTCCTTCCATGACCATCACCATCTTTATACCAGTCGATAGGATGGTTACTCCTATACAGCAGCAAGGTTTAATGGGCTCAAACCTATACAATGAGGGGAGGGGCCACCCATGCTGTTGTTGCTGCTAGCTTTGATGACCTGTGCATCTGCACACCAAGACCCTTCTAATCTTCTATTCCATTTAAATTCTTACCATCAAAGTTGTAGAAGCTTTTCTTACTTTTATTTCCAAAATGCATTACCTTACATTTCTTGATTGAATTGCAACTGCCACCTGACTAACTGTCCAATTTAGTGTCATCAGTGTTATGTATGTAAACCTGGAAATACCATGTCTAACCACCAGAGGGCTTATCCCCTGGAGTCCCAAAAGATTGTGGTGGTTAGACATGGTATTTACAGGTTTACGTACATAACACTGATGACACAATCCCTTGGGAGCACCTGTATATAAGGAGGTCTCATAGGCTGGAGAGACACTCTGAGATCTGTAATAAAGGACTATGGTCACACCTTACTTTGAGCTTGCAGTATCTAGCCTGACTCTTTATTCAAGACATAACAACTGGCGACGAGATACAGATGACGAACCCCACCGCAACAATGCAGAGAACCGTGGGCATCCTGGAGAAATTTTCTGAGGGAGATGATTGGGAAACCTTCATGGAGCGATTCAACCAATACTTCATGGCCAACGAGCTGGAAGGAGAAGCGAACGCTGCCAAATGAAGGGCGATCCTCCTCACCGTTTGCGGGGCACCAACGTATGGCCTCATGAAAATCCTGCTCGCTCCAGCGAAATCCAGAGACAAGTCGTACGATAAGTTGTGCACACTGGTCCGGGAGCATCTAAACCGAAAGGAAAGCGAGATATCGGTTCTACACATAAAAGAGGTCTGAAGGCCAGGAAGTGATGAGCTACGTCAGCGAGCTAAGGAGTCTTGCAGGACATTGTGAATTTGAAGGATACTTGGAGCACATGCTCAGGGACTTCTTTGTACTTGGCATTGGCCATGAAGTAATACTTTGCAAACTTTTGACTGTAGAGACCCCAACTTTGAGTAAAGCCATAGCGATAGCCCAGGTGTTTATCGCCACCAGTGACAATACAAAACAAATTTCTCAGCACACTAGTGATGCTGCAAGTACTGTGAATAAAGTGATGTTGTTTTTGAATCACAACGTACAGGGCAGGTCACACATGCCTGCAGCTGCACGTCCGCAGATGTCTCAAAGTCCACCATCAAGGGTGGTGAATACAAGGCCATTAACAGCTTGTTGGCGCTGCAGGGGTGATCATCATTTCCAGTCATGCCGCTTCAAAGGATACGTTTGCAAGGGCTGTGGAACAATGAGACACCTCCAACGTATGTGCAGGCAAGCTGCAAACCCTGCTAATCCTGCAAACCACCATGTTGCAGAGGAGGACAGATCCACGGTGGATCACAATGAACCAGAGCATCAAACCGAGAAGGCAGAGGTATATGGGGTGTACAGATTTACCACAAAGTATCCCTCAATAATGCTGAAGATTGAATTAACCTGTCCGTGGAGCTGGACACGGGCACAAGCCAGTCTATAATGAGTAAAAAGACTTTCGATAAGTTGTGGTGCAGTAAGGCTTCAAGGCCAGTCCTGACTCCCATTCATACTAAACTGAGAACGTACACAAAGAGCTGATTCCCATAATCAGCAGTGCTACCGTAAAGATCTCCTACGATGGTACCGGGCGATGGCTCCACGCCGTTCGGCAGGAGCTGGCTGGGAAAGATACGTGGGAACCAGGATGACGTCCGAGCGCTTTCGTCCGTCAACGACACCTCGTGCCCAGGTCCTAAGCAAGTTCCCCTCGCTGTTCGAACCAGGCATTGGGAAGTTCCAAGGAGCAAAAGTGCAGATCCATTTGATTCTGGGGCGCGACCCATCCATCACAAGGCGAGAGTGGTACCTTACATGATGAGAGAGAGGGTGGAGATTGAGCTGGACAGGCTGCAAGGAGAGGGTGTCATTTTGCCGATCAAATTCAATGAGTGGGTCTGTCCGATTGTTCTAGTCCTCAAGGGAGACGGCACCGTCAGAATTTGTGGTGATTACAAAGTAACTATCAATCATTTCTCACTGCAGGATCAATACCCGCTACCAAAGGCAGATGACCTATTTGCGATGGTGGCGCGGGGGGAAAACGTTCATGAAGCTGGACTTGACCTCGGCCTACATCACGCAGGAGCTGGAGGAATCATCGAAAGGCCTCACCTGCATCAACATGCACAAAGGTCTCTTCATTTACAACAGATGCCCGTTTGGGACTTGATCAGCTGCGGCGATATTTCAGAGGAACATGGAAAGCTTGCTGAAATCGGTCCCACGCACCATGGTCTTCCAGGACGACATCTTGGTTACAGGTCAGGACACCATCGAGCACCTGTAGAACCTGGAGGAGGTTCTTAGTCGGCTTAATCATGTGGGGCTCAGGCTAAAATGCTCGAAGTGCGTTTTCCTGGCACCTGAAGTGGAATTCCTGGGGAGAAGAATCATGGCGGACGGCATCAGGCTCACTGATTCGAAGATGGAGGCAATCGAGAATGCACCGAGACCACAGAACGTGACGGAGCTGCGGTCGTTTCTAGGACTCCTGAACTATTTTGGTAACTTTTTACCGGGTCTTAGCACATTGTTAGAACCCCTGCACTCTTTACTGCATAAAGGAGATGAATGGGTATGGGGCAAACGCCTAGAAAATGCCTTTGAGAAAGCTAGGAAGCTGTTATGTTCAAACAAATTGCTTGTGTTGTACGATCCGTGTAAGCGTTTGATACTAGCATGTGATGCATCGTCGTACGGGGTCGGGTGTGTATTGCAACAAGCGAATGAATTTGGGAAATTTCAACCGGTTGCTCATGCATCCAGAAACCTGTCTAAGGCTGAGAGGGCCAACAGTATGATCGAAAAAGAAGGATTAGCATGTGTTTACAGGGTAAAGAAATGCATCAAATATCTGTTCAGGCTCAAATTTGAATTGGAAACTGACCATAAGCCACTTATATCCCTCTTTTCTGAAAGTAAGGGGATAAATACGAATGCATCGGCCCACATCCAGAGATAGCCGTCACGTTGTCCGTATACAACTACGCCATCCGCCACAGGCCAGGCACAGAAAACTGTGCCGATGCTCTCAGTAGGTTGCCATTGCCCACCACAGGGGTGGAGAGGACACAGCCCGCAGATTTGGTTATGGTAATGGAAGCATTCGAGAGTGAGCAATCACCTGTTACCACCCAACAGACTAGAACCTGGACGAGCCAGGACCCCTTACTGTCCTTAGTAAAAACTGTGTGCTCCACGGGAGTTGGTCTAGTGTCCCGTTAGAGCTGCAGGAAGAAATAAAGCCGTACTAGCGGCGCAAAGATGAAATGTCTATATAGGCAGACTGCCTCCTATGGGCTAATCGGGTAGTGGTGCCAAAAAAGGGCAGGGACACCTTCATTAGTGATCTCCACAGTACCCACCCAGGTATTGTAATGATGAAAGCAATAGCCAGATCCTAAGTTTGGTGGTCCGGTATCGATGCAGACTTAAAGTCCTGCGTGCACAAATGTAATACATGTTCCCAGTTAAGCAATGCGTCCAGGGAGGTGCAACTAAGTTTATGGTCCTGGCTCTCCAAACCGTGGTCCAGGGTCCATGTCGACTATGCAGGCCCATTCTTGGGAAAAATGTACTTAGTGGTTGTAGATGCGTACTCCAAATGGATTGAATGTGTGATAATGTCGGCAAGCACATCCGTTGCCACCATTGAAAGTATACGGGCCATGTTTGCCACGCAGAGCCTGCCTGATGTCCTTGTAAGTGACAATGGGCCGTGCTTTACCAGTGCCAAGTTCAAGGAGTTCATGACCTGCAATGGGATCAAACATGTCACATCTGCCCCGTTCAAACCAGCATCAAATGGTCAGGCAGAACGAGCAGTTCAAACAATCAAGCTGAGCTTGAAAAGGATAACTGAAGGCTCACTGCAGACTTGCTTATCCCGAGTCCTGCTTAGTTACTGCACAAAATCCCACTCGCTCACTGGGGTTCCCCCCACTGAACTGCTCATGAAAAGGGCACTTAAGATAAGGCTCTCGTTAGTCCACCCTGATCTACACGAACAGGTAGAGAGCAGGCGGCTTCAACAGAATACATATCATGATCGCGCAAATGTGTCACGTGAAATTGAGATAAATGATCCTGCATTTGTGTTCAACTATGGACAAGGTCCCAAGTGGCTTTCTGGTACTGTTTTGGCCAAAGAGGGGAGTAGGGTGTTTGTGGTCAAACTCTCAAATGGACTCACCTGCAGGAAACACTTGGACCAAACCAAACTCAGATTTACGGACTATCCAGATCAACCCATGATAGACTCTACCTTTTTCGACCCTCCAACATGCACACAGGTGGCAACCGATCCAGCGGTTGACCACGAAGCAGAACCCATCACCCGCAGCAGCCCCCCATGACTCACTACCCCTAGCAGCCCAGCAAGGCCAGCTGCGCAGCAGCCCAGCGAGGACCCAACAAACGGCTCACCAACACCAGCATTTGCACCGAGACAATCAACCAGGAAAAGGAAGGCACCAGATTGACTCACCTTGTAAATAGTTACACTATTGACTTTGGGGGGGGGGGGAGGGGGGGATGGGGAGTGTTGTTATGTATGTAAACCTGTAAATACCAGGTCTAACCACCAGAGGGATCATCCCCTGGAATCCCAAGGGATCCCACAATCCCTTGGGAGCACCTATATATAAGGAGGCCTCACAGGTTGGAGAGGCACTCTGAGATCTGTAATAAAGGACTACGGTCACACCTTACTTTGAGCTTGCAGGAGCTAGTCTGACTCTTTATTCAAGACATAACAATCAGCAAATTGTGATATTGTTCCCTCAGTTCTCTTTCCACTCCCACAATCTATCCTTGGCTCCCTCCTATTTCTCATTTGTATGCTTCCCCTCAGCGACATCATCCGAAAACATAACAGCCTCCGCATGTACGCTGACGGCATCCAACTCTACCTCACACCTATCAACACAACAAATAAAAACAATATTTCTGGTCATTATCACATTGCTGTTTGTGGGAGTTCCTGTGCGCAAACTAGCTGCCACATTTCCCACATTACAACAGTGATTACACTCCTAAAGTACTTCATTGACCCTAAAATGCTTTGAGACATCTGGAGGTTGTGAAAAGCACTATACAAATGCAAGTCTTTCTTTCTTCCTTTCTTATCCACTGGACACAAGTATCCCACGAGATTAAAAGGTATGGTGGTAGATAAGCAATGGCAGACATTTAAAGAATTCAAAATCCGCACCAAATATACATTCCCTTAAGGATTAACATCTCCATGGGAAAAAGGGGTCCAACCGTGGCTAACGAGAGAAGTTAAAGAAAGTATTAAATTAAAGGAAGTGGCTTATAATATTGCCAAAAAGAGTAGCAAGCCTGCGGATTGGGAGGATTTTAGAATTCTGCAAAGGATGACCAGGAAATTGATAGAGAGAGAAAATAGAATATGAGAGTAAACTAGCAAGAAACATGAAAACGGATTATAAAAGCTTCTTTATGGAAAAAGAAAGATTAGCGAAAGTAAACATGGGTCCTTTAGAGGCAGAGACAGGAGAAATTATAATGGGGAATAAGGAAATGGCAGAGACATTATGCAAATACTTTGGCCGAGATTTTTCAGCGGGCTCAGTGGGCACGTTCGGTGGAGGATCGGGTTGGAAATGTTTTTTTCTGACAGCGGGTCAGGACCCCGCTGTTAAGCCACCGCCACACTACTTTGCCAGATGTCGGATCTGTCAGGGCTGAACAGACTCAACGCACAGTGGCAGGGGAGGCAATTTAGGTCATTATGCTATTGTTAAGAGCCGATTAAAAATAATTTTGAGCTGAAAGTACCATTTTACCAGGTTGTCCATATGTGCCACGCTGCTCGGGGATCACATCAGGTAAGGTCGTCGGGATTTGTGTGGCCAAGAATTAATTTCTTTACTTTGCTTAACAGCTCCAATTGTACTATAAAAGCTCCCATCTCACAGCCGTTCACCTTCCAAGATCAAAAGCTATTGCTTACTGCATTTGGAAGGCAGATTGAGCTTTATACAGGTTGCAATTGTTTGGAGCAAAATCTCTATCCAGCCTCACCACATGGGAACCACCTCTCTCACCATTGACAGATCACTTCCTTCATCTCAAATTCAGCTGTCATCTATTACATTAGTATCGGCGCCCTTGAACCTATTTCACCTTGGTGCTCAGAGTCCCACCATGATCAGCCCCAACAGCAGTAGCACCAGGCACATCAGCAACACCAACAACACCAACTTTCTCCACAATAAGAACATAAGAAATAGGAACAGGAGTAGGCCATATGGCCCCTCGAGCCTGCTCCACCATTCAATAAGATCATGGCTGATCTGATCATGGACTCAGCTCCACTTCCCCGCCCGCTCCCCATAACCCCTTATCGCCTTATCATTTAAGAAACTGTCTATTTCTGTCTTAAATTTATTCAATAACCCAGCTTCCACAGCTCTCTGAGGCAGCAAATTCCACAGATTTACAAATCTCTGAGAGAAGAAATTTCTCCTCATCTCTGTTTTAAATGGGCGGCCCCTTATTCTAAGATCATGCCCTCTAGTTCTAATCTCCCCCATCAGTAGAAACATCCTCTCTGCATCCACCCTGTCAAGCCCCCTCATAATCTTATATGTTTCGATAAGATCGCTCCTCATTCTTCTGAATTCTAATGAGTAGAAGCCCAACGTACTCAACTTTTCCTCATAAGTCAACCCCTTCATGGCCGGAATCAACCGAGTGAACCTTCTCGGAACTGCCTCCAAAGCAAGTATATCCTTTCATAAATATTTAAACCAAAACTGCATACAGTACTCCAGGTGTGGCTTTACCAATACCTTATATAGCTTTTATACTCCATCCCCTTTGCAATAAAGGCCAAGATACCATTGGCCTTCCTGATCACTTGCTCTACCTGCATACCATTCTTTTGTGTTTCATGCACAAGTACCCCCAGCTATCAACTGATGCTACACAGGACATCAGCACCCGACCACATTGCTGCCTGGGAGGCCAGGGATAGCCTCACCATAGCCAGATTTACTTCACTTGACATTGTACACCCTGGCTGTCACATGATGCGCCAGGTTGGCACCATGCCACATCAACACCATAATGCAACCCTACAATGCCCAAGCCATTACTTTCATACTTATCACCATTGCAGGGTGTTGGGGTAAAAGGAAGACTTCTCTCCCTCGGGGCGGACTATCTGATATATGTCATGGATCTTACATTATTATATATAACTGTATCCTAACATGCTATACATGACTGTAATAAGATATGACCTGTAACCACCAGCATACCTTACCACCAGGGGTGCACTTGCAAGAGATAGGTATATAAGGACAGGTCTCAGGCAAGTGCAGCATTCCAGAGCTGTGAAATAAAGGTGCAGATCCAGAGTGACCTTGACTTCACTACATGCCTCATGTGAATCTGTACTGAGGGGACAGGACTTTACAACATAGATAATCGACACCTCGCCCTTCGCCCTCCGTTTAACGACCACGGACTCAAACAAACGAAACCTTAAGTTCAACCGGCTTTATTTCAAGCAAATGCAAGGGAGGGTTCAATTGTGGAACCTACGAAATACAAGAGATTTTGAGTATAATTTATACTGTTTTTAGAGAGGAGCAACCCTCCTACAAAATCATTAATAGGTCTTTTGCTATCAGCGGAGTTACATTGATTTGTCAACTCTTATCAGACTGGCTCTGAGTGGTACATGCAATTGTCCATTTCCCATCATATGTTAATTGTGTTGTTCCATGATTTGCACTTTGCCATAGTCTATATGTCACCTGAAGTAACTGTTCCAAAATACTGGCTTTCTTATCTCTTCCTCAGAGACTTCTAATCAAAATTGTAATTGCTAACTTCTGCTGTCTTGTTATGTGTTACTAAGATTACCCATACAGTTTTAATGCATTATAAGTGTGCTATACCTACATAAGCAAGTGTTACATATAAAGGCAATTATTTCTCAGACCCTCCTTATACTGATTAGTTCACTACCTTCAGCATTGTGTTATTACCACTTATCTGTCTGCTCTTTGCCTTACACAGGGGGTACCATTATGTCTCACCATTCACTACAACTCACTAACCCACTTCCAAAGGTGCACACAGATCTGTTGAAGAAAGCAAAGTGTTGAAAATAAAGATTTCAATGATTGCCAGCATTTTTAACAGAAACTTTACATGAACATTGTCTAAAAGAACCAAGTTCCTACCCTTGTATATTGTTAGTTGGTATGCTAGGGCTAGAATGAGGGTGAGTGTGAGGGGTGGCTAGTGAGATGGGAAAGTGGATAGAGAGGGATGGGTGGAGGTTCAAAGTAAGTTGGTGTGAGTAAGGATGTGTAGGAGTAGGATAGGAAAGGCAGAGTGATGGGGATGTGATGAGTGGCACAGGATGAGGTTGAGTGTGACTTTGCAGTAACATTTTGTGATCTGCTGAGATCATTAAACGGTTTGCGCCACTGCAGCCTGGTCCTCCTGGCGACATCCCTGCTTGCAGCCTCCTGTGCAATGTGTAACCAGGCTGCATTGATCTCCTGGAGAGGTATCTTCCACTCATTTGAAGGGAAGGGAGGGTCATGGAAGAGCCTGGGTGCAGCTGTGCATCTTTGTGCAGTGCTTGCAGCACTTCAATGCGGTAGAACACTGACAGCACAATTGTCAAACAAAATTTGCACATGGTCTCTTTAAGGAAACCGGTTGATAATACGTCATCAAGTGACTTCATCAGACCCGCTTCCTTCAATTGGCGGGGAAACGTGTTGGGCAGGCTTAACAAGCGCAATCAAGGTAAAATCATTTCACAGAGCAGGCTGGAGCCAGCAGCGAGGTCGATAGCTCTTAAGGGGCTTAACAGGATAGATGCTGGGAGGATGTGTCCCCTGGCTAGAAAATTTAGAACTAGGGATCATAGTCTTGGAATAAGGGATCAGCCATTTAAATGAGGAGAAATTTCCTCACTCAAAGGGTTGTGAATCTTTGGAATTGTGGATGCTCAGTCGTTCAGTATATTCAAGACAGAGATCACTAGAGTTTTGGATATTAAGGGAACCAATGGATATGGAGATAGTGCAGGAAGGTGAAGATAAGGTAGAAGATCAGCCATGATCTTATTGAATAGCGGAACAGGCTCAAAGGACAAAATGGCCTACTCCTGCTCATCTTTCTTCCATTCTTATGGATGTCAACCCAACATTCAGAGTTAGAGCTCCAATCTCCACTCATCAGGGTTCAAACCCTGCACCTTCTGACTCCGGGGAGGGAATGTTACGACGAAGCTAAAGGCTCGCTCCCTCTGCTTCCAGTGAGAAGCTCAAATAATAGAAACATAGAAACATAGAAAATAGGTGCAGGATTAGGAAATTCGGCCCTTCAAGCTGCACCACCATTCAATAAGATCATGGTTGATCATTCACCTCAGTACCTCTTTCCTGCTTTCTCTCCATACCCCTTGATCCCTTTAGCCGTAGGGGTCACATCTAACTCCCTTTTGAATATATCTAACAAACTGGCCTTAACAACTTTCAGTGGTAAAGAATTCCACAGGTTCACAATTCTCTGAGTGAAGAAGTTTTCCTCATCTCTGCATCTTCCTGCATCTAACCTGTCCAATCCCATCAGAATTTTATACGTTTCTATGAGATCCCCTCTCATTCTTCTAAATTCCAGTGAATATAAGCCTAGTCGATCCAATCTTTCTTTATATGTCAGTCCTGCCATCCCAGGAATCAGTCTACACTCGCTACACTCCCTCAATAGCAAGAATGTCCTTCCTCAGATTAAGAGACCAAAACTGTACACAATATTCAAGGTGTGGCCTCACCAAGGCCCTGTACAAGATCATGACACCCAGGTCTCATTGCACGTCCCCTTTTCCTAATCTGTCATCATTTAGATAATATTCTGCCTTCACGTTTTTGCCACCAAAGTGAATAGCCTCACATTTATCCACATTATACTGCATCTGCCATGCATTTGCCCACTCACCTAACCTGTCCAAGTCACCCTGCAGCCTCTTAGCATCCTTCTCACAGCCCAGTTTAGTGTCATCTGCAAACTTGGAGATATTACATTCAATTCCTTCGTCTAAATCATTAATGTATATTGTAAATAGCTGGGGTCCCAGCACTGAACCTTGCGGTACCCCACTAGTCACTGCCTGCCATTCTAAAAAGGACCCCTTTATTCCTACTCTTTGCTTCCTGTCTGCCAACCAGTTTTCTATCCACGTCAATACGTTACTCCCAATACCATGTGCTTTAATTCTGCACACTAATCTCTTGTGTGGGACCTTGTCAAAAGCCTTTTGAAAGTTCAAATACACCACATCCACTGGTTCTTCCTTGTCCACTCTACGAGTTACATCCTCAAAAAATTCTAGAAGATTTGTCAAGCACGATTTCCCCTTCATAAATCCATGCTGACTTGGACCGATCCTGTCACTGGTTTCCAAATGCGCTGCTATTTCATCCTTAATAATTGATTCCAACATTTTCCCCACTATCAATGTCAGGCTAACCGGTCTATAATTCCCTGTTTTCTCTCGTCCTCCTTTTTTAAAAAGTGGGATTACATTAGCTATCCTCCAATCCATAGGAACTAATCCAGAGTCGATAGATTGTTGGAAAATGATCACCAATCCATCCACTATTTCTAGGGCCACTTCCTTAAGTACTCTGGGATGCAGACTATCAGTCCCTGGGGATTTATCGGCCTTCAATTTCCCTAACACAATTGCCCTAACACAATTGCCCCAACTCAGGCTGCAATCATCTACCCCATAACTGCTGTCTTCACCCTCAGGCATACTGTACCTATCCCCTGGGCTGCTAACCCCTTTCCAGAACTACTATTCCCCACTTGTACATTCTCACACCTAATTCATGGTTATAAAGTGTTATGTATGTTAACTGGGTTTTACCTGCCACCAGAGGCACGACTGTCGGAGTCCTAATGGTCACGGGTAGACACATGCAAGCCGTGTATATAATGTTGGCAGCCATGTTGAATCCTCATTTTGAGAATAAATAAACTGGAGTAAGGTCATGCCTGAACTAGCTCACCGTACTTAGCCCCGTGGAGTTATTCGATACTTAACAATTGGCGACGAGTTAAAAATATGAACTTTGTCTGCAACCATGTCTGTTGGAGGAAGACTGGGAGGATTTCATTGATCGCCTTGACCGTACTTCATAGCCAACAGATTGGCAGGAACTGATAATGCAATTAAGCGCAGGACGGTTCTCCTCACTGTTTGTGGGTCAAAAATTTATTGCCTTATCACCGACTTGACCAACGGATAAGACTTACGATGAATTGTTTACGCTGGTTCGGAACCACTTTAAACCGAACCATTGGATATATTCAAGAGGGAGTTAGATATTGCCCTTACGGCTAAAGGGATCAAGGGGTATGGAGAGAAAGTAGGAAATGGGTACTGAGAGACTGATCAGCTATGATCTTATTGAATGGTGGTGCAGCTCGAAGGGCCGAATGGCCTAATCCTGCACCTATTTTCTATGTTTCTATGTTTCTATGAAAGCATCATCATGGCGAGGTATCGCGATATGCACAATCGCTCCGAGGGCCAGGACTTGGTGGAATTTGTCGCCGAACTGAGACGTCTCACTGGGCCGTGCAACTTCGAAGTTGCGTTGGCGGAAATGCTGCGAGACTTTTTCGTGCTTGGCATTGGCCACAAGGACATCCTTCGAAAGCTGTTGGCTGCTGAATCTCTAGACCTCAGCAGGGCCATCACGATTGCCCAGGCATGCATGTCCACAGACGAAAACTCGAAACAGATATCTTCCCAGCAGCGAAACTCACTGGCAAGTAATGTGCATAAAATAATATTGTCGTCAGGTAGAGCTGCACAAGGCAGGGCCTACTCATCAGCGTTTGTACAACCTGTAACTGCTCAAAGTCCGCCATCGGGGGTGAATCAAATCTCGTCTTGTTGGCATTGCGGGGGCTATCATTGGGCCCATCCATGCCGATTCAAGCAATACATGTACAAAGGCTGTGAAACAATGGGACACCTTTAGCAAATGTGTCCGCAACCGAGCAAGCGTGCTGCGACACACCACATGGCTGAGGATGATCAATCCAGCATGGATCAAGCGGCACAGGCAACTCAACCTGAGGTACAGGATGAAGAAGTGTATAGGGTACATCCTTTTACCAAAAGTCCTCTGATAATGCTGGAAGTTAAATTAAATAGGGTTCTAGTATCCATGGAATTGGACACGGGTGCGAGTCAATCAATAATAAGCCAGAGGGCTTTCAAAAAGCTGTGGGACACTAAGGCAAAAAGACTCAAACTGAGCCCAATCAATGCAAAGCTGCATACCTCCACCAAAGAGCTCATACCAGTCATTGGCAGCACGGCAGTAAAGGTATCGTACGATGGAGCTGTGCATGATTTATCATTGCGGATCATTCCAGGCAATGGTCCAATGCTGTTCGACAGGAGTTGGCTTGAGAAAATTAAATGGAACTGGAACGATATTAAAGCCTCATCATCAGTGGATGATGCTTCATGTGCTCAAGTGCTGAGCAAGTTTCCCTCGTTGTTCGAACCAGGCATCGGCAACTTCACGGGAGCCAAGGTACAGATCCACCTCGGCCCGGATGCAAGACCCGTCCATCACAAGGCTCGGGCGGTTCCGTACATGATGAGGGAGAAGGTCGAGATCGAACTGGACAGACTTCAACGGGAAAGAATCATATCACCAGTCGAGTTCAGCAAATGGGCCAGTCCAATTGTCCCGGTGTTGAAAAGTGATGGCATGGTCAGGATCTGCGGCGACTACAAGGTAACAATCAACCGAGTCTCGATACAGGATCAGTACCCGTTACCCAAAGTTGACGACCTGTTTGCAATGCTAGCGAGGGGGGAGTCATTCACAAATTGGACCTGACCTCTGCTAACAGGACACAGGAGCTGGTCATATCTTCGAAAAAACTGACATGCATCAACACGCACAAAGGACTGTTTATCTACCACTGATGCCCTTTCGGAATTCGCTCAGCAGCAGCCATATTTCAGAGAAACATGGAGAGTTTGCTGAAGTCCGTCCAGAGAACTATCGTGTTCCAAGATGACATCCTGATCACCGGTCGTGACACCAGCGAACACCTACACAACCTGGAAGAGGTTCTACGTCATCTGGACAGAGTGGGACTCAGGCTAAAACGCTTCAAGTGCATTTTCATGGCACCAGAAGTCAAATTCCTTGGGGGAAAGATTGCAGCAGACAGCATTAGGCCTACAGACTCGAAGACACAGACCATCAAGAATGCACCCAGACCCCAGAGTATGACGGAGCTGCATTCATTCCTGGGTCTTCTCAACTATTTCGGTAACTTTCTATCTAGTATGAGCACATTGCTAGAGCCCTTGCACATGTTGCTGAAAAAGGGTAATGATTGGGTTTGGGGCAAATCTCAAGACAGAGCATTTGTGAAGGCCAGAAACCTGCTATGTTCCAATAAATTACTGGTACACTATTACTCATGTAAGCGGTTAGTACTGGCCTGCGACACCTCATCATATGGGGTCGGTTTTGTGCTCCAGCAAGCCAATGTATCAGGCAAACTCCAACCAGCTGCATACGCATCCAGAAGTCTGTCTAAGGCTGAAAGAGCCTATAGTATGGTAGAGAAAGAGGCTTTAGCTTTTGTATATGGGTTAAGAAAATGCCCTGTTTGGGCTTCGGTTTGAGCTTGAAACAGACCACAAGCCGCTCATTTCATTGTTTTCTGAGAGCAAAGGTATAAACATCAATGCCTCATCCTGCATCCAAAGATGGGCACTGATGTTATCCGCTAATGATTATGTCATCCGCCACAGACCAGGCTGAAAACAGTGATGATGCGCTTAGCCGGCTACTGGGTGGAAATGCCGCAGCCCGCAGACTTGTTGCTGGTCATGAATGCCTTCGAGAGCGAGAGGTCACCCATCATGGCTCGCCAAATTAGGACCTGGACCAGCCCGGATCCTGTACTGTCAAGCGTAAAAAGGTGTGTCCTAAATGGAAATTGGTCTGCCATTCCCAGGGAAATGCAGGATGAAATTAAGTCTTATAGCCGCCGCAAAGATGAATTGTCTATTCAGTCTGATTGTCTGTTATGGGGTAATCATGTTGTTATGCTAAAAAAAGGCAGGGAAAGTTTTGTGCGAGATTTACACAGTACCCACCCAGGCATTGTCATGATGAAGGCCATTGGCAGGTTTCACGTTTGGTGGCCCGGCATTGACTCGGACTTGGAGTCATGCGTGCATCAGTGCAACACTTGCATGCAACTGAGTAATGCACGTGTGGAGGCTCCGCTGAGTCTGAGGTCATGGCCATCCAAACCATGGTCAAGGATCCACATCGACTTTGCCGGCCCCTTTCTCGGCAAAATATTTTTAGTGGCAGTGGACACTTACTCCAAATGGATTGAATGCGTAATCCTGTCATCCAGCACATCCACAGCCACTATTGAAAGCCTCCGGGCCATGTTCGCCAACCATGGCCTGCCCGACGTCCTTGTCAGCGACAACGGACCGTATTTCACCAGTTCGGAGTTCCACGAGTTTGTGACCCATAATGGCATCAAACAAGTTAGGTCTGCTCCTTTCAAACCCATGTCTAATGGTCAAGCGGAGCGGGCTGTCCAAACCATTAAGCAGAGCCTAAAACGCGTGACTCACGGCTCCCTACAGACCCGCTTGTCCCACATTCTGCTCAGTTACCGGACGAGACCCCACTCGCTCACCGGGGTCCCTCCTGCCGAGCTGTTAATGAAGAGAGGCCTCAAAACCAGGCTCTCCCTTGTACACTCAGATCGCAATGATCATGTCGAAACCAGAAGGCAACGGCAGCAATGGTACCACGATTGCGTGGCCGTAACACATAACATTGCTGTTCATGACTCTGTGTTTGTCCTGAATTATGGTCATGGTCCAAAGTGGGTTGCTAGCACCGTTTTGGCAAAGGAGGGGAACAGGGTATTAGTGGTCAAACTGTTAAATAGCCGAACATGCAAGAGTCACATTGACCAAACCAAACTGCGATTCATAGACAACCCAGAACAAATTGGAGATGACATCATCATTGACCAACCAACACACATCCAACCATCAGTTGATCCTTGTGTAATTCACGAAGACGAACCTACCATCCCCGACAGTCCTGTCAGACCGACTGCTCCGCAATGCAGCAATGCTCCTACTAACTCACCCAAGCTTGGGTTCGAACTGAGAAGATCAATAACCAGGGAGCGGAAGGCCCTGGACCATCTCAACTTGTAAATACAACCTGTACCAAGGACTTTGGGGGGAATGATGTTATGTATGTTAACTGAGTTTTACCTGCCACCGGAGGGCGCGACTGTCGGAGTCCTAATGGTCACTGGCAGACACGTGCAAGCCGTATATATAATGTTGGCAGCTGGGTTGAATCCTCACTTTGAGAGTAAATAAACTGGAGTAAGGTCATGCCTGAACTAACTCACCGTACTTAGCCTCGTGGAGTTATTCGATACTTAACATAAAGCATGTGTAGAGGCTTGATAATGAGTTGTACACCCACCATCCTCCCCATCCATGCAGCTTTGGTTGAAGACACAGTTGAAATCCATGCATTTCCTGTGTGACAACAAAATTCTGCTAATATTTGAATTCCAGGCATGAGGCAGGGGCCAGTTGATGCTCTGGCATTGATATTTCCTTAGTGAAGACCAATTAAGTGCCTCGTTTATCCTATTTATACCCTAGCCTATGAAACATAGAAACATAGAAAATAGGTGCAGGAGTAGGCCATTCAGCCCTTCTAGCCTGCACCGCCATTCAATGAGTTCATGGCTGAACATGCAACTTCAGTACCCCATTCCTGCTTTCTTGCCATACCCCTTGATCCCCTTAGTAGTAAGGACTACATCTAACTCCTTTTTGAATATATTTAGTGAATTGGCCTCAACAACTTTCTGTGGTAGAGAATTCCACAGGTTCACCACTCTCTGGGTGAAGAAGTTTCTCTTCATCTCGGTCCTAAATGGCTTACCCCTTATCCTTAGACCGTGACCCCTGGTTCTGGACTTCCCCAACATTGTGAACATTCTTCCTGCATCTAACCTGTCTAAACCCATCAGAATTTTAAACGTTTCTACAAGGTCCCCTCTCATTCTTCTGAACTCCAGTGAATACAAGCCCAGTTGATTCAGTCTTTCTTGATAGGTCAGTCCCGCCATCCCGGGAATCAGTCTGGTGAACCTTCGCTGCACTTCCTCAATAGCAAGAATGTCCTTCCTCAGGTTAGGAGACCAAAACTGTACACAATACTCCAGGTGTGGCCTCACCAAGGCCCTGTACAACTGTAGCAACACCTCCCTGCCCCTGTACTCAAATCCCCTCGCTATGAAGGCCAACATGCCATTTGCTTTCTTAACCGCCTGCTGTACCTGCATGCCAACCTTCAATGACTGATGTACCATGACACCCAGGTCTCGTTGCACCTCCCCTTTTCCTAATCTGTCACCATTCAGATAATAGTCTGTCTCTCTGTTTTTACCACCAAAGTGGACAACCTCACATTGATCCACATTATACTTCATCTGCCATGCATTTGCCCACTCACCTAACCTATCCAAGTCGCTCTGCAGCCTCATAGCATCCGTAGCTCGTAGCTCACACTGCCACCTAACTTAGTGTCATCCGCAAATTTGGAGATACTACATTTAATCCCCTCGTCTAAATCATTAATATACAGTGTAAACAGCTGGGGCCCCAGCACAGAACCTTGCGGTACCCCACTAGTCACCGCCTGCCATGCTGGAACCTTGAACTGATCTAAAGCCACAAGCAATGTCCACTGTGACAATGTATGCCAACCGTAAACAGCTCTTGGGTTGTGTCCAATTATCCGAGTATTTGCTGACAAATATCGACATGGAACCTTCCCTGATGCCTCGTCGCTGCCCCGAGATTGCTACAAAATGCTTCAAAACAAATCCATTATGGGCACATTAGTATTGCAAACTATTTGAAAAGATTTTTATTCTGAACATCTACAGAGGGAGTTCCATGAAAATATTAGAGCTCAAAATAAAACCATATAGAAATACACTGCAAAGCCCCAAGAGGTGTAGGGCAGGGAGGCTTGGAGCTATTTGTAAGTGAAATTATAACTGACATCTGTAATGTATGCACCGGTGAGTATGCTCACAGGTTTGTAGAGCTGTTGAGTTGGGAGTGGCTTAGCCAGTCACGTGATGTTCACAAGGCTCAATAAAACCCCAGCCAATTGGGCTCAGGGGATCCACGATGAGGCATGTGTTTGTGAGCCTGGTGGATTAACTGGTAATGTGTAGTGTGACTATTAAACCTTTACTAATAAACCAACTAGTTCTTAAAAGCAATGTATTGCTATGATTTCTTAAGCAAAGAACCCATGAAGCAAATACATTACAACAATCTTGGTTTCACATCTTTTAAGGGAACATTTTCAAACGCAGAAAGATGCCAATTTTAAAATGCACACTTGTGTCGACTTGTCAGCTTTTGCTAACAAAAATCATTGTGGGATTGAAACTGCCCACGGTGCCTCACAGCTGTCTCAAGATCAGTCAAGAATATTCTAATAATCTAGCATCATCTTCATCTGCATGGAAATTGTGCACATACACAGTTGTATGATCAGGAGGCTGCCACACTGACTTATGATCAACCAGCTTTAGGCTCTACATGAGCACTCCAAACCATATCACCTGTTTTGAAAGCCCACAGAGTAATCAGAAAGGAATAGGTTGAATTTTATGCTCATGCACATTGTGTAAGGTGGCTGTAGCTTTAGGTAAAATCTTGGAGTGTCATGAGGCCCATTTATACATTTTTTATTGATTTTTGTAAAGCTTTTGAGCTAATGTCTCGAACAGCACTCATGCAGAAGTGATAGCAATTCATGCTCAAATCTTGGATTTTATCTGGGATGCATACTCCAACTCCAAAAGCCATATAAAGGTACATAAGAGACTCACTGGATCTATGTCTCTTCAGAGCGGAGATAGTCAAAGGTGTCCACTACCACCTATCTTATTTTATCCTCACAACGATGTGTTGGACAGCATCATAATGGGCATCGATTCCAAGCATTTCACACTAGGTGAGTCCATTTTGCAGACAATATGGCCCGTATTTTGCGGTCATTGGTAAATGAACGGGGCTCACCATTTATTACACTTACACTTGTCTGATTTACACATTAATAACGGTTTGCGCTGATAGCCTGACCATTATTCTTACCCCAAAATCTGGACCATTATATTGTTGATGGATTCACCTAGTGTGAACAACAGCCTAATCGTTGGGATATAGTACTGGTGGGTGTCCCCAATTGTAGTATTATGGGTCGGAGAGGTCAGAGCCCAGAGGTGGAGCAGCATGAACAAGACCAAGGGAAGGCACAGCACGGGCCAATAGCGAGTCTGTGACGTTATGAGGCTCACATTGCACACTATGAACTCCACGTAGAGAGAGGTCCTGTGGGAAGGAAGAAGGAAGGAGGACAGTAGGAATATTTTGAGTCTATGTGTATGTATTGGCACATGCTCCGTCAAGCCCGTGTGATGGCTGGTGTGCAACAACCACCCCACGTTAAAAGAATTCACGCACAGGCATCTTCCACCGTTTAAAATGAGTACTGATTTTTAGTGTGGAAGCAAGTCATCCTCGCCCCAAGGGACTGCCTATGATGATGAGTATTATGGGTTTGCATTGCTCAAGAGGGGATTTTAAAGATATTGGGGCTAAAATTCCAGCCTCACCAGGTCCGTATGAAGTGTGGACAGAGCCGGCGAGGCCTCGCAAAAGCTGGTTTTCGGGGCGCGATTTCTATTGACAGATCCTCCGAATCCCCGGGAAAAGGACATTTGCGTGGGTGAGATTGGGCTATTTAGCCAACTCTTGCCCAACAAATGTCCTTCAAACTCTTATGCCTGGTGAAAGCAGGTGCATAGCCTACTTTTACCAGCGTAAGAGTTTTAAAACATATAAAAATGTAATGTAAATACACATTTTTATAGTAAAACCCTGTCCATTAAGGTAAGTTCATTTTAAACCCTATTAAAACACATTTAAAAAATTCCCCACATTTCTTTTTCTAGAACATTTAATTAAGTTAATTTCAATTAACTTTAAATATGTGAGATGTTTTTGAATTTATTATGTTGTGTTTCTTGTTTTAGGGGTTTATTCTCATTGATAATAATGGGAACTCGGAGAAAGGGAGTTCCCATTATTATCAATGAGAATACTGCAGAGTGATTTGTGGTCCAGGCCCACATGACTCCAGCTTTTTTTGTTCGTACGGGGAAGTCCTCTCCCCATACGCAACGCATCGAATGAAGGCTTCTGACCGGAATCGAAGGCACCTCCAACAGCACCAGATATTTTCGTAAAAACATTTTAGGTCGGAGGCGTTTGTCCGAAGGAAGCCTCCGATCGGAATTTTAGGCCCATTTATTGCAGGGCACAATGGCCATCTGTCCCAATTGATGATTCATACTGGTATCTAGGGTGGATGCCAGCTTCAGTCTAGATGCCAAACTCAGTCCTCCAGGACCATGCGAAAAAGGAACCAAGAGCATTTTGGTCTTTTTCATCTTTCTTCAATAACTGAAAGGTCACAATACAAAATGTGCTTGTGGCGTATAAGACATGCTTAAATAGTTCTCCTGTTTGTGGATTAATCATTGTTTTTTTTCCCTCAATGTAAATGTTTCGGATGTCTTTGTGCACCAGAGTGGTATAGACATGCCAGTTATGTTCTTTACATTGTTCTTTACATTAAAATGTTACATTATTTCCATGTAAATTTCAATAATGAGGCCAAAATAATTGCCCTCCTGAAGCAGGGGAAGAATGCTTGTGAGGCCCCCAGCTACCTTACTTTGCACTTATTATAAAGTGATGGAGAGGCTACAACTCCATAGACTAGCCTCCATCGTCGAGCCAACTATCCCTAAGGAGCAAGCGAGCTTCCGGAGCAGCCATAACTGCTGCGACCAAGTGGTAACTTTATCAATGCACATCAAAGCGGGCTTCCAGCACCAGGTCAAGACCATCCTAACACTCGTGGACCTGTCAACGGTGTATGACACAGTATGGAAGCATGGGCTGCTTTTCAAGCTCTCCACCATTTTACCCTGCAGAACAACGATCCATCTTCTCAACTCCATGCTTAGCAATCAACGCTTCCGTGTGTACTCTGGCAGACAGAAGAGCAGATGTAAGACATTGAACAACGGACTCCCTCAGGGTTCTGTCCTAGCACCCATGTTATTCAACATTTATACCAGTAACTTGCCCGAAACAGAGTCCCTCAAGTTTGTATGTGCTGATGACATTGCCCATTGCCTTGGCCACGCAAAACATGAATCTGTCCATCACCGAGATGACCCTGGCCAGTGATTTACAGAGGATGGAGACCTACTTCCACCAATGGCAATTTTGATCAAACCCACAAAAGACCGTCACCCACCATTCCACCTCAACACCCATCAAGCAAATCAAGCTATGAAAGTCTCCTTTTGCGGCGTAAAGGTAAACCATGCAAAAAAAAACCCTCCTATTTAGGAGTCACATTCGATTGCACCCTGTCGTATAGACAGCATCTCCAGAACCGTGGAAAGAAACTAAAGTGTAGGGTTAACGATCCAGAAACTCAGCAGATCCAGATGGGGAGCAAATGCTCAAACCCACCGTACAGCAGCACTCGTCCTGGTGTACTCTGTTGTGTATGAATGCCTGTTTACTGTGTGATGTCTGAAACACCGTTGTGCAACACTAAATGAACCCTTACACTGTACACACCTTATCTGTACACCAGAGGGTGCTGCTGCTGGAGATCTAAAGGTTACCTGCACACTGCAGGTAACCCAGTATAAAAAGGAACTCACAGCTTGTTGTCAGCACTCAGGAGCTGCAAATAAAGGACTACAGGTCTACACAGTTTAAGTATCATACCCTGCCTTGTGGAGTCATTACTAAAGGTGCCTACAAATTCTACAACTGGCGACGGGAATACGAAGTCACGAACCATATGCTCAACATGTCTAACCTCAGCAACTTTCAGCAGTTTACAGAGGGGGAAGATTGGGACGCTTTTGTGGAAAGATTGGAACATTTCTTTATAGCCAACGACCTGGACGGGGACACACCAGCTACACTACCGAACAAACGCAGGGCCACCCTGCTTAGCAGTTGTGGGCCCACCATCTACGGTCTCGTCCGGGACTTACTAGCCCCGGAGAAGACAACCACCAAGAGCTATGAGCAATTTGTAACAATCATACAGGAACAACTAAAACCAAAAGAAAGCATAGTCACAGCCAGGCACCGGTTCTACACTTACTGGCGACCTGAGAGCCAAGAAATTGCCAAGTATGCTGCACACTTCAGAAGACTAGCTGCACCGTGTGATTTTGGCGACCACCTTAATGAAGCACAAAGAGACATATTTGTCATCGGAATCGGCCACGAAGGCCTCCTACACAAATTGCTCTCGGCTGACATCACGGTCACCCTGCAGAAAGCAATTCAAGTGAGCCAGGCCTACATGGTTTCAGCTAGCGACTCCAGGTGAATACTGACCCAGGACTCTAAGCCGGCGAATGCAGTGCATCGCATGGCTACTTCTAAAGGCAGAAATGCTGCCCCGAGTCCCGCAACCCTGAGTCCGCTACATGGGGCAAACCGGATGGCCCCGTGCTGGCGCTGTGGAGGAAACCACAGGGCCCACCAGTGCCGCTACAAAGACTATACACGCAAGGGCTGCAAAGAGAAAGGGCACCTTCAGAGAATGTGCAGAAAAGGCTGTACGCACCGCATCTCTGATGAGTTGGCTGATCACCGGGGCTCCTACACAGATGAAGATGAAGCTGCTCAAACCTGGGAGAAGAGTATGGAATCTTCACCTGCTCCACCGGAAGTTCTCCGTGGATGATGGAAGTGGACATCGGTGGGGTCCCAGTCACCATGGAGATTGACACAGGGGCGAGCCAGTCTGTGATGAGCCAAATGACCTTTGAAAAAATTTGAATGAATCCTGCCACTCGACCAAAACTGTTTCCTGTCCACGCAAAGCTGCTCACCTACACCAAAGATAAAATCCAAATCGTTGGCCGTGTAGACATCCAGGTCTCCCAGGGCGACGTGTTGAACAAACTCCCCCTGTGGATTGTAGCTGGCAATGGTCCCACGCTGCTGGGCAGGAATTGGATGAACCGGGTCCACATCAGGTGAAGTGGCCCTGTGGAAGAAAAGATCACCACAGCCCTCCTGCAGGAAAGCCAGGAAATGGCTACAGCACCAGCAGCACAAGGAGAAACACTTGTAATCAAAATGGCCGCCCCCATGCCACCAGTGAGCATGGAGGAGCATCACATGACACCGAGCAGCCAATCAGATTTGAAGGCTCCCTTAAAGGTGACCGGTAACCAAAGACATTTAAAGGGGAAGTTTCAACTATTTGAGTACACGGACTTTAAAGTTAATGATGCAATTAAAGAGTGCAAGTATGAAACTGTATGCAATGTAACCATGAATTGTGATGCTGGTTTAACTAATGTGACTAATGATATGAATGCAGGTGTCAGTAAGGTTAAGAACAAATTTATTATGCTTAACAGTAATGATAGAGATTGTGAAATGCCTAATGTAACCAGGTCTGTTGAAACCAGGACACCCAAAAGTAATGCAAATGCTAGAATGTATAATGCAGGCTCGACTATGTGTGATCAGAGCCAAGGTGTCATGTATACCGGTAGGACACTGCCAAAGGACATTGGGTCCTACAGGGACCATGCTGATGCCAATGGAATCCCCCTGTGGGAGATCCCCAGGTCCAGCAGGCTACCTTTGGAACAAATGTGATGCCTCTTTCAGGACACACACACAGGCAGTGGGAGCAGACCCACTACAGGGACAGTGGTCAATGGGCAGCCCAGCCATCACCAATGGCAATCTGCACCAGACCAGCCCTACAGCCCCTGGCCACCAGGGCCAACACCAGGAGCATGAGGCCAATACCCTCCAGCTTCCCTGGCAAACCCTGGGATGACCTGGCCCTCATCCCAATTGGTGGACAAGGAGCCCACCCAGTCTTGTGACCCTGCCCACCACCCACAACTACCCACATCACAGTGTATACACACCACCCACTGCTGCCGTGGCTACCCCCCCGAGGGATCCCACAACAGTGACACCCACTTGGTTTGTGTGTGAGGGAGGGGAAACATATGAGGCGAGCCTCAAGTACAGGGATCACACCTGGTAACCACACAACCCTCACCACAATCTACCACCTCCCCTGGTCATGACAATAAGGATATGAAAAATGCTTAGGGGGGAAGTGTTGTTGTGTATGCATGCTTGTTTACTGTGTGATGTCTGAAACACCGTTATGCAACATTGAATGTACCCTTACACTGTACACACCTTACCTGTACACCAGAGGGTGCTGCTGCTGGAGACCTAAGGGTTACCTGCACACTGCAGGTAACCCAGTATAAAAAGGAACACACAGCTTGTTGTCAGCACTCAGGAGCTGCAAATAAAGGACTACAGGTCTACACAGTTTAAGTATCATACCCTGCCTTGTGGACTCATTACTAAAGGTGCCTACATATTCTACATACTCTACAATGGAGTACTGCTCTCCGGCATGGCTATCAAGTCTGCATTCAAATCTGCTGATGTCCAGCTGAAATCTACTATGAAAATGATCATCGGTACGCTTTTATCGACACCATCACCTTGGCTGCCCGTGCTTGCAAACATTGCACCACCACACCTACGCCGTGAATATGCCATCTCCAGAGAATACAACCGCTACACCAGCAAAGACATGCCAACCTACCACCAACCGGTCTCACAAGTAGAAGGCCATTTTGGACCATTGCCGAAGCCCTTCAGAGATTCCCCCTCAGCCTTGATGACCAATGGCGAAATGCTTGGAAGAACTGCGACATATGGAATGGATTCCTTATAAAGGACCCCACTGTACAACCTGAAGGATCAAACCTTCCTCGCAAACAGTGGACAACCATCAACCAGCATGGTTGATGCTGCTTCCTTCTCCACAGGTGGAAGATTAAAGCATCCCCTTCAGGCAACTGTGGGGCTCCTAATCAGACCCTGGAGCACATAATTGAATGCTGTCTTCAGGTGAAATCCGCAGTCTGCCTACAAGATATCCACGCTGATATACAGGAAGCTTTGGCCTGGATATCGGACTTAGATATTGACATTTGATTTGCTTTGCTACTACCAAATGAAAGGAGAATGTTATTATCTTACAAGCCTGCAGCTTATAATTATTTATATTCTATAATGCAGCTGTGGTATACATAGGCCTCCAGTGGTAGGCTCACTATTCTGATGGTGCATGGAGGCCTGTGATGCTATGTAGAAACATAGGAACAGGAGTAAGGCATTCAGCCCTTCAAGCCTGTTATGCTAACTAAATTACCAACTGATGGTACAAACATTAAAAGTCAATTGTAACAAGTGATGGAATATTGTCAGTTTGTGCAGCTTGTTCCCACAAGCTTGTGTCCACCTCAATCTCAGTGCAACTAATTAATTTCATAAGTTATAGACCAGTGCCTTGGGTTTTGGTTTTCAAAAACGGCACTGAATTGCAAAATACGATCGCCGAATACGGGAATCCTTTGTAATGAAAAATGGAATTGAATTTAGTCAGCAATTATAAAGCAGTGGACCTAGTCAAATGCCGATTTTCAGCGCAATTTTTGTGCTGTTTCTTTTTTTGGAGCTATGATTAGAAGTAGCATGAAAGATACCCTGAGGCCATCTTGTATTATAGAATGGTTACAGCATGGAAAAAGGCCATTTGGCCCATCGAGCCTGTGCATGCAGCTACTATATTAATTTTGAATCTGTATTCCCATTCTCCACACTTGTTCCCCATGCCATTCATTGCTATAGGAATGACAACTTGGTGCCATATCCTCGTTGGTTAGATGCTGCAATTGGGCCCAGGAGGTACTTGGATCTACAATGAACGTGGGACTTTTACTGGATCCCAGAAACCTTACAAATGCCAAGGCATGCCAGGGCTCCAGCTGTAGCACTACCTCATTACATCACAGCAGTGGCAGCACTGGCTAGACCAAGATATGCTTGAGGTAGAAAACCAAAGATTTTGGAATCCAAAAAAAAATAAGCCTTTCAGGAGTTAAAAAAACACCAATGGGCAGCCTGTAAATCTGACCTTCAGTAGCTTGTCGCCTCCATATGTCCTCTCAGCTGCTGCAGTCATGCTGAACTCTGATTTCAGCAGCTTTACCGGCTGAGTAGTGCGACAGCTGCACAGAATTTTCCTTCTTGCATCCTAACAGCAGCTGCTGGAGAAGCTTTAGCGCAGCTCAAATCAGAGCAGCAATCCCAGCTAAGCCGAAGACATAATCACAGACAAGAAACGTCTCTTCTCTGCCCCCTATGGTTGCTGTCCAGCTCTGCACAGGATCTCCTCTATTTCCATAGCTCTCACAAAGACGCTGGTGCGTGCTTCACTGCTGCTCCCCCTTTGTGCTAGGGTTGCCTTCAGCTGCTTTACATTCAGGGTTGCCTGGAATGAATTGATTTCCCCAAAAGATCATGAGAGGAAAACACCCTTTTACCATTCCCAGTTGAGGGGGCTCAGCAGAGTTGCGGAAAGCTCATGTGGTACTATTAGGAAAGCAGATCGAATCACCACTCCATGCCAGAGACTCTATCTGCTCTCCCCGATTCACTTATGACATCACTGGCTTCGTCCTGATCTCCCCCTACCCCTCCTGCACCACCCCCAGTCCCCCTTCTCAGGTGGAGCTGTGCTCAGTTCTCACCTGGGTATGACAGATAGGTGGTGGTGTTGAAAACAGGGAAGAGGAGTGTTTTGGTCTCTATGTGTCATCATCATATCATCATAGACAGTCCCTCGAAGCGAGGATGGCTTGCTTCCACGCCAAAAAGGGATGAGTTCACAGGTGTTTCAATGAAGGACCTCTATGTGTAGCCATGCCGTAAATGCATTGATAACAGTTTCTTCTGGTCAATATTTCTAGTCAACCTATTCTTTTGAAACCCATTTGCCATGGCCCTCTATACACAGGAATCGGCCCAATTCTTCCCTTCTGAATGAAAGCTGTATTCTTATTTCATGTTCCAAAAAATAGCCGGAGTCATTGTTAAGGCTATGGTTTAGGCTTAATCAAAGTAAATCTCACACAATGCAAGTGCTGGAACTGACCCAACTGTTACCATGGCAGCAGTGTTTGTGCTTTGAGAGAAGTGTGGGGGTCCCAGAGGCAGGTTAACGGAACCTGTCTTGCACTCATGATGCTGTGAACCTCTCCCCACAGTAACTTTTGGATATATATGAATATTAATAGTGACAATCATACTCTACTTTCCATACTCTAAAGCCCAGTGATTTACTGAAGTATTTGATGCAATTGGAGAGTTATTGATGAAACAATGTAGTGAAGAGACTAGAAAATGGATAGTCTCATTCCTTCCCATTCTGGCCTCATTTCTGAGCCACATATCGTTACCCACCTCTCTCACTTTTGCCCCATTTCACTTTATCTGTTGCTCTTTACTCTTTCACTCACTCTATCTGTCTATCTCTTATACTCTTTACCCCATGGGAGAGATTTTAACACCCCTCCATCCCCACCGCTTCACAATAGATGGGAGAGAGTCGTGGGTGGGGGGGTTACACTGTTAAAAATATGAAAGCCGACCCAAATTGCCACGAATGCGCCTATTTCCAGTTTAACCGCAATAGTTTGGGGACATCCAAGTTACCCGCTCTGGAAGGGCAAGACAGTGATTTTAACAAATTAAGTCCCGATTCCTCAGATTTCGGCAGTTATTTGAATTTAATGACTCAGGAAACCCAGCAGCTAAGAGGAGATGGGAGCAGCCAGATCCAGCGTACAAATGCTTTTCCAGCACTGCTTGTGAGCCAGGAGGAGCAGGATTGCTTCCCCCGGACTCTCCAGCAAATCTGCCATGATCTCTTCCCCCACAGCATGATCATCCGATCCCGACCTCGCCATATCTATCTCTCCCCTCCCCCGATCTCCAGACCTTCCCTCCCCATAAACACCAGAACCCCCTCCCCATGATCTCCAGACCCCCCTCCCCCCCGATCTCCAGATACCCCTCGCCACAATTTCCAGACCGCCCCCTCCCCCCGAGCTCCAGACCCCCCTTCCCACAATCTTATCCCCTCCCCATGATCTCCAGACCCCTCTCCCCATGATCTCCAGACCCCCCTCCCCATGACCTCCAGATGCCCCTCACTGTGATCACCAGGCTCTCCTCTCCGTGATCACCAGACCCCCCTCCCGTGATCTCCAGAGCCCCCCTCAATGTGATCTCCAGACCTCCTTCGCCACAATCTCCAGACCATCCCTCACTGTGATCTCCAGATCTCCCTCCCCATGACCTCCAGATGCCCCTCACTGTGATCACCAGGCTCTCCTCTCCGTGATCACCAGACCCCCCTCCCGTGATCTCCAGAGCTCCCCTCGATGTGATCTCCAGACCTCCCTCGCCACTATCTCCAGCCCCCTCTCACTGTGATCTCCTAACCCCCCCCTCTCCGTGATCTCCAGAATCCCCTCATTATAATCTCCAGAAACCCCCCTCCCATGATTCGATCCTTCCCTCCCTCTCTCCTCGCAGCTGGGGTCCGAGATCCTCACCCCACCAGCCCCCGATCTTCTCGATTGCCGGGGACCACCCCCAGTGGTCCCTGGCTGTTGCTTTGTTTCTCAGGCATTCCCACCCCACAGCCAGCTAGCCTCTCAAACTGGCTGGCTGCCAGGTGGGAGATGGAGTAAAGAAATTCTAAAGAGGTCCTGCCATCAAATTCAACAAAACCTCTGCCTTCCCAGATTTCACGGCCACTGACACGGGCCCTGGCTACCTCCCCATAAATATCAGGGCCAATCTCCCTCTTGCTCACTCTTTACCCATTCGCTCTCTTTTATATTTATCTCATTTCCATCTCTCACACACTTCATCCCTTTTCTCTCTATCACATCACTCTCTCTTTCTTACTTGGCTCTGTGATTCACATTTGGTCCTGTCCCTCTCTCTCACTTTACCCTATTTGTCTTTTTCATACTTTGCTCCATCTCTCTTTTCCTCTCTCACACTCTTTAATCTGCCTCTCTCCTTCTTTAACTCCATTTCCTCTGTCCTTTTAATTCTTTCCCCATCTCTTTCTCTCTATCCCTCACTCTTTTTCCTGTTTCTCTCAGTCTCTCACTCTTTGGTCTAGAAATTAGACTCGTTCGCGCCTCCCGTTATCGACTCCGAGGGGTAATAACGACTTACCGACCGGGCACGGTGAAATAAACGATTCCTGCTAACTTGGGCGAGAGGTTTGTACCGATGGTAACACTTTGCGCCACGATCTCCTTCGCCCGGAGATTGTGATGTCATTGCCGTGCGCATCGCCCCGGTAGCGCCTCAGACCCGAACTTCGGTTCCGCCCCCTGCAGCATCACCGAGCGAACACACCAACAGCTGCAGGCGGTGTTGTTCAGTAGGCCAGACACTTCGGGGGCAATCGATTAAAGGGGAGGTTGCCGAGGTAAATGCAAAAATTGTTCAAATGATTATTTTCAATTTTTTCGGATCCTCTTCGGCAGCGATCGATCAGCCCGGCACACTTCTGGAGTGCATTGAGTTGATCAGGGCCAGATCGCAGCTGCCGTCGGGGACCAACTAACTGATCCCAATGCAGAGCCTGCAGCGATGGCCCTTCCCTTTAAGAGAAGGAAGGAGCCTCGGATCCCGGCAGCACTGCACGGGACATTGTGCAGCGCTGCACAACTACCGGCCCATCTGCTTCCTTCAGCGCTCTAGGAGGGAAGTGGAGCACTTGATTTAGTGCTGCACTTCCTTCCTGGAGCGCTCACACCGATTTCACAGAAAGCTGAAAATCATTAGCGCCTGCTGCTAATTTTTCCAGCTTTCAAAAGTTAGCACCCCAAACGGGGCGCTCCAGAATTTCTCCCCTTTTATCTATTTCTTTCACTTTACCCTGTGTCTCTCTCTCTCACTGTCTATCCTGCCACTCTCTCACTCCATTTCATGTTTGAGCCCATCTCTCTCCCACTTTTTGCCCCACTTATATGGATAGTGAAACCTAAGCTGCTTGTAATAATCTGTAAATTCCTGAAAAACAACTTGTGAAAATGATTCCCTGGAAAACAACCTTGGCCTGCTCGTCCTTTATGGGATCTGTAGTTGTGTGGATTCAATGAACATTCTTGTGCTTATTACTAAATAAACTACTTGTGTTTGACCAACAATCAACCCATTATATCATCACAAGTACTTATTTTCTTTGTCAATTTCAGTGGGTGTTACAGAAAGCAGTCGCTCCTCACACAGCGCTCGCATTCTCAGCAAACCTCACATTACACCAACGTTTGGCGCCCAGTCCCACCAATACATCACTCAGTTCCATGCAGTTTGAATGCACGTCTTTAAAATTAATTTTGAACATTGCAGGACGTTCCAAGTCAGCATTGTTACTAATAAATTGTGGAGCGGAAATGTTAAAAATGAGCAGAAACAATTTGTTTAGCAAGCATCGCTCCTTTGATAGAGAGCAAAATTAGAGCTTCATAGATCTGTGATTCCTTGAATATCAGATCTTGCTTAGACTTTGAACCTAGCCTAATCTGACAGAGTGATGGATAGATAATTTGGCCTGCACTTTGTATACAAGACAACAATGACTAGCCTTCAAAAATATAATTAATTGATTGTGAAGTGCTTTGGGATGTCCTGAGGATGTGAAAGGTGCTAAATAAATGCAAGGCTTTTTTAAAAAGTGTTATACTATCTTATTACCAGTAAAAGACCTCACACTTCACAGTTATTCGCACCAGATGTGGCCACTGAGTCCAACAGCAGAGATCTCAAAGTTACCAGCCCTCACAGTCAGAGTGCTTACCAATAATCGTACTGCCCCGATTTCCAGAAAGATGAGTGTCACGTATCCTACATGGCTACTGTTGGTACTATCACAAGGTGTGCCACCAGAGGCCACAGCAGTGGGAGGCTTGTAAGCTACCTGTACAGGTGTGCCTGGCCTAGTATAAAAGGCAGGTCACCAGGTGTGATCCTCACTCTGAAGTTAACAAATAAAGGACTAAGGTCACTACAGTTCAAGTACAACACATTGCCTCGTGGAGTCATTACTAGAGCATCTAAGGACACAACAATGAGTTTAGTGGAGATTCTGCGTGAAGGGAGAATAACATGAGCTCTTGAAGTTCACTCAAATAATCTATTCCATCATGGACGCCGTACTATTTAATCTCCTTGAAAGAAAGTTCTGAATCAATACTCCACAAAGCCCCAAAACAAGTCAAGCAAGTCTCAAGATCTATCAATTCCCACAGCACCACTCTTCAATCTTGCTCAGCTGCATTCCACAACAATTCCACCTCCACCAAGATGTGAATTATTATGTCGTTATTATGGCAGTTGGTGAGGTACAAGTCCGGTGTCGGAGGCCTATAAAAGGCCCAGCGGCAGCGAGAGGCAGCGGCAGTTGGTGAGGCGCGAGTCCGGGGTCGGAGGCCGATAAAAGGCGTACTTGTGCAGCTACAGGGAGAAGGCAAAAAGGAAGTAGAAAGAAACAGAAAGGTGACGTCACAGCCAAGGGGGTAAGTGATTGGCTGCTGATTGGTGAATAGTTTTTCTTTCTTCTCTTCTATAACAGTGAGTAAACTTTAGCATTATTGTTGCCTAACTAAGGGTTAAGTCATGGCAGGACAGCTCGGTCGCGTGTTATGCTCTTCCTGTACCATGTGGGAACTCAGGGATGACTCCAGTGTTCCTGACGACTACGTGTGCGGGAAGTGTATCCGCCTCCAGCTCCTGACGGACCGTGTTGCGGAGTTGGAGCTGAGGGTGGATTCACTCTGGAGCATCCACGATGCTGAGAATGACGTGAGTAGCACGTGTAGCGAGTTGGTCTTACCGCAGGTGAAGGGTCAACAGCCAGATAGGGAATGGAAGACCAGCAGGAAGAGCAGTGCAAGGGAGGTAGTGCAGGGGTCCCCTGTGGTCATCCCCCTGCAAAACAGATACACCGCTTTGAGTACTGTTGCGGGGGATGACTCATCAGGGGAGGGCAGCAGCAACCAAGTTCATGGCACCGTGGCTGGCTATGTTGAACAGGAGGGGAGGAAAAAGAGTGGGAGAGCGATAGTGATAGGGGATTCAACTGAAAGGGGAATAGATAGGTGTTTTTGCGGCCACAACCGAGACTCCAGAATGGAATGTTGCCTCCCTGGTGCAAGGGTCAAGGATGTCTCTGAGCGGGTGCAGGACATTCTAAAAAAGGAGGGAGAACAGCCAGTTGTCGTGGTGCACATTGGTACCAACAATATAGGTAAAAAAAAGGGATGAGGTCCTACGAAACGAATTTAAGGAGCTAGGAGCGAAATTAAAAAGTAGGACCTCAAAAGTAGTAATCTCAGGATTGCTACCAGTGCGACGTGCTAGTCAGAGTAGGAATCACAGGATACCACAGATGAATACATGGCTTGAGCAGTGGTGCAGCAGGGAGGGATTCAAATTCCTGGGGCATTGGAACCGGTTCTGGGGGAGGTGGGACCAGTAAAAAGCGGACGGTCTGCACCTGGGCAGGACCGGAACCAATGTCCTGGGGGAGTGTTTGCTAGTGCTGTTGGGGAGGAGTTAAATTAATATGGCAGGGGGGTGGGAATCAATGCAGGGAGACAGACGGAAACAAAAAGGAGACAAAAGCAAAAGACAGAAAGGAGATGAGGAAAAGTGGAGGGCAGAGAAACTCAAGACAAAAAACAAAAAGGGCGACTGTACAGCAAAATTCTAAAAGGACAAAGGGTGTTAAAAAAACAAGCCTGAAGGCTTTGTGTCTTAATGCAAGGAGTATCCGCAATAAGGTGTATGAATTAACTGTGCAAATAGATGTTAACAAATATGATGTGATTGGGATTACGGAGACGTGGCTCCAGGATGATCAGGGCTGGGAACTCAACATCCATGGGTATTCAACATTCAGGAAGGATAGAATAAAAGGAAAAGGAGGTGGGGTAGCATTGCTGGTTAAAGAAGAGATTAATGCAATAGTTAGAATGGACATTAGCTTGGATGATGTGGATTCTATATGGGTAGAACTACAGAACACCAAAGGGCAAAAAATATTAGTGGGAGTTGTGTACAGACCTCCAAACAGTAGTAGTGATGTTGGGGAGGGCATCAAACAGGAAATTAGGGGTGCATGCAATAAGGGTGCTGCAGTTATAATGGGTGACTTTAATATGCACATAGATTGGGCTAACCAACCTGGAAGCAATATGGTGGAGGAGAATTTCCTGGAGTGCATAAGGGATGGTTTTCTGTACCAATATGTCAAGGAACCTACTGGGGGGGAGGCCATCTTAGACTGGGTGTTGTGTAATGAGAGAGGATTAATTAGCAATACCGTTGTGCGAGGCCCCTTGGGGAAGAGTGACCATAATATGGTGGAATTCTGCATTAGGATGGAGAATGAAACAGTTAATTCAGAGACCATGGTCCAGAATTTAAAGAAGGGTAACTTTGAAGGTACGAGGCGTGAATTAGCTAGGATTGATTGGTGAATGATACTTAAGGGGTTGACTGTGGATGGGCAATGGCAGACATTTAGAGACCGCATGGATGAACTACAACAATTGTACATTCCTGTCTGTCGTAAAAATAAAAAAGGGAAGGTGGATCAATCGTGGCTATCAAAGGAAATCAGGGATAGTATTAAAGCCAAGGAAGTGGCATACAAATTGGCTAGAAATAGCAGTGAACCCGGAGACTGGGAGAAATTTAGAACTCAGAAGAGGAGGACAAAGGGTTTGATTAGGGCAGGGAAAATGGAGTACGAGAAGAAGCTTGCAGGGAACGTTAAGACGGATTGCAAAAGTTTCTATAGATATGTAAAGAGAAAAAGGTTAGTAAAGACAAATGTAGGTCCCCTGCAGTCAGAATCAGGGGAAGTCATAATGGGGAACAAAGAAATGGCGGACCAATTGAACAAGTACTTTGGTTTGGTATTCACTAAGGAGGACACTAACAACCTTCCGGATATAAGAGGGGTCAGAGGGTCTAGTAAGGAGGAGGAACTGAGGGAAATCCTTATTAGTCGGGAAATTGTGTTGGGGAAATTAATGGGATTGAAGGCCGATAAATCCCCAGGGCCTGATGGACTGCATCCCAGAGTACTTAAGGAGGTGGCCTTGGAAATAGCGGATGCATTGACAGTCATTTTCCAACATTCCATTGACTCTGGATCAGTTCCTATCGAGTGGAGGGTAGCCAATGTAACCCCACTTTTTAAAAAAGGAGGGAGAGAGAAAACAAGGAATTATAGACCGGTAAGCCTGACATCGGTAGTGGGTAAGATGATGGAATCAATTATTAAGGATGTCATAACAGCGCATTTGGAAAGAGGTGACATGATAGGTCCAAGTCAGCATGGATTTGTGAAAGGGAAATCATGCTTGACAAATCTTCTAGAATTTTTTGAGGATGTTTCCAATAGAGTGGACAAGGGAGAACCAGTTGATGTGGTATATTTGGACTTTCAGAAGGCTTTCGACAAGGTCCCACACAAGAGATTAATGTGCAAAGTTAAAGCACATGGGATTGGGGGTAGTGTGCTGACATAGATTGAGAACTGGTTGTCAGATAGGAAGCAAAGAGTAGGAGTAAATGGGTACTTTTCAGAATGGCAGGCGGTGACTAGTAGGGTACCGCAAGGTTCTGTGCTGGGGCCCCAGCTGTTTACACTGCACATTAATGATTTAGACGAGGGGATTAAATGTAGTATCTCCAAATTTGCGGATGGCACTACGTTAGGTGGCAGTGTGAGCTGCGAGGAGGATGCTATGAGGCTGCAGAGCGACTTGGATAGGTTAGGTGAGTGGGCAAATGCATGGCAGATGAAGTATAATGTGGATCAACGTGAGGTTATCCACTTTGGTGGTAAAAACAGAGAGACAGACTATTATCTGAATGGTGACAGATTAGGAAAAGGGGAGGTGCAACGAGACCTGGGTGTCATGGTACATCAGTCATTGAAGGTTGGCATGCAGGTACAGCAGGCGGTTAAGAAAGCAAATGGCATGTTGGCCTTCATAGCGAGGGGATTTGAGTACAGGGGCAGGGAGGTGTTGCTACAGTTGTACAGGGCATTGGTGAGGCCACACCTGGAGTATTGTGTACAGTTTTGGTCTCCTAACCTGAGGAAGGACATTCTTGCTATTGAGGGAGTGCAGCGAAGGTTCACCAGACTGATTCCCGGGATGGCGGGACTGACTATCAAGAAAGACTGGATCAACTGGGCTTGTATTCACTGGAGTTTAGAAGAATGAGAGGGGCCCTCATAGAAACGTTTAAAATTCTGATGGGTTTAGACAGGTTAGATGCAGGAAGAATGTTCCCAATTTTTGGGGAAGTCCAGAACCAGGGGTCACAGTCTAAGGATAAGGGGTAAGCCATTTAGGACCGAGATGAGGAGGAACTTCTTCACCCAGAGAGTGGTGAACCTGTGGAATTCTCTGCCACAGAAAGTTGTTGAGGCCAATTCACTAAATATATTCAAAAAAGAGTTAGATGTAGTCCTTACTACTAAGGGGATCAAGGGGTATGGTGAGAAAACAGAAATGGGGTACTGAAGTTGCATGTTCAGCCATGAACTCATTGAATGGCGGTGCAGGCTAGAAGGGCCGAATGGCCTACTCCTGCACCTATTTTCTATGTTTCTATGTTTCTATGTCCTATTGAGTATTTGATCATCACAATCTAACTTGGTGCTATAATTCCAATCAAATTCCTAGATATTTATCCAGTTGTTTTTGAAGGAGCTAAATCAATACAGATTAAACTAACCTCAGCATTTTAAGACATGCATCTTATCCTAAGCCCCTCTCCTGAGCCTTTTCTCCAATGAAAATAATTTCAATTCTATGATTCTCTCTTCATAATTAGGAGCCCAAATTCTCTGGTTGTTCTTGTCTTGCACTGAAATCCTTACAGCAGAATTGCCATTGTCATATATAGCTCCATCTAATGGACTACTGCGCCATCTAGTGGATGAATGTGGTAATGCAGCCATTGCTGAAAATAATAAAAAGGTCAGGTCACCTGACAAGTTCCAGAACTGAAGCCATCTTGTAAAGTGTGTGTTGTGATGTCGTAGAAAAGATACCACGTTGGCGATGAAGAATCGAATTCTTGGATACCCTAGCGGAAATTTTTGTTCGTGGATGATTCCAGCCAAACAACAGAGAGACTAGGGAAGGCCTTTGTGTTGCTGAACAATTAAAAATCCAAAGACACTTGACTGAACTAAAGAGTCCAGATGGCTGGCCTATGGGAATAATAGGATACTTGGGGGAGTTTCACCACCACCAAGAGACTTTGTGGAGCGGCTAGAAATGTTTTTCACCACAAATTGTATCATCAAAATCCCCGATGATGAAAACTGTAAAGGGGTGGTTTTAGAAACAAAATCGGCTGTTTTCCTGACTGAAGCTGGCCCTGAGTTGTATGAAACCCTGAAAAATGTGCTTGGTCCAAGCAAGCCAAAGGGCACATCACTTATGGAGATTGCGGAAAGTTATTGTTTTGGAATACAAAATCAATTACCTGACGAGAGCATCAGTGAGTACATTGTAGCATTAAAAAAGCTATCCATTCACTGTCATTTTGGAAAATTTCAGGAGAACACTGTGTGATTGTTTTGTTTGTGGGATGAAAATTGAAGCAATCAGTAAAAAGTGTTGACAAATGCGAACTTGACTTTTAATTTAACTATATCAATGGATATGGCCAAATAATATTCCCAAGACTCATTCATCTGTTCAGTACAGTAATCACTCCCAGGTCTAGAACTAGTGTCACATGGGGGTGCGTTGAAAACACCTAAGGGAAACCACTTACAGAAGGGCAGCGGCGGCGAGGCAAGCGGCAGTGAGGCAAGGCCCAAGGTCGGGCAGCGGCGGGTCCGCGAGGTCGGCAAGTCTGGATTCCGAAACATTTTCCTGTCACCAATCGATCCAGAGTATTCCGGAACTCTGGACGCTGCACCTGTAGTTCTTCCTCACCGACTTTCATTAGTATGTTCCATACCCACTGGTTGTCATTTATTGCAGTAAATTGAGCCAAGTCAGATGAAATGACAGAAAATGTGTATACAAGCATGATGCCTAAGATGTGGCACAAACAAATATGTACCAAACAAAGTAAGATCGTTAGAAACCATACCTGCCCTTCCTCAGACAATCTCTTCTCACTGACACCACAACTACACAACTCTCTTGGAGGAACAAAATAAATGTTAGATCAAGTGCCCCCCGATCTGGGGGACACTACAGACACTTATAACAGCCCTCTTTTTTTTTGTACTTTTTTTTGTGTTTTTTTTTTTCCTTTTGTGATTTTTCTTTTTTGGGGCATTAAAATCATATAATTTACAAGTGCCCCCTATAAAAGGCGAGGGGGACACTAAAACCCGGCAGTTAAAACAAATTAAACTTTAAAACAAATAAAATCAAATTAAAATTTGGTTGCCGGGGGTGACAATGCACTCCAGTCCCTCCGGCGCCCACCTCTCGAGGAAGGCCGCGAGTGTACCAGTGGACACCGCGTGCTCCATCTCTAGTGACACCTTGGCTCGGATGTCGGCGCGGAAGAGAGGCAGGCAGTCAGGCTGAACGACTCCCTCGACCGCCCGCTGCCTGGACCGGCTGATGGCACCCTTGGCCGTGCCCAGGAGCAGTCCTACGAGGAGGCCCTCAGATCTATCCCGCTCCCCTCCACACAGGGTGCCCAAAGATCAGGAGTGTGGGACTGAAGTGCAGCCAGAAATTGAGGAGCAGCCCCTTTAAATAATGGAACAGGGGCTGCAACCTCGCACACTCCATAAAAACGTGGAACACGGACTCTTCCAGACCGCAGAAATTGCAGGCGGCCTGGGAGCCCGTGAACCGGCTTAAAAATTTATTGCACGGGACTGCTCCATGCACCACCCTCCAGGCCAAGTCCCCGATAAATAATGGGAGGACTCCCGCGTAGAGTGCACTCCATCGGGGACCCCCACCTCTTCCGGACGGCAAGATGGTACGCCATGGCGTGTCCCGACGGCAGACGAGGATGGCAAGGTTGAGAGTGTGCAGGAGCAGCCCGTACAGGAAACCCCTCCGCGCAGAACTGAAAGGCACGGAGGGGATTTCCCCGAGGCAGCTCAAGTTGTGAGGCGCCGGCTCCCGAGGGAGGTTCCGGGGTTTGGCGCTGATGAGGAATTCCGTCCAGACGGGAGTCAGTTCGGACGGGATCTCCCCACGTGCTTGAGCCTCCTCGACACACCTAATGGAGTCAGGCCCCAGAGCTGTTTTTAGCGACTCGATGGCATCGGCCACGTGGCGGACGTCGGCCGAATTTAGGCCCCGCGCCAGCATGTCTGGCGCCATCCAGCCCGCTCCTCCGCCATCGAGCAGGTCCCTGACCCTGGTCATCTCACCAGCCACAGTCCTCTCGTCCGACTGCCACCTAAAACCTCGGACGTGGAGGTACGGATTCCCGAGCAGCGGCTCCTGCAGGACAGTCTCCAGCCGGTAGAGAGCTGCGCTTGGTGGAGACTGTTCCAGACCCTGGTGAGTTCCTACCACAACTACCCAACTCTTTTGGGGGTGGAACAAAATAGACATTAGATCAAGTGCCCCCTGATCTGGGGGACACTCCTGACACTTAACAGCCCCTTTTTCTAATAAATGTTTTTTTGTTTTGTTTTGTTTTTTTTTGTGTTTTTTAAAAAAATTTGGGGGGGGGGAATTAAAACCATATATTTTACAAGTGCCCCCTATAAAAGGGGAGGGGGACACTAAGAACCCGGCAATTAAAACAAATTAAACTTTAAATCATATGAAATCAAATTAAAATTTGGTTGCCGGGGGTGATGATGCACTCCAGTCCCTCCGGCGCCCACCTCTCGCGGAAGGCGAAGAGCGTACCGGTGGACACCACGTGCTCCATCTCTAGTGACACCCTGGCGCGGATGTAGGCGCGGAAGAGAGGCAGGCAGTCAGGCTGAACGACCCCCTTGACCACCCGCTGCCTGGACCGGCTGATGGCACCCTTGGCCGTGCCCAGGAGCAGTCCTACGAGGAGGCCCTCTGACCTACCCGCTCCCCTCTGCACAGGGTGTCCAAAGATCAGGAGTGTGGGACTGAAGTGCAGCCAGAAATTGAGGAGCAGCCCCTTTAAATAATGGAACAGGGGCTGCAACCTCGCACATTCAGTAAAAACGTGGAACACGGACTCCTCCAGACCGCAGAAATTGCAGGCGGCCTGGGAGCCCGTGAACCGACTTAAAAATTTATTGCACGGGACTGCTCCGTGCACCAGCCTCCAGGCCAAGTCTCCGATGAATAGTGGGAGGACTCCCGCGTAGAGTGCCCTCCATCGGGGACCCCCGTCTCCTCCGGACGGCAAGATCGTACGCCATGGCGTGTCCGGACGGCAGACGAGGATGGCAAAGTTGAGAGTGTGCAGGAGCAGCCCGTACAGGAAACCCCTCCGCGCAGAACTGAAAAGCACGGAGGGGATTTCCCCGAGGCGGCTCAAGTTGTGAGGCACCGGCTCCCGAGGGAGGTTCCGGGGTTTGGCGCCGATGAGGAATTCCGTCCGGACGGGGGTCAGTTCGGACGGGATCACCCCACATGCTTGAGCCTCCTCGATACACCTAACTGAGTCAGGGCCCAGTGCTGTTTTTAACGACTCGATGGCATCGGCCGCGCGGTGGACATCGGCCGAATTTAGGCGCCGCGTCAGCATGTCTGGCGCCATCCAGCCCGCTCCTCCGCCATCGAGCAGGTCCCTGACCCTGGTCACCTCACCAGCCACAGCCCTCTCATCCGACTGCCACCTAAAACCACGGTCGTGGAGGTACGGATTCCCGAGCAGCGGCTCCTGCAGGACAGTCTCCAGCCGGTAGAGAGCTGCGCTTGGTGGAGACTTTGTTCCAGACCCTGGTGAGTTCCTTCACAACTGCACAACCTGGCCAGGTTTATCGCAGCTGTGCTCACTTGCCTGCAATTTACTTTAATGAAGCACGCGTGTATGTGTACTGCCAAAATGGCTGCCTTGTCTGTGATTGGCTATCCATTATCACATGACCTATTGCTCATTGGTCCCTTTGGAAGATAAGCCACACCCTGAAGTTTCTCTGGAATGTGTAACTGGAACCACCCAGCCCAAGTTCTGACAGACTTTTACAAATTGTAATTCGATCCATTTTGACTTCAGAAGCCAGATAGAATGGATTTCCACCAACCCAGCAAAAGCCTCCCAAGCTAAACACACACCTGCACCCAGTAAAACCACACACACCCTGGTGTATAAAACAAACAAATGCAGTACAATACACAGTGTGGCCTGTCTGACAGGCCTCTAACACGAAGTACCCCAACGTCTAAAACACCTCCCCTGTAAATCCCTAAGAATTTGGTTGGGAGAACGCATGATACCCGATCACACCGTGGCTGTGATCTTAAAAGATGTGTGTGCAGAAATGCTCACCGATTTCACTGGCTTACTCGCTGCTTCTTCCGATGAGAAGGTGGCTCTTCTGGTTTCTTCTCTCCGTCACAATACGGAGGGTTGGATTCTTGTAGGGGCGAAGCAGCGAAGCAAGAGAGAGAGCTGTGTCCACATAGCATGCTTTTATATCCCAAGTTCGTTTGCCTTTTCAGCCTGAATAAAGTTTGCTTCGAGGCTTCCTGTGGGTATGTCTTCCTTTGGTCTTTGTTTGCAGGGAGCAGCATGCGGCAGTCCGGCCCGGAAATGAGCACGGTCCCGGCCTGCAAGACAGTCAGCAGGCCGCGGCCATTGGAGGGATCAGCGTGCAGTGGCCCGGCCTGTAAATCGGTACAGTTCGGGCCTGCAAGACAGTCAGCAGGCCGCGACCATTGGAGGGATCAGCTTGCGGCGGCATACCACTGCAGGGAGCAGCGCGTGCTGCTGCAGGAGGGTGATGGCTACGAAGCCAGGTCGCTGATTGCAGTGCGGGCAGGCACAGCAGGAGGGGCGAAGGAGCAGATAAAGTCCGTAGAGGGAAGTGACCGGGGCCCAGGAGAGGCGTGAATCTGGGTCGCAGAAGAGGCGAGGGCCCAGGGGCAGTACAGGCCAGCCCACACTGCAATATGTGTGTGCGCTCGGTCTGTGTAGCAGACCTGGTCTCCAGTTAGTCTTGGGTAATCCTTGCCACTGGACCAAGACCTAGGTCTGTCAAGCCCGTGTGGTGGCTGGTGTGCAACGGCCACCACACATTAACAAAATCCAAGCACAGGCATCTTCCACTCTTCACGATGTAGTTCGGTACCTGGAATATTAGGTACTTCATTGAAACACCTGTGAACTCATCCCTTTTTGGTGTGGAAGCAAGTCATCCTCTCTTCGAGGGATTGCCTATGATGATGATGATGACTGCCGAGAAATTCGAGCCATTTCCACTCATCACACAATTGAGGTAAATTGCCTGCTGTTTAAAAGAAAAAGGCAGTTGGGCCACAGCAACTGACCAAGTTAAAAATACATTGACGTCATGCTAAGTTGACGGCACAAATCATTACAAATGGGTATGATTTGGTGGCCATTACAGAAACATGGTTGCAGGGTGGCCAAGACTGGGAATTAAACATACAGGGGTATCTGACAATTCGTAAAGATAGACAAGAAGGGAAAGGAGGTGGAGTAGCTCTGTTAATAAAGGATGATATCAGGGCAGCTGTGAGAGACGATATTGGCTCTAATGAACAAAATGTTGAATCATTGTGGGTGGAGATGAGAGATAGTGGGCCCAAGTTTCGAGCCGTGCCTAGAACAGCGCAGTCCCGACCTGTACGCCCGTTTTTCGCGCCACAAAGTGCGCCTAAACAAAACCTCCAGATTCTCCACCTCCCTGCAGGTCCTCTGGCCCTCGGCGCAGCGCAGCAGGAGCTGTAGGGGGCGGAGCCAGGTCCCTGCGCTGAAAACAGTGCCGGGACCTCTGCACATGCGCACTACAGTGGGCGCGCATGTGCAGTAGCTCCAGGCGCCCAAAACTGTGTGGGAGGGGCCGAAGCACGCAGCCCCTAGCCCTGGCCGAATGGCCTCACTGGGGCTGCGTGAATAAGGCTCCTCCCACGGCCAGCTCCTGCTTCCTCCCGACCTGACTCGACTCCCGCTTCCCGCCTCCGGACCGGACCCGACCCCGACCCGACTCCCGCTTCCCCCCCCGCCCCACCCGCCCCCGGACCCGACACCGACCTGACTCCCGCTCCCCCCCCCACCCCACCCGCCCCCGCCTCCGGACCGGACCCGACACCGACACCGACCTGACTCCCGCTTCTGCCCCCCTCCCCCCCCCCGCCCCCGGACTGGACCCGACACCGACACCGATCCCCCGGACTGGACCCGACCCGATTCCCGCTCCCCTCCCCGTCCCGCCTCCGGACCGGACCCAACACCGACACCGACCTGACTCTCGCTTCCCCCCAGCCCCTGGACTGGATCCGACCTGACCTCCCTCCCCCCGACCCGACCTCCCTCTCCCTCCCTCTCCCTCCCTCCCCCCGACCCGAACCGAACCGACCTCCCTCCCACCACCCCCCCGACCCACGCTCCCCCTGACCCAACCCAACGCCACCTACGTGTAAATCTGGTGCTGGGGACGGGCCCTGCCCGAAGTCTCGGGCCCGGCCCATTCAGCCTCCCTCCCCCTTCTCCTTTCCCCCCCCCAATTTCCTTCCCCCCCCACATCTCCTTCCCCCCCATCTCCTTCCCCCCATTTCCTTCCCCCCCATCTACTTCCCCCCAATCTCCTTCCCCCCCAATCTCCTTCCCCCCATCTCCTTCCTCCCCAATCTCCTTTCTCCCCTTCTCCCCCCTCCCCCCTTCTCCCCCCCTCCCCCTTCTCCCCCATCCCTCCCCTATCCCTCCTCCTTCTCCCCCATCCCTCCCTCTTCCCTCCCTCTGCTCCCCCCCCTCTCTCCCTCTACCCCCCTCCTCCCCCTCCCCTCACTGTCAGAAACACAGACACTGACAGAGAGAATGAGAGACACACACAGACAGAGAGATAGAGACACTGACAGAGACACACTGGGGGGGAAGGGGGGGGGGCATCCCAGCACGCTGTTGGAGGGCTCCTGGTGCTGCAGTCGGTAAGTAAAAAATGTTTTATTTATTGATTTTTTTTAAAAATTATTTCTTATTAATTTTATTTGATTGATTTATTGGTTGATTTATTGATGTTTTTATCATTTATTATTGATGATGGCTCTTTATTTGTAAAACTGAAATGTTTAATGTTTGCAAACTTCCCTTTAAACCCCCCACCATTTCCTACGCCTGATTTGTAACCTACGCCTGATTTTCTAAAGTGCAGACAAAGTTTTTTCGAGCGGACAAAAATCTTCACTTACTCCATTCTAAGTTAGTTTGGAGTAAGTTTTCACTGACGAAACTTTGAAAACAGGCGTAAGTGGCCGGACACGCCCCCTTTTGAAAAAAAATTCTGTTCTAACTGACTAGAACTGGAGAAAACTAAATGACGAGAATTCCGATTTCTAGATACTCCGTTCTACACCAGTTGCTCCTAAAAATCAGGAGCAAATCATGTGGAAATTTGGGGCCAGTAAGGGGAAAAAGTCACTGGTGGGCATAGTTTATAGGCCCCCAAATAATAACTTCATGGTGGGGCAGGCAATAATCAAGGGAATAATGGAGGCATGTGAAAAAGGAACGGCAGTAGTCATGGGGGGTTTTAACCTACATATCGATTGGTCAACTCAAATCACACGGGGTAGCCTGGAGGAGGAATTCATAGAATGCATACGGGATTGTTTCTTAGAACAGTATGTTACAGAACCTACAAGGGAGCAAGCTATCTTAGATCTGGTCCTGTGTAATGAGACAGGAAAAATAAACAATCTCCTCGTAAAAGATCCTCTCGGAATGAGTGATCACAGTATCGTTGAATTTGTAATACAGATTGAGGGTGAGGAAGTTGTGTCAGAAACGAGCGTACTATGCTTAAACAAAGGGGACTACAGTGGGATGAGGGCAGAGTTAGCTAAAGTAGATTGGAAACACAGACTAAATGGTGGCACAATTGAGGAACAGTGGAGGACTTTTCAGGAGCTCTTTCATAGTGCTCAACAAAAATATATTCCAGTGAAAAAGAAGGGCGGTAAGAGAAGGGATAACCAGCTGTGGATAACCAAGGAAATAAAGGAGAGTATCAAATCAAAGACCAATGCGTATAAGGTGGCCAAGGTTAGTGGGAAACTAAAAGATTGGGGAAATTGTAAACAACAGCAAAGAATGACTAAAAAAGCAATAAAGAAAGGAAAGCTAGATTACGAAGATAAACTTGCGCAAAACATAAAAACAGATAGTAAAATCTTTTACACATATATAAAACGGAAAAGAGTGACTAAAGTAAATGTTGGTCCCTTAGAAGATGAGAAGGGGATTAAATAGTGGGAAATGTAGAAATGGCTGAGACTTTAAACAATTATTTTGCTTCGATCTTCACAGTGGAAAACACAAAAACCATGCCAAAAATTGCTGGTCATAGGAATGTGGGAAGGGAGGACCTTGAGACAAACACTATCACTATGGGGGTAGTGCTGGACAGGCTAATGGGACTCAAGGTAGACAAGTCCCCTGGTCCTAATGAAATGCATCCCAGGGTATTAAAAGAGATGGCGGAAGTTATAGCAGATGCATTCGTTATAATCTACCAAAATTCTCTGGACTTTGGGGAGGTACCAGCGGATTGGAAAGCAGCTAATGTAACACCTCTGTTTAAAAAAGGGGGCAGACAAAAGGCAGGTAACTATAGGCCGGTTAGTTTAACATCTGTAATGGGGAAAATGCTTGAAACTGTCATTAAGGAAGAAATAGCGGGACATCTAGATAGGAATAGTGCAATCAAGCAGACGCAGCATTGATTCATGAAAGGGAAATCATGTTTAACTAATTTACTGGAATTCTTTGAGGATATAACGAGCATGGTGGATAGAGGTGTACCGATGGATGTGGTGTATTTAGATTTCCAAAAGGCATTCGATAAGGTGCCACACAAAAGGTTACTGCAGAAGATAGAGGTACGCGGAGTCAGAGGAAATGTATTAGCATGGATAGAGAATTGGCTAGCAAACAGAAAGCAGAGAGTCGGGATAAATGGGTACTTTTCGGGTTGGAAATCGCTGGTTAGTGGTAAGCCACAGGGATCGATGCTGGGACCACAACTGTTTACAATATACATAGATGACCTGGAAGAGGGGACAGAGTGTAGTGTAACAAAATTTGCAGATGACACAAAGATTAGTGGGAAAGCGGGTTGTGTAGAGGACACAGAGAGGCTGCAAAGAGATTTAGATAGGTTAACGAATGGGCTAAGGTTTGGCAGATGGAATACAATGTCGGAAAGTGTGAGGTCATCCACCTTGGGAAAAAACACAGTAAAAGAGAATATTATTTGAATGGGGAGAAATTACAACATGCTGAGGTGCAGAGGGACATGGGGGTCCTTGTGCATGAACTCTTTTGAGTTTACCTGCAAAACATAAAAACATTAAACGGTGCCACCCGACCTGGGTGACACTCCAGACATTTACAAGGCCCTTTTTTTTCCCCCCCCTTTTTTTTGTTTTTTTTTTGTTTTTCTTTTTTTTTTGTTTTTTTTTTTGGGCACTAAAATCGCAATTTTCCCCAGTGCCCCCTATAAAAGGGAAGGGGGACACTAAAAGCACCGGCAATTAAAACAAATTAAACTTAAAAAACGTAAAATCAAATTAAAATTTGGTTTGTGCATGAATCCCAAAATGTTAGTTTGCAGGTGCAGCAGGTAATCAGGAAGGCGAATGGAATGTTGGCCTTCATTGTGAGAGGGATGGAGTACAAAAGCAGGGAGGACCTGCTGCAACTGTATAGGGTATTGGTAAGACCGCACCTGGAGTACTGCGTGCAGTTTTGGTCACCTTACTTAAGGAAGGATATACTGGCTTTGGAGGGGGTACAGAGACGGTTCACTAGGCTGATTCCGGAGATGAGGGGGTTACCTTATGATGATAGATTGAATAGATTGGGTCTTTATTCGTTGGAGTTCAGAAGGATGAGGGGTGATCTTATAGAAACATTTAAAATAATGAAAGGGATAGACAAGATAGAGGCGGAGAGGTTGTTTCCACTGGTCGGGAAGACTAGAACTAGAGGGCACAGCCTCAAAATATGGGGGAGCCAATTTAAAACCGCGTTGAAAAGGAATTTATTTTCCCAGAGGGTTGTGAATCTGTGGAATTTTCTGCCCAAGGAAGCAGTTGAGGCGAGCTCATTGAATGTATTCAAGTCACAGATAGATAGATTTTTAACCAATAAGGGAATTAAGGGTTATGGGGAGCGGGCGGGTAAGTGGAGCTGAGTCCACGGCCAGATCAGCCATGATCTTATTGAATGGCAGAGCAGGCTCGAGGGGCTATATGGCCTACTCCTGTTCCTAATTCTTATGTTCTTACGTTCTTATGTATCGGTACTTGGGACAACACATTGCTCATACGTGAAGGCAGAGTGTTTCTTCTGCTGGAAAACTGGGCATCTTGTGAAGGCATGCCGACTGAAGAGTAAACCAACTTTCAAGGCTATAAGTAGAATCCCCAAGGACTACATAGCATGGAAGGAAAGCAACAGGACGAAGAAATACACATCATCAGGAGCACAAGGATAACTAACAGTGATTCGAAAAGTACCCTCATTCAAATAGATGTTGCAGGAACCAAGATAACCATGTAAATTGACACTGGCGAATCCGTGAGCGTAGTGCCGGAATCACTATATCTCAACAAGTTGAGTGATTTTCGGCTGAAAAGTCGAAGATAGAGCTGCGAGTCTACTCAGGAGAGAACATTCCACATCACCGGACTGGTGAAATATAAGATCAATTTCAGAGCTTGCCTCTCTTAGTGGTGGCAGGAGACAAGCCTGCCTTACTAGGTAGAAACTGATTGGGATCACTGAAGCTGGATTGGGATGAGATTTTTCGTGTTGAAATGAGATTTGCATTGAAGGATGATGTAATCAAGAAGTATCCAAAGGTGTTCTGCGAAGCAGGCAATCCGATCCAATGTTTCAAGGCAAGTGTCAGGTTAAAGAAGGATGCTAGACCAGTTTACTGCAAGCCATGTCCCGTACCATATGTACTCAAGGAGAGAGTTGAGCAAGAACTCAAAAGACAAGAGACTGAGAACATTATCTCTAAGATAGATCTATCTAATTTGGCTACACCCATTGTTGTTATACCTAAGTCCGATGGGAAGGTAAGGTTGTGTGGTGATTATAAGTAACCATAAACCAGGTTCTAGAGGATAATCTCCTCAATACATTGCCAAATGTAGAAGATTTGTTCACAACACTGACAGGTGGTCAGATCTTCTCAAAGTTGGATCTTACAAATGCCTACTAACTTGAACTAGATGAGGAGTCAAAATCAGGCTTGACTATAAATACTCATCTAGACCTATATCAATTTAATAGGCTACCATTTGGAGTCACCCCCACCATATTCCAAGGGGTGATGAACCAGATTTTGCAAGGTATTAAAGGGGTAGTATTTTATTTAGATGACATACTCGTTTCAGCACCAAACAGGCAAATCCTTAATAACGTTTTGAATTAAGTGCTCAAATGGCTAGAGAAGCACAGAGTACGAGTGACTGCTCACAAGTGTGAGTTATTTCAAAACTCAGTGGAGTACTTTGAGTACAAAGTAGACAAAGATGGTTTACATCCAACTGTGGGAAAGCTGGATTCAATTAGAAATGCACCCACTCCCAAGAATGTCACTGAACTTCAATCATTCTGGGGCTTTTGAACTATTATGGGAAGTTCCTACCAAATTAGGCTACAGTGTTACATCCAATGAATGAGCTGTTGAAAAAACAGGTCAAGTGGAAGTGGTCAGAAGAATGCGACGTATCAATCAAGGAGTGTAAAAGCCAGTTGGTAGAGAGCACCATGTTAGTTCACTATGACATATCTAAGGAGATCAAGCTAGCATGTGATGCCTCTCCATATGAAGTCAGGGCAGTCATCTCTCATGTACTACGTAGTGGGGAGGAGAGACCAACTGGTTTTGCTTCACGCACTCTCAGTGTGCAAAGCGAAAGGGAAGCTTTGGCATTAAATTTTGGGGTCAAGAAGTTCCACAAATACTTGTATGGTCGTAAGTTTATCATCATTATGGACCATAAGCTGCTGACAGAAATCCTCCATCCAAAGTCCTCAGTTCCAACCTTAGCTGCAGCCCGAATGCAGAGCTGAGCTTTGATTTTGTCAGCATATACATATGACATTGAATACAGACAATCAGCTCATCACAGTCATGCTGATGTAATGTCTAGATTGCCATCTTCATCACAAGTTACACCCGATAGGGAAGAAGTGTTTTATTTTTCATACATTGATGAACTGTCAGTCATAGCTGAAGAGACTGGCAGAGCAACCAAACGTGACCCTGTGATGTCAAACGTGTATGATTACATAGCAAATGGCTGGCCAAACCAAGTAACAGAGAAAAATATTCATCCAAACTTCATTCATAGGAATTAATTATCAGTGGATAAAGATTGTATCATGTAGGGTGCAAGAGTGGTTATTCCAAATAAATTCAGGTCCAAATTATTAGGAGATCTTCATGACGAGCACCTGGGAATGTGCTTGACGAAGAGTTTGGCATGCAGCTACTTATGGTGGCCAGGTCTGGATAAAGATATAGAGTACATCATTAGTCAGTGTTCAACATGTCAATTGGTAAGCAAGAAACCACCATCAATATCATTATAGCCATGGAAATGGCCTCCCAGGGTATATCAAAGGTTACATATTGATTTTGCTGAGCGAGAAGGACAGCAATTGTTCATTGTGATTGATAGCCATTCAAAGTGGATGGGAGTGTTTCTGATGCAGAAAATAACAAGTAAAACACTAGATAATTTGCAAACATTATTTTCTTCATATGGTCTCCCAGAAGAAATTGTGTCTGATAATGGGCCACAGTTTTGTTCAGAAAAATTTGCACAGTTCACAAGCAAAAATGGTGTGAAATATACCAAGATTCAACTGTACCACCCTGCTTCAAATGGTGCAACAGAGCACACAGTACAAATTGTAAAACGTGCCCTCATCAAGCAAATGTTGGATGCAAGTCCAAAGAAACAACAGTTGTCGTTGGACCACAAATTGGCAAATTTTCAGATTAATTATCATAATATTCCTCATACAAATACTGGTAGAACACCAGCAGAGTTGTTTCTCAAATGACAGGCACGAACCAACTTCTCATTGTTAAAATCAAACTTGGCACAATCCGTAGAGAGAAACAATTAAGACAGAAAGAGAATGATGATGTAGGTAGAGTAAGAGAGAGAAGTGTGAAATTGCATCAGAAGGTATGAATGAAGAACCATCACCATAAATGGTTAAAGTGGGTTACCAGGAAGAGTGGTGAAGATATGTGGTCTTCGCAAATTTTTGGTCAAGATATTTGATAATGAACAGGTTATGTTTGTTCACATTGATCATATTTTACCTACAGATGTGGAAGGAGTTGAAAGTTGAAATGATTTGATTATTTCTGATACATCAGATAGTCTTATTACAAGTAGAGTACTAGTAGCATATCCTGGATGAAATGTACTTGAAACAAGTCCAAGAGAAAGTCAGAATTTAAGTCTGAATCCATCCAAGTCCGGCAGACAAGCAATCTGAAGTTGTAGAGAGTAAAAATGTAGATTAAGGGTTGCCCTTGGAGGAAAACGCTCCTCAGGATCAGCCTAGAATGAGTCTAAGTTTGACACCATGTTTGGAAGGTTCTGTTTGAGAGCAAAGGTGTCCTCTTCAAAACACAAAACCAATGGTTAAGTTTGATTTGTAAATATGGCAAAATAAGTCCGATATCTTTCGTTATAATTACTTCTTCATTAAGGAGGGAGAAGTGTAATATATAGTTCCATCTAGTGGACTACTGCTCCACCTAGTGGATTACTGTGGTAATGCAGCCATTGTTGTACATAATAAAAAGGTCAGATCACCTGACAAGTTCCAGAGCTGAAACCATCTTGTAAAGTGTGTGTTGTGATGTCATTGAGAAGATATCACAGCCATGACATTTCATGTCTGTGTTGAAATACACCTGACCTCAATGGATTACTGCAAAATCAGGTATACATTCCTTCTTACAAAGTAATCATTCTGATCCATCTATTTCTGGTCTGAGTATGAGCTGCCAATCAAACTGGTAGGTCGATTTGTATTTCCACCAATCAGATTCACGCCTCATCTCACCCAGCAGAAATTAGCAAATCAGTACATACTTGCACTGATTCTCATTCTCATACTTCTCAGGTAGTTTTTGAGCACCAGGCCGACTGACCAGGCCATAAATACAGCTGTGCAGGAAGAAAATCAGAATGGGCAAACAATGTTTACTCGCAACGTTGGGTGTTCATTTTGATGTAATGCATGAGAAGCATGATTTTCTTGGAACAGGAGGGGTTCCATGATGGGGTGCTGGCTCTCTTAGGTGTTAAGAGCGAGCATATCAGTGTGGCTCCAGTGTCAACTGTGGCTCAGTGGGTAGTAGTCTTGCCTCTGAGTCAGAAGGTTCAAGTCCCACTCTAGGGACTTGAGCACAAAAAAATCTTGGCTGACACTCCAGTGCAGTGCTGAGGGAGCACTGCACTGTTGGAGGTGCCGTCTTTTGAATGAGATGTTAAACCGAGGCCCTGTCTGCTTTCTCCAGTGGATGTAAAAGATCCCATAGCACTATCCCCGGTGTCCTGGCCAATATTTATCTCTCAATCAACAAAACAAAAAAACAGATTATCTGATCATTATCACTTTGCTATTTGTGGGAGCTTGCTGTTTGTGGGAGTTTGCTTGTGTGCAAACTGGCCACCACGTTTCCCACATTACACCAGTTACTACACTCCAAAAGTATTTCATTGGCTGTAAAGCGCTTTGAGACGTCTGGTGGTCATGAAAGGTGCTATATAAATGCAAGTCTTTATTTCTTTTCATGCAAAAGCTTCAAATATAATATTATAAATAAGCCACTTATCAATTGATAGGAAAGCATGCGCAGATTCCCCCTCCCAAGCATACTCAATATCCCCAATAATAACCACTAATATCTCATTGTGCCAACTACCCCTGGTAACACATAACTCCTTCATTTTGAGCCAACCAACTCTGCTCAGGCTTTTTGAGATGCCAAACTTTGTGGCTCGCTTTACTTGCACCATCAATTATGAAATCACATCCTGAATCTTGATGGTGAATCTTAATTTTCCAAATTGTGCAGAAACATAGAAACATAGAAAATAGCCATTCGGCCCTTCGAGCTTGCACCACCATTCAATATGATCATGGATCACATTTTTGCTTTCTCTCCATATCCCTTGATCCCTTTAGCCATAAGGGCCACATCTAACTCCTTTTTGAATATATCTAACGAACTTTCTGTGTTAGAGAATTCCACAGGTTCACAATTCTCTGAGTGAAGAAGTTTCTCCTCATCTCGGTCCTAAATGACTTACCCCTTATCCTTAGACTGTGACCCCTGGTTCTGGACTTCCCCAACATCGGGAACATTCTTCCTGCATCTAACCTGTCCAATCCCGTCAGAATTTTATATGTTTCTATGAGATCCCCTCTCATTCTTCTAAATTCCAGTGAATATAAACAGAGCATTGATATATTTAAGAAACAATCAAAGAATTGAGAGCGTGTGTACACTCAATTTTTAATTTTGTTGCCTGGACAGATCGGAAGGTTCCCTGAAGTACCCCCATCTAAATTGCAGAAACTATTCATCATTTGCCATCTCTTGCATAATTCAGCAATCCAGCTGGCATCAGTCTCAGTGTTTCTGTGTGTTTGCATGCTCTGGCAATGGAGGAAGCACAACAGCAGGTGATGCTCTGGGAATATCTAATCAAGGGACATTTTGCCTCAAATCTCAAGTAAATAATCTGAAAGAACATCACAGTAGTGCTGATCTTTGGTAATGGGAACTGTTCCCAAAGAAAAACTATAATTTCCAATCAACTTAATTTACCCAGTTAGCATAAGCATTTAATATGCAACATGTTCAATACAACTTTGAACATAATTCCTCAGAGCTTCTGACTTTCTTCAACCATGAGTCAGACTGGTGTTGTATTATGGTGCCTAACTTAATTGCACTTGCATCTGCTTACTCCACTGCCTCAGGTTGTGAGACGCATGTGATGTGGGTTGTGCTAACGTCAATATACTTTTCCTTATACTGGATCTTAGTGGTGGGTATGGATGTTGTATCGATTGTTGGCGATGTGTTGGGTAGAGACAAAGTGGAGATTTTCAAGTCGATGTCCAAAGCAAGTGAAATATCAGTGATACGTCCACGGTGCCCGCCCAGGTCGCTGTCGAGAGGCCTAAACCATTTAAACAGGCTCCCACCTGCTTTGGGATCAGGTGGGCCCATGGATGTCCAAGGTCTTCAGATTTTCCTCTGTTGATTGCCCTTTATTCCGGCATAACATGGGAGGCTTGCTGTTAAAAATCACCCCCCCCCCCCTCCCCCGTAGACTCAAAGGACATTAGGTACAGAAGGAATCAGTTTGGCCCACCATGCCTCTGTTGGTGTTAGCTCCATATCAAAATTATGGGGGGGGTCATTTTCAGCTTGACCACTTGAGTGAAGTTGGGCTGAAAATCAGGTTCTACAATGGATGGGCAATCTGCTCTACCTGTGTGCAGCCCAGATGGCAAAGTTGAAAATTGCCCTATCTTCTCAAGTCCCATTCTCCTGCTCTTTTCCCACACCTTTTAGTGTTTATTGTCTTGAAGTGTTTATCTAATTTCCTCTTAAATGTCATGAATGAGTCAGCTTCAGAGGCCACTTGTGGTAATATGTTCTATATTCTAATACCTGTCTACGTCAAACAAAATCTTCTAACCTGCCTCATTATGCATCCAGTATCAATCCTAAACTCGTGTTCCATTGTAAGTAATACACCAACCAATGGTAATAATTTTTCACTATTAACCTCTGAAACATTTTTTATAATTTTGAACTTCTATTAGGTCCATTTTTCATCTCTGCTCCAGTGAATGACAGTCCCAGTTTATCAAATTGTTCATCATAACTATGTCCTCACATTCCTACAATCACCTTACAGGTTTGTAGAGCAGTTAAGTTGGGAGTGTCTTAGCCAGTCATGTGATGTTCACAAGACTCAATAAAACCCCTGTGTTGTGTATGCATACCTGTTTACTGTGTGATGTCTGTAACACTGAATGTACCCTTACACTGTACACACCTTACCTGTACACCAGAGGACCCATTATAAAAAGGAACTCACAGCTTGTTGTCCTCACTCGGGAGTTGCAAATAAAGGACACAGTTTAAGTATCATACCCTGCCTCATGGAGTCATAACTAAAGGTACCTACATACACTACAATTGGCGATGGAAATACAAGGTCATGAACCACATGCTCAGCATGTCGAATCTCAGCATCTTTCAGCAATTTACCGATGGGGAAGATTGGGATGCTTTTGTAGAAAGATTGGAATACTTAAGGAGACTGACTGCACCGTGCAACTTTGGCGACCACCTAAATGAAGCACTAAGGGACTCTAAACCGACGAGAGCAGTGCACCGCATGAATACTTCTAAGGGCAGAAACGCTGCCCCCGAGTCCTGCAACCCTGAGTCCGACACATGGGGCAAACCGGATGGCCCCGTGCTGGCGCTGTGGAGGAAACCACAGGGCCCACCAGTGCCGCGACAAAGATTATGCATGCAAAGGCTGCAAAGAGAAAGAGCACCTTCAGAAAATGTGCAGAAAAAGCTGTACTCACCGCATCTCTGATGAGTTAGCTGATCAACCGGGCTCCGACACAGATGAAGAGGAAGTTGCTCAAACCCCGGAAGAAGAGTATGGAGTTTATACCTGCTCCACCGAAAGTTCTCCGTGGTCGATGGAAGTAGACATTGACGGGGTCTCAGTCTCCATGGAAATTGACGCAGGGGTGAGCCAGTATGTGATGAACGCAAATGACCTTTGAAAAACTTTGGATAAATCTTGCCACTTGACCAAAACTGTCTCCGGTCCAGACGCAGCTCCTCACCGATACCAAAGGTAAAATCCAAATCGTTGGCAGCGTGGACATCCAGGTCTCCCAGGGCGGTGTGATGAACAAACTCCCCCTGTGGATTGTAGCTGGCGATGGTCATACGCTGCTGGGCAGAAATTGGATGAACCCGGTCCACATCAGGCGAAGTGGCGACGGCCTCTGGTCCCCGGCAATCAACCTCAAACATGGACCCATCGCTGCTTCTGGGGTTTCCACTGTCCAGCTCGACAGTGAGGCAATGACTCCACAGCACCCCGGCGAAATCTCCGAGACCAAGGATCCAAACTCCACTTTCCGAGCCAGGGCAGGACTCCAAGAGGTGAACGCCGTCGAAATAAATTGATTCCCGACGTCCAGGGTCGAACCTGTGGAAGAAAAGACCACCACAGCCTACCTGCAGGAGAGACAGAAAATGGCTGCAGCACCAGCACCCCGAGGAGAAAAACCTAAAATCAAAATGGCCACAGCCATACCATGAGTGAGCATGGAGGAGCGACACGTGACACTGAGCAGCCAATCGAATTTGAAGGCTCCCTGAAAGGTTACCTGTAACCAAAGAAATTTAAAGGGGAAGTTTAAACTATTTGAGTACACGGACTTTAAAGCTAAAGATGCAATTAAAGGGTGCAAGTATGAAAATATATGCAATGTAACCATGAATTGTGATGCTGGTTTAACTAATGTCATTGATGAGATGAATACAGGTGACAGTAAGGTTAAGAACAAGTTTATTATGCTTAACAATAATGATAGAGAATGTGAAATATGTAATGTAACCATGTCTGTTGAAACCAGGACACCCAAAAGTGATGCAAATGATAGAATGTACAATGCAGGCTCAACTATGTGTGATCAGAGCAAAGGTGTCATGTATACCGGTAGGACACTGCCAAAGGACATTGGGTCCTACAGTGACCATGCTGATGCCAATGGAATCCCCCTGTGGGAGACCCCCAGGTCCAGCAGGCTACCTGACCATGTAGCCTGGACCTTTGGAACAAATGTGATGCCCCTTGCAGGACACACACACAGCCAGTGAGAGCTGACGCTCTATAGGGACAGTGGTCAATGGGCAGCCCAGCCACCACCAATGGCAATCTGCACCAGACCAACCCAACAATCCCTGGCCACCAGGGCCAAAACCAGGAACATGAGGCCAACACCCTCCAGCTTCCCTGGCAAACCCTGGGATGACCTGACCTTCATCCCAATTGGTGGACAAAGAGCCCACCCAGTCTTGTGGCCCTGCCCACCACCCCACAACTACCCACATCACAGTGTATACACACCACCCACTGCTCCCCCCTGAGGGATCCCACAACAGTGACACCCACTTGATCTGTGTGTGAGGGAGGGGAAATGTATGAGGCCAGCCTCCAGCACAGGGGCTACACCTGGCAACCACACAACTCTTTTGCTGAAACAAAATAAACATTAACTCAAGTGCCCCCTTAAGGGGGAGACACTCCAAACACTTTTCAAGTGCCCTTTCTTTTGTTTTTTTGCGGGTTTTTTTGTGTTTTTTTGTGGGTTTTTTTAGGGCACCGAGAGGCAAATTATACAAGTGCCACCTGACTGGGGGGACACTAAAACCCGGCATTAAAACAAATTACATTTTAAAACATATAAAATCAAATTAAAATTTGGTTGCCGGGGGTGATAATGCACTCCAGTCCCTCCGGCGCCCACCTCTCGCGGAAGGCCGCGAGCGTACCGGTGGACACCGCGTGCTCCATCTCTAAGGACATCCTGGCCCGGATGTAACCTGGCAACCACACACCCTCACCACAACCTCCCATAGCCCACCACTGATCACCTCCCCTGGTCATGACAATAAAGATATGAAAAATGCTTAGCGGGGAGTGTTGTTGTGTATGCGTGCCTGTTTACTGTGTGATATCTGTAACACTGTTATGCAACACTGAATGTACGCTTACAATGTACACACCTTACCTGTACACCAGAGGGTGCTGCTGCTGGAGACCCAAGGGTTACCTGCACACTGCAGGTAACCCAGTATAAAAAGAAATTCAAAGCTTGTTGTCCTCACTCGGGAGTTGCAAATACAGGTCTACACAGTTTAAGTATAATACCCTGCCTCATGGAGTCATTACTAAAGGTGCCTACATACACTACACCCTGCCAGTTGGGTTCAGGGGATCAACGATGTAGCAGGTGGTTGTGAGCCTGGTGGATGAACTGGTAATGTGTAGTGTGATTGTTAAACCTTTGCTAATAAATCAACTAGTTCTTAATAGCAATGTGTTGCTATGAATTCTTAAGAAAAGAACCCATGAAGCAAGTATGTTACATCAATCTCTTGTGCAGATTCACCATTACCACCTCCCTTTTAGAAACATAGAAACATAGAAAATAGGTGCAGGAGTAGGCCATTTGGCCCTTCTAGCCTGCACCACCATTCAATGAGTTCATGGCTGAACATTCAACTTCAGTACCCCATTCCTGCTTTCTCGCCATACCCCTTGATCCCCCTAGTAGTAAGGACCTCATCTAACTCCTTTTTGAATATATTTAGTGAATTGGCCTCAACAACTTTCTGTGGTAGAGAATTCCACAGGTTCACCACTCTCTGGGTGAAGAAGTTCCTCCGCATCTCGGTCCTAAATGGCTTACCACTTATCCTTAGACTGTGACCTCTGGTTCTGGACTTCCCCAACATTGGGAACATTCTTCCTGCATCTAACCTGTCTAACCCCGTCAGAATTTTAAATGTTTCTATGAGGTCCCCTCTCATTCTTCTGAACTCCAGTGAATACAAGCCCAGTTGATCCAGTCTTTCTTGATAGGTCAGTCCCGCCATCCCGGGAATCAGTCTGGTGAACCTTCGCTGTACTCCCTCAATAGCAAGAATGTCCTTCCTCAGGTTAGGAGACCAAAACTGTACACAATACTCCAGGTGTGGCCTCACCAATGCCCTGTACAACTGTAGCAACACCTCCCTGCCCCTGTACTCAAATCCCCTTGCTATGAAGGCCAACATGCCATTTGCTTTCTTAACCGCCTGCTGCACCTGCATGCCAACCTTCAATGACTGATGTACCATGACACCCAGGTCTCTTTGCACCTCCCCTTTTCCTAATCTGTCACCATTCAGATAATAGTCTGTCTCTCTGTTTTTACCACCAAAGTGGATAACCTCACATTTATCCACATTATACTTCATCTGCCATGCATTTGCCCACTCACCTAACCTATCCAAGTCGCTCTGCAGCCTCACAGCATCCTCCTCGCAGCTCATACTGCCACCCAACTTAGTGTCATCCGCAAATTTGGAGATACTACATTTAATCCCCTCATCTAAATCATTAATGTACAGTGTAAACAGCTGGGGCCCCAGCAAAGAACCTTGCGGTACCCCACTAGTCACTGCCTGCCATTCTGAAAAGTACCCATTTACTCCTACTCTTTGCTTCCTGTCTGACAACCAGTTCTCAATCCATGTCAGTACACTACCCCCAATCCCATGTGCTCTAACTTTGCCCATCAATCTCTTGTGTGGGACCTTGTCGAACGCCTTCTGAAAGTCCAAATATACCACATCAACTGGTTCTCCCTTGTCCACTCTACTGGAAACATCCTCAAAAAATTCCAGAAGATTTGTCAAGCATGATTTCCCTTTCACAAATCCATGCTGACTTGGACCTATCATGTCACCTCTTTCCAAATGCACTGCTATGACATCCTTAATAATTGATTCCATCATTTTACCCACTACCGATGTCAGGCTGACCGGTCTATAATTCCCTGTTTTCTCTCTCCCTCCTTTTTTAAAAAGTGGGGTTACATTGGCTACCCTCCACTCTATAGGAACTGATCCAGAGTTAATGTATTCAATGACTCTCTATATAAAACACAAAATACAATTTGCCATTTTTATGACATTTTCCACCTGTACTTGTGGATGATGTGTTGATTGTGACATGTTGCTTTGGATGATGTGTTTGCTGTGATGTATTGGTGTGGCATGGTGGTTATGTGTTTATTGTGAGTGATTAGTCAGTCGTAGGTAGTGTATTTGTTATGGTTGGGAGGGTTGGTTATTGGTGATATGTATGACAAAAATAATGCCTTTTTTCTGGGATTGGTATTGTTACTTAATCAACGTGGTATTTTTTTTTTCTGTCACAGTATATAAGGAGTTAAAAAAACAGCTTCACTCAGGAAAAATATCCTAGTTAATTTAGGTACAATTGTTGTAGAATCAGCCATTTTTCTGGGCCAGGTTTTCAAGGGATGGGCCAAGCTATTCAATACAAATATAAATATAAATATCTAATGCAATTAGTTAGAATATATATTTGATTGTCACCTCTTTTGGAGTTTAGTGGATAATTATTTAAATTTGCTTGGTTGGTCCCAGTCATTTTTTGAAAAATATTTCTTGGCCTGTTTAAATCTGAAGGCCTCTTTGAAAGAATCAGGCCTGAGAGCTTCTGTGGATGGTGAGAAATAAAAGGAACCACCGTGTAAGAATTTTTATCTCAACCATCACAACTCTTTTTTATTTTCTACTTAAGGAATTGCTTAAACTTAATATCTACTGTAAAAGCTTCAGCGTTTCATTTCTTACTGTCCAATACATTTGTTTAGCAGTTAATGCCTAACTTGTGGTGTAGTGAAATGTTATTTTGATACTTCCCAAAGTCAAGGAAGATCTCATAATAAAGTAAAGAGGGTCCTCTGTTCGATGCGTGGACTTGCTACAAAGATAAGTGAAGCTAGATAAATACACGCGGGAGAATGGAATAGAAGGATATTGTTAGTGTTAGTGTTTATCAGAAGAATCACTCAACACTCAGAGTCGGTTACAACGCCAGTGCGGCTTTTATTTACGCCAGCGGGGAGGAAATCACAAGACTGAGTCCAGGCTTCTCTCCGCTGAACAAAGGGTTTCATGGATCTTTATATGTTTTACAGCGGTTTACTACAGTTACATACAACAGTTTACTACAGTTACATTAGACCAATAGCGTTAGTCTCTAAATGTAAAGTGGCTCATGTGTTGCCAAGAGATGTGTTGCTAAGGGGTGTGTTGCTAGGGATGACTCATGTGTCTTGTAACATGGCCTGGGCCTCTCTTATCTTACTGTCCTTGGATGCTGGCATTGGGTAGCCTCCTTATCTCCATCCTGCTACAGAGCCGTATTGTTACTAGAACATTTGGTCCTGAGGCCTAGCTGATTAGAGACACCTGCAGAGCTTGCTTGCTGGTCCTGTGTGTGGGAAACAACAAGTATCAGTCTCCAGGAATGCGATCTATTTCAGCTAACATAAATCCCTTGAGGCTTCACTGTTAGCCATTTTATGGTACAAGTTACATATTTAATTCTAACCTTATCCTACAGGTTCCGTTGCCCTAGGGTGCCTAATACCTACAACAATATGTTGATAGGGTAAGAAAAATAAAGTGGGAGGAGGCTCGTGTGGATCATAAACACCGACATAGACCTGTTGGACTAAATGGTCTGTTTCTGTGCTATAAATTCGATGTAATCTGGACTAATGAAAGCAGTTTCTGGGACATAGGGAGTGAAGGCTCGACTATCCATATCTAGACAATAAAATGGAACAGATATTGGTTAGTTGTCTTTGAAATGTGTCAATTGCAGTTGCTGACCTTGGAATTCCCGTGTTTTATATATTATTAAGAACCTTAAGTGCAGTCTCAAGGCACATAATTCAGGTGATCACCAAGATTGCAGTGTCAGCTGTGGCTCAGTGGGTAGCACTCTTGCCTTTGAGTCAGAAGATTGTGGGCTCATGTCCCACTCCAGAGTTTTGAGCACAAATATCTAGACTGGCACTCGAGTGCAGGACTGATGGCGAGCTGCACTGTCGGAGGTGCCATCTTTTGGATGAGACATTAAACCGAGGCCTCGTCTGCTTTCTCAGGCAGACGTAAAAGATCCCATGGCACTATTTTCAAAGAAGTGCAGAAGAGTTATCCCCAGTGTTTATTCCTAACAATATCACTAAAACAGATTATCTGTTCAGTGCTGTTTGTGGGAGCTTACTGTTTGCAAATTGGCTGCCGTGTTTCCTACTTTACACTACACTTAGGGCTACACTTCAAAAAAATATTTCATTGGCTGTAAAGTGCTTTGGGACATCCTGAGGTCATGAAAGGTGCTATATTAATGCAAGTCTTTCTTTCTTTGAAAATGGGAGATAGAAATAACAAGAAGGTGTGATTCTGTGACTTCAGGCTTGAGCTTCAGACGCCTGTAAACTGTAGGAGGGAGGGCAGACTGAAGGATGTAAGAAGTTCCACAGTTTTAAATCCTGTGGAAGGAATGAATTATAGTGCAATGAATCTTGCTTTCAATTAGCGAGGAGGTAGGGAGAAGAAAGTTGTAAAGTCCTATCCCTGCAGTACAGACTCACACGAGGCACATGCTGAAGTCAAGGTCACTCAGGACTTGCACCTTTATTACACAGCTTTCGAATGCTACAAATGCATGCCTTATTCAAGGCGCATTCCTGGGCGTCCCCCCAAAACAAATTGCACCCCTTTCTGAGTAGCACGTGGAGGGGCTCCAGCAGCATGCTCAAGTTCTGCATAAAGTTCCCAAGGTAATTGAGTAGCCCAAGAAAGGCGCGCAGTTCCGAGACATTCCGGGGCCTGGGTGCCAGATGAATTGCTTCGGTTTTGGGTTCTGTTGGGCGGATTCCATCAGCGGCAATCCTTCTGCCCAAAAATTCAACCTCGGGCGCGAGAAACAGACACTTGGATTTCTTAACTCTTAGGCCTACCCGATCCAACCGCTTTAGTACTTCCTCCAAATTGCGGAGATGGGAGTCGGTGTCCCTGCCCGTGATAAGTATATCATCTTGAAATACAACCGTCCCCGGGATGAACTTGAGCAGACTCTCCATGTTGCGCTGGAATATAGCAGCTGCCGACCTGATGCCGAATGGGCATCGATTGTACATGTGTGTTGATGGTGGTGAGTGGCTTAGACTCTTTGGTCAGTTCTTGCATCATATACACAGATGTGAGATCTAGTTTCGAGAAAAGTTTTCCTCCAGCCAATGTGGCAAATAAGTCCTCTGCTCTGGGCAGCGGGTATTGGTCCTGTAGGGAGACTCTGTTTATGGTAGATTTGTAATCCTCATAGATTCGTACGGATCCATCAGGCTTCATGACTGGAACGATGGGACTTGCCCAGTCGCTAAATTCCATGGTGAGATAATGCCTTCCCGCAGAAGCCTGTCCAGTTCATGTTCAATCTTTTCCCTCATCACATAGGGCACAGCTCTAACCTTGTGATGGACCGGTCTAGCATCCTGTGTGATGTAGATTTTGACTTTAGCCCCTTTGAAGGTGCCCACACCTGGCTGAAAGAGATGTTCAAATCGACTTAGAATTGTTGAGCAGGAGGTCCATTCCTCTGACGACATGACGTGAACATCATCCCATTTCCAATTTATTTTTGCCAGCCAGTTTCTCCCCAACAGTGCTGGGAGATCTCCGGGGACAATCCACAGGGGAAGTCGGTTCACCGTCCCTTTGTGTGTGACTGAGAGCATGGCGCTGCCAAGGACTGGGACGATTTCTTTGGTATAGGTCCTTAGTTTGGTGTCGACCCTTGTGAGTTTTGGTCTGTTGCTTTTGTGCGGCCACAGCTGTTCAAATTGTTGAACGTTCATGAGAGATTGACTCGCTCCCGTATCCAGTTCCATGTTGACGGGTATCCCGTTGAGTAGGACCCTCATCATTATTGGAGGCGTCTTGTTGTAAGAACAGTGGCCATTGACCGTGTTGACCCGCTGTACCTCGGTGTTCCGGGTACTGTCCCCACCGTCTTCTGGTCTGCTCTCCGATCCTTCCGATTTGTATACCAGCCGAGCTGCTGTTTCTCTGCACATGCGGGCCAGATGTCCTGTATAGTTGCACTTTCTGCAAACGGCATGCTGAAATCGACATCCCCTTGATGAGTGCCTTCTCCCACATCTCCAGTACAGACCGCTTCCATTGTTTCCGAAGGATGAGCTGCGTCTGGCTGATCTCTCTTGAGCTTCTCTCAGTTTGTAGTTGATTGCTCGCATTGTGGGTTGATGAGGTGTGAACGGCCGTTCATGTGGCCCTTGATGGCTTCTGGCACCACTGCCTGCTGTTGAGGGCCTGCTCTGCTTTGTCTGTGTGTGGGGGTAGCGGCTTGTTTCACGCTGTGAACCCCTTGTTCCGATGTTTCGTTAGTTGCCGTACCCGCAGTATAGATCAACCTCGTTTCTTCTTCTCCTGCCAAGAATGTCTGTGCAACCAGTCCTGCTGCCTCTAGGGTCAAGTTCTTGGTCTCTATGAGCTTTCGGAATATGCCTGTATGGCCTATTCCTTCAATAAAAAAGTCTCTCAGTACTTCTCTCCTTAGTTCATCGGAGAACTCACATAAACTAGCCAGCCTCCGAAGTTCCATCACGAAGTCGGGTATGCTCTGCATCTGTGGTTGTAGAACCTGTGTCTGGCCATGTGTAGGCTGCTCGCTGGCTTCAGGTGGTCTCTTACCAGTATGCTCAACTTTTCAAACGACTTGCTTGCTGGTTTCTCGGGTGCCAACAGGTCCTTCATTAAGGCGTATGTTTTCGAGCCACAGCTGGTCAAGAGATGGGCTCTTCTCTTGTCTGCCTTATCGTCGCCCAACCAGTCTTTAGTTACAAAGCTTTGCTGGAGCCTTTCTATAAAATCCTCCCAATTATCTCCAGCATTGTATTTTTTATCTGAGCCGTTGGTCGCCATTCTATGGATTCTGTGATCCCGTAACTCGTCGTCACTGTAAAGTCCTGTCCCTGCAGTACAGACTCACACGAGGCACATGCTGAAGTCAAGGTCACTCAGGACCTGCACCTTTATTACACAGCTCTCGAATGCCACACTTGCCTGAGACCTGCCTTTATATACCTGTGTGGAACAGGTATGCAGTGTCTCCTGCAAGTGCACCCCTGGCGGTAAAGTATGCTTGTGGTTACAGGTCATATCTAGTTACAGTCATGTATAGCATGGTAAGATACAGTTATGTACAGTAGTGTGAGATACATGACAAAAGTGTGTAGAATAGTGTGCCTGGAGCTCAGGAGGAATGTAAGGAGAACATTTAGAGAAGCATTAACCACAGCGGTATAAAAAAAATAGAGAGAAACAAGAGAAGCAATGATGGAGAGAAACAGGTTGGAGGCTTAAAATGAGAGGTATTGTCTACCAAACATGTATTTTCTTAGTCCAACCTGATCTGTACAGAGAGAAAATGAGAACAGCAGCCTGGGCATTATTCTTCATGAAATATGCACTGATCTTTCCCAGCTTTATTAAATAATCAAAAAATACTTTCAGTGTGAAGTGGCTGTTCAGCATTCGAATGCTGTACCTTTGCATTAGCGCTGTTGACCTTGTTAATGCCAGCATAATAGATAGTTAAATCCCGCTTGCACAATATACCAATTCTTGCACTTTACAGAATACTGATTTAACCACATTGGATCAGCAACAGAAATAGCTATGGAATGCTTTGTGCTAGGGACAATGAATATTGCATTCAGTGAGACAATATTGCATTCAGCTGTAGTTGACTGAGGAGAACTAGGAGGAGGAACAGATGGTAGTCAATGAAGTTAGGTGACACAGTATGGTTAATTCTTGCTGATGCCTCTTAGAAATTTGGATATCAGTGCTCTTAAGGCATGGCAGGAGATCTCGGTCACGTGTTATGCTCCTCCTGTACCATGTGGGAACTCAGGGACACTTCCGGTGTCCCTGACGACTACGTGTGTGAGAAGTGTATCTGCCTCCAGCTCCTGACGGACCGCGTTGTGGAATTGGAGCTGAGGGTGGATTCACTCTGGAGCATCCACGATGCTGAGAATGACGTGAGTGGCACGTGTAGCGAGTTGGTCTTACCGCAGGAGAAGGATCCACAGCCAGATAGGGAATGGAAGACCAGCAGGAAGAGTAGTGCAAGGAAGGTAGTGCAGGGGTCCCCTATGGTCATCCCCCTGCAAAACAGATACACTGCTTTGAGTGCTGTTGAGCGGGATGACTCATCAGGGGAGGGCAGCAGCAGCCAAGTTCATGGCACCGTGGCTGGCTCTGTTGCACAGGAGGGCAGGAAAAAGAGTGGGAGAGCGATAGTGATAGGGGATTCAATCATAAGGGGAATAGATCGGCGTTTCTGCGGCTGCAACCGAGACTCCAGGATGGTATGTTGCCTCCATGGTGCAAGGGTCAAGGATGTCTCCGAGCGGGTGCAGGACATTCTAAAAAGGGAGGGAGAACAGCCAGTTGTCGTGGTGCACATTGGTACCAACGACATAGGTAAAAAAAGGGATGAGGTCCTACGAGACGAATTTAAGGAGCTAGGAGCTAAATTAAAAAGTAGGACCTCAAAAGTAGTAATGTCGGGATTGCTACAAGTGCCACATGCTAGTCAGAGTAGGAATCGCAGGATAGCACAGATGAATACGTGGCTTGAGCAGTGGTGCAGCAGGGAGGGATTCAAATTCCTGGGGCATTGGAACAGGTTCTGGGGGAGGTGGGACCAGTACAAACCGGACGGTCTGCAGCTGGGCAGGACCGGAAACAATGTCCTAGGGGGAGTGTTTGCTAGTGCTGTTGGGGAGGAGTTAAACTAATATAGCAGGGGGATGGGAACCAATGCAGGGAGACAGAGGGAAACAAAAAGGAGACAAAAACAAAAGACAGAATGGAGATGAGTAAAAATGGAGGGCAGAGAAACCCAAGGCAAGAAACAAAAAGGGCCACTGAATATAAAGGGGCTGCAGGAGGGGTCAAAACTAAAAATCATGGTTTAAAAGCCAGCATTCGAAATAAAGTAAATGAGTTGACGGCACAAATCATTGCAAATGGGTATGATTTAGTGGCCATTACAGAAACATGGTTGCAGGGTGGCCAAGACTGGGAATTAAACATACAGGGGTATCTGACGATTCAGAAAGATAGATAAGAAGGGAAAGGAGGTGGGGTAGCTCTGTTAATAAAAGATGATATCAGGGCAGTTGTGAGGGATGATATTGGCTCCAATGAACAAAATGTTGAATCATTGTGGGTGGAAATTAGAGATAGTAAGGGGAAAAAAGTCACTGGTGGGCGTAGTTTATAGGCCCCCAAATAATAACTTTACGGTGGGGCGGGCAATAATCAAGGGAATAATGGAGGCATGTGAAAAAGGAACGGCAGTAGTCATGGGGGATTTTAACCTACATATCGATTGGTCAAATCAAATCGCACGGGGTAGCCTGGAGGAGTAATTCATAGAATGCATACGGGTTTGTTTCTTAGAACAGTATATAACAGAACCTACAAGGGAGCAAGCCATCTTAGATCTGGTCCTGTGTAATGAGACAGGAAAAATAAACGATCTCCGAGTAAAAGATCCTCTCGAAATGAGTGATCACAGTATGGTTCAATTTGTAATACAGATTGAGGGTGAGGAAGTTGTGTCAGAAACGAGCGTACTATGCTTAAACAAAGGGGACTACAGTGGGATGAGGGCAGAGTTAGCTAAAGTAGACTGGAAACAAAGACTAAATGGTGGCACAATTGAGGAACAGCGGAGGACTTTTAAGGAGCTCTTTCATAGTGCGCAAAAAAAATATATTCCAGTGAAAAAGAAGGGCGGCAAGAGAAGGGATAACCAGCCGTGGATAACCAAGGAAATAAAGGAGAGTATCAAATCAAAGACCAATGTGTATAAGGTGGCCAAGGTTAGTGGGAAACTCGAGGATTGGGAAAATTTTAAGCAACAGCAAAGAATGACTAAAAAAGCAATAAAGAAAGGGAAGATAGATTACGAAGGTAAACTTGCGCAAAACATAAAAACAGATAGTAAAAGCTTTCACAGATATTTAAAATGGAAAAGAGTGACTAAAGTAAATGTTGGTCCCTTAGAAGATGAGAAGGGGGATTTAATAATGGGAAATGTGGAAATGGCTGAGACCTTAAATAATTATTTTGCTTCGGGCTTCACAGTGGAAGACACAAAAACCATGGCAAAAATTGCAGGCCACAGGAATGTGGGAAGGGAGGACTTTGAGACAATCACTATCACGAGGGGGGTAGTGCTGGACAGGCTAATGAGACTCAAGGTAGACAAGTCCCCTGGTCCTGATGAAATGCATCCCAGGGTATTAAAAGAGATGGCGGAAGTTATAGCAGATGCATTCGTTATAATCTACCAAAATTCTCTGGACTCTGGGGAGGTACCAACGGATTGGAAAGCAGCTAATGTAACGCCTCTGTTTAAAAAATGGGGCAGGCAAAAGGCAGGTAACTATAGGCCGGTTAGTTTAACATCTGTAGTGGGGAAAATGCTTGAAACTATCATTAAGGAAGAAATAGCGGGACATCTAGATAGGAATAGTGCAATCAAGCAGACGCAGCATGGATTCATGAAGGGGAAATCATGGTTAACTAATTTACTGGAATTCTTTGAGGATATAACGAGCATGGTGGATAGAGATGTACCGATGGATGTGGTGCATTTAGATTTCCAAAAGGCATTCGATAAGGTGCCACACAAAAGGTTAATGCAGAAGATAGAGGTAAGCGGAGTCGGAGGAAATGTATTAGCATGGATAGAGAATTGGCTGGCGAACAGAAAGCAGAGAGTCGGGATAAATGGGTCCTTTTCCGGTTGGAAATTGGTGGTTAGTGGTGTGCCACAGGGATCAGTGCTGGGACCACAACTGTTTACAAGATACATAGATGACCTGGAAGAGGGGACAGAATGTAGTGCAACAAAATTTGCAGATGACACTAAGATTAGTGGGAAAGCGGGTTGTGTAGAGGACTCAGAGAGGCTGCAAGGAGATTTGGATAGGTTAAGCGAATGGGCTAAGGTTTGGCAGATGGAATACAATGTCGGAAAGTGTGAGGTCATCCACCTTGGGGAAAAAAACAGTAAAAGGGAACATTATTTGAATGGGGAGAAATTACAACATGCGGAGGTGCAGAGGAACCTGGGGGTCCTTGTGCATGAACCCCAAAAGGTTAGTTTGCAGGTGCAGCAGGTAATCAGGAAGGTGAATGGAATGTTGGCCTTCATTGCGAGAGGGATGGAGTACAAAAGCAGGTAGGTCCTGCTGCAACTGTATAAGGTATTGGTAAGGCCACACCTGGAGTACTGCGTGCAGTTTTGGTCACCTTACTTAAGGAAGGATATACTAGCTTTGGAAGTGGTACAGAGACGATTCACTAGTGTGGAAGCAAGTCATCCTCGACTCCGAGGGACTGCCTAAGAAGAGAAGAATAAGAGTATCAGTGATCTCAGGATGTGAGATCTTTTCTGGATATCGGAGGTCTTGAGATGTTAATACCTTTCTTCTATCAGTGGAATCAAGGCATGAGATCTTATCTGGGTATTCTATGGTCACAGAACGTGTGATCTTTCCTTGCGTCAGATTGTGAAGTTCTCTTCGGTACTAGTCTGTATTATGTAGTTAAGCACAATCTTCTACTTTGCAGCCTTCTTGATAGCATTGAATAATTTTCTGACATCAACAACAACAACTTGCATTGATATAGCGCCATCAGGCTGTCTGAGCAGCCAATAACATTGAGGACTTTCACATTCAGATAAGGTAGAAGCTGAAATTTCATGAACAAACATTTTTTTTAAGTTTTTAATTGAAACATTTTTTAACTTTATTATATAATGGAGTAATATTGTGGACATTCCACACATATAAAAATTAGTTTTTCAGGGCCAGAACGTTTGTTTAGCAGTCAATGTGCTGTTAAAATCCCAGTTACACCTATTCCAACAAGGCTCGACATCTAATGGGGTTTTCGTCAGTTTCACTGATTTCACTGATTGCCGGCTATGGTGGGGGTGGGGAGGGGGGCACGATGGGTCTCAGCGCAGCCAGTGTCAGAGCAGTGAATGACTGACCGCAAATTCAGGATTTCCACGTTTAGATGCACATGCGCTAAATCCTGAAGTTAGGTCTGTTTCAGAAGGGTAATGACAGTGCATGGTATAGTTCGCTATCATTAACCACCGCAAATTCTGAACCAATATGTCCTAGCACCAACAAGGGGGAAGGTCATATTAAATTTAGTAATGAGACAGATTTAGTTAGCAGCCCAACGGTGCCTGAACATTTATCTAATAGTGATCAGAATATGATTGAGTTCAACGTAGTGTTTGAAAGGGAGAAACACAAAACAGCTAATATGATTTTAGATTTAAGTAAGGCTGACATCAATGCAATTTAACAGAGACTGTCCACAGTAATCTGGGAAAATCTGTTAATGGGTCAAACGAATGAAGATCAGTGGGTGGTGTTCAATAAAGAATTTAATGTGATACAGAACCAATTTATACCCCTAAGGGGAAAGAGCTCGACTTGCCAAAAAAAGCAGCCATGGACGATTAATGATGTAAGGGACAACATAAAACTAAAGGACACGACTGCTGCCAATGAAATAAAGTAGTTACACATGTGCCATTCCAATGGTTTACTTGGATGTTCTCGTTGAACTTCCCACAGTTTGGTGAGAGAGAAAGGAGGGGAGGGGTGGGGAAAAGAGATCACTGCTGCCAAACTGAGCCGCGTCAGGAGAAGAAAATTAAAATGAAAAGTTGAATAAACATTTACGCGCTGCAGAACTGAGCTGAAAATAAAATAGTAATGAAAAGCTGAATTGGTGTTCCTTATCTTGAGTTGGTGTTTCTTATCTTGAATTTAGTGTTTATATCGACTTATGAAAGTTAACATTTATGCGCAGAAAGTTTCAGTGCAGTTTCCAGTTCCTTGGCAGCATTCACTCTGAAAACTGAAAGAAAAAGCATACAAAAATGCAAAAACTAGCACAGATCCTGGGAACTGGGAGAGATACAAAGAACATCAAAAGGTGACAAAACAGATAGTAAGAATTACAAAATGGGAGTATGAAAAGAAACTTGCAGGGTATATCAAAATCAACATAAAATATTTTTATAATTATATTAGAAAAAAATGGTAGTCAGGAGCAATGTTGGCCCCTTGAAAACTGATAATGGTGATATCGTCAATGAAAATAAAGCAATGGCAGACATGTTGAATAATAATTTTGCATCAGTATTTACAGTAGAGGAAGAGGATAGCATGACGGACATCCCAAGGAAACTAATATTGAATCAGGGTGGGGGACTCACCAAAATTAATGTAAGCAAAATAACAGTAATGAAGAAAATAATGACACTAAAGAGTGACAAATCGCAAGTTCTAAATGCTTTCCATCCCAGGGTTTTAAAGGAAATGGGTGAGAACATTGCAAATGCCCTAACTCTAATCTTCCAAAATTCTCTCGATTCAGGAACCATTTCTTTAGCTTGGAAATTTGTGCATGTTACTTTGCTATTTAAGAATGGTGAGAGAGGGAAACCAAGGAATTAAAAACCAGTAGGCCTAACATCTGTTGTCAGGAAATTACGAAAGTCTATAATTAAGGATAGACGACTGAATAGCTTGAACATTTTGAGCAGATCAGAGAGAGATGGATTTGTAATGGGGAGATCATGTCTGACTAACCAGATCTCATTTTTTGAAGAGGTGACTAAAGTAGTGGACAGGGGAATGTCTATAGATGTTATTTATATGAAGTTCCATAAGGCAGTTGATAAAGTCCCTCATAAGTGACTGTTAGCAAAAGTTGAAGCTCTTGGAATTTAAGGCAAGTTATTGACCTGGTTTGGAAATTGGCTGAGTGGCAGGACACAGAGAGTAGGGATAATGGGCAGGTACTCTAATTGGCAGGATGTGACTACTGGTGCCCCGCAAGGATCTGTGTTGGGGCCTCAAATGTTTACCATATTTATTAATGACTTAGATGAAAGGATAGAAAGTCTTGGGCAAGATTTTCGACTTTTCCAATTTTGAGGTGCTAATCGGAGCTGGGCGGTAAAGATACTGCTTGAAAATAGTTTCCACCTTTGACTGGAAAATTCGGCAAAAAATTATGATCCTGGGCATTAAATCAGGTGTTACACAATGGACTTTGTGCGCCCGAGCAGAAAATCGCAGCGGTAAAAGAGGCAGCCATTTTGTGAATGCGCATTTGTGGGGGGGTTTTCCCGGGCGCAAATGCTATTATAAGCACAGCAGCTTCCTGTGCACATGTGCATATGATCCGCCCCACTTCTGATGAAGCAGCAGGAGGGCAGACAGCGTGCCAGGCGATTTTCAAATGAGGCTGCTGAGGCCTTAGTCCATTCAATGGAGAGGAAGTTGTCCTCACTCCATCTGGCTGGGGGAGTGAGACCGCTGCCAGCTATATTTAAAAGAATTTGGAGAGAAATTGTCTCGACGGTGTCTGCGGCAGATACGGATCCCAGAACTGGGACACAATGCCACAAAAAGTTCAACGACCTTACCAGACTCGTCAAGGTGAGTACCATTCACATTTATTTATGGCTGCTATCTTTGCAACATGAATATCAGACACTATGTGAAATCTTTCATGTATATGCCCATTCTCAAAGTCTTGCAGCTATGGGGTGGGTTTCGCAATCCATCAGGAAGCTGAAGGATGACTTCTCCAGCCATTGCATCTTAATGAAGGATGCACATACACTCTTGTTCCCTAATCATTGATAACCTTCCCCACAATACATAGCCACTGCTGATAAGGGTTTCATAAAGATCACCTGCAGCCCCTATGTTACCTCCCTCTCACCTTCTAACAATTGCTCACAAATCTCATGCAACATCCACCCAGATTGAAGATCCACACAGTCTCAGCTATTGAAGTATGGTGAATGTTACTTGTCACTTATCAGCCCAAGCCTGAATGTTGTCCAGGTCGTGCTACATGCGGGAATGGACTGCTTCATTATCTGAGGAATTGCAAATGGAACTGAACACTGTGCAATCATTTTTTTTAATTTGTTCCAGGATGTGGGTGTTACTGGCAAGGCAAGCATTTATTGCCCATTCATAATTGCCCTTGAGACGGTGGTGGTGAGTTGCCGCCTTCTTGAACCGCTGCAGTCCTTGTGATGAAGGATGCACATACACTCTTGTTTCCTAATCATTGATAACCTTCCCCACAATACATAGCCACTGCTGATAAAGGTTTCATAAAGATCACCTGCAGCCCCTATGTTACCTCCTTCTCACCTTCTAACAATTGCTCACAAAGCTCATGCAACATCCACACAGATTGAAGATCCACACAGTCTCAGCTAGTGCTGTCAGGAATGGGAGTTCCAGGATTTTCATCCAGCGCCGATGAAGGAATGGCAATATATTTCCAGGTCAGGATGGTGTGTAACTTGGAGGGGAACTTTCAGGTGAAGGTGCTCCCATGCATCTGCTGCCCTTTTCCTTCTAGTTGGTAGAGTTTTCAGGTTTGGGAGGTGCTGCTGAAGAAGCCTTGGCAAGTTGCTGCAGTGCATCTTGTAGATGGAACACACTGCAACCACTGTGGGCCGTTGGTGGAGGGAGTGAACGTTAAAGGTGGTGGATGGGATGCCAATCAAGTGGGCTGCTTTGTCCTGCATGGTGTCAAGCTTCTTGAATGTTGTTGGAGCTGCTCTTATCCAGGCAAGTGGAGAGTATTTCATCACACTCCTAACTTGTGCCTTGTAGATGGTGGAAAGGCTTTGGGGAGTCAGGAGTTGAGACACTCGCCACAGAATACCCAGCCACTGACCTGCTCTGGTTGCCACAGTATTTATTTGGCTGGTCCAGTTAAGTTTCTGATCAATGGTGATCCCAGGATGTTGATGGTGGGGGATTCGGTGATGGTAATGCCGTTGAATATCATGGGTAGACTCTCGCCTTGTTGAAGATGATCATTGCACTTGTGTGGCGTGACTGTTACTTCTGACCTTATGATGGAGGCAAGGTAATTAATTGATGAAGCTGCTGATAATGGTTGGGCCTAAGACACTGCCCTGAGGAACTCCTGCAACAATGTCCTGGGAATGAAATGATTGGCCTCCAACAACCAGAACCATCTTTCTTTGTGCTAGGTCTGACTCTAGCCAGTGTTTTACCCCTGATTCCCAGTGACTCCAATTTTACGATCAAATGCTGCCTTGATGTCAAGGGCAGTCACTCTCACCTCACCTCTTGAATTTAAATAGATACCAATGGGTATGATCTAATAGCCATTACAGAGACATGTTTGCAAGGTGACCTGGACTGGGAACTAAATATTCAGGGTTATTTGACAATTTGGAAGGACAGACAGACAGGAAAAGGAGGTGGGGTAGCTCTATTATAAAGGATGAGAACAGTGCATTAGTGAGAAACGATATTGGCTCAGAAGATCAAGATGTTGAATCAGTTTGGGTGGAGATAAGGAATAATAAGGGGGGAAAAAAAATCGCTGGTGGGTGTAGACTATAGGCCCCCTAACAGCAGCTACACTGTTGGACGGAGTACAAATCAAGAAATAATGGAGGCTTGTAAAAATGGAACAGCAATAATCATGGGCGATTTTAACCTCCATATTGATTGGACAAAGCAAATTGGCCATGGTAGCCTTGAGGAAGAGATCATAGAATGTATCCGGGATAGTTTCCTTGAACAGTACGTTGCAGAACCAACCAAGGAGCAGGCTATGTTAGATCTGGTACTGTGTAATGAGACAGGATTAATAATTGATCTCCTAATAAAGGATCCTCTAGGAATGAGTGACTGTAACATGGTTGAATTACAAATTCAGTTGGAGGGTGAGAAAGTTGGATCTCAAACCAGTGTCCTATGCTTAAACAAAGGAGACTACAAACGTATGAAAGCAGAGGTGGCTAAAGTGGACTGGGAAAATAGATTAAAGTATGGGACGGTTGATGAGCAGTGGCAGACATTTAAGGAGATATTTCATAACTCGCAACAAAAATATATCCCAATGAGAAGGAAAGACTGTAAGAGAAGGGATAACCATCTGTGGCTAACTAAGGAAATAAGGGATGGTGTCAATTTGAAAACAAGGGCATACAATGTGGCTAAGATTAGTGAGAGGCCAGAGGATTGGGAAACTTTTAAAAGCGAGCAAAGAATGACTAAAAAACTGAATAAGAGAGGGAAGCTAAATTATGAAAGTAAACTAGAAAAAGGAAAAAATTGACTAAAGTAAATGTTGGTCATCTAGAGAATGAGACTGGGGAATTAATAATGGAGAACAGGGAAATGGCAGAGACTTTGAACAAATATTTTGTATCGGTCTTCATGGTAGAAGAGACTAAAAACATCCCAGTAGTGGATAATCAAGGGGCTATAGGGAGAGAGGAATGTAATATAATCACTATCACTAAAGAAGCAGTACTCGGTAAAATATTGGGTCTAAAGGCGGACAAGTCCCCTGGACCTGAAGGCTTACATCCTGGGGTCTTAAAAGAAGTGGCTGCGGAAATAGTGGATGCATTGGTTGTGATCTACCAAAATACCGTGGATTCTGGAGCAGTCCCAGCGGATTGGAAAACCGCAAATGTAACGCCCCTATTTTAAAAAGGAGGCAGACAAAAAGCAGGAAACTATAGACCAGTTAGCCTAACATCTGTCATTGGATAAATGCTGGAGTCCATTATTAAGGAAGCAGTAACAGGACATTTGGAAAAGCATAATTCAATCAAGCAGAGTCAGCATGGATTTATGAAAGGGAAATCATGTTTAACAAATTTGCTGGAGTTCTTTAAGGATGTAACAAGCATTGTGGATGAGGGGGAACCAGTGGATGTGGTGTATTTGGATTTCCAGAAGGCATTCGATAAGGTGCCACATAAAAGGTTACTGCATAAGATAAAAGTTCACGGGTTGGGGGTAATATATTAGCATGGATAGAGGATTGGCTAACGAACAGAATACAGAGAGTAGGGATAAATGGGTCATTTTCTGGTTGGCAAACAGTAATTAGTGGGGTGCCACAGTGATTGGTGCTGGGGCTTTAACTATTTACAATCTATATTAACGATTTGGATGAAAGGACCAAGTGTAATGTTGCCAAGTTTGCTGATTATACAAATTGTAAGGAGGACACAAAAAAATCTGCAAAGGGATACAGACAAGCTAAGTGAGTGAGCAAAAGTTTGGCAGATAGAGTATAATGTGGGAAAATGTGAGGTTATCGACTTTGGCAGAAATAATAGAAAAGCAAATTATAATTTAAATGGAGAAAAATTGCAAAGTGCTTCAGTACAGAGGGACCCTGGGGTTCCTTGTGCATGAAACACAAAAAATGAGTATGCAGGTATAGCAAGTAATCAGGAAGGCAAATGAAATGTTGGCCTTTATTGCAAGGGGGATGGAGTATAAAAGCAGAGAAGTCCTGCTACAACTGTACAGGGTATTGGTGAGGCCAACTGTACAGTACACCTGGAGTACTGCACACAGTTTTGGTCTTCATATTTAAGAAAGGATATACTTGCATTGGTGGCTAGTCAGAGAAGGTTCACTAGGTTGATTCCAGACATGAGAGGGTTGACTTATGAAGATAGGTTGAGTAAGTTGGGCCTTTACTCATTGGAGTTCAGAAGAATGAGAGGTGATCTTATCGAAACATATAAGATAACGAGGGGGCTAGACAAGGTGGAAGCAGAGAGGATATTTCCACTCATAGGGGAAACTAAAACAAGGGGACAAAGTCTCAGAATAAGGGGCTGCCCATTTAAAACTGAGATGAGGAGGAATTTCTTCTCTCAGAGGGTTGTAAATCTATGGAATTCTCTGCACAAGAGAGCTGTGGAGACTAGGTCATTGAATATATTTAAGGCGGAGAAAGACAGATTTTTGACCAATAAAGGAATAAAGGGTTATGGGGAGCAGGCAAGAAAGTGGAGTTGAGTCCATGATCAGATCAGTCATGATATTAAATGGCGGAGCAGGCTCAAGGGGTCAGGTTGCCTACTCCTGCTCCTATTTCTTATATTCTTATGTTTAACATTTTTTGTCCATGTTTGGACCTAGGCTGTAATGAGGTCTAGAGCCAAGTGGCCCTGGCAGAACAAATATTTTGTATCCATCTTTACGGTAGAGGACACTAACAATATTCCAACAGTGGATAGTCAAGGGGCTATAGGGGGGGAGCAACTTAACACAATCACAATCACTAAAGAGGTGGTACTCAGTAAGATAATGGGACTAAAGGCAGATAAATCCCCTGGACCAGATGGCTTGCATCCTAGGGTCTTAAGAGAAGTAGTGGCAGGGATTGTGGATGCATTGGTTGTAATTTACCAAAATTCCGTGGATTCTGGGGAGGTCTCAGCAAATTGCAAAACTGAAAATGTAAAAAAGGAGGCAGACAAAAAATAGGAAACTATAGACCAGTTAGCCTAACATCTGTGTTTGGGAAAATGTTGGAGTCCATTATTAAAGAAGCAGCAGCAGGACATTTGGAAAAGCAAAATTCGGACAGGCTTATGAAGGGTTTATGAAGGGGAAGTCATGTTCGACAAATTTGCTGGAATTCTTTGAGGATGTAACGAACAGGGTGGATAAAGGGAAACCAGTGGATGTGGTGTATTTGGACTTCTGGAAGGCATTTGACAAGGTGCCACATAAAAAGTTAATGCACAAGATAAAAGTTCACGGGGTTGGGGGTAATATATTAGCATAGATGGAGGATTGGCTAACGAACACAAAACAGAAAGTCAGGATAAATGGTTCATTCTCTGGTAACTAATGGGGTGCCGCAGGGATCAGTGCTGAGACCCCAACTATTTACAATCTATATTAACGACTTGGAAGAAGGAACTAAGTGTAACGTAGCCAATTTTGCTGACGATACAAAGATGGAAGGAAAAGCAATGTGTGAGGAGGGCACAAAAAATTGGCAAGTGGACATAGATAGGCTAAGTGAGTGGGCAAGAATTTGGCAGATGGAATATAATGTTGGAAAGTGTGAGGTCATGCACTTTGGCAGAAAAATCAAAGAGCAAGTTATTATTTAAATGGAGAAAGATTGCAAAGTGCCACAGTACAGCGGGACCTGGGGGTATTTGTGCATGTAACACAAAAGGATAGTATACAGGTACAGCAAGTGATCAAGAAGGCCAATGAAATCTTGGCCTTTATTGCAAAGGGGATGGAGTATAAAAGCAGGGAAGTCTTGCTACAGTAATATAAGGTATTGGTGAGGTCACACCTGGAATACTGCGTGTAGTTTTGGTTTCCATATTTATGAAAGGATATATTTGCTTTGGAGGCATGTTAGATCTCTTAATTTCCAATGAAATACGAATTCCGATTGTAGTTTTAATGTAACTTTATTCTGGCAGCAGCAACAAGCTCTTGGCTTTAAGCCAGGCCTTTGTCCTTCTGAGACCACATGGCCAAAATGGCTGTACTTATACCTGGTTCAATTTACAGAAAAGAACTCGCCTTCTTTGACCTTATTGGCTCAATTGATAGTCTGTTAACCTTTAATTGGCTCGCTACCCAAGGTCTTAAAATGTCAAGTTGATTGATGACTTAATGCAATGTGGTCTGTGTTTTCTCAAAAACTGCAGCCAAGCTGCAGACCTTGAATTCTCTATCAAACCCCCCTTTGATTCTTTCACAAACTGAATCATAAAACATCAGCTATCACTGGTTAAACATTCTACAAAATAATTTCATACACGTTAATAGAGTTTCCTTCGAAAATTTGTTGATGTGTTTCGCCACATGACCAGACTAGTAGCTTCCACACAAATTTACACCAACCCAAATTCCATCGTGGCCACAATGGAAGTCTGGTTTTAGTAGGTTAATTAACCTTATTCCAATTTAATCCAAATCAATATCTTAATTCAACCAGCAAACAACCTTCCCTGAAGCATAACATACCCCTGTGCCACATACAGACGGTCTGCTGGGACCTGCAAGGTGTCTCACATGTGGGACAGCAGCTACAGCCGCCTGGTTGCAACAACATTTAATCAACATAAACAAACAATATAAAAGTAAAATAATTACAATGACTAGAATTAAACCATCCACCAATGAAGTTCCTATTAATCCTAGCCATTCAGTGGCTCCGCTCCACAAAGTGAATGATGGGGGTTGCTTAAGTTTTTCTACCTCCTTTTGGATATGCTCCGCTAAGTGGGTAATTTCTTCGGAGCTATCTGGGATATACATGCAACACTCAGTTCCGAGTAGGGCGCAAGTACCTCCCTTTTCAGAATTACGAGAGCAGTTACTATAATTCCCTTGCTACCCTACTATTTCCCTTTGGTACAGAGGGTCGGCTAGTAAGAAGTAGGCCTATGCCTAGAATACCTACAATTAGTAATACAGTAAATTTATACATTTTGGCAAAAAGTAATTGTCCTTATTAGATTTCAGCTTCGGTTACGGGTGCTCGTTTAACATGTGAAGCGTGGATCCAGGCTTTCTTTCCTTGGACTTTAACAGCTGCCTGGGTGGTCAATAACACTTGATAAGGTCCCTCCCACTTGGCACCCAAAGGTTCTTTATGCAACTTTTTCACATACACCCAGACTCCCAGAATGATGTTGTGTCCTCCTTCGGGTGGAGTACCCCAAGCTGCCGATACCTGTCGGGAAACAGAACTAATAGCATTGGTTAGGTTCTGACAGTAAGATAACAGAGTGTCACTCATTAAGTGAACATCAGCTTTCCTTAAATCGATAGTTCCTGGCAGCAACATGGGTCTTCCTGTTATAATTTCAAATGGGCTTAGACCTGTAGTTCTGTTCGGGGTTGCCCTAATACTACATAGCACTATTGGTAGTGCCATGGTGTTCCTTCTTGGTGATATTTGGCAAGCTGTTGTTTCAGAGTTTGATTCATTCGCTCTACTTGTCCTGATGATTGTGGATGATAAGGACACTGTAAATCCCTCGTAATGTTCAGTAACCTACAGACTTCTTGGCAGACAGCACCTGTGAAGTGTGTTCCCTGATCTGAGTCAATGCTACTCTGGACTCCCCATCGGGGAATGTAATCCTTACACAAGACCTTTGCAGTGTGATTGGCTGTGGCTCTTTCAGTTGGGACAGCTTCTACCCATCTAGAGAATCTGTCGACGATGACAAGAATGTTAGTGTATCCTTGGCATGAAAGAAGAGATATATAATCAACCTGCAGATACTGGAATGGTCCGACAGGGGCAGGGGGCCTCAATTGGGGCATTACCGTGATGGGTCCAGAATTATTTTTCTGGCAGACCACACAGCGGTCTGCTACCAGCTGGGCATGTTTTTTAAATCCCCGACCCCACCAGCTTTTCTGGAACCGTGCCGTCATCTGTTGTGAGGCCAAGTGTCCCCACGTGTGGATCTGTTGGGCTAAAAAAGGCATAAGCACTTGTGGCGCGACTGGCTTGTTGGTAACTCTTTGTCTCCAGACACCATCTTCACATAGCTTAATTCCTGCCTCAATCCATGTCCATTTTTCCTCTCGGGAGCACTCGCCTTGCATTGTTTGAAGGTCTCGTGTCAGAGTCCTGAGTGCTTTCAATCTGCACATCTGTGTTGGTTCTTCTGGAGGAACGCCCTGTGAGGCGGCATCTTTAGCTGCCTGATCGGCTAGGGCATTTCCCTGTGCTTCCGTGGTATTTTCCTTGGTATGGGCCTTACACTTCAGGATGGACACTTCCTGAGGTAATTGTATGGCCTCTAGTAAGTCTCGGACTTCTTTTCCATTTCGAATAGGTGTACCAGCAGCAGTGAGGAATCCCCTTTTCCGCCACAACAGATCAAAGTCGTGAGCGACTCCAAAAGCATAACGCGAATCTGTGTTGACATTAGCTGTCTGTCCTTCTGCTATTCGACATGCTTCTGACAGGGCCCGTAATTCGGTCTGTTGTGTTGACGTTCCTGAGGGTAAACATCCTTTTGCCACTACCTCATATAAGTTTGTAACTGCCCATCCTGCTTTTCTGGTACCATTGTCAACAAAGGAGGAACCATCTGTAAACAGGATGAGGTCTGGGTTGTGCAGAGGCTCCTCTGCTGCTTAGGCTGCTTCTTCTGTTTCTTTTAAAATCTCCATGCAGTCATGCTCTTCACATTCTCCCCCCTCTTGCTCCCTTGATTCTGACATCGGGAGCATAGTTGCGGATTAACCGGGCTGGCCCGGACGATATGGAGATTAGGAGCTTCCAAAACTGCTGTCCAGCGGGTCCATCTTGCTGCCGTCACCTGAGACATTCTATTCATAGACAGCAAAACGTGTACGGTGTGGGGACACTTGACAATCAGCTTTTGGTCGAGGACTAGACCCGCAGTGGTCATTACCGCTTGACATGTAGCTTCCATGGCCCTTAGGCAACTTTCCCATCCAAGGGCTACCGCATCCAGTTTTGCCGAATAATAGCCAATAGGTCTTTGCCGATCCCCATGTTCTTGTGTCAGTATAGCTGTCATATATCCTTCTTTCTGATGGACAAACAGGGTAAATGGCTTACCACTGTCAGGGATTCCCAGAGCCAGTGCTGAACACAAAGCCTTTTTCAAACTCAGGAAGGCCTCTTGCTGTTCCTTAGTGAGGGTGATGGCTTCTTTCGAGGCACGTTTCCCCTTTAAAATATCATTCAATGGCCTGAGCAAGCTGTGTGAAGGAGTCAATCCAATTTCTGTTAAAGTTACACAATCCCAAAAAAGACCTTAGTTCCTGAATAGTGGTGGGTTTTTTAACAGCCCGAATGGCTGCAGTTCTATCCTGGGTAAGTTCTCTCTTTCCTTGTGAAATCTTTTGTCCCAGGTATACAACCTCTTCTTGGGATATTTGTGCTTTGTCGATGCTGGCTTTATGTCCTTTCAGCCAAAGGTGGTCCAGCAAAGCTCGTAAATCTTGTTCATGCTGTTCTTCCGTGTTTGAAGCTAGCAGGATAGCGTCAACATATTGGATGACTGTGGATGACAGGGGAGGTAATTCTCTCAAATGGCTTTGTAAAGCCATGTGGAATACCGTAGATGACACAGGCTCCATCTGGAGTAGGCCACAATCGTTCTTATCTTTAGCCCATATCGGGTGTTCCTTCAATTCTTCTTTCTTCAAAGTTCTAATTGACCATGTCACCTGACCATCCTCGAAATGCAACGATGAATCAACTTGGATTAGAACGTCCATTCCCAAAAGGGGTTGATCTACTGGGTCCATGTGGAAACCCTGCGGTAACAGGGTCCAAGTATACTGTTGTCCTTGGACAGTGAAAGCAAACCACTGTCGAACCTCCGGTGCCAGAGGCACTGACCAAAATCCGTTGGCCATATCTATAACCAAGAAATATTTATGTTCCAGTTTGAGGACATTAAAAATGGTGGAGGGATCTGCGACCAAAGGAGCTTTTTGATCAATACACTGATTAGCTTTCCTACAATCAACAGTCAAACGCCAAGTCTCATTAGATTTCTGTACTGGCCACACGGGGCTATTGGAGGAGCTATGCATTTTAATAAGCACCCCTTGTTTCTCTAATTGCTGAATAACCGGTAAGATTCCCGCGATGGCAGTTAGACTGATGGGATACTGTTTAGTGCATGGAGGCTTGGTCCCGGTAAATGACGCAGGCTCCATCTGGAGTAGGCCACAATCGTTCTTATCTTTAGCCCATATCGGGTGTTCCTTCAATTCTTCTTCAAAGTTCTAATTGACCATGTCACCTGACCATCCTCGAAATGCAACGATGAATCTACTTGGATTAGAACGTCCATTCCCAAAATGGGTTGATATACTGTGCCTATCCAGACCGGCGTGGTTAGCTCATGTGGACCCAGCCCTATAAGTACCGGTGTTGTCCTTTTAATTTCTATTTTATGACCCCCAACTCCATAGGCTGTACGTGTCCTACCATCCAACGGCAAAAAGTCTCCATATTGTAGGGGTAAGCATGTTAATTCCGCCCCTGTGTCTAAAAGATAGTCCACATCCTTATCGCCCACCCTCACAGTTATATATAGCCCATCTCCCCTTTGTTGTATTAGTGCGAGGAGGTGGACCAGGGTGGACTCTAATCGTTTTTTGCTATCCCAAGTAACTCCTTCTGTTGTTGTATTGTCAGTCACTTAAATGCTTCTATGAGGTCGTTATCTTGTGACAAGCCTGGCTTGTTGGCTGAATTGTATCCCTGGCTGCGTCCTCTTCCCCAGCCATGACCTTGCTGTTTTGCCCTACACGTCTTGGCCCAGTGACCTTCTTTCCCACAATAATGACATTTTCCAGGTAATTTGCCAAATAACTATTTATCGGAATCCTGGGATTTCCATCCCATAGCCTGTACAGCTCGGACTTTAGCTCCCATATCCCGATCTAATTGGTTACATCGATCCACCAATGCTGCAAAGGTAGTTCCTCTACCTTCCCAGTCCGGTAACACTACCTTCAGCATTTTAGACAGTTCTGGCTTTAGACCTGCCATGAAAGCTGCTTTCAGGGGTCCAAACACTTGTTCATCCATTTCCTCATCCGTATGATTCATACCAGAATGTTCTAGCCACGTGCATCTAAACCGCTCGTCATACTCCAGGATCTCCTCTGTTCCTTTCTGTTGGCAGGCTGCAATTTTTCCCCAGTCTGTCTTAGCTGGACTGAAGGCTTGCAGCCAGTGTTTAATCGCCTCCCATCCTGCGTCTAATTCTTGCTCATCCGGCCCCAAAGCTTCTTCTACCTTGTCGTGCAATTTTCTTCCCTGTGTTTTTGGCACCATTATGGTCAAAATTTGCACTCCGTCCCAGGGATGAAGTTGATATATATTTCTTAAGTGGTCCAATTGGTCCCACGTTTTCACTCCCCCTTTCTTTGGATTGGGCAATTTCTTGGACCATTTATCAATTTTCTCTGGGTCTGCCGGATTATGAAATAAGTATTCTGCATACACACTTTTCTTAGTTTTTTTGGTTCCGCCCTCATCCGCAGTCTCTTCTGATTTGACTACAACTCGTCTTTTTTTAAACGGGGTAAAGTGCACCCCTAATTCTTCATCCTCCGACCCTGTATCATCAGAGGATTCAGAATCCATGTCTATTCCTTGGTCGTGTCTTCGGGTTTGCGCTTTTAATTTATCCAAACATGGATACCCTGGGAATTGACCGATACATTTTCCTTTTTCTATTACTGTCTCTTGACCGAATGATTTTTTTCCATTCTTTAATTTCACCTTTAAGATCTTTAACTTCCGTTTCCGGCTTTTCAATTTCAAATCTTTTCTGTCACAGCTATGCACAAACACTTTGCAATTGGTCCTTTGTACTGGTCAGTTCTCGATCATGTTGGGAACGCATTATAATTTTATTCCGCTTTCGGATCTGTCCCATAATGGCTAGGGACCATCTAGTTCGCTCTTTATTTTTCATATGGGTAATTTTTCCCCAGACCCTTTTAATCTCGTCCAAGGACCATTGTCCTTTGGAGGTTCCATACTTTTGTTCGATCTTAATACAGGTTTTAGATAAGTTGAATTGTTGCTCTATGTATTCTTTCAACTGTTGGAGGATTTCATCTATCGAAACCGCAGGTGGTGCCTGCCCACCTTTAACAGTTGTAGGCAATTCTTTGCTCTTATCTCCTGCTGCCATAATACTGATTTCTTTACTGGGGTCTCGAGTCGTAGGCTTTCCAGCCGATCAGTGGGTCAGTGATTAATTAACTAACACACCGCCGAAGTTAGACATCTATGGGACCTCGAGCCGACTACCAACCAGAGGGTTCGCAAACCGGAGGCTTTCGGAATCGCGTAGAAGGAGAGGCAAATTTAGACTTTTGACTGAGGACTTTTATAAAGAGGAGTCCTTACCTCAGTATGTAGGTCCGATGTCCAAAATTCAGTTTCTTTCCTCAGCGATCCTGTTCGTGACGCCAAAATTGTTAGATCTCTTAATTTCCAATGAAATACGAACTCCGATTGTAGTTTTAATGTAACTTTATTTTGGCAGCAGCAACAAGCTCTTGGCTTTAAGCCAGGCCTTTGTCCTTCTGAGACCACATGGCCAAAATGGCTGTACTTATACCTGGTTCAATTTACAGAAAAGAACTCGCCTTCTTTGACCTTATTGGCTCAATTGATAGTCTGTTAACCTTTTAATTGGCTCGCTACCCAAAGTCCTAAAATGTCAAGTTGATTGATGACTTAATGCAATGTGGTCTGTGTTTTCTCAAAAACTGCAGCCAGGCTGCAGAGCTTGAATTCTCTATCAAGGCAGTTCAGAGAAGGTTCACAAGGTTGATTCCGGGGATGAGGGGGTTGACTTATGAGGAAAGGTTGAGTTGGTTGGGCCTCTACTCATTGGAATTCAGAAGAATGAGAGGTGATCTTATCGAAACGTATAAGCTTATGAGGGGGCTTGACAAGGTGGATGGAGAGAGGATGTTTCCACTGCTGGAGGAGACTAGAACTAGTGGGCATAATCTTAGAATTTAAAACTGAGATGAGGGGAAATTTCTTCTCTCAGAGGGTTGTAATTCTGTGGAATTCACTGCCTCAGAGAGCTGTGGAAGCTGGGACAGCGAATAAATTTAAGACAGAAATAGAGAGTTTCTTCTGGGATAAGGAGGTATGGGAAGCGGGCAGTGAAGTGGAGCTGTGTCCATGATCAGATCAGCCATGATCTTATTGAATGGCGGAGCAGGCTTGAGGAGCCGTATGACCTACTCCTGTTCCTATTTCTTATGTTCTTATGTTCTATGTTAACTCAAACTGAGCATCAGTGAGCAGGTTATTGGTGAGTCATCATCATCATCATCATAGACGGTCCGTCGAAATCAAGGAAGACTTGCTTCCACTCTAAAAGTGAGTTCTCAGGTGACTGAACAGTCCAATACGGGAATTACAGTCTCTGTCATAGGTGGGGCAGACAGTCGTTGAAGGAAAGGGTGGGTGGGATTGGTTTGCCACACGCTCCTTCCTCTGCCTGCGCGTGTTTCCTGCATGCTCTCGGCGAGTGAGTAAGTGTCGCTTGATAGCACTGTCGACAACACCACCTTCCACCACTTTGCTGATGATTGAGAGTAGAATAATGGGGTGGTAATTGGCCAGGTTGGATTTGTCCTGCTTTTTGTGGAGCGGACATACCTGGGCACTTTTCCAGTTTGTAGGGTAGATGCCAATGTTGTAGCTATTCTGGAACAACTTACAGATCTTAATGGAAGGTGCCAGCTTCTGTAATCATTTTGTTGCATGGTAAATAAGGACTGAAGGAACTGTGTATTGAAAATTTTCTTTGTTTGTTTAACTTTACGATCATGTTAAGTTATTCGGGTAAATTTTGTGAGGCTGCTCACTCCTGTGGGCCTTTGCCTGCAGTGACCGCTTATCAGAGAATTGTGGGGCCTTGCTAAATTTATTTTATTGTGCCTGAAGGTAGAATTATGGCATGGATCAGCGTAACACTCCCTCTTGCAGAATTAAGAGGGGAGAGAAGCTAAGTAACCCTCAGGCTGCTCCAAGTTCCAAGCACCCAAATACCGATGAACTGCAGCAGAGGCCTATGAGGAGGTCACCCGGCCTTTCAGCCAGGTATGGCTCATGGCACAGGGGTAAGGTCGACTGGCTGAAAAGGAATGCTAAAGGGCATAGATTACCCAAACTCTCTCCTGGCCAGGGAGTAGGACCAAGGAAACTAAACAAGGGAGGAGAAACAAGTTTTTTTTCATGGTATAGATTAAGTAAAGTGCAGGAATGCTATCTTTGAGTACATTATTGTGTCCTCCTCCCATGTGCCCCAGATAGGTTTTAAGATGTTGTGGAAATTGGTTTGCTTAAAATAAGCTCGATGGCATTCCTGGAAAACTGGCTCAGGCTCTAACGTACCTCCTTTCCCCAGTCTTAAACAAGCACTTGTTCAGCAGAGGAACGCACAACATTTCAAAGCTTTGGAGATTTCTTCTAAATTACAAAATAGCTATCTGCAAGGTGCCTACTGATGAGAGCCTGAAGTTCTTCACGTATCTTCAGCTGGCGGCGTTCCATCACATTCACTGCGTGGGTGCACAAGGAGGCTGCTGTTCAAACATTCGGCCAAAAAACACGAGGAATGCAGTAAATTAATATGTGTGTGGTGACTGAGAGAGAAAACAGAAACATATTGGCAGCTGTACAGAGAACACAGCCTCTCCATGAATCATAAATAAATAAGGGGGGAATAAGAGAGAACATAAGTGGGAAAAGAAAAAGGAGCACCCAGGGATTAATAGAGTTTCATTACTTCAGTAAGTGTTCTGTTTTGTGCAGATCAGTATTTGGTGGGTTTGGGTGAAGCCCAACTACAAGCATCCACTAAAAGGAGGATATCACAAATAAACTAAACCAATAGCCTCTTGGAATTAAAATAAATAAATTCAAAGAACAATTGATTTATGTCAGCAAAACATTTCGGGAGCTAAATTGGGCTGTGCAGCGCCCGTTTTTAAGGGGCTAAGCAGCAACATAAGTATCGATATGGGGTCTGTGTAATGTGTGTGCACACTTCCGACATGCGCAGGCTGCCATTTTGGTAAAGAGGTTTGCGCTCGTGCACACCTAACGACCGCTGGCAGAATGCAGAGCAGCGAGAGGATGATGCAAATCAGTGTGCAATGCTGATTTGAAGTCACTGCTGCCATTTTCCAACTCTCAACTCCAACCAATGCCCTGTCCTAACCTCGCACAGCTCAACATGACGTTAAATGGAATGAAGGACCCCCGCACCACCGCTATTTAAAGGGATCATGAAATACTTACAGGTTAGTTGCTGAATTATCTTTTCTGACTGCTGGTGCAATTGCACTCAGCTTTGGAGGTTTCCTATACTTGGCTAAAGTTCGAACACTTTACACAGAGTGGTCTGGCTGGTCTTGCAGTACTTTTTATTGTTATCTAAAATATTGTGCTGACATGAGTAGCCTGGTCAGGCTTCCTCTGGGAATTGAACCTGACTAGGAGAATGAAAAGAGGCCACACAGAGCAGGACAAGCTGCTAGAAATGGGAGGAAGTAAAAGAGAAAGTAGAGGAAGAGTTCTGCCCAGGCTCGAACTGAATAGCTTATTCATGAGCAATACCTGTAACCTCAACGAACCTCCCTATTCACCAATATTCCCACGCTCCTTAATTTTCCTCTATCACTGACCATCACATCATCCTCTTTCTGACCAAAACATAAAAACCATCAGGAAATACAAATTCCAATCCGATATTATAAATTCACTCATTAAATAATGCATACAAAATCAAACTAATCACTCTGTGCATTCCCTTAATGCCTGCCTTCCGTATGCCTTTGCCTATCCTAGTGCTCCTTCGAGGTGTTTCCCCAATGGCTGCAGCATGGGTGGTAGAAGGCTGCTAACCTTTAGTTTGAGGAAACTGCAGATGGCCTTGGTGAACAATCTCAAGCATCTCTGCGACTAGAGGGCTTGTCTTCAGACCATCTCGGCCTGGGCTGCAGTAGGCTGTGCTGGCTGGCTGATGGCACTGGCAGAGTGGGAGCTGGAATGCTGCCATCCGGTTCCATAGAGCTACTGCCACTCTCCCGGGTGGCACCTCAACAATCCTGGTGATCTATTGGAAAGCAAATTGTTGAACTGCTGTGATGCCCTCGAAGCCCCTTTGAACAGCGGTATTGTCATGTATGTAACCTTTATGTAACAACACTGCAATACTGTATCTATGTAAGAAATGCACACCTTCACCACAGGGGGTGAACTTGTGGGAGACACTCCTCATCTGGTCACCCAGGTATATAAAGGGAGGTCCCACGCAGGGTTATCACTTCTTGGTCCTGTGAATAAAGGTTCAGGTCATGGAGTGACCTTGTCCATAGAATGTGCCTCGTGTGGATTTGTGATATTGTGTAAGGACTTTGCATTGGCGATGAGAAACGGGAATCAACGACCATGAGAATGGCCACCAGCAGCACAGATGAACAGTACTGTGTTGGTGAGGACTGGGACGATTTCATTGAGAGGCTCCAGCAGAGTTTTGTCACGAAGGACTGGCTGGGAGACACAGCGGCCGACAAGCGAAGGGCTCATCTGCTGACCAGCTGTGGACCTAAGACTTACGCGCTCATGAAAGACCTGCTAGCACCCAAGAAGCCAGTGGACAAAACCTTTGAAGAGTTCAGCAAACTAATCGGAGAGCACCTAAAACTGGCGAGCAGCGTACACATGGCCTGACACAGGTTCTATACCCACCGACGTCAGGAAGGACAGAGCATACCGGATTTTGTTGCGGACCTCCGGCGCTTGGCCAGCCTCTGTAAGCTCACAGACGCCTGCAGGGGGGAGATGCTAAGGGATTTCTTTATTGAGGGCATCGGTCATGCTGGGATTTTCAGAAAGCTAATTGAGACCAAGGACTTGACCTTGGAAGCGGCGGCATTGATGGCTCAGACTTTTATGGCGGGGGAGGAGGAAACCAAGATAATATACGCACGCAATTCTGCCTCCAACGTGGCGATGGATCAGGGAGTCAATATCATAAACGCGACACAGAGCCCCGCAGGCAGGCAAGGGCAGTTCGACACACCCCAGACAGCAATAGACCCAAGAGTAAGTCTCCAACAGAGACAATGGCAGGCTGAACGGACAATTATGCCCCCCCAGTGGACAATGCGGCCCAGGATGGGGCCATTGACACCCACTAACAGGGTGCTTAAGAGCAGTCAAAGGGACAATCGGCGAGGAATGCCTTGTAACAGCTCTTTTGTTCACAACAATGGTGATCTCAGTTCATGCTGGAGGTGTGGGGGCAGACATGCTGCCAGGACTTGCAGATTTCAACAGTTTGTCTGCAGAAATTGTAACCTCAGTGGCCATTTAGCCAGAATGTGCAGAAAGCCTGTAACCAGGCTAATATACGAGGCGGATGAACCAGATGAGGGGTCTGCGAGGCAGGATGACGCTTGGGGCAAATCAATGGACGCTGAAGTTCAGCAGGTTCATGTGGCAAACATTCATAACTCATATACCAAAACGCCACCCATGATGATGAAAGTCCTATTAAACAGCATCCCTGTACGCATGGAGCTGGACATGGGGGCCAACCAGTCACTCATGAGTGTTCAACAATTCGAAAAGCTGTGGCCACTCAATGCCAGCAGATCCAAACAAGAACGCAGTGAGACACAATTACGGACGTACACCAAAGAAATCATTCCAGTGCTCGGCAGTGCAATGTTGGTGGTCACACACAATGGATCGGTGAACCGGCTGCCGCTCTGGATTGTCCCGGGCAATGGTCCCGCACTGTTTGGGAGGAGCTGGTTAGCTGAGATGAACTGGAAATGGGGGGATGCGCATGCCATGTCATCTGTGGAGCGAAGTTCATGCTCACAGGTCCTACAGCAATTTGCGTCACTATTTCAACTTGGCGTCGGGACGTTCAAAGGTACCAAAGTAGTGTTACACATCACCCCGGACACCAGACCAGTACACCAGAAAGCCAGAGCTGTGCCGTATGTGATGCGGGAGAAAATTGAGAGCGAGTTGACCGGTTGCTGAGAGAGGGCATCATCTCGCCCATCGAATTCAGCGACTGGGCGAGCCCCATCGTTCCCGTCCTAAAAGCGAATGGCTCGGTCAGGATCTGTGGCGACTACAAGGCCACTATCAACCAGGTGTCCCTACAAGACCAATACCTGCTCCCGAGAGCGGAGGACCTTTTTGCCACACTGGCAGGTGGCAAGCTGTTCACCAAGTTGGACCTCACTTCAGCCTACATGACCCAAGAACTGGCCGACGAATCTAAACTACTGACCACCATCACCACGCACAAGGGACTGTTTGTTTACAACAGGTGTCCGTTTGGCATTCAGTCAGTGGCCGCGATTTTTCAAAGAAACATGGAAAGCCTGCTCAAATCCATTCCCGGAACAATCGTATTTCAGGATGACATCCTCATCACCGGTCGTAACACTGAGGAACACCTCCACAACCTGGAGGAGGTGCTACGCCGACTGGACCGGGTAGGCCTGCCACTCAAGAAGTCTAAGTGTGTGTTTTTGGCTCCTGAGGTCGAGTTTCTGGGCAGGAGGGTTGCTGCAGATGGGATTCGGCCTACCGAATCCAAAATGGAGGCGATTCAACGAGTGCCCAGGCCTTGCAACACATCGGAGTTGCGTTCATTTCTGAGACTCTTGAACTATTTTGGGAACTTTCTGCCGAACTTAAGCACATTGTTGGAGCTGCTACACGTGCTCCTGCGTAAGGGTTGCGATTGGTTTTGGGGGGACTGTCAGGAACGGGCTTTCAATCGGGCGTGGAACCTACTTTGTTCAATTAAGTTGTTGACCCTGTACGACCCCCGTAAGAAATTGGTTCTGACATGTGAAGCATCGTCTTATGGGGTTGGGTGCGTGTTGCAGCAGGGTAATGCTGAGGGCCAACTACAATCTGTTGGCCCTCAGGTCGCTCTCTCAAGCTGAACAGGGATATGGGATGGTTGAGAAGGAAGCACTCACATGTGTCTATGGGGTGAAAAAGATGCATCAGTACCTTTTTGGCAGGAGGTTTGAATTAGAAATGGACCACAAGCCGTTAACATCCCTGCTGTCAGACAGCAAGGCAGTCAATGCCAATGCGTCAGCTCGCATACAGCGATGGGCTCTCACGCTCGCTGCGTATGACTACACCATCCGGCACCGGCCCGGCACCGAAAACTGCACTGACGCGCTCAGCAGGCTTCCACTGGCCACCACTGAGGGGGCAGCGGAGAAAAGTGCTGAGATGGTCATGGCTGTCGATGCCTTTGACAGTGCAGGCTCCCCCATCACAGCCCGCCAGATCAAAATCTGGACCAACAGAGATCTCCTCCTATCCCCGATTAAGAAATGTGTCCTGACTGGGGATTGGGCGCCCGCAGACGGAGCATGCGCTGAGGAGGTCAGACCGTTTCACAGACGGATGGATGAGCTCTCCATCCAAGCCGACTGCCTACTATGGGACAGCCGGGTAGTCATGCCCCAGAAGGGCAGGGAAGCATTCATCAGGGAACTCCACAGCGAGCACCCAGGCATCATGCTGATGAAGGCCATTGCCCAGTCACATGTGTGATGGCCGGGAATTGATTCAGACCTGGAACACTGTGTTCGCAGGTGCACGACGTGTGCCCAGCTACGTAATGCCCCCAGGGAGGCCCTGCTCAGCCCGTGGCCCTGGCCCACCAGGCCATGGTCACATATTCACGTAGACTACGCAGGCCCGTTCATGGAAAAAATGTTTCTCATTGTGGTTGATGCGTACTTGAAATGGATTGAGTGCATCATTTTGAATTCGTGTATGACATCCACCACCGGGGAGAGTCTGCGCGCGATCTTTGCGACCCACGGCTTGCCGGACATCTTTGTTAGCAATAATGGCCCATGTTTCACAAGCTACGAATTCCGGAAGTTCATGTCGGGTAATGGCATTAACCATGTCAGGACAGCACCGTTCAAGCCAGCCTCCAATGGCCAGGCGGAACGTGCGGTCCAAATCATAAAACAAGGCATGCTCCGGATTCATGGGCCCTCCCTTCAATGCCGCCTATCGCGCCTCCTGCTGGCCTATAGGTCCCGACCGCACTCGCTCACAGGGGTCCCACCCGCGGAACTACTCATTAAACAAACACTCAAAACTTGGCTGTCCCTCATTCATCCAGTCCTGTCCGACATTGTTGAGGGCTAGCGCCAGTCCTAAAACGAGTACCATGACCGAAATTCAAGGGGCAGATATATAGAAATTGATGACCCCATATTTATTCTCAATCACGCTTTGGGGCCCAAATGGCTTGAGGGTACTGTAATAGACAAAGAGGGGAGTAGGGTCATAGTGGTTAAACTTAACAATGGGCAGATATGCCGCAAGCATCTAGACCAAGTAAAAAAAAGGTTCAGCATGGACACTGAGGAACCTGAGGAAGATCATGAGATGTTGTCCACACCACCGCCATTGAATGAGCAACAAGAACATTCAGCAGCATGCACAGTCCCTGAGGTCAGCCCGGACAGGCCGGAATCACCACAGGTGACAGACACGCATACCAAGGCTCAACAACCAGAGCCCCGACTGCGGCGCTCCACGCGAGAGCGCAGACCACCCGAGAGACTTAACCTACGATCCCAATATGATGTTGAGGAGGAGGTGATGTCATGTGTGTAACCTTTATGTAACAACACTGCAATACTGTATAAACGTAAGAAATGCCCACCTTGACCACAGGGGGTGAACTTGTGGGAGGCCCTCCTCACCTGGTCATCCAGGTATATAAAGGGAGGTCCCACGCAGGGTCATCACTTCTTGGTTCTGTTAATAAAGGTTCAGGTCATAGAGTGACCTTGGCGATAGAATGTGCCTCGTGTGGATTTGTGGTATTGTGTAAGGACTTTACAGGTATCCAGAGCTACAATAGCAGCATTCTGAGTGTGCAAGACAGCAGTCTGAGATTCCAATGCAACAGTCAGACCTCTGACGGAAGCTGTTTGTGTAGCAATGGAAGCTGCAACTTCTGCATTCAGATGCTGCATCATGGTGGGTTCAGGTGTGCCGATGGACGTGACCACACATTCCACGAATGAAAGAATGGGCTCCAAGATCTGCACAAAGCCCAGTGCCAAGTTGGAGCTGGACTCCGCAATGCGTGTTGACATTGTGGGCAACTTTTCTGGTAGGCTTTCAAGTTCACCAAGCATTTGGTTGCGTACACCCATCAGCCTTTTTCTATAGCCTAGCCCATCAAAGTTCTCATATGAGTCCTCTTCAGCAGAACTAGTGTGCAACCTCATCCTCCATTGAGCTGGCACCTGCGCTATTCTTTTCCCCCATGTGGCTCCTGCACATTTGTTCCCGGCATCTCACCATGTGCCAATCCCTCCTCTATCCTTGCCTCTAAAGTATACGCACTGTCAATATCTGAGCTGGTGGCTGCAAGTGTAAGAGCAAGTGACAGTGTCTCTTCATCTTCATTGTCTTTTTCCTCTTCCTCTTCCTCTTCTGACTGGTAAGATTCCAGTTCTTGGGTATCTGAAATGAAAATGAGACAAGAGTTGGGTTATGGTGAGGGGAGAGGAGAAAGTAAGAAGTGCGTAATTAAACCATCTGCAGTTCGTGCGTCAGAAGAGATTGTTGGATGAGGGAGAAGTGAGAGGAGAGATAGAGGGTTAGGTATGCAGATACCCTCATCATCGATCCCTCCAGCGCTGCCAGTGGCCATAACCTCAGCGATGCCCCTTCCCATGATGGCCAGCATTGTCTCTCTCCTCCATGGGGGTTAAAACGTGCAGGCGCACTTGTCCAGTTCTTTCCTGCAGCTTCCTGTTGTGCATCACCTTCTCCTGCAAGAAAGAGGGAAGTAGCACTTTAAGTAGCACTAGCCATTCACAATATCCAGCCCTCTGCTGATGTGTGCAGCCAATGAACAGCGCGAATAGTGCTGGTTGTACACTGCAACCATGGCAATCAGCAGGCAGCATGAATTTAATGTCCTGCCTGCAACATTATGGATGGGCGTGGGTTAATCACGTGCCGAAAATTCCACTCCCATGTTTGGGTCTTGTCCAATTTAACCCCCATTATCTCTTGCTGTGCCCAATGCTCATGGAGGATTCAGTAAGTGTCCTGCAATGTATTTGAGTGATGTGGCTGTCATGGTTGAATAGCTATCAGTGTATGCACGCTGTGAGTTATGGGTGTGAGTCTTGCAACAGTGCTAAGTGTGTGAGGGTGAGGTAAAGCATATGAATTGAAGTGTTGAGTACTGATTGATAGAGATTGTTGGTAGGTGAATGATGGGGGTTTAGTGAATTAAGCAGTGGATAAGGTTAGTGGTGCAGTTGGTAGGATATGCCATTTGAAGATTGAACTCACTCACCTTGTTAAATCATTAAACTTCTTCCTGCGCTGCATCTGTGTTCTTGGAACTCCACTCCTGGCATTGACCTCAGGTGTTACTACTTCCCACTGCTTCCTGAGCATATGTCTGGAGGGCCTCCTGGCCCTCTGCAGATACAGGATGTCTCTCCTTTTTGTCACTTATTGCACTAAGGCCCCAGTGCATTGTTAGAAAACCTTGGTGCTCGCTCTCCTGTAGGTTGAGCCACCTGAATAAAAATCTTCAAAATCAATTAACTTTCTAACACCATTCCCAGCAGCCATAATGCAGTTTCCCTTTAAGAGGTGCAGACTAACTTTAAGTACCATTAGTCACTTGTGATATTGAACCCCCTGCTGATGAGTGCAGCCAATGAACAGTGCAGGTGGTGCTGGCTGCATGCAGCAGGCAGCATCAATTGAATATCCTCTCTGCAGCATAATGAATGGGCGTGGGTTAATCCACACTGCAATTCCCATGCCGTTTTTGGGTCTTATCCACTTTAACCCCTATTATCTCTTGCTGTGCCACGATCACAGCTCATGGAAAATTCTAGCAGATCAGTAGATATCATGTGGTCATATTTCATGAGGACCCAAAGGTAATTGGAGAGACCAATGAAGCCATGCATTGCAGATTTTGCCAAGCCCTCAAGAGCTAATCCAGCAGAAGATCATCCAATTTTTCGCCCTGCACACTGGGTGACCAAAGGTGACCATTGCTGATGGAAAGTGTAACCAATAATTGAAGACCAACCCCCTTCAGTTAGTAGAACATGGGCTGCAACATCTGGGACTGCAGATATATGCAATGAACTATTTCATTCTGGCTACCAAAAGTGTACACAGTCATAGAATTGATGAAGTGGGCTGCAGTGTCTAGTAGGATGGCAGAAGCCAATGCTACAAGTGCCCTCCTAGAAAGAAGGCATCACTAATTTAAAAAATGGTAAATATCACTGTTTCATATCAGAGATATTCATAGGAAGGCCATTCAGCCTCTCAAGCCTGTTCCACCATTCAATGAGATCATGGTTGATCTGTATCCGAACTCCATCCACCCGCCTTGGCTCCATATCCCTTATTACCCTAGGCTAGCAAAAATCTACCGATTTCCCTAGCAAGAGACTACTCCAGACACAGTGATATGTCATTTGTTTGCAGAGATTATAAGTGGCTATAATTGAGCTTTTGTATATGATGTTGTTTTAAAAAATGAAAAAAATTGGATTACAAAGAAACAGGTTTGAAATAAGAACATTACGGGGGGAGAGGAAGCACTTAGACAGTAAAACCAGAGATCGAGAAAGAACAAATACATGGAATGAAGGTACCATAGGCACAGGGATGAGAGCAGTTTATTATTGTATGTACAAGGGAATAAATATTGATATTTTTTTTCCCTTTACATGGTAAGTTGTTTCTTGGGTGGTGTAGTGGAAAGGTTATAAGACACAAGAAAGAAGCGGAACTGATAGTTCTGCTTGAGTAGAAGGAATGTTTGATTTTGCGTCCTCCAATGTGTGATATTACTTAAGTAAATTACAGATGGTAAGTGGGAGGAGATGCCCATTACTGGAAGTAGTTTTTGATCACAGAATTTCACAGATTCTCCCTGCCTGGACAATCGCATGATGCCACAGCTGTGATAAAAATGTGGTTCCAGCTGGGGTAGGATTGTGAACTCAATTTTCTTAACAGTAGAATTTTCAAGACTTCAAGGCATTATTAAAAACAGACAAAAATTACAATGAGCAAAAAATGAATTTATCAAAGTTAATGCTTTGAATCTGCATTGAATTGAGAAATAATCAGGGCTGTACAATGCTATCAGAGTCTTGAAATATGGCCATGTAGTGCCGGTTTTTCAGGAGCAAATAGATTTCTAGGTCCACGCATCCATTATAGACCACTAAATAACAAGAAACAAATGGAGGAAGAAATTACAGACAATTCAAATAGGTTCAATGAAATGGGTGGGTATAATAATTGAGGACTTAACTATCCAGAGATAGTCTGGGAGAATGAAAGTCATCAAAATGAGGAGTTTTCACAGAATGGTTTCGAAGTCAGTACATTAATGCCATGATGTGAGAGTTCATTAGAAAGAGAAGGAGCGGGAGTAGAATAGGGATGAAGCAAGGAACCAAGGCAGCAGCGTGCAAGCAGGCATTGGCCACATGAGCATGACCAGAGGCCTGGCTAAACTGGCAGAGATGAATAAAGCAAATGATGGCAGAGAAAGGAGGCCTGGTAACTTGAGACAAGATCAGAGCTTACTGAAACGAGGCCAGCAGGATGTGCGACAGGGGGTCAAGGGCCACAATGGCAGTAGATGTCCCAGGCAAATAAATTAAAGTCAATTAAAATCTGAAAACATGAAAGAAAAAAATTTAAACACTCTAAACTTACCTGCAATACTGCCAAGAGGAATAAACCTGGAAGAGGCAATTTTGGGAGAGCAGCAGCGACACCTAGTGTTGGGAGGACCAAAAGTAACTGTAACAGTAAATACAAGTAGGAACACCAAGACATGACCAAACCATGAGTCAGGAAGTAAGTGTGATAGACAGGAAATCTGTATTGTGTATGACTTTTAAGATATTATAGATTGGGACAATTAAAGGAAATTGTGACACAGCTTTACATCTGCTGATCAGGAAGAAAGTTACCAGAGATGTTGTCAGGTGGATGTGACAATGGCTGCAAATATGATTGGTATCATCTTGATGGGTGCAGCCAATCAGGCTTTACTGATTGATAATCACCCTGGCATGCATTCTTTTAGATTTTCCAGTACTTCCCTTTTTTTCCAAATGCAAGTGAGAAAATATTGTGTATAGCGACAGTTTAAGTTACAAAGCCTGCGTAACTATTCTCTTTAATTTGCCTGGACTGTTCTTGAGTCGTCTGCTTTTTGGGAGCCATATAGGATAGGATATGGAGTTTCACGCACAGCTCAGGGTCAAATAGAGCATTGAGGTAGAGCACTATTAACATCAGTCTAAGCACACAAACAGGGAGGCAAATTGAACCATGACAGTTACTGATGTGGGGACAGGTAACATAACATGTGGGCAGGGAATAAGTGTTCAACTAAGACCTTGGATTGGGATCCTGATAAACATTAGAAACCATGCTGCAGCCCCCTTGAGTGCTTTCATTATAATAGGATTTCAACCGTTAATTGTACACAGAGCAGTATCTGAACTTTCTTACATTACAACACTTCGAAAAGTACTTCATTGGCTGTAAAGCGCATTGGGACATCCGGTGGTCATGAAAGGCGCTATATAAATGCGTCTTTCTTTATCAAAACACTGAGATAGTTGAGCCATATACACAGCTGACAGACAGATTGTGAAGTTCATGTTGTGTTACTCGATGTCTCTCTCTCCAGTTTGCAAATCCAGCCCTAATCACTGCTCATATAGCATCAGCCTTGAAAATCCAGTTCCAAATATTCCTTCCTTAAATTCAGAAGAAATGCAATGTTAACACTGGGGTTTACCTTGAATGTCAGACTTAAACTATCTTTCACTTATGGATATTTCATTCTGAGATCGAAACAGAAAGTGCTGTATATACACAGCATCGGAGAAAAGGAAAGTGAATGTTTTGGGTAGATATCCTTCATCAAAATTCCCTTCTTGGGATTCATGGCACTTGATCAGATGTACCTTGTCAGAAACAGCCTTGCAGAAGTGATTGAGGGAATTGCAGGAGACACACATTCTTCTTGGCAATGCGTGACCTCGGGGGGGGGGGGAAATTATATTCTTCAACGTCCTCAGCCATCCTTACTCCTCCCACTCGCTTTATATCTTAATCAAGGGCGAACAATGGCATTTCAATCAATATCTCGATATCTTACAAGCGAAAAGTGCTTACTGCTGCAGTAAGCCTGGTTGATGAATCACAACAGGATGAAGGAGATCATTGACAGGTGCCAGAGCATTGTGCAGAGACCAAGAGTGGGAATGATGATGGATAACGGAGCAACAGCCTGTACTGAGTGCGGACACGTACACTACTTGCTGCTTGGGATGCAGCCCAGTGTAAGACATTGAAGTAATCTGGGCACAACTACTCAGTGCAGACTGAGCCACAGTGAGAAATGTAGCCCAAAATTAAACAAAGTATCAGAATTTGATTCTTCAAACTCTCCCATTAATTATGGTTCTGTGAATAACTCAATTAGACAAGGAAGGGTGTTGGTGCCCAACAACAACTGCACTAATGTGCCTTTCAGCTGGTTATTCATAGGATAAAAATGCTATTAATATAGCAGTCAATACATTTTTCTGATGTACACCTACACCAAATCTGCTCTTTCAGAGATAATTGTTATTAGCAAATATTGGTGAGATGAGTCTTCCAGCTGATACTCTCAGTTTTCATGCTTTGGTCTCTAGCTCTCCATCCATTTTTCTCCCATTACCCTTCCTTTCCTGAAGCAGGTGACACGTGCTGAGGCACCATTCTAAAGACAGCTGTCCTACACTATCTCACTTATTCACATGTGACAAAAAAAAACAAAAAAAAAAGAAAAACACAAAAAAAAAAGGAAAAAAAAGGGCCTTGTAAATGTCTGGTGTGTCACCCAGGTAGGGTGGCACGGTTTAATGTCTTTTGTTTTTGCAGATAAACTCCAAAAAGAGTTTCACATGTGAGCTGGACAGTAAGGGTCTGAGCTCTCAGTCTGCCTATCAATCTATCAGATGGTCCCACTTGGCTGACACTTCTGGATCTCACATCTGATCTCCTGGACAGTCAGAGTGCAAAAGACAGTTGGCCCCTGACTTTTCATTGTTCCACACTCCTCCGCCGTGCTCAGAGCTGAAACAGCATGTCTCTCGCCTGTAAACATGCTGGCTCTCTGACTTTGTTCAGCTAAGTGAAGCCGATGACCCTGCTCAACACCATCAACAACTATCGGCTAACAAAGTCTATTCTTGTTCACCCTGGCCTCCTCCCTGCTAAAAAAAGACTGGCCATAACACCATCAGTTACTACATCATTAATAATATTATTATTTGTCTTAAAGCCCAATATGTGCAACAAAATGGCAGCTTTATGTACCAGATTGGAGGTCAATACTTGAACCCAATGGACACAGGGGAATCTGAATTCAACATCATTGCACTTGTTTCCCATCATGTAATGGCCGCAATGATAACCAATTTAGAAGGGCAGCAGACTGCGCCCATTCGGGCAATTGCTTTTTTTTAGGCAGCCCTGGCAACCGCCTGAAATGAGAGGAGGCCAGTTTCAACCTGGATGCCTAAATTTGCTTAGACTAGTCGGAGCTTTCACTTTACAAAGATACTACATTGGCTACTCTCTGGTTCTATGGTACAGTTTTTCACATTTAAGGAGAATTTTAAAATTGTTGTCAGATCCTCTCCTATCTCCTCTCTGACTTCATTCAACAGATCAGTTATGTATACGGGGAAGAAAGGTCCCAACACAGATCCCTGGACACAACACCAACTACACCTTCTCTTGTCTTCAGTGCAATTGAAGTGTCAAGCGGAGTTTTGGATCGTCACCAGCACGAGCTGGATTCTGAGGGAATGCTGCACTGTAGGAGGTGCTGCCTTTCTGATGAGACATTAAGTCGAGGTCCCATCTGCTCTCTCAGATCCCATGGAACTATTGCAAAAAAGTGCTAGGGAGTTATCCCCGGTGTCCTGGCCAATATCGATCCCTCAATCAACATCACTAAAATAGATTATCTGGTCATCATCACACTGCTGTTTGCGGGATCTTGCTGTGTGAAAATTGACTGCCACATGGCAAAAGCATTTCACTGGCTGTAAAGTGCTTTGGGACATCCTGAGACTGTGAAAGGTGCTCTATAAATGCAAGCCTTTCTTTTTTATTATTGACAGCGTAGATAGCGAGAAACCATTTCCTCCAGTGGGCGAGTCCAGATCAAAGGGACATCACTTTAAAATGAGAGCCAGGCTGTTCAGGGGTGATGTCAGGAAGCACTTCATTACAGAAGGGGTAGTGGAAATCTGGAATTCTTTCCCACAATAAGCTGTTGAGGCATGGTCAATTGAAAATGTAAAAATTGAGATTGTTAAATTTCTGTTAGGCAAGGGTATTAAGGGTCACAGAACCAAGGCGGGTGGATGGAGTTAAGATACAGATCCGCCACGATCTAATTCAATGGAGGAACGGACTCGAGGGGTTGAATGCCCACTCCTGTTCCTATGTTCCTCGAAACAGAAACCCTGGCTACTTTCTTGCCTCCCTACCCCAGTACATTAAGGCAATTGTAGTTCTCCTAAATGCTTTTCAACTGGGTCCATTGCATAGTCTACATTAACTCGACATGGGTCTACTTAAATATATTTGCTGCAGTTCAGGAACAGTGTGATTGAGAACTAATGTGGTGATGTGTGGAGTTCTCATTGGATTGTCTAACAGTCTGATTTGAAAGATTGAAGGAAATCTCTTCTGTACATGTTGAGTGACAGATGGGAGCTGCAGCTGATGGCAGGTTCTTTGTAAATAAAGGTTTAAACAGGAAAAGCCACGACAAGTCAAACCAGCCAAAGACTACTGCAGACGTTTTAGAGAAAAAGTCAGATAATCACTTTGAGACATTTGAGAGACATGATAAGGTGCGATATAAATGTAAGTTTTCACTTTTTTCCCTCTCAATATGGCTATTGGAACTAGTGTGCTGGTGAATTCACTTCTCATTTTATTCCAGTAATGAGCAGTTTTGTAGCAGAGTTGGATAAACAGAGGTGCAGGCAGCTGCCTGTATTTTTATAGCCTGGATACAGCAATCCCCAGAGAGAAGTCTTACTCCAGCTACACTTGCAGAATGCAGAATTTCACAGAACAGGGTAAAACCTGTAAATTTAGGAGACAGAATATAAATCGTGCATCTTAAGATCGGGCTGCATTTAAATTTATTTCCATACATGCTGCCTGTTTTGAGGTGAATCTTGCTCCCCTCCCCCAGACTCAGCACCTTGGTTACATGAGTTTTTGATGTTTACTGTGATCCAAGGATCACAAACACACTGGTTGATATAAGGCAGCATTGGAAGGCCCTGAACAATCGCCAAAACTGGTGGAGCCCCCTCAACACCATCCTACGCTTCCTCGCCCTTCCCCGACAGGCTTAGACAGAATGCTGTAAGTCTGTACACAGGGAACTACAGCAGATGCTTCTCGTATTGTTTGGACAAATTTAGTTCACAGCCTTCAAGCTTTGTGTAATGGCACTCCTAGCAACTGGTGAAATGGAAATGGGTTCCTGGAGTTAGATGATCATAAGAACATAAAAACATAAGAAATAGGTACAGGAGTAGGCCATACGCACCCTCAAGCCTGCTCCACCATTCAATAAGATCATGGCTGATCTGATCATGGACTCAGCTCCACTTCCCGCCCACTCACCATAACCCCTTATTGTTTAAGAAACTGTCTATTTCTGTCTTAAATTTATTCAATGTCCCAGCTTCCCCAGCTCTCTGAGGCAGCGAATTCCACAGATTTACAACCCTCTGAGAGAAGAAATTTCTCCGCATCTCTGTTTTAAATGGGCGGCCCCTTATTCTAAGATTGTGCCCTCTAGTTCAAGTCTCCCCCATCAGTGGAAACATCCTCTCTGCATCCACCTGGTCAAACCCCCTCATAATCTTATACATTTCAATAAGACCATCTCTCATTCTTCTGAATGCCAATGAGTAGAGACCCAACCTACTCAACCTTTCCTCATAAGTCAACCCCCTCATCCCTGGAATCAACCTAGTGAACCTTCTCTGAACTGCCTCCAAAGAATTATCCTCTCCCCCACCTCCTGAGAAACCTGCTAGGAGATCTCAGTCTCATTAAATTATACAAGGTTGTCTTCAGGTTCATATTACAACCTTCCCTGATTAACAGGCCACCTCCTGCCCCCAGATTGAGTACTCAGCCCTCCCTCGCCAATCAATAATCTATCCCATCCCAATTATTTATCCAGGGCTGGCAACATCCTGTCAGGGGAGCACAAGCGCTCTGCAATTTTTTTTGCTGCTCCATTTTTTGTCTCTCATCTTTCAAATGAGCAGACTCGCTGGGATATGACCTCAAGTGACCATTATTCACAAGTGAGCTTTGGCATTGAATATCGTCGGATTATATGACCAAAGTGAATCCTGTCCTTATCAGTTTTCCAAATGCTCACATGTTTCAACAGGGGTCACTCGATAGTGATTGTGAACAAGAACGCTGGCTAGCACTAACACTGAGGTCCAGCTGAAATTAGTTATCTCAGCACAGACCAGAGATGGATTCAGGGATCTTCCTGGTCCCTATGGCTCTGCTACTGACTGGATAACCTTACTAAGGTATGGGGAAAATCCTTTGTTGTTTGTGTTATGTCTTTAGATGCTCTGATAATGACTCCACGAGGCAATATGTTGCACTTGAACTATAGTGACCTTAGTCCTTTATTGATAACTCCAGAGTGAGGATCACACCTGGTGACCTGCCTTTTATACTCGGCCTGGCACACCTGTACAGGTAACCTACAAGTCTCTTACTGAGGTGCCCCCTGGTGGCACACTTTGTAATTGTACAAGCAGTAACCACGTAGGATACATGCCATCACTCTCCCCCAAGCCTTTAGTGTAAATCACCTTCATGCATTGACTGTGCTCTGGGCTTAGCTCTATCTGGTTGACCCTTGGAGGGTCGTTTCTATCTTGGGTGAGTGGGTGGTGTTTCGTTGCCAGTGGAGGTGCTGGTGGTTTCTGTTTGTGCATCTATGACCACTCCATTCTCTCCCCCGCCCACCCGCCCTTCCCACACATAGATTATGCCGGTGGCTCATTACATTCATATACATTCAAATCCAGAAAAAAAAATTGCATTTACATCATTACATTTGTAGTACAATTGTGAGGCAAGTACATTTGACTGGTGAGGTACATACTTTATATATACTTGGAATCAGTACCGGTATGTGAGGCCAAGCTAGTACCAGAACTGCTGGATGGTGTCCAGGTAGTCTGGTGGCGGTGCGGAGCTGGCAGTGGGAACCCAGAGCTGGCAGTGGGAACCCAGTTGGCTCAAGTTGCCTGCTCTCGGGGCCATTGCCATTGCTCCTAGAGTCGGGCAGGTTCACAGATGCCTATGACATCCCTGTCCTTTCCTTGCGCCCCGGGTCGCTGCTGCTCCCTGAGGAGCAGTCGTCTGGCAGTGCACAGGAAACTGCTGACTCACTTGCCTGGGCATTATTTGGTTTGGGATCCTGGCTGGTCCCGGGCCCATTTGGGAGAGCCATTGCTGGTGACCCTTTGTTACCGGGTGTAGCCTTGGTGGCGATAGTGTCTGGGGGCTGTGCCTTCGCGCAGTTTGCTCGTTCAGGCTCATGGCAGCTGGTGCCATCGGGTGCCTCAGAGGTGGAGCCGATCAAGGGCAGGATATCAATACTGGTGCAGTTGCCCTCCTGCGATCACTTGCTCTGCAGCTTGTATGTATTGGCTGCTTCTGGCCACACTCCATGGTGCATAACTCTGGTCCCGGGGACGCAGGCTACTACATTGGGTAGCTCGCTCGACCTGTGTGCACCCGATGGGTGTCTGCCTGCTGCATTGACTGTATGCAGTTGAAATCCTACATCGCACAACATTTCATGACTCATAGTAAATAACCTGTAGCTCCGATCGCAATCGGGCAACTTTTCTTTGCTTATTGCATGTACACAGCTTTGATCATCAATTACACATTTTACATCTAACTCACAGTTGCTCTTACATTAAGCGGCTGCAGGACATTTTGAATGGGGAGGGTGAACAGCCAGTTGTCTTGCTTCATATAGGTACCGACAATATAGGTAAAAAACGGGATGAGGTCCTGCAAGCTGAATTTAGGGAGCTAGGAATTAAATTGAAAAGCAGGACCTCAAAGGTAGTAATCTCAGGATTGCTAAGTGCTAGTCAGAGTAGAAATAGCAGGATAACTAAGATGAATGCGTGGCTTGAGGAGTGGTGCAAAAGGGAGGGATTCAAATTCCTGGGACATTGGAAACGGTTCTGGGGGAGGTGGGACCAGCATAAACCGGACGGTCTGCACCTGGGTAGGACCGGAACCAATGTCCTAGTGCTGTTGGGGAGGGGTTAAACTAATATGACAGGGGGATGGGAACTTATGCAGGGAGACAGAGGGGAATAAAATGGGAGCAGAAGCAAAAGATAGAAAGAAGAAAAGTAAAAGTGGAGGGCAGAGAAACCCAAGGCAAAAAGCAAAAAGGGCCACATTACAGCAAAATTATAAAGGGACAAAGTGTGTTAAAAAGACAAGCCTGAAGGCTCTGTGCCTCAATGCGAGGAGTATTTGTAATAAGGTGGACAAATTAACTGTGCAGGCAGCCATTAACGAATATGATATAATTGGGATTATGGAGACATGGCTCCAGGGTGACCAACATCCAGGGGTATTCAACATTCAGGAAGGATAGACAGAAAGGAAAAGGAAATGGGGTAGCTTTGCTGGTTAAAGAGGAAATTAACGCAATAGTAAGGAAGGATATTAGCTTGTATGATGTGGAATCTGTATGGGTAGAGCTGTGGAAGACCAAAGGGCAGAAAACGCCTAGTGAGTTGTGTACAGACCACCAAACAATAGTAGTGACGTTGGGGACAGCATCAAACAAGAAATTAGGGATGCGTGCAATAAAGGTATAGCAGTTATTATGGGCGACTTTAATCTACATATAGATTGGGCTAACCAAACTGGTAGCAATATGGTGGAGGAGAATTTCCTGGAGTGTATTAGGGATGTCGAGGAACCAACTAGAGGGCTGGCCATCCTAGATTGGGTGATGTGTAATGAGAAAGGACTAATTAGCAATCTTGTTGTGCGAGGCCCCTTGGGAAAGAGCGACCATAATATGGTAGAATTCTTTATTAAGCTGGAGAGTGACACAGTCCATTCAGAGACGAGGATCCTGAACTTAAGGAAAGGTAACTTTGATGGTATGAGACGTGAATTGTCTAGAATAGACTGGTGAATGATACTTAAAGGGTTGACGGTGGTTAGGCAATGGCAATCATTTAAAGATCACATGGATGAACTTCAGCAATTGTCCATCCCCGTCTGGAATAAAAATAAAACGGGGAAGGTAGCTCAACTGTGGCTATCAAGGGAAAGTGTTAAATCCAAGGAAGAGGCATATAAATTGGCCAGATAAAGCAGCAAACCTGAGGACTGGGAGAAATTTAGAATCCTGCAGAAGAGGACAAAATGTTTAATAGGAGAGGGAAAGTAGAGTATGAGAGGAAGCTTGCTGGGAACATAAAAACTGACTACAAAACTTTTATAGATATGTGAAGAGAAAGAGATTATTGAAGACAAACGTAGGTCCCTTGCAGTCAGAATTAGGTGAATTTATAATGGGGAACAGAGAAATGGCAGACCAATTGAATAAATACTTTGGTTCTGTCTTCACGATGGAAGACACGAATAATCTTCTGGAAATACTAGGGGACAGAGGATCTAGTGAGAAGGAAGAACTGAAGGAAATCCTTATTAGTCAGGAAATTGTGTTAGGGAAATTGATGGGATTGAAGGCTGATAAATCCCCGGGACCTGATAGTCTGCATCCCAGTGTACTTAAGGAAGTGGCCCTAGAAATAGTGGATGCATTGGTGATCATTTTCCAACAGTCTATCGACTCTGGATCAGTTCCTATGGACTGGAGGGTAGCTAATGTAACACCACTTTTTAAAAAAGGAGGGAGAGAGAAAATGGGGAATTATAGACTGGTTAGCCTGACATCAGTAGTGGGGAAAATGTTGGAAGCAATTATTAAAGATGAAATAGCAGCGCATTTGGAAACCAGTGACAGGATCGGTCCAAGTCAGCATGGATTTATAAAAGGGAAATAATGCTTGACAAATCTTCTAGAATTTTTTGAGGATATAACTAGTAGAGTGGACAAGGGAGAACCAGTGGATGTGGTGTATTTGGACTTTCAAAAAGCTTTTGATAAGGTCCCACACAAGAGATTGTTGTGCAAAATTAAAGCACATGTTATTGGGGGTAATGTATTGACGTGGATAGAGAACTGGTTGGCAGACAGGAAGCAGAGAGTCGGGATAAACGGGTCCTTTTCAGAATGGCAAGCAGTGACAAGTGGGATGCCGCAAGGTTTAGTGCTGGGACCCCAGCTCTTTACACTATACATTAATGATTTAGATGAAGGAATTGAGTGTAATATCTCCAAGTTTGCAGATGACACCAAGCTGGGTCGCAGTGTGAGCTGTGAGGAGGGTACTAAGAGGCTGCAGGGTGACTTGGACAGGTTAGATGAGTGGGCAAATACATGGCAGATGCAGTATAATGTGGATAAAGGTGAGGTTATCCACTTCGGTGGCAAAAACGTGAAGGCAGAATATTATCTGAATGGCGGCAGATTAGGAAAAGGGGAGGTGCAACGAGACCTGGGTGCCATGGTACATCAGTCATTGTAATTTGGCATGCAGGTACAGCAGGTGGTGAAGAAGGCAAATGGCATGTTGGCCTTCATAGCTAGAGGATTTGAGTATAGGAACAGGGAGGTCTTACTGCAGTTGTACAGGGCCTTGATGTGGCCTCACCTGGAATATTGTGTTCAGTTTTGGTCTCCTAATCTGAGGAAGTACGTTCTTGCTATTGAGGAAGTGCAGCGAAGGTTCACCAGACTGATTCCCGGGATGGCAGGGCTGACATATGTGGAGAGACTGGATCGACTGGACCTGTATTCACTGGAGTTTAGAAGAACGAGAGGGGATCTCATAGAAACATATAAAATTCTGAACGGACTGGACAGGTTAGGTGCAGGAAGAATGTACCCGATGTTAGGTAAGTCCAGATCCAGGGATCACAGTCCAAGGATAAGGGGTAAGCCATTTAGGACCGAGATGAGGAGAAACTTCTTCACTCAGAGAGTTGTGAACCTGTGGAATTGTCTACCGCAGAGAGTTGTTGATGCCAGTTCGTGAGATATATTCAAGAGGGAGTTAGATATGGCACTTATGGCTAAAGGGATCAAGGGGTATGGAGAGAAAGCAGGAAAGGGGTACTGAGGTGAATGATCAGCCATGATCTTATTGAATGGTGGTGCAGGCTTGAAGGACCGAATGGCCTACCCCTGCACCTATTTTCTATGTTTCTACGTTTCTATGATTGAGAGTGTGGAACTGTCCCTTTAAGTGTCGTGGATTGAGGGCCACTTTTAAGAGAGCCTTGCTATCTTTACCCCAATCCTCTTCTTCGTTTGATGCCACGTGTTTCTCCATCAGTGCTGCACCTCGTGGTCTGGCCGCCGCCATCTTTTTCTTCAGTGCATCACCTCGTGGTTTGGGCGCCATCTTTTCTCCATCCATGATGTCGACTGCGGTGATCCTCTTCTCCCCGGGCTCTGCCACCAAAGCTGGGAAGTCGCCCTTGGATCCGCTTTTTCTTCCTCCGGAGTCCTGCCACCGGAGCCTGGAAGGTGCGTTCGGGTTGTCTCAGCTGAATCATCTCCACGCAGTTGTGCTGAGCAGTCTGTGCCTTGGGTGCTGTACTGGTCTGCTCTCTGGTGCTGGGTCCACCCTCAGGTGAGGGCTTGCTTTGCCTTTGAGCACAGGGGAAGTCGATCGCTGGAGGGATGTAATCTTCCCAACTCCAATGGATCTTCTCTATCTACCTTCCTCCGGGTAGCGTTGGTCTATCACCTGCAACAATCCACAGAGGTAACCTGTGCACTGCGCCATCACGGAGCATCTTTACATCCGCACTTCCAACGACTGGGATAAGTTCATCGGTGTAGGTGCGCAGCTTTGCCTAAACAGGGACCAAATTGGGTCGTTCAACTTGATTGTCCCATAGCCTCACAAAGGCTTCTTGATTCATTATTGACTAGCTTGCCCCCATGTCTGTTGTGTATCTGTAAAGCATGCACTCCCATGTTCCACCACCAGGGAGTGCAACCCCTGAAATCCCAAGGGATCCCAGCATCCCTTCAGAGCACTGTATATAAGCCGGCCCCGAAGGCCTGTTCCTCACTCTGGAGTGTCTTAATAAAGACTGAGGTCACTGTTACTTTAACCTCCCTGTGTGTAGCCTCATCTTTGTTAGGAACACAATAACTGGCGACGACTATACGAATCCAACGCAAAGATGCAGCAAACTGTGGGCATCCTGGAGAAGTTCTCGGAGGGTGTGGACTGGGAAGCCTATGTCGAACGGCTAGACCAGTACTTTGTAGCCAACGAGTTGGACGGAGAAGGAAGCACTGCAAAAAGGAGAGCGGTCCTCCTCACGGTCTGCGGGACACCGACCTACAGACACATGAATAATCTTCTGGCTCCAATGAAACCCACAGTTAAGTCATACGAGGAGCTGTGTACACTGGTTCGGGAGCATTTTAATCTGAGGGGGAGCGTGCTGATGGCGATGTATCGGTTCTACACATGCCAGCGATCTGAAGGTCAGGAAGTGGCGAGCTACGTCGCCGAGCTAAGGCGACTTGCAGGACAATGTGAATTTGATGGCTACCTGGAGCAAATGCTCAGAGACTTTTTTGTACTGGGCATTGGCCACGAGACCATCCTACGAAAACTATTGACTGTAGAGACACCGACCCTCAGTCAAGCCATTGCGATAGCACAGGCGTTTATATCCACCAGTGATAACACCAAACAATCTCTCAGCACACAAGTGCTGGCAATGTTCATACATTAACTGGAATTGTGTTTGCGAGCAGAAACGTACAGGGCAAAAACCACGGGTCTGCAACTGTCAGCAGGCCTCAGGTGACCCAGATGACTCAGAGTCCGCAAAAAAGGATGAATGCAAGGCAATTCACACCTTGTTGGCATTGTGGAGGCTTCCATTCAGCCTATTCATGTCGCTTCAAAGGGTATGTTTGCAAGAGCTGTGGAACAATGGGGCACCTCCATCGAGCTTGCAGACGAGCTGCAAGCTCTGCAAAACCTGCTAACCACCACGAGGCAGAGGAAAATCGATCCATGGTGGTTCAAAGCAATTTCGAGCCTCAGAGAGAGGAAGCAGATGATGAAGTACACGGGGTGCACACATTTTTGACGAAATGTCCACCTATAATGCTAAACGTAAAATTGAATGGCTTACCCGTAGCCATGGAACTGGACACTGGCGCTAGCCAATCCATCATGAGTAAAAAGATGTTTGAGAGACTGTGGTGCAACAAGACACTCAGACGAGCCCTGAGCCCCATCCACACAAAACTGAGAATATACACCAAAGAGCTTATCACTGTCCTGGGCAGCGCTATAGTCAAGGTCACCTATGAGGGCACGGTGCACGAACTGCCACTTTGGATTGTCCCGGGCGATGGCCCCACACTGCTTGGAAGGAGCTGGCTGGGCAAAATCTGCTGGAACTGGGATGACATCCGAGCGCTATCACATATCGATGAGGCCTCATGTACCCAGGTTCTTAACAAATTTCCTTCCCTTTTTGAGCCAGGCATTGGAAACTTTTCTGGGGCGAAGGTGCGGATCCACTTGGTCCCAGAGGCACGACCCATTCACCACAAGGCGCGAGCGGTACCTCACATGATGAGGGAGAGAGTGGAAATCGAGCTGGACAAGCTGCAACATGAGGGCATCATCTCCCCAGTGGAATTCAGCGAGTGGGCCAGCCCAATTGTTCCAGTACTCAAAAGTAATGGCACAGTCAGGATTTGCGGCAATTATAAAGTAACTATTAATCGTTTCTCGCTACAGGACCAATACCCACGACCTGAGGCAGACGACCTATTTGCGACGCTGGCAGGAGGCAAGACGTTCACCAAGCTCGACCTGACTTCGGCCTACATGACGCAGGAGCTGGAGGAGTCTTCGAAGGGACTCACCTGCATCAACTTGCACAAGGGACTGTTCATCTACAACAGATGCCCGTTTCGAATTCGGTCAGCTGCAGCGATCTTCCAGAGAAACATGGAGAGCCTACTCAAGTCGGTACCTCGCATGGTGGTTTTTCAGGACGACATATTGGTCATGGGTCGGGACGCCGTCGAGCACCTTCAAAACCTGGAGGAGGTCCTCCAGAGACTGGATCGTATAGGGCTGCAGCTGAAGATGTCGAAATGCGTCTTCATGGCAACAGAAGTGGAGTTTTTGGGGAGAAAGATCGCGGCGAACGGCATTCGGCCCACAGATGTCAAGACAGAGGCTATCAGGAACACGCCAAGGCCACAGAATGTCACGGAGCTGCGGTCGTTCCTGGGACTCCTCAACTATTTTGGTAACTTCCTACTGGGGTTAAGCACCCTCTTAGAGCCCCTACATGTGTTATTGCGCAAAGGTGAGAACTGGGTATGGGGAAAAAAAACAAGTAATTCCTGTTGAGAAAGCCAAGAAACATTTTATGCTCCAACAAGCTGCTTGTATTGTATAACCCGTGTAAAAGACTTGTGCTAGCATGTGATGCATCGTTGTACAGAGTCGGGTGTGTATTACAACAAGCTAATGTTGCGGGGAAGTTGCAACCTATCGCCTATGCCTCCAGGAGCTTGTCTAAGGCCGAGAGGGCCTACAGTATGATTGTGAAAGAGGCATTAGCGTGTGTGTTCGGGGTAAAGAAAACGCATCAGTACCTGTTTGGCCTCAAATTTGAGCTGGAAACCGATCACAATCCCCTCATATCCCTGTTCGCTGAAAACAAGGGGATAAATGCTAATGCCTCAGCCTGCATACAAAGCTGGGCACTCGCGCTATCAGCGTATAACTATACCATCCGCCACAGGCCAGGCACCGAGAACTGTGCGGATGCTCTTAGTCGGCTACCATTGCCCACCACGGGGGTGAAAATGGCGCAGCCTGCAAATTTGTTGATGGTGGCACAGCCCGCAGACTTGTTGATGGTCATGGAAGCGTTTGAAAATGATAAATCACCTGTCACGGCCCACCAGATTAGGACTTGGACCAGCCAAGATCCTCTGCTGTCCCTAGTAAAAAACTGTGTACTGCATGGGAGCTGGGCCAGCATCCCCGTTGAAATGCAAGAGCCAATCTAGCCATTCCAGCGGCGAAACGATGAGCTGTCCATTTAGGCAGACTGCCTGTTGTGGGGTAACCGCGTAGTGCTACCAAAAAAGGGCAGGGAGACGTTCAGCTCGGATCTCCACAGCACACACCCAGGTATAGCAATGATGAAAGCAATAGCCAGATTCCACGTGTGGTGGCCCGGTATTGACTTAGAGTCCTGTGTATGGCAATGCAGCGTGTGTGCTCAGTTGAGCAATGCGCCCAGAGAGGCACCACTATGCTTGTGGTCCTGGCCCTCCAGACCATGGTCGAGGATCCATGTCGATTATGCGGGCCCGTTTCTTGGTAAAATGTTCCTGGTGGTGGTGGATGCTTTTTCAAAATGGATTGTAAGTGAAATAATGTCAGGAAGCACCGCCACCGCCACCATTGAAAGCCTGAGGGCCATGTTTGCCACCCATGCCCTGCCTGACATACTGGTCAGTGACAACGGGCCATGTTTCACCAGTGCCGAATTTAAAGAATTCATGACCCCGCAATGGGATCAAACATGTCACCTCGGTCCCATTTAAACCAGCCTCCAATGGGCAGGCAGAGCAGGCAGTACAAACCATCAAACAGAGCCTTAAACGAGTCACAGAAGGCTCACTCCAAACCCGCCTGTCCCGAGTACTGCTCAGCTATCGCACAAGACCCCACTCCCTCACAGGGGTGCCCCCGGCTGAGCTACTCATGAAAAGGACACTTAAAACCAGACTCTCGCTGGTTCACCCCAACCTACATGATCAGGTAGAGAGCAGGCGGCAGCAACAAAATGTAAACAATGGTCGCGCCACTGTGTCACGGGAAATTGATCTGAATGACCCTGTGTATGTGCTAAACTATGGACATGGTCCGAAGTAGATCGCGGGCACGGTGATAGCTAAAGAAGGGAGTAGGGTGTTTGTAGTCAATCTCGACAATGGACAAATTTGCAGAAAGCACCTGGACCAAACGAGGCTGCGGTTCACAGACTGCCCTGAACAACCCACAGCAGACACCATCTTTTTCGAGCCCACAACACACACCCAAAGGACCGGGAAATTGAACCCATCACGCACAACAGCCCAGCAAGGCCAGGCTCACCCAGCAGCCCTGCAGGGCCAACAACATGCCAGCCCAGCGAGGGCACAGCCAACACACGAGAACAGATATTTGTACCGAGGCGGTTCACCAGGGGAAGAAAGGCTCCCGACCGCCTCACCTTGTAAATAGTTTTCAATTTGACTTTGACTTGGAGTGATGTGTATCTATGAAGCATGCACTCCCATGTTCCGCCACCAGGGAGTGCATCCCCTGAAGTCCCAAGGGATCCCAGCATCCCTTGGGGGCACTGTATATAAGCCGGCCCCTAAGGCCTGTTCCTCACTCTGGAGTGTCTTAATAAAGTCTGAGGTCACTGTTACTTTAACCTCCCTGTGTGCAGTCTCATCTGTGTTAGGAACACAATAATGTCCACTTCCATGATGACTGGAACGCCATTTATCTTGACTTCCATCCTCAATGGGGAATGCTCGGTGGTGCAGATAAACATGGTATATACCTCATCGTGGGGCTGAGCTGCCTCTTTGACTATCGTTTCATAATCCGCGCTGGATTCATGGCCATCTGCAGACTCTTCGGCAACACAGTGAGTCATATTTCTTTTACACATTCGCTGGAGGTGGCCCTTTGTGCTTGCAGCTTTTACACATGTAAAGCGGCACTGGTGAGCCCCGTGATTCCCTCCGCAACGCCAGCATGGAGCTACTCGGTTAGCCCCCCTCGGCGGACTCTGAGTTAAGGGACTCGGGGGCCTGTTCTCTCTTCCTTGAGAAGGTTCACGTTCTACAGTCCAGCCTCTAAAAGGCGCCACTCTGTGCACAGTACTTGCCGGGTTAGAGTCCTGAGGATGTCATCTGCCTAGAGCCGCAGGTCGAGGTCATGAATGCCTGGCTCACGGAGATGGCCTTCTGCAGTGTGACTGTGGTATCCGCAGACAGTAGCTTATGAAGAAGGCCCTCATGGCCAATTCCAATAACAAAGATATCCCGCAGCACTTCGGTGAGATGGTTGCCGAAATCACACGGTGCCTCCAGCCTCCTGAGGTCTGCAGCATATTTCACGATTTCTTGGCCTTCTGGCCATCGGTGGGTGTAAAACCAGTGTCTGGCTGTGAGGATGCTGTCTTTGGGCTTGAGTTGTTCTTGGATCAGAGTTACAAGCTCCTCATACGTCTTGGTCGTTGTCTTCGCTGGTGCCAGCAAGTCCCTGACGAGGCCATAGACATTGGGCCCACAACTGGTTAGCAGGATAGCTCGGCGCTTATCAGCCAGTGAGGCCGGATTGTCACCTGCCAGGTCGTTTGCTGTGAAGAAATGGTCGAGCCTCTCCACAAAGGCGTCCCAATCATCACCATCGGCGAACTATTGCAATGTACCAAGGGTAACTATTTTCACATGAAAGTCCATAATTTCGTTGCCAATGTCTTTAGATGCTCTGATAATGACTCCACGAGGCAATGTGCTATACTTGAACTGTAGTGACCTTAGTCCTTTATTGATAACTCCAGAGTGAGGATCACACCTGGTGGCCTGCCTTTTGTACTCGGCCCGGCACACCTGTACAGGTAACCTACAAGTCTCCCACTGCAGTGCCCTCTGGTGGCACACCTTGTAATAGTACAAGCAGTAACCATGAAGGATACATGACAGTTTGAAAGCTCTGTCAGTACAGTGCTGCACTGTCGGAGGTGCCATCTTTCAGATGAGACGTTAAACCGAGGTCCCGTCTGCTCTCTCAAGTGGACATAAAAGATCCCATGGCACTTTTTCGAAGAAAAGCAGGGGAGTTATCTCTGGTGTCATCACCAATATTTATCCCTATATCAACATCACTAAAAAACAGATTATCTGGTCATTATCACATTGCTGTTTGTGGGAGCTTGCTTGTGTGCAAATTGGCTGCCGCATTTCCTACATTACAACAGTGACTACACTTCAAAAAGTACTTCATTGACTGTAAAGAGCTTTGGGATGTCCAGTGGTCATGAAAGGCGCTATACAAATACAAGTCTTTCTTTTCTTTTTCTTTCTTTCTCCAACATCCCAATTGAGATTAAAAAAATGTCAGTGTGTGAGGAAGTGTTCAGTTTAAAATTTTAAATAAATAATCTGTTGAGTAAAAGAACAGAGACACAGAGCTTCAAATAGAATGTGTCCAACTTGGTAAATGAAAAACAATTTCATTATTTTATCATTGACTCGCTTTCTTGCCTCTTAGATGAATAATGCAAGGTGGTGGTGTTTGAGAACTGGGGGAGCTGCTGTACCAAATACAAAAGCAATCTATTCACAGGGAGCACTGTAACTAACCAGCTATTCTCGTTCATCATTTTATTTAACATACTCTGCCTCTTACCAGTTCTGCTTTTTAAATAACTTTTACAGATTTGTTATAATACCATCACAGAATTTTGTTTTGAACAGCAGAAGAGGACCAATGCCTCATTCCTGGATATAGCAGATCCATTAACAACTCAACTTAACTCCACCTCCAAACGTAAAGTCCTCAGCTACTGTCCCTTCGGTTGCACAAGGGTATTAATGCCCTACAGCTTCCCAACATTTTGGGGAGGCTACCACTCAGTCCTCTCTCATTTTCTATCCTGTTTATTCCTGAAGTAATCTTCTGCACTGCTCCAGATCACCCTGGCCATCTAAACATTCCTATGTTATTGAATGATGGTCTTTCTGGGTTCCGCTTATCAATGAGTAGATCCTCCTTGCATGTCAGCCCTGGCTCACTTGATACCACGTTTGCCTCTTCGTCAGCATGTTGTGGGTTCAAGTGCCACTCCAGAGACTTGAGCACAAAATCCAGTCTGACACTCCAATGCAGTACCAAGGGAGTGCTGCACTATCAGAGGCGCATCTTTCAGATGAGACATTAAACCAAAGCCCTGGCTGCCCTCTCAGATCAACATAAAAGATCCCATGGCACCATTTTAAGGAAGAGCAGGGGAGTTCTTTCCGATGACCTGGCCAATATTTACCCCTCAACCAACACCACTAAAACAGATTATCTGGTCATTATCACATTGCTGTTTGTAGGAGCTTGCTTTCCATAAATTGGCTGCCACATTTGCTACATTACAATAATAAATACACTTCAAAAGTACTTAATTGGCTGTAAGGCACATTGGGATGTCCTGAGGTCATGAAAGATGCTATATAAATGCAAGTCTTTCTTTTCTCTCTAAGATATTGAAGATGTTGTGTTCAATTTCCTTCCCAACCAAATCAACCTTTTAGAGATTATTAATGACCAGTTGATGTAGTGTAATGGACGGCACAGTGTGATTTGAACATTGTGCGATGCCATGGTAGTTCTGCTTGATCCCAATTTTATAGACATTCAGGGAAAAAGATTGCAAAATTTATAAACATACATTCCAAATGTCCAATGTAAGTTACTCAGCTTTCCCCAGTGCAGCATTGTTTTCTGCATGGCACATTTGCTATCTGAGACACTGGCACATATATAGAGAACTGACAAATTCTGTGTTCATTTTCAGGTTACCATCAACCTGATTTCGCAATCTTGTTGTTTAAACTCTTGAGTAATTAATGTGGGGACAAGAAGTAAAAGTAATTTTCACATTTTTCTCTTGTATAGATTGGGCAATAAACATATTATTGATCAGTAGACTACTGTGGATTATTGATTACCCCACAGGCAGAACAAAGTCTGTTAATATTCTGAGTATGGATCAAAACTCCTCAGAGACGCACTAGTTTCAGTCGTAGGCTTGGAGGAAACTTTGATTGGAAACTACAAGCTTTCCTAAGGTTAGCCAACTTAGAGCATCTTCCCATGGGGAAAATCTTTGTACTTTCGCATCAACTGCTTTCATATAACAAAAGAGTGCTTCAGAGGTCATCTGATCAATATGCAATAGAAACACTCCCTCATAGCATCTGCTCTCCCACCTACCCCTTTATATTACTGAGAGGCCACTACTGGAGCACTTCTCATTACTGGCCTGCAATGTAGTTGAGTTGTTATTGTTTGCTATCCAATACACAACAAATAGAATTGAATTGACAAAGGTAGCCTTTGAAAAAGACCTAGGAGAGACAGAAGACTCATCACTTTCAATAACTGGACAAAGTTCCAAAGCAATTGAAGAATGTTGGTATGAACTGTGATGTCTGTAATGTACTTATGAATGGCTCCACAAGGGAATCTGTTGTACTCAAACTGTAGTGACCTTGGTCCTTTAGTCGTAACTCCAGAGTGAGGCAGCCCCATGGTGACTCCCCTTTTATACAGTCCCTGCCACCAGGGCAGGAAACCCCGGTCTCCACCAGTTGCACCCTCTAGTGGTGCCAGCATGTATATACACAGTGTAAGCCTTATTGATAGTACATTAGGTAAACAAGTCTCCATCTTATGCAACTATACAGTGACTACACAGAGAGTATATCTATAGTCAGCATATATAACATCACTCTCCCCAAAGTCCTTTGTGACAATTACCTTTGCACTATGTGCTCTGGCTTAGCTCTCCCCTGACTTAAGTGCAAAAGCCCTTGCACCTTGGCTGTGCTTTGGCTTGGCTCTCTCTCTGTTAACCAAGTCTTTTTGCCACAACGTTGGGTAGTGATTACCAGTTTGGATGCCTCGATGTTGCAGTGGAGGTTCCAGTGGGTTCTGGGTATGATCCATGAATATATCCATGGCTATACATTTCTGCCTTCCCCCCCCGCCCACAGCGAGATCATGCAGCTGTCCCGTTACAGGATCAGACACGGTGCAAGTACAAAGAAAAGAAGAAAAAAACATTTTTTTCACAGTTTGTATCATGACACCTTGGTTGAGTGACTTACATTCATTACGTTTTACGATCGTGCGCCAGGATTGGGTAGATTGCATTCATGGTTCAGTCATGGTCAGTACTGAGGTAGCAGTACAGGTATGCGAGGACACTAGTTCCAGAGCTACCGGATGGGGTCCTAGTCGTCTGATGGCAGCGCTGCGCCCCCTGCTAGCGGGGTGGGCTTGGTTTGCTCACCTTGCCAGGACTCAGGGCCTTTGCCATTGCCTAGTGGTGAGCAGAGCCTCCCTGTCCTCCTTCTGCCTGCTCTCTAACGGTGTTGGGAACCTGGCTGTTCCAGGTCCTGTTTGGGGAGCTCATTGGTTCTGACCTTTCGCTCCCGGACATGGCCGAGGTAGCGACTGGGTCTGGGGGCTGTGCCGTCTCCACCCGGGTGGTGGGAAACGGCGGCCAACTCGCATATTGGCGCCGTTTTCGTTTCCAGGTCCGTGGCGAATAGTGCCATCGGGTGTCTGCAGCATGGGATAGACCTGGGGCAAGGTATCAGGATCAGCGCCTTTACGCTCCAGAATTCGCTCGCTTGCTACTTTTGGGGACACTCTATTCCTGACATCTCGCAACATTTTGTTCTTTACAATCTTAATCGGTTCGTTACATTGATTGCCATGCATACAATGTCTCTTTAAGTTCAGTTGGTTGCAGTCTCCTTTTAAGAGAACCTTGTCACGCCATGCTGCACCTCGCTGCAGCAGGGACGCCACCATGCCTCTGTCCTCAAGGTCGACTGCCTTGAACTTTCTCTACCGCGATTCTGCCACAAAAGCTGGTAGAGTGCCTGTGAATTCGATCTTCCTCCCCAGGAGTCCTGCCACTGCAGCCGGGAAGGTACTTTTATGTCGTTCCGGTTGGATAATTGCCATGCAGTCATGATGGACGGTCTGTGCCTCAGGGGCTGCGCTGGTCTGTTCTCTGGTGCCTGGCCCAAGCGAAGGTGAGATTTTGCTCTGCCTCTGAGCCCAGGGGACATCGATTGCTCGAGTGAAGAGGTCTTCCCATTTCCAATGGATCGTCCCCATCCACCTTCTTCTGAGTAGCGTTGGACCATCACCTGCAACAAACCACAGAGGTAACTTGTGCACCACGCCATTATGGATACACTTACATCCGCACTACCGAGGACTGGGATCAGTTCCTTGGTGTAGGTGCGCAACGGTTCCTGTACTGGAACCAGCTCGGGTCATTTTTCATTCCATAGCCTCTCAAAGGCATCCTGGCTCATCACTGACTGGCTCGCTCCCGTGTCCACTTCCATGAAGACTGGAATGCCGTTTATCTTGATTTCTATCTTCACTAGAGGACAATCGGTGGTACACTCCATACACTTCTTCTTGGGGCTGAGCTGCCTCTCTGGCCAAATCATCATACTCCCTGGATTCAAAGTCATCGACCGACTCCTCTGCTCGATGTTGAGTCGTATTTCTTTTCCACCTACGCTGGAGGTGGCCCTTTGTGTTACAGGCTTTGCATACGTACTCAGCAAACTGACACTGGTGAGCCCTATGGTTTCCTCTGCAACGCCAGTATGGTGCTACTCGATTTGCACCCCTCGGCGGACTCTGAGTTCTGGAATCCTGAGGTCTGTGCTCTCTGCCCTAGACAGAACCACGTTCTACAGTCTTGTCTGTGAAAGCACCATTCTGTGTACAGTACTTGCTGGGTTTGAGTCCACAGGAGGAATAATTTGCTTGGTGCTGCATGTCGAGGTCATGAACGCCTGACTGATGCTGATGGCCTTCTGCAGGTTGACTGTGGTGTCGGCAGATAATAACTTGTGAAGGAGGCCCTCGTGGCCAATTCCGATGACGAAGATGTCTTGCAATGCTTTGTTGAGATGCGCACCAAAATCACATGGTGCCGCAAGTCTCCTGAGGTCGGCAGCATATTTTGCAATCTCCTGGCCCTCAGGTCTGCGGTGACTGTAGAATCTGTGCCTGGCCATGAGGATGCTCTCTTTTGGTTTTAGTTAGTTGCGAATTAGTTCAATCAGCTCATCTTATGTCTTATCCTTGGCCTTCGTGGGTGCCAGCAAGTCCCTGATGAGGCGGTAGAGCTCGGGCCTACAACTGTTCAGCAGTATAGCCTTGCGCTTCTCCGCCATTGTGTCCGTCTCCCTTGCCAGGTCGTTTGCCACGAAATATTGCTCGAGCCTTTCCGTGAAAGCATCCCACTCATCACCCTCTGCGAAGTCTTTTAGTGTGCCAAAGGTAGCCATAATCGAGTGAAAGTCGGTATTCTCGTCGCCAGTCGTTATGTCTGTAATGCACTTATGAATGACTCCACGAGGCAATGTTTTGTACCCAAACTGACCTTGGTCCTTTATTCATAACTCCAGAGTGAGGCAGCCGCCTGGTGGCTCCACTTTTATACAGCCCCTACCACCAGGGCAGGAAACCCCGGTCTCCACCAGTTTCACCCTCTACTGGTGCCAGCATGTATATACACAGTGTAAACCTTATTACATCAGATAAACAAGTCTCCATCTTCTGCAACTATATAGTGACTACATAGCGAGTATATCTATAGTCTGCATATGTAACAATAACCAGAGGTTATGTTGGGTTTTTACAATGCACTGGTCAGACTGCATTTGGAGTACTGTGTTCAATTCTGATTCGCAGATCGAAAGAAAATATAGTCAATTAGAATTTGCCTGCCAGGCCCTTCATACTTCTCCATCTGCATATAAACTGGACTCTGGGAAGCCAGAAAACCACAAAACAGAAAATGGAGTTGGTTGTCCCAGCAAAACGAGCCAAAGAGCTCCATGCTGAGCTGTATGAACCTTAAAAGCCATGTTATGGGCAACCACGTGTGACCTCCTGTTAGATCTCTTAATTTCCAATGAAATACGAACTCCAATTGTAGTTTTAATGTAACTTTATTCTGGCAGCAGCAACAAGCTCTTGGCTTTAAGCCAGGCCTTTGTCCTTCTGAGACCATATTGCCAAAATGGTTGTACTTATACCTGACTCAATTTACAGAAAAGAACACGCCTTCTTTGACCTTATTGGCTCAATTAATAGTCTGTTAACCTTTAATTGGCTCGCTACCCAAGGTCCTAAAATGTCAAGTTGATTGATGTCTTAATGCAACATGCTGAGCTGCACGTAGCAGCTTTGACTTGGAGTCTGTGAATTTTCACAGCCTGTCTGAATGCAGCCTGTTTGAATTCTCTATCAATCCCCCCTTTGATTCTTTCACAAACTGAATCATAAAACATCAGCTATCACCGGTTAAACATTCTACAAAATAATTTCATACATGTTAATAGAGTTTCCTTCTAAAATTTGTTGATGTGCTTCGCCACATGTCCGGACTAGTAGCTTCCACACAAATTTACACCAACCCGAATTCCATCATGGCCACAACGTAAGTCTGGTTTTAGTAGGTAAATTAACCTTATTCCAATTTAATCCAAATCAATATCTTAATTTAACCAGTAAACAACCTTCCCTTAAGCATAACATACCCCTGTGCCATGTACAGACGGTCTGCTGGGACCTGCAAGGTGTCTCACATGCAGGACAGCAGCTACAGCCGCCTGGTTGCAACAACATTTAATCAACATAAACAAACAATATAAAAGTAAAACAATTACAACGACTAGAATTAAACCTTCCACCAATGAAGGTCCTATTGAACCTAGCTATTCAGTGGCTCCGCTCCACAAAGTGAATGATGGAGGTTTGCTTAAGTTTTTCTACCTCCTTTTGGATATGCTCCGCTAAGTGGGTAATTTCTTTGGAGCTATCTGGGATATATGTGCAACTCTCAGTTCCGAGTAGGGCGCAAGTACCTCCCTTTTTAGCCAGGATGTAATCAAGGGCCAGTCTATTCTATAGGGCTACTGTGCGGATTGCTACTATTTCTGCATTGATTTTAACTAGGGCCTCTGAGGTATCATTGGCTACCCGTTCCACAACGGATGCCATGTTAATGGATTCCCTTGCCAGTTTGGCAGTCACATAACTGGGGATCAGAATGGCAAAGAACCTCTCCGTTTCTGTGATAGCTCTCTTAGGATGGTGTAAATGTTCCGACAGTGACTCTATATGATACATATATGGCACAATGTAGGCTAAATAGCAGGATCCGTCCAATTCTGGGCAGCCAAGGGTAGGCTTGTGGCCACACACCCAATAGGTGCCATTATAGGCAATGAAGGTTAGCTGTTTCTTTGTCAGCAACACTCCGGGGCCTGTCCAGGCTTTTCCATCTGTTTTATTCAGAATCCCCATTACGTTAAAAACTCCCACATCGACCCAGTTTGGACGGTTCCGTGGCTTGATTATATTATAATTGTGGGAGCAGTTACTATACCCCATATTTTGGCCTCCTTTGATGTTTCTAATCAGACAGACCGATTCCCCCGGTCTTCCTATTCCCGTTATATTAGTGATAACAAAAAATGGGGGCCGTTTGGAATTATTGTAGCATGGTTGGTATCCCGCTTCAAAGGTAGTCAGATTGTAACCTGCTAACTTCCATTTACGTGCCCAGTTTTCCGTATCCTGAAACGCATTGCCTGTTTTGTTTTGATTAATTATCAACTCAGCCATTTCCGAGATATTCAAGGGAACTGGCCTCAAGGGAATCCCTCTCTTTGAGTGAATAGGAATATGCGCACACACCCAACAACTAGAAATGTTACCTTGTTTGGCATAAATGTATGACATATATAAAAAGGTATTTACATGTAATTCCCTTGCTACCCTACTATTTCCCTTTGGTGCAGAGGGTCGGCTAGTAAGAAGTCGGCCTATGCCTAGAATACCTACAATCAGTAACACAGTAAATTTATACATTTTGGCAAAAAGTAATTGTCCTTATTAGATTTCAGCTTCAGTTATGGGTGCTCGTTTAACGTGTGAAGCGTGGATCCAGGCTTCCTTTCCTTGGACTTTAACAGCTGCCTGGGTGGTCAAAAACACTTGATAAGGTCCCTCCCACTTGGCACCCAAAGGTTCTTTATGCAACTTTTTCACATACACCCAGACTCCCGGAATGATGTTGTGTCCTCCTTCGGGTGGATTACCCCAAGCTGCCGATACCTGTCGGGAAACAGAACTAATAGCATTGGTTAGGTTCTGAAAGTATGATAACAATTAAGTGAACATCAGCTTTCCTTAAATCGATAGTTCCTGGCAGCGACATGGGTCTTCCTGTTATAATTTCAAATGGGCTTAGACCTGTAGTTCTGTTTGGGGTTGCCCTAATGCGACATAGCACTATTGGTAGTGCCTGGGGCCATGGTGTTCCTTCTTGGTGATATTTGGCAAGCTGTTGTTTCAGAGTTTGATTCATTCGCTCTACTTGTCCTGATGATTGTGGATGATAAGGACAGTGTAAATCCCACGTAATGTTCAGTAACCTACAGACTTCTTGGCAGACAGCAACTGTAAAGTGTGTTCCCTGATCTGAGTCAATGCTACTCGGGACTCCCCATCGGGGAATGTAATCCTTACACAAGATCTTTGCAGTGTGATTGGCTGTGGCTCTTTTAGTTGGGACAGCTTCTATCCATCTAAAAATCTGTCGACCATGAAAAGAATGTTAGTGTATCCTTGGCATGAAGGAAGAGATATATAATCAACCTGCAGATGCTGGAATGGTCCGATAGGAGCAGGGGGCCTCAGTTGGGGCATTACCATGATGGATCCAGAATTATCTTTCTGGCAGACCACACAGCAGTCTGCTACCAGCTGGACATGTTTTTTAAATCCCCGACCCCATCAGCTTTTCTGGAACCGTGCCGTCATCTGTTGTGAGGCCAACGAGTGGATCTGTTGGGCTAAAAAAGGCATAAGCGCTTGTGGTGCAACTGGCTTGTCGGTAACTCTTTGTCTCCAGACACCATCTTCACATAGCTTAATTCCTGCCTCAATCCATGTCCATTTTTCCTCTCGGGAGCACTCGCCTTGCATTGTTTGAAGGTCTCGTGTCAGAGTCCTGAGTGCTTTCAATCTGCACATCTGTGTTGGTTCTTCTGGGGGAATGCCCTGTGAGGCAGCATCTTTAGCTGCCTGGTCGGCTAGGGCATTTCCCTGTGCTTCCGTGGTATTTTCCTTGGTATGGGCCTTACACTTCAGGATGGACACTTCCTGAGGTAATTGTATGGCCTCTAGTAAGTCTCGGACTTCTTTTCCATTTCGGATAGGTGTACCAGCAGCTGTGAGGAATCCTCTTTTCTGCCAAAACAGACCAAAGTCGTGAGCGACTCCAAAAGCATAACGCGATTCTGTGTAGACATTAGCTGTCTGTCCTTCTGCTATTCGACATGCTTCTGACGGGGCCCGTAACTCGGCCTGTTGTGCTGACGTTCCTGAGGGTAAACGTCCTTTTGCCACTACCTCATATAAGGTTGTAACTGCCCATCCTGCTTTTCTGGTACCATTGTCAACAAAGGAGGAACCATCTGTAAACAGGATGAGGTCTGGGTTGTGCAGAGGCTCCTCTGCTGCTCAAGTTGCTTCTTCTGTTTCTTATAAATTCTCCACGCAGTCATGCTCTTCACATTCTCCCTCCTCCTGCTCCCTCGATTCTGACATCGGGAGCATAGTTGCGGGATTAACCAGGCTGGCCCGGACGATATGGAGATTAGGAGCTTCCAAAACTGCTGTCCAGCGGGTCCATCTAGCTGCAGTCACCTGAGACATTCTATTCATAGACAGCAAAGGGTGTACGGTGTGGGGACACTTGACAATCAGCTTTTGGTCGAGGACTAGACCAACAGTGATCATTACCGCTCGATATGTAGCTTCCATGGCCCTTAGGCAACTTCCCCATCCGAGGGCTACCGCATCCAGTTTTGCCGAATAATAGCCAATAGGTCTTTGCCGATCCCCATGTTCTTGTGTCAGTATAGCTGTCATATATCCTTCTTTCTGATGGACAAACAGGGTAAATGGCTTACCACTGTCGGGGATTCCCAGAGCCGGTGCCGAACACAAAGCCTTTTTCAAACTCAGGAAGGCTTCTTGCTGTTCCTTAGTGAGGGTGATGGCTTCTTTAGAGGCACGTTTCCCCTTTAAGTTTTCATTCAATGGCTGAGCAAGCTGTGTGAAGGAGTCAATCCAATTTCTGTTAAAGTTACACAATCCCAAAAAAGACCTTAGTTCCTGAATAGTGGTGGGTTTTTTAGCAGCCCGAATGGCTGCAGTTCTATCCTGGGTAAGTTCTCTCTTTCCTTGTGAAATCTTTTGTCCCAGGTATAAATATCTTGGGATATTTGTGCTTTGTCGATGCTGGCTTTATGTCCTTTCAGCCAAAGGTGGTCCAGCAAAGCTCGTAAATCTTGTTCATGCTGTTCTTCCGTGTTTGAAGCTAGCAGAATATCGTCTACATCTTGGATGACTGTGGATGACAGGGGAGGTAATATTCGCAAATGGCTTTGTAAAGCCATGTGGCATACCGTAGGGCTGTTGTGGAAACCCTGCGGTAACCAGGTCCAAGTATACTGTTGTCCTTGGACCATGAAAGCAAACCACTGTCGAACCTCCGGTGCCAGAGGCACCGACTAAAATCCGTTGGCCATATCTATAACCGAGAAATATTTATGTTCCGGTTTGAGGGCATTAAAAATGGTGGAGGGATCTGTGACTAAAGGAGCTTTTTGATCAATACACTGGTTAGCTTTCCTATAATTGACAGTCAAACGGCAAGTCTCATTAGATTTCTGTACCGGCCACACAGGGCTATTGGAGGAGCTATGCATTTTAATAAGCACCCCTTGTTTCTCCAATTGCTGAATAACCGGTAAGATTCCCGCGATGGCAGTTGGACTGATGGGATACTGTTTAGTGCATGGAGGCTTGGTCCCGGTAAATGACGCAGACTCCATCTGGAGTAGGCCACAATTGTTCTTATCTTTAGCCCATATCGGGTGTTCCTTCAATTCTTCTTCAAAGTTCTAATTGACCATGTCATCCGAGCAGCCTCAAAATGCAACGATTAATCTACTTGGATTAGAACGTCCATTCCCAAAAGGGGTTGACCTACTGGGCCTATCCAGACAGGCGTGGTTAGTTCATGTGCACCCAGCCCTATAAGTACCAGTGTTGTACTTTTAATTTCCATTTTATGACCCCCAACTCCATAGGCTGCCATCCACCGGCAAAAAGTCTCCATATTGTAGGGGTAAGCATGTTAATTCCGCCCCTGTGTCTAAAAGACAGTCCAGATCCTTATCGCCCACCCTCACAGTTATATATAGCCCATCTCCCCTCTGTTATATTAGTGCGAGGAGGTTGGCCAGGGTGGGCTCTAATCGTTTGTTGCTATCCCAAGTAACTCCTTCTGTTGTTGTATTGTCAGTCACTTAAATGCTTCTATGAGGTCGTTATCTTGTGACAAGCCTGGTTTGTTGGCTGAATTGTATCCCTGGTTGCGTCCTCTTCCCCTGCCGCGACCTTGCTGTTTTGCCCTGCATGTCTTGGCCCAGTGACCTTCTTTCCCACAATAATGACATTTTCCGGGTAATTTTCCTCATGACTGTTTATCGGAATCCTGGGATTTTCATCCCATAGCCTGTACAGCTCGGACTTTAGCTCCCATATCCCGATCTAATTGGTTCCATCGATCCACCAATGCTGCAAAGGTAGTTCCTCTCTCTTTCCAATCCGGTAACGCTACCTTAAGCATTTTGGACAATTCTGGCTTTAGACCTGCCACGAAAGTTGCTTTCAGGGGTCCAAACACTCCGTCCCAGGGATGAAGTTGATATATATTTCTTAAGCGGTCCAATTGGTCCCACGTTTTCACTCCCCCTTTCTTTGGATTGGGCAATTCCTTGGACCATTTATCGGTTTTCTCTGGGTCTGCCGGATCATGAAATAAGTATTCTGCATACACCCTTTTCCTCGTTTTTTTGGTTCCGCCCTCATCCGCAGTCTCTTCTGATTTGACTACAACTCGTCTTTTTTTAAACAGGGCAAAGCGCACCCCTAATTCTTCATCCTCCGACCCTGTATCGTCAGAGGATTCAGAATCTGTATCTATTCCTCGGTCGTGTCTTCGGGTTTGCGCTTTTAATTTATCCAAACATGGGTACCCTGGGAATTGACCGATACATTTTTCTTTTCCTATTACTGTCTCTTGACCTCATGATTTTTTCCATTCTTTAATTTCACCTTTAACATCTTTAACTTCCGCTTCCGACTTTTCAAGTTCAAGTCTTGTCTGTCGCAGCTGTGCACAAACAGTTTGCAATTGGTCCTTTGTACTGGTCAGTTCTCGATCATGTTGGGAACGCATTATAATTTCATTCCGCTTTCGAATCTGACCCATAACGGCTAGGGACCATCTAGTTCGCTCTTTATTATTCATACGGGTCATTTTTCCCCAGACCCTTTTAATCTTGTCCAAGGACCATTGTCCTTTGGAGATTCCATACTTTTGTTCGATCTTAATACAGGTTTTAGATAAGTTGAATTGTTGCTCTCTGTATTCTTTCAACTGTTGGAGGATTTCATCTATCGAAACCTCAGGTGGTGCCCGCCCGCCTTTAACAGTTGTAGGCAATTCTTTGCTCTTATCTCCTGCTGCCATAATATTGATTTCTTTACTGGGGTCTCGAGTCGTAGGCTTTCCAGCCGATCAGTGGGTCGGTGATTAATTAACTAACACACCGCCGAAGTTAGACGTCTATGGGAGCTCGAGCCAACTACCAACCGGAGGGTTCGCAAACCGGAGGCATTCGGAATCGCCTAGAAGGAGAGGCAAATTTAGACTTTTGACCGAGGATTTTTATAAAGAGGAGTCCTTACCTCAGTATGTAGGTCCGATGTCCAAAATTCAGTTTCTTCCCTCAGCGATCGTGTTCGTGACGCCAAAGTTGTTAGATCTCTTAATTTCCAATGAAATACAAACCCCGATTGTACTTTTAATGTAACTTTATTCTGGCAGCAGCAACAAGCTCTTGGCTTTAAGCCAGGCCTTTGTCCTTATGATACCACATGGCCAATATGGCTGTACTTATACCTGACTCAATTGACAGAAAAGAACACGCCTTCTTTGACCTTATTGGTTCAATTGATAGCCTGTTAACCTTTAATTGGCTCGCTACCAAAGGTCCTAAAATGTCAAGTTGATTGATGACTTAATGCAACATGCTGAGTTGCACGTAGCAGCTTTGACTTGGGGGCTGTGAATTTTTACAGCCTGTCTGAATGCAGCCTCTTTGAATTCTCCATCACCTCCTGAACCCTCCTCTGCCCCAGCAATAGATCCTTCTGCACTGACATGCAAGAATTCCTGCATCTAAAATAAAAAAACCTTGGAATCATGCTTTTTGGCTGCTGGGATTTTAAGGTCCAGGGATCCAGGACTCCATATTTATGATTAATACCAGACCAGTCAGGAACACAGCAGAGAAAGCTGACAGTAAAGGACTCTGTGAGCGGGAGAGCAGGCACAAGTCAAGTGACTTTATTTGGTTTGTCAATTTTTATTCATTGAAAGCACTAGGCTATAAATTGTGTCCAACTTTCTCCGGCTCCTGGCTGGCTTGTTCCATGTCCTCTCTTTCCTGTGCACCTTCCTCATGTTGTGAGGAGGGAGGTTTCTGGTGTGACTTGAGCCTGACTCAGAGGCAAGAGTGCTACTAACTGAACCAAGAGCTACTAGGCCAAAAGGATGGCTGGTGTGAGCAGTGGAAATGTCACACTGCAATAGGGACCACTCTTCTGACATCTTGACACAATGTAGAGGGAGCTGTAGTTTGGAAGTCTTTTTAACCGAATTCTGGCAGGAGATTGACACAAGTTTTACATGCCACCTGATTTTACTTTATATTACTTTCCATTTGGAAAAATTGGGCGATGTGTAAAACGGTCCACTAATCTGATCGTATCAGTCTCCCGCTGGGCAGATTAGGTTACGACCTTTGTATCTGGACCCACTGTAGGACTTGAGCGCATATCCCAGGAAGACATTTCAGTGCAGTACTGAAGGAGTGCTACACTCTCGGCAGTGATGTCTTTGATACGAGATATTAAACCAAGGCTCTCTCTACCGATTCGGGTCGACATGAATGATCCCTTGGCACCTGAAGAAGAACAGGAGTAGTCCAGTGTCCTGTCCAATATTTATTCAAGCAATATCAAATACAGATTAACTGGCTATTCATCTCATTACTGTTTGTGGAACCATACAAAGTGCAAATTGGTCGTTGTTGTGTTTGCTTACCTAAGAATATTTAAGTATTTGTATTTACAGTACATATTATAAAATAGATATTTTCGAGGGGTTAGATATGGATTATTTATATCAAAATAAGAAAGGAAATTGGGCACATCCAAAGCGGAATGATTTCGGCCTTTAATTTTAACCATGCAGCTCCAATGGTTTAGGCGCTAATTGGCCTACTAAGTCTTCGATATAGTGGGTAGGTAGTGCGTACAAATTTCTGGGCAGAAGTGCACCGTCCACTATATTAAGATTTTAAAAAAATAGGCATCCTTTACCCACATCTGAAGCAGGCATTTTCCCTTTGCATATGCAAATAAGGGGCCTAATGCCAATTTTAGGCCCCTTCTGCAAGATTGGTTTGCCCTGAGGCTGCCCATGCCAGCTCCCCACTCCCTAATCACCATCATCCCCAACAAAACGCTCTGAGCAGGCCTGCTCACTCGATCCCCAATTAGTCCCCACAGCCTCCTCCGACTCTCGACCTGACCCACTGTCCCTGGCTGCGATCATGGACCCGAACCCAGACCCACTTCCCTGAGGCCTGTTTCAATGCTAGCAGTGGCCCACCATTGCTCCAATCTTTGCTGGTGGGCGCCAACGCCAGGTTGGCCCCACAGTAATGAGGCCTGAGGCCCTATATGTGGGGAGCCTCTTGCCGCACCATTCAGGCACAGGGAATTTCAGGGCCTGTGTCTTTATCGGCCCAGGTGAGCAAAGCTGTGTGCTGGAATGCTAAAGATGAACTTTACCTCTATCTACGTACCAAGAAAAGAAAGTAGAAAATAGCAGGAAGATAATGAACAGTAAAAATTAAAAACAGAGAGTGGTTGACGACGCGAGTGATATATGTGTGCTTTTTAAACTGAAGAAAATGCACTTCCTCCACAACATGTCAGAGATCAGTTGTGCCATATGTATAGCACAAGTCAAATATTGCCATCCATCTGTTGTTATTTTAGTCCATTTCCTCCTTGAGCTAATGCATGAACTGAAATAGTCTGTCACGCAGCTTCTGTACAGGAATTAAGGTCAGTATAAATGTTGTGCAAACAGTCTAAACCCAGATAATTATGGGCGCTGTATGCCCTTTGTTGATCTACATATGCTGTACTGCAAAATCATTATTCATGAAAAAACACCTTCACAGCCTGTCCATGTAAACAAGTGATAAACAAAGCATTAACTGTTCTATCTTTAGAACAGTTCTTACTTTGAAATTGCTGCAGGATTCTTTGTAATCCAACATTGAATTACAAAGAATAACTTCATTAAAGTTTAAAAGCATTGTAAGTTCTAGCAGGTGTTCAGCTTCGGCTAACAGAAGACCTTCAGTCTCCAGTTCTCTGGCTAATTGATATATTGTCAAATACTGATTGATAACAACAACTTGTATTTATATAGCGCCTTTAACATAGTGAAACGTCCCAAGGCGCTTCAAGAGATTGATAAAGGAATATTTCTGAATGACAGTCAACAGGGTCAATTTTAACTTTCTGAAATTGTCATTAATAGGACCCTAATCGTCCCAAATTGGGGTCAGTAGACCTACCATCTGTATAAACATCGATGCTGTGCCTGCTGCATTTATACAGGGGCCTATTTCTGGGCGGCCAAAGCGCCTGCCCTGTTTCAGGTGGTAGATCCCTTTTAATATGCAAATCAGGGACCAATGATGTACATAGGAGCCCAAATTTCATCTTATGGTTTGAACTGTAGGAGCGTGCATTGTGACCTCTTCGACCAGTTTAGCAGACGATGCTGCCAAAATAAGCCCTATGAAGGTAAGTTTTAAATAATTTTTATGGGGCTAGGAGGAGCCGCATGAAAATAATCTGAGTGCACCTGCCCCGAGCTCCCATTCCTCCCCCACTCCTAATTTGAGTGCACCTACCCCGAGCTCCCATTCCTTCACAACCACCCCTCCCCCACCCCCCCGCCCCCACAATGAGCATAACACGCCGCTCCATGGACTTAACCTTGTTGATGGCCCGACGGCCTTCAGGCCACCGGATATTGGGCCAGCCTGAGTCTGGCGAGCTGCATGGGGCCTCTCATTTGGGGTGTGCAGCTTGCTGGTGCCAGTTAAATAAGGCCTGGGCCTCAGAATGTCTCCGGCCCCTTCGCTGTGGAATACGTGGGTTGTCGGACATTCCACGGGTTGTCGGAGCACACCACCGGGTTGTCCACATAAGGATCAAAGTATTTCGGGAATATCTGGGTTCTCTTGGTTACAATAGATTATCGTACAACTGAACAAGATTAAGTTTGCTAATTTGTACTCAACATATAGCTTAAAATGTCTAGTCTGTCCCTTTTGATATGAGGGCAAACATATGACTTTTTTCTTTTGGGTAGAAAATTTAATGGCATCGATTATTTGATTTCCTCTGAGCTGTTCAAATATATTCTGGGGACATCTGCAATGACTTGCAATCATGGTACTCCGTTTTTTTAGTTATTTCTTTCTCCTCCCAAATTAAGGAATCTTGCACGTAAACATTTCTCTCTATTATTATGCTTTTCATTGTGTCTTACACTAGTTTCAAATCCCTGAGCTATTTCATATCTGCTACACTACTTTTCATAAATATGCACTTAGGCCTATAAACTTGGCCATGTAGCACCCGTTTAAGAACATAAGAACATAAGAATTAGGAACAGGAGTAGGCCATCTAGCCCCTCAAGCCTGCTCCGCCATTCAATAAGATCATGGCTGATCTAGTCGTGGACTCAGCTCCACTTACCCGCCCTCTCCCCGTAACCCTTAATTCCCTTATTGCTTAAAAATCTATCTATCTTTGACTTGAAAACATTCAATGAGCTAGCCTCAACTGCTTCCTTGGGCAGAGAATTCCACAGATTCACAACCCTCTGGGAGAAGAAATTCTTTCTCAACTCGGTTTTAAATTGGCTCCTCTGTATTTTGAGGCTGTGCCCCCTAGTTCTAGTCTCCCCCACCAATGGAAACAACCTCTCTGCCTCGATCTTGTCGATCCCTTTCATGATTTTAAATGTTTCTATAAGATCACCCCTCATCCTTCTGAACTCCAACGAGTAAAGACCCAGTCTACTCAATCTATCATCATAAGGTAACCCCCTCATTTCTGGAATCAGCCGAGTGAATCGTCTCTGTACCACTTCCAAAGCTATATCCTTCCTTAAGTAAGGTGACCAAAACTGCACGCAGTACTCCAGGTGCGGCCTTACCAATACCTTATACAGTTGCAGCAGGACCTCCCTGCTTTTGTATTCCATCTCTTTCGCAATGAAGGCCAACATTCCATTTGCCTTCCTGATTACCTGCTGCACCTGCAAACTAACCTTTTGGGATTCATGCACAAGGACCCCCAGGTCCCTCTGCACCACAGCATGTTGTAATTTCTCCCTATTCAAATAATATTCCCTTTTACTGTTTTTTTTCCCAAGGTGGATGACCTCACACTTTCCGACATTGTATTCCATCTGCCAAACCTTAGCCCATTCGCTTAACCTATCCAAATCTCCTTGCAGCCTCTCTGAGTCCTCTACACAACCCGCTTTCCCACTAATCTTAGTGTCATCTGAAAATTTTGTTGCACTACACTCTGTCCCCTCTTCTAGGTCATCTATGTATATTGTAAACAGTTGTGGTCCCAGCATCGATCCCTGTGGCACACCACTAACCACTGATTTCCAACCGGAAAAGGACCCATTTATCCCGACTCTCTGCTTTCTGTTCGTCAGCCAATTCTCTATCCATGCTAATACATTTCCTCTGACTCCGCGTACCTTTATCTTCTGCAGTAATCTTTTGTGTGGCACCTTATCGAATGCCTTTCGGAAATCTAAATACACCACATCCATCGGTACACCTCTATCCACCATGCTCGTTATATCCTCAAAGAATTCCAGTAAGTTAGTTAAACATGATTTCCCTTTCATGAATCCATGCTGCGTCTGCTTGATTGCACTATTCCTAGCCAGATGTCCCGCTATTTCTTCCTTAATGATAGTTTCAAGCATTTTCCCCACTACAGATGTTAAACTAACCGGCCTATAGTTACCTACCTTTTGCCTGCCCCCTTTTTTAAACAGAGACGTTACATTAGCTGCTCTCCAATCCGCTGGTACCTCCCCAGAGTCCAGAGAATTTTGGTAGATTATAACGAATGCATCTGCTATAACTTCCGCCATCTCTTTTAATACCCTGGGATGCATTTCATCAGGACCAGGGGGCTTGTCTACCTTCAGTCCCATTAGTCTGTCCAGCACTACCTCCCTAGTGATAGTGATCATCTCAAGGTCCTCCCTTCCCACATTCCTATGACCAGCAATTTTTGGCATGGTTTTTGTGTCTTCCACTGTGAAGACGGAAGCAAAATAATTGTTTAAGGTCTCAGCCATTTCCACATTTCCCATTATTAAATTCCCCTTCTCATCTTCTAAGGGACCAACATTTACTTTAGTCACTCTTTTCCGTTTTATATATTTATAAAAGCTTTTACTATCTGTTTTTATGTTTTGCGCTAATTTACCTTCGTAATCTATCTTCCCTTTCTTTATTGCTTTTTTAGTCATTCTTTGCTGTTGCTTAAAATCTTCCCAATCCTCTAGTTTCCCACTAACCTTGGCCACCTTATACGGTATTTATATTGGTATTTGATTTGATACTTTCCTTTATTTCCTTGGTTATCCATGGCTGGTTATCTCTTCTCTTGCCGCCCTTCTTTTTCACTGGAATATATTTTTGTTGCGCATTATGAAAGAGCTGCTTAAAAGTCCTCCACTGTTCCTCAATTGTGCCACCGTTTAGTCCTTGTTTCCAGTCTACTTTAGCCAACTCTGCCCTCATCCCACTGTAGTCCCCTTTGTTTAAACATAGTACGCTCGTTTCTGATACAACTTCCTCATCCTCAATCTGTATTACAAATTCAACCACATTGTGATCACTCATTCCGAGAGGATCTTTTACGAGCTCATTTATTTTTCCTGTCTCGTTACACAGGACCAGATCCAAAATGGCTTGCTCCCTTGTAGGCTCTGTTACATACTGTTCTAAGAAACAATCCCGTATGCATTCTATGAATTCCTCCTGCAGGCTACCCCCTGCAATTTGATTTGACCAATCGATATGTAGGTTAAAATCCCCCATAACTACTGCCGTTCCTTTTTCACATGCCTCCATTATTCCCTTGATTATTGCCCGCCCTACCATGAAGTTATTATTTGGGGGCCTATAAACTACGCCGACCAGTGACTTTTTCCCCTTACTATCTCTAATCTCCACCCACAATGATTCAACATTTTGTTCATTGGAGTCAATATCATCCCTCACAACTGCCCTGATATCATCCCTTATTAACAGAGCTACCCCACCTCCCTTCCCTTCCTGCCTATCTTTCCGAATCGTCAGATACCCCTGTACGTTTAATTCCGAGTCCTGGCCACCCTGCAACCATATCTCTGTAATGGCCACCAAATCATACCCATTTGTAATGATTTGTGCCATCACTCATTTACTTTATTTCTAATGCTGCGTGCATTTAGGTAGAGTGTTTTCATCCTAGTTTTTAAACCATGATTTTTAGTTTTTACCCCTCCTGCAGCCCTTTTATATTCAGTGGCCCTTTTTGTTTCTTGCCTTTGGTTTCTCTGCCCTCCACTTTTACTATTCTCCTTTCTATCTTTTGTTTTTGTCTCCTTTTTGTTTCCCTCTGTCTCCCTGTATTGGTTCCCATCCCCCTGCCATATTAGTTTAACTCCTCACCAACAGCACTAGCAAACACTCCCGCTAGGACATTGGTTCCTTTCCTGCCCAAGTGCAGACCGTCCGGTTTGTACTGGTCCCACCTCCCCCAGAACCTGTTCCAGTGCCCCACGAATTTGAATCCCTCCCTGCTGCACCACTGCTCAAGCCACGTATTCATCTGTGCTATCCTGCGATTCCTACTCTGACTAGCACGTGGCAGTGGTAGCAATCCCAAGATTACTACTTTTGAGGTCCTACTTTTTAATTTAACTCCTAGCTCCTTAAATTCGTCTCGAAGAACCTTATCCCTTTTTTTACCCAAGTCGTTGGTACCAATGTGCACCACGCAACTGGCTGTTCTCCCTCCCTTTTCAGAATGTCCTGCACTTGCTCGGAGACATCCTTGACCCTTGCACCAGGGAGGCAACATACCATCCTGGAGTCTCGATTGCGGCCGCAGAAACGCCTATCTATTCCCCTTATGATTGAATCCCCTATCACTATCTCTCTCCCACTCTTTTTTATGCCCTCCTGTACAACAGAGCCAGCCACGGTGCCATGAACTTGGCTGCTGTTGCTCTCCCCTAATGAGTCATCTCCCTCAACAGCACTCAAAACAGTGTATCTGTTTTGCAGGGGGATGACCAGATGGGACCCCTGCACTACCTTCTTTGTACTACTCTTCCTGCTGGTCTTCCATTCCCTAGCTGGCTGTGGATCCTTCTCATGCGGTAAGACCAACTCACTACACGTGCCACTTATGTCATTCTCAGCATCGTGGATGCTCCAGAGTGAATCCACCCTCAGCTCCAATTCCGCAACTCGGTCCATCAGGAGATGGAGGCGGATACACTTCTTACACACGTAGTCGTCAGGGACACCGGAAGCGTCCCTGAGTTCCCACATGGCACATGTTCTGTGCTAACCTGCCTACTAACAACAGCAACAACAACTTGTATTTATATAGCATCTTTAACGTAGTGAAACGTCCCAAGGTGCTTCACAGGAGTATTATGAGTTAAGATTTGACACCGAGTTGTATAAGTAGAAGTTAGCGCAGGTGACCAAAAGCTTGGTCAAAGCGGTGTTTTAAGGAGCGCCTTGAAGGAGGAAAGAGTGGGAAAGAGGCAGAGAGGTTCAGGCAGGGAGTTCGAGAGTTTGGGGCTTAGGCAACAGAAGGCACAACTGCCAATGGTTGAGCAATTATAATGAGGGATGCTCAAAAGGGCAGAATTAGAGAAGCGTAGACATCTCGGGGAGAAGGTTGTGGTGCTGGAGGAGATTATAGAGATAGGGAGGGGCGAGGCCATGGAGAGATTTGAAAATAAGGATGAGAATTTTGAAATCGAGGCGTTGCTTAACCGGAATCCAAAGTAGGTCAACGAGCACAGGGATGATGGGTGAACGGGACTTGGTGCGAGTTACCAAGCCTCCAATATGGCGGGCAAGAAGCGCACATGCATTTCATTTCCGAAGTGTGCTTCCCATCATAATTGCTGAAGGCATTAGTCCCTTTGTCTATCCAAGTAAGGGGCCTAATGTCTGTTCAAGGTCCCCACTGCCAGATTAGTTTACCCTGAAGCAGCCCATGCTGGCTACACACAGTAAAACTCGACCTTGGGATGGCCTTCTTAAACTATTTGCCGGAACTAGCTTTTAGAAGTCTTTTGTCCTGAGTCAAGGGTCAAGGATGTCTCTGAGCGGGTGCAGGGCATTCTGAAAAGGGAGGGTGAACAGCTAGTTGTCGTGGTGCATATAGGTACCAACGATATAGGTAAAAAAGGGGATGAGGTCCTACAAGATGAATTTAGGGAGCTAGGAGCTAAATTAAAAATTAGGACCTCAAAAGTAGTAATCTCAGGATTGCTACCAATGCCACATGCTAGTCAGAGTAGGAATTGCAGAATAGCTCAGATGAATACGTGGCTTGAGGAGTGGTGCAGCAGGGAGGGATTCAAATTCCTGGGACATTGGAACCGGTTCTGGGGGAGGTGGGACCAGTACAAACCGGACGGTCTGCACCTGGGCAGGACCAAAACCAATGTCCTGGGGGGTGTGTTTGCTAGTGCTGTTGGGGAGGAGTTAAACTAATACGGCAGGTGGATGGGAACCTATGCAAGGAGACAGAGGGAAGTAGAATGGGGGCAGAAGCAAAAGATAGAAAGAAGAAAAGGTAAAGTGGAGGGCAGAGAAACCTGAGGCCAAAAGCAAAAAGGGCCACATTACAGCAAAATTCTAAAGGGGCAAAGTGTGTTAGAAAGACAAGCCTGAAGGCTCTGTGCCTCAATGCGAGGAGTATTCGGAATAAGGTGGACGAATTAACTGCGCAGATAGCAGTTAACGGGTCTGATGTAATTGGCATCACGGAGACATGGCTCCAGGGTGACCAAGGCTGGGAACTCAACATACAGGAGTATTCAACATTTAGGAAGGATAGACAGAAAGGAAAAGGAGGCGGGGTGGCATTGCTGGTTAAAGAGGAAACTAATGCAATAGTAAGAAAGGACATTAGCTTGGATGATGTGAAATCTGTATGGGTGATGCTGCGGAATACCAAGGGGCAGAAAACGCTAGTGGGAGTTGTATACAGACCACCAAACAGTAGTAGTAAGGTTGGGGAAAGCATCAAACAAGAAGTAAGGGATGCATGCAATAAAGGTACAGCAGTTATCATGGGTGACTTTAATCTACATATTGATTGGGCTAACCAAACTGGTAACAATGCGATGGAGGAGGATTTCCTGGAGTGTATTAGGAATGGTTTTCTAGACCAATATGTTGAGGAACCAACCAGGGAGCTGGCCATCCTAGACTGGGTGATGTGTAATGAGAAAGGACTAATTAGCAATCTTGTTGTGAGAGACCCCTTGGGGAAGAGTGACCATAACATGGTAGAATTCTTTATTAGGATGGAGAGTGACACAGTTAATTCAGAAACTAAGGTCTTGAAGCTAAGGAAAGGTAACTTTGATGGTTTGAGGCGTGAATTGGTTAGAATAGACTGGCCAATGATACTTAAAGGTGGATAGGCAATGGCAAACATTTAAAGATCACATGGATGAACGTCAGCAATTGTACATCCCTGTCTGGAGTAAAAATAAAATGGGGAAGGTGGCTCAACCGTGGCTAATAAGGGAAATTAAGGATAGTGTTAAATCCAAGGAAGAGGCATATAAATTGGCCAGAAAAAGCAGCAAACCTGAGGACTGGGAGAAATTTAGAATTCAGCAGAGGAGGACAAAGGGTTTAATTAAGAGGGGGAAAATAGAGTACGCGAAGAAGCTTGCCGGGAACATAAAAACTGACTGCAAAAGCTTCTATAGATATGTGAAGAGAAAAAGATTATGAAGACAAACTTAGGTCCCTTGCAGTCGGATTCAGGTGAATTTATAATGGGGAACAAAGAAATGGCAGACCAATTGAACAAATACTTTGGTTCTGTCTTCATGAAGGAAGACACAAATAACCTTCTGAAAATACTAGGGGACCGAGGGTCTAGTGAGAAGGAGAAACTGAAGGATATCCTTATTAGGTGGGAAATTGTGTTAGGGAAATTGATGGGATTGAAGGCCGATAAATCCCCGGGGCCTGATAGTCTGCATCCCAGAGTACTTAAGGAAGTGGCCATCGAAATAATGGATGCATTGGTGATCATTTTCAAACAGTCTATCAACTCGACATCATTTCTTATGGACTGGAGGGTAGCTAATGTAACACCACTTTTTAAAAAAGGAGGGAGAGAGAAAGTGGGTAATTATAGACCGGTTAGCCTGACATCAGTGGTGAGGAAAATGTTGGAATCAATTATTAAGGATGAAATAGCAGCGCATTTGGAAACCAGTGACAGGATCGGTCCAAGTCAGCATGGATTTATGAAGGGGAAATCATGCTTGACAAATCTTCTGGAATTTTTTGAGGATGTAATTCGTAGAGTGGACAAGGGAGAACCAGTGGATGTGGTGTATTTGGACTTTCAAAAGGCTTTTGACAAGATCCCACACAAGAGATTGGTGTGCAAAATAGAAGCACATGGTATTTGGGGCAATATACTGATGTGGATAGAGAACTGGTTGGCAGACAGGAAGCAGAGTCGGGATAAAAGGGTCCTTTTCAGAATGGCAGGCAGTGACTAGTGGAGTGCCGCAGGGCTCAGTGCTGGGACCCCAGCTCTTTACAATATACATCAATGATTTGGATGATGGAATTGAGTGTATTATCTCCAAGTTTGCAGATGACACTAAACTGGGTTGTGGTGTGAGCTGTGAGGGGGACGCTAAGAGGATGCAGGGTGACTTAGACAGGTTAGGTGAGTGGGCAAATGCATGGCAGATGCAGTATAATGTGGATAAATGTGAGGTTATCCACTTTGGGGGCAAAAACGCGAAGACAGAATATTATCTGAATGGTGGCAGATTAGGAAAAGGTGCAAGGAGACCTGGGTGTCATGGTTCATCAGTCATTGAAAGTTGGCATACAGGTACAGCAGGCGGTAAAGAAGGCAAATGGTATGTTGGCCTTCATAGCTAGGGGATTTGAGTATAGGAGCAGGGAGGCCTTACTACAGTTGTACAGGGCCTTGGTGAGGCCTCACCTGGAATATTGTGTTCAATTTTGGTCTCCTAATCTGAGGAAGGACGTTCTTGCTATTGAGGGAGTACAGCGAAGGTTCACCAGACTGATTCCCGGGATGGCCGGACTGACATATGAGGAGAGACTGGATCAACTGGGCCTTTATACATTGGCGTTTAGAAGGATGCGAGGGGATCTCATAGATATATATAAGATTCTGATGGAACAGGACAGGTTAGATGCGGGTAGATTGTTCCCGATGTTGGGGAAGTCCAGAACCAGGGGACACAGTCTTAGGCTAAGGGGTAGGCCATTTAGGACTGAGATGAGGAGAAACTTCTTCACTCAGAGAGTTGTTAATCTGTGGAATTCCCTGCCGCAGAGAGTTGTTGATGCCAGTTCATTGGATATATTCAAGAGGGAGTTAAATATGGCCCTTACAGCTAAGGGGATCAAGGGGTATGGAGAGAAAGCAGGAACGGGGTATTGAGGGAATGATCAGCCATGATCTTATCGAATGGTGGTGCAGGCTCGTAGGGCCGAATCGCCTACTCCTGCAACTATTTTCTATGTTTCTATGTTTCTATGAGTCTAAAAATCAGAGGAGTCATGCAATGCAGGTCAGCTTAGATATCTTAGAGAGAACACAGCAGACGCTTAAAAATTAACTGGTTTGACCAGCTGGGTTTTACTTAATGATCTTCCTGTTATAAAGAGGACAAAGAAAGGCAAAGCTGCAGAGGGTTAACTGAAACCAGTGGCTGAGAAAGGCTGATGCTGGGATCTTAAGGGTGAATTACTCCATTGTGCTATTAGATGGACCATATACAGGTAGACACCTCAAAGCGCTGGGGAAGTACCACCAGCGCTGCCGCCGCAAGATCCTGCAAATCCACTGGGAGGATCGACGCACCAATGTCAGTGTTCTCGCTCAGGCCAACATACTCAGCATCAAAGCAGTGACCGCACTCGACCAGCTCTGTTGGGTGGGCCACATCGTCCGCATGCCCAACACAAGACTCCCAAAGCAAATGCTCTACTCGGAGCTCCCACACAGCAAGCGAGCTCCAGGTGGGCAGAGGAAACGTTTCAAGGACACCCTCAAAGCCTCCTTGATAAAGTTCAACTTCCCCACCGACACCTGGGAATCCCTGGCCCAAGACTGCCCTAATGGAGGAAGAGCATCCGGGAGGGCGTTGAGCACCTCGAGTCGCGTCACCGAGAACATGCAGAAACCAAACGCAGACAGCAGAAGGAGTGTGCGGCAAACCAATTCCATCCACCCTTTCCTTCAACCACTGTCTGTCACAGCTGTGACAGAGACTGTAACACCTGTATTGGACTGTACAGTCACCTGAGAACTCACTTTTAGAATGGAAGTAAGTCTTCCTCAATTTCAAGGGACTGCCTATGATGATGATTAAATGGTATGCAAGAATCCCAGCAAATGGAATCCGCATCAGAAAAGGATTAGAGGTGTTAATATGCACCATAGCTATTTAGTCACTAAACTATTGGATTCTCAGTGCAGACCAAGAACCCAATATACCATCAGGGAATCAGGACAAATCAGTTAACCATTTCCCACCCTTTTGTGATGTATCTCCTACAACAAGAACTCCAAAGTTGCATCTTCGAAAGGAGCAGTTCTTCTTTGTTCTGTTTGGAACCATTTCTCCACCCTCCACTGCAGGATAATTTTAAGGTGAAACAACAGTCTTTATGAGCTACTTGGCTCCTGTGCACTCCCAACACATAATTGGATGCAGCTACTAAATTATTTTAATATCGTTACAGTAGGAGGTAGGCTAACTGTGCTGCAGGTGCACACAGCACTGAAAAAACATCAGTACCACAACTACCACTCTGACAGGACCAAGCTATCTGTTCTATAGTACAATACTGACTAACCTTACCTTAGCAGACTTCTGAAGACTATTCATGTTTTTCATCATCTTTATATGCTGGAGCTACTATTCATTCTATCAATCACTTCCTGGCAGGGCACATGGACATTTCTTCACAAAGGAAAGTGCACTGGAAGATCTTAAAGAGTTGGAGCTATGCACTATTGTCCACCTCCATGCCAGAAAACTCTCAGCGCCAGGCCCGTTTGGGCCAGGGATTCACTTTGAATACATAATAGATGCAATCTTGGGAAATCCCACAAGCTTGGGCCAGCTCAACTTTAGAGAGCGATGTACTTATCCCTCCAAGGTCCTAGCACTTTGGGATGAGAAAATTCTCCCTCTGACTTACTCATTCACTTTGTCTCACTCTCCTTCTCACTCCATCTCTGTCACACTTTCTGTCTCTTTGTGTCATTCTGTCCCTCTTTCTTTGTGTCACTCTCTCTATCTCTGTCTCTTCATCTCACTCTCTCTGTCCAACTTTGTTGCTGTCCCATTGTCTCACTTTGACTCCATCTTTCTGTGTCACTATCTCTTTATCTCACAATGTATCTATATCGTTCTTTCCCTCCCTCTCTATCACTCTAGTTGCCTGGCTGCCTTATTTCTGATTTTTAAAAATTTATTTCTAGATGTTCTTGATGGCCTGTGCCAGAGACCCAGTCAGGCAGCATGCTGTTCTTCTCATGCAGCATGCCTTGGATAATGTCTGTGTGCGTAGTGGAGCTCTATTTAATCATCTCTTGCAATGCCCAGAGAGAGATCAGCTTTGAGCCCAAAATATCTCTGAGCAAATACATTGAGCATTTCAGAATCTAAGCCTGCAAATTACAATGCGCAATATTATCATACGGATGCTGAAATGCCTCTGTATCAAATTCCCACTATTTTAACGGAGGCGTTAAACTGTTTAAAAGAAATGATCTGCACCTCTTTCAAAATAGCAGAAAAAGAAATTTGATAGGAACGCATTAAGCATTCCTGCACTAATATTATACAGTGTAATTTCATGTTTAAATCGAGAAATGTCCCTTGATGTTCAGTGATATTTCTTGAATGCTTTGAATCTCTCTTGATTGACAGTGAAAGGTGTTTCCTGGATCTGACTGTATGGCGCACATGGGAAACATCAATAAAACTGTTTTTAAGATCTGTAACACATCAAGATGATCTAAAAATGTTTTGCTCCCAAACTCAAAAAGACGCAGCTGGTTTCCCTGGTGGCAGGCCATGCTAATTGGATGAAGGTGGCTCGTGTGACAGATTGGGAGGAGGTACAAAAAGACTGGGATCTGCATTGTCTCCTGTATCATTGAGTCATCTCCTGGCATATTCAGTGCTTACTCATTACTGAAGTTTCAAACCAGGATTTGAATTTGTCTGTGTTCCAGTTCTTTCTGATGTTCTTGGAAGCAGTTGCACAATAACTCAAATAAGAAGTGAATTTGTCTGCAAATCCTTACTCTCCTAAAACGAACATAGACGATCAATGGAAACCCAAGGTTCACAAACAGGACTGTTCCAGCAGAACCAATGTTACGCCTTGCTCCTGTTTCATTGACTTTATCTTCTTCCCACTTGTCCAGTCTCCATCTCACTCATAAAATGTTGTCTGTTGTTTTGAAGATTTCAGGCTCTCCGGCCCTAATTGTCTCCTTTAACCACGTGTGTGTAATCCTATCAAAATATCCATTACTTACCAGAATCATCTCCAGGCTCTTAGCCTCCTCTTTGAGCAGTGAACCAAGCAGCCTTCCTCCATTACCACTCTACACTTTTTGGTTGAACTTTTACATACTCTGAAATCTTCTCTTATCTCTTTTTGTTTCCTCCAGCTCAAAGATGCACTAAAGTAACTTACGTGGATCACAGCTATGCTAGTCTTTTTGTTGAATATATGGAATACTTTCTGTGCCAATCCTACTTTTGCCCTCTTCCTGACCACTTCCTCTAATTCAATGATGATTGTGTCAATGCTGTTTCCTGCTCTTGCTCCAAACTGGAGAATTTCAATGGCTATGTTTCCTCCCGACTATTACCTGCCCTTTCTTTTTAATTCCTGGGCACTTTCTCCACTTCTGAAAATGGCCTTTTCATAGGCGTCAATTAAAATAAGGCAGACTCCCCTGGACCATGCAAATGCAAAATACTGCAGATGCTGGAAATCGGAACTAAAAATAGAAAATGCTGGAAATACTCAGCAGGCCAGGCAGCATCTGTGGAGAGAGAAACAAAGTTAACGTTTCAGGTCGATAACGTTTTGGAAAAAGTTGCAGATGTAACCGGTTTTAAGCACGTGCAGAGGCAGGGAAAAGAGAGCGAGGAGGAAAGAACGAAAGGGAAGGTCAGTGATAGGGTGGAAGGCAGGAAAGATCAAATGACAAAAGGTATGACAGTGCAAAGCAAAAGGAGATGGTAATGGAACAAGTAAACAAAAGATGTCTAGAAGAGGTGTAAATGGGAATGGCAGAATCATCAACAGCTGCCATGTGAATAATTAGGGGCCGTGGTTATGGTCTGAAATTGTTGAACTCAATGTTGAGACTAGAAGGCTGTAAAGTTCCTAAACGAAAGATGAGGTGCTGTTCCTCAAGCTTACATTGAACTTCATTGTAACAGTGTAAGAGACAGAGGACCAAGAGGTCAGAGTGAGAGTGGAGCGGAGTATTAAAGTGACAGGTGACTGGAAGCTCGGGGTCACGCTTTCAGACTAAACGGAAGCGTACAAGTAAATTGCTGTTCTAGCAATTTAGTATACTGTATTCGCTGCTCATGATACGGTTTCCTCTCCCTTGGGGAGACCAAACGCAGATTGGGTGACCGCTTTGCGGAACACCTCCGTTCAGTCCGTAAGCCTGACGTCTAGCTTCTGGTCGTCTATCACTTCAATTCTCTGCTCAACTCTCACTCTGATCTCTCGGTCCTCAGCCTCTTCCACTGTCGCTTCAAAATTAAGGAGACCAAATGCATATTAGGTGACCATTTAGCGAGACATCTTCAATCTGTCTGTTACTCTGATCCTGACCTGCTGAGCCTTGATTCTTAAATCTTACTCCAATTCCTTTCAGTCTTTGTCCACCTATATGTGAGCACAAGATAACACAACATAGGATGGAGAGTCAGTTCTGATGAAAGGTCATCAACCTGAAACATTAACTTTGTTTCTCTCTCCACAGATGCTGCCTGACCTGCTGAGTATTTCCAACATTTTCTGTTTTTATTGGATAGAGGTCTGGGATTATTGATAGAGAGCTGGCTGAATACTGCAGTGTAGTACATAAATCTAGCTAAATCTTGAGATACATAGCCAGAAGGACAGAACACAAACACTTGGGAGTTGATAACTTCCGAGTACAGCCTAATTGCCTTTACATGTATCTTAAAAATGCTTGTAATTCTATCAAACAATTTTTATCAAACGCTTTCTGAAAAGCTGTCCTGCTCTAAATTACGCATCATAGAAATATTCATTGCAAGGTGATCAAAGAGAATTCTAGGTGACAGGATCCCAGCGATGGAGATGTGCATATTTAAGCCTAGGTCCTGATCCCAGAGAAGAGAAGCCGACATGGCGGCCAATAATCCATTTGATTTTATGCCCTGCTGGAGAGGACAATAAACAGATAGCAAAGCCACAGCATTGTTGGGGAAAATAATCAAATTAAGTACAGGACTGAATTCTCTTTTCTTTGTTGTAATACAAGTACAATGTCTCAAATCCGACTGTCCGAAAATCGGAATTGTCCGAAAACCGGACATTTTTGAGAAAATCCCATTTGAAATTCAGTAAAATATAATACGGAATTATTGTCCAAAAGCCGGCGGGCCAGACTAGTTATCTGCTTCGCCACTATGTTTTTGGATTTGAGACGTACCTGTAGTGGGGGAGGTGGCCAAGATGGCGGCGGCCCAACCACCGGGCATCTCCAATCCAGCGACATCGGGCAGCGAAGAACGAGGAAACCGGTAAAAAATGCCGCGCCAGGGGGCCACGGGGGGTGGGGGGGGGGGGTGGAAGAGAATCGGTAGGCAGTGAGGAGCGGTAGTTCAGCGGGCGGCAAGGAGCACCAATAGTGAGGTCCAAAATCCGGAACAATCCAAAAATTTGGATTTGAGACATTGTACCTGTAGATCTGTTCTTGATTACTTTGGGGAATTATCTGTCATTAACTTGCCAAACTATAGATAAGTGTGAGGTGGTGCATTTTGGCAGGAGGAATAAGGGAGCCACATACTGCTTGGCTAATGAGAGACTAAATGGGGTAGAGGAGCAAAGGGATCTCGGGGTACAGATTCATCAAATCATCAAATCATTAAAAGTAGCAACCAATGTTCCCCTTAATTTTTGGGAGGTACACAGCCCCTTTAGATGCTGCATGGCCCCTTCACAGTATCGGCATATGCAAAATTTAAAATGAGAAAAGCGGGTCCCGGGCTGCGCGGGACCGGCAGAGAGCTGTGCGCGCACAGCTTAAAGGAAACGTTGGTAGCAACACAAGTTAACAAGGCCATAAAAGTGCAAGCAAAGCACCAGGATTCATTTCTAAAGGCGATGGAATTCAAAAAGTGAGATTATCTTAAACTTATATAGAACGTTGTTTAGACCATATTTAAAGTACTGTGCGCCGTTCTGGTCTCTGTATTACAAAAAAAGATGTAGAGGCACAGGAGAAGGTGCAAGTATGATACCAGGACTGAGGGGTTATTAGGAAAGACTAACATGCATTTATGGGTAAGCTAGATATGTATATGAGGGTGAATGGAATAGAAGGATATGCTGATAGGGTTAGATCATGAAGAGTGGGAGGAGTCTAGGCAGCACATAAAAACACCGGCATAGACCTGTTGGTCCGAATGGCCTGTTTCTGTGCTGCAAATTCTATGTAATTCAATGTGAAAACCTTTGATAGGGCCTGGCTATGCATTTCAAACAAGTATGGCCTACTCACCACAGTTATGCCCACGCCTAACAGGTTTCCTCTTAAATTACTATCTGTGCTGCAATTGATGACTCATCCTCTGACTCTTATTCCATTAACTCAAGGTTCCTCATTATTTTATCCTCTTCCTTCCATTCCATTCCTTCGTCATATCAATGCTCCACTCATTACCAAACTCTTCTCTTGTCTTGATGATTCTATTCTGAAGCCATCAATTTCCTCATATGCCACATGTTCTCTTGCAGTGCAATGACTGAATCCCTACACTTTGACCTCCTCTATATCCTATGATTGGACAATATTTCTTCTGATTCATGAAAGATATATTTCTTACATCACTCACAAATCCAACCAGCAGCAACCAACCCTTACATTAAATGGTGTCACTATTACTCATTTCTCATCTGTTGACTTTCTTGGCTTCATCATCTCCCATTTTAAATGGCACTCCCACATCTCTTCCATTACTGAAACTTTCTATAGGAAGCTTCATACTAAACAACACTTAAATCTCTATAAAACCCAAGTCAGTCCAAGACTTGAGTACTATGATGCTTTTCTAACAGTGTCTCACACTCATTGGCTCATAAGCATTCCATCTCTCAACTTCAATACCTCTCTTTCCATTACATCCAACGTCATCTCTTTATTCTATTGATGCTAAATGGTCAATATCCATCTGAACTATTCTCCTTTGTTCCTCCCAAGCTTCAAATATGTGTTTTACACATTCTTCTTCCTCCCTAAGTCTTCATTGTGCTGAAATCATAGGTGTGATACCATGCTATGGCATTTGCAGGAATCACACCTTGGTAAATAGTGCTGTGCATCCCATGCCCTTCCACAATGTGCTCCCGATGAGCACCATTCCCCAGTGGAAGTGTGAATCATGAAAAAAAACCCTCAAGAGATATTACACAGTCTCGTACTCTAACTCTATCTTTAACAGGACCTCAACATTGTGAAATTGTTTATCTCACTCAATCTTCCCTTTGAAAATGATCAGGCTTTTAAAACTCAAGGATAATAACATTAATCATGACATCCTGCTCTTCTCTTATACTCTTTCCAACATTGGTGATATTTTGCACAATGGGTGAGGATGTTTTACTAAGATTTTATCAATTAAAGAATAAAATGTACCAATTATATCCTGCTAGTCTGGCTGTTAGCTGAGAGGTGAAAAAAATGTCCTGTTATTTGTGATTAAGTCTTACACTGTGTAGTGAAGACCTAGGCTCCTCAGAGACCAACAAGGAATATATTCTGTGTTTTTTTATCAAATAATTGCTGAGGTTGGATGGTTAGATGAGCATCAGTCGGCAGAATTGGTGGCGAGGAAGATATTTTGCATTTAGTAATATGTTGGGTGTTTTGTGGGAATTAATTATCTGAATAAAATTTCAAGCAGATTCAATTGCTGTTCTACTTTGCCATTTCAAAAGAAGCAAAATGATGTGAAAGAGATTTGTCGTGTCTCTGTGTCGTGCCTCAATGAATGTTTTACACTTAATTTAGTTTATAAATATATTTCCGGTTTCTTTGGATTTACAGATCTCTGGGAAAATACGTTACACAATTCTTCATTTCCACAAAACAACTGTCAGCCTCAGACAAAAAAATTCATTCATCTAAAATTAAACAAAAGTCACTGCTGACATGAAAGGGTTGTCAGTTTTCAGTCGAGCAGAATAATCAGCTCACGCTCTAAAGTGCCAATGCAATCAATGTTTCATTCAATTTTCCACAAAATTTGTGGAAGTCTTGGGGGACGGGGGAAGTAACCTGCAACAATTCACAAGCCAAATAAAGAAGAGTATATGTGAGGAAAGAAGTGAGCTTCAAGGAGATCTGGTGAATGAAACCTGATTGTCTCCACATTTGCTGCGATTTTACCGATCCTTGGGGAATTCAGTTCGAAAATGTTTCAATTTCCATGATTTACAATGCAGCTCCAGTGATAGGCTGATTCCTGCTTGTTTTACACCATTTATTACATTCTAGCATATGCTAATGAGATTGTCAGAAAATTCTGGCTTAATTTGCCGTTGGCATGATAGGAGTACAAACCTGCTGTAAATTTCGGCGTGATTTTGACTTAAATCAGTTGAAGGAAATTCCGTCCCAAGTGTGTCTAATATTAAAACACAGCCCAATGAGGAAGGAGGCATTTCTGGATCTGGTTCTGTGGAATGAGATAGGTCAATTGGAGCAAGTGTCAGTAGGTGAATATTTAGGAAACAGTGATCATAGTATCATAAGGTTTAGATTAGCTATGGAAAATGACCAGGAGCAATCTAGAGTAAAATTGTTTCACTGGGGGAAAGCCAATTTCAGTGGAATGAGAACTGATCTGGCCTGGTTAAATTGGAATCAAAGTTGGCAGACAAAACTGTAGTGGAACAATGGGCTGCCATTATAAAGGAAATAGTTTGGGTTCAGTTGAGGTATATTCCCATTAGGGGGAAAGGTAGGGCAACTAAAGTCAGAGCTCCCTAGATGACAAAAGAGATAGAGAGTAAGATGAAGCAGAAAAAGAGAACGTATGACAGATGTCAGGTCGAGAATACATCTGAGATTGAGGCTAAATATAGAAAGTTCAGAGGAGAAAAGAAAATAAGAGGGGCAAAGAGAGGTTATGAGAATAGAATGGCAACTAACAGAAAAGGTAATCCAAAACTCTTCTATAGTCATATAAATAGTAAACGGGTAGTCAGAGGAGGGGTGGGGCCGATTAGGGACCATAAAGGAGAGCTACGCATGGAGGCAGAGCGTATGGCTGAGGTACTAAATTAGTACTTTGCATCTATCTTCACCAAGGAAGAAGATGCTGCCATAGACATAGTGAAGGAGAAGCTAGAGGAGATACTGGATGGGATAAAAATTGTTAAAGATGAGGTACTAGAAAGACTGGCTGTACTTAAAGTAGACAAGTCACCAGGACTGGATGGGATGCATCCTAGGACACTTAGGGAAGTGAAGGAAGAAATTGCGGAGGTACTGGCCATAATCTTCAAATCCTTCTTAGAAACGGGGATGGTGCCAGAGGACTGGAGAATTGCAAATGTTACATCCTTGTTCGAAAAAAGGGTGTAAAGATACACCCAGCAAATACAGGCCGGTCAGTTTAGCCTTGGTAGTAGGGAAGCTTTTAGAAACAATAATCAGGAACAAAATTAACAGTCACTTGGACAAGTGTGGATTAATTAAGAAAAGCCAGCATGGATTTGTTAAAGACAAATCATGTTCAACCAACTTGATCGAGTTTTTTGATGAGGTAACAGAGAGGATTGATGAGGGCAATGCAGTTGGCATGGTGTACATGGATTTCTAAAAGGCGTTCGACAAAATGTCACATAGTTGGCTTGCCAGCAACGTTGAAGTCTATGGAATAAGAGGAACTGTGGCAGCATGGATATGAAATTGGCTAAGTGACAGGAAACAGAGAGTAGTGGTGAACGGTTGCTTTTCGGACTGGAGGTAGGTATGCAGTGGTATTCCCCAGGGGTCGGTTCTAGGACCACTGCTTTTCTTGATGTATATTAATGACATGGATATGGGTGTACTGGGCACAATTTTAAAATTTGCAGATGACACAAAACTTGGAAGTATAGTGAACAGGGAGGAGCATAGTGATAGACAGGCTTGTGGAATGGGCGGACACATGGCAGATGAAATTTAACACAAAAAAGTGCGATTTGATGCATTTTGGTAGAAAGAATGAGGAGAGAAAATATAAACTGTTATGTATGGAGAAAGAGTCAGACTGAACACTGTGAGCTCAAAGTAAAGTGTGACCTTAGTCTTTTATTGCAGGTCTCCAGAGTGCCTCTTCAACCTGTGAGGCCTCCTTAAATACCTGTGCTCCCAAGGGATTATGGGATCCCTTGGGACTCCAGGGGATGCGCCCTCTGGTGGCTGTACAGAGTCAATACAAGCTTATATAACAACACTTCCCCCCCAAAGTCAATAGTGTAACTATTTACAATATGAGTCGATCTGGTGCCCTACTTGCCCTGGTTGATCGTCTCGGTGTGAAAGCTGGTATTGTTGAATCATTTGCTGGGCCCTCGCTGGGCTGCTGTGCAGCTGGCCTTGCTGGGCTACCTGGTGTGTTGGGTCCTGCTGGGCTGCTGTGGATGATGGGTTCTGCGTTGTGGTTAAGCGTGGTGCCGGTTGCCACTGGTGTGTATGTTGGGGGATCAAAAAAGGTAGGGTCCAAGGTGGGTTGCTTAGGATAGTCCGTGAATCTGAGTTTAATTTGGTCCAAGTGTTTCAGGTGAATGAGTCCATTTGAAAGTTTGACCCGAAACGCCCTGCTCCCCTCTTTAGCCACGACAGCGCCGGGAAGCCACTTGGGACCTTGTCCATAATTCAATACAAATACAGGATCATTGATTTCAATCTCACGTGACACATTTGCACTATTATGGTATGCACTTTGTTGAAGCCGCCTGCTCTCTACATGTTCATGTAGATTAGGGTGAACTATCAAGAGCCTTGTCTTAAGTGCTCTTTTCATGAGCAATTCAGCAGGTGGGATCCCAGTGAGCGAGTGGGGTCTCGTGCGGTGGCTAAGTAGCACTCGGGATAGGCGAGTCTGCAATGAGCCTTCAGTCACCCTCTTCAAGCCTTGCTTGATGGTTTGCACTGCTCTCTCTGCCTGACCATTGGATGCTGGTTTAAACGGGGCAGATGTGCCATGTTTGATCCCGTTGCGGGTCATGAATTCTTTGAACTCAGCACTGGTAAAACATGGCCCGTTGTCGCTCACCAGGACATTGGGTAGGCCATGTGTGGCAAACATTATCTCACATTCAATCCACTTGGAGTATGCATCTACAACCACAAGGAACATTTTACCCAAGAACGGTTGATGTGCACCCTAGACCACGGTTTGGAGGGCCAAGACCAGAAACTTAGTGGCGTCTCCCTGGGTACATTGCTTAACTGTGAGCATGTATTACATCTGTGAATGCAGGACTCTAAGTCCGCATCGATACCGGGCCACCACACATGGGATCTGGCTATCGCTTTCATCAAAACGATGCCTGTGTGGGTACTGTGGAGGTCATTGATGAAGGTGTCTCTGCCTTTCTTGGGAACCACTATTCGATTGCCCCACAGAAGGCAGTCTGCCTGTATAGACATTTCATCTTTGTGCTGCTGGAATGGTTTTATCTCTTCCTGCATTTCCACTGGGACACTGGACCAGTTCCCGTGAAGCACACAGTTTTTGACGAGGGACAATAAGGGGTCCTGGCTCGTTCAGGTTTTGATTTGCCGGGCAGTGACGGGTGATTGCTCACTCTCAAATGCTTCCATAACCATGGCTAAATCTGCGGGCTGCAACATTTCCACCCCCGTGGTGGACAATGGCAGCCTACTGAGAGCACCGGTGCAGTTTTCTGTGCCTGGCCTGTAGCGGATGGCGTAGTTGTATGCGGACAACGTGAGCAACCATCTCTGGATGTGCGCCGAGGCATTGGTATTTATCCTTTTACTCTCGGAAAACAGGGATATGAGTGGCTTATGGTCAGTTTCCAATTCGAATTTTAGCCCAAACAGGTATTAATGCGTTTTCTTTACCCCATAGGCACTCGCTAACGTTTCTTTCTCAATTATGCTGTAGGCTCTCCCAGCCTTAGACAGACTCCTGGATGCATAAGCAACCGGTTGCAGTTTCCCAAAATCATTAGCTTGTTGCAATACATACCCGACGCCATATGACAACGTATCACATGATAGTACCAAACGCTTACATGGATCATACAACACAAGCAACTTGTTTGAGCATAACAATTTTCTCGCTTTTACAAAGGCATTTTCTTGACTTTTGCCCCAAACCCATTTGTCGTCTTTTTGTAGTAAGACATGCAGTGGTTCTAACATTGTGCTGAAACCCAGTAAGAAGTTACCAAAGTAGTTCAGGAGTCCCAGAAACGACCGCAGCTCTGTCACGTTCTGCGGCCTTGGTGCCTCCTCGATTGCCTCTGTCTTCGCGTTGGTGGGCCTGATGCCATCCGCCGCAATCCTCCTTCCCAAGAACTCCACTTCAGGCACCAGGAAAACGCACTTCGAGTGTTTTAACCTGAGCCCCACGCGGTTGAGTCAACTAAGAACCTACTCCAGATTCTGCAAATGCTCGATTGTGTTCCAACCTGTGACTAAGATGTCGTCCTGGAAGACCACGGTGTGCGGGACCGACTTCAGTAAGCTTTCCATGTTCTCTGGAACATCGCCGCTGCTGATCGAATTCCAAACGGGCATCTGTTATAAATAAAAAGATCTTTGTGCGTGTTGATGCAGGTGAGGCCCTTTGATGATTCCTCCAGTTCCTGCGCCATGTAGGCTGAAGTCAGATCCAGCTTCGTGAATGTCTTTCCTCCCGCCAGCATTGCAACGAGGTCGTCGATCTTTGGTAGTGGGTATTGGTCCTGCAGGGAGAAATGATTGATAGTTACTTTGTAATCACCACAGATTCTGACAGTGCCGTCTCCTTTGAGGAGTGAGACAATGGGACTGGCCCACTCGTTGAACTCGATCAGTGAAATGGTGCCCTCTCTTTTTGCAGCCGGTCTAGCTCGATCTCTACCTTTCATCATGTATGGTACCACTCTCGCCTTGTGATGGATGGGTCGCACCCCCGGAATTAGGTGGATCTGCACTTTTGCTCCTTGGAATTTCCCGATGCCTGGTTCGAACAGTGAAGGAAATTTGGTTAAGACCTGGGCACACGAAGTGTCGTCAGCAGACGATAGCGCTCGGACGTCGTCCCAGTTCCAGCGTATCTTTCCCAGCCAGCTCCTGTCGAGCAGCTTGGGACCATCGCCTGGTACCACCCAGAGTGGTAGCTTGTGCACCGCTCCACCATAGGAGATCTTTACAGTAGCACTGCCAATTACAGGAATCAGTTCTTTTGTGTAAGTTCTTAGTTTTGTGTGAACTGGAGTTAAGACTGGCTTTGAGACCTTTCGAAAGTCATTTTGCCCATGATGGACTGGCTCGCGCCAGTGTCCAGCTCCATTGACACCGGGAGTCCATTTAGTTCAACATTCAGCATTATCGGGGGACAATTCGTGCTGAATGTGTGCACCCCATGTACCTCTGCCTCCTCTGTCTGAGGCTCTGGTTCATAGTGATCCTCCTTGGATCTGTCCTCCTCTGCAACATGGTGGTTTGCAGGTTTAACAGGATTAGCAGCTCGCCTGCACATACATTGGAGGTGTCCCATTGTTCCACAGCCCTTGCAAACGTATCCTTTGAATCGGCATGAATGGAAACGATGATCACCCCCGCAGCACCAACAAGGTGTTAATGGCCTTGCATTCATCATCCTTGATGGTGGACTCTGAGACATCTGCGGACGTTCAGCTGCAGGCATGTGTGATCTCCCTGTACATTGCGATTCGAAAACAACATTACTTTGTTCACAGTAGTTGTAGCAGCACTTTTGTGCTGAGAGATTTGTTTAGTATTGTCACTGGTGGCAATGAACGCCTGGGCTATCGCTATGGCCTTACTCAAGGCTGGGGTCTCTACAGTCAAAAGTTTGCGAAGTATAGTTTTGTGGCCAATGCCAAGTACGAAAAAGTCTCTGAGCTTGTGCTCCAAATGTCCTTCAAATTCATAATGTCCTGCAAGGCAACTTAGCTCGGCGACATAACTCGCCACTTCCTGGCCTTCAGATCTTTTGTAGGTGTAGATCCGGTACCTCGCCATCAGAAAGCTTTCCTTTGGGTTCAAATGCTCTTGGACCAGTGTGCATAAATCGTCATACGATTTCTCAGTGGGTTTCGCTGGAGTGAGCAGATTCTTCGTAGGCCATACGTTGGTGCCCCACAGATGGTGAGGAGGATCGCTCTACGTTTGGCAGCGCTCTCTTCCCCATCTAGCTCGTTGCCACGAAGTATTGGTCGAGTCGCTCCACAAAATTTTCTCAATCATCTCCCTCCGAGAATTTCTCCAGAATGCCACTGTTCTCTGCATCTTTGGGTTCGCTATCTGTATCTCGTCGCCAGTTATTATGTATGGAGAAAGAGTCATTATTGTGAGCTCAAAGTAATGTGTGACCTTAGTCTTTTACTGCAGGTCTCCAGAGTGCCTCTCCAATCTGTGAGGCCTCATTAAATACCTGTGCTCTCAAGGGATTATGGGATCCCTTGGGACTCCAGGGGATGAACCCTCTGGTGGCTGTACAGAGTAAATACAAGCTTACATATATAACATAAATTACAGGGTTCAATTCCTAAAGTGGGTGCATGAACAGAGAGACCTAGAGGTATATGTACACAAATCATTGAAGGTGGCAGGGCAGGTTGAGAAAGCAATTGAAAAAGCTTGTGGGATCCTGGGCTTCATGAGGTATAGAATATAAAAGCGTGGATACTATGATGAAACTGAATATTGAGTCCAATTCTGGGCACCACACTTTAGGAAGGATGTGAAGACCTTAAAGAGGGTGCAGAAGAGATTTACAAGAATGATTCCAGGGATGAAGGACTTCAGTTACGTGGATAAATTGGAGAAGCTGGGGTTGTTCTCCTTAGAGCAGAGAAGATTGAGGGGAGATTTGATAGAGGTGTTCAAAATCATGAGGGGTCTGGACAGAGTAGATAGAGAGAAACTGTTCCCATTGGCAGAAGGGTTGAGAACCAGAGGAGACAGATTTAAGGTGATTGGCAAAAGAACCAAAGGCGGCATAAGGGAAAACGTTTTTACGCAGAGAGTGGTTAGGATCTGGAATACACTGTCTGAAAGGGTGGCAGACTCAATCATGGCTTTCAAAAGGGAATTGGATAAGTACCTGATAGATAAAAATTTGCAGGGCTACGGGGAGAAGGTGGAGGAGTGGGACGAGCTGAGGTGCTCTTGCAAAGAGCCGGCACCGGCTCGACAGCCCGAATGGCCTTCTCCCACGCTGTAACCATTCTATGATTCTATGACACACTTGATCACATAAACATATATTTACATAGAGTTTACTCTGTCACACCTGAGATGCATTCTGAGAGCACAAAACCAACACATTAGACTGGGATGAGGAGTGTACGTTTCAGGCGATAACAACCGCTGACGGTAAGCGACCCCTGGGTGGGGATGAGGCTACTACTGTTAATTGTAATTATAATTGGGCTATTTGACATGCAGTGCACAGTGACTAATCAGGAAATTTTAGCTGAGGATTTTACAGTAGGTTAAAGATTATTTAGTAAGGTTGAAGGGTAATTGAGAGCAAAGTAAAGATGAGCACGTTAATTAGTAAAGGATAAACGGATGAATAATTGATGTTTCCGTAATCTATTAAAATATGGTAATTACACAATTGGAGTGTATAACGTTGGAGTGGTTAGATTTTGAGGGCTCAACTCTTGGTGCCTGTGTGTGTCAGTCGCATTACTTGGGCCAGCATTACGTGTTAGCCAGTGTCTGAAATACTACAGTTTTGCTTTTTATGGTCAGTCCTGTTCACCCATCACCCCCGTGCTCATTGATCTACATTGGCTCCTGAACCAGCAACAACTTGATTTTAACATAAGAATATAAGAACATAAGAAATAGGAGCAGGAGTAGGCCACTTGGCCCCTCGAGTCTGCTCCGCCATTTAATAAGATCATGGATGATCTGATCATGGACTCAGCTCCACTTCCCCGCCCGCTCCCCATAACCCTTTGTTCCCTTATCGCTCAAAAATCTGTCTATCTCCGCCTTAAATATATTTAATGCCCCAGCCTCCACAGCTCTCTTGGGAAGAGAAGTCCATAGATGTACAACCCTTTGAGAGAAGAAATATCTCCTCATCTCAGTTTTAAATGGACGGCCCCTTATTCTAAGACTATGTCCCCTAGTTTCAGTTTCCCCTATGAGTGGAAAAAGCCTCTCTGCATCCATCTTGTCGTGCCCCCTCATTATCTTATGCTTCAATAAGATCACCTCATTCTTCTGAACTCCAATGTATATAGGCTCAACCTACTCAACCTATTCTCATGTGTCAACCCCCTCATCTCCGGAATCAACCTAGTAAACCTTCTCTGAACAGCCTCCAATGCAAGCATATCCTTCCTTAAATACGGAGACCAAAACTGTATGCCATTCTCCAGGCGTTGCCTCACCAATACCCTGTACAGTTGTAGCAGGACTTCTCTGCTTTTATACTCTATCCCCCTTGCACTAAAGGCCAACATTCCATTTGCCTTCCTGATTACGTGTTGTACCTGCATACTAACTTTTTGTGTTTCATGCATAAGGACCCCCAGGTCTCTCTGTACTGCAGCACTTTGCAATTTTTCTCCATTTAAATTATAATTTGCTTTTCTATTATTTCCACCATAGTGGATAACCTCACACTTAGCCTGTCTATGGTCTAGACTTTCCACATTTTTTGCATCGATACCACCCACTTAACGTCCATTTTAACGCTGAGACGAGGTATAACGCCCAGATATCGCCCATTTAGCCACAAAATGGAAACTAATACCCATGTATTACTCACTTATTGCCCAGCGTTACTTTCGGCACTTCGCCTACATCTCACCAAAAATATCACTCCCTGAAAAAAACGCTGAAAAAAAGTTGCTCTCACCTGAACTAAACCCAGTGGTATGGATGCCATTTTGTAAATCGGAGGTCGGTTCATATAAAAGGCTGCTTCAACTTCTGGGGAGTTTTGATGTACTCTGGAGTTCTTTTAAGGTGATTTGAACATCTGAACAAACATCTTATCATACTGTGGACGATTTTAATTTATTTTAGGTGTCTTAGTAGATAAATTTATTGTTTGCGAACGATAGCTTTAATATTGATTTTTATTATAACGGGGCCTGTAATTTCTCAGCCTGTCTTGATGACTACGCACATGCTGCAGACTAGAGATGGCAGAAGGTATATTCAACATCATTATGTGCCCAATCAATGAGGTGGCAGACTGCTGAGGAGGACGAGAACTTACACCTCACGCACTTACAGGGAGAAGCAGTCTTACCTGAACTTGTCCGATAACACGTGCCTTAGGAGACTGCGCTTCCACAAAGAGGTTATCAGTGAGATTTGCCAGCTCATCAGGAGAGATGTGCAGCCTGCCAGCACCATCTGGACCGCACTGTCCGTTGAGGTCAAGGTCACTGCGGCACTTTCCTTCTACACATCGAGTTCCTTTCAGGCCTCAGCTGGCGACATTTGCGCTATATCTCAACATGCCACACATTGTTGCATTCAACAGGTCACTGAAGCCCTTTACACATGCAGGATGGACTTTATCAGCTTCCCTATGACCAGGGAGGCACAGACTGAGAGGGCTCTAGGATTCTCCAAGATTGTAAACTTCCTCAAGGTGCAGGGAGCAATAGACTGTATGCATATCGACATGCGGGCACCTTTTCAGGATGCAGAGGTTTTTCGGAACCGAAAGGGATTCCACTCCCTGAATGTGCAGCTCGTTGTCGACCACCAGCAAATTATTATGGCAGTAAATGCAAAATTTCCAGGCAGTATCCGTGATGCTCACATCCTGCATGAGAGTGCTGTATCTGACATGTTTAACAGTAAGCCACAAGGTCAATGCTGGAGGCTTGGTGACAAAGAATATGGCCTTGCCACCTGGCTGATGACCCCCCTGTGAAAAACCCAGACTGAAGCCGGGAAGCGATGCGAGAGCCACAAAGCCACATGTAATATTGTCGAGAATACCATTGGAGTGCTTAAGCAGCACTTTAGATGCCTGGACCACTCAGGAGGCAAATTACAATACCACCCTGAGCAGGTAGCTCAATTCGTGGTGGTGTGCTGCATGCTGCACAACTTGGCTATCAGGAGGGGACAAGAATTGCCAGAAGGGACTGCCGGTCCACCTCAGGAGAGAGAGGAAGAGGAAGACGAGGAGGTGGACGCTGACCTCGGGACAGACAATCAGGCTGATGATGAAACCATGTCCCCGTTCCCCCTCTAGACACAGGAACGGGCCTGTGGTGGCTACATAGCTGCAAGACTCTTACGTCAGCAGCTCATAAATGAGCGCTTTGCTTGAAATAATGTTGGTGGTATTTACAAAGCTGCAAGACTGCTGTGTCTGCAGCTCATGAATGAATGGTGTACATTACCTTGGTGACAGTTAAAGTTTAAGTTGATTCAAGTGACATTGAATTATCCCCTTTCATGTTACGGAATCATCAGTGTGTAACAGTGCAGCTATCTGAGACAATGCGCAACAAGGTTATGTGAAATAAAAAACATTTAATGAGAACATTTGTATAAAATCATAATTATAACTAAAAAAGCACCCCACCCCAACCCCACCCCACCCCACAACAAATTTATTACACTGATATCATTCATTAAATTTTTCCCATTTCCAACAGCACTTCAGAAACATAGAACACAAATGCAAAAAAACAAGGTGCCTCCCTCCCCCCTTACCTCCCAACAAAATAGCAACAACATCATAAAATACTGTGACCAATACAACTCCTGCGGCCACGCATCTCACTTTCATTTCCACCCCCCCTCCCCCCAGCTTCTCCTCCCCATCTCTACTCCTACCCCTTCCCCTCCCGACTCCAAGCCGCCTTGCCGAACTGCTCCTCGGGTGCTGCTTCATTGGGGAGATGATGGCAGAACCGCTGCTTGGACGGATACGGGAGAGGACAGTTCCGAGGAGGGAACATCCTACGAGCCAGATCTTCCTCCTGGCTCGCATGTGTCATTGGCAATGGGGCTGCGGCACCTTGGGGAGCAGTGCCGCGCTCCGGGACCACTGGTAGCCCTCTGGCACCATTGTTCCTGGCTATCACCTCCAGGGCCTCCACCATCCACTGCACGTACTCGGTCATGGTGGCGGACATGCTGGCAAGCTGTTGGGATATGCCCCCCATTGTCTGTTGGATCTGCTGACCTATGTCAACACTTCTCTTGTCCCCGCTCAGATTTGCCGCTCGTGGAGCAGTCATGCTGCTTCGAACCAACTTCCGCAGGGTCCGCGCCTTCATGGAGACACTTGGAGTGCCCTGCGGCAAGGTGCCTGGGCCCGCTACCTCCATGGTGGAGGAGGGCATGGCCGCAGGAGCACTAGATGTCACCGGTGTTGCATAGATTATGGAGCTTGTCAATGCAGCTCCTCAAAGTCGGAACTGTCATCGGTGGAGAAGGTACCCTGCAGCTCCATGGGCGAGATTCGGGGCTCGGTGGTGTTGCATGGGGCCACGCTGCTGGCTGAGCTACAAAACATATATGAGGTTATTAGAGGAGTAGGGATTGCTAGGGTCACAAGATTCAAACGCTGCACACAGCATATGCATGACAAAAGCACTGCTGCTATCAAAATCATCACAGACATCACATTTCATAAGCATGACCAAATTCTGCATTATAATGATTTTCATGAGGCCATCATTATTTAGAGAACATTTTTATCAATCATCTATCATATATAATTGTTCGGATATGAGTGGGTGTGGCATCTATTGACTTTACATTACGCAATGGTGTATACTTTACTTAAGTGGCATCACATCAAACTCTGCTGCTGCTTGTGTGGCCGACCGGGGGTGGCACCCCACTAGTGCCAGCACCTGCTCCTCGATGTCTGTTAGCTCGCTGATGACTGGTGGCCCCCCACCCGTGCTTCGTTGCTTGGCCCTATTCTTTGAAAGCTTCTTCTGCAAAAGGTAACACCAGCACGACATGGCATGAGATCACTGCATGAGATCATTACTAGGTAGTCACAGAGACTAATACAACACATAAGCAACAGATGTAATCATGATTATTATAATAATTATCATTATTTACCTAAAGGCGTACACCGTTAACGCAGGCTTTGAGTAAAACATTCCCGGTATAAGTACAAGACATCACATCTGATTTTAATCACTCATTACACTTACAACTCAAATTATATAAATATATAAGTAAATGTAAATAAATGTAATACTTATTCTGGCGGAACCGGCAAGGTCGTTCCAGCGTTTGCGGCACTGGTTGCCTTCACGCACCTCGTTCGTCGCCGACGAGTCCACGTCGGCTATGTCGGCCCATATCTTCTGGTAAACCTTTGGGGTCTGCTTCCAACACCCACCCCGGATCAATTGATCCCAGCGTGACTCCACCTCCTGCAGGTGGGAGGCATTTGCCTCGTCGGAGAATCTCCGAGCTCGTTTTCGTCCTCCCATTTCTAGCTCCTCTCCCACCTCACTGCTTTCGCCAGTGTCCTCAACCTCCACATCGTGATGTGTCACCTCCTCCATGCCTTCCATTTTAATTATATTTTTTTTGCCAAAATCTCCGTGCAAACAACATTATTTGTGCTCACAATTCTTTTTACTGCTACTAAATCTCTTTCCTACCTCCCACAACAGTCAAACAACCACACAACACATCCACACACGCTTTCAGTTCCTCTCTGCTCCCTCTCTCTCTCCTCTCCTCTTCTGCACATGTATTGATGACTCCTGACCAACTGAAAGGCAGGAAATGACCGTTGCCATGGCGTTGCTATGGACGCCGACAGTTTACGGCAGAAGGTCAAAAGAATTACCGCTAATGCCCATTTCACATCGCTCACAGTGACGCCCATTTCATAAAGTGGAAAGCTGAGGTTTTCAAAATGGGTGATAATCCGGCGATCTGAAAACCCATAATAAATGCCAACGCTGGAAATAATGCCCATTTTTGGGCAACCTGAACAATAATGGAAAGTCTAGCCCAAAATCCATTTGCAGATTTTTTGTGTCCTCCTCACAATTTGCTTTCCCACCCATCTTTGTATCATCAGCAAACTTGGTTACATTACACTCAGTCCCTTCATCCAAGTCATTAATATAGATTGTAAATAGTTGAGGACCCAGCACCGATCCCTGCGGCACCCCACTAGTCACTGTTTGCCAACCGGAAAATGATCCATTTATCCCGACTCTCTGTTTTCTGTTAATTAGCCAATCCTCTATCCATGCTAATATATTACCCCGAACATTCTCATCCCTGTTTTAAAATCCCTTCATGGCCTCACCCTTCCCTATCTCTATAACCTCCTCCAGCCCAACAACCCTCCACGATCTCTACCCTCCTCCAATTCTGGCCTCTTGTACATCCCCAAATTTCATCACTCTAACATTGGCGGCTGTGCCTTCAGCTGCCTCTGTCCTAAACTCTGGAATTCCCTCCCTCTACCTTCCTGCCTTTCTACCTCTCTCTTCTTCTTTACGACACTCCTTAAAACCTACCTCTTTGCTCAAGCTTTGGGTCATCTGTCCTTATATCTCCTTATGTCGCTCAACGTCAAATTTTATTTGATTATATTGTCAATCTGTTTTATGTAGACACGTAGACCCAGTTTTGTAAGTTGTTGAAATTAGACAAAGGGGTCCATAGTTGTCACTTTTCTTGAATATAGTAACTATATTTGCATATTCTGACAGAACTTCCCAGTATTGACAGGCTCACTCAAAATGACAGTCAGTGCTGCACAATCTCCTCCTTTGTCTCTTCACAGCACATTCTCGGAGAATGTCTCACTAAATTGAGTGAGTAAGCCTCTACAGTTGATTTGTTGGGTGCCAAATACACAAGCAGCAAATTTCTGTGTGAGCCTCATTATACCAAGTAATTTTAGGCATGGAAGTTTACAGCACAGGATACCATTCAGCCCATAGTATCTGTGCCACCTTTTTGCTAAAACAATCCAAAACGAATCCCACTGGCCCACACCGAAATCATCAATCTTCTTCCTCCTATTTACTCTTTCAGTGCCCGATCCATATAAAACAAGTGCTGCTGGGAATTCTGCATTGGCTGTTTGCAGTTGGATTCTTAATGGTGTGATTGCTGGTTTAGTACTGAATTAAAAATTCTGCGGTTGATGCATTACTTGCTCCTGGTATTTGCACATGCCTCTTCCCATGGCACTGTTACTTCATTAATGTTCAACATGGGAATTCCATTGGGCAGTCCAATGGCAGTGCTGGATAGGGAAGAGGAATAGGAAGAAGGGTTCATGCAGGGATCAGAGATGTAGGTGTAATTGCGCAGGAGGGGGCTGGAATTTGAGGCCTCCTGCTTGGTGGAAACTGGGAGGTAGAGCCTCCCACAATAGTTGGGGAATGGCTAACTGCCCCGTTCCTGCCATCACCATGGCCTCAGCAATCTTCTGCTGGGAAGCTAGAGCACGTCCCTATCCCAAATCAGGTGGAAGGTCCATTGAAAAAGCAAATAGTGGTCCTATGATGTACATCCACCTCGTCTGCCCTTTCAGGACAGTATGAGGCGCAGCACGCGTCACCACAACAAAAGAACCCCGAATGCATTTTAACTGGGGCCTGAGCAGGAAATCTGCCGTGGGTTAAAGCTGGCCGCAGACAGAAAGGGATCCTCCAAGGTAAGTGTAAAGTTTTCCTTTCAGGCGTCAGGAGGAGCAGAAGTGCTGTTCTGGACCCCACAAGGAAAGTCTTGGCCTATTTTGTCATGGACTCCTGCCCCCTACCCCTTCCCCCACTCCCCCAACACCTTTCCCTCCGGAAACTCACTTCCCACTTACCTACTTGCTGGCGAGCCTTCTCTTGTTGCGGGCCAGGGTCCTCTAGTCACCTGAATTTCGTCTTCTGTTCGCCAGTTAGCTGCCACTTTCCACCTGTCTCGGGCAGGCAGCTGACCGGCAGCATGTAGATGAGGCCCGGGAGTTAAGGTACCCCTCAAACTACCATCAAGTGCGTTCCACAGTTGCCTCGCCGCTCCTCCACTCCAACACCACTTGCTCAGGTTTAAAATCGACGCCAGATCTTTCCAAACCATCACTGTGCCAGTCATGGCTCAGTTGGCAGCACTCTTGCCTCTGAATCAGAAGGTTGTGGGTTCAAGTACCACTCCGGAGATTTCAGCACAAAATGAATCCAGCTCAGTACTGACAGAATGCTGCACTGTTGCAGGTGCTCTTTCTGTTGAGATGTTAAACCGAGGCCCAATCTGCCCTCTCAGGTGGACGTAAAAAAATCCCATTGCACTATTTCGAAGAACTGCACGGTAGATCACCCTGGTGCTCTGGCCGCTACTTATCCCTCATCCAACGTCACTAAAACAGATTATCTGGTCGTTTATCATTGCTGTTTGTGAGACCTTGCTGTTTGAAAATTGGTTTTGTTATGTATAGAAGAACTCCACGAGGCTGAGTACTGTGAGCTAAACTTAGTGTGATCTTAGTCTTCTTTATTACAACTCCAGAGTGCCTAAACAACATGGCAGCTAACCTTTTATACTGGCCCTGCACATGTGTGCAGATGACCATTAGGACTGCAAAAGTTGCGCCCTCTGGTGGCAAGTATTACATAGTTACATACATAACAGGTTACTGCATTTTTTACATTACAGCAGTGATTACACTTTAAAAGTACTTAATTGGCTGTAAAGCACTTTGGGATGTCCTGATGCCACTTTCAGGGAATCAAGGGGAAAACTCTCCACTGGTTGGAGTCATACCTAGCACAAAGGAAGATGGTTGTGGTTGTTGGAGGCCAATCATCCCAGCCCCAGGACATTGTTGCAGGAGTTCCTCAGGACAGTGTCCGAGGCCCAATACCTTCGGCTGCTTCATCAACGACCTTCCCTCCATCATAAGGTCAGAAGTGGGGATGTTCGCTGATGATTGCACAGTGTTCAGTTCCATTCGCAACTCCTCAGACAATGATGCAGTCCGTGCCTGAATGCAGCAAGACCTGGGCAACATTCAGGCTTGGGCTGATAAATGGCAAGTAATATTCACGCCACACAAGTGCCAGGCAATGACTATCTCCAACAAACGAGAGTCTAACTACCACCGCTTGACATTCAACGGCATTACCATTGCCACATTCCCCAACATCAACATCCTGGGGCTTACCATTGACCAGAAACTTAACTGGACCACCATCTTCTCGAGGGCAGTTAGGAATGGGCAATAAATGCTGGCCTTGCCAGTGACGCCCACACCCTAGGAATGAATATTTTAAAAAGTCAGTCTTCAGTGCACAGATGCATAAAGCCAGTAATAGAAGCCTTTGCTGGGGGTGATATTTTTCCCCATGAAAATGAGGCAACAGCACAGTGGGGTGTAACACTTTTATCAGATGAAAAGCTTTCAAAACGTGCAGGATGGAGGATGAAGACTGGCTGCGGGAGCTGTGCAGCCAGGGTGACAGCTGCAACATTTAATGACTGACGGAACTTTTACTTGAATTTGTAAATGTGTCCCTGCATGAACAGCTCTATGGTCTTGAACACTATGTGGGCCCATGAACAACACATCCTGCCTAATCATCAATGCTGCTAATCAATCCACAGCCTGCTGTGTTAATATGTCCCTCCTGAAAATAAGTCTCCACACTACATCCAAACAAAGTTGCAACCAGTTTATCTCACGACTACAATGTGTCTTAATGTTTGCTTCCCTGCTGCTTATGCACAGTGACAGTGTATGGCATGCACAGATACATAAATCACTAAAAGTAGCATCACAAGCTGAAAGAGCCATAAAGAAACTAACTACTGGGATTCATTTCGAGGGGAATAGAATACAAAAGCAGGGAGGTAATGTTAAATTAATATAGAACCTTGGCTAGGCCACTGTTGAGTACTGTGAGCAGTTCTGTTCTCCAAACTACAAAAAGGATATTGAAGCATTGGGGAACATGCAGGAAGATTTACAAGAATGTTACCAGAATTGAAAAGATGCAACTTTCAGGAACGATTTAGCAGGCTGGGACTCTTTTCTCTGGAAAATAGTAGACTGAGAGGCGATCTGATAGATGTCTTTTAAATTTATGAAGGGGGTGGATAGGGTGGATGTGGAGAAACTGCTTCCATTTGTGGGTGAGTACAGATCGCCACTAACACATCGAATAAAGAATTTAGCAGGAATTTCTTTATACAGAGAATGGTGAGAATGTGTAGCTTGCTGCCACATGGAGTAGTTGAATCAGATTGAATTAATGCTTTTAACAGGAGGCTTGATGCATACATGAGGGAGAAGGAAATAGAGGAATATAGGAGGGGAGGAGGGGGGGGCAGGGTGAGAAGAGGTAAGTAGAGTTGGGTGGAGGCTCGTGTGGAGTAGAAACACCAGCATAAACCATCCACACCCTCCTCCCCTGGCCCTCCCAATAGCCGACATCCTCCCCCACAGCACTCCCGATGGCTGGACACCCTCTTTCAGCGCCCCATCCCTGTCCCCGTCCCAGTCATCCCAATTGCCGACCAGAGCTCCTTTCCAGTGACAAGGACCGGCCCCATGAGATCCCGGCTACATCCTCCTGCCACTAGCGTTCTCTCCCATCCATCGGCCAGGCTGTACATTTGGCCAGTTACCAGGCAGGAGGCAATGTTACAATGTGTTAATGAGGCTCTGCCATTAAGATCAGCAGGGCCTCCACCTCCCCAGCCTTGTCGGGTTCCTCAGCCAATTTCAGCCTCCACATTCTCCCCATTAATATCTGGACCTATGTAACTCTATGTAGGGTATAGTTCATCACCATTCCAGGGCAGTTGTTGGTTTTGAACTCCTTTTGCCTATACAGGCCCATTACATCACTAATGTCAACCTACAATATGCACTGGATGTTGGGTGTTATATTGTGCAAGTCCTCTCTGATAAAAGTTCCCAAGCAGCAGTCATTTTGCAAGTTCATTCATGTTGAAGATAATATTCATCCCTCAGGGTTTTAACTCCATCTTGACTACCTCCCACATCCATTTTATTCCTTTCCCATTTTTTATTCGTACCCCAATCTCGCTTTTGATCCACATTTTATATTTAGCCCAATCAACACCCTTTTTTCTCTTTCACATGGAAATAAAAATCGGTAGGGATGTACAATTGCTGCTGAATCTATATTGCAATGAAATGAAATTTGTTTTAACAAATATTGGCCTTACCATAAAATCTTCACTTGTGTAGTTATAATCAGTCAAATATAATCAATTTTAGGAAAATATACATAACTATTATGATTGATTTCCATAAATGTTAACATCTTATTTCTTTTCTGTTCAAAAAGAAAGCAATAAATTTAATTTTAAAACGTTTTTGTAATACACGCTATCAAACTGATTTGCCCTTGGCAACACCAGGTCATCACCATAATTCATTAAGCCTCGTCCACTCAAGCTAACCAATCAGGATTATTGTCTTTGTTATTTATCAAAGGTGTGTCTTTAGTTAGTCAATCAGGATGGTGTTCGAGAATTATCTCAAATAATGAGCTTTTACGGATAAAATTAGAAAAACAGAATTCTGGAGGGTCTCAAACTGTACTTAATAAATATGTTAAAACATCAAATATAAACTGTATCAACCAGGCAGGTGCCAAAAAAGGAAAGGAGGCAGAGGGGAGACTTGATTGAGGTGTATAAACTTATGAGGGGCCTAGATAGAGTGGATAGGAAGCACGTATTTCCCCTAGCAGAGAGGTCAATAACCAGGGTAAATAGATTTAAAGTAATTGGTAGAAGGATTAGAGGGGAGTTGTGGAGAACTTCTTTCACCCAGAGGGTGGTGGGGGTCTGGAACTCACTGCCTGAAATGTTGGTAGAGGCAAAAACCCTCACCACATTTAAAAAGTACTTGGATATGCACTTGAAGTGCCGCAACCTACAAGGCTACAGACCAAGAGCTAGAAAGTGGGATTAGGCTGGATAGCACTTTATTAGCCAACACAGACACATTTGGTCGAATGGCCTCCTTCTGTGCCGTAAAATTCTATGATTTTATGATTCTATGATTGTACTTTCTTTCTTTCATTGTGATCCCCGTATCAGTCCCGATTATTCAATTAACGAATCAAGATGTTGACAGTTAGCATTAGCTTGATATTTAACTCTAAATCTTCAATATCTTGTGCGTATTTGTTTGAAGTGATCGCAAAGTCTCTGTTTAAAGAATGGACTCAGTCGAGAATATTTCATGGACTTTATGGAATTTTTCTGAGGGTATTTTTCCCTGTGATGGGATCACCCTGTGCAGAGAGACCGCATGGCAGTTGGCTGTGACAAAAGAACTGTCAGTCATCCAGAATGTACGGGTTCGCCCACCAGTCCTAGCTAAAGGAAGGGGACCATATGCAAAGGCACTGCTCACCTCTATCTCAGAAGACAAGCAGAACAATGAACCCACTAGACTAGCCAAAGAGGAGCCAATTTTTTCTTTGTTTTTCCCCAACACAAAGACCGAGATATGTCCCAGACTCAGGGCCATTACTCCAATACACATGGGTCTGATGACCCATCAATGACTAAGCACCGGAGTGCTTAGAAACAAAAGGGTTTTAAAGGTTGGTGGGAAAGATAGAGGTAGCAAGACTTCTATAAAGATAGACTCTTTTCCACCATTTCGTTACCCCTTCTCCCTCTCGCTCACGACGTAACAAGAAGAATAGCAGAGGAGGAAGCTGCAGTTCTGCAGAACAAGCCACTGAGAGAGAGAACCACATACCCCTCACAGGGTACGACCTCCAGGCAGTGACTTCCCACAGCTGAGCTGAGCGATCGAGACCGACTGTGTGTGGTGGTGAGCATGGTCGCGAGTGTCCCAAGCCGCTAACCAGATATCCCAGGCAAGCTGGGGTGAGGTGGGTTTTCTCAGAAGTGAAGTTTTTCAGCGTTATTCTGGGGAGGAAGCTTTGTTTGGTTTAGCCAGGCGAAGGTGCTGAGACTGGGTAATTCACTGGTCGGGGTGGAGTTAGAATCCACCATAGCAACAAGGGAATTACTGCATGTTACCAGTCCTCAGTTTTGTATTGTATGTATGTTGTTTGTAACCTGGATCTTATTCTCCACAGAGACAGTGATTTTCGTTTAGTAGTGCATGTTTTAGCCAGTATATGTTAAACTAAATAAATATAAGTGCGATTTTTCACCAAAGCATTCCTGTCCGTGACTTATTCCATTTACACTCTGAATAATAATCCTCAGGTATAGAATTTTCATAAGGCGGGGGGCGAACTGTCCATCTAGCAATTGGGCTAGGATCAAAACCGCATACATCTCTTGGCGACCCTGAAGGGACCTGGGTTAAAGGAGTGTAAATCTGTCATGGACAGCGTTTCTGGCAAAAGATCCCAAATGGAGGAAGGGATTTCTTCATATGTATTTAAGAAGGTTAACATCACTAAGAAATGGGTGCTCGGCTTGTTGCATGCTGAGCGTCCAGTGGACGCAGTGGCAGAATGCATGGAGGGCAAGGAACATAGGTGCAGTATTGAAAAGCCGATATGGCTCGTCTGTCTATAAAGACAAGTCCAACTGCTAGATGAGCAGGTTGGTATGCTAGAGGCAGAGCTCAGGGAGTCCGAGGTACAGTCAAAAAGAAGGGTTATAGTAGGGAGCAGGGTATGCACGGAGCTAAGGGGTGAGAAGCTGGGAAGACTAAACCAGGAGAAAACCTTCCGTAACCATAAGGAGTTCCTGCAATGCCGAAACTGAAGCAAAGGAGAATGAGAGGGTGGTTAAGTAGGAGAACGCTCGCTTGTCACGTGAGGGAAAGGTGCTGGAAGAGCAGTTGAAGGATATTCAGGTGGCATACAGAGTCGCCAACACTAGAGGGTTTGATATGGGTAATCACGGTCCTTGCCAGGAGCAGATCCAGAATTTGACCGATGCTCTACCTAAGGCCAAAGGGATGGTCTGCTTGGTAGCTCAGGGAATGGTCCAGGTAGAAAAGGAAGACTGTGAGGCAGAGGAGGATGCTCGATCGCCGCCCGCAGTGCCGGGACCAGGACCCATGTGCCCCGTCCGGCAGCGGAAATACGGTGTGCCTGTAGGCGATCAAGAGCAAGGACCACTGCAGAGTGACTTCGTGGTCCCATATACGACTGCCCAGCTGCAGGCAATAGTCTCTAAACTGACCAGCAAAGGGGACCCATCTGTCCATTTTACGGATGTGGAGCAGGTGGGCGGGATCAATAATTGTAGCGAAGCTGAGGCAGCCAAATTACTTTTATTTTACCTGGATAGTAGGTTGCACCAGTCGCTCTCGGCGGGTAGCAAGAGGAGGCAGGGTACATTAGAGGGGATAAAGGATGACATCCTCGAGGCTATAGGCCTCAATGATGGAAGTCCCTTCTCCCGAGTGGAAAGGACACTGCAGATAGCTGGGGAGGTACCGTAGGCTTTCGCGGGCAGGCTTTGGCCCGTCTACCGGAGTGCCTGCGCAGGGGTGCCCGACCGGGTACAGCTGCAGGGGGAGCCTAGGGCTCATTGGTTGAGGACCCTGGTGGCAAACAGCTTGCCTGGCTCACGGCCAAAGCAGAGGGGTGGTTCGATTCCAGGGATCCCCAGACCACAGAAGAGAGCGTGATCCGGCAGTTAACGCTCTCTTTTAAGAATGGTAGGGGTGAGGATGACAAACCAAAGGGCAGAATGCACGAGTTAAAGCCTAGTGGAGGCAACATTAGGAGAGATTGGCGCCAGGAAGGGGGTTAGGTCAGAGAAGAAGCAGGGTTGTTATGGGTGCAGGAGTAAAGGGCACTGGAGGAAAGACTGCCCAGTCCCTGACAAAGAGAGCGGGAAAGGGGAGCCTCCAGCGCCAGCGTGGAAAGCCGCAGCTGTGGTGGGAAGCAGCACTAATCCGTTCGCGGTATTAGTGGCTGCTCTCCGTGCAGTCTTTCCGGCAGGGCAGGGTAGGGTGGACGTGGCAGCAGGCAGCATACTCCCATCCGCCCCGTACAATCCCAACCCATGACTAGGGGCTTCTCAGCCCGTTTACCTGTGCCCACTAAGTTATGATGCTTGGAAAAACCGTGCACAAAGATGGGGATGGAGAAGGTGCAAGGGACCTATCTGCTTGACACTGGAGCTTCAAGCACCATTGCCTATGCGGATAACCTGCCTCTATCGAACGGGGTCCCCTATAACTTAATAGGGCTCACCGGGAACGAACGGGCTGGGTCTTTCTCCATTCCGCTAGCCATCGATCTGAGTAAACTCCATACGGAGTGGAAATGTGTCGTGATGTGGTGGGAATGGGAGGGCATTTTGGGGGCAGACTTCTTACTGGCCCACAAGATATTGGTGGATTTCTGGAATCACTGTCTTTGGGGGGCGGTATGCATGGGAAAGGAGAAGGAGGTGGGAGTTATACTAGGGAAGCAAGGCAAGGGAATCGTGTGTACGATGAAGCCCAAGGGTAGTTATGATCTTGAACTTTTGGTCACTTCTACCCCGGCGGAGTACAGAACGGATGTGCGAACAACCTCGCGGCATTCGCTACACTCAAATATGACTGCGGGAGGGTAGCGGGGGTGGAGGTCAGAGTAGAAGGAGACCCCATGGCCCGACCACAGAAATAGTACAACTTCCCCAGCGAGGCAGAGGCGGATTTAGAGACGGCATTGGTATCACTGGTTGAGCAGGGTGTGTTGAGACCCATAGTGAAAACCATGTGATCTCTCCAATTTGGCCGGTTAGGAAACTGGACAATTCGTGGAAAGCCACTGTGGACTATTGGGTTTTTAACAAGTACATCCCAGCCTGTGCCCCCACTGTCGCAGCTGGGCATTTGGAACGGATTCTGGTCTATCCCTCTCAAAAATGAGGACCAGTATAAGTTCGCATTCACTTTCAAGGGTCAGCAGTACACATGGACCTGCCTTCCCTAAGAGTTTCACAACAGTCCTTCTATTTTCCACCAATGTACGGCCAACTGTTTAAAAGGGTTCAGCAGACCACAGCAGCTTGTGCAGTACGTGGACAACCTGCTTTTGTTCTCCGACGAGGGGGAGGAGCAGCTAGCTGAGCTGCTGAGTCTGTTAAAGGAAGCTGGGTTCAAGGTTAATCCCAGGAAAGCACAGATCGGCCAGCAGGAAGTAAAATTCCTCGGGCTGACCATGTGTTCCGGGGAGAGGGCCATCGATGAGGCGAGGAGGAAGGAGGTACAGGAGCTACCTGCCCTGACCACGGTAACAGGGGTAAGATCCTTCCTGGGACTCACAGGGTACTGCAGGGATTTCATAGAGGACTATGCCACTACGGTAGCCCCTCCTCCACAAGGGAGTGGCCTGGGAGTGGGACTGCATGGCAGCTTTTAGTCGTCTGAAGAGAGATCTGCAGACCACACCAGCTTTAGGAGCGATTAATGGGGGAGAGGAGTTCTTTTTGGAGGTAGCTGCCACAGGGGACAGTTTGAACACAGTGCTGCTCCAGGAAACATAGAAACATAGAAAATAGGTGCAGGAGTAGGCCATTCGGCCCTTCGAGCCTGCACCACCATTCAATAAGGTCATAGCTGTAAGGGGGTGGTCTCTATGAGGGGGTCAGGTTCTCTTCTGACCAACTTGAGCGGTTCGAATCGCTCCCACTCCCTTGGGTTCTAGACTCTGGATTTATTTGGGAGGTGTGACAAAGTGCAAAGGACACTGGTTTGATGCAAAAGAACTTTGATTTTATTTACAGTCAAGAAAATACAAACTTAGAATTACTCTAATAAGAAAATACAACGTCAAAACCTATTCAAACTTATTAAAGAACAATACCTTACACACTCAGAGGGGGTTACAATAGCTTATAATGACTCTAATAGAGAACAACACATTACATTCAAAAGGGGGTTCCCGTAGAATTACACCTCCCACCTCCCAATACCTAACCCTAGTTAGGTTAGACTCCAGGGCAGGCACGGACTATGCTTACCAATCCTTTTGACAGTTAACGGTAGATCGCGGTTTCGGGGTTCGTTGGATGCGGTAGGGTCTGCTTGCCGTACCCCGAACTGCGCAATCTTCAGTTGGGTTGAGTCCGCTGATGCGGTAAGGCACGTTTTGGATCTGTGGGGTAAGTAACCGTTTTCTTTGGTTAGAAATAGTTTTCTACAGTCTTTTAGGTAATGTTTTACCCGTTGGTAAGTCAGGATCAGATTGTAGAGTGGAAACTTTTCGATCCTTCGATCTTTTCCCATTGGAGTTTTGTTTCGAGTTTGGTCGATCGCAGTGGTTTTCCGTTGATACCATGTTGATTGTGGTCGGTTGCTGCCACGACGGTGATGTTCTTTCTTCCTTCAGGACTTCAGGACTTCGAGGCTGGAGAACTTAGTTTACAACTGTCGCGTTGGTTTCCCTCCTTGTCTTGATGAGTAGTAGCAACCTTGTAGCGACTTAGCAACCTAACCTCTGTTGAAAACAGGGGCCTGTTATATGATTTCAGTGGTTCTAATCTTGGCGCTAAATCAATTTAAAATCCTTTGTTTAAATTTGGTAAGCTTGGATATTCTTTCTAATATTTTGGCGGGCTCGATAAAAGTTAATATGTCTCGGGTGGGCTGATGTTTGAAAACTGTTTCCCGGTGGAAATATTAGTTTGGTAATTGCAATGTCCCTTTGTCCTTAATTTTTCACATACAGGCTGGATTGGGCCTCTTTGTGATGTATATGCTGAAATGGTTTTCCAGACACATGATGATCGGTAGCTATCTTTGGGTGATTTTGTGATGTTAATGTCTCTTGTGGAGAAGGATTCTCAAATACCCATTTCTCCAGACAGGTTACGTTAGTCCTCACACCCAGGTAGCTTCACTTAATCAGACTGTCTCCTGTTAGTCCTTTTAGGTCCACCCACAGCCTTGAATTTGTCTTTTAAAAATCCAAAATTCTATTAAGTTTCGTAGTTTCTTCCATAAGCACTTTAGGGTTCCAAACTTTTCGGTAGATAGTCCCAAATTAAATTTCCTTTCGAATGAGCCCAAACACCTGGCAGGGGGTGGGGTGGTTCTTGTGAATTTTGCACCTCCTTCATGGCTGATCATTCACCTCTGTACCCCTCTCCTGCTTTCTCTCCATACCCCTTGATGCCTTTAGGCATAAGGGCCATATCTAACTCCCTCTTGAATATATCCAATGAACTGGCATCAACAACTCTCTGAACTAGGGAATTCCAAAGGTTAACAACTCTCTGAGTGAAGAAATTTCTCCTCATCTCAGTCCTAAATGGCTTACCCCTTATGCTTAGACTATGACCGCTGGTTCTGGCCTTCCCCAACATCGGGAACATTTTTCCTGCATCTAACCTGTCCAGTCCTGTCAGAATTTTATATGTTTCTATGAGATCCCCTCTCATTCTTCTATACTCCAGTGAATACAGGCCCAGTCCATCCAGTCTCTCCTCATATGTCAGTCCTGCCATCCCGGGAATCAGTCTGTTGAACCTTCGCTGCACTCCCTCAATAGCAAGAATGTCCTTCCTCAGATTAGGAGACCAAAACTGAACACAATATTCCAGGTGAGGCCTCACCAAGGCCGTATACAACTGCAGTAACACTACCCTGCTCCTAAACTCAAATCCCCTAGCTATAAAGGCCAACATACCATTTGCCTTCTTCACCGCCTGCTGCACCTGCATGCCAACTTTCAATGAATGATGTACCATGATACCCAGGTCTCGTTGCACCGCCCCTTTTCCTAATCTGCCACCATTCAGATAATATTCTGCCTTCGTGTTTTTGCTACCAAAGTGGATAACCTTGCAGTTATCCACATTATACTGCATCTAACCTGCCAACTCACCCTGCAGCCTTTTAGCATCCTCCTCACAGCTCACAACACCACCCTGCTTAGTGTCATCCGCAAATTTACACTTAATTCCCTCATCCAAATCATTAATATATATTGTAAATAGCTGGGGTCCCAGCACTGAGCCCTGCGGCACCCCACTAGTCACTGCCTGCCATTCTGAAAAGGACCCGTTTATCCCGACTCTCTGCTTCCTGTCTGCCAACCAATTGTCTATTCACATCAGTACATTACCCCCAATACCATTTGCTTTAATTTTGCACACCAATCTCTTGTGTGGGACCTTAGCAAAAGCCTTTTGAAAGTCCAAATACACCACATCCACTGGTTCTCCCTTGTCCACTCTACCAGTTACATCCTCAAAAAATTCTAGAAAATTTGTCAAGCAGGATTTCCCTTTCATAAATCCATGCTGACTTGGACCGATCCCATCACTGCTTTTCAAATGTGCTGCTATTTCATCTTTAATAAGTGATTCCAACATTTTCCCCACTACTGATGTCAGGCTAACCGGTCCATAATTATCCGTTTTCTCTCTCCCTCCTTTCTTATAAAGTGATGTTACATTAGCTACCCTCCAGTCCATAGGAACCGATCCAGAGTCGATAGTCAATTGGAAAATGATCACCAATGCATCCACTATTTCTAGGGCTACTTCCTTAAGTACTCTGGGGTGCAGACTATCCGTCCCCGGGGATTTATCGGCCTTCAATCCCATCAATTTCCCTAATACAATTTCCCGCCTAATAAGGATTTCCTTCAGTTCCTCCTTCTCACTAGACCCTCGGTCCCTAGTATTTCCGGAAGGTTATTTGTGTCTTCCTTCGTGAAGACAGAACCAAAGTATTTTTTTGACTGGTCCGCCATTTCTTTGTTCCCCATTATAAATTCACTTGAATCTGACTGCAAGGGACCTACGTTTGTTTTCAATAATCTTTTTCTCTTCACATATCTATAGAAGCTTTTGCAGTCAGTTTTTAAGTTCCCAGCAAGCTTCCTCTCATACTCTATTTTCCCCCTCCTAATTAAACCCTTTGTTTTCCTCTGCTGTATTACAAAATTTTCCTGGTCCTCAGGTTTGCTGCTTTTTCTGGACAATTTATATGCCTCTTCCTTGGATTTAACACTAACCTTAATTTCCCTTGTTAGCCACGGTTGAGCCATCTTCCCCGTTTTATTTTTACTCCAGACAGGGATGTACAATTGTTGAAGTTCATCCATGTGATCTTTAAATGTTTGCCATTGCCTATCCACCGTCAACCCTTTAAGTATCACATACCAGTCTATTCTAGCCAATTCACGTCTCATACCATCGAAGTTACCTTTCCTTAACTTCAGGACCCTAGTCTCTGAATTAACTTTGTCACTCTCCATCTTAATAAAGAATTCTACCATATTATGGTCACTCTTCCCCAAGGGGCCTCCACAACAGGATTGTTAATTAGTCCTTTCTCATTACTCATCACCCAGTCTAAAATGGCCAGCTCTCTAGTTGGTTCCTCGACATATTGGTCCAGAAAACCATCCCTAATACACTCCAGGAAATCCTCCTCCACCGCATTGCTTCCAGTTTGGTTAGCCCAGTCAATATGTAGATTAAAGTTGCCCATGATAACTGTTGTACCTTTATTGCACGCATCCCTAATTTCTTGTTTGATGCTGTCCCCAACCTCACTACTACTGTTTGGTGGACTGTACACAACTCGCACTAGCGTTTTCTGCCCTTTGGTATTCCATAGCTCCACCCATACCGATTCCACATCATCCATGCTAATGTCCTTCCTTACTATTGCATTAATTTCCTCTTCAACCAGCAACGCCGCCCCACCTCCTTTACCTTTCTGTCTATCCTTCCTAAATGTTGAATACCCTTGGATGTTGAGTTCCCAGCCTTGGTCACCCTGGAGCCATGTCTCCGTGATGCCAATTACATCATATCCGTTAACTGCTATCTGCGCAGTTAATTCGTCCACCTTATTTCGAATACTCCTCACATTGAGGCACAGAGCCTTCAGGCTTGTCTTTTTAACACACTTTTCCCCTTTAGAATTTTGCTGTAATGTGGCCCCTTTTGCTTTTTGCCTTGGGTTTCTCTGCCCTCCACTTTTACTTTTCTTCTTTCTATCTTTTGCTTCTGTGGCATGGCTAGCTGAGGCCTGTGGTTTACTCATCAAGAATTCTCACAGATGTAGAGAAGAGATACTCCAATTGTGAGAGGCACCTGCTTGCCACACATTGAGCCGTGTAGAGATCACAAATCTTCACGGGGGCGTCCCTGATAACTCTCTTAACCCATCATTCGCCCACTCAGATGCTTCTGGATGGGAGGATAAAGGATGGCACTGTGAGCAGTGCACACATTGCATGCTGGACTTTACTGCTCTCTCAGACGAATTTGAGTGTGAAAGGCCTCTGTGAGCCCAAGCTCCCCGCAAACTTGATCTACCCAGGGGTGGCTCACACATGTTCTGTTGAAGGAGTATGGGACGTAGACATAGGGTTTCGGGCTGGGATCCATCCCACAGGCCGCAAGATCTATGTAGACGGGTCCAGTACTGTGGTGGCAGGGGAGCGACTCACTGGATGAGGGATTTTTGACCCAAAGGCAGGCAGTGCCAAGGCCATTAAACTCCTGAGCACCATGAGAGCCCAGCACGCTGAACTGTCAGCGGTGATGTATGTGGTTACCCACCCCGAAGTGTTCCCTACACCCTACACGATTTGCTCGGACAACATGTTCACTTGCAATTCTTGTGTAGAATATTTAGCCATTTGGTCTCGTCGCGGGTTCACATCTGCAGACGGGAAACCCCTAGCAAGCAAGCCATTATTGCAATAGATCATAACATCGATAGGAACCCGGGGGATTTCTATACCCACAAAGTCAAGGCTCATTCTAAGACAGAACCCCGTGCAGAAGGCAATCAGCAGGCCGACGTACTGGCCAAAGAAGGTGCTCAAACGGGCATGTTTTGGGATCCATATGGGTCGAGTCTGGTAGCAGTGATCAGAGACAGAGGTGGGACACAAGAGAGTGCAGGGGTAGCATTAGCCCCAGAACTAAAGATGGTCCAGGCACAGGATCCCGTCCTAAAGACTGTTCTGGAGATGCTGGCTAAGGGAGTTAAGGTAGAGGGTCCATATGGAGTGGCAGGTATTACGGTAAAGGAAGGGATGGTTTTCAGAGAGGAACAGTGGGTAGTCCTGCAGCAGCACCAGAGAGAATTCCTTCAGTTGGCCCACGAGGGTCCAGGAGCGGGGCACCCCAGGCCGGAGACCACCTGGCAATGGCTGGAACAGGCAGGGTGGTGGCCGCAACTGAGGGAGGAGGTTCGGGACTTCTGCACGGATTGCTTGGTGTGTGCTGCACACAACCCTGACCCCCAGAAAAGGAAAATATCCATGGGATACACTAGGAGAGTGGAGGGACTATGGCAGTCCATACATGTCGATTATATCGGACCGCTGCCCACTGCACAGGTGGGTTAAAGTACTGCCTGGTCCTGGCAGATGTGTTCTCTAAATGGGTAGAAGCCTTCCCATGCCGAACAGCCACAGCTTTGGGGACCGCAGGGATTCTCGTGAGAGAAGTGTTCTCTAGGTGGGCGCTACCACAGTATGTGGAGTCTGATCAGGGGAGTCACTTCACAGGGGCAGTCATGCAGGCGACTCTGAAGATGCTAGGTGTAGAGGGTAAATGGCACGTCACCCAAAACCCACAGTCATCGGGGATTGTGGAGTTAATGAATAGGACTATCAAGGAAAGGTTACGTAAGGAGACGGGAGACTCACCTAGAAAATGGGTGGAGGTCTTGCCATTAGTTCTGATGGGAGTCCAAGCCAGCCTGTCTAAAAGCACAGGGTATTCCCCGCATGAGCTCGTGACTGGCAGGATCATGAGAACACCCAGCCATGTACAGGCACCGGTTCTCATGGAAGGTCAGTTGAGAGAGGTGAACCGGGAAGGGTTTGTTAAGAACCTGTTTGAGCATCTCAAGCTGCCAGTAACATGGGGAAGCAACATCATAGAAATCGTTTATTGCTTGAGCCTCAGAAGCACCATGAGTGGAAGGTCGGAGATCAAGTAATGGTCAGAAACTTTCCCAGGGTAGGGACTTTTGTACCACTATACATGGGGAGGCGTGATTGGCAGAGAGGGGGTAGGGAAAGCCAATTCCAGCGGTACCCTACTCCTGACAAAATGTCTAGAACATGAACTCTTTATTACCAACACGCTGTTCCGGCAGAGGGACAAATACAAGGCATCGTGGCAACACCCTCGCTCCAAACACTGGCACCTGCTTGACTATGTCATCTTCTGAGCCAGGGATCACAAGGATGTGCGCATCACCTGCGCCATGACAGGAACTGACGACTGCTGGACAGATCATCGCCAATCCGATCCATCGTCGACATTAACATTGCCCCAAAGCAGAGGGGACAGCAGAAGCAGTTCCGCAAAAAAGTTAATGCCGGGGCACTTAGAGACCCAACTAAGAGAGCCCTATACAGCCAGTGCCTCACAGCCAATCTGGCGTACCTTGATGACCCTAAGATGCTGACTCCCCATAGTGCTTGGTCTGCCCTCCAGGCCTCTATAACCAGTGCCTGTGAAGAGACACTCAGTCACTCAACCAGAAAACATCAGGACTGGTTTGATGAAAATGATCAGGAGATCGAAGAACAAATAGATCGCAAGCGCAAAGCGTTTCTGAGCCTCAAGCAACAGCCCAACTCGGGAGCTGCAAAACAACATTACAGGCGTCTCAAGGCTCAGGTCCAACAAAAAACTGGGATCTAAAGAACAGGTGGTGGATGGAGAAAGCACAGGAGATACAACAACTGGCCAACAGCCACGATATGCGAGGATTCTTCACTGCAGTCAAGGCCACCTACGGTCCAAACTCCCAAGGCCCCACCCCACTCCTGGCCAAGAACAGGAAAACACTCATCAAGGACACCGAGGCTGTCAGGGCCCGATGGAAGGAGCACTTTGAAGATCACCTCCATCAAGACTCTGCCTTTGACTCGAGTGTTCTCGATTCCATCCCGCAGCATGCCACCCGCCACCAACTCAGTGAAACTCCAACGTTACACGAGGTTAGCAAAGCCATAAAACAGCTTCAGAATATCAAGGCTACAGGTGCAGATGGAATCCCTGCTGAGGCGCTAAAATATGACAGAGAGGCGCTGTTGGCACGGATACATGACCTCATCTCGCTCATTTGGAAGGAGGAGAGCATGCCGGGAGATCTCAGAGATGCAGTGATTGTGACCATTTTTAAAAAGGCGAACAAGTCCGACTGCAGCAACTACAGAGGAATCTCCCTGCTTTCAGCCACTGGGAAAATTGTCGCTCGAGTTCGCCTCAATCGTCTTCTCCCTGTGGCGCGACCCTGGACAACGTGGACCATTTCCCATATCTCGGGAGCCTCTTATCAACAAAGGCAGACATTGATGCGGAGATTCAGCATCGCCTCCAGTGCGCCAGCACAGCCTTCGGTTGCCTGTGGAAAAGAGTGTTTGAAGACCATGTCATCAAATCTACCACCTAACTCATGGTCTACAGGGCTGTAGTAATACCCACCCTCCTGTATGGGTCTGAGACATGGATGATGTACAGAAGGCACCTCAAGTCGCTGGAGATATATCACCAATGATGCCTCCGCAAGATCCTGCAAATTCCCTGGGAGGACAGGCGCACCAACATCAGTGTCCTCGACCAGGCTAACATCCCCAGCACTGAAGCACTGACCACACTCGATCAGCTTCGCTGGGCAGGCCACATAGTACGATGCCAGATACAAGACTCCCTAAGCAAATGCTTTATGCGGAGCTCCTTCATGATAATCCAGCCAAAGGAGGACAGCGGAAACGTTATAAGGACACCCTCAAAGCCTCCCTGGTAAAGTGCGACATCACCACAGACACCTGGGAGACCCTGGCCGCAGACCGCCCGAGGTGGAGAAAGTCCATCCGGGAGGGCATTGAGCTCTTTGAGTCTCGATGCAAAGAGCATGAAGAGGCCAGGCGCAGGCAGCGGAAGGAGCGCGCGGCATACCAGCCCTACCGACCCCTTCCCCCAACGAATGTCTCTCCCACCTGTAACAGGGTCTGTGGCTCCCGTATCGGACTGTTCAGCCATCAAAGAACTCACTTAGAGAGTGGAAGCAAGTCTACCTCGATTCCGAGGGACTGCCTATGATGATGACATTGGACCGTACAGTATCATAGAAACATAGAGAAACATAGAAAATAGGTGCAGGAGTAGGCCATTCGGCCCTTCGAGCCTGTACCGCCATTCATTGGGAACATTCTTCCTGCATCTAACCTGTCTAAACCCATCAGAATTGTAAACGTTTCTATGAGATCCCCTCTCATTCTTCTGAATTCCAGTGAATACAAGCCCAGTTGATCCAGTCTTTCTTGATATGTCAGTCCCGCCATCCCGGGAATCAGTCTGGTGAACCTTCGCTGCACTCCCTCAATAGCAAGAATGTCCTTCCTCAAATTAGGAGACCAAAACTGTACACAATACTCCAGGTGTGGCCTCACCAAGGCCCTGTACAACTGTAGTAACACCTCCCTTCCCCTGTACTCAAATCCCCTCGCTATGAAGGCCAACATGCCATTTGCTTTCTTAACCGCCTGCTGTACCTGCATGCCAACCTTCAATGACTGATGTACCATGACACCCAGGTCTCGTTGCACCTCCCCTTTTCCTAATCTGTCACCATTCAGATAATAGTCTGTCTCTCTGTTTTTACCACCAAAGTGGACAACCTCACATTTATCCACATTATACTTCATCTGCCATGCATTTGCCCACTCACCTAACCTATCCAAGTCACTCTGCAGCCTTATAGCATCCTCCTCGCAGCCCACACTGCCACCCAACTTAGTATCATCCGCAAATTTGGAGATACTACATTTAATCCCCTCGCTAAATCATTAATGTATAATGTAAACAACTGGGGCCCCAGCACAGAACCTTGCGGTACCCCACTAGTCACTGCCTGCCATTCTGAAAAGTACTAATTTACTCCTACTCTTTGCTTCCTGTCTGACAACCAGTTCTCAATCCATGTCAGCACACTACCCCCAATCCCATGTGCTTTAACTTTGCACATTAATCTCTTGTGTGGGACCTTGTCGTGGATAAGGCAAGTCCGATGGTATATGCAGTCAAAATGCCCCGACGCACTAAGTGGTTCCATATCAATCAATGCAAGCTGAAGGGGAAAGAGCTGATAAGAGGAAACAGCAGGGAGTGGTGAGCTGCGCTACAGGTGTGGGTCTCCAGCCCATAATCTGGGACTGTGAGGGGCCCACAGAGGGACCAGCCGTTCCACCTGTGGGGCAGGAGTGTGGAGGAGTGCCAGGATCCCACGGCCGAGGGCGCTCCTTGCACACCGGTGAACAAAGGAAGCCGGACTCTTAAGAGGCCCAGCGTCAAGTAGACCTAGTGTGGCCACCAGGAGACGGGTGGCGCTGTACATAACTTCTTTCTCTCCTATCTGTTGCCTTAGCTTGTCTGTAAAACTTGTAATTTACATATATTCCAGTTAACAAAGGTAATCATGTGTAGCTGCGTCTGGAAATGTAAGGCATCACCCCAAGGACAACGTTGCATTCTGTGTGTTTTTCAGTGAATGCCTAAGAACAGGATGAAGTCAGCCTTATTAATCCTGATCGCCATGATTGAAGCCAGCGCGAGTCGCAGGGGCGACACCGAGGAATCGGTTGTCTTCGGCTGCACCGGCGGAGATGGACCGACCGTGACCACTGGAGGTGGCTCGAAGGATGGGGCGAGCATCTATCTCCATGAGGGAAGATGGCCGGGATGGTTGGGGTTGAATTCCACCCAGTATTCCAGCCATCACAAGTTCACCTATGGTGAAGCATCCATCCCATGTCCGAGAATAGAGGTTACCACCTCCCGGGTTAGGGTAACGGAGGGTAAACAGGTGTGCCTTAGCTGTGGGGGATACATTCCACTGGTAAGGTGGTGGTGGGCTCAGAAAACTGAACATGGACACAGGGGACCGGACAGCTGACTGGGAAAAACTAAGTAACGACATGTACCGGACGATCACGGGTTCTCAGGGAGGAGTGAATGTGTGTTGGGATAAGTGGTGGGAATCCGAGGAAGGGATTTATGTGTGTATATGGGGGTCGGAAAAGAACTTCCCAACCGGTGTGTTGATCGCATTTAGCAGGCGATTGCAGGACGCCGGGGGTGGGATCGGTTGGGATCGGAGTGTGGACTCCTGTGTGATCCCAAATCCCCCGAACACCATCAACGCCACAGAGCTCATCTCATACACCAGGAAGCCCCCGCCCAGACGGTGAAGACGGCTGTAGATAGGTGGCCCACCACCACCAGGGGTCCAGGGAATGGGTTCGTGGTAATCCCTACTGACAAAGTTTTGTTTCAGAACGTGCACTACTCTGTGGCATCCGTGATCCTGAACCTGACTGCAGTCCACCTGCCTGTGGTGCCTGAAGAAGACAGAGCAGCTTTATGAAGCTCTTTTAAAAGTGATGTTTCAGGAATTTTATGAACTGGACTATGGAAATGTAGATAAAGAACAGCTTTATGATCTGAATATTGGGAATAGTGTGGGGTCCGAGAGGCAGAGAAGAGGGACCTGGAACAATGCAGCCACAGCGTTCAATACAGGGACGGGTATTGTTAATAGTATGGATGATGTACAACTCCAGATGCAGATCACTGGGTTAAAGAACCAACTGCGTAAGATTCTAGGAAAAGAGAACACAGTGGGTTCAGAGCTTCATGAGGACCAGACAATGACCGTTCATTGCAGGAGATCATTGCGGAGCTGGAGAGGCACGCTAAAACTGCTAATGATTTGATACGGGAGGACAGGAATGCCTTGGAGCAGGCTGCATGGAATGAGGTGTGTATGTTGTATGGAGCATTGTTGCTGGGCGAGGGCCACAGTAACCTGGGGGACCTGAGGTTGCGTCCCTTCATGGTTAAGCAACAAGCATCTCGCCGCGCTGCACCCATATAGCAATTCGCTGAGCCCCTGCCAGCTTCGTTTAGCCTCTGAAGCCTACCCTGTCCCTGTAGATTGCAGGCGATCCAACCATATTAGTAATTGTAGTAAGGATGCCGGTAATGGGCGTATCATCCCGGCCAGCACCGGTATACAGGGTTGAGACTATCAGGGTCATTCGTGGAGGAGTGCATGTTCATTTTAAAGCGGTCCCGTCGTATGTCATAAAGTGGGAGCATGCTGTGACAGGCACTGACCTCTCCTGATGCCAGAGCTGGGATGCACATGTAATACTGTGTACCCAGCACTTGACTGCTTTTGCTCGATCAGAATGTTTGCTTCTGCATGCGCGGAACCTATCAATTGCACCATGGAAGTGATGGCACCAGATCACGTACCTCCACAGGTAGCATATGTTGGGAGTGGGGCATACTGTGTCACCACAAGTGCGCTCCACTACCGGTACCGCCAGGACATGTGGTGTCCGGTGAGCGACAGCAGTTTTTGTTTCAAACCCAAGGCTGAGGTTCAAATGGCACAAGAGCGAATTACTCCCATCCCGAAACCCTCGACCATTCACCTCACTGTGAACAATACCTTCATGCATCTCCAGGATTATGTGGAGCATTTCGGGTACCCGATTCCTTTTCTGCCGCAACATCTCACTCAGTTAATAAAGACCGTTGAGCTCTCCCAGAAACATTTTTACACTTAGAGCAAATGACAGTAGAACTGGGGGAGGATGTCATGTATTCTACTGTCATTGTAACCCATGTATAAACTTACCTAAGTTGTACACCGTGAGAACACTGACCACTATGTGGTGAACTTGTGGGAGACACTCCTAACCTGGACTTTCAGGTATAAAAGGGGAAGTTCTACCCATCTTCTCCACTTCAGTGCTGGCTAATAAAGGCTACTGGTCACAGTGTGACCTTCTCTCTAGTATGGGCCTCATGTGCATTTGTACTGTATAGTAAGGACATATTATTGGCGACGAGGATGGGATCCCAGTGTCAATGGAGCTAGACACAGGGGCCAGCCAGTCCCTGATGAGTATCAAACAGTTCGACAAGTTGTGAGCGTTCAAGACCAGGAGGCCAAAATTATTGCCGATTGACGCACATATATAAAGGAGATCATTCCGGTGCTAGGCAGCACCACGGTAGTCGTGACCCACAACGATTCGGAGAACAGGTTGCCACTCTGGATTGTCCCGGGGGACGGTCCCGCACTACTGTGGAGGAGTTGGCTTGCTGTCATGAACTGGAAATGGGGCGATGTCAATGTAATTTCTTCTGTGGAGTGAATATCATGCTCACAGGTCCTGGACAAATTTGACTCACTATTTCAACCCGGCATTGGCACTTTCATGAAGAGAAGCAGAACAATGAACCCACTAGTCTGGCCAGCCAAAGAGGAGCCAGTTTTTTTCTTTGGTTTTTCCCAACACAAAGACCGAGATATGTCCCAGACTCAGGGCCATTACTCCAATACACATGGGTCTGATGACCCATCAATGACTAAGCACCGGAGTGCTTAGAAACAAAAGGGTTTTAAAGGTTGGTGGGAAAGATAGAGGTAGCAAGACTTCTATAAAGATAGACTCTTTTCCACCATTTCGTTACCCCTTCTCCCTCTCGCTCACGACGTAACAAGAAGAATAGCAGAGGAGGAAGCTGCAGTTCTGCAGAACAAGCCACTGAGAGAGAGAACCACATACCCCTCACAGGGTACGACCTCCAGGCAGTGACTTCCCACAGCTGAGCTGAGCGATCGAGACCGACTGTGTGTGGTGGTGAGCATGGTCGCGAGTGTCCCAAGCCGCTAACCAGATATCCCAGGCGAGCTGGGGTGAGGTGGGTTTTCTCAGAAGTGAAGTTTTTCAGCGCTATTCTGGGGAGGAAGCTTCGTTTGGTTTAGCCAGGCGAAGGTGCTGAGACTGGGTAATTCGCTGGTCGGGGTGGAGTTAGAATCCACCATAGCAACAAGGGAATTACTGCATGTTACCAGTCCTCAGTTTTGTATTGTATGTATGTTGTTTGTAACCTGGATCTTATTCTCCAGAGACAGTGATTTTCGTTTAGTAGTGCATGTTTTAACCAGTGTATGTTGAACTAAATAAATATAAGTATGACTTTTCACTGAAGCATTCTTGTCCGTGACTTATCCATTTACACTCTGAATAATAATCTTCGGATATAGAATTTTCGTAAGGCGGGGGCGATTCGAACCGTGCATCTAGCAATTGGGCTAGGATCAAAACCACTTACATATTCAATCATAGCAAGAAACAGGGAAAAGAACTTCAGAATCTTTTGGATGAAAACCAGTTCAGTGCAGCGGGAAATCCTCAGTCATCAGAGAAGGCAGAGAGTTCAGAGGCAGAGAGTCGTGAGATATCTAACACATCTCATTCTGATGTTGATGACAATGAAATGGAGCAGGACCAGTTTGAAGCTGAAGAAAATAAGGAAGATGCTAATTCTCCTAGTGGAATAGTTTTAATAAGTACCAACACAATTACTGATTAGCAACTCGGTGGGTAGCACTCTCACCTCTGAGTCAGAAGGTTGTGGGTTCAAGTCCTACTCCACAGACTTAAGCACAAACATCTAGGCTGACACTCCAGTGCAGTGCTGAGGGAGTGTTGCACTGTTGGAGGTACCGTCTTTAGGATCAGATGTTAAATCTGCTGGCTCACATGGACGTAAAAGGTCCCATGGCACTATTTTGAAGAAGAGCAGAGGAGTTATCCCCGGCGGCCTGGCCAATATTTATCTCTCAATCAACGTAACAAAAATAGATTATTTGCTGTTTGTAGGAGCTTGCTGTGCGCAATTGGCTGCTGCATTTCCTACATTGCAACAGTGACTACACTTCAAAAGTACTTCATTGGCTCTTAAGCATTTGGGACGTCTTGAGGTCGTGAAAGGTGCTACATAAATGCAAATCTTTCTTTCTTTTGGAATATTTATAATAATTGCATAAGAAATTTAACCTGGCAACTTTCAGAATGCTGAGGTATATTATGGGATAGATGTTTCTCTGTAGTTGTAAATGAGCTGGTGAGAAATGTTGCCCTCAACCATAAATAAATTCAAATCTGTTATCGGTGTTACTTAGTGCACTGCTTGCCTTGTTAATAGGCTGACAAGCAGTTAACAGAAAAGTGGGGAAAAAATCTTGTTAAGTGGTTGATAAATTGGAACAGTCATGTTAAAGTGATATGCAGAGAACCCCGTGAAGAATTCTACAGGAGCAATATTAAGTTTGGAACTCCCATTGAGGACAGGTGTTAGCAGCTGGAAGGACAGAACACATTCAGAAAACAATATGGGTGTGCAGAGGTCTGAATGTGGTCTCTTCTGTCACTCTTGCCCTATTGCCACCCATCACCACTGCCAGGTTGACAACATTTCTGTTTCTGATTTGAACCCCTCCACTTGTCCCATGGCCATGCCTGACTTGGCCCTGTTGCCATTGCCAGCTTAACCCTGCTACCGTTGGAAACCTCACTTGCACAATCAGACACAGCCTGACCAACCCCTAACTGCCCTTGAATCTGAAGTGCATCAAGTACTGTCTGTAATTCCCACCCCCAGCCCAAATGTTCATCCTCAGCCGAGGTGAACACATAATTGAGAATCTACAGCAGTGAGAATACACACTGAAAAAATTAAACCGGAGGCAGGAGGGGGTGGGGAGAAATTAGCTAACCCTCAAAAACAGGCATGGGAATCATGGTACGTGATTAACCCGGGCCCGTTCATTGCATTGCAGGCAGCACATTGAATTGGTGCTGCCTGCTCTTTTATATGATTTCTGCTTGCAGCCAGTCCTCCCCGCGCTGGTCATTAGCTGAATGCATCAGCAGGGAGCCCGATATCGTGAGTGGCCAGTGCTACTAATATGGAAGGTGCATTTTGGCTGCAAGAAGTGGTGGGAGTTTTCTGAAAAGGCAATCTGGGCTGTGATACTTTGAGTAATGGCTGAACATGCGATCGAGCGCGTACCAAGGTTTACAGACAATACTTTGGAGGTCTTGGTGGAAGAGGTGGAAAGGAGAGATGTCCTGTATCCATAGGGGGGCAGGAGGCCCTCCAGACATATGCTCAGGAGGAAATGGGAACAACTAGCGACAGAGATCAATGCTCTCGCTGCATTCGGAGATACACGCTCAACGCCATGTGTCACCACATGCACACTCTCGACTTCTCTCTTCAGTAGCACCGACTCACTCTATCTCAAAGCTGTCCTGGTCCACCATTCCATTTCATCCTTCACCTCGTCCAGCGCTTCAACAAGAGACTTTTTTTTTTCTTTCTGGTGTCAAGGATTACAACTCTTGGACATCAATACCCCTCTGGAACCTTCTTCCCCTTCACTTTCCTCTGACCCACTCCTTCTTCCAATCTCACCCCTGCCGTGTTTTCACAAGCCCCTCTGACCTTCCGCTCTCTGACCTGATCAGTTCTTAGCAAAGGCCTGAGCTTCAGCCCCTTACACCCCCACATCAATGAATTTCGAGCTCGCAGAATGCCAAGCTCTTTTTCCGTCACCTTCATCTCTGTGCCTACTTCTTTGGCCAGGAGTGTTCCCCCCGCCCAGCGGACCCTTTCTCATGCTTTCAGAATTCTCGTTCTACCTGGACCCTCCCTCTGGTCTCTGACCCTCTCTAGATATTCTCATTGCAAACTGCGGCCGTCTGAATTTCTCTGCTCCCCTCATTCACTCCAACCTACCTCCCTCGGAACTTGCACCACTCGGTGCTCTCAGATCCAACCCCAGAATTGTCATTAAACCTGCTGACAAAGGTGCTGCTGTTCTTGTTTGGCAAATCGACCTCTACCTTGCGGAGGCTGAACTCCAACTCTCTGACACCTCCCCCTACCTCCTGCTGGACCATGACCCCACTAATAAACATCAAGCCATTGAATCCAAGACTGTCGCTGACCTCATCTGCTCTGGGGATCTTCCCTCCACGGCTGTCAAACTCACAGACCCCCAACCCTGCTTCTACCTCCTTCTCAAGATCCACAAACAAGACTGCCCTGGTAGACCCATCATTTCAGCCTGTTCTTGCACCATGGAACTGATTTCTTCCTATCTCGACTCTATTTCTTCTTCCCTTGCCCACTCTCTTCCCATCTACATTCGCGACTCATCCGAGGTCCTCTGTCACTTTAACAGTTTCCAGTTTCCTGGCCCCTTTTCACTATGGATGTCGAATCCCTCTACAATTCCACTCCCCACCAGGATAGCTTGAGGGCACTCCACTTCTTCCTTGAACAAAGGCCAAACCAGTCCTCATCCACCACCATCCTCCTCCGTCTGGCTGAGCTTGTTCTCACATTGAACAACTTCTCCTTTGACTCCACTCACTTCCTCCAAATTAAAGGTGTTGCTATAGGAACCCACATGGATCCCAACCATGCCTGCCTTTTCGTGGGATATGTAGAACATTCTTGTTCCAGTCCTACTCAGGTTCCCTCCCTCACCTCTTTTTCTGGTACATTGATGATTGTATTGGTGCTGTTTTCTGCTCTCACCCAGAACTAGAAAACTTCATTCACATTGCTTCCAATTTCTACCCTTCCCTCACCTTCACATGGTCCAATCTGACTCTTCCCTTCCTTTCCTCGACATCTTTGTCTCCATTTCTGGGAATAGGCTATCGACAAACATCTACTATAAGCCTACTGACTTCCACAGCGACCTGGAATACACTTCCTCCCAAACTACTTCCTGTAAGGACTCCATTCCATTCTCCCAGTTTCTCCATCTCCATTGCATCTGTTCTGCCGATGCCACCTTCCGATACGTCTTCCTTTTTCCTCAACCGAGGATTCCCATCTACTGTGGTTAACATGGCCCTCGACTGTGTCTGTCCCATTTCCTGCATTTCTGCTCTCACCCCATCCCCTCCATCCCAGATCCACGATAGGGTTCCCCTTGTCCTCACCTTTCATCTCACCGACCTCCACATTCAACGGATCATCTTCCTCCATTTCTGTCACCTCCAGCGTGATCCCACCACCAAACACACCTTTCCCTCCCCTCCACTTTCAGCATTCCGAAGGAACCGCTCCCTCTGCGAAACCCTGGTCAACTCCTCAATCACCCCCATCTCCCCTTCCCACAGCACCTTCCCATACAACACCTGTCCATTTACCTCCTCCCTTCCCATCATTGAGGGCCCCAAACACTCCTTCCAGGTGAAACAGCGATTTGCTTGTACTTTTTGCAATTTAGTGTACCGTATTCGCTGCTCATGATGCGGTCTCCTCTACTTTGAGGAGACCAAACGCAGATTGGGTGAGTTCTTTGCGGAACATCTACATTCAGTCCGTAAGCATGACCCTGAGTTTCCAGTCACTTTAATTTTCTGCTCCACTCCCACTCTGATCTCTCCGTCCTCAGCCTCCTACACTGTTTCAAAGAAGCTCAACGTGAGCTCGAGGAACAGCACCTCATCGTTCGATTAGGTACTTTACAGCCTTCTGGACTCAACATTGAGTTCAACAATTTCAGAATATAACCTCTGCCCCTACTTTTTCAGGCGGCAGCTATTTATGATTCTGCTGTCCCCATTTGCAACATTTAATCTCTCCTTCCTTCCACCCTATGACAGACCGTCACTTTTGTTCTTTCCTCCCCTCCCCCTTTCCCTGCCTCTGCACCTGCTTAAAATCTGTTACATCTCTAACTTTTCCAGTTCTGACAAAGGATCGCAGACCTGAAACATTAACTCTGTGTCTCTCTCCATGGATGCTGCCCGGAATGCTGAGTGTTTGCAGCATTTTCTGTTTTTGTTTCAATGTCAGGAGTGTTGCTCCAAGAACATGGATGCAGTGCAGGAAGAAGTATAACGATCTTACATGAGTTGTCAAGGTGAGTGAGTTCATCTTCAAATGCCATATCCTACCAACAGCACCGCTAGCCTCATCCACTGCTCAATTCACTATACCCCATCACCCACCTATCAATAATCTCTATCAATCAGTCCTCAACCCTAAAATTCATATGCTTTACCTCACCCTCATACGCTTACCTCACCATCACAGCCACATCACACAAACATATTGCTGGACACTCACTGACACACTTCACTCTTTCTTGCAGGCACATAACAGGAGGCAGCAGCAAAGAACTAGAGGAGGACAAGTGCGCCTGCATGTTTTAACCCCCAAGGAGGAGACAGTGCTGGCCATCATGAGAAGGTACATTGCTGAAGCTGTGGCCTTTGGTAAGGCTGAAGCATTCGATGATCAGGATATCTGCATACCTCATCCTTCTTCTCTCATCCCACTTCTGCCTCATCCAGCAATCTCTTCTGACTCGCAAGCTGCAGATGGTATAAGCATGCAATTCTTACTTTCTCCTGTCCCCTCACCACAACCCTACCTTGTCCCTTTTTAATTTCAGATACCCAAGAACTGGAACCTTCCCTGTCAGTGAGGGAAGAGCAAGAAGACAGTGAAGATGAAGAGACACCATCACTCGATCTTACACTTGCAGCCACCAGCTCAGATCCTGACATGGCGTGAATTTTAGAGGCTAGGATAGAGGAGGGATCTTCACATGGTGAGACACCGGGCACAAGTGCACAAGAGCCTGGGCGGGAGGAAAGGATAGCGCAGGTGACAGTTCACCAGAGGGTGAGATCACACACTAGTTCTGCTGCAGAAGACTCAGATGAGGACTTCAATGGGCCAGGCTACAGAAGAAGGCTGATGGGTGTACACAACCAAATATTTGGTGCACTGGAAAGCCTGCCAGCAAGTCTATGCTTAATGTCAAGGAGCTTGGAGGAGTCCAGCACCAACTTGGCACAGATAGTTTTGCAGATCTTGGAGCTTGTCCTTTCCAACATGGAGCGGGTGGTCACCTTCATCAGCACACCTATGGAACCCACCACAATACAGCGTCTGATGGCCGATGTCACAGATTCCATTGCAGCACAAACAGCTTCCATCAAAGGACTGAGTGCTTGCAATGGAAGCTCAGACTGCTGCCATCATGACACTGGATACCACTGCTCAAAGGGGCTTCCAGGGCATCACAGCACTCATCTATCTGTTCTCCAACAGATCAGCAGGATTGCTGAGGTACCATCCCGGGAGAATGGAAGTGGCTTCACTCTCAAGATGACAGCATTCCTGCTCCCACCCCTGCCACTCTGCCTGCACCCTTGCTGTTTTCTGTCAGCCAGCCAGCCCAGACTGCTACAGCCCAGGCCAGGATGGTGCAATCTGAAGCCAGGCATTCTAGGCCCAGAGCTGCTCAAGGTCACCCTCCAAAACCTTCTGCAGTTTCCTCAACGGAAGGTCACCACCCATGCTGCAGCCACTGGAAAGCACCTCGTAGCAGCACTAGGACAGGCAAAGGTAGACGGAAGACATGCACTAAGGGAATGCACAAGGGTGATTAGTTTATTTTTGCATGTATTACGTTGTGATTGAATTCATAAATTTGGACTGCAATGTGAATTTACTGGTGGTTTTATTTTTGTGTTGTGGGAAAAAGAACGATGAGGTTGTCAGTGATAGAGGAAAAGTAAGGAGCGTGGGACAGTTGGTGAATGGGGAGGTGCAGTTGAGGTTACTGGTATCACTCATTCATTATTTCATCACATAGTGCCCACGTTCCCTTCCTCTTCCTGATCCTCCACTTCCTATTGCACTTCCTCCTTCTCCACTTCTTCATGTTCCTGCTCCTCAGCTTCTGGCCTTATAGGTGATGGCAAGGGCTGTTCCCTCATAATGACGAAGTTGTGCAATATGCAACATACTACCACAAATCTTGATACCCGGTTAGCTGAGTAATGCAGGGCTCCTCCAGAACAGTCCAGGCAGTGGAAGTGTAGCTTTGAGGATACCGATGGTGTGATCTTTCATGGTCCTTGTGGCATCATGGCTCTCACCGTAGGTCTGCTGTGCACGTGTGCGTGGGTTCCCGAACAGAATCATAAGTCATGTCACGAGTGGATTACTCTTGATGCCAAGTAGCCAGTCTTTGACTTGCCATGCTGGGTCAAATACAGGTGGCACAGCGGACTGTTGCAGAATGAAAGAATCGTGACTGCTGCCAGGATAACGGGCATTCACCTACATGATGCACTGCCTGTGATCACACACGAGCTGCACGTTGAGGGAGTGGAACCCCTCTCGCTTCATGAAAATGGCCGAGTTTAGATGAGGCAAGGCAATGTGCGTGCAGTCAATGGCCCCCTGCACTATGGGGAAGCCTGCAATCCATGCAAACCCTCGGGCTCACTCTGCTTGCATATCTCCGACATGAGGGAATGTGATGAAGCTGACTTTCAGTGTATGCAGAGTGTCTGTGACCTCCCTTATGCAGCAGTGCACTGCAAACTGCGAGATGTTGCTTATATTTCTAGCAGCAGCCTGGAAGGAGCCAGATGCATAAAGGTTATGCTGTCCTTGCCCTGCTTTGAGTTTGCTGTTGTGGCTGCTGCAGTTGCCAGATTTCAGTCACAAATTCTTCAGTGAAGCGAAGACATCTCAAGTATTGGGCCTAGCTGAGGTTGAGGTAAGAGAATTGCTCTCAAAAGACCCCCTGCAGATATGGCCTTCTGCTGAGAGCCTTTCTTCTCCTCCTCCCACTTTCAGCAGCTTGTCCTGTCTTCATTCTCCCAGGCATGCTCAATTCCAAGAGGAAGGCCTACCAGCCACCCATGTTCTGAAGCAACTTGTTTCAGCACAAGCTTCTGAATTAACAAAAAAGTACTTCAGCATCTGCCAGACCACTCTCCGTCGACTATTCAAACTTTAGCTAAGCACAGGGAAGCTCCAAAACATGTACAATTGCACCAACAGCCAGAAGAAATAATCCACCAAATAACCTGTAAATAGTTCATGATCCCTTTAAATAGCGCTAGTGGGGATTCCTTCATTCTTTTTTGGAGGTTCGTTCATGAGGTTTAAAGCCATGTTCAGCTGTGCGAGGTTGACAGCGCATAGGCTGGAGCTTGGCTTTCAAAAATGGCAGCACTGGTGTCGAATCTGCTTTGCACATTGAATGACGCCATTATCTGCCTGTTTTGCATGCTGGTCATTAGGTGCATACACGCCTTTACCAAGATGGTGTCCAATGTACTTCCTATTGGAAGTGTGCGCGCGTATCTCCGATGCCATTTTCCACCTATGAAGCCGCACTGCAGCTAAGTAACAGGGGGCTACACAACCCCACTACTCCACCTAGATATTTGATTTCAATTTATGAATTTCTGCTATTCAGAATTCATGCATTTGTATGGCACAAAACTACGAAAGGAAACCTGGGAGTAGTTGTCAATTTGATTGGTGGTCATTAAATATTACCAGAAATATTACAAAATGACCCAATTTTAGTGCAAAAGGCAAATATACTCCATTGCAAAAAAGCAGTTTTACACAGAGAAGCAAAGGGAAAGTCGAAGGGTAAGCTGAGACAAGTGATCCTCGCCAATGCTGGGAAAGAGGATATTATTCCTCGTTGGCTGGCAATGAGTATAATAACATATTTGGTACCCTTATGACACGGAGTTTATAATTAGGCACTAGGGACTTCTCCATTGCTTCCGCTTTTATGGAGTTGGGCTGTCTTGTGATTATAGTGGAATTTAAGGTTAAACCAAGAATATTAAACCGAGAAGCACTGAGTCTTCAGAGCTGCACTTTCAGCAGTTCTGTCTGACTCTGCACTTCCATCGCTTAGCACAAGAATTATTTTAAATACTTTTCAAATGTTTACTTTTTTCTTTTCCAACTGGATACAGCGAACTGCGCAAACTGGGATATATGAGTTGTCTGCAGGTAGGAGTATACAAGCACTTTGGGAGTGGAGAGAAGGGGTATGACTCCGCCTTGGAGAGGAGTATTTGGCCAGTTCAGGAAAGGGTACAAGCCTTGTCCGTGGGTATATCATCATAGGCAGCCTCTCAAAGCGAGGATGACTTGCTTCCACACCAAAAAAGGAATGAGTTGGCAGATGTTTCAATGAAGGACCTAATATTCCAGATCCCGAACTACATCTTGGAGGGTGGAAGATGCCTGTGCTTGGATTTTTTTAATGTGTGGTGGCCGTTGCACACTAGCCACCACACGGGCTTGACAGAGTTGGTCTTGGTCCAGTGGCAAGGAATAACCAAGATGACTGGAGACCAGCTCTGCTGCACGGACCGAGTGCGCATACATATAGCAGGGTGGGCTGGCCCGTGCTGCCCCTTGGCCCTCGCCTCTCTGGGCCCCAGACTCACGCCTCTCCTGGGTCCTGATCACGTCCTTCTACAATCTCTCGCCGCTCCTTCGCCACTCCTGCTGTGCCTGCCCGCACTGCAATCAGCGACCTGACTTCGCAGCCGTCGCCCTCCTGCAGTGGTATGCCGTCGCCGCACGCTGATCCGTGTGATGGCCCCGGCCTGCTGATGGGTATATAAGCCTTACCCATAGAGCATACAATTCCTGCCCTGAGCGTGTATGGAGGATTACAAGGCCTGTTTGGGAAGACACTGAAGCATATCCAGAAAATGAAAGACGCCTTGTCTGTGGGTGTATGAGTCTTGTCTGCAGAGTGTACAATTTCTATTCGGAAGGTGTCTGAGTTCTGTCCTGGGGAGGGAATGTGAACCCTGACCTTGGTGTATGAACCCTGACTGGGTAATGTGGAGAAGTTCACCCATGGCCAAGCTGAATTGCTTCACCTCTGACCACATCCTCCAGCACTTACTAGATGAGTTTGGGCAATTTATGACACAACTGGGCTGCCATGTTTGTTCCTTCCTGAATATAAAGGCTCCACAGCTGAAGAGATATCATGCACCTCAATTAAATTAACTGACTCTGCAAAGAAGATATTCTGTGCCTCACAATCCCACAGCACTGGAGATATTATGCACCTCTCTGAAAATAGATTTCTACAGCAAAGACGATATTGTAGGCAATTTTCATCTCCATTACACCCCATACATCAATTTATGAGGTCAAGTGGAGAGAGCAATTTGGCAGAGATCCATTCTGGTGGATTGCTGGCTAGTTTGCACTTCATACGCATTACTGATTTCCCAAAAAAACAGGCGCGAACTTCACTACAACATTAAAATGAGGCTGGGTGAAATTATTTCCACGTGCATCCAATTTCCTGATGTTGCAGAAATTGGAAGGGACTATTCTTTAAATTTAATGAGCTTCCTATAGTTCCACTCGCAGGGAATGGAAGTTAAAAATGAAGAAGTTGAACTAAGAAGAAAAGTCAGGCAAAACATTTTCACCCAAAAGGGTAACAGAGTTGTGAAATAAGTCACCAAGGTAGGTTTTGAAGCAGACAGTATAAATGATATTTTTCTAGACATATTCACCCAAAGTGATAACACTGACTTGATATCAAATCCTATGCTGTAGTATCTGAGAGCAACTTAAAATAAGTTGGCAGAGAGAGTTGATAACAACAACAACTTGTATTTATATAGCACTTTTAACGTAGTGAAACATCTCAAGGTGCTTCACAGGAGTATTATGAGAGGTTTTTTTTAAATGTAATTTGACACCGAGCCACCTAAGTAGAAATTTACGCAGGTGATCAAAAGCTTGGTCAAAGAGGTAGGTTTTAAGGAGGAAAGCCAGGTAGAGAGGCAGAGAAGTTTAGACAGGGAGTTCCAAAGCTTGGGGCCTAGACATCATCATCATCATAGGCGGTCCCTCGACCGAGGATAACTTGCTTCCACGAGTTCACAGGTGTTTCGATGAAGGACCCGATGTTCCAGTCCTGAACTCCAATTGAGGGGGTGGAAGATGCCTGTGCGTGAATTTTTTTTAAATGTGTGGTGACCGTTGCACACCAGCCATCACACGGGCTTGACAGAGCTAGGCCTTTATCCAGTGGCAAGGGTTAAACAGGACGACTGGAGACCTGCTCTGCTGCATGGATCTAGCGCGCATACATATCGCAGTGTGGGCTGGCCCGTGCTGCCCCTGGGCCCTCAGCTCTTCTCATTTGCCACACCTCCGCCACAATCTCTCGCCGCTCCTCTGTCACAAACATTCACTGCATCTCTGCCATGATCAAGCAATAATAGTCTATTGTATATCCCCTTATGATCATTACTTGTGAACAATGTCTGGGATAGACAAGATCTAACACAATATAGCTAACACAGCTCTAAATCAGTAAAGCTCATGTGGTGCCACTTGCAGGAAATCCACAATACAGGCCAGTAAGCAGAACCATTGAATGGATAAAGCAATATCCATTCAGGCAGCTAAATTAGTGACTTGTGTAGTATTTCATAAGAACATAACAGCCAACATGGCCACCAATGGTTGAGCGATTATAATCAGGAATGCTCAAGAGTGCAAACATCTCAGGGGGTTGTGGAGTTGGAGGAGATTACGGGGATAGGGAGGGGCAAGGCCATGGAGGGATTTGAAAATAAGGATGAGAATTTTGAAATCGGGGCATTGCTTAACCGGGGAGCCAATGTAGGTCAGCAAGCACAGGGGGTGATGAGTGAGCGGAACTTGGTGCGAGTTAGCCGAGTTTTTGTTCACCTTTAGTTTAGGTAGGGTAGAATGTGGGGTAGAATGTAAGTTAAAGGGACTTAAACTGGGACATTAAAGGAGACAGTGGAGGACATTTTCAAGGGCTGGCTATAATAATGGTGAGCTCTCCAGGACTGGAAGTGAAGAAATATATATTGAAAAAGGAGGGAAAAATCACACCTGCTAACCTATTAGTCTAAGAGGCATAAGAAGTAAAATCATGGAATCCATTCACAGGGGTAGCTGGAGGAGCACCTGTACAAAAATTATAAAAAGCAGCTCACATAAATATAGAAGGGGAACACCCAGCTTGACAAACTTCCTTGACTTCTTTGCGGATTTTACAAAGTAGATCCTGGAATTTACTATGAGTCCGTTTATTTGGATGTCCAAGAATCTTTGACAAAGTTCCACATGAAAGAGCTCTAATTAAACAAGTGTACAGTGTGAGATTGGATCAGAAACTGCTGAAAAAATAGGCAACTCGTCAGAAGGCTAGTGGTCGTGTAAAACTAAGGGAGGTGTTGCATGAAGTCCCACTTGGTCCCTGTTGTTTTGATTTGAATAAATGTAAGCTTATCCAATTTGCTAGCCTTGAATTGGGACAGCAGTGAAGACAAGATGCAGTGAAATGATTTCAATTGGCAAAGCAATTGGGCATACAAATGACAAATTAAATTCAACACATTCAAATGGAGCACAGGTGGTGGATAAGGCTTCAATAGTGTAGAGTTGATTCTTCGAACCTAACTCCCTTTACATGCAGATTTCCACTGGGAATGTTAACCAGTGAAAATACTTTATTGTGTTCAAAGCTATGAGGTACTGTCTCACCACAACAAATATGTACCTGCATTAAAAAGATGCAGAAAAGACCAATGAGACTGATCCTGAGGATTGAGCTACGAGGGAAGATTGGAGGAAATCTGAGCTTTTCCATTTAGAAAGTGGTGGTGAAGGCATCCTCACTGAGCACTTTAAAATATTAAATGGTAGTAAGATAAATAGATAAGGTAAACCTAGAAAATTGCTTCAAAATATGACAAAAACAGGACTGGAGGGCATAATGGAATTGAATGAAAAGTAAATTTATAACATCAGGAACAACATCTTTATTCAGAGTTTGAGAAACATTAGGAATAATCTCTCAAGCAGGGTTTAGAGACAAAAGCATTATACAGATTCTAAATGCAGCCCGATGTTATAATGGGAGAACTGAAATCATGGAAATTTCAGCACAGCAGATTGCCAATTGTGCCTGTGCCAATGCCATTGCTTTCTACATCAAAGCTATCTAATCCCATTTTCCTGTTCTTTCCCCATATCCTGTAATACTTTTGCTCATAAAAATTCATCTAATTCCCTCTTGTTGGTCATATTGGACTTGGATTTAATAGTCACAAATGGCAATACATAGTCTAACAACCTTTTGGATGAAAAAAATCCTTTTAACCTCTCCCTTCCTGCTTCTAGTGCTAAACCTAAATTTATGATACCATGTTCCAATTCATTGACCAGTGGAAATCATCTTTCACTATTAATCCTCTCACAATTTCAAACATTTCTATTGGATGCCCCTTTAGCCTTCTCTGCTCCAGTGAATACAACCCTTGTTTTTCAAGTACATCCTCATAACTAAATCGGCACATTCCTCCTATCATCACCTTGAATCTGAATTGCATCTTTTCCAAGGGTTCAATGCCCTTTCTATAATGGGGCATGAAAAACTGCAAACTGTGACTTAGTCGATGTCATGTACCGATTCATCATCACCTCCTTGCTTTTGTGATCATGCTTTTAAAGATCTGTCTTTCTGCTCTCCTAGATTTCCCAGTTCCTCCATTCCATTGAGAGTGTTGCTGTCCAGAGCCACTGACAATACAAATGGGTTTTGTGCTGCCCTGCTGGTTATACATACAGCAGCTGCATCATGAAGTATCATAGTGGCCATAGGATTTTAAAAAAAATATATATATAGTCATGTTTGCCCGAAAAATGTGACTACACTTCGAAAAGTGTGCTGTGAAGCCGTTTGGGACATTCCTAGTTTGTGAAAGGAGTTATGTAAATACAAGTCTTCCTTTCTTTTCTATCTCTGAGTCAGAAAATTGTGAGTTCAAATCCCCTAAGGGCTTGAGCTCAGATCTCATCTGATGCTCCAGCACACTCCTGAAGGAATGTTGCATTGTCATCCTTTAGATGAGATACTAAATCAAGTTCCTGTCAATTGCTACAGTTCAGGCTTTTTCTAACACTATTTTCCCATATAAATAGATTGACTACAATTTCCATGAGCAGACTGTATCTCTTATGAACTGAAGCGCTCTTTTACTTTCTGGCACATTGCGTTAGTGTTGCTGAAGTCTGACAATTAACCCTGATCATGATAAATTGCTTACTGCACAGCACATGGAGTTCACACAACACCTCCTGTCAGTCAGAATGTGGAAAATATCATAACACTAGTCCATGTTATACAAGCTAACATATCATCCTGATGAATTTACAATTAAAAAAAAGGAAAGCTTGCAATTTATATTACGTCTCTCACCACCTCAGAACGTCGCAAAGCGCTTCACAGTCAATGAAGTACTGAGTACTTTTGAAGTGTCAGCACTGATATAATGCAGGAAATTATTAATAGAAACAAAAATGTAGGCAAAATATTAAAGTACACAATAATCATATAAAAGTTTTGGAAGCAGTCTACAAAGAGTTAATTTATGCTTTTTAAGTGCCAGTCTTTCTGTGATTATGGAACAACAGCACAAAAAATTCCACTTACAGCTTGTCTTACATTTTCATTGAATGGATATTTTCTGCAAGTGAGCCTTCTCTTGTTTCTTGGTCAATGGAATGTAGCCTCAGCATGGGTCTTTTAACCAGAGGTATTTCATGTAGAACACATGAGCCCCAAAATGCTTGGAGAATTTGATGTGCTTCAACGGATACTGAGCATTGACATAGAACTAAAAGCCAACCCTGATGCACATATCCCTGTTAAAAGCATATATTTTTAAGAAAGTCAAACAAACCAAAGAATTTCATACCTTAAGCAATAGTGTGATTTTCCTGCATCCCAATAAGTAGAAAAGTGTGGCCAGAATCTTGGTGGCTAGTTAAGCAGGTTTTATAGTTCAAATACCCCTTTCTCTAAATCTAGGGGCCCTGGTATTTTCTGCATGTCAATCTGATCCAGAAACACTGAGAAGGTTTTTTTTTGTCACATTTAAATGCTATAATGTGATGACCATTATCTTCCCTTCTCAGAGGGAGTCAGTATGTGAAAAAAATCCAGATATGGGGCTGCAATTTGCATTGACTTAGAAGACAGAGTTCACTGTAGTATCTGGTCTCAAACCCACCCTATGCAGGTAAGATGAAAATATCCTCCCGTCTCAAAGTTATCCCCAAATGACTAGAACTCAGGAAAGGCAATGCTAAGCATCAGAATTGAGCATCCAATGCTAATAGATCAGAGCTTAGGAACTGGGATGGAGGGACTAGAGGTAGGGAACTGTGCCTAAAGCATCAGAATGAGAGACAATACTTAAGAGGCCAGAACTGAAGGATTGGGATTCTGGAACCAGAGTTAGGGATGTTGTGACTGAGGACTGACAGACTAGAGTCGAGAGACCAGGGGTGAGGAACCAGTGCTGAGGGAGAAGGAACTGAGCTGACAGGAACTAGAAGCCAGAGCTGAAGGACCAGATTTTTTATGTTGTTGTTGTTGGGTAAGTTGTTGGATCAAAAATTGAAATCAGTAATCAGTAAGCTTATTGGGATTGACTGGGGGAGGGGCAGAGATCAGTAAAGATCTAGGTAACGATCATGAGAATAAAGGAATATGAATGATCTAGTGGTCAAAAGTCTATTACTGCATAACAACGTGGACCACTTCCACTATCTCGGGAGCCTCCTATCAACAAGAGCAGACATTGATAATGAGATCCAACACCGCCTCCAGTGCGCCAGCGCAGCCTTTGGCCGCCTGAGGAAAAGAGTGTTTGAAGATCAGTCCCTCAAAACTGTCACTAAGCTCATGGTCTACAGGGCCATAGTAATACCCACCCTCCTGTATGGCTCAGAGACGTGGACCATGTACAATAGAACCTCGAGTTTCTGGAGAAATACCACCAGCGATGTTTCCGCACAAGATCCTACAAATCCCCTGGGAGGACAGATGCACCAACATTAGTGTCCTCCTCCAGGCCAACATCCCCAGCATTGAAGTACTGACCACACTTGATAAGCTCCGCTGGGCAGGCCACATAGTTCGCATGCCAGACACGAGACACCCAAAGCAAGCGCTCTACTCGGAACTCATCCACAGCAAACAAGCCAAAGGCGGGCAGAGGAAATGTTACAAGGACACCCTCAGAACCTCTCTAATAAAGTGCGACATCCCCACTGACACCTGGGAGTCCTTCGCCATAGACCGCCCTAAGTGGAGGAAGTGCATTCGGGAGGGCGCTGAGCTCCTCGAGTATCGTCGCCGAGAGCATGCAGAAATCAAGCGCAGGCAGCGGAAGAAGTGTGCGGCAAACCAGGCTCCCTGCCCACCCTTTCCCTCAATGACTATTTGTCCCACCTGTGATAGAGACTGTGGTTCTCGTATTGGACTGTGCAGTCACCTAAGAGCTCATGCTAAGAGTGGAAGCAAGTTTTCCTCGATTCCGAGGGACTGCCTATGATGATGATAGCAAAATAGTCGACATCAAACCCCAGTAAAGATGAAGCTAAAGGTTGAGTTTATGCCACAGTCCCTAACAGATGGTTGGGATTGTTTACATAGAAATGGGGTTGGAGTTGACATTGTGCAGTGATCCCCAACACCTGGGATCGTTTATGTGGCGCTGCATTACACTTTTTAATGGCACTTCCTTTGCTATTGCCTATTGATACAAAATGATGTAGAACTTCACAGGATATCAGGCATTAATGTAAGTCCTTGCAAGGTATCAGGAACTTGCAGGGTATTGGGAGATGACATGAAACCTGTAATAGTTTGGCGACGAAATGTGGGAAAAGTTTATCCAGCAACAATAGGTTATGAGCAGAACCAGCAGGAGATGATTTAGCACCCTGTAGGCATTGTATCAAGAAGTAACGTAGGACTTCAGGGGGCATCGGGAGCTAATTATGATCTGGCAGGGTATCGCAAGTTGATAGAGAGTCTAGCATATCTGGAGCTAATCCAGGATCAAGCATAGTATCGGAAGTTGATTTTCGACCTTGTGGGTAATTTGGAGATAATATTAGTGTCTGGATTAACTTCATTAATTCCTTGATAATTTTGAAAACTAACATTTTTTGACAAAGTCAGCTGGTCTTCTGATCTGTACCTGTCTCTCTCTCTTTCCTAAGACCTCAGCCACTGGCCTAGAAATTGGAGTGCGCAGACATGAAGGGTCCAGTATGTTGTGCACACACTCATTCCGCATCAGGCATTTGCTACACGCCATATTGGTCATCCAGGGCGTCTGCCTGAAACAGAAGTTAGACCAATTGCCCAAGGCATTCTTTTCAGAATTGGTTTGCGATAACTGCAGCATGTGCCGTGCATGTTGTGGTCAGTTTTATCAGGCATGCAGCAGCCAAGCTCTTTAAAGGGACCGCTGGAAGCTGCCACTAAGACGGTAAATGTCAAATTCTTTATGTACCTGTAAGTTTTTATTAAATTCATTTCCGGGGTATGAGCAGTGCTTACAAGGCCAGCAGCCATTGTCCATCCCAGTTACCTTTGAAAAGATGGTGATGGGCAACCTTCTTCAACTGTTGCAGTCCGTATAGTGAAGGTGCTTCCGCAATGCTGTCGGGTAGGGAGTTCCAGGATTTTGACCCAACGATGATGAAGGAACACCGATATATTTCGAAGTCAGGATGGTGTGTGACTTGGAAGGGAACTTGGAGGTGATGTTGTTCCCATGCAGCTCCCGCCTTTGTCCTTCTGGGTGGTGGAGGTCGCAGATTTGGGAGGTGCTGCCAAAGATGCTCCTTTCGGCTCCACATTAAAACTGCAGGTTCTGCCAGCCATCACTCTTCGCCTTTCGATCTCTCAACCTCCCCCCGCCTCCCAGACTCATGGTAGGTCCTCTTAAACACGACTGGCATCCCCAGCAAACTGGTCACGAACTGATGACGCGAAAGGACCAATTTCGTGTGGTCCTCTTGCTCATCAGTTGCGGAGTGGCAGTTCACATTACTGAATTTCTACGTCACCGTGTCCATGACCACTCGGATCTCAGACACATCTGCCTTACTCAAAATGTAACTGTCACAGTTGGTCTGAAAGGTGCTCTCGGTGCAGTTATATCTGCAACATGATCTGACATGGCTCCTTTAGACTTGTGTCTCCTGAGAGCATGAGCTCTGCTGTTTACATCCTGCATCACAGCACTGAAGCTTTTGTAATGCATATGTGATGCACTCGATGGCACATATTTCTGCTGCAATTTACATATGCACTGCAAGGTAAATTGTGTTTCAGTCACCATAGCGCATACATTGAATATGCTTGTGCAGAAATTGGCAGAAAACAAAACAGTCATAGGTATACTGTACCATAGAAATGTCTTCAAATATTGCCTGGCTCTCTTCATACCTGCTAATAAAAGCATTTTTAGAGTTTGTCTGGAGTTTCATACAGCAAGAGTCTAGTTCCATAGTCTGAAAACTGCTTCCACTTAGCAGCATAAATGAGGTAAAGGACAATTGAGCAGGCTCCAAGGGGATTGGAAAGCTCATATAAAGACTGTTTGAAAAATTAAATCTGCTAAGAGGGACCTGAATGTTCTTTACTTATTTAAAAATGTTTGAGCCACAATATTCAAGTTTATGATGAAAAACATTTAAACATAATTGCACCTGAGGTGCTGAGAATTCAATTCTAAAGAGTTTGGCTCCCGCTCTGACACCTTATTCCTATTCATCCTGCAGTTTCAGAGAGATGCTAATTATGCTGATGTGGCATCGGCTGTTTCCTCATCCCCAGATGCAACACAGACATTTTTCAAAGCCATAACAGACTCATGTTTACAGCTATAAAGTAAATGAGTTTTAAATTAGGCATTAGATTGCTGTGGCATTAAATATTACCGGAGAAGCTGGAGTTCATTTGTACAGCAGGGGCATATGTTTTCTTTTTAATTAAACAAGCTGAGGAATGACAGTTTTTTGTTCTGCCCATTTGCTATTAAGTGACAGTATAAGGCACTCCATGGTTAATACTGAATACCAAACAATGGTTTCTGCTTTGCCCTGGTACTATGCCAACACTGAATGCCACAGACAGCTCCCTCTGCTTTGCCCTGGCAACAGCATTGTACCAGCACTGTGTGCTGTGCAGAGAACTCGCAGCTTTGCTGACAGTGTGCCTGTCCCAATTTCCAGATGTTCTGCTTTCTCTTTCATTGCGGCAAATTAATGGTTTAGCTCAGAGGAGTTTGTCATCCAGTGTGACTGAAGCCTTCACGACAATGCCCATGGGCTCAGTGAACAATCAAACCAAAATGGATTTCTAACGAGTTTGATTATAAATAATGTTCGTTAACAGTGACATGAATGCTGTGATGTTGAATTTAATAGGGAATTAAATTCCTACGGCCCTCCTAGTGGGAGGAAAATATTTCTTGAATGAGTTTGTTTGAGCGGGTGAAAGAGGAAAACACAAGGTGATGATCTGCTAAAGCAGTTTGGGTTTGTAACCCCCAACCCAACGCATGGTCAGTTCATGGGGTTAAGACACTAACAGAAATGGCGGTGAGAATGTCCATGAAGCAGGCATCAGACCATCTTCAAAACACTGGTTTTCTAGCTGCATCAAGATTAATGACACGCTGCGAAAATTGGGAAATGGCACTCAGACCAAAAGCAGATAAAGTAATGATATTACTTGCATTTATATAGTGACCTACTGTGATATCGTTAGACACCACTACACAAGCACACACACTACAAGATGGTTCCTAACAAAACTGTGTCACATGACCTTTTATTGTTATTATATCAGTAGTTGTTATTCCATCAGTAGTCCATCGGTGGAACTCTATGACACTGCTCTTTCCTTATTGAAGAAGTACTCATAAGAAAATAATCATTATACATTACTTGCATGATATACACAACAAAAGATATGGACTTATTTTTCCATATTTACAAATCAAACTTAACCACCGGTGTTCTGTTTCAAAGAGGATATCTTCTTTCTTGAACAGAACTTTCCAATCTTGTTTTAGGACATAGACTCATTCTAGGCTGAGCCCGAGGAGAGTTTTTCTCCAAGGACAACCCTTGATCTACATTTGGACCCTTTACAACTTCAGACTGTTTGTCTGCTTGACGCAGACTCAGACTTAAATTCTAACTTTCTCTTGGACTTGTTTCTAGTACACCGGATGTAGGATTTGCTATTGGTACTCTACTTGTAACAAGACTACCTGACACATCAGAAATAATCAAATCATTCCAAATTTCAACTTCTTCCACATCTATATGTAAAATATGATCAATGTGAACAAACCTAACCTTTCCATGATCAAACATCTTGACCAAATATGTGCGAGAGTCTGGTAACCACTTTAACCATTTATGGTGATGGTTCTTCACCCTAACCATCTGATTCAATTTCATACTTCTCTCTCTTACTCTACCACTATCATTGACTATCTTTCTGTCTTAGTTGTTTCTCTTCTACTGTCTGTGCCAAGTTCAGCTTAAACAATGAGAATCTGGTTTGTGACTGGCTACTGGTGTTTTACTAGTAGTGGTATGAGGAGCATTTTGATAAGTAATCAGAAAATTTGCCAGTTTGTGGCCCAACGACAACTGCTGTTTCCTTGGATTTGGATCCAACATTTGCTTGATGAGGACACGATTTCCAATTTGTACTGTGCACTCTGCTGCATTTGAAGCAGGGTGGTATGGTGGAAATTTGAAATGTTTCACACTGTTTCTGCTCATAAATTGTGCAAATTAATCTGAACAAAATTGCAGCCCATTATCAGACACAATTTCTTCTGGAAGGTTATATGAAGAAAACAATCTTAGCAAATTGTCAAGTGTTTTACTTGTTATTTTCCACATCGGAAACACCTCTATCCTTCAAATGACTATCTATCACTATGAACAATTGCTGTCCATCTAGCTCAGCAAAATCTACATGTAACCTTTGCCACACCCTGGGAGGCCATTTCCATGGCTATAATGGTGGTGTCTTGCTTACCGATTGACATGTTGTATACTGATTGATGATGTACTCTATCTCTTTATCTAAACCTGGCCACCATAAGTAACTGCATGCAAAAATCTTGGTCAAGCACATTCCCAGGTGCTGGTTATGAAGATCTCCTAACAATTTGGATCTTATGTGGGATAGCCACTCTTGCTCCCCACATGGTACAATCTTGATCCACTAACAATACATTCCTACGAATGAAGTATGGATGAATATATTTCTCTGATACCTGGTGTGGCCAGCCATTTGCCAAGTAATCATACACCTTTGACATAACTGGGTCACAATTGGTTGCTCTACCAATCTCTTCAGCTATGACTGGCAACTCATCAATGTAAGAAAAATAGACACTTCTTCTACATTTGGCAAAATATTGGGTAGATTACTTTCTAGAACCTGGTTTATGGTTACGTTATAATTACCGCACAACCTTACCTTACCATGTGACTTAGGTACAACAACAATGGGTGTAGCCCAATTACATAGATCTACCTTATAGATAATGCTCTCAGTTTCCAGTCTTTTGAGTTCTTGTTCAACTTTCTCCTTGAGTATGTATGGTATGGGACATGGTTTGCAGTAAACTGGTCTTGCATCCTTCTGCACTCTGACACTCACCTTGAAGTCTTGGATCGGACTGCCTGTTTTGTGGAACACCTTTGGATACTGCTTGACAATGTCATCCTTCAATGCAAATTTCGTTTCCACACAAAAAATCTTATTCCAATTCAGCTTCAGTGATCCCAATCAATTTCTACCCATCAAGGCAGGCTTGTCTCCTGCCATTACTAAGAGAGACAAGCTCTGAAACTGATCCTTATATTTCACTGGTATGGTGATACTTCCTACAACAGGGATTTCCTCTCCTGAGTAGCCTCACAGCTCTATCTTCGATTTCTCCAGTCGAAAATCATGCAACTTGTCGAGATATAGTGATTGTGGTACTAGGCTCATGGATGCACCAGTTTCCATTTCCTTGGGTATCCTGGTTCATGCAATGTCTACTTGGATGACGAAACTTCACGAATCGCTGTTAGGTACCTTCGTACTCCTGATGATGTATATCTCCAGAACTTCCTCATCCTGTTGTTTCTCTTCAATGCTATGCAGTCCCTGGTGATTTCTATTTCCAACATTGAAAGTCGGTTTACTTTTCAGATGGCATGGTTCGCAAGATGCCAAGTTTTCTTGCAGAATAAACACTCTGCCTTCACATATGGACAGCTTTGAGCAATGTGTTGTCCCAGGCTCTGATAGCATGACTTCAATGCACTGTTACCTTGGCCAGTTTCTGAGGCCTTGGGCCCAAATTGCTTTTTTACTTTTAGCCTGAATCCGATTAACCTCAGTTAACTGATGACTGAAATGGTGCAAAATTCTCGAGAGTATTGGTTGGCCATATCCATTGACATAGCTGTCTGACACACTAACTCAAAAGTCATATTAGGGGCCAACAACAATTTCCTTCTAATTTCTTCATTTTTCAACTCACAAGCAAAGCGTTCACGCAATGCTTGGTCCTGAAAGTTTCTGAAATAACAGTGAATGGATAGCTTTTTTTAAAACTACAATGTACTCACTGATACCCTCATCATTTTGTGTTCCAAAATAATAACATTCAGCAATTTCCAGGGGCTCAGGACTGTAGTGCTGTTCTAACCATCTCCGTCAGTGGCGTGTCCTTTGGCTTGATGAGAACAAGCACATTTTTCAGGGTTTCATACACCTCAGGGCCTGCATCAGTCAAGAAAATACCCCATTTCCTTTCTAAAACAACAGGGTTACAGTTTATTTCATCGGCGACTTTGGCGATACTACTCACGGTGAAAAATATTTCTAGCCGCTCCACATACGCTCCGAAAATCTCTCGGTCATGATGGAACTCACCCAAGTGCCCTATTATTCCCATAGGCATGGCCATCTGCACTCTGGCAATGTCAAACAGTACAGCCAAGTGTGCTTGAAATTTACCTTGGATTTTTAGCTGTTCTGCAACAAAAAAAACTCTCAAATTCTCTCGGTCAGCTAGCAGGATAATTCACCTCCAAAAATTTCGGCTAGAGATTCGAAATCCTATCCTCATAGCCAACTGTGATCCACTGAGAGCTACGTGGATAGCACTTTTCTAGAGTTGGTCACCTCGCAGCTTAAGAGTGTGCAGGCAGAGATGAAATGGGTGACCACCAGACAGAAGAAGAGGAATGGGCAAGTATTGCAAGAGTCCCCTGAGTCCATCTCACTCTCCAACTGGTATTCTCTTCTGAGTACCGGTAGGGGTGATGGTGCCTCTGGGGAGTGCAACCAGAGCCAAGTCCATGGCACCACGGGTGGCTCAGCTACACATGGGGGAGAGGGGGGGTGGGGGGTTGATGAAGAAGAATGGAAGAGCTACAGCGGTAGGGGATTCAATAGTCAGGGGAGCAGACAGGCATTTCTGCGGTTACAGACATGACTCCAGGATAGTATGTTGCCTCCCTGGTGCCAGGGTCAAGGATGTCACCGAGCGGCTGCAGGGCATTCTGGGGGGGAGAGGGTGAACAGGCAGAACTTGTGGTCCATATCGGTACCAATGACATAGGTATAAAGAGGGATGAGGTCCTGCAGGCAGAGTTTAGGGACCTAGGAGAGAGATTAAAAACAAGGACCTCAATGGTAATAATCTCCGGATTACTCCCAGTGCCATGAGCTAATGAGTACAGAAATAGGAGGATAGAGCAGATGAATATGTGGCTGGAGAGATGGTGCAGGAGTGAGGACTTTACATTCCTGAGGCATTGGGACCGCTTCTGGGGGAGGTGGTATCTGTACAAGCCGGCCAGGTTGCACCTCAACAGAGCTGGGATCAATATCCTCCTCGGCGGGGGTTGGTGGGGGGGAGTTGCTAGTTGGGGAGGGTTTAAACTAGCTTGGCAGGGGGATGGGAACCTGAGAATAGATTCAGTAGGGAGGGAAGTAAAACTGGAATTGGAAAGCAAAAATGTAGAAAATGAATTTGAAGGACAGAGGAAACAAGGGCTAGAAAGTAGTCAACAAGGAGGTCTGACTGTACTAAATTGTATATACTTCAATGCAAGAATTATAGTGAATAAGGCAGATGAGCTGAGAGCACAGGTAGACAGTTAATAGTATGATATTATAGCTATTACAGAGACATTGCTAAAAGAGGGGCAGGTATGGCAGGTCAACAGTCCTGGTTACAGGATTTTCAGACGGGATAGAGAGGGGGATAAAAAGGAAGGAGGGGTCGCAGTATTGATTAAAGAAACTATTACAGCTGTGAGGAGGGTTGATATGTTAGAAGGATCATCAATTGAGGCAAGGGCGATCACACTGCTGGGCATGTACAAACCACCCCTAAACAGTAAAAGGGAGATAGAAGAGCAAATATGTAGGAACATTTCTGAGAAGTGCAAAAACTATAGGGCAGTAATAGTAGGGGATTTCAACTATTCTAATATTAACTGGGACAGAATTAGTGTGAAGGGTATAGAGGTTGCGGAATTCCTAAAATGCATTCAAGAAAAATTTTAGTCAATATGTAGGAAGCCCAACACAGGAGAGGGGGTGGTTCTGGATTTAGTTTTAGGGAATGAAGCTGGGCAGGTGGAAGGGGCATCAGTGGGAGAGCACTTAGGTGCTAGTGACCATAATTCAGTTAGATTTAAGGTAGTTATCGAAAAAGACAAGGATAGATCAGGAGTAAAAGTTCTAAATTTGGAGAAAAGCCAACTTTGCTAAGCTGAGAGGTGATTTATCCATAGTGGACTGGAACCAGCTACTTGAGGGTAAATCAGTGTCAGAGCAGTGGGAGACATTCAAGGAGGAGATCCGGAGGGTTCAGGCCGAATGTGTGTCCTTAAAAAAAAAAAGGGTGGGACTAATAAATCTAGAGCCCCCTGGATGTTTGGGACATGCAGGGTAGGATAAAGAAAAAAAGGGAAGCTTATGACAGATACCGAGGGCTAAATATGGCAGAATCTCTGGAACAGTATAGAAAGTCCAGGGGTGAAATTAAAAATGATATTAGGAAAGCAAAGAGAGAGCATGAAAAATTCATGGCAAGTAAAATCAAGGAAAACCCAAATATGTTTTATAAATATATTAAGAGCAAGAGGATAACATAAAAAAATGGTAGAGCCTATTAATGGGCTAGATTTTATACTTTTGTGCAGATCGCCCAAAAATAGGCGTTATTTCCTGCATGGGCGGTAAAAATGGCTTTTCAGATCGTCGGCTTGTCGCCCATTCGCAAAGCACCTAGTCTACATTTTTGAAATTGGGCGTTACCGCGAGCAATATGAAATGGGCGTTAGTGTTAAATCTCTCTGACCTTCTGCCGTAAAGTGTCTTCATCCTTAGCAATGGCATGGCAACGCTCGGTTCCCATGATTCAGGAGGTCAAGGGTCATCATTACATAGGCATAAGAGGAGACAGAGTGAGAGGGAGCTGAGAGGGAGTGAAGGCGTGTGTGGCTGTGGTGTGGCTGCTTTGGGAGGAAGGAGGGAGAGTTTCGAGCTTTATAACAAATTGGGAAAAAAAATTAGCTGTTGCTGGCCAGATATTTGCCCGAATTTGGTGCCGAAAATGGAGGGAGAGGAGGAGGCGACACAACACGCTGTGGAGACTGATGCTGGCGAGAGCAGTGAGGTGGGAGAGGAGCACATTGGAGGGCGCAAAAGAGCGAGGAGGTTCTCGGACGATGCAAATGCCTACCTCCTGCAGAAGGTCGAGTTATGCTGGGGTGATCAGACCCAGAGAGGACGTGGGAAGTCCACCACAAAGGCCTAGCAGAAGATATAGGCCGAGATAGCAGAAGTGGTCTTGTCGGCGATCAACAAGGTGCGTGAGGGCAACCAATGACGCAAGCGATGGAACGACCTTGTTGGATCCGCAAGAGTAAGTATTACATTTATTTACCTGTACTTATATATTTATATAATTTGATTTGTTAGAATGATGAGTGACCATAATCAGATGTGAGGTCTTTCACTTTTACCGAGAATGTTGTACTCAAAGCTTGCATTCATGGTGTACGTTTGCACTCTGCAGCATCTGCGTATTAATCGATGCAGGCTGAGAAATGGCTGGCCCCATTCCAATGAAAGTATAATATCAATTGATCAGAAGCAATAATTTCCACACTAAAAGACATCGACAGTAAAACCCAATCGTCCACAGTCTGAAAAGATGTCTGTTGAGATGGTCACTTCACCTGAGCAGAACTCCAGACTCAATCCAAACTCCCCTGAAGTTGAAGCAGCCTTTTCAATGAAGCAACCTGCGATTTGAAAAATGGCACCCACACTGCTGTGATTCGTTCAGAACAGTTTCACTTTTTCAGAGCGGTGTTTTGGGCGAACGATATTGTGGGCGAGATGTGTGCAAGGTGGTGAAAGTGACGCTGGGCGATATACTGGGCGTTAGTTTCGGCAAATTTGATCTTTATGACAAAAAAAATGGGCTGTCGGTATTATTGAATCGCGCCATTAATTACATGCCGAAAGTAACACTGGGCGATATTATGGGCGTTGCTTTCGCCCATTCTGATGATTCCACCCAAAAAAAATGGGTGGGCGGTATTATTTTTTCCCGGCGTTACGTATATAGCGAAAGTAACGCTTGCCGATAAGTGTCTGAAAAATGGGCGTCAGTTTCCATATTGTGGCTAAATGGGCGATATCTGGGTGTTACACCTAATTTGAGCAGTAAAATAGACGTTAAGTGGGTGTTATGCATGCAAAAATAATGGAAAATCTAGCCCCATGAGGGTAATCTGTGTGTGGAGGCAGAAGATGTGGGTATGGTTCTTAATGAATACTATGCCTCTATTTTCACAAAAGAGAGCGGCGATGCAGACACTGCTATTGAGGAGAAGTGTGAAATATTAGATGAAATAATCGTAGTGAGAGAGGAGGTATTAAGGGGTTTAACAGCTTTGAAAGTGGATAAGTCCCCAGGTCCAGATGAAATGTATCCCAGGCTGTTAAGCGAAGCAAAAGAGGAAGCAGAGGCTTTGACCATCATTTTCCAATCCTCTCTGGCTTCAGGTGTGGTGCCAGAGGACTGGAGGACTGCAAATGTGGTACCTTTGTTTAAGAAGGGAGAAAGGGATAGACTAAGTAATTACAGGCCAGTCAGCCTAACCTTAGTGGTGGGAAAATTATTGGAAAAATTCCTGAAGGACAGGATAAATCTTCATTCATCAAGGGGTATGGCGAGAAAGCAGGAATGGGGTACTGACGTTATATGTTCAGCCATGAACTCATTGAATGGCGGCGCAGGCTCGAAGGGCCGAATGGCCTACTCCTGCATCTATTTTCTATGTTTATATGTTTCTATTTAGAAAGACACAGATTAATCAAGGACAGTCAGCGCGGATTTGTTAAGGGAAGGTCACGTCTGACTAACTTGATTGAATTTTTCAAGGTGGTAACCAGGAGGGTCGATGAGGGCGGTGCGCATGATGTAGTGTATCTGGATTTTAGCAAAGCTTTTGATAAGGTCCCACATGGCAGACTAAAGTAAAAGCCCATGGGATCCAGGGCAAAGTGGCAAGTCAGATCCAAAATTGGCTCAGAGGCAGGAAGCAAAATGTAATGGTTGATGGGTGTTTTTGTGACTGGAAAGTTGTTTCCAGTGGGGTTCCACAGGGCTCAGTCCTAGGTCCCTTGCTTTTTGTGGTATACATCAATGACCTAGACTTTGAATATAGGGGATATGATTAAGAAGTTTGCAGATGATACTAAAATTGGCTGTGTGGTTGATAATGAAGAAGAAAGCTGCGGAATGCAGGAAAATATCAATCTACTAGTCAGGTGGGCAGAACAGTGGCAAATTGAATTTAATCTGGAGAAATGTGAAGTAATGCATTTGGGGAGGGCTAACACGGAAAGGGAATACACATTAAATCTAGGACACAGAAGTGTAGAGGAACAAAGGGATCTTGGAATGCATGTCCACAGATCCCTGAAGGTAGCAGGCCAGGTAGCTAAGGTGGTTAAGAAGGCATATGGAATGCTTGCTTTATTAGCCAAGGCATAGAATACAAGAGCAGGGGGGTTATGCTTGAACTGTATAAAACACTGGTTAGGCCACAGCTGGAGTACTGCGTGCAGTTCTGGTCACCGCATTACAGGAAGGACATGATTGCACTGGAGAGGGTACAGAGGAGATTTACAAGGATGTTGCTGGGAGTGGAGAATCTTAACTTATGAGGACAGATTTGATAGAAACATAGAAACATAGAAAATAGGAGCAGGAGTAGGCCATTTGGCCCTTCGAGCCTGCACCACCATTCAATATGATCATGGCTCATCCTCTATCCCAACACCATATTCCCGCTATCTCCCCATATCCCTTGATGCCTTTTGAGTTGAGAAATCTATCTATCTCCTTCTTAAATATATTCATGAATTGGCCTCCACAGCCTTCTGTGGTAGAGAATTCCATAGGCTCAACACCATCTGAGTGAAGAAATTTCTCCTCATCTCAATCCTAAATTTCCTACCCCATATCCTGAGACTGTGACCCCTTGTTCTAGACTTCCAAGCCAGGGGAAACATCCTCCCTGCATCCAGAATGTCCAACCCCATCAGAATTTTATACGTTTCAATGAGAGCCCCTCTCATTCTTCTAAACTCTAATAAATACAGGCCTAGTCGACCCAACCTCTCCTCATAAGACAGTCCTGCCATCCCAGGAATTAGTCTGGTGACCCTTCGTTGCAGTCCCTCTATGGCAAATATATCCTTAATTAGGTAAGGAGACCAAAACTGCACACAATACTCCAGGTGTGGGCTCACCAAGGCCCTGTATAATTGTAGTAAGACATCCTTGCTCCTGTACTCAAATCCTCTTGCAATGAAGGCCAACATACCATTTGCCTTTCTAACTGCTTGCTGCATCTGCATGTTTGCTTTCAATGACTGGTGTACAAGGACACCCAAGTCCCTTTGTACATCGACATTTCCTAAGCTATCATCATTTAAATAATACTTTGTCCTCATATTTTTCCTATCAAAGTGGATAACTTCACATTTATCCACATTATACTGCATCTGCCATGTGTTTGCCCACTCACTCAACCTATCTAAATCACCTTGCAGCATCATTGTATCCTCCTCACTATCCCACCTAGTTTTGTGTCGTCAACAAACTTGGAAATATTACATTTGGTTCCCTCATCCAAAACATTTTATATATATTGTGGATAGCTGGGGCCCAAGCACTGATCCCTGTGGTACCCACTAGTCACTGCACGCCAACCCGAAAAAGATCCGTTTATTCCTACTCTCTGTTTCCTATTATTTAACCAATTTTCAATCCATGCTAGTATATTACCTCCAATCTTATATGCTTTAATTTTGCACACTAACCTCTTATGTGGGACTTTATCAAAGGCCTTCTGAAAATCCAAATGCACTACATCCACTGGTTCTCCCTTATCTATTCTATAAGTTATATCCTCTAAAAACTCCAGTAGATTTGTCAAACATAATTTTCCTTTCATAATTCCATGTTGGCGTTGTCTAATCACGTTGATATTATCCAAGTGCGCCGTTATCTCATCCTTTATAATAGACTCTAGCATTTTCCCTACACTGATGTTAGGCTAACCGGTCTGTAGTTCCCTGTTTTCTCTCTCCCTCCTTTTTTAAATAGGGGAGTTATATTTGCCACCCTTCAATCTGCAGGAACTGCTCCATAATCTATAGAATTTTGGATGATGACAACCAATGCATCCATTATTTCCATGGCTACCTCTTTTAGTACTCTGGAATGCAGATTATCAGGCCCTGGGGATTTATCGGTTTTCAGTCCAATTAATTTCTCCAGCACTATTTTCTTACTAATAATCATTTCCTTTAATTCCTCTAGCTCACTAGACCCTTGGTTCCCTAGCATTTCTGGGACGTTTTTTGTGTCCTCTTCCGTGAAGACAGAACCAAAGTATTTATTTAATTGTTCTGTCATTTCCTTGTTCCCCATTACAAATTCCCCTGTTTCTGACTCTAAAGGACCTACATTTGTCTTCACTAATCTTTTTATTTTTATGTATTTGTAGAAACTTTTGCAGTCGGTTTTTATGTTCCTTGCAAGTTTACTCTCATACTCTATTTTTCCCCTCTGAATCAATCTCTTGGTCCTTTTTTGCTGAATTCTAAACTGCTCCCAATCCTCAGGCTTGCTACTTTTTCTGGTAACTTTGTATGACTCCTCTTTGGATCTAATACTATCATGAATTTCTTTTATTAGCCATGGTTGGGCCACTTTTCCTTTTGTATTTTTGCGCCAGAAAGGAATGTATATCTGTTGCAATTCATGCATTCATTCCTTAAATGTTAGCCATTGCCTGTCCACCATCAAACCTTTTAATGAATCTTTCCAATCTATCATAGCCAATTCATTCCTCATACCTTCGTAGTTTCCTTTGTTTAGATTTAGGACCCTAGTTTCGGCTTTGACTACTTCACTTTCCATCTTAATAAAGAATTCAATCATGTTATGGTCACTCTTCCCTAAAGGACCCCGCACAACAAGACTGTTAATTAACCCCTTCTCATTGCACAATACCCAATCTAGGATAGCATGTTCCCTAGTAGGCTCTTCAATGTAGTGGTCTAAAAAACCACCTCGTACACACTCCAGGAATTCATCTTCCATAGTACTATAACTAATTTGGTTTTGCCAGTCTATATGTAGATTAAAGTCACCTATGATTACTGTAGTACCCTTGTTACATGCATCTCTAATTTCCTGTTTGATGCCACCCCCTACATTACCATTACTGTTTGGAGGCCTATACATAACTCCCACCAATGTTTTCTGCCCCTTGGTGCTCCTTAGCTCCACCCAGACTGATTCTACATCTTGATTTTCTGAGCCAATATCCTTTCTCACTATTGCTCTGATTTCATTCTTTACTAACAATGCCACACCACCCCCTTTTCCTTTTTGCCTGTCCTTCCTAAATATTGAATATCCTTGGATATTCAGTTCCCAACCCTGATCACCCTGCAACCATGCCTCTGTAATTGCAACTATATTTGATCATTTACATCTATTTGCACTGTTAATTTGTCTACCTTATTACGGATGCTTCGTGCATTCAGATACAGTGCTTTTGATTTATCTTTTTAACATTATTAGACATCTTAACATTATTTTGCACTATAGCCATATTTGTCTTATCGCTTTTTTTTTTACTTGGACCCTATTTGTTAGTGCACTCTTTTGTTTGTATGCTCTGTCCCTTCCTGACATAATCTGGTTATCCTTACCACAATCACTTTCCTGTATTGCTTCCTTCTTTTCTCTTTACCATTTTAGATTTCGCTCCACTGGGACCCTCCTCCCTCTCCCCCCCAGCCCCCCGCCCCCTTTATTTAGTTTAAAGCCCTGTCTACCTCCCTAGTTATTCGATTCGCTAGAATTCTGGCCCCAGTATAGTTCAGCTGTAGTCCGTCCCCACGGAACAGCTCTCTCTTTCCCGAGTATTGGTGCCAGTGCCCCACAAATTTAGTTATATGCTGTATGTTAATTTAAAAGAAACACTTAGCCCATAGGCTGGGTTTGTTTTCCTTGGAACAGAGGAGATTGAGGGAAGACCTCATTGAGGTATATAAAATTATTACGGGCCTAGATATAGTGGATAGAAATGGCCTATTTCCCTTAGCAGAGGGGTCAACAACCAGGGGCATACATTTAAAGTAATTGGTAGAAACCTCTGAGTTGTCGTGCTACACGTGGGTACCGATGATATAGGTAGGACTAAGAAAGAACTTTTGCTGAGAGAGTTTGAGCAGCTAGGGACTAAATTGAAAAGCAGAACCACAAAAGTAATAATCTCTGCATTATTACCTGAGCCCCGAATCATTTCCCTGATTCTATTGACTCTATGCCTAATTTGCTTGTGGCTCAGATAATAATGCAGAGATTATTACCTCTGTGGTTCTACTTTTCAATTTAGTCCCTAGCTGCTGAAACTCTCTCAGCAGAAGTTCTAACTTAGTCCTACCTATGTCATTGGTACCTACGTGTATCACGACAACTGGATTCCCCCCCTCCCACTCCACATTCTTCTCCAGCCCGGAGGAGATGTCATTTACCCTGGCACCAGGTAGGCAACACAGCCTTCGGGACCCATACTCTCGGCTGCAGAGAACCCTATCTATCCCCCTAACTATAATATCCCCTACTACAACCACCTTCCTCTTTACTCTTGCATGGCTTTTTGCACCATGATGCCTTGGTCAGTCTGCTCGTCCACCCCACAGCCTGCACACTTTTCCACAAGGGTTGCAAGAACCTCAAATCTATTGATGTGCAGGAACTGAGGCTCCTGCAATACTACCTCCTGGATCCCTGTACCTGCCTCACTCACAGTCACACCCTCCTATCCCCGACCACGTGTCAATTCTAAAGGATTTAATCCAGAGGGTGTGGCTGTCTCCTGGAGCAAAAGGTCCAGGTAGCTTTCTCCCTCCCTGATGTCTCGCAATGTCTGCAGCTTGGGCTGGATTTTTGGCTCAATTGCGCCCATTTAGCGGCTCAGTGGCATGCAAAAATTAATTTTGGGGCGTGAAACGAGGCACACAAGATTTTGCACCCAGGCGTAATATTCATCAATGGTTTTGTGGCGGCATTAAAACTTAGCACCCTGTCACTGTTTTGACCATTTGTGTCATGTATTTCACCATCTTGCAATGACAATAGTTATGTAACTGTAACTCATGCACACTGTACCTGTACCCTTGAAATGCACACCCTGGCCACAGGGGGTGAGCTTGCGGGAGACACTCCTCACCTGGGTTTCCAGATATAAAAGGGGAGGTCCCACCCAGGGTCAGCACTCTTTGGTTCTGGGAATAAAGTGAAGGTCACAGAATGACCGTGTCTGATATATACATGCCTCGTGTGAGTTTGTAACAAGGTGCAGAGACACTACATCTGGCGACGAGAAACGGGAATCACCGAACCACGAGGATGGCCACCGGTGGCACAGAGGAATGCTACTGTGTGGGTGGGACAACTTTGTGGAAAGACTCCAGCAGAGCTTTGTCACAAAGGACTGGCTGGAAGAGACAGTGGCTGACAAGCGGAGGGCGCATCTACTGACCAGCTGTGGTCCACAGACGTATGCGCTGATGAAAGACCTGCTCGCACCCCAAAAGCCAGCGGACAAGTCTTTCAAAGAGTTCAGCCAGCTGATCAGTGAGTATCTCAAGCCGGCAAGTAGCATACACATGGCCCGACACCGGTTCTACTCTCACCAGCGTCAGGAGGGTCAAAACGTCTTGGACTTCGTGCCGGAACGGCGGCGTTTGGCCAGTCTATGTAAGTTCTCCGATGCCTGCAGGGGGTTGATGTTAAAGGACTTTTTCATCGAGGGCATTAATCATGCCAGCATTTTCAGGAAGCTTATAAAGACCAAGGACCTGACTTTAGAAGGGGCGGCGTTGATAGCTCAGACCTTTATGGCAGAGGAAGAGGAGACCAAGCTAATTTACGCACACAGCCCTGGTTTAAACGTTGCGATGAACCAGGAAGTTAATGTTGTAAAAGTGATACAGAACCCAGAACACAACTGCAGGCAGGCAAGGGCAATTTGACACCGCCCAGCCAGGCAGGCAAGGGCAATTCGAAACCGCCCAGGCAGCAACAAGCTCCAGGGTGGGCCCGCAACAGGGACAATGGAAAGGGGATCAGTAATTCACGCCATCACGAGGATTAATGTATCCCGTGATGGGATCATTCAGAGGGCTTAGAAACAGCCAAACGGGCCATCAGAGAGGAATGCTTGGGAATAGTCCTTTTGTTAACAGCAATCTCAGCTCATGCTGGAGATGTGGGGGTATACACACTGCCAAAAGCTGCAGGTTCCAGCTTTACACCTGTAGGATTTGTAAGGTCAGTGGACACTTGGCCAGGATGTGCAAAAAGGCAGTAGTGAGACTAGTCTGCGAGACAGAGGAACCAGACGAGGGGTCTGCAATGCAGGATGAGGCCTGGGGAACAACCATGGATGCGGAAGTTCAGAGAGTTCATGTGGCTGACGTCCACTGCTCATACACTAAAACGCCACCCATGATGATGGCAGTCTTACCGAATGGCATCCCGGTGCACATGGAGCTGGATACGGGAGCTAGCCAGTCACTCATGAGCGCCCAACAGTTTGAGAGACTATGGCCACACAGAGCTAGCAGGCACAAACTGGAACGCATTGAGATGCAGCCACGTACGTACACCAAAGAGATCATCCCAGTGCTGGGCAGTGCAAAATTGGTGGTAACGCATAATGGATCACAGAACCGGCTGCCACTCTGGATTGTTCCGGGAAATGGCCCCGCGCTTTTGGGGAGGAGTTGGCTAGCTGAGATGAATTGGAAATGGGGGGATGTGCACGCCATTTCATCCGTGGAGCGAAGTTCATACTCGCAGGTCTTGCAAAAATTCGAGTCGCTGTTTCAACCCGGTGTTGGTATGTTCAAGGGCACTAAAGTAGTGATACGCATCACTCCGGACGCCAGACCAGTGTACCACAAAGCCAGACCAGTGCCGTACATGATGCGTGAGAAAATTGAAAGTGAACTGGACAGGTTGCTCAGAGAGGGCATAATTTCGGCCATTGAATTCAGCGACTGGGCAAGTCCCATCGTTCCCGTCCTCAAAGCAGATGGCTCGGTTAGGATTTGTGGCGACTACAAAGCTACCATCAACCGAGTGTCGCTGCAAGACCAATACCCGTTTCCGAGAGCAGAGGACCTCTTTGCCACGCTGGTAGGTGGAAAGCTCGCGAAGCTGGACCTCACTTCGGCCTACATGTCTCAGGAACTGGCGGAAGATTCCAAGCTTCTGACCACCATCACGACGCACAAAGGATTATTTGTCTACAACAGGTGCCCATTTGGCATTCGTTCGGCAGCGGCTATCTTTCAGCGAAACATGTAAAGCTTGCTCAAGTCCATCCCTGGAATGGTCGTATTCCAAGAATACATCCTTATAACGGGTCGAGACACCAAGGAACACCTCCGCAACCTGGAGGAGGTGCTACGCCGATTGGATTGGGTAGGCTTGCGGCTGAAAAAGGCCAAGTGTGTGTTTTTGGCCCCAGAGGTCGAGTTCCTGGGCAGGAGCGTTGCCGCAGACGGGATCCGGCCCACTGAATCAAAAACTGAGGCGATTCACCGGGCGCCCAGGCCCGGCAATACGTCGGGGTTGCAATCATTCCTGGGACTTCTGAACTATTTTGGGAACTTTCTGCACATTGTTAAGCACATTGTTGAAGCTGTTACACATGCTCCTCTGTAAAGGTTGTGAATAGCTTTGGGGGGATTGTCAAGAACAGGCTTTCAATAAGGCAAGGAACCTGCTGTGTTCCAACAAACTGTTGACTTTGTATGAGCCCTGTAAAAAACTGGTTTTAACATGCGATGCGTCATCCTACGGGGTTGGGTGTGTATTGCAGCAGAGTAACAATGATGGCCGACTCCAACCGGTGGCTTACGCCTCCACGTCGCTCTCCCAGGCAGAGTGTGGATATGGTATGGTCGAGAAGGAGGCACTCGTGTGTGTGTACCGTATGAAAAAGATGCACCAGTACCTTTTCAGCAGACAGTTCGAGCTGGAGACGGACCACAAGCCGGCAACATCCCTGTTGTCCGACAGCAAGGCTCTGAATGCTAACGCGTCAGCTCGCATACAGCGATGGGCCCTCGCACTGGCTGCGTATGACTACACCATATGGCACCGGCCAGGCACCAAAAATTGCGCTGACGCACTCAGCAGGCTCTCACTGGCCACCACCAAGGGGGCGTCGGAGCAGAGCGCTGAGATGGTCATGGCCGTTGAGGCTTTTGACACTGCGGGCTCCCCCATCACAGCCCGACAGATCAAACTCTGGACCAACAGGGACCCCCTCCTATCCATGATAAATAAATGTGTCCTGACTGGGAATTGGGCGCCCGCACACAGGGCGTGCCCCGAGGAAGTCAGGCCGTTTCAGAGACGGATGGATGAACTCTCCATCCAAGCCGACTGCCTGTTATGGGGCAGCCGGATAGTCATGCCCCAGAAAGGAAGGGAAGCGTTCATCAGGGAACTCCACAGCGAGCACCCTGGCATCGTGTTAATGAAGGCCATTGCACGGTCACATGTATGGTGGCCGGGGATTGACTCAGACCTGGAACACTGGGTTCGCAGGTGCACGTGTGTGCCCAGCTGGGCAATGCCCCCAGGGAAGCTCCACCAGGCCATGGTCGCGTATTCACGTAGACTATACGGGCCCGTTCATGGGGAAAATGTTCCTGATCGTAGTCGATGCATACTCGAAGTGGATCAAGTGCATCATATTGAACTCGTGCACAACATCCATCACTGTGGAGAGTCTGCATACGGTTTTCGCGACCCACGGCTTGCCGGACATCCTGGTCAGCGACAATGGCCCGTGTTTTACCAGCCATGAATTCCAGGAGTTTATGTCGGGTAATGGGATCAAGCACGTCCGGACAGCGCCATTCAAGCCGGCTTCCAATGGCCAGGCGGAATGGGTGGTCCAAGTCATAAAGCAGGGCATGCTACGCATCCAAGGACCCTCCCTTCAGAACCGCCTATCGTGCCTCCTGCTGGCCTACAGGTCCCGGCCGCACTCGCTCACGGGAGTCCCGCCAGCGGAACTCATGAAATGCACGCTCAAGACGCGGCTGTCCCTCATTCACCCAAACCTGACAGACATTGTTGAGGGCAAGCGCCAGTCCCAAACCGAGCTCCATGATTGAAGCTCAATCATGGTGTATAGAAATAGATGACCCGGTATTTGTTCTCAACCATGCTTTGGGACCCAAATGGCTTGAGGGCACCGTAATTGGCAAAGAAGGAAACAGGGTCATGGTGGTCAGACTAAACAATGGGCAGATATGCCGCAAACACTTGGACCAAGTAAAGACAAGGTTCAGCATAGACACGGAGGAACCGGAAGAAGAGCATGATGAGATAGCACCTACTCCACTGCCAGCGTACGAGCAACAAAGACAGCCCTCAGCATGCACAGTCCCTGCAGCCAGCCCGGATAGGCCGGAATCACCTCAAGTGACAGAGACACGTGCCGAGGCTCAGCCACCAGAGCCACAACTGCGGCGCTCCACGAGAGAGCATCGACCATCTGATAGACTTAACCTCTGAAACTAAAAAGCCTCAAGGGGGGAGGTGATGTCATGTATTTCACCATCTTGCAATGACAATAGTTATGTAACTGTAACTCATGCACACTGTACCTGTACCCTTGAAATGCACACCCTGACCACAGGGGGTGAGCTTGCGGGAGACACTCCTCACCTGGGTTTCCAGGTATAAAAGGGGAGGTCCCACCCAGGGTCAGCACTCCTTGGTCCTGGGAATAAAGTGAAGGTCACAGAGTGACCGTGTCTGACATATACATGCCTCGTGTGAGTTTGTAACAAGGTGCAGAGACACTACAATTTGGAATATGTAAATCGTCGTGCATCGCTGTGCCAGCGCCCCGGGTGGAACTTTCGAGCATTTCACCCGATTTAGCGTCCTCCCGGGAACCCGCCAAGTAAAACCAGTCAGGCCCAGGGTGCACCAGGCACTAACACACCATGTTGAAATCGGAGGAGAAAGTCAAAGTTGAGTGATTAAACGGATTTGGAGAAGAATGCTGTGTTACTGCATACTTTTGATTGTGAAGTCTATGTGAGTTTCTAGTTTGTTTTATAAAGGACATTTAAGGACATTATAAAAAATGGGGGCCATGCTAGGTTGGGAGCCAGTAATCTTGGCTGCTATATTCATATGGTTTCGAACTGGAAGAAGACTTATTGATGATCATTTGCAATGTAATCGAAGAGGTCGCAGATGTATGGGGAGGAGGCCTTACCCCCCATGGGTTTACAGGGAACATCGCTCATACCTCCAGCTCTCTGAGGCACAGTGCATTAGAAGGCTGTGCTTCCGAATATGGGTGGTCACAGACATGCCAGCTCATACAGTCAGACCTATAGCCTACCAGTGGCAACAGGACTGCACTGCCCGTCGAGGTGAAGATGACTGTGACACTTGCCCTTCTATGCCTCCGGTTCCTTTCAGGCATCAGCGGGGGACATATGCTCCATCTCGCAGCACGCTACACATTGCGATATTCGCCAGGTGACCTACTGCATTGTGTGCATGCAAGATGGACTTCATAAACTTCCCAATGACCAAAGAGACCAAAAATGAGAGGACTGTAGGTTTTCGACAATTTGCTAGCTTCCCCGAGGCTCAGGGTGCCCTGCGAGCACCTTTACAGAATGCTGAGGTTTACCGAACCCAAAAGGGATTCCACTCCATGAACGTACAAATTGTCTGTGACCATACTCAGCGCATCATGGCAGTCAATGCCCAATATCCAGGGAGCATCCATGTGATCATCTTGCGTGAGAGCAGTGTCAAGGCCAGAGCTGGATGCTCAGGGACAAAGGTTACGGCCTTGCCACCTGGCTCATGACCCTCCTCCGGAACCCTCAGACAAAAGCCGAGCATTGCTATAATGACACAACATCGTCAAACAGACAATTGGAGTGCTCAAGCAGAGATTCCGATGCCTGGACCACTCTGGAAGTTGCCTACAATACTCCCCTCAGTAGGTCTCTGAGATCATTGTGGTGTGCTGCATTCTACACAACTTAGCCATCATGAAGGGACAGGAATTGCCAATGGGGATTGCAGCACCACCTCAGGAGAGAGGGGGGAGGAGAAGGAAGAGGAGCTTGGCAAGGAACCCATGTCACTACCACCATCACCCCCACCACAACCACAGGGGAGGCATCGTGGAGACTTTGTCACTGCAAAAGCCTTACTTCGGCAGCTCATAATTGAACGCTTTGCTTGAAGAGTGAACGGCCTGGCCACACTATCCCACCACGTTGACTATTCCGTCTCTTATTCTGCAAATGAGACACTACACAGGAATGGTTAAAGTGAACAAAAGAATTTATTAAACATTGTAACATTTGAAACTTTGTAATGTAAACTCAATTGTGAAACTTTAATAAAATAACATTAAATAATTAGTTGCATCCAGCAGTGTGATCATTCAACAACATTATCAACAACACAATCCAGAACATAATAACAGAACATTAAACATATGATGCATCCAGCATCAACAACATAATGCAGCAACCCCTGCCCCACTATTTTTCACCACCAGCTTTTGCCCCCCTTCTCATTATCACCCTCACTTGCTTGCTGCTCCAAACAAAAGTGGCACCAAAATGGTGTGCAGCAATATTGCCAGAGCACTGCTGTGTTGGGGGAGGAACAATGGAGACGGCGTCTGGGGTTGCACTGGACCAGCTCGTGGCATGGAAGGCCCAGCTTCTGACTGGCTAGCCTGTTGATCGGTGTCGCCAGTCACAAGTGGTTTGGGTTTGGGTGTGACAGTGGGGAATGCAGAGAGTACTGCAGGAGGGTTTATGGATTGTATCACCTGCCCAAGCTGAGGCCCAGCTTGCGCCTGTGATGTGCCACACTCTCCGGGACTCCACTGTCACTGCTGGAGGCCACCAGCCTCCTGTGGGTACTGATGGCCTCACAGGTATCACGGCTCGCACTGGCAATACCGACAAGCTCTTTATATTTTCAAATGGCAATTATTCCAGGACAATCATTACAAACAGAAAAATTTGTATGTGTAATCTGTTTCAATACCAGTGATGCAACCATGCACAAAATGAACCTTTCACAAGCAAACATTAGGCTAAACTACTCCTTCTCGATACGTGTGGATAATGCGGGTGAAAGTGGAGATGGGTAGGGATGCAAAACAGATGGTATCAATAGATCTGGATATCGGATGTGTCCTATAATGGGTGACAAAAACAATTATGCCTGTTTTGTGTTGTTGCCCAAGTCCATTTTTATCCCGATGATCTACACATCAGTAAACAATATAAATGCAACAAAGTGCCACCGGTCATCATACTTTGGCAGCTGAAATTTAGATTGATCCTTAGGATCATATAACTTCAGAACTGGCTCCTGGCATTAGCAGTCCCTTTAAATTTCTTTGTGTTTTCTCTATTTGTGATTAAAGCTTCATTCAGTTTTTAACAGTTCCCTAGCTGGCTTCACTCATGACTCCCACATTAGTGACTAGCTCAGTAACTCCAAATACACACTTGTCCTTCTTAAATTTCATATTTATTCTTCTAGTATCTTCATGTACTCTCTAAAGTCTGCCAGCATGGGCCTCTTTGGACAAACCAATTCTGCCATCCATTGATGTGCCAACACTGTCAACGTGCTCACAGATCATGGATATAGACTGTGTGGATATAGTCTTGCTATATATTTCCAGAATGGAAGTAAGGCCAAAAGGAAGTCAAAAGAACCTGTCCCCCAAAAGAATGCTGAACATACGTAACTTGGAACTTACTTGATTCTGCTTTAGTTGTCAGAAATCAGAAGACATTTCTAACTTGCTAAAATACTTTGCATTAGCAAAAAATAATTTAATTGTCAGTTGGAAGCTTGAATAGAAATTTTGGGGGTCTCTTGGATACAAGCAAATTTGTAATTTACCATTGTTTTCATCAATGAATACTGGTGATTTCACCCATTCCATTGGCTTATATACTTCCTTATGATTTTTAACTTCTCCATTCTATCAAATTTCAATTTTAATTTTTCCTACAGTAAGCAGTGCTTTATTTCAAGGACTTATTACTGGGGAAACTTGTCTATCAGACCTCTTTTCTACCCTTGAAACAGATCCTTGTAATACTGTCTAAATGTTCCAATCTCCACCTCACTTTTAGCCTTTACTGCAAGGTCTTTTTTTATTCGGTCGAATTTTTAACAAGAACCCAGACCTAAAATTGGCTGGACATCTTTTAGCATTGTTAAAAATGGCAGCTCGTCTTTATTGTCCTTATATGCAGAAGCCCATATCCATGCCTTTGTTACCTCTAGACTTGACTATTCCAATGCACTCCTGGCTGGCCTCCCACATTCTACCCTGTGTAAACTAGAGGTGCTACAAAACTCGGCTGCCCATGTCCTAACTCGCTTCAAGTCCCGCTCAGCCATCACCCCAGTACTCGCTGACCTACATTGACTTCTGGTTAAGCAATGCCTCAATTTCAAAATTCTCATTCTTATTTTCAAATCCCTCCATGGCCTTGCCCCTTCCCATCTCTCTAATCTCCCTAGCCCCACAGCCTCCCGAGATGTCTGCGGTCATCTAATTCTGCCCTCTTGAGCATCTCTGATTATAATCGCTCAACCATTGGTGGTCGTGCCTTCTGTTGCCTAGGCCCCAAGCTCTGGAATTCCCTGCCTAAACTTCTCTGCCTCTCTACCTCTCTTTCCCTTTCAAGGCGTTCCTTTAAACTTACCTCTTTGACCAACCTTTTGGTCACCTGTGATAATTTCTACTTATGCGGCTCGGTGTTAATTTTTTAAATCTCATAATACTTCTGTGAAGAGCCTTGGATTGTTTCATTACATTAAAGGCGCTATATAAATACAAGTTATTGTATCATTCCGTAACCTTTCATTTGATCTCTTCTAAAAGGATTGTGTACACATTCTAAAGAAAAATTAAGAACGTTAGTGGGAGTTGTGTACAGACCTCCAAACAGTAGTAGCGATGTTGGGGAGGGCATCAAACAGGAACTTAGGGGTGCATGCAATAAAGGTGCAGCAGTTATAATGGTTGACTTTAATATGCACATAGATTGGGCTAACCAAACTGGAAGCAATACGGTGGGGGAGGATTTCCTGGAGTGCATAAGGGATGGTTTTCAAGACCAATATGTCGAGGAATCAACTAGGGGGGAGGCCATCATAGACTGGGTGTTGTGTAATGAGGGAGGATTAATTAGCAATCTCGTTGTGCGAGGCCCCTTGGGGAAGAGTGACCATAATATGGTGGAATTCTGCATTAGGATGGAGAATGAAACAGTTAATTCAGAGACCATGGTCCAGAACTTAAAGAAGGGTAACTTTGAAGGTATAAGGTGTGAATTGGCTAGGATAGATTGGCGAATGATACTTAAGGGGTTGACTGTGGATGGGCAATGGCAGACATTTAGAGACTGCATGGATGAACTACAACAATTGTACATCCCTGTCTGGCGTAAAAATAAAAAAGGGAAGGTGGCTCAACCGTGGCTATCAAGGGAAATCAAGGATAGTATTAAAGCCAAGGAAGTGGCATACAAATTGGCCAGAAATAGCAGCGAACCCGGGGACTAGGAGAAATTTAGAACTCAGCAGAGGAGGACAAAGGGTTTGATTAGGGCAGGGAAAATGGAGTACGAGAAGAAGCTTGCAGGGAACATTAAGGCGGATTGCAAAAGTTTCTATAGATATGTAAAGAGAAAAAGCTTAGTAAAGACAAACGTAGGTCCCCTGCAGTCAGAATCAGGGGAAGTCATAACGGGGAACAAAGAAATGGCAGACCAATTGAACAAGTACTTTGGTTCGGTATTCACTAAGGAGGACACAAACAATCTTCCGGATATAAAAGGGGTCAGAGGGTCTAGTAAGGAGGAGGAACTGAGAGAAATCCTTATTAGTCAGGAAATTGTGTTGGGGAAATTGATGGGATTGAAGGCCGATAAATCCCCAGGGCCTGATGGACTGCATCCCAGAGTACTTAAGGAGGTGGCCTTGGAAATAGCGGATGCATTGACAGTCATTTTCCAACATTCCATTGACTCTGGATCAGTTCCTATCGAGTGGAGTGTAGCCAATGTAACCCCACTTTTTAAAAAAGGAGGGAGAGAGAAAACAGGGAATTATAGACCGGTCAGCCTGACCTCAGTAGTGGGTAAAATGATGGAATCAATTATTAAGGATGTCATAGCAGCGCATTTGGAAAGAGGTGACATGATAGGTCCAAGTCAGCATGGATTTGTGAAAGGGAAATCATGCTTGACAAATCTTCTGGAATTTTTTGAGCATGTTTCCAGTAGAGTGGACAAGGGAGAACCAGTTGATGTGGTATATTTGGACTTTCAGAAGGCTTTCGACAAGGTCCCACACAAGAGATTTATGTGCAAAGTTAAAGCACATGGGATTGGGGGTAGTGTGCTGACGTGGATTGAGAACTGGTTGTCAGACAGGAAGCAAAGGGTAGGAGTAAATGGGTACTTTTCAGAATGGCAGGCAGTGACTAGTGGGGTACCGCAAGGTTCTGTGCTGGGGCCCCAGCTGTTTACACTGTACATTAATGATTTAGACGAGGGGATTAAATGTAGTATCTCCAAATTTGCAGATGACACTAAGTTGGGTGGCAGTGTGATCTGCGAGGAGGATGCTATGAGGCTGCAGAGTGACTTGGATAGGTTAGGTGAGTGGGCAAATGCATGGCAGATGAAGTATAATGTGGATAAATGTGAGGTTATCCACTTTGGTGGTAAAAACAGAGAGACAGACTATTATCTGAATGGTGACAGATTAGGAAAAGGGGAGGTACAACGAGACCTGGGTGTCATGGTACATCAGTCATTAAAGGTTGGCATGCAGGTACAGCAGGCGGTTAAGAAAAGAAACGGCATGTTGGCCTTCATAGCGAGGGGATTTGAGTACAGGGGCAGGGAGGTGTTGCTACAGTTGTACAGGGCCTTGGTGAGGCCACACCTGGAGTTTTGGTCTCCTAACTTGAGGAAGGACATTCTTGCTATTGAGGGAGTGCAGCGAAGGTTCACCAGACTGATTCCCGGGATGGCAGGACTGACCTATCAAGAAAGACTGGATCAACTGGGCTTGTATTCACTGGAGTTCAGAAGAATGAGAGGGGACCTTATAGAAACGTTTAAAATTCTGATGGGTTCAGACAGGTTAGATGCAGGAAGAATGTTCCCAATGTTGGGGAAGTCCAGAACCAGGGGTCACAGTCTAAGGATAAGGGGTAAGCCATTTAGGACCGAGATGAGGAGAAACTTCTTCACCCAGAGAGTGGTGAACCTGTGGAATTCTCTACCACAGAAAGTTGTTGAGGCCAATTCACTAAATATATTCAAAAAGGAGTTAGATATAGTCCTTACTACTAGGGGGATCAAGGGGTATGGCGAGAAAGCAGGAATGGGGTACTGAAGTTGCATATTCAGCCATGAACTCATTGAATGTCAGTGCAGGCTAGAAGGGCCGAATGGCCTACTCCTGCACCTATTTTCTATGTGTCTATGTTTCTATGTTTCTATGGAAGCATTTAAGAACTGGATGTTACTTAATTTACCATGAAATTTGACTAAACTGTATCTTCTTATATTGGCAAATGCTGTTCAGAATCCTTTGCAGCATTGATGGGGTTAATATGTTATCGGCCAGGAGTGAAGATTTTACCCAAATCAGGAACTCATTTTTCAAGCATCAAACATAGTAGTTTATTTGGTAACCTGTCCACATCCTCACTGTAGCATTTACATCCAGCTTGAAGAAAAAATCTGCGGCAAGATTATCAGAAGCCCTTTGCTACAAAAGCTATCAGTCATTGTTTTCTGGGGTATTATAGATCACACAGCCACTTGCTGCCATTTATTTGTTCAGTGGGAGCTGTTTTCTATTATTCAGTAGCATGACCTTGTCATCGACTGCCTGCTCTGTACGGATCAGGCCATTAACCTTTGCAGCATTAATCCAAATGCGTGCGTAGTCACAGATATACTGGTTAGTCAGATGGGAAAGAGCAGAGCTTAATTTCAGATAGGGCGGCAATGGAGAAGCGGGTGGTGTTCTCAGTCAATCTTTGTAAACAAGGTGTTTCAAGTGATAGCATAGCAGATTTGGCGGTTTCTTGGGCAGTGCAGTCAGCATGGTGACTCTTTGGCAAAGTGACTCTTTGGCAAAGCTGATGCTGCAGTAGATGGTGTACTGTGATGTGGCTGTTCTCAGTGACAATGATGGTACTGCACATTTCACTATTTACAGATGTTGTGACATGACATGCAAGACAGCACCATGAGCTGGATTTTCGGTTTTGATGATTTCGGGGTGGTAATGGCAGCGGGGCAATAAAGTTTGCGCCCACGAACAGTTTGCGCCTCAGTAAGTAACATTGGGCAGCTTGGCACTGAGTCAGGAGGTGCAGTGCTAAGGGAGGCATTATACACCTCTCTTGGGTGCTAGCATGGGAAACTCCCGAGCTAAAGAGATGGGCCAGAAGCACTCCGAGAGACGCCTGGGATTGGGGGAAAATAAAAAGCCACAGAAACAGTCCCACAACATTGCCCACACCACCACAATACAAATCACACAAAAATTAAAAGAAAAAAACGATCATACTTACCTTCGGAGTTCATTATTTACCTCTCTGCAGTCGATATCGTTGGACCGCCTGATTTCCCAGGCGTTCAATGCGGGGCGCGCTTTGGGGTGCACGGGTCACGCAAGGGTCAAAACTCGCGCCGGTGTCGCAACCAGGGGAGTTTCACACCGGCACAGCTCTTCCAGGTGGTGCTGCTCCGTGCCGCCACAAAACCGGACCCAAGGATCGCTGCGAGCCGCTGGAGGCTGACCGCCCGCCCTGAACACTTCATTGCCGCCATTGCCGCCGCTCCGGGGAAAAAAACGGAGCAGTGAGGAGCTGAAAATCCACCCCAGTGTGTTTCATAAGCAGTGCCCTGTGTATGACATGAGCCCTCTGAGCATGTAAATAAATGACAATTGAAGGAGAAAAAGGGTGGTAATGAAGGGAATGGAAAGCAGCTGCACATGAATGCACAGTTACGCAGGAACATGTAATGCTGCATGAATGCGGGATGCCTGGACTTGGGAATATCCTGAAATTTGGATTAATGCAGTGTCCTCTCAAGCTTTTTTGTGGAAAGTGATGAAGTTGTGCTATCAATTCACCAGTCGTCAGTTTAATACATCTTACCATCAATTTCTCAACTCAACACAGGTGCCTGTGTCTAAAGCAGGGTATCAGACACCAAAGACTGCAACCAGCCTTTCAGGGATATATTGCAGTAAATGAGAAAACCATTGCTATTTGCTGCAACTTTGATCTATGCAATATAGCTCCACCTACTGGACTACTGTGGCAATGCAACTCCTGATGTAAATACAATAAGAGTCACATAATGTAATGGAGCCATCTTGTGTGTGTGTGCTTTAGTGATGTCAGAAGAATATATCACATTTGGTGACAAGGATGGGATTTGTGGATTCTCTAGCTGAAATTTTTGTTGGTGGATGTTCCAGCCAAACTACAGAGTCTTTGAGAGGTTCTTTGTTTTACAACACAGCTAAAAATCTGAAGTAAATTTCAAGCACACTGTTGACATTACCAGAGTCCAGATTCCTGCGCCTATGGAAATAATAGGGTACCTGGGTGAGTTCCATCATGACCGAGAGACGTTTGGAGCATATGTGGAGTGGCTAGAAATGGTTTTCACCACAAATAGTATCATCGAAGTCCCCGATGATGAAAACCATAAACGGCTATTTTCTTGACTGAAGCAAGCCTGAGGTGTATGAAACCCTGAAAAATGTGCTTGTTCCCCACAAGCAAAAGGACACGCCACTGATGGAGATTCTTAGCACTACAGTCCTGAGCCACTGGAAATTGCTGAAAGTTATCGTTTTGGAATACGAGATCAATTAATTGACGAGGGTATCAGTGAGTAAATTGTAGCATTAAAAAAGCTATCCATTCACTGTCATTTTGGAAACTTTCAGGACCGAGCATTGTGTGACCGCTTTGTTTGTGGGATGAAAAATGAAGCAATCAGAAGAAAGTTGTTCACAACCCCTAACTTGATGTTTGATTTACCTTGTCAGACAGTTATGTTGATGGATATGGCCGACCAATACTCCCAAGAATTTTGCTCCATTTTCAGTCATCAGCCAATCGAAGTGAATCGCCTGCAGGTTAAAAGTAAAAGGCAGTTGGGACCCAAGGCCTCAGCAACTGGCCACGGTAACAGAGCATTGAAGTCATGCTATCTTTGTCTGTGATATACATGGCTCAAAGTTGTCCATATGTGAAGGCAGAAATTTAAAAAAGGAGGGAGAGAGAAAACAGGGAATTATAGACCGGTCAGCCTGACCTCAGTAGTGGGTAAAATGATGGAATCAATTATTAAGGATGTCATAGCAGGGCATTTGGAAAATGGTGACATGATAGGTCCAAGTCAGCATGGATTTGTGAAAGGGAAATCATGCTTGACAAATCTTCTGGAATTTTTTGAGGATGTTTTCAGTAAAGTGGACAAAGGAGAACCAGTTGATGTGGTATATTTGGACTTTCAGAAGGCTTTCGACAAGGTCCCACACAAGAGATTAATGTGCAAAGTTAAAGCACATGGGATTGGGGGTAGTGTGCTGACGTGGATTGAGAACTGGTTGTCAGACAGGAAGCAAAGAGTAGGAGTAAATGGGTACTTTTCAGAATAGCAGGCAGTGACTAGTGGGGTGCCGCAAGGTTCTGTGCTGGGGCCCCAGCTGTTTACAGTGTACATTAATGATTTAGACGAGGGGATTAAATGCAGTATCTCCAAATTTGCAGATGACACTAAGTTGGGTGGCAGTGTGAGCTGCGAGGAGGATGCTATGAGGCTGCAGAGTGACTTGGATAGGTTAGATGAGTGGGCAAATGCATGGCAGATGAAGTATAATGTGGATAAATGTGAGGTTATCCACTTTGGTGGTAAAAACAGAGAGACAGACTATTATCTGAATGGTGACAGATTAGGAAAAGGGAAGGTGCAACGAGACCTGGGTGTCATGGTACATCAGTCATTGAAGGTTAGCATGCAGGTACAGCAGGCGGTTAAGAAAGCAAATGGCATGTTGGCCTTCATAGCGAGGGGATTTGAATACAGGGGCAGGGAGGTGTTGCTACAGTTGTACAGGGCCTTGGTGAGGCCACACCTGGAGTATTGTGTACAGTTTTGGTCTCCTAACTTGAGGAAGGACATTCTTGCTATTGAGGGAGTGCAGCGAAGATTCACCAGACTGATTCCCGGGATGGCGGGACTGACCTATCAAGAAAGACTGGATCAACTGGGCTTGTATTCACTGGAGTTCAGAAGAATGAGAGGGGACCTCATGGAAACGTTTAAAATTCTGACGGGTTTAGACAGGTTAGATGCAGGAAGAATGTTCCCAATGTTGGGTAAGTCCAGAACCAGGGGTCACAGTCTGAGGGTAAGGGGTAAGCCATTTAGGACCGAGATGAGGAGAAACTTCTTCACCCAGAGAGTGGTGAACCTGTGGAATTCTCTACCACAGAAAGTAGTTGAGGCCAATTCACTAAATATATTCAAAAGGTAGTTAGATGAAGTCCTTACTACTCGGGGGATCAAGGGTTATGGCGAGAAAGCAGGAATGGGGTACTGAAGTTTCATGTTCAGCCATGAACTCATTGAATGGCGGTGCAGGCTAGAAGGGCTGAATGGCCTGCTCCTGCACTTATTTTCTATGTTTCTATGTCTATGTTTCTTCTGGAAGAAAACTGGGCATCTCGCAAAGACATGCCGACTGAAGAGTAAATCGATGTTCAATGCTATAAGAAACATAGAAAATAGGTGCAGGAGCAGGCCATTTGGTCCTTTGAGCCTGCACCACCATTCAATATGATCATGGCTGATCATGCAACTTCAGTACCCCATTCCTGCCCTCTCTCCATACATCCTGATCCCTTTAGCCATAAGGGCCACTTCTAACTCCCTTTTGAATATATCCAACGAACTGGACTCAACAAATTTCTGTGGTAGAGAATTCCACAGGTTCACAATTCTCTGGGTGAAAAAGTTTCTCCTCATCTCGGTCCTATATGGCTTACCCCTTATTCTTAGACTGTGACCCCTGGTTCTGTATTTCCCCAACATTGGAAACATTCTTCCTGCATCTAACCTGTCCAATCCCGTCAGAATTTTATATGCTTCTATGAGACCCCCTCTCATTCTTCTAAATTCCAGTGAATAAATCGCAAGAGACTACACAGCATTGAAGAGAAGCAACAGGATGAGGATATTCTGGACATACACGTCAGGAGCACGAGGGTATCTACCAGTGATTCGCGAAGTATTGTCATCCAAGTAGACATTGCAGGAACCAGCATACCCATGGAAATTGACCCTGGTGCATCCATGAGTGTGAAATCACTATATCTTGACAAGTTGAGTGATTTTCCACTGGAAAAGTCGACGATAGAGCTGCGAGGCTGCTCAGGAGAGCAAACCCCTGCGGTAGGACGTATCATATAAGGATCAGTGAAATACAAGGATCAGTTTCGGAGCTTGCCTCTCTTAGTAGTATCAGGAGACAAGCCTGCCTTGATAAGTAGAAATTGGTTTGGACCACTGGAGCTGGATTGGAATTAGATTTTTCATGTTGAAACTAAATTTGTATCAAAAGATGACGTCATCAAACAATATCCAAAGGTGTTCTACAAAACGGGCAATTTGATCCAAGAATTCAAGGTGAGTGTCAGAGTGTAGAAGGACGCTAGACCAGTTTATTGCAAGCTACGTCCCGTACCATACACACTCAAGGAGAAAGTTGAGCAAGAACTCAAAAGACTAGAAATGGAGAACATTATCTCTAAGATAGATCTAAGTAATTGGGCTACACTCATTGTTTTACCTAAGTCAGATGGTAATTCTGATGCTATGTCCAGGTTGCCATTCTCATCACAAGTTACACCCAATAGGGAAGTAGTGTTCTATTTTTCATACATTGATGAGCTGCCAGTAACAGCTGAAGAGATTGGTAGAGCAACCAAACATGACCCAACTATGTCAAATGGCGTATGATTATATTGCAAATGGCTGGCCAAACAAGGAATCAGAGAAAGATATTCATCCATACTTCGGTCATAGGAATGAATTATCAGTGGATAAAGATTGTATCATGTGGGGAGCACAGTAGTTATTCCAAATAAATTCAGGTCCGAATTAGGAGATCTTCATGATCAGCACCTGGGAATGTGCTTGACCAAGAGTTTTGCACGCAGTTACTTATGGTGGCCAGATTTAGATAAAAATATAGAGTTAGATTTTCCACTTTTTTTGCATGTTTAACGCCCACATAATATCCATTTTACCACTGAAATGATGTATAACACCCATATATCGCCCATTTAGCCACAAAATGGAAATTGGTGGGCATTTTTCAGAAACTTATTGCTGTGCGTTACTTTCCCCATGTGTATTAGGCCGGGAAAAAATAATACTGCCCGCCCACATTTTTGGGGCGGAATCATCAGAATGGGCAAATCAACGGCCATAATATCGCCCAGTGTTAGTTTCCACACAGAATTAACGCCGAGATTCACTAATACCACCCGCCCACTTTTTTTTGTCGTAAAGATCACATTTGCCAAAACTAACGGCCATGAGATTGCCCAGCATCACTTTCACCACCTAGCACACATATTGCCCACAATATCACTCGCCCAAAAAGCCGCCCGGAAAAAGTGGAACTAACTGGAACTAATCACAGCGTTATGTACGCCATGTTCTACATCACATGTCGCACACTTTAAAAGGCTGCTCTGCTTCAACCTCAGGGGAGTTCGGATATATTCTGGAGGTCTTTGGAGGTGATGTGAACATCTGTACAAATATCTTTACCATACTGTGAACGATTGGAATTTAATAGGTGTCTTCGTCGGTGTTATGTATGTATGCTAATGTATGTACTGTAACACTAGACCACTGAATGTACCTCCACACTATATACACCATCCTGTACCACCAGAGGGTGTTACTGCTGGAGACCTAAGGGTCACCTGTACACTGCAGGTAACCAAGTATAAAAGGGAGCTCACCTCTTGGCGTCCTCACTCTAGGAGCTGCAGTAAACGGACTAAGGTCACTACAGTTCAAGTACTATAACCTTACCTCGTGGTTATTAGAGTGCTTGCATATACTACAACTGGCGATGAGGTTACGAATTTCCACGCACATGTCTAAACTAAGAAACTTCCAACAATTCGCTGATGGGGAAGATTGGGATGCCTTTGTGGAAAGGTTTGAGCACTTTTTCAGCACGAATGACCTGGCTGGAGACACACCCGACCTTTCTGGCGGACAAGTGCAGAGCCATCCTGCTCAGCAGTTGTGGGCCCAATGTCCCCGGCCTCGTCAGGACCTGCTAGCCCCAGCGAAGACGACAACCAAGACTTATGCGGAGCTCGTAACTATAATACAAGAACAACTCAAATCTAAAGAGAGCATCCTCACAGCCAGACACCGGTTCTATACCCATCGGCGGCCCAAAGGCCAAGAAATTGCTAAATATGCTGCAGATCTGAGAAGATTGGCTGCACTGTGTGATTTTGACGACCACCTCACCGAAGCACTAAGGGACATCTTTGTTATTGGAATTGGCCACGAGGGCCTCCTCCATAAACTGCTCTCTGTGGACACTACGGTCACCCTGCAGAAGGCAATCAAAGTGAGCCAGGCATTCATGATTTCGGTCTGCGCCTCCAAGAGATGATGACTCACACCCAGGACTCTAACCCGACGAGTACAGTGAACCAAATGGTGCCTTTCAGAGGCAAGACTGCTGCTCCGAGTTCCGCAACCCTGAGTCCGCCACATGGGGCCAACCGGATAGCCCCGTGCTGACGCTGTGGAGGAAACCACAGGGCCCACCAGTGCCGATACAAAGACTATACCTGCAAAGGCTGCAACACTAAAGGTCACCTTCAGTGAATGTGTAGAAGAAGTTTTACTCACCGAGTCACTGATGAGTTGGCCAATCACCCAGGCCCCAGCGCTGATGAAGACAAAGCGGCTCAGCCCCTGGAAGAGGTGTATGGAGTGTATACCTGCTCCACCGAGAGTTCCCTGTGGAAAATGGAAGTAGAAATCAACAGCGTTCCAGTCTCGATGGAGATCGACACAGGGGAAAGCCAATCGCTGATGAATCAGATGGCCTTCAAGAAACTCTGGGACAATCCCACCAAACAACCCAAAATATCCCCAATCCAGGCAAAGCTGCTCACCTACACAAAAGGTACCATCCCAGTCGTTGGCAGCGTGGATGTCCAAGTGTCCCATGGCGGCGAGATGCACAAGCTTCCTTTGTGGATCGTTGCCAGTGATGGTCCAACGCTGCTGGGAAGAAAATGGATGAAGCAAATCCAAATTTGTTGGAGCGGGGAAAGCCTCCAGGCCCCGGCGATTGACATTCCATGCAGCCCCAAACTTGGATCCATCGCAGCACCTGAAAATCCTACCGTCCGACTCGACTGCGTGGCGACGACACAGACCGCACAACTCAACGGCGAGATGATCCAACCTGAATGACCAGACCTCCGAGGGAAGAAGATCAGCGCAGAAGGTAGATTCCCGGCTTCCGTGGCAGAACCTGGGGAAGAAAAGGATCACCGCAGCCTACCTCGTGGAGACAAAGAAGATGATGCCCGCACCACAAGATGAAGCACCTGAAATCAAGATGGCCGCGACCAGACCATGAGGGGCAGCATTGAGGGAACAACACATGTTGCCGAGCGGCGAACCGGATTGGTGTAAAGATTGCAAGGCCCCCTTAAAGGAGACCAGCAACCCAAAACAATTAAAGGAACAGTTCCACTCTTGGCACAGCAATGCTGTTGACACTAATGATAAAAATGAATGCAGGTATATAAATGTACTGTTGAACGGTGATGCCGGTAATACTAATGAGAAAAATGTGACTAACAAAAGCAGATGTAACCTGCACGGAAATGCTGATAGTACTCCAAAAAGTGATGTAAGTGACAAATTTGTACTGTTGATCAGTGACGCTAGTAATGCTAACGAGACAAATGTAACAAACCAAGGTAGATATCCAAATGTAACCTTGCACAGAGATACTGATAGTACACAGGAAAGTGTTGTAATTGACAAAATTGAAAGTGTAAAAAGAAAGAGCAATGTCGAGTCGGCTAGTTGCGGTCGGAGTCAATGTGTCATGAATGCTAATGATAAAATGAGAAATGATGCCGGGTTCTACATGTATGCTGACAATGCCAAAGAAAACCCCCCGTGGGAAACACCCAGGTCCAGCGGGCTACCTGATCATGTAGCCTGCGCTTCCATGACTAATATGATGCCCCAGCGATGGGTTCACATACACACAGTGGGAGTATACCCACTGCAGGGAAAGTGATCAATGGACAGCACAGCCACCACCACTGGCAACCTGCCCCAGATCGGCCCTATCCCCACTGGCCACGAGGGTCAGCACTGGGAACAAGAGGCCAGTACCCTCCAGCTTTCCCAGCGGGACCTGGGATGACATGACTTCCACCACCATGAAGAGCAGCAGGGTGACCCTACAGCCCTTAATGGAAGACAAGGAGGCCACACCACCCTATGGCTATGCCCACCACTAAACGTCCTCACCCACCCAATCAAAATAATGTATGTACCTTACCCATAACATGTACTTGCTCCACCACTGCTGAATCTTCAAACAGTGACATAACCACATGGTCTATGTCTGTGATGGGAGGGCGCGGAGAATGGATATGTGTAGCCATGAACACATGGATTACACCCAGAACCCACACAACCCTCACCACAACCTTCAGCCGTCCACTACAGAACAATTCCCCATTTCATGGCAATAAGGACTTGGGGAAGACTTAGGAGGGAGTGTTGTTATGTATGTTTTTAATGCATGTACTGTAACACTAGACCACTGAATGTACCTCCACACTGTATACACCATACCTGTACCACCAGAGGGTGCTCCTGCTGGAGACCTAAGGGTCACATGTACACTGCAGGTAACCAAGTATAAAAGGGAACTCACCTCTTGGTGTCCTCACTCTCGGAGCTGCAGTAAACGGACTAAGGTCACTACAGTTCAAGTACTATATCCTTACCTCATGGAGTCGTTATTAGAGTGCTTGCATATACTACAGTTGGGACATTCATTCTTTGTAACCAATCGGTGCAACACAGAGAGCTATTGCAATGGGGCCTGTCCTTTCTCACCCTGTCTTGATGACCAATTACATGCTGCAGACTTGAGATGCCAAAGGTATGCTCCACAGCATTATGTGCCCAATGTAAGACATGCCAGACTGATGAGGAGGACCAGATGTTGCACCCCCCCGCAAGTACAGGGACAAGCGGTCTTACCTCGACTTGCCCGACGCCACCTGCCTTCGGAGACTGCGTTTCCACAAAGAGGCTATCACTGAGGTATGCCAACTCATAAGGGCAGATCTGCAGCCTACCAGCACCATCAGTACCGCACTGTCTGTCGAGGTCAAAGTCACCGCGGCACTGTCGTTCTACATGTCGGTTTCTTTTCAGGCCTCAGCTGGCGACATTTATGGTCTGTCTCAGCATGCCATGCATTGCTACATTAGATAGGTCACTGAAGCCCTCTATGCATGCAGGAGGGACTTGATCAGCTTCCCTATGACCAGGGAGGCACAGATTGAGAGGGCTCTAGGATTCTCCAGAATTGCAAACTTACCCAAGATGCAGGGAGCAATAGACTACGCACATCGCGATGCTGGCACCTTTTCAGGATGCAGAGGTTTTCAGGAACCACAAGGGATTCCACTCCCTGAATGTCCAACTCGTTATCGACCACCAGCAAATTATAATGGCAGTGAATGCTATATTTCCGGGCAGCATCCCTGATGCTCACATCCTGCGTGAGAGTACTGTATCTGACTTGTTTAACAATTAGCCACAAGGTCAATGCTGGATGCTTGATGACAAAGGATATGGCCTCGCCACCTGGCTGATGACCCCTACCTCCCCCCTCCCCCCACGGCATGATACCCACACCGAAGCTGAAAGGCGATACAATGAGAGCCACAGAGGCACTTGCAATATCATGGAGAAAAACATTGGAGTGTTTAAGCAGCGCTTTAGATGCCTGGACCACTCAGGAGACAATCTCCAATACCACCCTGAGCAGGTAGCTCAATTAGTGGTGGTGTGCTCCATGATGCACAAATTGGCTATCAGGAGGGGACAAGAATTGCCTGAAGAGTCTGACAGTCCACCTCACTACAGAGAGGAAGAGGAGGACGAGGAGGCGGACGCTGACATCGGCCCAAACAATCAGGCTGACACTGAAGCCATGCCCCTGCCGCCCTGTAGACTGCAGGAAAGGGCCCATGGTGGTAGCTGCAAGAGCCTTACATCAGGAGGTCATCAATGAACGCTTTGCCTGAAAGAACGTTGGTGTTATTTACAAGGCTGACACACTGCTGGGTGTGCAGGTCATATAAGAATGGTGGGCATCACCTTGGTGCTAGTTAAAGTTTAAGTTGCTTGAAGTTAAGTGTAATTATATCCTTTGATGTTTAAGGAATCACCAGCGTGTAACAATGCAGCTATCTGAGCCAATGCGCAACAAGGTTTTGTTAAATAAAAAACATTTAAACCAAACATTTGTCTGAAATCATCAGTATTTCTGTAAAAACCAACCCTTCCCCACTGCCCCCACCCCGCTTCTCCTCCCCACCACTACCCCTTTCCCTTCCACTCCTGACTCCAAGCCACCTGGCCGAGGAGCTCCTCAGGCGATGCTTCATTTTGGGGGGGGGATGATAGCCGAACCGCTGCTTGGATGGATATGGGAGAGGACGGTTCCAAGGTGGGAATGTGCTCTGAGCCAGAAGCAAGATGTTACTCCTGGCTTTCATGTGTCATTGGCAATGGGGGTGTGGTACCTTGGGTGCAGTGCCGCGCTCTGGGACCATTGGGAACCCTCTGCCACCAGTATTCCTGGCTACCAACTCCAGGGCCTCCGCCATCCCTTCCATGTTATATCTTATTTGTGCCAACTATGCCAACTATGTTCTTGGTGGCTTAGTAGGTTTTTTGCTGCTGGTGAATCTTCATTGTGCCTCCCACAACTGCCAAACAAGCACACACCACAGACAGACATGCTTTCAGTCCCTCTCAGCTCCCTCTCTCTCTGTCTCCTCTTCTGCGCATGTCATGAAGACCCTTGACCTCCTGAATCGCAGGAATCGAGCTTTGCCATGCCATTGCTAAGGACAGTGACACTTTACGGGAGAAGGTCAGAGATTTAACGGCAACACCTATTTCATATCGCTCGTGGTAATGCCCAATTTCAAAAATGGAGACTAGGTGCTTTGAGAATGGGCGAGAAGCCGGCGATCTGAAAACCCATTTTTGTCACCCACACCGGAAATAACGCCCATTTTTGGGCGATATGCACAAAAGTGTAAAATCTAGTGCATAGAGTACATACTGTTGTACAGTATACAACATGCCAATTGGTAAGCAAGAAACCACCAACAGTGTCAATACAGCCATGGAAATAGCCTCCCAGAGTGTTATACAAATATTATGTGTAGATTTTGCTGAACTAGAAGGACAACAATTGCTCATTGTGATTGATAGCCATTCGAAATGAGTAGAGGTGTTTGTGATGTGGAAAATAACAAGAAGAAAAACACTAGACAATTCGCAAGGATTCTTGTCTTCATCTGGCCTCCCAAAAGAAATTGTGTCTGATAATGGGCAGCAATTTTGTTCAGAAGAATTTGCACAATTCATGAGCAGAAACAGTATGAAACATACCAAGGTTCCACCATACTACCCTGCTTCAAATGGTGCAGCAGAGCACACATTACAAATTGTAAAATGTGCTTTCATCGAATCTTGGATTCGAAGCCAAAGAAATGGCAGTTGTCGTTGGACCACAAATTGGCAAATCTTCTAATTACTTATTGTAATACTCTTCATAAAACTATTGGTAGAACACCAGCAGAGTTGTTTCTCAAACGACAGCCACGAACCAGGTTCTTGTTGTTAAACTTGGCATTTTCAGTAGAAGAGAAACAATTAAGACAGAAAGAAAATCATGATAAAGTAAGAGAGAGAAGTGTAAAATTGAATCAGAAGGTTAGAGTGAAGAACTATCACCATAAATGATTATAAAGTGGTTACCAGGAAGAATAGTGAAGATATGTGGCCTTCGCAGATATTTGGTCAGGATGTTTGATCATGGAAAGGTTAGGTTTGTTCACATGGATCATATTTTACCTACAGATGTGGAAGGAGTGGAAAGTTCGATTATTTCTGATGAGTTAGAAGGGCTGAAATTGCCCCTTCCCTTAAGTCCTGTTACCGCCAGAAATCGGCGGCCACGCTGCGGAGTGGAATGGCCGCCGATTTTTCTGCGGTATCTTGGCGGTAACCCGTTCCCCCCACTAGCACTCCACTGCTGCAAATCCATCCTAAGTGCATCATCAGATGTGTCCTCCCCCCGAATGCGAAATTCCACGCAGAACATCTTGCTCCCGCTGCTCAGTGCCACCGATAACTTTTTCAGTTGGTGCATTGTGCTTGGAGTGCTTGCAAAATGGCGGTGTGGCTGCCTTCAAAGGGGAGGACCTACTGCTGCGGCCACCATCTTAGTTTTTTTTGTCGGCTGACTACCATGTCGGGCCAACAATTGTGCATCACAGACAGCCTGGTACCCAGTCTTGAGTGCCAGGCCGCTGACCCTGCCAAAACCCTCCCTGGTGGCCCAGTGGACCTAACTTTAAAAATTGCAGAGGCTCTCCCCTTTAAGTGAAGGGGAAAGACGTGGGGACATGCCAGCATCATGATGTCATCAGCGCTACGCTAATAAGTGACAGCGACGGACACCCCTCCTGCCCCCTACTTCCAACCTCTACTTATTTTGCTATATTTACAAATTGAACTTCCGCTCACCACTGCATTTCCGCTCTCATTTTGACCGACTTCCGAGCTGCTCGAAAAAAAAACAAAGTGCGGAATTTCGTGCAAGAGGCCACCACATCAATTGCTGCGGTAAAATTAGTGGAAACATGGTTGATGCGCTGCGTTTTCAGCGGGGGGGGGGGATTTCGGCCCCAGATAGTCTTGTTACAAGTAAAGTACCAGTAGCAAATCCTATATTAAATGTACTGGAAACAAGTCCAAGAGAAAGTCAGAATTTAAGTCTGAATCCAAGTCAGGCAGACAAACAGTCTGAAGTTGTAGATAGTTCAGATGTAGATCAAGGGCACCCCTTGGAGGAAAATTCTCCTCAGGCTCTGCCTAGAATGAGTCTAAGTTCGACACCAAGTTTAGGAAGTTCTGTTCATGAGCAAAGGTCTCCTCTTTGAAACAGAAAACCAATGGTTAAGTTTGATTTATAAATATGGCAAAATAAGTCCACATCTTTTGTTATGTATACCATGCAAGTTATGTATGATGATTATTTTATTATTATTACTTCTTCATTAAGGAGGGAGAAGTGTAATATAGCTCCACCTAGTGGACTACTGCTCTACCTAGTGAACTTCTGTGGTAATGCAACTGCTGCTGTAATTACAATAAAAATCACATGATGTGATGGAGCCATTTTGCGTGTGCATTCTTTAGTGATGTCATAAGAATATATTGTACTCTAAAGTATTAAGTATAGCGTAACTGGTTATAATACTGTCACTCAGCCAAACTACGTTCATCCCTTTGTGATGTCCAGCATTAATCTAAGCAAAGGTGATGCCACTGGAGTGCTGTCTGTGGCACACAGCTATTGCCTTCATCCAGTAGTTCCACTTAATGAGCTCAGCTTGCCCACAGTAAGAATAAATTGGTGGACCTGATGGCAAGCAGTACTGATACCAACAATCTACCAATCCCAGTATTTTTGCTTTTCCTCCTGAGGGCGTACTGTTGTAGGGGAGGGCTAAAACCCCCTCATTTTACCCAGAAGGAAAAGGGCTGTGGGATCAGTCTGTGCTGTGAATTGAAACCGATATGGTTTGACCTTGGCAGAGCAGTGATTGGACGGGGGAGGACACCGGAGGGCCAATGGTGGGACAAAGTCAGCCCGAAGCATGTGGCTTTCAAGCCAATGGGAGAGCACTTGCTCGAAAACTGTGGGACTGACTCACAGCCATTATCGGGCTATTGTCTTCCCCATGTTTACACTATGGAAGGAAATTATGCAGACCTTTTGAAAACTAGGGAACCCAAAACAAACCAAGGGCCTACACAATGGCTACAGGACGCCAACCCAATTAACACCTACTCAAACCTTGAGTAGGTTAACATCAGTGGAAAAAACCCGCAATAATCTAAAACTGCTGCATTTTTCAAAATCACAAAGCCCAGCAATGGGAAGAATCGATTTCAACAGGAGAGGCGGACTGGATAATCTGGCTATAAAAAGGGGTTTCTGACGTAGTGTGTGTGGTTCCCTGCTCTCGTGATCCAACAACCAGCAAGCCTCTCGACACTGAAGGGAAACCAGTGTCCGAAGACACCGTAGAAGAAACAAACAACCAGACTGCAGAAAGGCACAGTAGTGAGTATAACCTCTGGTCCCCGGAACTCCCAACTCAGTTAGGCCAGGAAAAGTGGGAGGTTGGGCATTGTACTGCTAAACTTGTGTAAAGATTTTCGTTGTGTCCGTTTAATGGGATTTAGGGGGATTGTTTTGTTGGTGTATTGCTGTTTGTTGAGATACACCTTGTCAAATAAATTGGAAGTCTAAGTTCCTCTTGGAATCAACGTGTCTCAGTTCTATTGTATTACATCTCCTGATCGTGAGTCTTATGTCAGAACAGTGTAAGGGAAAACACTCAACTGTGTGTCACAGGCTAGGGAAGAAGGGATTAGGAGTGTTTGACACTCACAGGTGCCTCACAGGCTAGGCATAAGCTGTGGGGACACACGAGTCTCAAAACCCCCTTCATAAGCTGTGGACACAGTATCTCCAGGGGTGCTCTTGCAGCACTCAGGGTACCTCACAGGCCAGGCATAAGCTGTGAGGGCAGAAGCCCAGAGAGAGACACCCAAGGCACAACAACACTCCCTGAAAACCCCTTACAGAACATGGTGACTGCGGCAGGACATAAGCAAACAGGAGATGTTAATATAACAGATGAGGTGATAAGAGAGGAAACTAAAATGGAGGAGAGAATTTCCTCATACATTTTTGGCAAGGTGAACCTCACCAAACCTTGGGTCCAAGCCCTCACACGGGCAGAGCGCCCAGTGAATGCTGCTGCTCAGTGGACAGCAGGGAAGGACCACAACCACAGGGTGGAAAAGGCCATTTGGCTTTTCTGCCTCACCCGCCAAGTCCGAAAGCTCGACCAGCGGGTGAAGGACTTGGAACAGAGTCTTCAGAAATCAGAGGAGCTCTCTGCTATCCGGGCTGCGGTTGGGGACAACCTGCTGGCCGAATTAGCTGAGGAGCAGCAAAGAAACCGGCAGTTGGAGGAGACCTTCCGAAATAGCCGGGACTATCTTCAGTGTCAGGTCACTGAGGCCAAAGGTAGTGAGGGGTCCCTCCGGGAACAGAACTCTTGGTACACCCAGAAAATTTGGGAACTAGAGAATAAATTAAAAGATGTACAGGCAGCCTATAAAGTGGCCAGTAGCAGTGAGTTTGCAGATCACGGTCCCTGCCAGGAGAGGATTAAAACTCTCACCCACGCTCTATCCCAGGCAAAGGGGATGGTCGCCCTGATAGGACCTGGAGGGTCCACAGGGGACAAAGGAGAGTATTGGGGGGTAGAGGAGAATCCAAAGGCAAGAGACGCCCAACCACCTCCTGAGGCACCGGTGGTTTGTCCGGTGGGGTACCAGGAGGAGCGGGGCACGCAGGTAGTAGCATACCCAGGGCTGGGGGCAGGACCGCTCGGCAGCAGGGATGTGAGGCTCCAGCCGAGGGTCAGTTAAAGGCAGGATCAGGCGACCAGGCACTGTCTGCTGCACCGGGTATGGTGGGACAGCCGGAGAAAGATCCTGAACAAGGGCGGATGTGCCCGGTCAGGCAGCGCAAGTACGGTCCTCCACAGGGAGGTGGCCAAGGTCGGGGAGCGCTGGAGAGCGACTTTATTATTCCCCATGGAGTTCAATCACTCAGGGCCATGGTGGCCTATTTGGCCAAACTCACTCGCAGCGGGGACCCATCTATCCACTTCATGGAGGTGATGCAGGCAGGGGAAATTAATGGGTGCAACGAGGAAGAGACAGCCAAGTTGCTGCTCTTCTCTCTGGACAGCAAATTGTACCAGGCCTTACCGGCAGAATGCCGGAGGGGGCAGCGTACATTTACTGAGGTCCAGAGGGCCGTCCTTGAGGCTATGGGCTTCGATGACGGCAGTCCTTTCGAACGGGTCGAAAGGACAAGGCAGCTGGCAGGGGAAACCCCGCAGGCGTTTGCGGACAGGCTGTGGGTGGTATACCACGCAGCCTGTGGGGAGCTCCTCGACCGGGCGAATCTTTCCGCGGTACAGACTGGCCGCTGGCTGAGGATGCTGGTGGCAAACTGCTTGCCCCGGCTCAAGGCCAGGGCAGAACTGTGGTTCGATTCCCGGGACCCCAACCTCACCGAGGAAGCAGTGGTCAGGCAACTGGCACTGGGCCAACGGAATGGAGGAGGGGAGGAGGAGAAAACCTCCAAAGGTCGGGTAAATGAAGTAAAACCCAACTCGATTCCCAAAAGGGAATGGCACTAGGAGGGTGGCCGCTCGATTGATAAGGAGGGAGTGTGCTACGGGTGCGGGAAAGCTGGGCATTTCAAAAGGGATTGCAGGAGCCCAGTAAAGAGATATGGGGGGAGAAGTCCTTCAGGAGCCGCCCAGAGTGGGGGAAGTGGATGGAGCTCCTCACCATCCCTTGATGAGATAGTAGCTGCAGTGAGGACAGCGCTGGAGGGGATTGGGAAGGTAGCCACGGCAACAGGCAGGGAAGCACCAGCAACCCTGCCAGTACAGAGGCCGTGACTAGCCCAGACCGAGCCTGCATACCTGTGCCCACTCGAATACGACCCGTGGGGATGACCCTGGGTCAAGATGGAGGTTGAGGGTGTATTGGGTACTTACCTTTTGGACACTGGTGCTTCCAGCACGATAGTCCATTCGGAGGACCCCGCAACCTCACCTCTATCAAACGGGGTGCCGTATCAACTAGTTGGGTTCACAGGAAATGAGAAGGCTGGGTTTTTCTCAGTCCCGCTCGCAGTTCGTTTAGGAGCACTCCAAACACAATGGAAGTGCGTCCTGATGAACTGGGAGCAGGTGGGAAAAGGGATCTTGGGGGCTGATTTCATCATCTCTTGCCAGATCCTAGTCGACTTGAGGAATCACAGTCTATGGGGCACAGTGGGCACGGGAGCAGAGGGAGAAGTCATGGTTATTGATAAGAAACAGGGAAAAGGGACTCTGTGTACAATGAAGCCAAAAGTGGGTTACGACCTGGAGGTCCTGGTCGGTAACACCCCGGCCGAGTACCGGGCCTAGGTGCACGCAAATCTTTCAGCATTTGCCACCCATAAACACGATTGTGGGAGAGTCACAGGAGTGGAGGTTGGAATAGATGGGGATCCCATGTCCCGCCCGCAAAAGCAGTATGGCTTTCCCCGAGAGGCAGAAGCAGACTTGGAGACAGCTTTAAGCTCGCTTGTCGAGCAGGGTGTTTTGAGACCCATAGCCACCCATGCCAACTCCCCGCTTTGGCCGGTTAGGAAACCGGACAATTCTTGGAGGGCTACGGTGGATTATAGGGTGCTCAATAAAAACATCCCAGCTTGTGCTCCCACAGTAGCGGCGGTTGTGGGTCTGATAGGGGAAATCCCTGCATCCGCAACGACGTTCACAGTGTTGGACATATCCAACGGGTTCTGGTCTATCCCTGTACGGAGGGAAGACCAGTACAAGTTTGCCTTCACCTTCCGGGAACAGCAGTATACATGGAGCTGCCTCCCACAGGGCTTTCATAATAGTCCCAGCATCTTTCACCAATGCATGGCGAACTGCTTAAAACACTTCAGCCAACCACACCAGCTGGTCCAGTATGTGGACGACCTGTTGTTGTTCACAGACAGCAGTGAGGAACACGGTCCACTGCTGGCCGAACTGCTGGTCTTACTGAAGGAAGGGGGTTTTAAAGTTAACCCCAAGAAAGCCCAGATAGGTCTAGGAGAGGTAAAATTCTTGGGCCTGACGATAAGGGCAAGAGAAAGGGCCATTGATGAGGCTAGAAGAAAGGCAGTGCAGGAACTCCCTGTCCCTAGGGATGTGTCGGGGGTAAGGTCTTTCCTGGGAATCACTGGCTACTGTAGGGACTTCATCGAGGACTATGCAGCCACTGCCGCCCCTCTGCTCAGACTCCTACATAAGGGGGTCGAGTGGGAATGGGACGAGGGCTGTGAGGCAGCATTTGTCCGTCTTAAGAGACCTGCAGGTAGCACCAGCCCTTGGGGCAATTGATGGGGGGAGGAATTCTTCCTGGAGGTGGCAGCCAGTGGCGACAGCTTAAGTGCAGTGTTGCTCCAGGGGCGAAACGGTCAGCTGAGACCAGTGGTGTACTCCTCCAGGGTCCTCACGGAGGTAGAAAAGGGATACTCCAATTGTGAGAGGCACTTGCTTGCCACCCACTGGGCAGTAAAGAGAGCTCAGATCTTTACCGGAATATCCCCCATGATACTCCTCACCCATCATACCCCGACGCAGATGCTGTTGGACAGGAGGATTAAGGACGGGACAGTGAGCAGTGCTAGAAGGGCTGGCCTACTCCTGCACCTATTTTCTACGTTTCTATGTTTCTATTCCCTGGACCCTCCTCCTCTCCCAAATTACTTTAAAGGTCAAGGGCCTCTGCGAGCCCAGGCTCGCAGCAAATTTAATCGATCCAGGGCAGCCACATAGATGCTCTGTGGAGGGGGTATGGGACATCAACTTTGGATTTCGGGCAGGGATACACCCCACAAGCCGCAAGATCTACGTTGATGGCTCCAGTTCAGTGTCCGCGGGTACAAGACTCACGGGCTGCAGAGTTTGGGATCCCAAGACAGGGATTGCCTTGGCTCTTAAACTCCCATGCACCCTGAGCGCCCAGCAGGCGGAACTCTCGGCGGTGATGTATGTGGTCACACACCCCGAGGAATTCCCTACCCCATACACGATTTGCTCGGACAGCATGTTCACTTGCAATTCGTGTACAGAGTATCTGGCGATTTGGTCACGCCGGGGGTACACCTCTGCGGATGGGAAGCCCCTTGTGACCAAACCCCTGCTAGAAAAGATCGTGGCTGCAGTGGGAGAAACCGGAAATGTATATATCCATAAGGTAAAGGCCCACTCCAAAACTGAGCCACGGGGGGAAGGTAACCAGCAGGCAGACCTGCTGGCAAGGGAAGGTGCTCGTACAGGTCGCCCATGGGACCCATACGAGGCAGGCAGGATAGCAGCAGCAAGAAGCAAGCCAGGGACACAAGGGAGCGTAGGGGCAGCTGCGGCCCCGGATCTTAAAGTAGTCCAGATGCAGGATCCGATCCTGAGGGCTGCCTTGGCTGCTATCAAAAAGGGGGAAAAGGCGGAGGGCCCATACAGTGCTGCAGATATTGCTGTGCGGGAAGGCATTTGTTTAAAGGGGACAAATGGGTAGTGCCGCCACAACACCGGAGGGAATTCCTTCAGCTGGCCCATAAGGGTCCAGGTGCGGGACACCCTGGGCTGGAATCTACCTGGCAACGGGTAGAAAAGGCAGGGTGGTGGCCAGGCCTCCGGGAAGACGTCCGCGACTTCTGTGCGGGCTTTCTGGTTTGCGCTGCAAACAACCCAGACCCTCAGAAAAGGAAGGTGTCTATGAGACACGTCAGGCGGGTAGAGGGACCGTGGCAGTCGATCCAGATCAACTACATCAGACCCCTACCGGCCGCCGAGGGAGGATATAAATACTGCCTCGTCCTGGTGGATGTGTTTTCCAAGTGGGTGGAAGCCTTCCCTTGCCGAACAGCTACCGCGGTGGGGGCTGCAAAAATCCTGGTGAGGGAGGTGTTCTCTCGGTGGGGTCTACCTCAAATCGTGGAGTCCGACCGGGGAAGCCACTTCACCGGCCAGGTGATGCAGGCCACCCTAAAGGTGCTGGGGATAAGAGTCAAATGGCATGTCGCCTGCAACCCTCAGTCCTCAGGCCCCGTAGAACGCCTGAACCGGACCCTAAAGGAAAGGCTGCGCAAGGAGACGGGAGACTCACCGAACAAGTGGGTGGAGGTCTTACCGTTGGTCCTCATGGGAATCCGGGCCAGTCAGTCAAAGAGCACAGGGTACTCACCCCATGAGCTGATGACTGGCCGGATCATGAGAACCCCAGTGCATGTGTTGGCGCCGGTTCTCACCGAAGGGCAGCTTCGAGAGGTGAACCGGGACCGCTTCGTCAGGAATATGTTTGAACAGCTTCAACAGATTCACTGGCAGGCGGCCAACAACATGGGTAAACAGCACCGTGCCAATCGGCTGCTGCTGGAACCCCGCAGTCACCATGATTGGGAGGTGAGCGACCAGGTGATGGTGAGAAGCTTTGCCCGGGTCGGGGTATTTGAACCACTGAATATGGGACCATACAGCATAGTCGACAAGGCTAGCCCTATGGTCTATGCGGTTCAATTGCCTCGCCGGGTGAAGTGGTATCACATTAATCAGTGTAAATTGTTTGACCCCAAAAGAGGTAAAAAAACAGAGGGGACGAGCAAGGGAAGGGAATCAGGCACTGGGGGAAGAACAAGCCCCGGTGGATTTGGAGGCTCCGGAGGAGGCAGCGGGCCCCGAAGCTCTACAGCCGGGGATGGTTCACTGCTCCTGTAAGGCTATCCCACCACTGGGTAGAGGTTCCCAGCCCATTAACAGAAGTAGGGAGAAAGGCTCTACCATTAGCAAGGTCCAAGGGGAAGCTGAACCCCCCATGGTGGATCAGCTGGGGCTAGCCCAAGAGGTGGAGGAGATAGCAGTGCAGCCCATAACGTGGGACTCTGCACTGATAGTAAGGAGAAGTGACAGAGTGCCACAACCCAGGGCGCCGTGGTCCTCTGTTTACTTAGCTCCCCGCCCCAGACCGAGAAGGTGAAAGACAACAGGGAGGGTGCTCTGTTGCCCTCGCAAGGGTCTTCCACCGATTATCTGGGGCTCGGGAAGGCCTTGGAGGGCAGCACAAGACTCATTAAGGGGGACTATACGAGTCCCTCAGCGGAGGGCATCCTGGTCCCCAGGGTACGGTCAGCTGAGTGGTCGACGACGCCTGTACAGTGATAGGATGTAGCCTGGCCACCCGGAGATGGGTGGCAGTGTATATATTTTCCCTTCCTGTTTTGTTACTTTGTGTTGTGTGCGTATGTGTTTAGGTAAGGCAGTGACGGTTGGGTACAGCATTTTATGTTCGGAACATGTTAAGTGGGCCGAGCCTGGAGAGGTCTCTCAAGGGAAGGCCATGTTCTTCTTGCCTTTCAGATGTCAACACCTCCCTACTGGATGTTAGTGATGCTGGTATCGCTAAGGATCTGCACCGGGCACCGAGGGGACACCGAGGACTCCCTGGTTTTTGGATGCTCCGGGGGCAGAGCGCCGACAGTGACCACAAGAGAAGGGACTCCGGCGGCAGATGGCCGGGTCACCTACTCCCACGAGGGGAGATGGCCTGGGTGGTTGGGATCGAACTCCAAGTACTCCAACCATAAGGACTTTACCTACGGAGAGGCCTCCATCCCCTGCCCGGAGATCACTGTGGCCACTTCCAGAGTGAGAGTGACAGAAGGCAGGAAGGTATGCCTAACTTGCCAAGGGGCTATACCTCTGGAACGGTGGTGGTGGCTCAGAAAGCTCAAGAGGGACGTGGGAGACCGACACTTGGACTGGGAACATCTGGATAATGATACCTACCGAACCATCATGCGGTCATCTGGTGGGGTAACGGTGTGCTGGGAGAAATGGTGGGCGTACGACTAAGGAATTTATTTGTGTATGTGGGGATCCACTCGCGTGTGGTCAGAGGGGGTCTCCATTGCTTTCTATAGGTGGTGGCAGGATGTCGGGGATGGGGTGGTATGGGATCGCAGCGGGGAGGCGTGTGTGACCCCCAATCCCCGGGTACCAGTTAACGCCACCGAACTTGTAATTCGGGAAAGAAAACCCCCACCCATGGCCAAGCCCACCGCCCCACACGGGTGCCCGACAACAACCAGGGGGCCAGGGAATGGTTTTGTGTTGGTCCCTACCGAGAAACTGCTTTATCAGGGGTGGCATCAGCGGTGCTAAATCTGACAGAAGTCCGCCTACCTACGTGGTGTCCCCGGAAAACCAGCTGTTATACCAGGCTCTGCTGCGGGAGATGTTCCGGAAGTTCTATGAACTGGATTTCGGGGATGTCAAAGTGACAGACTTGTATAAACAGTGGGATAGGGCCGAACCGGGCAGGCAGAGGCGTGGCACTTTAAATGACATTTTTACGGGGTTTAACACCGGGGCGTCCGCCATAAACAGTTTGGATAACATGCAGCTGGCCCTCCAGATAAATGGGTTAAAGAATCAGCTGCGCAAAATCCTGGGGGGGCGAGAATACAGTAGTGGGATCCGCACTCCACGAAGAGGTGGCAATGACAGTTCACTTAAAGGAGATTATCTCTCAATTGGAGGCACAGGCCAGGGCTGTAAACGCCTTGATTCGGGAGGATAGAAACGCCTCCGATCAAGCCGCCCAAAATGAGGTGTGCGTGCTCTATGGGGCCTGGTTGCTGGGAGAGGGACGGAGTAACCTCGAGGATCTGAGACAGGGACAGGTCCCCTCCTGGATCAGCAACTAGCACTTAGCAGCACTGCACCCTTATGATAATGTTTTGAGTCCTTGCCAACTTCGTGTAGCCTACCCGGTACCGGTGGACTGTGGAAAGTCAAACCATACCATCATGGGTGCGGTGGTCAGGATGCCCGTGATGGGGGCGTCCCCACGACCAGCACCCCTGTACCGAGTGGAGAATGTGGGAGTCATTCATGGAGGGGTGCATGTTCGATTCCAAGAGGTCCCACCTTATGTCACAATGTGGGAGCACACTGTGACAGGTACAGACCTCTCGGGTTGTCGGAGCAGGGGAGCACAGGTAATCCTGTGCCCCCAGCACTTGAATGCTTTTGCAAGGCCACAATGCGGGTTCAGCACTGCTGGGGCAGAGCCTATCAATTGCACAATGGAGGTAATGGCCCCTAACCACATGCCTCCACAGGTAGCATATGTAGGCGGTGGGACATATTGTGTCACCACAAGTGCCCAATGGTATTAACACGGACCGGGAAGGTGGTGTCCAATACCGTACAGCAGCTTTTGCTTTAAACCCAGGGCAGAGGTTCAAGTGGCACACCCATCCCTGAACCTTCCACGATTCACCTCACGGTACAAAACAACCTCAGCCACCTACAACAATATGTCGCCCATTTTGGCTATCCCATTGCCCCACTACCTGAGAAACTTACAGCCCTCCTCCAGGCAGTGGATTTGTCTCAAAAACATTTTTACACCATGGAGCAGAAAACTGAAATTCTAGCAGGGGAGATTGCCCAGATTAAACCCCCAGCATGGTGGGATTTGTGAATACGGGCAGACATACCTGCATGGATCCGGGTGGGATCGCATGCCTTAGTAATCGGCCAACTCCTGATTGTAGCATATCTGCTAGTTACAAGCTGTAAGCTCAGGAGAAAAAGAAAAAGAAAGCAGTTCCTCAGGCTACTACACAGACAGGAGAGCCATTGCTAAACACTCAAGGCGTGTAAACAAAGTTTGACTGCGACACTTAGGCGGTTTTGTTATTCCCAGGGACGACTGCGTTTTCATACATTGCCCCTGGGGAGTTTGCAGGGCAGGTTTCTTTGTTTTACGGTTAAGACGGAAATGAGACTCAATGTACAATTACTGCTGTAACCTTAAGTACATATATGTATATTGCTGTCGTATATTGCAACCTGTTGGATTCTGTGTTTTGTACCGCGTTAAAAGGGATTACGATATATATTGACGGGATCAGTTTAGAGTTAAACTGGGGAAAGTTGGGCAATTTGGGAGACCTAGGGTTTTCTCACCACCCTGAACTTTGACACACTCGAGTGGTGTCTGACTGTGTCAGATGGGGGATTATGTAGGGGAGGACGAAAACCCCCTCATTTTACCCAGAAGGAAAAGGGCTGTGGGATCAGTCTGTGCTGTGAATTGAAACCGATATGGTTTGACCTTGGCAGAGCAGTGATTGGACGGGGGAGGACACCGGAGGGCCAATGGTGGGACAGAGTCAGCCCGAAGCATGTGGCTTTCAAGCCAATGGGAGAGCACTTGCTCGAAAACTGTGGGACTGACCCATAGCCATTATCGGGCTATTGTCTTCCCCATGTTTACACTATGGAAGGAAATTATGCAGACCTTTTGAAAACTAGGGAACCCAAAACAAACCAAGGGCCTACACAATGGCTACAGGAGGCCAACCCAATAAACACCCACTCAAACCTTGAGTAGGTTAACATCAGTGGAAAAAACCCGCAATAATCTAAAACTGCTGCATTTTTCAAAAGCACAAAGCCCAGCAATGGGAAGAATCGATTTCAGCAGGAGAGGCGGACTGGATAATCTGGCTATAAAAAGGGGTTTCTGACGTAGTGTGTGTGGTTCCCTGCTCTCATGATCCAACAACCAGCAAGCCTCTCGACACTGAAGGAAAACCAGTGTCCAAAGACACCGAAGATAGAAGAAACAAACAACCAGACTGCAGAAAGGCACAGTAGTGAGCATAACCTCTGGTCCCCGGAACTCCCAACTCAGTTAGGCCAGGAAAGGTGGGAGGTTGGGCATTGTACTGCTAAACTTGTGTAAAGATTTTCGTTGTGTCCGTTTAGTGGGATTTAGGGGGATTGTTTTGTTGGTGTATTGCTGTTTGTTGAGATACACCTTGTCAAATAAATTGGAAGTCTAAGTTCCTCTTGGAATCAACTTGTCTCAGTTCTACTGTATTATCTCCTGATCGTGAGTCTTATGTCAGAACAGTGTAAGGGAAGCTAGGAGCGCCTCGAAAACGCTCAACTGTGTGTCACAGGCTAAGGAAGAAGGGATTAGGAGTGTTTGACACTCACAGGTGCCTCACAGGCTAGGCATAAGCTGTGGGGACGCACGAGTCTCAAAACCCCCCTTCATAAGCTGTGGACACAGTCTCTCCAGGGGTGCTCTTGCAGCACTCAGGGTACCTCACAGGTCAGGCATAAGCTGTGAGGGCAGAAGCCCAGAGAGAGACACCCAAGGCACAACAACACTCCCTGAAAACCCCTTACACTGTTAGCGAAATCAGACATCAATGAGTGCAGGTAAGACTCGATTTCACCCCCATAGAATGGAGTTCCACTGCAGACAATCTTAAAATCATTGCTATCATTGCCAGTATTTTGGAACATTTAACATGCATTGAGTTCGGATGCCTGTTTCCAATGTATAGGGAACATTTTTAACATTGAACGATTTGTGGAATCTCCAGCATTAAATGTTGCAAGGCAAAAAATACAGGAAAAATCTATTCATAACATTAAAAATTAAAACTGATTATTGTCAGTGTGTCTGCGTGCCTGTCTTGCTTCACATGCTGTGCTCCTGGAATCTTTGTCATGTAAAGAATAAAAATTGAATGTTCTCACTCTGCTTTGAGCAGGTTTGCAATATTCAGAGCTTTCTGTAAGAGGAATTCCTCTGAGATCCTCCTTAGCCTCGGGTTATGTAGAGATTCTGGAGACAGTTCAGAATAATACGACATTTATTTAAAAGAATGGATTCCCACAGTTGTGCAATAGGAACTGCAATCCCGCAGCTTTATTGCTCAATTATCTTTCTTCTAATCAGAAGAAATATTCACCGTCTTTTGCTAGCATTGTAGAAACACTCAATCTAAATAATGAGGAGCAAGGCCAGGAGCCTAAACTCATCTAAGAACCAACAAGACACTGCAAAAGGAATATTGCAGGTGATTCCCTCCTTTGAAGTGCTTTGGGATATTTCACAACATTAAAAGTACTCTAAAAGTCCAAGTTGTTATCCATATTCTGGAAGGGTACGATCAAATGGGTCAACGAGCCTTCTTCTTGTGATATTGTGGTTAAAAACATAACATGAGAAAGCTTGGAACAAGAAAAGGACTTTCAGCCCATCAAACCTGCTCCTTTCACACAATACGCACTCCATTGCAGTCTCCAGCTTGGTTTAGTTGGTAAACACTCTGACCATCGGGTCGGAAGTGTGGTATATGTAGCACACAAATCACTGACTCCACACGGTCTGGTGTTAATCTAACTGTTGTGACCTTTGTCCTTTATTGAACAGCCTCAGAGTGCCTCTCAGGTGTGGTGGTCAGCCTTTTATACTGCCCCTTGCAGGTATTTTCAGGTCTCCCACCACAGCGCCCTCTGTGGTGTACCATTGTGCTTATTATACATTTAAGGTACCAGGACGATACACACATCAATACATAACATCTCACTTCGCACCCCCTCCAAGTCCCAAAGCCATTGCCGGGGATCTCGACCTTGTTTGTCCAACGGAAGGCAGGTAGGCATAGACAGTGCATTAGTATGGTACTTGTTATCTGGTACAGATGTGCGTCAACGGGTTGCGGGTACACTGAGCAGTTACATTAAATAGTTATTGACTGGTAACGGATCCCTGATTTCCTTATTAGCTCTTATCATTAATTGTACTTCATATCCATTATTTTACACAAACACAGTGACCATTCAGAATTAAAATATTAATTCTTATTATAAATCCGCCATCTCACGTTAACATAGCTCATTTTAAACTCGCTCTTGCCTTACAGAAGTCCTTTGTGGGGACCACCACGTGGTAAGGCCCTTTTAAGACTCCCGGGTGCATTTCCTTTTTAAGGCGCCATCTTTGAGGCAGCAGGATTCCACGAGACTTCACCTTGGGCGCCGTCATCTTTGATGCTCTGCTGCTCTGGACACGAGGCCGCCGCCATCTTGCTCTCCGCCGCTCCGGATGCCCTCCGCCGCCGTAGCCTCCGCTCCCCTCCGCTGCCACCTGACTTGCCGCCTCTCCTGCGGCCGTCGTCGTCGCTTCTCCGGCGGCCACCGTAGCCGTCTCCCCTGCGGCCGTCATGGCCACTGACCTCCAGCTGCTGCCGCCGCCAGACTTGTGGCCGCCGACCTCCAGCTGCTGCCGCTGCCCGACTCTCCCTCTGCGTGGGCCCCTCCGATCAGCCGGCCATCCTGGATCCCTCGCACCCCGCCGGCTCCCCCTCCCACCCCACTAGGCCCCTTTCTGCAGGACTGCTTGCCTATGGGGGCTGAGGCTGCAGGATCTCTGTGTGAGGTCCGGGCCTGGGGCTTGCTCTGCTTGCCTGTGGGGGGATTGAGGCTGCAACTCCAGCTCGGTCGGCGCTGCTCTCTGGGGACCCGGAGCACGGCAGCATCCCGGGGAGCAGCAGCCTGTGGAGTGGTGAAGTCTTCCCAGCTCCCATGGACCGTCCCCATTCACCTCCGGCCTAGGAGTGTCGGCCCATCACCTGCAATGACCCACAAAGGTAAATCGTGTGTCTCGTCCCCGTGGGATACCTGCACCATCGCTCTGCCAAGAACAGGTATTAGTTCCCTGGTGTAGGCACGCAGCTTCGCCGTGACCAGGACCAGCTTGGGTCATGCAGCTGGGTTAATCCAGAGTTTATCAAAAGTTCTCCGACTCATCAACGACGGACCCGAGCCCGTGTCCACTTCCATACTCACAGGGACTCCGTTGATTTTTACTTCCATTATCACTGGGGGCGAATCGTCGGTACACGTGTACAGTCCCAACACCTCATCTTCTTCTACCTGCTCCTCGCTGAACAGTAGATAATCCCCCATCTCCTCAGCCACATGGTGAGTCTGATTTCTTTTGCACATACGCTGAAGATGGCCTTTCGTGTGGCAGGTATTGCACGTGTAATCCGCAAACCTGCACCGGTGAGCCCCATGGCTTCCTCCGCAGTGCCAGCATGGTGCTGCTTGATTGGCCCCCTCAGCGGACTCTGAGTTCCAGGACCCCAAGGTCCGTGCTCTCTGCCCCGGGCAGAGCCACGTTCTGCAGTTTTGTCCGTGGTGGGCGCTATCCTGTGGACAGTGCCTGCCGGGTTTGACACTGTGTGGATTATTTGCTTGGTGCTGCAAGTCGAGGTCATATATGCCCAGCTGATGGTGGTGGCCTTTGTCAGAGTGACTGTGGGTTCCATGGCCAGCAACTTGTGAAGGAGGCCCTCGTGGCCAATCCTCATAATGAAAACGTCCCACAACGCCTCGTCAAGGTGCGCGCCAAAATCGCACGGCGCCGCGAGTCTCCTGAGGTCCGCAGCGTATTTGGTGACATCCTGGCCCTCGGGTCTGCAGTGATGGTAAAATTTGTATCTGGCCGTGAGGATGCTCTCCTTCGGTTTCAACTGGTCACGAATGAGTTCAGTCAGCTCCTCATATGACTTGTCCCTGGCGCTCCCGGGTGCCAGCAAATCCCTGACGAGACAGTAAACCTCATCTCCACAACTGGAAAGCAATATTGCCTTACGCTTATCTCTCATTTTGTCCGTGTCCTCCGTCAGGTCGTTTGCTGTGAAGTGGTACTCGAGCCTTTCCGTAAAGGCCTCCCAATCATTGCCCATGGTAAAATCCTTTAGTGAGCCCAGAGTTGGTTGCGTGGAGTTCGTCCACTTCCTTGTCACCAATGTGGTGTATGTAGCACACAAATCACTGACTCCACATGGTCTGGTGTAAGTCTAACTGTTGTGGCCTTCGTCCTTTATTGAACAGCCTCAGAGTAGCTCTCAGGTGTGGTGGTCAGCCTTTTATACTGTCTCTTGCAGGTACTTTCAGGTTTCCCACCACAGCGCCCTCTGTGGTGTACCATTGTGCTTATTATACATTTAAGGTACAAGGACGATACGCACATCAATACATAACAGGAAGGTTATGGGTTTAAGCCCTACTCCAGGAGCTGAACACATAAAGGAGGCTGAGTCTGACACTCCAATTAAGCAATGAAGCGAGTTGCTGTCATTTAGATGAGATGTTAAACTGAAAGACTGGCTGGACATTAATGATAAACTCACTTAATTACTTCAGATACTGTTATGTCTTGAATAAAGAGTCAGACTAGATACTGCAAGTACAAAGTAAGGTGTGACTATAGACCTTTATTACAGATCTCAGAGTGCCTCTCCAGCCTGTAAGGCCTCCTTATATACAGGTGCTCCCAAGGGATTGTGGGATCCCTTGGGACTCCAGGGGATAAGCCCTCTGGTGGTTAGACATCGTATTTACAGGTTTACATACATAACAACACTCCCCCCGCCTCCCCACCCCACAAAGTCAATTGTGTAACTATTTACAATGTGAGTCGATCTGGGGCCTTCCTTTCCCTGGTTGATCATCTCGGTGCAAATGCTGGTGTTGGTGAGTCGTTTGTTGGGCCTTCGCTGGGCTGCTGCGCATAGAAACATAGAAACATAGAAAATAGGTGCAGGAGCAGGCCATTCAGCCCTTCTAGCCTGCACCGCCATTCAATGAGTTCATGGCTGAACATGAAACTTCAGTACCCCCTTCCTGCTTTGTCGCCATACCCCTTGATCCCCCGAGTAGTAAGGACTTCATCTAACTCCCTTTTGAATATATTTAGTGAATTGGCCTCAACTACTTTCTGTGGTAGAGAATTCCACAGGTTCACCACTCTCTGGGTGAAGAAGTTTCTCCTCATCTCGGTCCTAAATGGCTTACCCCTTATCCTTAGACTGTGACCCCTGGTTCTGGACTTCCCCAACATTGGGAACATTCTTCCTGCATCCAACCTGTCCAAACCCGTCAGAATTTTAAACGTTTCTATGAGGTCCCCTCTCACTCTTCTGAACTCCAGTGAATACAAGCCCAGTTGATCCAGTCTTTCTTGATAGGTCAGTCCCACCATCCCGGGAATCAGTCTGGTGAATCTTCGCTGCACTCCCTCAATAGCAAGCACGTCCTTCCTCAAGTTAGGAGACCCAAAACTGTACACAATACTCCAGGTGTGGCCTCACCAAGGCCCTGTACAACTGTAGCAACACCTCCCTGCCCCTGTACTCAAATCCCCTTGCTATGAAGGCCAACATGCCATTTGCTTTCTTAACCGCCTGCTGTACCTGCATGCCAACCTTCAATGACTGATGTACCATGACACCCAGGTCTCGTTGTACCTTCCCCCTTCCTAATCTGTCACCATTCAGATAATAGTCTGTCTCTCTGTTTTTACGACCAAAGTGGATAACCTCACATTTATCCACATTATACTTCATCTGCCACGCATTTGCCCACTCACCTAACCTATCCAAGTCACTCTGCAGCCTCATAGCATCCTCCTCGCAGCTCACACTGCCACCCAACTTAGTGTCATCCGCAAATTTGGAGATACTACATTTAATCCCCTCGTCTAAATCATTAATGTACAATGTAAACAGCTGGGGCCCCAGCACAGAACCTTGTGGTACCCCACTAGTCACTGCCTGCCATTCTGAAAAGTACCCATTTACTCCTACTCTTTGCTTCCTGTCTGCCAACCAATTCTCAATCCACGTCAGCACACTACCCCCAATCCCATGTGCTTTAACTTTGCACATTAATCTCCTGTGTGGGACCTTGTCGAAAGCCTTCTGAAAGTCCAAATATACCACATCAACTGCTTCTCCTTTGTCCACTTTACTGGAAACATCCTCAAAAAATTCCAGAAGATTTGTCAAGCATGATCTCCCTTTCACAAATCCATGCTGACTTGGACCTATCATGTCACCATTTTCCAAATGCGCTGCTATGACATCCTTAATAATTGATTCCATCATTTTACCCACTACTGAGGTCAGGCTGACCGGTCTATAATTCCCTGCTTTCTCTCTCCCTCCTTTTTTAAAAAGTGGGGTTACATTGGCTACCCTCCACTCGATAGGAACTGATCCAGAGTCAATGGAATGTTGGAAAATGACTGTCAATGCATCCGCTATTTCCAAGGCCACCTCCTTAAGTACTCTGGGATGCAGTCCATCAGGCCCTGGGGATTTATCGGCCTTCAATCCCATCAATTTCCCCAACACAATTTCCCGACTAATAAAGATTTCCCTCAGTTCCTCCTCCTTACTAGACCCTCTGACCCCTTTTATATCCGGAAAGTTGTTTGTGTCCTCCTTAGTGAATACTGAACCAAAGTACTTGTTCAATTGGTCTGCCATTTCTTTGTTCCCCGTTATGACTTCCCCTGATTCTGACTGCAGGGGACCTACGTTTGTCTTTACTAACCTTTTTCTCTTTACATACCTATAGAAACTTTTGCAATCCGCCTTAATGTTCCCTGCAAGCTTCTTCTCGTACTCCATTTTCCCTGCCCTAATCAAACCCTTTGTCCTCCTCTGCTGAGTTCTAAATTTCTCCCAGTCCCCAGGTTCGCTGCTATTTCTGGCCAATTTGTATGCCACTTCCTTGGCTTTAATACTACCCCTGATTTCCCTAGCTAGCCACGGTTGAGCCACCTTCCCTTTTTTATTTTTACGCCAGACAGGAATGTACAATTGTTGTAATTCATCCATGCGGTCTCTAAATGTCTGCCATTGCCCATCCACAGTCAACCCCTTAAGTATCATTCACCAATCTATCTGGCCTTGCTGGGTTGCTGGGGTGGTGAGTCTTGCTGGGCTGCTGCAGGTGATGGGTTCTGCTTCGTGGTCAACTGCTGGATCGGTTGCCACTTGTGTGTGTGTTGGAGGATCGAAAAAGGTAGAGTCTATTGTGGGTTGTTGTGGATAGTCCGTAAATCTGAGTTTGGTTTGGTCCAAGTGTTTCTTGTAGACGAGTCCATTTGAAAGTTTACCTGAAACATCCCGCTCCCCTCTTTGGTCATGACAGTGCCAGCAAGCCACTTGGGATCTTGTCCATAGTTCAACACAAATACAGAATCATTTATTTCAACTTCACGTGACACATTTGCGTGATCATGATCTGTATTCTGTTGAAGCCCCCTGCTCTCTACCTGTACATTTAGATCAGGGTGGACTAACGAGAGCCTTGTCTTAAGTGCCCTTTTCATGAGCAGTTCAGTGGGAGGAACCCCAGTGAGCGAGTGGGGTCTTGTGCGGTAACTAAGCAGGACTTGGGATAAGCAAGTCTGCAGTGAGCCTTCAGTTACCCTTTTCAAGCTCTGCTTGATTGTTTGAACTACTCATTCTGCCTGGCCGTTGGACACTGGTTTAAATGGGGCAGATGTGACATGTTTGATCCCATTGCGGGTCATGAACTCCTTGAATTCGGCACTGGTAAAGCACGGCCCATTGTCACTTACAAGGACATCAGGCAGGCCATGCGTGGCAAACATGGCCCGTAAGCTTTAAATGGTGGCAGCGGATGTGCTTGCCGACATTATCACACATTCAATCCATTTGGAGTACGCATCTATAACCACTAAAAACATTTTTCCCAAGAATGGGCCTGCATAGTCGACATGGAATCTAGACCACGGCTTGGAAGGTCAGGACCATAAACTTAGTGGCGCCTCCCTGGGTGCATTGCTTAACTGGGAACATGTATTACATTTGTGTACGCAGGACTCTAAGTCTGCATCGATGCTGGGCCACCACACGTGGGAATTGGCTATCGCTTTCATCATTACAATGCCTGGGTGGATGCTGTGGAGCTCACTAATGAAGGTGTCGCTGCCCTTTTTTGGCACCACTACCCAAATACCCCATAGGAGGCAATCTGCCTGTATAGATATTTCATCTTTGCACCGCTAGTACGGCTTTATTTCTTCCTGCATCTCTAATGGGTCACTAGACCAACTCCCGTGGAGCATACAGTTTTTTACTAACGACAGTAAGGGGTCCTGGCTCATCCAGGTTCTAATCTGTCGGGCGGTAACAGATGATTACTCACTCTCGAATGCTTTCATTACCATAACTAAATTTGCGGGCTGTGCCATCTCCACCCCGGTGGTGGGCAATGGCAGCCTACTGAGGGCATCGACACAGTTTTCTGTGCCTGGCCTGTGGCGGATGGCATAGTTGTATGTGGACAACGTGAACGCCCATCTCTGGATGCAGGCCGATGCATTCGTATTTATCCCCTTACTTTCAGAAAAGAGGGATATAGGTGGCTTATGGTCAGTTTCCAATTCAAATTTGAGCCCGAATAGATCATACTGTAGGCCCATTCAGCCTTCTGGATGCAAAGGTACACGGGGTCGGTGGAAATGTATTAGCATGGATTGAGAATTGGCTGGCTAACAGAAAGCAGAGAGTTGGGATAAATGGGTCCTTTTCGGGTTGGAAATCGGTGGTTAGTGGTGTGCCACAGGGATCGGTGCTGGGACTATAACTGTTTACAATATACATAGGTGACCTGGAAGAGGGGACAGAGTGTAGTGTAACAAAATTTGCAGATGACACAAAGATTAGTGGGAAAGCGGGTTGTGTAGAGGACACGGAGAGGCTGCAAAGAGATTTAGATAGGTTAAGCGAATGGGCTAAGGTTTGGCAGATGGAATACAATGTCGGAAAGTGTGAGGTCATCCACCTTGGGGAAAAAAAACAAAAAAAGGAATACTATTTGAATGGGGAGAAATTACAACATGCTGCGGTGCAGAGGAACCTGGGGGTCCTTGTGCATGAATCCCAAAAAATTAGTTTGCAGGTGCAGCAGGTAATCAGGAAGGTGAATGGAATGTTGGCCTTCATTGCGAGAGGGATGGAGTACAAAAGCAGGGAGGTCCTGCTGCAACTGTACAGGGCATTGGTGAGGCCGCACTTGGAGTACTGCATGCAGTTTTGGTCGCCTTACTTAAGGAAGGATATATTGGCTTTGGAGGGGGTACAGAGACGATTCACTTGGCTGATTCCAGAGATGAGGGGGTTACCTTATGATGATAGATTGAATAGACTGGGTCTTTACTCGTTGGAGTTCAGAAGGATGAGGGGTGATCTTATAGAAACATTTAAAATAATGAAAGGGATAGACAAGATAGAGGCAGAGAGGTTGTTTCCACTGGTCGGGGAGACTAGAACTAGGGGGCACAGCCTCAAAATACGGGGGAGCCAATTTAAAACCGAGTTGAGAAGGAATTTCTTCTCCAAGAGGGTTGTGAATCTGTGGAATTCTCTGCCCAAGGAAGCAGTTGAGGCTAGCTCATTGAATGTAGTCAAGTCACAGATAGATAGATTTTTAACCAATAAGGGAATTAAGGGTTACGGGGAGCGGGCGGGTAAGTGGAGCTGAGTCCACAGCCAGATCAGCCATGATCTTGTTGAATGGCGGAGCAGGCTCGAGGGGCTAGATGGCCTACTCCTGTTCCTAATTCTTATCTTCTTATGTTCTTATAAGCAACCAGTTGCAATTTCCCAAATTCATTTGCTTGCTGCAATACACACCCGACCCCGTACGACGACGCATCACATGCTAGTACCAAACGCTTACATGGATCGTACAACACAAGCAATTTGTTTGAACATAACAGCTTCCTAGCTTTCTCAAAGGCATTTTCTAGGCTTTTACCCCATACCCATTCATTTCCTTTACGCAGTAAAGAGTGCAGGGGTTCTGACAATGTGCTAAGACCCGGTAAGAAGTTACCAAAATAGTTCAGGAGTCCTAGAAACGACCGCAGCTCCGTCACGTTCTGTGGTCTCGGTGAGTTCTTGATTGCCTCCGTCTTCGAATCGGTGGGCCTGATGCCATCCGCCACGATTCTTCTCCCTGGGAACTCCACTTCAGGCGCCAGGAAACGCACTTCGAGCAATTTAGCCTGAGCCCCACACGATTAAGCCAACTAATGTAGAATTTACCAATATCTCGCAAAGATTCCAGGTACCTTTCCCCTACAGAGGAGAAGAATCCCTTTCTGGGCTTTTAAAATGAGTTTAAAGGGGCAGACGAAACCTGCGGGGGATAAAAGGGGATGCATTCATGGAGACCCCCCCCCCCCCCAGTGTTTGGACTCATAGGAAAGGGAATTCAAAATGGACCTAAATTACAGAAACTTGAGATCCCCTAAACATCTATGGGAAGGAGCATATCAATTTTAAGATTCTACAACATTTTGGCTGTAAAAAAAAAGAGTTACCAAATACAGGAGGTGGGGCCAAATTTGTGTATTAAAGACCCCAGACTGTCTGGGGGAACTATTCACCCTCTAAGAGATAATCGAATTACCCAATCAAGCACAATGGAAATCATGGTCAAGAAACTGGACAATTCTAAAACAATGCAAAACCAGTGATAGCACATTCTCACACCCTAATCGAATTACTGCTGACAAAGGAGACATTTGAAAATCAGTGGACAGAACAGTTCAAACAGAGCCCAAGAGATTTGATGGGAGATAACGGAGCTTTTTTTTTGAATATATCTATCCCCCAGTTTTACAAAAAAAAGATCAGCAAGGAGCAGCACGCAGACTAGCAGAGCACAGAAACTAGCAGAAGACAGGAGCAAGGAGCAGCACACAGACTGGAACACAGACACAGACACAAGCAGCTGGAGCTGGGGAGTGAAGAAATGGAGTAGTGAAGGAAACTACAAGAAATCATCAAGGACCGACCGAGCACGAGGCCCACGAAATGGAAGGTTGTCAGCAACCAAATTGACAACACGAGCCACTACAACTAGCGAAACGACCAACCAAAAACAACTCAGCAAAAACCGAAGAATCAACACTTATTTCCACTTTACAATCTACTTCGGAATGACCAACGGGTGAGAAATTACCAAAAGGGACTAACTAAAACTATTCCTAACCAAAGAAAGTGGGTACTTACCCCATGCATCCAAAACGCAGCTTACCGCATCAACGGACGCACCCCAACCGAAGACTACGCAGTCCGAAGTCCTCTCCTCCGACCGGGGTACGGCTCACCTAGAAGGCCAAGTGCAGCGAACCCCAAAACCGCGATTCACCGGCAACTGTCAAAAAGGGGATTGGTGAGCATGGCCCCTGAACCCACAGAGCTATAACTTAGTTAGTTAGGGGAATTGGGGGAGGGAGGCTGGGATAACTTGTGTAAATGTATCTGCATTCTCCTCTTTACCCCATTTAGAGTTTGAGCTGTATTCTTTTCCCCACAGGCTGCAATTTGACATTTTATTCAATGTGTTGTACCCCTCAGTGTTTATTGGTCTGTGTGTGTTATTAAAGGTGTGCCTCTTACTTCTTTTTAAACACAATAAAGCCATACCTGCTTCCTACCTTGAAACCGATTGTCTGTCCAAGTCTGTCACAGTCCCTTCATAATTCCAGTGTCTAGAACCAAGGGTGTGGGAGCGATTCGGAACTGCTCATGTAAGGTCAGAAGGGAAAGCTGACCCCCCCGCAAACCACCCCTTTCACTAAGAACCTCCTGCAGGTTCTGCAAGTGCTCGACGGTGTCCCGACCTGTAACCAAGATGTCGTCCTGGAAGACCAGGATGCGCGGGACCTACTTCAGCAAGCTTTCCATGTTCCTCTGGAATATTGCCGCGGCTGATCGAATCCCAAAAGGGCATCTGTTGTAAATGAAGAGATCTTTGTGCGTGTTGATGCAGGTAAGGCCTTTCGATGATTCCTCCAGTTCCTGCATGATGTAGGCTGAGGTCAAGTCCAGCTTCGTGAATGGTTTCCCTTCCGCCAGCATCGCAAATAGGTCATCTGTCTTTGGTAGCGGGTATTGATCCTGCAGTGAGAAACGATTGATAGTTACTTTGTAATCACCACAGATTCTGACGGTGCCATCTCCCTTGAAGACTGGAACAATTGGACTGGCCTACTCATTGAATTCAATCGGCGAAATGATGCCCTCTCGTTGCAGCCTGTCCAGCTCGATTTCCACCCTCTCTCTCATCGTGTAAGGTACCGCTCTCGACTTGTGATGGATGGGTCGCGCCTCCAAAATCAAATGGATCTGCACTTTTGCTCCTTGGAACAGCGAGGGGAACTTGCTTAGGACCTGGGCACATGAGGTGTCGTCAATGGACGAAAGCGCTCGGACGTCGTCCCAGTTCCAGCGTATCTTTCCCAGCCAGCTCCTGCCGAACAGCATGGGGACATCGCCCGGTACCCCCCAGAGTGGTAACTCATAAGCCGCTGCATCGTAGGAGACCTTTACAGTAGCACTGCCAATTACGGGAATTGGTTCCTTTGTGTACGTTCTCAGTTTAGTACGAACGGGAGTCAGGACTGGCCTTGAAGCCTTGCTGCACCACAATTTATCAAAAGTCTTTTTGCTCATTATGGACTGGCTTGCACCCGTGCCCAGCTCCATGGACACCGGGACCCCATTTAATTCAACCTTCAGCATTATCAGGGGACACTTTATGTTAAATATGTGCACCCCATATACCTCTGCCTCCTTGGTCTGAGGCTCTGGTTCATCGTGATCCACCGTGGATCTGTTCTCTTCTGCTACATGGTGGTTTTCAGGATTAGCAGAGTTTGCAGCTCACTTGCACATGCGTTGGAGGTGTCTCATTGTTCCACAGCCCTTGCAAACGTATCCTTTGAAGCGGCATGAATGGAAACGATGATCACCCCCGCAGCGCCAACAAGGTGTTAATGGCCTTGTATTCACCACCCTTGATGGTGGACTCTGAGTCATCTGCGGACATGCAGCTGCAGGCGTGTAAGTCCTGCCCTGTACATTTCGATTCGAAAACAACATTATTTTGTTCACAGTACTTGCAGCAGCACTAGTGTGCTGAGAAATTTGTTTGGTATTGTCACTGGTGGCGATAAACACCTGGGCTATCTCTATGGCTTTACTCAAGGTTGGAGTCTCTACAGACAAAAGTTTGTGAAGTTTTACTTCATGGCCAATGCCAAGTACAAAGAAGTCCCTGAGCATGTGCTCCAAGTGTCCTTCAAATTCGTAATGTCCTGCAAGGCACCTCAGGTCGGCGACATAGCTCGCCACTTCCTGGCCTTCAGACCTCTTATACGTATTGAAACCGGTTCCTCCCCATCAGAATGCTTTCCTTCAGGTTTGGATGCTCCCAGACCATTGTGCACAACTTATCATACGACTTGTCTGTGGGTTTTGCTGGGACAAGCAGGTTTTTCATGAGGCCATATGTTGGTACCCCGTAAACGGTGAGGAGGATCGCCCTTCATTTGGCAGCGTTCGCTTCTCCTTCCATCTCATTGGCCACAAAATATTGGGCGAGTCGCTCCACAAAGGCTTCCCAATCATCTCCTCCGAAAATTTCTCCAGGATGCCCACAGTTCTCTGCATTGTTGCAGTGGGGTTCGTCATCTGTATCTCGTCACCAGTTGTTATGTCTTGAAGAACGAGTCAGACTAGATACTGCAAACTCAAAGTAAGTGTGACCGTAGTCCTTTATTACAGATCTCAGAGTGTCTCTCCAGCCTGTGAGGCCTCCTTATATACAGGTGCTCCCAAGGGATTGTGGTATCCCTTGGGACTCCAGGGGATAAGCCCTCTTGTGGTTAGACATGGTATTTACAGGTTTACATACATAACAGATACCTTTCAATGTTATCAGTCTTCCTTCTCATACAACTGGTGAAAAATTCAGATTCATAATCGCCCATTTTTTTGGACACTACAGAGCCCTTAGAGGTCCAAAATGGCATCTGCGGCATGCGTACACACTTGTGGGACAAATCACAAAGGATGCCATATTGGTGAGGGCATTAGCATGCATGCAGTGAACGCCCACCGGAAGTATGCAGAGCAGGCAGATCATGACGTTGCACTGATTTGATGCCAGCACTGCCATTTTGGAGCTTGATGCTCCAGCTAACATCCTCTCTTAAGCTTGCACAACTGAACACGCGTTCAGCAGCAGGAAGGACCCCCCCCCCCCCCACCCCACCTGTGCTATTAAAAAGGGATCATCTATTATTTACAGGTTAGTTGCTGATTGATTTCTTCTGGCTGTTGATACACATCTATAAATGTTTGCTGCTCTCTATTGTTGTCTGAAGGAATTTTTCCTGAATTCAAGGCTTCTGCACAAACCACTTGCTGCCAAACATGGGTGCACTAGTAGGAATTCCCCTTGGAATACAGCATGATTTGGAGAATGAGCAGAGGGCACACAGAGCAGGACAAGATGCTGGAAGAGGGAGGAGGAGGAGGAGGAGAAGGGCTCTCAGTACTTCAGTAAGGAGGTCCTCACTGAAATCGGCCACCTGCTGCAATCACAACTGCAATCTCAGAGCAGGGCAAGGGCCGCATCGCCAGTGGCTGTGAAGGTGACCGTGGTGATGAACCTTTATGCATCAGGCTCCTTCCAGGCTGGAGCTGGAGATATTTGCAACATCGTGCAGTTTGCCGTCCACAGTAGCATAAGTGGGGTCGCTGAAGTTCTCTATTCAAAGAGCTCACTGCAGTTCATTCTTTCTTGCCAGAGACAGCAAGCAGAACGAGAATGCGGCTTTGCAAGGATTGCAGGTTTCCCCATGGTGCAAGGTGCCGCTAACTGCACACACATCGCTTTGCACGCACCGCATGTCAACTCTGCCATGTACAGGATCTGAAAGGGATTCCACTCCCTCAGCGTCCAGCTGATGTGTGACCATAGGCAGCGATTCATGCAGGTCAATACCCGGTATCCTGGCAGCAGTCATGATGCCTTCATTCTGCGGCAGTCTGCTGAGCCATCTGCATTGGAGCCACCACGCAAACCAAAGTGTGGCTACTGGGCGACAAGGGCTATCCACTGACGACATGGCTCACGACTCTGGTATGCACGTGGTCAGCATGTACACAATGAAAGCCATGCTGTCCACAAAACGTGATAGAGCACACCATTAGTGTGCTGAAACAATGCTTCCGCTATCAGGACCACTCTGGAGAAGCCCTGCAGTAATCGGCAGAGTGGGTGTCAAAACTCGTGGCGGTCAGCTGCACAACCTCGCCACCATGAGGGCACAACCCTTGCCACCAGCTATTCGGTGAGCAGCTGAGGAGGAAGAGGAAGAGGAGGAAGAGGAAGGGAGGAGGCAACCTAGACAGCCCCTTTCTGGCCAGGCTGTCTATAAAGAACTAATCCGGGTGCTGTACTGGTAACTGCAAACCCGATTTCTCCATTCATCAACAATCCCACACCTCACCTTCCCTCTATCACTGACCATCACAGTGTCCATTTGGCCACAATGCAAAAATAAAAGCCTCCACAAAATAACCATTCCAAACCAAATTTATAAATCAAACCATGTCATATTGCATACAAATGTCAACTAATCACTTGTGCATTCCCTTAGTCCCTGTCTTCCATATGCCTTTGCCTTTCCTAGTGCTCCTACGCAGTGCTACCCTAGTGGCTGCAGCATGGCTGGTGGAAGGCTGCTGATTGCAGGAGACAGCAGATGGCCATGGAGGATGACCTTGAGCAGCCCTCTGGAGCTAGAAGGCCCGGCTGCAGACTGCACCTCCTCGGCATGGGCGGCAACAGTCTGGGCTGGCTGGCTGACAGGCAACAACAAGGGCACTGGCAGAGTGGCAGTGAGGGGAGGATGAATGCTGTGATACCCTGCAAGTCCCTTTCAACACTGGAATGCAGAGCCACAAGGGCAGCATTCTGAGCATGCGTGCCAGCAAGCTGTGCTTTCACAGCAGCATTCAGACATTGAGTGCATGCTGCTTGTGCTGCAATGGAAGCTGAGAGATCGCCCATCAGACGCTACATCATGGTTGGGTCCACAACAGTGCTATTGGAGTTGGCCACCACTTCCATGCTGAAAGGTTGGGCTCCAAGTTGTGTGCAAAGCCCTGTACCAATTTGGTGTTGGACTCCTCCATGCTCCTTAGCATTGCACGCAGGCTTTCTGGCAAGCTTCCCAATGCACCAAGCATATCATTTCGCATACCCATCAGCCTCCTTCTGTAGCCGGCCCCATTAAAGTCTTCATCGGATTTCTCTCCAGCAGAACACTGGCAAGCTTACACCTGTGCCATGCTTGCCCCCTGTCCTGGCTGCAGGTCATTCGGTGCTTGGTGTGCAGATCCCGTCTACATGCTAACCCCTAAATTATGTGTGGTGTCAGTATCTGAGCTGCAAGTGTGAAATTGCGTGATGATGCATCTCATCTTCATTTATCTTCCTGCTCTGCCACCACTGCCTGGCCAGGTTGCAATTCCTGGAGGATAGATTGCTGGATTGCTGTGATATCCTGCAAGTCACTTTGAACACTGGAATACAGAGCCACAAAGGCAGCATTCTGAGCTTGCATGCCAGCAAGCTGCGCTTCCACAGCAGCATTCGGACATTTGCAAGGAGAAAGTCACAAGGGTGAGGCTGTGGTGAGGGGAGGGTGGGTGGGGGGAGCCCATGCTTACACCATCTGCAGCTTGTAAATTAGAAGAGATTGTGGGGTGAGTGGGAAGTGGGATATGAGGAGGAGTAGATATGAGGATACAGTCATCATCTGTGGTTTCAGCCCCACCACTGGCCATGGCCTCAGCAATGGCCGATCCCAATAATGGCCTGCACTGAGGCTTAGGAGATGCAGGCACGCCTGTCCCCACTGGTTAGCTCCTGCTGCCTACCGTTGTGCGCCAGCTTGTCGTGCAAGAGAGACAGAAGTGTGTCAGTGAGTGTCGTGCAATCTGTTTGGGTGATATGGCTGCTATGGTTGAAAGCTGGCAGTGCGTGCAAGGTGTGATGTAGGTGTGAGGCTTTCAGAAATGCCAGGTATGTGAGGGTGAGGTGAAGTCTTTAATGTTAGATATGCGTCCTGATTGATAGAGATTGTTGGTCGGTGGGCGATGGGGGTGTGGTGCATTGAGCTTTTACTTTTCTGATCCGTCTGTCATGTGGGACTTTGACAAAAGCTTTGCTAAAATCCATTAAATGCGCTACCCTCATCAACCCTCCTTGTTACCTCCTCAAAAAATTCAATCAAGTTAGTCAGATACGACCTTCCCTTAACAAATCCATGCTGACTGTCCTTGATTTATCCATGCCTTTCTATATGAAGACTAATACTGTCCCTCAGAATTTTTTCCAATAATTTACCCATCACTGATGTTAGGCTGACTTCCTTTCTCCCTTTTTAAACAACAGTACAACATTAGCAGTCCTCCAGCACCTCACCTGTAGCCAGTGGGGATTGGAAAATGATGGTCAAAGCCTTCACTATTTCTTCCCTTGCTTCACTTAACAGCCAGGGATACAGTTTATCTGGGCCTGGCGATTTAGCTACTTGCAGAGATGCTAAACCCTTTAATATTTCCTCTCTCACTATGTATATCTCACCTAATACTTCACGCACCTGCTCCTTAATAACAATGTCTGCATTGGTCTATGTGACAAGCACCTGCCCCAGGTACACATGCAACAAAATCCTCTCGACCAACAGTATAATTGTTCAAAGCTGGAAGAATCTATTGGCATCCTGGCATCAGTGGAAACCTGACCTTCCCTTTCACAAAAGCCTGCCAAAGATATTACATTCCATCATGTACCCTGCCCCAAACTGCTCAGGTTGTTCAGGTTGATCACAGAGTCACACCTCAGCTTCTCCCCCACTCCTCCTTGGCCACCCACCGGCATGAAGGTAGGTGTGGGGAAGGATTCCAGGAGAGGGGGGAGTCTGGGGCAGGGAAGGCTGCAACTTTATTTTGCATGTCCCGGAGGACATATTTGTCTATATTAACGGTGAAATATTAATGCAAGTTTTTATTGTTATGGAAGTAGGTTACCCATATGCTGTCCAATCGTAACAGAACCAGGGCAAGGAATGCTTCATTAGAATAGATTTATATGCTATCATTATAATAGGAAGTGCAAATAGCAACCTATCTTCACAATAACAATTCCTAAAGGAGTTTCATATAAGGAATGTGAATCTTCACTTTCTAACATGCAGTATGTCCCTGAAGCTGTGCAGCTGTTTGACATTACCACTGTTCTATAATATTCTCAATATCTCTGTACAATTCTTCTGCTTGGAAGACAAGATGGCTATTAATTGCCATAAACAGTTGCGTATGGAATGTGGTGGCCAAGGCCCATTTCCCTTGAATAGCAATTTCTACACAGTACCCAAGACATTACTGCTAAACCATTGTCCCCTTTTGAAGAGATCACTCATGAAATCATTGACCATGAGAGCATCAAGAAATAGGGGATAGTGAAGTCAGAGGCATCCGCTGAGCTCAAGTCTAGTACCATAATATTCATGCCATGTAATGTTTTCCAACTGAGTGGCTGTCACACACTCACCTGGAGCGGCATCACACGGAATCTCATGCATTGAAAGCAATGTTAAAGAGCTTATCTGAGACAGCATTTGAAATTCTTGTTCTCCTCTGCTTTCTTAGGAGTGGAAACAGACCACTGTCATAACCAGTGTCGCCAAGCAAATCAGTGCCTCATAGCACCCTGAGCGACTGTCACCAATTCTGCCAAGCAACAGCACAACTGCACGCACCCTGACCATCCTGTAAGATGTGGATAACCAAGTTTGACGAAACAGTGCAAGGGTGAATCATAGGAATCATATGCCACAATATTTATCGAGCCGCACGTTCAGATCGGTGGATGGGCGGGGGGCGGGTGAGGGCGGGTGGAGGGAGAGGATTTATTGTTGGTATACTTTTTTACTGCAGGACTTCTTTTAAATGTTTTCCCCAGGTTTCCCACCCAACAGCCAGCCTGATTGAGAGGGTGGCTGCTTGTCAGGCGAGAAAGCCTGCAGCAGAAGGGTGGAGGATTAGGTGAGGGATGCAGGGAGAGATCACGGTCGGGGGGTCCGGTGGGGGTGGGAGGAGAGATTGCAGGGTAGGGGGAGTTGGTGATTATGGGTAAAGCATGGTCGGGGGAGGGCGAGATGGTTTTCGGGGTGGGGGTGGGGTACTGGGGGCGGGGAGATTGATGGGATTTACAGGTCAGCTTGTTGGGCTTGGAGGAAACACTCGTGCTCCTTCAGACCCACAAGCAGTGCTGTAAAGGCACAAAGCCCTTCTCGTCTCCTTTCACCTGCCGGGTTTTCCAAGGTCTGGGAAACCGGGACAGCAATTAAAAATAAAAAGCTTGTTAAAATGGAGGCATGCAGCCTCCTTAAAAGATTTTACTGACTGACCCGCCTCCTGAGACTGGAGTGGTCGCCTGTCCCATCCCGCCTCCATTAAAATCAGAAGTGAGCGGGTCAGGTTTGAAATTTTAAAAATTTTAGCTTCTCACCCGACCCAAACCCACCTGTTTATGGGGTTAAAGTTACCCTCATAGTGTATGGATGAAGTGCAGCAAATAATGTTCACTGCTGTATCATGGGGCCCAAGTTTCGGCCTCAGTTGCTCCTGATTTTTTGGAGCAACTGGTGTAGAACAGAGTATCTTAGAAATTCAAATTCTCGGCATTTAGTTTGCTCCAGTTCTAGTCAGTTGGAACAGTTTCACTTTGGAACAGAATTTTTTTTTCAAAAGGGGGCGTGTCCGGCCACTTACGCCTGTTTTCAAAGTTTCGGCAGTGAAAACTTACTCCAAACTAACTTAGAATGGAGTAAGTGAAGATTTTTGTACGCTCGAAAAAACCTTGTCTACACTTTAGAAAATCAGGCGTTGGTTACAAATCAGGCGTAGGGAATGGGGGGGGGGGGGGTTTAAAGGGAAGTTTACAAACATTAAACACTTCAGTTTTACAAATAAAGAGCCATCATCAATAATAAATGATAAAAACATCAATAAATCAACCAATAAATCAATCAAAAAAAATGAATAAGAAATAATTTTTTTTTTAAATCAATAAATAAAACATTTTCTACTTACCGACTGCAGCACCGGGAGCCCTCCAACAGCGTGCTGGGATGCCCCCCTCAGTGTGTCTCTGTCAGTGTCTCTATCTCTCTGTCTGTCTGTGTGTGTCTCTCACTCTCTGTCTGTCAGTGTCTGTGTTTCTGACAGCGAGGGGAGGGGGAGGAGGGGGGTAGTGGGAGAGAAGCGGGGGCAGTGGGAGGGGAGGGGAGGGAGGGGGCAGGGGGAGGGGAGGGGGTGGCGGAAGGATGGGGGAGAAGGGGGAGAGAAGGGGGAGGAGGAGAAGGGGGAGAGAAGGGGATGAGAAGGGGAAGGGGGAGGAGGAGAAGGGGAATGGGGGGAGGAGGAGAAGGGGAAGGGGGGAGGAGAAGGGGAAGGGGGAGGAGAAGTGGATGGGGGGAAGGAGGAGAAGGGGAAGGGGGGGAGGAGGAGAAGGGGAAGCGGGGGAGGAGAAGGGGAAGGGGGGAGGAGAAGGGGAAGGGGGAAGGAGAAGGGGAAGGGGGGAGGAGAAGGAGAAGGGGGGAGGAGAAGGGGGAGGGGGGAGGAGAAGGGGAAGGGGGGGAGGAGAAGGGGAAGGGGGAGGAGAAGGGGAGGGGGAGGAGGAGAAGGGGGGGAGGAGAAGGGGAGGGAGGGGGAAGAGGAGAAGGGGAGGAGAAGGGGAGGGAGGGGGGGAGGAGAAGGGGAAAGAGGGGGGGAGGAGAAGGGGAAGGGGGGAGGAGAAGGGGATGGGCGGAGGAGGAGAAGGGGAAGGTAGGGAGGAGAAGAAGAGGAAGGGGGGAAGGAGGAGAAGGGGAAGGTGGGGGAGGAGGAGAAGGGGAAGGGGGGAGGAGGAGAAGGGGAAGGGGGGAGGAGGAGAAAGGGAAGGGGGGAGGAGAAGAAGGGGAAGGGGGGAGGAGGAGAAGGGGAAGTGGGGGGAGGAGAAAGGGAAGGGGGGAGGAGAAGGGGATGGGGGGAAGGAGGAGGAGGGGAAGGGGGGAGAGGAGAAGGGGCGAGAGGAGAAGGGGAGGGAAGGGGGAGAGGAGAAGGGGAGGGAGGGGGGAGAGGAGAAGGGGAGGGAGGGAGGAGAAGGAGGGGGAAGGGGCGGGAGGAGAAGGGGAGGGAGGGGGGAGGAGAAGGGGATGGAGGGGGGAGAGGAGAAAGGGAGGGAGGAGACGGGGTGGGAGAGGAGAAGGGGGGAGAGGAGAAGGGGGAAGAGGAGAAGGAGGGGAGGGAGGAGAAGGGGGGGAGAGAAGGGGATGGGGGGGAGAGGAGAAGGGGACGGGGGAGAGGAGAAGGGGAGGGAGGGGGGGAGGAGAAGGGGAGCGAGGGGAGGAGAAGGGGAGGGAGGGGGGAGGAGAAGAGGAGGGAGGGGAGGAGAAGGGGAGGGAGGGGGGAGGAGAAGAGGAGAGAGGGGGGAGGAGATGGGGAGGGAGGGGGAGGAGAAGGGTAGGGAGGGGGGAGGAGAAGGGGAGGGAGGGGAGAGGGAGGAGAAGGGGGGGAGAAAGGAGAAGGGCGGGGAGAAAGGAGAAGGGGGGGTAGAAAGGAGAATGGGGCGGAGGAAGGCGGGGGGGGAGGAACGGAGGGGAGGAAGGGGGAGAGGAAGGGGGGAAGGGAGAAAGGGGGGAGCGGGGAGAGGAAGGAGAAGGAGGGAGGAAGGAAGGGGAAGGGGGGGAGGAAGGAAGGGAAAGGGGGGGAGGAAGGAGAAGTGGGGGGAGAAAGGAGAAGGGGGAGCGAAAGGAGAAGGGGGGGCGGAGAAAGGAGAAGGGGGAGAAAGGAGAAGGGGGGGAGAAAGGAGAAGTGGGGGGAAAGGAGAAGGTGGGGGAAGGCTGAACGGGCCGGGCCCAGCCGGCAAGACTTTGGGCAGGGCCCATCCCCAGCACAGATTTACAGGTAGGTGGCGTTGGGTTGGGTCGGGTCGGGTCCGGGGTCTGGGGTCGGGAGCGCGGGTCGGGTCAGAGGGAGAGCGGGTCGGTGTCGGGAGCACGGGTCGGGTCGGGTCCGGTCCGGTCCGGGGGTGGGGGGTGGGGGGGGTCGGGAGCACGGGTTGGGTCGGGGGCGGGGGGGCGGTGGAGGAGGGAGGTCGGGTTGGTTCGGGTAGGGAGGGAGAGAGCGCGGGTTGGTTCAGTTCGGTTTGGGTCGGGGGGGGGACAGAGTGAGGTCGGGTCGGTTCGTGTCGGGGGCGAGGGGAGGGAGGTCAGGTTGGGTCGGGTCCGGTCCGGGTGGGGTGGGGGGGGGGTCGGGAGCACGGGTCGGGTCGGGGGTGGTGGTGGGAGGGAGAGAAAGAGAGGGAGGTCAGGTCGGGTGGGGGGGGGTGGGGGGGTGAGCGCGGGTCGGATCCAGTCCGGGGGGTCGGGTCGGGTCCGGTGGGGGGGCGGGAATCGGGTCGGTGACAGGTTCGGGTCCGGTCGGTGGGGGGGGCGGGGGGCAGGGAAGCGGGAGTCGAGTCGGGTCTGGAGAAAGCAGGAGCTGGGCGTAGGAGGCAGCCTTATCCATGCAGCTCCAGTGAGGCCATTCAGCCAGGGCTAGGAGCTGCGTGCTTCGGGCCCCTCCCACACAGTTTTGGGCGCCTGGAGCTACTGCACATGCGCGCCCACTGTAGCACGCATGTGCAGAGGTCCCTGCACTGTTTTCAGTGCAGTGACCTGGCTCCGCCCCCTACAGCTCGTGCTGCGCCGCGCCCAACTCCAGAGGACTAGCAAGGAGCCGGAGAATCTGTAAGTTTTTTTTAGGCGCACTTTGTGGCGCGAAAAACGGGCGTCCAGGTCGGGGCTGCGCCGTTCTAGGTGCGGCCCGAAACTTGGGCCCAAAGAGTCATAGAATCATAGAAGTTTGCAGCACGGAAGGAGGCCATTTCAGCCCACCATGTCCGTGCCAGCCAACAAGAGGCTATCCAGCCTAATCCCACTTTCCAACTCTAAGTATGAGCAGGATCATCTATAAAGAAGCGCTGCAAGATCTAGCGAGGAATATGAAAGAGTCCACTATCTGGATCTGTGTAGCCATGGATGAACTGTTGTCTGTACTGCAGTGCAGATTATAAACAGATTATCTGGTCATTATCACATTGCTGTTTGTGGGACCTTGCTGTGTATAAATTAGTTGCCAATTTCCTACATTACAACAGTGACTAAACTTCAAAAGTACTTCATTGCCTGTAAAGCTGTTTTGGACGTCCTGAGGTTATGAAAAGTGCTATCTAAATGCAATTCTTTCTGTTTTCTTTCAGTATGCCATGCAGCAAGTGACAACCCCTGTGGCATCTGCAAACCTTCAAGTTGCAGGTCCCAGGCACAGATGGAGAAGCTTCTTTCAATAAATGCTCATCGCACTGATTACTCTCAAAACTAAAAAAATCTCCCTTGACTAGCTACTACATGATGGGAGAGCACATAGCAACCATATTGAAGCAAGGGTTCATAAGAACATAATAAATAGGAGCAGGAGTAGGACATTCAGCTCCTCGAGCCTGCTGCGCCATTCAATAAGATCATGGCTGATCTTCTACCTCAACTTCACTTTCGTAGACTATCCCCATATCCCTTGATTCCCTTAAAATAGAAACATAGAAACAAAGAAAATAGGTGCAGGAGTAGGCCATTCGGCCCTTCGAGCCTGCACCGCCATTCAATGAGTTCATGGCTGAACATGCAACTTCAGTACCCCATTCCTGCTTTCTCGCCATACCCCTTGATCCCCCTAGTAGTAAGGACTACATCTAACTCCTTTTTGAATATATTTAGTGAATTGGACTCAACAACTTTCTGTGGTAGAGAATTCCACAGGTTCACCACTCTCTGGGTGAAGAAGTTTCTCCTCATCTCGGTCCTAAATGGCTTACCCCTTATCCTTAGGCTGTGACCCCTGGTTCTGGACTTCCCCAACATTGGGAACATTCTTCCTGCATCTAACCTGTCTAAACCCGTCTGAATTTTAAACGTTTCTATGAGGTCCCCTCTCATTCTTCTGAACTCCAGTGAATACAAGCCCAGTTGATCCAGTCTTTCTTGCTATGTCAGTCCCGCCATCCTGGGAATCAGTCTGGTGAACCTTCGCCGCACTCCCTCAATAGCAAGAATGTCCTTCCTCAAGTTAGGAGACCAAAACTGTACACAATACTCCAGGTGTAGCCTCACTAAGGCCCAATACAACTGTAGTAACACCTCCCTGCCCCTGTACTCAAATCCCCTCGCTATGAAGGCCAACATGCCATTTGCTTTCTTAACCGCCTGCTGTACCTGCATGCCAACCTTCAATGACTGATGTACAATGAGACCCAGGTCTCGTTGCACCTCCCCTTTTCCTAATCTGTCACCATTCAGATAATAGTCTGTCTCTCTGTTTTTACCACCAAAGTGGATAACCTCACATTTATCCACATTATACTTCATCTGCCATGCATTTGCCCACTCACCTAACCTATCCAAGTCACTCTGCAGCCTCATAGCATCCTCCTCGCAGCTCACACTGCCACCCAATTTAGTGTCATCTGCAAATTTGGAGATACTATATTTAATCCCCTCGTCTAAATCATTAATGTACAATGTAAACAGCTGGGGCCCCGGCACAGAACCTTGCGGCACCTCACTAGTCACTGCCTGCCATTCTGAAAAGTACCCATTTACTCCTACTCTTTGCTTCCTGTCTGCCAACCAATTCTCAATCCACGTCAGCACACGACCCCCAATCCCATGTGCTTTAACTTTGCACATTAATCTCTTGTGTGGGACCTTGTCGAAAGCCTTCTGAAAGTCCAAATACACCACATCAACTGGTTCTCCCTTGTCCACTTTACTGGAAACATACTCAAAAAATTCCAGAAGATTTGTCAAGCATGATTTCCCTTTCACAAATCCATGCTGACTTGGACCTATCATGTCACCTCTTTCCAAATGCGCTGCTATGACATCCTTAATAATTGATTCCATCATTTTACCCACTACCGATGTCAGGCTGACCGGTCTATAATTCCCTGCTTTCTCTCTCCCTCTTTTTTTAAAAAGTGGGGTTACATTGGCTACCCTCCACTCCATAGGAACTGATCCAGAGTCTATGGAATGTTGGAAAATGACTGTCAATGCATCCGCTATTTCCAAGGCCACCTCCTTAAGTACTCTGGGATGCAGTCCATCAGGCCCTGGGGATTTATTGGCCTTCAATCCCATCAATTTCCCCAACACAATTTCCCGACTAATAAAGATTTCCCTCAGTTCCTCCTCCTTACTAGACCCTCTGACCCCTTTTTAATATTCAATATTCAAAAATCCATCAATCTCTGACTTAAATATACTCAACAACTGAACCTTCTCAGCTCTCTAGGGTAGAAAATTCCAAAGATGCACCACCCCGAGTGAAGAAATTTCTTCTCATCTCAGTCCTAAATAGCCGACCCCTTATTCTGTGACTGTGACCCCTGGTTCTGGACTCCTCAGCCAGATGTAACATACTCCCTGCATCTATCCTATCAAGCCCTGTACAAATGTTGTATGTTTCAATGAGATCACCTCTCATTCTTCTAAACTCCAGAGAATATAAACCCAGTCTACTTGATCTCTCCTCATAGGACAATTCCCTCATCCCAGGAATCAGTCTGGTGAAGCTTTGTGGCATTCCCTTTATGACAAGTATATCCTTTCTTAGATAAGGAGACCAAAACCATATACAGTACTCCGGGTGTGGTCTCACCAGGTTCACCAGGGCCCTATATAAATGCAGTAAGACGTCTTTACTCTTATACTCAAATCCCCTTGTAATAAAGGCCAACATACCATTTGCTTTCTTAATTGCTTGCTGTACCTGCATGTAAACTTTCAGTGAGTCGTGTACAAGGACACCCAGGTCCTTCTGAACACCAACAGTTCCCAATCTCTCACCATTTAAAAAACATTGTTTATTTAATTTTTCTTCCAAAGTGGATAACTTTACATTTCTCCACATCATATTCCATTTGTCATGTTGTTGCCCATTCACTTAGCCTGTCGATATTCCCTTGAAGCCTCTTTGCATCCTCCTCACAACTTTCATTTCCACCTAGCTTTGTACCATCAGCAAATTTGGATGTATTGCAAACCTCACAAGTGTGAAATGTTCTCCTCTCAGAGATATCAGTGAACCTAGTGAGGGAGAACCTAGCAGTAGTGTCTGGAGCAGTGATGGATCAGGTGATGGCTCGCAAGACAATACCACATCACTCTACAAGTGACAGTAGTGATGAACTTGCATTTATACAGCGCCTTTCATGATGTCAGGACTTACCAAAGCGCTTTACAGTCAATTAAGTACTTTTTGAAGTGTAGCCGCTGTTGCAATTTAGGAAATGCAGCAGTCAATCTGGACGGAGCAAGGTCCCACAAACGATAATGAGACAAGGAACAGATCATTTGTTTATGGGCTATTTGCCAGGATACCGGGAAGAACAACCTTGTTCTTCTTCAAAATACTGCCTTGGGATCTTGTACATCCACTTGAGAGGACACACGGGCTTTGGTTTAACTGAGTGTCAGCCTAGATTTTGTACTCAAATCTCTGAACTACCACAGCTGTCACCTATTACAAAGGCAATAACAAAATGAATGATGATAACTCAGGAATTCACCATTACACCACACAGAGCCCACTTCCCTTGAATAGCACTTTTTACATGGCACTCAAAACATTACTGCTCAGCAACTCTCCAATAGAGCTGACTTTAGGGTTAATGCCAACATTCCCAGGCTTCTGTTTTAATCAACATCACACTGCTCAAATCAGGGACTTACAGATCTAGTTCGGATAAAGCCTCTCCATCAAAATATACAAAAAGAAGACGTGCTAATGGAAAAAACTGACAGAAATCAATTAACAGAGATTTCTATTAGCAGGATGGCTGTGCCGCCAAAGACAGCCATTGTTCAGTGGGAGTGAAGGAAGAAGAATGTGTAGATCCAGTAAAGACTTAATGAGACAGCAGGTAAATAGATAACATGAGGTTATTGACCCAGTATAAGAGCTGAGAACCAGAAATCATCCATCTTTCAAGCAATAAAATTAACTCCATGGGGCAGTTCTTTTTTTCTCTAAATGTCTGCACTCAAGGCCAATCCAAGTAAATTTTGTGTTTGATATCAAGAAACATATTAGTCCCCAGTCAGGAGGGAAAACAAACACCATATTCCGAAACATAGAAATGTCAGGCAGACTGCTTGATTGGTGAAAAAAATGCAATTGCTCCTCCTTTCATGTGAGCAGAGAAGCTAAAATATTGCAGCTAAAGTGGTTCTGCATGCTATAGCATCAATAAATTCAGGCCTTTAAGAACTTGAAAAGAATCTGATCAACGTTGATGATATTGCACCAGGATCTACGTAAAGAGGACAACTTTGTCTAATGGCAGAGAACAGACATTGTAACGTTTCAGTTAATGCCACAGGGCAGTTCACATTACTTTCCCAATGTCCTTTTCCTGTTCTTAAGTATTCCTTTGTTCTTAAAGAAGACAAATTATAACCTCAGCAAGGATTTTAGCTTCAGCTCTAGATACAGCTATCTCGTTTGTTACTCTTAATGTACTTTTTTTAATGTACCAAAATGCTCCTTCCACTACCTTAATTGTCACACTACACTAGCATGGCCAGGCACATCTAAAGTAATCCCCATCACTTATCTCTCTTGATCAGATAAGGGTTCCCATTAGCGCTAATCCCTGATCGAGGCAGCCATCATCAGGTAACAGTGCCTGCAGGAGGAAGGCTCCGGAGGTACTAGCCCAGAAAATATATTACTTGTCGGACCCAGTCTCTATCAACTGTCAGCCGTCATCAGAAACCAGACTCCAAAAAGAACCACTCCTCATCAGAAACCAGACCTCATCAAGAACCAGTCCCCATCAGAAACCAGTCCCCATCAGAAACCAGTCTCCGTCAAGAGCCAGTCCCTGTCAAGAACCAGTCTCTGTCAAGAGTCAGTCCCTGTCAAGAATCAGTCCCTGTCAAGAGTCAGTCCATGTCAAGAACCAGTCCCCGTCAAGAGTCAGTCCATGTCAAGAGTCAGTACATGTCAAGAACCAGCTTCTGTCAAGAGTCAGTCCCTGTCAAGAGTCAGTCCATGTCAAGAACCAGTCCCCATCAAGAGTCACTCCCTTCAAGAACCAGTCCCTGTCAAGAACCAGTCCCTGTCAAGAGTCAATTCCCGTCAAGAGTCAGTCCATGTCAAGAACCAGTCCCTGTCAAGAACCAGTCCCCATCAAGAGTCAATTCCCGTCAAGAGTCAGTCCATGTCAAGAACCAGTCCCTGTCAAGAACCAGTCCCCATCAAGAGTCAGTCCCCGTCAAGAATCAGTCCCTGTCAAGAGTCAGTCCCTGTCAAGAGTCAGTCCCTGTCAAGAACCAGTCCCCATCAAGAGTCAGTCCCTGTCAAGAGTCAGTCCCTGTCAAGAGTCAGTCCCTGTCAAGAGTCAGTCCCTGTCAAGAACCAAGCCTTGTCAAGAACCAGTCCCTGTCAAGAACCAATTCCTGTCAAGAGCCAGTCCCAGTCAAGAACCAGTCCCTGTCAAGAACCAATCCCTGTGGGAACCAATCCCTGTCAAGAGCCAGTCCCTGTCAACAACCAGTCCCTGTCAAGAACAAGTCCCTGTCAAGAACCAGTCCCTGTCAAGAGTCAGTTCCCGTCAAGAGTCAGTCCATGTAAAGAACCAGTCCCCGTCAAGAGTCAGTCCCTTCAAGAACCAGTCCCCGTCAAGAGTCAGTCCCTTCAAGAACCAGTCCCCGTCAAGAGTCAGTCCCTGTCAAGAACCAGTCCCTGTCAAGAACCAGTCCCCGTCAAGAACCAGTCCCCGTAAAGAGTCAGTCCCTGTCAAGAGTCAGTCCCTGTCAAGAGTCAGTCCCTGTCAAGAACCAGTCCCCATCAAGAACCAGTCCCTGTCAAGAGCCAATCCCTGTCAAGAGTCAGTCCCTGTCAAGAGTCAATCCCTGTAAAGAGTCAGTCCCTGTCAAGAGTCAGTCCCCGTCAAGAGTCAGTCCCCGTCAAGAGTCAGTCCCCGTCAAGAACCAGTCCCCGTCAAGAGCCAGTCCCCATCAAGAGCCAGTCCCCGTCAAGAGTCAGTCCCTGTCAAGAGTCAGTCCCCGTCAAGAGTCAGTCCCCGTCAAGAGTCAGTCCCCGTCAAGAACCAGTCCCCGTCAAGAGCCAGTCCCCGTCAAGAGCCAGTCCCCGTCAAGAGTCAGTCCCCGTCAAGAGTCAGTCCCCGTCAAGAACCAGTCCCCGTCAAGAGCCAGCGTCAAGAGTCAGTCCCCGTCAAGAGTCAGTCCCTGTCAAGAACCAGTCCCTGTAAAGAGTCAGTCCCCGTCAAGAGTCAGTCCCCGTCAAGAACCAGTCCCCGTCAAGAACCAGTCCCCGTAAAGAGTCAGTCCCTGTCAAGAGTCAGTCCCTGTCAAGAGTCAGTCCCTGTCAAGAGTCAGTCCCTGTCAAGAACCAAGCCTTGTCAAGAGTCAGTCCCTGTCAAGAACCAGTCCCCGTCAAGAACCAGTCCCCGTAAAGAGTCAGTCCCTGTCAAGAGTCAGTCCCTGTCAAGAGTCAGTCCCTGTCAAGAGTTAGTCCCTGTCAAGAACCAGTCCCTGTCAAGAATCAGTCCCCGTCAAGAGTCAGTCCCCGTCAAGAATCAGTCCCCGTCAAGAGTCAGTCCCTGTCAAGAACCAGTCCCTGTCAAGAATCAGTCCCCGTCAAGAGTCAGTCCCCGTCAAGAATCAGTCCCCGTCAAGAGTCAGTCCCCGTCAAGAACCAGTCCCCGTCAAGAGTCAGTCCCCGTCAAGAGTCAGTCCCCGTCAAGAGTCAGTCCCCGTCAAGAGTCAGTCCCCGTCAAGAACCAGTCCCCGTCAAGAGCCAGTCCCCGTCAAGAGCCAGTCCCCGTCGAGAACCAATCTCCGTCAAGAACCAATCTCCATCAAGAACCAATCCTTGTCAACTGTCAGTCACTATTAAGAACCAGTTTCCATTGGGAATCAGTCAGGGCATTACACGGCACAGGTCTGAAAAATTACTGACAGTGCATGCTACCATGGTACTTATGATAAATCACTGGCGATGGACACTGTTGCAGTATGATTACTGATGATGCACACAACCATGTGATCAAATTATTTGGTCCCAGACTCGCACTGTTCTATGGATTCCCTTCAACATAGATTTCCCATAAATCTGTTTTAAATACCTTCCAATAGGTTACTAGACAAGCTCATGGCTGTTCTGCTACCCAAAGTGAAACCAGTTTGATTCTATTGTTTCCCAGACACATTAAATGTAGCAATCTTTAAAACCCTGTAAATAACAGGGATTAAAGTCAAGTAACATTTTTCAAATTGCTGTAAGACATTGACCTCGTTTTCAGCCATTATAAGACAGGGACAGCTGGCTGTGCATCTTAATAACTGGTTAATAGATGCACAGTCACTGGGATTTGACCACAATTCATCAGGCTGTAACAAAGCTGTCTCGGCCGCTCCTAGCTGTGCTGGAAGTGGTTGGTGTCTAATAAATGCCATTCATGGGCCATTCATTTCTCCCTTTGACGGTTAATGTGTGTGTTTCTCAAGCAGTTTACTTGCGCATTTGGAGTTTGGTAAAGTGTCCCACGAGGAATACATTAAAATAGGACAGTGGGAGGACTTGAATATGAATCAGGAAGAACAAAAGCAGCTTTGGCCAACAATAAAATCTACTTCAAACTTTTGTTCCCAACTTTTTCTCCTACCCTCCAGATGATGTTGATTTTACTTGAGGTACAGTTCCACAGTTGTTGGCAGTCCTCTGCTACCTCAGCCAACTGGCCTATCATCTTACATGAGCCAAGACGATAAGTGAAGAGTTAGTAGACTATCCAATCATAGCAGAATCACAGCCAAGCCTAATCCTAGCTTTACCCAATGCACACTTTGCAGAAGAGGCCACTGAATAGCAATCAGGAGCATGAACCCTGGCTGGCTTTTCCCTTCCTTACCCAGTGTCATAGGTACCAATTGTAATACCCACGCTATTACCCAAGCTAAGAAAGAAAAAGACTTGCATGTACATAGCACTTTTCACAATCAGCGGACGTCTCAAAGTGTTTTACAGCCAATGAAGTACATTTGGAATGTAGTCACTGTTGTAATGTAGGAAACGTGGCAGCCAATTTGTGCACAGCAAGCTCCAACAATCAGCAATGTGATAATGACCAGATAATCTGTTTTTTTCTTACGTTGATTGAGGGATAACTATTGGTCAGGACACCAGGGATAACTCCCCCTGCTCTTCTTCGAAATAATGCCATGGGATCTTTTACGTCCACCTGAGGGGGCAGACGGGGCCTCGGTTTAACATCTCACCCAAAAGACAGCATCTCTGAAAGTGTAGTGCTCTCTCACTACTGTACTGGAGTGTCAATCTAGATTTTTTTTTAACACATGCTCAAGTCCCTGGATTGGGACTTGAACCCACAACCATCTGACTCAGGGGTGAGCATGCTAGCCACTGAGCCACAGCTGACATCAGCTAAGATTAGATAACTCAGTATCAAACTGCGATCGAACCTCGGACCTCCTTGGCATGTGTTGCTTAGCTTCACACCAAGGGGTCCATTTAACCATTCAGCTATCAGGTGCACTTCATTTATATTAAAATACACGATCACCATAAATTTAATTTAAAAGTTTTTACAAGTTTTTGGCCCCGACCCTGGTGGAAGCTGAGTTCTGCCCAAGTGCCGCCCGAAGGACCGCTGAGATACTGACGGTACTTTAGGGTGGAAGTTTCTTGAAAAAGTCCTGGAAAGACCGCCCGGCGGCAAAAAAGCGACTTACGTCCTGAACGTGGGCAGCAGCGGTGAGGGGCTCCCAATCTCGGCGGCAAATGCAAGCAATCCTCGGCAAAGTACCGCCGAGGATTGAGTTGGGCCCAGGGACAGGGGAACAGATAAAAATAAAAATTTCTACAAAAAAAAACACTGGAAAACCTTCAGGGGACCCCATCCGCCTAAATCGCTGGAAAAAAATTAAGAAAAGAAGTTTACTAACCTTTTTTTGCAGGTCTTCTTACTTACCGTTGAGGTTAGACCTGCCTCCATGCGACAGTCCTTTCCCCTGCTGCAGCGGACTCCCGCCCAGACCAAACTGGCAGCTCGGCGGGCAGGAGGACACTTACGTGCATTGCGCGCCAGCAGACGTCAGCGAGCAGTCCCCAACGGTCTTCCCGCCCCATCGGCAGGAGGCCTCCACCAAACTTGCTCGGAGGGGGGACCGTCCAGGAAACTCAGCGGCAACGGGCGGTGAGTCCACCAAGTTCGGCCCCATTTATGTCCCTGACTGAACTCCTGAAACGCAGGGCTATCTTATAAATAATGCAGATCTTGGCACCGATTTTTCTTATTATTATTCCACATCAACTACTTGCATTTCTATAGCACCTTTAGCATAGATGTCCGAAGACACTTCACAGAGGCATAAGGAAAGAAGGATGCTAAGGCCAAGAAGGAGAAATTAGATGGAATGACCAAAGCTTGGCCAAAGAGTTGGGTTTTAGTGATGGTCTTAAGTGAGGAGAGAAGGAGGCATTTAGGGAAGGAATTTTAGAACATGGGGCCTAAGCAGCTGAAGGCTTGTCAAAGGGGAGGATGCACAGGAGCTGGAATCAGAGGAACAGAGAGTTCAAAGGGAGATGCAGCACTGGAGAAGTTACAGAGATAGGAAAGGGTGAGGCCACAGAGGATTTTAAACACAAGGATGCAAATTTTAAATTTATGATGTTTGAGATAGGGAGCCTTTGTAGGACAGTGAGAATTGGGGTGATAGGCAAGGGGGATGTGTTGCAGGATAGGATACATGCAGCAAACTTTTGGATAAGGTGAAGTATTCAAGGTTGACCAGGTTGGCATTGGAATAGTCAAGTCTGGAGGTGAGAAAGGCATGGATCATGGTTTTAACAGTAGACAAGCTGATGCAAGCAATGTTATGGAGGTGGAAGGAGGCAGTATTTGTGAGGGAGAGGCTATTGGATTGAAAGCTCAGCTCAGGGTCGAATAGGATAGCGAGGTTGTGAACAGTCTGGTTCAGTCTGAGACAGTGGCTGGGTGGAAGATGGTTAGTGGCAAGGATACCGAGGTTGTGGTGAGGCTGAAGACAATGGCTTTGTTCATCTGGAAAATTGTAGCTCATCCATGAATAGTTGGGCATGGATTCTGAGAGTACAGAGATAGTGAAGGATTTGACAGATATGGCGAAAAGAAAGATCTGGGTGCCATCAGCGTAAATGTGGAAGCTGACCCCATCCAAGGGGCAGTATGTAGATGGGAAAGAGGAGATGGCCAAGGATAGATCCTTGAGGAACTTTAGATGGAATGATGTGTGGGTGAAAAGAGAAGCTATTGCTGGAGCTGCTCTGGCTATGATTGGATAAGTAAGAGTGCAACCCTCTGAGGGCAGTGCCACCGACATGGGCAATGGTGTTGGGGGAAGATGTTGTGGTCAACTGTGACAAAGGCTGCAGAGAAGTCAGGGAGGAAATGAAGGGATAATGCAGCACAGGTGGGATGGACATGGATGTAGGATGTGATGACACATTAAAAGAGTTTGGAGAGAAAAGAGATGTTGGAGATGACATGGTAATTTACAATGACGGAGAGGTTGAGGGTGGGTTTTTTCACCGTTTTAAAAGGGAAGGGAACAGTGTCTGAAGACAGGCAACCATTCAGCTAGCACGGGGTCAGGGAGGGAATGCTGAGTGGTCAGCTGTTTGGTTGGCATTGGGTTGAGAGAGCAGGAGGTAGATCACAATTCACACTAATCATAAATGAGAGAAAAAGGCTGTTTGCGAACAACATTCAGATATGAGCCTCAAGGTCTACCAAACACTAGAAATGTCTCCAATAGAAAATCAAGTAATTCACGGGTTCCAATGAATATCTCATGCCTCTGGCTCCAGCTCAGGCAGCTCACCTGACCATCTGCTCAGGGTGAACCAGGAGGTGTACTTGCATTACATAAGAACATAAGAAATAGGAACAGGAGTAGGCCATGTGGCCCCTCGAGCCTGCTCCGCCATTCAATAAGATCATGACTGACCTGATCATGGACTCAGCTTCACTACCCTTCCCCATAACCTCTTACATAGAAAATAGAAACATAGAAAATAGGTGCAGGAGCAGGCCATTCAGCCCTTCTAGCCTGCACCGCCATTCAACGAGTTCATGGCTGAACATGAAACTTCAGTACCCACTTCCTGCTTTCACGCCATACCCCTTGATCCCCCGAGTAGTAAGGACTTCATCTAACTCCCTTTTGAATATATTTAGTGAATTGGCCTCAACTACTTCCTGTGGTAGAGAATTCCACAGGTTCACCACTCTCTGGGTGAAGAAGTTTCTCCTTATCTCGGTCCTAAATGGCTTACCCCTTATCCTTAGACTGTGACCCCTGGTTCTGGACTTCCCCAACATTGGGAACATTCTTCCTGCATCCAACCTGTCCAAACCCGTCAGAATTTTAAACGTTTCTATGAGGTCCCCTCTCACTCTTCTGAACTCCAGTGAATACAAGCCCATTTGATTCAGTCTTTCTTGATAGGTCAGTCCCACCATCCCGGGAATCAGTCTGGTGAATCTTCGCTGCACTCCCTCAACAGCAAGTATGTCCTTCCTCAAGTTAGGAGACCAAAACTGTACACAATACTCCAGGTGTGGCCTCACCAAGGCCCTGTACAACTGTAGCAACACCTCCCTGCCCCTGTACTCAAATCCCCTCGCTATGAAGGCCAACATGCCATTTGCTTTCTTAACCGCCTGCTGTACCTGCATGCCAACCTTCAATGACTGATGTACCATGACACCCAGGTCTCGTTGCACCTTCCCTTTTCCTAATCTGTCACCATTCAGATAATAGTCTGTCTCTCTGTTTTTACCACCAAAGTGGATAACCTCACATTTATCCACATTATACTTCATCTGCCACGCATTTGCCACTCACCTAACCTATCCAAGTCACTCTGTAGCCTCATAGCATCCTCCTCGCAGCTCACACTGCCACCCAACTTAGTGTCATCCGCAAATTTGGAGATACTACATTTAATCCCTTCGTCTAAATCATTAATGTATAATGTAAACAGCTGGGGCCCCAGCACAGAACCCTGCGGTACCCCACTAGTCACTGCCTGCCATTCCGAAAAGTACCCATTTACTCCTACTCTTTGCTTCCTGTCTGACAACCAGTTCTCAATCCACGTCAGCACACTACCCCCAATCCCATGTGCTTTAACTTTGCACATTAATCTCCTGTGTGGGACCTTGTCGAAAGCCTTCTGAAAGTCCAAATATACCACATCAACTGGTACTCCTTTGTCCACTTTATTGGAAACATCCTCAAAAAATTCCAGAAGATTTGTCAAGCATGATCTCCCTTTTACAAATCCATGCTGACTTGGACCTATCATGTCACCATTTTCCAAATGCGCTGCTATGACATCCTTAATAATTGATTCCATCATTTTACCCACTACTGAGGTCAGGCTGACCGGTCTATAATTCCCTGCTTTCTCTCTCCCTCCTTTTTTAAAAAGTGGGGTTACATTGGCTACCCTCCACTCGATAGGAACTGATCCAGAGTCAATGGAATGTTGGAAAATGACTGTCAATGCATCCGCTATTTCCAAGGCCACCTCCTTAAGTACTCTGGGATGCAGTCCATCAGGCCCTGGGGATTTATCGGCCTTCAATCCCATCAATTTCCCCAACACAATTTCCCGACTAATAAAGATTTCCCTCAGTTCCTCCTCCTTAATAGACCCTCTGACCACTTTTATATCCGGAAGGTTGTTTGTGTCCTCCTTAGTGAATACTGAACCAAAGTACTTGTTCAATTGGTCTGCCATTTCTTTGTTCCCCGTTATGACTTCCCCTGATTCTGACTGCAGGGGACCTACGTTTGTCTTTACTAACCTCTTTCTCTTTACATACCTATAGAAACTTTTGCAATCCGCCTTAATGTTCCCTGCAAGCTTCTTCTCGTACTCCATTTTCCCTACCCTAATCAAACCCTTTGTCCTCCTCTGCTGAGTTCTAAATTTCTCCCAGTCCCCAGGTTCGCTGCTATTTCTGGCCAATTTGTATGCCACTTCCTTGGCTTTAATACTATCCCTGATTTCCCTAGATAGCCACGGTTGAGCCACCTTCCCTTTTTTATTTTTACGCCAGACAGGAATGTACAATTGTTGTAATTCATCCATGAGTTCTCTAAATGTCTGCCATTGCCCATCCACAGTCAACCCCTTAAGTATCATTAGCCAATCTATCTTAGCCAATTCATGCCTCATACCTTCAAAGTTACCCTTCTTTAAGTTCTGGACCATGGTCTCTGAATTAACTGTTTCATTCTCCATCCTAATGCAGAATTCCACCATATTATGGTCACTCTTCCCCAAGGGGCCTCGCACAATGAGATTGCTAATTAATCCTCTCTCATTACACAACACCCAGTCTAAGATGGCCTCCCCCCTAGTTGGTTCCTCGACATATTGGTCTAGAAAACCATCCCTTATGCATTCCAGGAAATCCTCCTCCACCGTATTGCTTCCAGTTTGGCTAGCCCAATCTATGTGCATATTAAAGTCACCCATTATAACTGCTGCACCTTTATTGCATGCACTCCTAATTTCCTGTTTGATGCCCTCCCCAACATCACTACTACTGTTTGGAGGTCTGTACACAACTCCCACTAACGATTTTTGCCCTTTAGTGTTCTGCAGCTCTACCCATATAGATTCCACATCATCCAAGCTAATGTCTTTCCTAACTATTGCATTAATCTCCTCTTTAACCAGCAATGCTACCCCACCTCCTTTTCCTTTTATTCTATCCTTCCTGAATGTTGAATACCCCTGGATGTTGAGTTCCCAGCCCTGATCATCCTGGAGCCACGTCTCCGTAATCCCAATCACATCATAATTGTTAACATCTATTTGCACAATTAATTCATCCACCTTATTGCGGATACTCCTTGCATTAAGACACAAAGCCTTCAGGCTTGTTTTTTTAACACCCTTTGTCCTTTTAGAATTTTGCTGTACAGTGGCCCTTTTTGTTCTTTGCCTTGGGTTTCTCTGCCCTCCACTTTTCCTCATCTCCTTTCTGTCTTTTGCTTTTGCCTCCTTTTTGTCTCCCTCTGTCTCCCTGTATAGGTTCCCATCCCCCTGCAATATTAGTTTAACTCCTCCCCAACAGCACTAGCAAACACTCCCCCTAGGACATTGGTTCCGGACCTGCCCAGGTGCAGACCGTCCGGTTTGTACTGGTCCCACCTCCCCCAGAACCGGTTCCAATGCCCCAAGAATTTGAATCCCTCCCTGCTGCACCACTGCTCAAGCCATGTATTCATCTGCGCTATCCTGCGATTCCTACTCTGACTAGCACGTGGCACTGGTAGCAATCCCGAGATTACTACTTTTGAGGTCCTACTTTTTAATTTAGCTCCTAGCTCCTTAAATTCTTTTCGTAGGACCTCATCCCTTTTTTTACCTATGTCGTTGGTACCAATGTGCACCACGACAACTGGCTGTTCTCCCTCCCATTTCAGAATGTCCTGCACCCGCTCCGAGACATCCTTGACCCTTGCACCAGGGAGGCAACATACCATCCTGGAGTCTCGGTTGCGTCCGCAGAAACGCCTATCTATTCCCCTCACCATCGAATCCCCTATCACTATCGCTCGCCCACTCTTTTTCCTGCCCTCCTTTGCAGCAGAGCCACCTACGGTGCCATGAACTTGGCTGCTGCTGCCCTCCCCTGATGAGTCATCCTCCCCAACAGTACTCAAAGCATGTATCTGTTTTGCAGGGGGATGACCACAGGGGACTCCTGCACTATCTTTCTTGCACTGCTCTTCCTGTTGGTCTTCCATTCCCTATCTGGCTGTGGACCCTTCTCCTGCGGTAAGACCAACTCACTACACGTGATACTCACATCATTCTCAGCATCGTGGATGCTCCAGAGTGAATCCACCTTCAGCTCCAATTCCGCAACGCGGACCGTCAAGAGCTCGAGGCGGATACACTTCCCACACACGTAGTCGTCAGGGACACCGGAAGTGTCCCCGAGTTCCCACATGGTACAGGAGGAGCATATCACATGACCGAGCTCTCCTGCCATGTCTTAACCTTAGATACACTTAAATTGGTAATAACAATGTTATAGTTCACTTACTGATATAAAAAAGAAAAGAAAAGCTACTCACCAATCACCAGCCAATCACTTACCCCATTGGCTGTGACGTCACTTTTTGATTACTTTCTACTTCTATTTTGCTTTCTCTCCCGCTGTAGCTGCACCGGTACGCTGGCTCTCGATCACCCGCTGGGCTTTTGACAGGTCGCTCCCCTCTCACCAACTGCCGCTGGCTCTCGATCTCCCGCTGGGCTTTTGACAGGTCGCTCCCCTCTCACCAACTGCCGCTGGCTCTCGATCTCCCGCTGGGCTTATGACAGGTCACTCCCCTCTCACCAACTGCCGCTGGCTCTCGATCTCCCGCTGGGCTTTTGACAGGTCGCTCCCCTCTCACCAACTCTTATCCCCTTATCGTTTAAGAAACTGTCTATTTCTGTCTTAAATGTATTCAATGTCCCAGCTTCCACAGCTCTCTGAGGCAGCGAATTCCACCTTCTGAGAGAAGAAATTTTTCCTCGTCTCTGTTTTAAATGGGCGGCCCTTTATTCTAGGATCATGCCCTCTAGTTCTAGTCTCCCAATATCCTCTCTGCATCCACCTTGTCAAGCCCCCTCATAATCTTATACATTCGATAAGATCACCTCTCATTCTTCTGAATTCCAATCAGTACCTACTCAACCTTTCCTCATAAGTCAACCCCCTCATCCCCGGAATCAACCTAGTGAACCTTCTCTGAACTGCCTCCAAAGCAAGTATATCCTTTCGTAAATATGGAAACCAAAACTGCATGCAGTATTCCAGGTGTGACCTCACCAATACCTTATATAGCTGTAGCAAGACTTCCCTGCTTTTATATTCCATCCCCTTTGCAATAAAGGCCAAGATACCATTGGCCTTCCTGATCACTTGCTGTACCTGCAAACTATCCTTTTGTGTTTCATGCACAAGTACCCCCAGGTCCCGCTGTACTGCGGCACTTTGCAATCTTTCTCCATTTAAGTAATAACTTTCTCTTTGATTTTTTTTGCCAAAGTGCATGACCTCACACTTTCCGACATTATACTCCATCTGCCAAATTTTTGCCCACTCACTTAGCCTATGTCCTTTTGCAGATTTTTTGTATCCTCCTCACACACTGCTTTTCCTCCCATCTTTGTATCATCAGCAAACTTGGCTATGTTCCACTCAGTCCCTTCTTCCAAGTCGTTAATATAGATTGTAAATAGTTAGGGTCCCAGCACTGATCCCTGAAGCACCCCACTAGTTACTGTTTGATCTTGAGCTGTACTCGTTACCCCACATGTGTCATTTGCCACACTATATTTTTCCACCTCCAGGACACTGCCAATGTGAGTGCCTACATCTCACCCATTGCTACTGAAAGTCTAATCCATGCTTTGCACATCTCAAGGATCAACTTTTCAAGTGTTCTCTCTGCTAACCTCCACTCTTGCTCCTGCCACAAACGTTGTTTAATGCAGAACTCCACAGCCAAGATCTGTCCAGCACCCCCATCATCCTTGTTTTTATAAGACTCAATTACTCCCTGTTGCCAGAATAATGCTTTTAAATTCTTCATCCTCATTTTCAAATTCTTGCATGATCTTGTGCTGCATCATCTGGGCCTAATGTTCCAACCCACACCTTTCAATCCTTCAAATTTGAATTACTGCTCACCCTAGTTCCTTCCACCATCACAGCCCAGTGCTTCAGTTCACTACTCTTGTTCCTTTGAACTCTGGCTCCAAAGCACATCTCCTTGATACTTCCCTTCCTTCTTTAACAATGACAACCTGTATATATATATCCACCTGAGAGAGCAGCCGGGGCATCAGTTAACATCTCCAGACATATCAAGAAAGACTGGATCAACTGGGCTTGTATTCACTGGAGTTCAGAAGAATGAGAGCGGATCTCATAGAAATGTTTAAAATTCTGACGGGATTAGACAGGTTAGATGCAGGAAGAATGTTCCCAATGTTGGGGAATTCCAGAACCAGGGGTCACAGTCTAAGGATAAGGGGTAAGCCATTTAGGACTGAGATGAGGAGAAACTTCTTCACCCAGAGAGTGGTGAACCTGTGGAATTCTCTACCACAGAAAGTTGTTGAGGCCAATTCACTAAATATATTCAAAAAGGAGTTAGATGTAGTCCTTACTACTCGGGGGATCAAGGGGTATGGCGAGAAAGTAGGAATGGGGTACTGAAGTTGCATGTTCAGCCATGAACTCATTGAATGGCGGTACAGGCCCGAAGGGCTGAATGGCCTACTCCTGCACCTATTTTCTATGTTTCTATGTTTCTATCTCGTCAGAAAGACGGTACCTCTGACAGTGCAGCACTCCCTCACAAGTGCACTAGAGTGTCAGTCTGGATTGTGTGCTCCAAACTCTGGGGTGGGTCATGAACACACAACTTTCTGACACAGAGATGAGAGTGCTATCTATGAGCCATGGCTGACTGAGAGAAGTTAAAAACTGTCTCTTCAATCATGCTTTTGACTTCTCTCCATCTTTCCTGTCTGCTGCTTGGTCTCTCCTTCTCTCCCCTTTGTATATGAGGCTGTCATATCAATGCAAGATGTTGTTGTGTTGAGCAATAACTATAACTTGGACAAAATCAGTTAACCACTATTAACTGATAACTCTCACAATCTGACACTTCTTCCAATCGTAACTTCATTTTTTTTTAAGTACATTATCATTAATGTTAATAATGGATTGGAAGCCAGATGGAAACAGTTACTGGTTCACCAATTAATGATGACTTTTTACAAAAGTAGTCTGAGTGTATTACTGAAGAAAAGGTGCATCGATTTCAGTAACATGTGAAAAGCAGTAGGGGTCTCTATCAGCTTTCTCACAACACAGAATAAGGACCATCCATTGCCATTCTCAAAGGCAACAGTCCCGGTGGACCGTTTCCTCAGTCACCACTATGGGGTGAGAATCCATTTGCTTGCTGTGTGTAACATCGTTGTAAGTAGGTTTGTGAAAATTTCCTCTTATCTCTGTATAGAGAAATCACGAACAAGCTCTTTCAGCATCGGTTGCAAGAAACTCACTGGAAATCTACACAAACACATTCAAGATGTCACGGCACAGTAGTTGAGCAGTTCCTACCCACAAGTGTTAGGGAACAACACCCAATGGGCATGTTTGCTCCACATATGCAAAACTGCCCAGGTATGTCCTGTTCACAAAAAGCTGGACAAATCCAATCCGGCCAATTACTGCCCCATCAGTCTACCCTCAATCATCAGCAAATTGATGGAAGGTGTGGTCAACAGTGCTCTCAAGCAGCACTTATTCACTAATAACCTGCTCACTGTTGCACAGTTTGGCAGGACCACTCAGATCCAGACCTCATTACAGCTTTGGTCCAAACATGGATGAATTCCAGAGGTGAGGTGAGAGTGACTGCCCTTGACCGAGTGTGGCATCAAGGAGCCCTAGTAAAACTGAAGTAAATGGGAATCAGGGGGAAAACTCTCCAGTGGCTTGAGTCATTTGTGGCACAAAGGAAGATGGTTGTGGTGGTTGGAGATCAGAGCAGTGTCTAAGCCCAATCATCTTCAGCTGCTTCATCAATGACCTTCCCTCCATCATAAAATCATAAGTTCACTGATGACTGCACAGTGTTCATATGCAACTTCTCAGATAATGGAGCAGTCCATGCCCACATGCAGCAACACCTGGACAACATTCAGGCTTGGGCTGATAAGTGGCAAGTAACATTCGCGCTACACAAGTGCCAGGCAATGACTATCTCCAACAAGCGCAAGTTTAACCACCATCCTTTGGTATTCAACAGCATTACCATCACCAAATCCCCCACCATCACCATCCTGGGGGTTATCATTGATCAGAAACTTAACTGGACCAGCCACATAAATACTGTGGCAACAAGTGTGTTTCAGAGGCTGGGTATTCTGTGGCAAGTGTCTCACCTCCTGACAAAGCCTTTCCACCATCTACAAAGCACAAGTCAAGAGTGTGATGGGATACTCTCCACTTGCCTGGATGAGTGCAGCTCCAACAACACTCAAGGAGCTCAACACCATTCAGGACAAAGCAGCCCGCTTGATTGGCACCTCATCCACCACCTTAAATATTGACTCCCTCTATCACCGGTGTACCATGGCTGCACTGTGTGCCATCTCACCAAGCAACTCACCAAGACTTCTTCGGCATGCCTTCTAAACCCCCGACGTCTACCACCTAGAAGGACAAGGGCAGCAAGCACATGGGAACACCACCACCTCCACGTTTCCCTCCAAGTCGCACACCATCCTGACTTGGAAGTATATCGCCATTCCTTCATCGTCGTTGGGTCAAAATCGTGGAACTCCCTTCCTAACAGCACTGTGGGAGTAACTTCACCACACGGACTACAGCGGTTCAAGAAGGCAGCTCACCACCATCTTCTCAAGGGCAATTAGGATGGGCAATAAATGCTGGTCTTGCCAGCAATGCCCACATGTCATGAATGAATAAAAATATGTTTAAAACATGTGTTCAAATCTTTTCAAACTGATTTCTCATGTATGAGTTACAGATGCAAGACCAAATATATTGGATAATATGTTGGGAGCTGGAGCCTTTTTTAAAACAAAGGATAACCTTTAGAAAATAATAAAGAAAAATAAAAGCCAAATATGATTATTTTGAAAGCCTGTTCATTTTTTAAACATTAATGGTGATTTTCAATCAAAAAAAACCTCTGAATACCACGAGCATTATATATTATAGTCCTTTGAAATGTGCATATCAAAGTACAATTATCAGGCAGTCTTATAATGTATTTATAATCAAAGCCTTCGTCTTCTTATATCTCCACAGATGATTAATTCACATCCATGGCTCTAGGATCAAGTCCGCAGTAAACCATCAAACCTCTTCGAAGGAAGAAAGGAAGTCTTCCTCTCAGCACGAGGAGCCTAATCTGACTGAGGTTCTCAGAAGAGAAGGGCTCCTCCATGCACAAGTCCTCAGATCAGATCAGATCACTGTGTAAAGCTGAAGATGACAATAGAAGTGGGTCAGAGGCAATGGCAATCAGTTTCTTATTTCAAGGTTTCCTCCACAAACCCAATGCAGGTAAGAGGGATACAGATGTAAAAGTGCTGCTCCTTCATTTTCCCCAGCCAAGTCCCAGCACCTGCAGAGGGCAAAGTTTATAAGAACATAAGAAATAGGAGCAGGAGTTGGCCATTTGGCCCCTCGAGCTTGCTCCGCCTTTTAACAAGATCATGGCTGATCTGATCTTGGCCTCAACTCCACTTCCCTGTCTGCTCCCCATAACCCTTGACTCTCTTATCATTCAAAAATGTTTAGTCCTATATATCAGAGGCCAGACACACCTATGAATACTGTGAAACAAGAGCTCAGACAAGTGTGTTGGAATCCAAATGGGTCATACGACAAGTTGCAATTGGCCTGCTAAACATAGAGCATCTCATGCAATGTGAGACTCTTTCTCTTTAGGCCACCATGACATCTCCATGGTGAGTACTATAATCAATTCAGCACCATCATCCAGTGACCCTCCAAGAATGATTGATCCTGTGTAGGGGAATCTGCATACAGGAACTGACCCTGAGGACAGATGACCATACAGTGAATGTCTCTGAGGAGGAATCTCCATTCTATTAGTGACCCTAGACTAGGATGTCCATGCAAGATTCCTCCCAAAGCTCCTCAAATTAGGAGTTGGGAAATATGTGTAGTATTGCTGGAATCAGACAAAAACACTCTTGTAATTCACTCATCTCACAGTAATGTTCAGGAATAGAGGGATATCACACCAGAGGTAATCTTGTAGGATACAGCACAGAAAGATAACATTACACAGACAGCTCTTTAATAACTCTTCAATTACAAACAATCACAAAACAGGATTTCAGAATCTTTTCCTCGGAAAATTGGTAATTTATATTTTCATAATTTCATTTCATTTCTCTTTGTTTGAAGCTTGAGATGCTAAATGCTAATTCTGGAAGTTGTTATGCTGTAATTGTGTTATACTCGGCACAGATATTAATGCGCTATATTTAGATTTAATATATTTCTATTGATTCTGCTGTTTGATGAATCTGAAAACAGTACCACACATAGATTACTGGTGCCTTTCTTCACAGCCTCCTGAGACTGAACCATAAAAAAGGCAAAGATTCACATTAATGGAAAAAATCAATTGTCAGTGGTCTCTGAAACTGGAGTGTTCATGTTATGAATCATGTGTGTTAATGTTATGAATCAGGTATATAAGTGTTGTTAATCAGACATGTTAATGTTATGAATTGGATGCATAAATGCTATGAATAGGTATGTCAATATGATGAATCAAGTGTCTTAATGCTATGAATCAGACTTGTTAATGTGTCATTGCAATGACTTTACATTGACTCAATTAATTGCACTTGGTAGTATGAGACTGTTAAAGCCAGTACCTTCTACCAGCTATAAAAGGCAGTGGAGGGAGCACAAGGAGGAGGCTAGGGCTGGAATTATAGCTACCGCTCTGGGGGTTGAAATTCTGCCAAGTATTAGCCGCGAATGCATTAATCAGTGAACTAAAGTAACACTTAGCAGAGTTTGAGCACCTGAGGTTTGCGATGCAACTGCTGAAATTGTTTGAAAATGTTAATACTAACACAGAGATGCAGCAATGAGTGAAAAAAATGTTAAATACATTCTAGAAATTTCCAAACTGCCCATTCAAATGTTGCACTGTTTGCTCCAAAACTAAACAGGTGGCAGCTATAAGGACATTTATCGCGTAACTTCTTCAATAAATCCAATTCATTTGAGCATATTTAGCAATGGTAGGCTGGAAGTTAATTGTACTTGATTTCAATATTTAATAAAATGCTGTAGAAAATCAATTTTTATGAAAATAATACAGAGGCTTCTCCGAGTGCAGCACTTCACCTAATTTTGGTCCAGGTGGCTTTTAGTCTTTCCAGGTGGTGCCTGAATGGGTGGTCAACCGGGTCTGGGGGTAGCAGTTGCCGGGGAGATGTAATGATGGCTGGGGCAGGGGAGGGGTGGGGAGGAGGAGGTAGTGGCGGCGATCAGAGAGGAACAGTGGCCGGCAGTTCTTTGACTGTGGGGTTGGGAAAACACTGCTGCAGGTACTGGCTCCACATTCAGATTATTTTGTAATCTTACCTTATAGGTTTTAAGAACCACTTGTTTGGCCGCATGTAGATCTGGTTTTCCTGTGTGCAGTTTGCACCGGCAGCCTCAGAGAAAACCAATATTGTAAACGGGGCCTCAAACAGGCTTTTATTTGCACACGACGATTTTTGGAGGGCCTTTACAAATATGGCGGGTGGCATATTTCCAGCTCATAATGAGCATACACTTCCCACCCGCCATATTTGTTGGTAAGCTGAAGAGGGCATCAGCTCCATGTATCGATTGCACATTTCCGAGGAACTTTTCTTTATCTTCTTCCCTCATGGTTTTTAATCACTGACACCTATATTTCATTTTATTGTTGTGCTTTCCTCTCTTCCTAGAATTTGTGCTGGGGTATACCCCAACTTACCCCACCCCCAAACCCATGCTCAGCTTGACTTTGGATACAATGGAGGAGGAGTTGCATACAGACCATATCCAGCCCAGGAAAATCAGGCAGCACGGCAGTAAACAGAATCCCACCAAGTACCACTCTCCCCAACATGTATAGAGACCGCCCCAGTCAGCACATTCAATGGCTGCAGCTCTCCAAGGATGCCATTGGGTTTCTCTGCCAACTTCATCAAAAAGATTACCGACTCTTTTCATTGCCACAACTGTTCTGTCCATGGCAATTGCCTGTCAAATTTTATTGCTCAAGATCCTTCTAGGCTGCCATAAGGGACCTGTGCAAATATTAACCAAGGAACTGTCAGGGCATTCATCCAGGACTCCGTCATTCATACAGCAGCTGAATTCATCCACATCATAATCACCCCTAGGCAGCAGAGGTACAGAACCTTTCTGAGATAGCTGGATTCCTTTGGCCACAGGGTTGCATGATGGCAAGCATGTGAAAAGAAAAGAAAGACTTGCATTTATATAACGCCTTCCATGACCACCGGACGTCTCAAAGCGCTTTACAGCCAAATAAGTACTTTTGGAGTGTAGTCACTGTTGTAATGTGGGAAATGCGGCAGCCAACTTGCGCACAGCAAACTCCCACAAACAGCAATGTGATAATGACCAGATAATCTGTTTTTGTTATTTTGATTGAGGGATAAATATTGGCCAGGACACAAGTGATAACTCCCCTGCTCTTCTTCAAAATAGTGCCATGGAATCTTTTACGTCCACCTGAGAAAGCAGATGGTTTAACATCTCATCCAAAAGATGGCAGCTCTGACAGTGCAGCACTCCACTGAAATGGCCGCCTAGATTTATGTGCTCATGTTCCTGGAACAGGTTTTGAACCCACAACCTTCTGACTCAGAGGCGAATGTGCTACCCACTGAGCCACAGCTGACAGTGAAGGTGCCAATAGTGCAGCCAAAGGCATATGTGAATAGAAAGGGGTTCAATTCCCAGGAGGTCCAGCTCCTCTGTGACGGAAACCAGGTCATGTCCTCAATTACCACTGCAAGGTGCATCAGAGGGCAGATTCTGAAAATCATCTTAATTGACTGATTGACTGCAGTGGCAGCACCACAGTCTTACCTTCTTTTATACCCCTACCAGATGACACCAAAGCAGATCTCTTTGGTCAGCAGGGTCTTGCCAGGAATCTTCACCTCTGTGCGGAAGTCCAAATGTGCTACATGGTCTATTTCCTGACTTACTGTAATGTTCATAAATAATAGATCATAAGAAAAGTGTCCAGTTTATTTGAAAGCAAACATTTCTTTAATTGCAAGCTAATGGGAATGGAAGGTTCTGTGTGATAAAATGCTGTCAGTCAAGGAGTGTGTGGCAATTGTGATGGGAGTGATGAAGTGAGAGGTGTGGGGTTGTGAGCTCTGGTGCACAGATCTTCAGCACTACCTCTAGGAAGAATGGCTCATTGGGCAAGGTACCAGTAGGGAAGACTGCTACCTATGGGCCTGTATCCCAGAGAGACTCAACACCTTTAGGAAGGGAGAGCAGGAAATTGGAGAGGAAAACAAACCACATTCTCATACTACAAGGAGACTGCCTTGAATGAGGCAGAATCGAAAAGCTGAAATGGGTTGAAGAGCTAATGAACCCAGGGGATCTTCATCCCAAGAAGAAAGGACAAGGGAAAGGGACAGCTCTGAATAATCGCCTCTAATCCATCGCCTGTATTCCTTCTACCTACCAGTGGCTACCCAGCTGTCTTCAGGAAGTCGCAGGTCTGAAGATTTCCTTTTAAATAATCCCAGGGAGCTGAGCTCTACTGTTGAAAAATTGGAGGTTGTAGCAAAAGGAATCAGTGATTGGGAGAACAGTGTTTAGACTCGCATCTATCCTTTTAGATTGTGAAAAGGAAAAGAGTTCTGAGCATGTCAGAACGGGGCTCCACCCCCTCCCGCACGTCCCGCCCGCCCCCCCAACACAATCCCCGCTCACATTTTCCAACTCATCGGGAGGCTCAGAGCAACACATTTGATCTCGTGGATGTCAAGTGCCGTAACAGTATTTGTCATCTCAGCCCCAGTGTGACATTAGAAAAGGAAGCTGAAAGGTCCATCATACGGCTGCATTGATGAAGCAGCCCTGACTCTGTCACTTCACAAACATCCCAGCAGCTTCCAGAAACATTGATAATTACATTGATTTTTAAATCTCTGGAGGCGCGGATGCTTTATGTGTCATATAAAGCAAAACAATCAAGAACAGAATCAAAACCTGAGGAACAAATTACAGTCATGACAGAATTCTAAAGTCACCTCCATTTAACTCCTTAGCCACAAATACAAAAAGCCTCAGATGGTTCAAAGCTTGCAGCAAACATCCATTATTAATATCATCTACAAGCTCTCGTACATATTTAAACAATCTTTTCCCTGTACAGACAGTCTTCAAACTTCCACTTTCCGAAAAACAAAAGCAGAAAAAAAAATCAGGAATTTGGTTCCTATTTCATGCTAGAAACAGGGGTAGGCCCTTCAGCCCTTCGAGCCTGCTCCATCATTCAATTAGATCAGGGCTGACTGCACCCCAATTCTATTTACCTGCTTTTGCTCCATATCCCTTGATACCCTTACCTAGCAAAAATCTATGTCTCTAGTTATGTATGTGAACCTCACCTATGTGTAAGACTTGCCACTAGGGGGCACGCCTGTGGGAGACCTATGGGTCACCTGTGTACCCTGGAGCAAGCAGGTATAAAAGGCAGTCCACCATGCTGCTGCCTCACTTTGGAGTTATATTAAAGAGACCAAGGTCACAATGGTTTGAGCTTACAACACAGTCTCGTGGAGTTATTCTGAACTTAACATCTCTCAGAATTGAAAGCTCCAATTGTCCCAGCATCCACAGCCTTTCGGAGGAAGAGAGTTCCAGATGTCTACTACCCTTTGTGTGAAAAATGCTTCCTGATTTTCCTCTTGAATGGCCCAGGTCTAACTTTAAGATTATGGCCCCTTGTTTTTGATTCCCCAACTAGAGTAAATAGTTTCTCTGTTATCTACTCTATCGAATCCTTTTAACATTTTAAGCGCCTCGATCAGATCACCCTCTCCGATCTTCTGTACTCAAGGGAATACAGGCCAAGTTTATGCAACCTGTTCCCATAATGTTACTTTCTGCTAAGCATCGTGAAATGTTGAGGAGGTGAGACTCACCGACAGAGATAAATACGCTATTGTGGCACTTGCCAAGCCTCATCCGGAGCTGCAATTCGATGTGAAGTCACTACTGTTGAGTCCTTAACTCTTAAACATAATCACACGAGGCACGTACTGCAGACACAGTCACTCTGTGACCTTCACCTTTATTACCTGGACCAAGGAGTGCTGACCCTGTGAGGGACCTCCCCTTATATACCTGAATCTCCAGATAAGGAGTGTCTCCCACAAGTACACCCCTTGTGGTAAAGGTGTGCATTTCAAGTAAGTATGTACAGTATTTAGTGGTTACATGAGGGTTACAATTGTCTCAGGGTTACAGTAGTATGCTGGTTACATACATGACATCAACTCCCCCTCACGTCTTTTTGACTCAAAGGTTAAGTCTATCAGGTAGTCGACGCTCTCTCGTGGAGCGCCGCAGTTGAGGCTCTGGTGGCTGAGCCTTGGCATGCGTTTCTGTCACCTGAGGTGATTCCGTCCTGGCCGGGCTGGCCGCAGGGACTGTGCATGCTGATGATTGTCCTTGTTGCTCGTCCACTGGCAGTGGTGTGGTTGACATCTCATGCTCTTCTTCATGTTCATCGGTGTCTATGCTGAACCTTTTCTTTACTTGGTCCAAGTGTTTGCGGCATATCTGCCCATTATTGAGTCTGACCAATATGATCCTGTTTCCCTCTTTAGCAATTACGGTGCCCTCTAGCCACTTGGGTCCCAATGCATGGTTAAGTACAAATACCGGATCCCCCCATTTCTATACACCTCTCCCTTGAGTTACGATCGTGGCACTCGGTTTGGGACTGGCGCTTGCCCTCAACAATGTCTGCCAAGGTTGGGTGGATGAGGGACAGCCGCGTTTTGAGCATACGTTTCATGAGGAGTTCCGCTGGCGGAACCCCTGTGAGCGAGTGCGGCCGGGACCTATAGGCCAGCAGGAGGGTCCTTAAATGCGGAGCATGCCTTGCTTTATGACTTGGACCGCACGTTCCGCCTGGCCATTGGAAGCTGGCTTGAACGGCGCCGTCCAGACATGTTTGATGCAATTACCCGACATAAACTCCTGGAATTCATGGCTGGTGAAACACGGGCCATTCGCGAAAACCGTGCGCAGGCTCTCCACTGTGATGGATGTCGTGCACGAGTTTAATATGATGCACTCGATCCTCTTCGAGTATGCATCGACAATTATCAAGAACATTTTTCCCTTGAACGGGTCACATAGTCCACGTGAATGCGTGACCACGAGCTGAGTCGTGCACCTGTGAACCCAGTGTTCCAGGTCTGAATCAATCCCCAGCCACCATACATGTGGCCGGGCAATTGCCTTCATTAGCACAATTCCATTGGTTGTAATCTACCAAAATTCCCTGGATTCTGGGGCAGTCCCAGCAGATTGGAAAACAGCAAATGTAACACCCCTATTTAAAAAAGGAGGCAGACAAAAAGCAGGAAACTATAGACTAGTTAGCCTACACCTGTCATTGGAAAAATGCTGGAGTCCATTATTAAGGAAGCAGTAGCAGGACATTTGGAAAAGCATGATACAATCAAGCAGAGTCAGCATGGTTTTATGAAAGGGAAATTATGTTTGAAAAATTTGCTGCAGTTTTTTGAGGATGTAACGAGCAGGGTAGAAAAGGGGGAGCCAGAGGATGTGGTGTATTTAGATTTCCAGAAGGCATTCGATAAGGTGCCACATAAGAGGTTACTGCACAAGATAAAAGCTCACGGGGTTGGGGGTAATATATTAGCATGGATAGAGGATTGGCTAACTAACAGAAAACAGAGAGTCGGGATAAATGGATAATTTTCAGGTTGGCAAACAGTGACTAGTGGGGTCAGTGCTGGGTCCTCAACTATTTACAATCTATATTAATGACTTGGATGAAGGAACCGAGTGTAATGTAGCCAAGTTTGCTGATGATACAAAGATGGATGGGAAAGCAAATTGTGAGGACACAAAAAAACTGCAAAGGGATATAGACAGGCTAAGTGAGTGGGCAAAAATTTGACAAATGGAGTATAATGTGGGAAAGTGTGAAGTTATCCACTTTGGCAGAAATAATAGAAAAGCAAATTATAATTTAAATGGAGAAAAATTGCTAAGTGCTGCAGTACAGAGAGACTTAGGGGTCCTTGTGCATGAAACACAAAAAGTTGCAGGTACAGCAAGTAATCAGGAAAACAAATGGAATGTTGGCCTTTATTGCAAGGGGGATAAAATATAAAAGCAGAGAAGTCCTGCTACAACTGTACAGGGTATTGGTGAGGCCACACCTAGAGTACTGCGTCCAATTTTGCTCTTGGTATTTAAGGAAGGATATATTTGCATTGGAGGCTGTTCAGAAGATTCACAAGGTTGATTCTGGAGATGAGGGGGTTGACTTATGAGGATAGATTGAGTAAGTTGGACCTATACACACTGGAGTTCAGAAGAATGAGAGGTGATTTTATTAAAACTTATAAGATAATGAGAGGGCTCGACAAGGTGGATGCAGAAAATATATTTCCACTCAAAGGGGAAACTAAAACTAGGGGACATAGGGCTAGATTTTGCACTTTTTTTGCATGCATAACACCCACTTAACGCCCATTTTATGGCTGAAATGATGTATAACGCCCAGATATCACCCATTTAGCCACAAAAAGGAAACTGACGCCCATTTATCGGACACTTATTGCCGACCGTTACTTTCCCCATGTGCGTAACGCCGTGAAAAAATAATACTGCCCTTCCACTTTTTCTCGGCAGAATCATCAGAATGGGCAAAATCAACGCCCATAATATCACCCAGCGTTAGTTTCTGCACGTAATTAATGCTGAGATTCAATAATACAGACCATCCACTTTTTTTTGTCATAAAGATCACATTTGCCAAAACTAACGCCCAGGATATCGCCCAGTGTCACTTTCACCACCTCGCACACGTCTCGCCCACAATATCCCTCGCCCAAAACACCGCTCAGAAAAAGTGGAACTGTTCTGAACGTTGCTTCAACTTCGGGGGAGTTTGGAGTGACTCTGGAGTTCTTCTCAGGTAAAGTGACCATCTCAACAGACATATTTTTAGACTCTAGACTATTGCCGGTTTACTGTAGGTGTATTTTAGTGAGGAAATTATTGCTTCTGATCAATCACTATTATACCTTCATTGCAATGGGGCCAGCCTTTCTCAGCCTGCATCAATTAATATGCAGATACTGCAGAGTGCAAATGGCTCAATGTCTGACGCACACCATTATGTGCCCAATATAAGACGTGCCAATATGAGGAGGAGATCCAGACCATACACACCCCGCACTTACAGGGAGAAGAGGTCTTACCTCAATGTGTCTGAACATACCTGCCTTCAGAGACTGCGCTTCCACAAGGTAGTGATCAATGAAATATGCGAGCTCATCCGGCCAGATATGCAGCCTGCCATCAGGACATCAGTGTCGGTCGAGGTCAAGGTCACCGTAGCACTGTCTTTCTACGCGTCCGGTTCCTTTCGGGCCTCCATAGTCGAGATTTCCCCTCTGTCTCACCATGCCACCCATCGCTGCATTAGACAGGTCACGGAGGCCCTGTACACGCGAAGGATGGTCTTTATCAGCTTTCCCATGACCATGGAGGCTCAAACTGACAGGGCTGGAGCATTCTACCGCATTGCAAGTTCCCCAGGGTGCAGGAAGCAATACAGTACACTCACATCACCATGCGGGCACCTTCTCAGGACCCAGAGCCTTTTCGTAACAATAAAGGATTTCACTCCCTGAAGGTCCAACTGTTGTCGACCACAACCAGATCATAATGACAGTGAATGCCAAATGTCCGGGCAGCTTCGATGAGGCTCACATCCTACATGAGAGCACTGTCTCTGACATGTTTAAGAGTCAGCCACAAGGACAATGCTGGATGCTTGGTGACAACCGATATGGCCTAGCCACCTGGTTGATGACCCCCACTGCGTGACACCCACACCGAGGCCAAGAATCGATACAACCAGAGCCACAGAGATGCATGCAATGTGGTCCAGAAAACAGTAACTGCTTAAGCAGCGCATCAGATGCCTGGACCACTCAAGAGGCGAGCTACAATACAACCCTAAGCAAGTAGCTAAATTCATGGTCGTGTGCTCCATGCTGCACAACCTGGCTATCAATTGGCCAAGAATTGCCAGAAGGGACTGATGCTCCACCTCAGGAGAGAGAAGAAGAGGAGGACGAGAGGCTGGATGCTGACCTAGGGCCAGACAATCAGGCTAGCTATGCAACCATGCCCACGCCCCCCTCCACAGCGCAGGAAAGGGCCCATGGTGGCTACATAGCTGCAAGACTCTTACGTCAGGAGCTGATAGCTGAACAATTTGCCTGAAACAATGTTGCTGTGAGTGACAATGCTGACACATTGCTGTGTGTGCAGCTCAGACATCAATGGTGGCCATCAACTTGGTGCCAGTTAAAGTTTACGTTGATTGAAGTTAAGTTTTATTTAACTCTTTCATGTTAAGGAATCCCCAGTGTGTAATGGTCCAGCTATCTGAGACAATGCGCAACAAGATTATGTTCAATAAAAAAAATGTTATACCAACATTGGTCTGAAATCATAAGTATCACGGCCAAAAACACCCAACCCCACCCACACCCCACTTTTTCGACCATTGACATCAATCAAATGGTCAACATGTCCAGCAACACAGAACACAAATGCAAAGCAGGAGGGTGGCCCCTCCCCCCATACATTAGAAAAAATTGCATACACCCAGATGGTGATATAACACAGCCATCACCTGCGGACGTGCATCTCACTTTTCTTTCCCCCTCCCCTTCTTCTCCCCACCTCTAACCCTTCCCCTCGTCACTCCACGCCACCTGGCCGAAGAGCTCTTCAGGCGGTGCCTCATTGGGGCGGTTGAAGGCGGAGGCGGTGGTTGGACGGGTATGGAAGCAGGGGGCTGCCGAGGGGGAAACATTCTCTGATCCAGAAGCAGGATCCTGGTCCTGCCTCTCATCTGCCATTTGCAATGGTGGTGCAGAACCTAGGGGTGGAGTGCCGCGCTTCGGGACCACTGGGAGGCCTGTGCCAGCAATATTCGCTATCGCCTCTAGGGCCTCCGCTATCCACGGAACGTACTCAGTCAAGGTGGCTAGCTGTCAGGATATGCCCTCCAATGCATCGAGGATCTGGCCACCAATGTCTACAGTCCTCCTGGACAACTGTACCACCTCTTCGCTCTCATGTCGCGCTCGTGGACCCGACCTGCCGCGTCCACGAAACCTCCGCGGGGTCGGTGCCGTCTGGGGACAAATGGGATGTCCTGTGGTGGGGTGCGTGGGGTCGGTACCTCCAGAGTGGAGGCAGCAATGACCAGAGGAGCACTAGATGGCCTTGGGGTGAATTGGCTTCTGAAGCAGGTTCCTCGAAGTCCGCGCTCTCATCCGTCGAGAACAGATCTAGCGGATTGATGGGCAAGAATCGGAGCTCCTCAGCACCAGATGTAGGATCGTCCGGCGAGTCCGGCCCCGTGCCCCCACCTTCTGGCCTCGATGGTCTTGCCTTGGGCTGCGCTGCTGGCTCAGCTGCAAAATACAAATGAGATTATTAGAGGAGAAGGGGGTGTTAGGGTCACAAGATGATTCCAGCGCTACACACAGCATATACACGACAAGAGCACCACCGCTATCAAGATCATCACAGACATTACGGGCCCAAGTTTCGGCCTCAGTTGCTCCTGATTTTTTGGAGCAACTGGTGTAGAACGGAGTATCTTAGAAGTTCAAATTCTCGGCATTTAGTTTGCTCCAGTTCTAGTCAGTTAGAACAGTTTCACTTTGGAACAGAATTTTTTTTTCAAAAGGGGGGCGTGTCCGGCCACTTACGCCTGTTTTCAAAGTTTAGGCAGTGAAAACTTACTCCAAACTAACTTAGAATGGAGCACGCTCGAAAAAACCTTGTCTACACTTTAGAAAATCAGGCGTAGGTTACAAATCAGGCGTAGGGAATGGGGGGGGGGGGTTTAAAGGGAAGTTTACAAACATTAAACACTTCAGTTTTACAAATAAAGAGCCATCATCAATAATAAATGATAAAAACATCAATAAATCAACCAATAAATCAATCAAAAAAAGTTAATAAGAAATAATTTTTTTTTTAAACAATCAATAAATAAAACATTTTCTACTTACCGACTGCAGCACCAGGAGCCCTCCAACAGCGTGCTGGGATGCCCCCACCCCCAGTGTGTCTCTGTCAGTGTCTCTATCTCTCTGTCTGTCTGTGTGTGTATGTCTCTCACTCTCTGTCTGTCAGTGTCTGTGTTTCTGACAGCGAGGGGAGGGGGAGGAGGGGGGGCAGGGGGAGGGGAGGGAGGGAGGCAGAGGGGGAGGGAGGGAGGCAGGGAGGAAGGGAGGCAGAGGGGGAGGGAGGGAGGGAGGTAAAGGGGGAGAGAGGGAAGGGGGAGAAGGGGGAGAGAAGGGGGGGGAGGAGGGAGGAGAAGGGGAAGGGGGGAGGAGGAGAAGGGGAAGGGGGGAGGAGGAGAAGGGGAAGGGGGGGAGGAGGAGAAGGGGAAGTGGGGGAGGAGGAGAAGGGGAAGGGGGGGAGGCGGAGGAGAAGGGGAGGGGGGAGAGGAGAAGAGGAAAGGGGGGGGAGAGGAGAAGGGGAAGTGGGGGAGAGGAGAAGGGGAGAGAGAAGGGGGGAAGAGGAGAAGGGGAGAGAGAAGGGGGGAGAAGGGGAAGGAGAGGGGGGAAGGAGAAGGGGGGAAAGGAAAGAAGGGGGGAAAGGAGAAGGGGGGAAGGAGAAGGGATGGGGAAAGGAGAAGGGGGAGAAGGGGGAAAGGAGAAGGGGGAGAAGGGGGGAAGGAGAAGGGGGGAAAGGAGAAGGGGGAAAGGAGAAGGGGGAAAGGAGAAGGGGGGAAAGGAGAAGTGGGAGGAGAGGGGGTGGGGAAGGAGAAGGGGGAGGAGAAGGGGGGGAGGAGAAGGGGGGAAGGAGAAGGGGGGAAGGAGAGGGGGAAGGAGAGGGGGGGAAAGGAGAAGGGAGGGAAAGGAGAAGCGGGGGCAGAAAGGAGAAGGGGGGGAGGAAAGGAGAAGGAGGGGAGGGAAAGGAGAAGGGAGGGAGGGAAAGGAGAACGGGGGGAGGGAAAGGAGAAGGGGGAGAGGGAAAGGAGAAGGGGGGGGAGGGGAAGGAGAAGGGGGGGGAAAGGAGAAGGGGGAGGGAGGCTGAATGGGCCGGGCCCGGCCGGGCCCAAGACTTTGGGCAGGACCCGTCCCCAGCACCAGGTTTACCGGTAGGTAGCATTGAGTCGGGTCGGGTCGGGTCCGGGGTCGGGAGCACGGGTCGGGTCGGTTCGAGTCCGGTCCGGGGGTGGGGGGGGCGGGAGGTGGTCGGGAGCACGGGTCAGGGCGGGGGGGGGGGAGGAGGGAGCTCGGGTTGGTTCGGGTAGGGGGAGGGAGGGAGCGCGGGTCAGGTCGGGTCGGTTCGTGTTGGGGGCGGGGAGAGGGAGGTCAGGTTGGGTCGGGTCCGGTCCGGTTGGGGGGGGTGTCGGGAGCGCGGGTTGGGGGGGAGAGGGAGGGAGAGGGAGGTCAGGTCGGGTGGGGGGGGGGAGGGAGCGCGGGTCGGGTCCAGTACGGGGGGTCAGGTCCCGTCCGGTCCAGGGGCGGGGGGGGGGGGGTGGGGCGGGAGTCGGGTCGGTGTCGGTGTCGGGGTCAGGTCCGGTCCGGGGGCGGGAAAGTGGGAGTCGGATCGGGAGGAAGCAGGAGCTGGGCATGGGAGGCAGCCTTATGCACGCAGCCCCAGTGAGGCCATTCGGCCAGGGCTAGGGGCTGCGTGCTTCGGGCCCCTCCCACACAGTTTTGGGCGCCTGGAGCTACTGCACATGCGCGCCCACTGTAGCGCGTATGTGCAGAGGTCCCGGCACTGTTTTCAGCGCAGGGACCTAGCTCCGCCCCCTACAGCTCGTGCTGCACCGCGCCCAACTCCAGAGGACCTGCAGGGAGCCGGAGAATCTGTAAGTTTTTTTTAGGCGCACTTTGTGGCGCCAAAAACGGGCATCCAGGTCGGGACTGCGCCGTTCTAGGCGCGGCCCGAAACTTGGGCCCAATATTTCATGACCATCAACACATTGTGCATTGCAATGATTTCCATTAGGCCAGCATTATTTCTAGGACAATTTTAGAAATTATCTATCATATATGATTGTTCAGATATGAGTGGGTGTGGCATCTATTGACTTTACATCACGCAATGGTGTAAACTTTACTCACGTCGCATCACTTCAGGCTCTGAGGATGCTTGCGTGGCTGACCGGGGGTGCTTCCCCACAAGTGTGAGCACCCGCTCCTCCATATCAGTGATGTCACTGATGACTGGTGGCCTCCCACCCATTCGCCTCTGCACGGAACTCATCGTTGATTGCTAAGTACTGTCACAGAGACTGATACAACACATACCAACAGATGTAATCATGATTATTATGGTAATTATCATTCTTTACCTAAAGACGTGCACCGTGACCGCAGGTTTTGACGACAACATTCCCGGTAAAAGTGCAAGACCTCACATCTACTGATAGTCACTCATGATTCTTACAAATCAAATTATATCAATGTATAACTGTTATGTCTTGGATAAAGAGTCAGACTAGATACTGCAAGCTCAAAGTAAGTGTGACCGTAGTCCTTTATTGCAGATCTCAGAGAGCCTCTCCAGCCTGTGAGGCTTCCTTATACACAGGTGCTCCCAAACGATTGTGGGCTCCCTTGGGACTCCAGGGGATAAGCCTTCTGGTGGTTAGACATGGTAATTACAGGTTTACATACATAACAACACTGCCCCCCCCCCCCGGCCAAAGTCAATAGTGTAACTATTTACAATGTGAGTCAATCTGGGGCCTTCCTTTCCCTGGTTGATTGTCTTGGTGCAAATGCTGGTGTTGGTGAATCGTTTGTTGGGCCTTCACTGGGCTGCTGTGCAGCTGGCCTTGCTGGACTGCTGGGGATGGTGAGCCTTGCTGGGCTGCTGCGGGCGATGGGTTCTGCATCGTGGTCAACTGCTGGGTCGGTTGCCACTTGTGTGTATGTTGGAGGGTCGAAAAACGTAGAGTCTATTGTGGGTTGTTCTGGATAGTCCATAAATCTGAATTTGGTTTGGTCCAAGTGTTTTCTGCAGGTGAGTCCATTTGCAAGTTTGACCACAAACACCCTACTCCCGTCCTTGGCCAAAAGAGTGCCAACAATCCAATTAGGACATTGTCCATAGTTCAGCACAAATACAGGATCATTCACTTCAATTTCGCGTCACACATTTGCGCGATCATATGTATTCTGTTGAAGCCGCCTGCTCTCTACCTGTTCGTGTAGATCATAGTGGACTAACGAGAGCCTTGTCTTAAGTGTCCTTTTCATGAGCAGTTCAGTGGGAGGGACCCCGGTGAGCGAGTGGGGTCTTGTGCGCAAACTGAGCAGGAATCAGGATAAGCAAGTCTGCAGTGAGCCTTCAGTTACCCTTTTCAAGCTCTGTTTGATTGTTTGAACTGCTCGTTCTGCCTGACCATTGGATGCTAGCTTAAACGGGGCAGACGTGACATGTTTGACCCCATTTCGGGTCATGAATTCCTTGAATTCGGCACTGGTAAAGCATGGCCCATTGTCACTTACAAGGACATCAGGCAGGCCGTGCGTGGCAAACATGGCCCACAGGCTTTCAATGGTGGCAGCAGACGTGCTTGCCAACATTATCACACATTCAATCTATTGTGTTCCTAACACAGATGAGGCTGCACACAGGGAGGTTAAAGTAACAGTGACCTCAATCTTTAATAAGACACTCTAGAGTGAGGAACAGGCCTTACGGGCCGGCTTATATACATCTGGGATCCCTTGGGACTTCAGGGGATGAGCTCCCTATTGACGGAACATGGGAGTGCATGCTTTACAGACAGACAACATCACTTCCCCCGCAAAGTCAAAGTGAAAACTAGTTACAAGGTGAGGCGATCGGGAGCCTTTCTTTCCCTGGTGAACCGCCTCGGTACAAATGTCTGTTCTAGTGTGTTGGCTGTGCCCTCACTGGGCTGGCATGTTGTTGGTCCTGCAGGGCTGCTAGGTGAGCCTGGCCTTGCTGGGCTGTTGGGCGTGATGGGTTTGATTTCCTGGTCCGGCATGGTGTCGTTGATCCTTTGGGTGTGTGTTCTGGGCTCGAAAAAGCTGGTGTCTGCTCTGGGTTGTTCAGGGCAGTCTGTGAATAGCAGCCTCGTTTGGTCGAGGTGCTTTCTGCAAATTTGTCCATTGTCTAGTTTGACCACAGACACCCTATTCTCTTCTTCGGCTATCACCGTGCCCACGATCCACTTGGGACCATGTCCATAGTTTAGCACATACACAGGGTCATTCAGATCAATTTCCCGTGACACAGTTGCGCGACCATCGTTTATATTTTGTTGCTGCCGCCTGCTCTCTACCTGATCATGCAGGTTGGGGTGATCCAGCGAGAATCTGGTTTTCATGAATAGCTCAGCCAGGGGCACCCCTGTGAGTGAGTGGGGTCTCGTGCGGTAGCTGAGCAGTACTCAGGACAGGCAGGTTTGGAGTGAGCCTTCTGTGACTCGTTTAAGGCTCTGTTTGATGGTTGGTACTTCCCAGTCTGCCTGCCCATTGGAGGCTGGTTTAAACGGGGCCAAGGTGACATGTTTGATCCCATTGCGGGTCATGAATTCTTTAAGTTCGGCACTGGTGAAACATGGCCCGTTGTCACTGACCAGTATGTCAGGCAGGCCGTGGGTGGCAAACATGGCCCTCAAGCTTTCAATGGTGGCGGTGGCAGTACTTCCCGACATTATTTCGCATTCAATCCATTTTGAAAAAGCATCGACCACCACCAGGAACATTTTACCGAGAAACGGGCCGGCATAGTCGACATGGATCCTCGACCATGGTCTGGAGGGCCAGGACCACAAACTTAGTGGTGTCTCTCTGGGCACGTTGCTCAACTGAGCACATATGCTGCATTGCCGTACACAGGACTCTAAGTCAGAGTTGATACCGGGCCACCACACGTGAGATCTGGCTATTGCTTTCATCATTACTATACCCGGGTGTGTGTTGTGGAGATCTGAGATGAACGTCTCCCTGCCCTTTTTTGGTAGCACTACGCGGTTACCCCACAACAGGCAGTCTGCCTGAATGGACAGCTCGTCCTTTCGCCGCTGGAACGGCTTGATTGGCTCTTGCATTTCAACGGGGATGCTGGCCCAGTTCCCATGCAGTACAGTTTTTTACTAGGGGAAGCAGAGGATCTTGGCTGGTCCAAGTCCTAATCTGGCGGGCCGTGACAGGTGACTTATCATTTTCAAACGATTCCATGACCATCAACAAGTCTGCGGGCTGCGCCACCATCAAAAAGTTTGCAGGCTGCGCCATTTCCACCCCCGTGGTGGGCAATGGTAGCTGACTGAGAGCATCTGCACAGTTCTCGGTGCCTGGCCTGTGGCGAATGGTATATAGTTATACGCTGATAGTGCGAGTGCCCACCTTTGTATGCGGGCTGAGGCATTAGTATTTATCCCCTTGTTTTCAGCGAACAGGGACGTGAGGGGCTTGTGATCGGTTTCCAGCTCAAATTTGAAGCTAAACAGGTACTGATGCATTTTCTTTACCCCAAACACACACGCTAATGCCGCTTTCTCAATCATGCTGTAGGCCCTCTCGGCCTTAGACAAGCTCCTGGAAGCATAGGCGACAGGTTGCAACTTTCCCGCAGCATTAGCTTGTAATACACACCCGACTCCGTACGACAACGCGTCACATGCTAGCACAAGTCTTTTACACGGGTTATACAATACAAGCAGCTTGTTGGAGCATAAAATGTTTCTGGCTTTCTCAAAAGCAATGACTTGTTTTTTTCCCCATACCTTTGCGCAATAACACATGTAGGGGCTCAAAAAGGGTGCTTAACCCCGGTAGGAAGTTACCAATATAGTTGAGGAATTCCAGGAACGACCGCAGCTCTGTGACGTTCTGTGGCCTGGGTTTGTTCCTGATAACCTCTGTCTTGGCATCTGTGGGCTGAATGCCGTCCGCCGCGATCTTTCGCCCCAAAAGCTCCACTTCTGTTGCCATGAAGACGCATTTCGACCTCTTCAGCCGCAGCCCTACGCGATCCAGTCGCTGGAGGACCTCCTCCAGGTTTTGTAGGTGCTCAGCGGTGTCCTGATCCGTGACCAATATCTCGTCCTGAAAGACCACCGTGTGTGGTACCGACTTGAGTAGGCTCTCCATGTTTTTCTGGAAGATCGCTACAGCCGACCGAATTCCAAACGGGCATCTGTTGTAGATGAACAGTTCCTCGTGCATGTTGATGCAGGTGAGGTCCTTCGAAGACTCCTCCAGCTCCTGCGTCATGTAGGCCAAAGTCAGGTCGAGCTTGGTGAATATCTTGAATCCTGCCAGCGTCGCAAATAGGTCATCTGCCTTAGATAGCGGGTATTGGTTCTGTAGCAAGAAACGATTAATAGTTACTTTATAATCGCTGCAAATCCTGACCGTGCCATCACTTTTGAGTACTGGAACAATCGGGCTGGCCCACTCGCTGAATTCCACTGGGGAGATGATGCCCTCGCGTTGCAGCCTGTCCAGCTCAATTTCCACTCTCTCCCTCATCAAGGCTCGCGCCTTGTGGTGAATGGGTCGTGCCTCTGGGACTAAGTGGATCCGCACTTTCGTCCCGGAAAAGTTTCCAATGCCTGGCTCAAAAAGGGAAGGAAATTTGTTAAGAACCTGGGTACATGAGGCCTCATCGACATGTGATAGCGCTCGGATGTCATCCCAGTTCCAACGGATTTTTCCCAGCCAGCTCCTTCCAAGCAGTGCGGGGCCATTGCCCAGGAAAATCCAGAGTGGCAGTTCATGTACCGTGCCCTCATATGTGACCTTGACCATGGCGCTGCCCAGGACAGTGATAAGCTCTTTGGTGTACGTTCTCAGTTTCGTGTGGATGGGGCTCAGGGCTGGTCTGAATGCCTTGTTGCACCACAGTCTCTCAAACATCTTTTTACTCATGATGGATTGGCTAGCGCCAGTGTCCAGTTCCATGGCTACAGGTAAGCCATTCAATTTTACGTTTAGCATTATAGGTGGACATTTCATCGAAAATGTGTGCACCCCGTGTACTTCAGCATCTGCCTCCTCTCTCTGAGGCTCGAAATTGCTTTGATCCACCATGGACCGATCTTCCTCTGCCACGTGGTGGTTAGCAGGTTTTGCAGAGCTTGCACCTTGTTTGCAAGCTCGTTGGAGGTGCCCCATTGTTCCACAGGTCTTGCAAACATACCCTTTGAAGCGGCATGAATAGGCTGAATGGAAGCCTCCACAATGCCAACAAGGTGTGAATTGCCTTGCATTCATCCTTTGTTGGGGACTCTGAGTCATCTGAGTCACCTGAGGCCTGCTGGCAGTTGCAGACTCGTGGGTTCTGCCCTGTACATTTCTGCTCGCAAACACAGTTCCAGTTAATTTATGAACATTGCTAGCACTTGTGTGCTGAGAGATTTGTTTGGTGTTATCACTGGTGTACATAAACGCCTGTCTATCGCAATGGCCTTACTGAGGGTCGGTGTCTCTACAGTCAAACGTTTTCGTAGAATGGTCTCGTGGCCAATGCCCAGTACAAAAAAGTCTCTGAACATTTGCTCCAGGTAGCCATCAAACTCACATTGTCCTGCAAGTCGCCTTAGCTTGTCAACGTAGCTCGCCTGAACCGATATCTCGCCATCAGCACGCTCTCTCTCGGGTTAAGATGCTCCCGAACCACTGTACACAGCTCCTCATACGACTTATCTGTGGGTTTCACCGGAGCCAGAAGATTCTTCATGAGGCTGTAGGTCGGTGCCCCGCAGAGTGTGAGGAGGACCGCTCTCCTTTTTGCAGCACTTCCTTCTCCATCCAGCTCGTTGGCTACAAAGTACTGGTCTAGCCATTCAACATAGGCTTCCCAGTCCTCACCCTCCGAGAACTTCTCCAGGATGCCCACAGTTTGCTGCATCTTTGCGTTGGATTCGTATTCTCGTCGCCAGTTATTGTGTTCCTAACACAGATGAGGCTGCACACAGGGAGGTTAAAGTAACAGTGACCTCAGTCTTTAATGAGACACTCCAGAGTGAGGAACAGGCCTTAGGGGCCAGCTTATATACAGTGCTCCCAAGGGATGCTGGGATCCCTTGGGACTTCAGGGGATGAGCTCCCTGGTGGCAGAACATGGGAGTGCATGCTTTACAGATACACAACACAATCCATTTGGAGTGCACATCTACAACCACTAAAAACATTTTTTCCAAGAATGGGCCTGCATAGTCGACATGAATCCTAGACCAAGGTTTGGAGAGCCAAGACCATAAACTTAGTGGCGCATCCCTGGGCACATTGCTTAACTGGGAACATGTATTACATTTGTGCACACTGGACTCTAAGTCTGCATTGATATTGGGCCACCACACGTGGAATCTGGCTATCGCTTTCATCATTACAATGCCTGGGTGGGTACTGTGGAGGTCACTAATGAAAGTATCCCTGCCCTTTGTGGCACAACTACCCGATTGCCCCATAGGAGGCAGTCTGGTGTATAGACATTTCAGCTTTGCGCCGCTGGTACGGCTTTATTTCTTCCTGCATCTCTAATGCGACACTAGACCAACTCCCATGGAGCACACAGTTTTTTACTAAGGACAGTAAGGGGTCCTGGCTCGTCCAGGTTCTAATCTGTCAGGCGGTAACAGGCGATTGCTCACTCTCGAATGCTTCCATTACCATAACTAAATCTGCAGGCTGTGCCATCTCCACCCCGGTGGTGGGCAATGGTAACCTACTGAGAGCATCGGTGCAGTTTATGTACCTGGCCTGTGGCAGATGGCGTAGTTGTATGCGGACAACGTGAGCGCCCATCTCTGGATGCGGGCCGATGCATTTGTATTTATCCCCTTACATTCAGAAAAGAGGGATATAAGTGGCTTATGATCGGTATCCAATTCAAATTTGAGCCCAAACAAATATTGATGCCTTTTCTTTACCCCGCAAACACACGCTAACGCTTCTTTTTCAAACATATGTCGGCCCTTTCGGCCTTAGACAGACTTCTGGATGCATAAGCAACCGGTTGCAATTTTCTAAATTCATTAGCTTGTTGCAATACACACCTGACCCCGTACGACGACACATCACATGCTAGTACCAAACGTTTACATGGATTGCACAACACAAGCAATTTGTTTGAACATAACAGCTTCCTAGCTTTTTCAAAGGCACTTTCTTGGCTTTTACCCCATACCCATTCTTCTCCCTTACGCAGTAAAGAGTGCAGGGGTTCTAACAATGTGCTAAGACCTGGTAAGAAGTTACCAAAATAGTTCAGGAGTCCTAGAAACGACCGCAGCTCCATCACGTTCTGTGGTCTCGGTGCTTTGTTGATTGCCTCTGTCATCGAATCGGTGGACCTGATGCCGTCAACCGCGATTCTTCTCTCCAGGAACTCCACTTCAGGCACCAGGAAAATGCACTTCGAGCAATTTAGCCTGAGCCCTACACGATTAAGCCGACTAAGAACCTCCTCCAGGTTCTGCAGGTGCTCGACGGTGTCCCGACCTGTAACCAAGATGTCATCCTGGAAGACCACGGTGCGCGGGACCGACTTCAGCAAGCTTTCCATGTTCCTCTGGAATATTGCCGCGGCTGATCGAAACCCAAAAGGGCATCTGTTGTAAATGAAGAGATCTTTGGGCGTGTTGATGCAGGTAAGGCCTTTCGATGATTCCTCCAGTTCTTGCATGATGTAGGCCGAGGTCTACTGGCCCACTTATTGAATTCGACCGGCGAAATGATGCCCTCTTGTTGCAGCCTGTCCAGCTTAATCTCCACCCGCTCTCTCATCATGTAAGGTACCGCTCTCGCCTTGTGATGGATGGGTCGTGCCCCCAGAATCAAATGGATCTGCACTTTTGCTCCTTGGAACTTCCCGATGCCTGGTTCGAACAGCGAGGGGAACTTGCTTAGGACCTGGGCACATGAGGTGTTGTCGACGGACGAAAGTGCTCGGACATCGTCCCAGTTCCAGCGTATCTTTACCAGCCAGCTCCTGCCGAACAGCGGGAGGCCATTGCCCGGTACCACCCAGAGTGGTAAATCGTGCACTGCTCCATCGTAGGAGACCTTTATGGTAGCACTGCCAATTACGGGAATCAGTTCCTTTGTGAACGTTCTGAGTTTGGTATGAATGGGATTCAGGACTGGCCTTGAAGCCTTGTTGCACCACAACTTATCGAAAGTCTTTTTACTCATTATGGACTGGCTTGCGCCTGTGTCCAGCTCCATGGACACCAGGACTCCATTTAATTCAACCTTCAGCATTATTGGGGGACACTTTGTGGTAAATGTGTGCACCCCATATACCTCTGCCTCCTCAGTCTGCGGCTCTGGTTCGTCATGATCCACCATGGATCAGTCCTCCTCTGCTACATGGTGGTTTGCAGGATTAGCAGGGTTTGCAGCTTGCCTGCACATGCGTTGGAGGTGTCTCATTGTTCCACAGCTCTTAAACGTATCCTTTGAAGTGGCATGAATGGAATAAATGATAACCCCAGCAGCGCCAACAAGTTGTTAATTGTCTTGTACTCCCCATCCTTGATGGCAGACTCTGAGTCATCTGCAGACGTGCATCTACAGGCATGTAAGTCCTGCCATGTACATTTCGATTCGAAAACAACGTTACTTTGTTCACAGTACTTGCAGCAGCACGAGTGTGCTGGGAAATTTGTTTGGTATTGTCACTGGTGAGATAAACGCCTGGTCTATCACTATGGCTTTACTCAAGGTTGTGGTCTCTACAGTCAAAAGTTTGCAAAGTATTAGTTCATGGTCAATGCCAAGTACAAAGAAATCCCTGAGCATATGCACCAAGTTATAATGGGTGACTTTAATATGCACATAGATTGAGCTAACCAAACTGGAAGCAATACGGTGGAGGAGGATTTCCTGGAGTGCATAAGGGATGGTTTTTTAGACTAATATGTCGAGGAACCAACTAGGGGGGAGGCCATCTTAGACTGGGTGTTATGTAATGAGAGAGGATTAATTAGCAATCTCGTTGTGCGAGGCCCCTTGGGGAAGAGTGACCATAATATGGTGGAATTCTGCATTAGGATGGAGAATGAAACAGTTAATTCAGAGACCATGGTCCAGAATTTAAAGAAGGCTAACTTTGAAGGTATGAGGCGTGAATTGGCTGGGATGGATTGGCGAATGATACTTAAGGGGTTGACTGTGGATGGGCAATGGCAGACATTTAGAGACTGCATGGATGAACTACAACAATTGTACATTCCTGTCTGGCATAAAAATAAAAAAGGGAAGGTGGCTCAACCGTGGCTATCAAGGGAAATCAGGGATAGTATTAAAGCCAAGGAAGTGGCATACAAATTGGCCAGAAATAGCAGCGAACCTGGGGACTGGGAGAAAAATAGAACTCAGCAGAGGAGGACAAAGGGTTTGATTAGGGCAGGGAAAATGGAGTATGAGAAGAAGCTTGCAGGGAACATTAAGACGGATTGCAAAACTTTCTATAGATATGTAAAGAGAAAAAGGTTAGTAAAGACAAACGTAGGTCCCCTGCAGTCAGAATCAGGGGAAGTCATAACGGGGAACAAAGAAATGGCGGACCAATTGAACAAGTACTTTGGTTCGGTATTCACGAAGGAGGACACAAACAACCTTCCGGTTATAAAAGGGGTCGGGGGGTCTAGTAAGGAGGAGGAACTGAGGGAAATCCTTATTAGCCGGGAAATTGTGTTGGGGAAATTGATGGGATTGAAGGCCGATAAATCCCCAGGGCCTGATGGACTGCATCCCAGAGTACTTAAGGAGATGGCCTTGGAAATAGTGGATGCATTGACAGTCATTTTCCAACATTCCATTGACTCTGGATCAATTCCTATAGAGTGGAGGGTAGCCAATGTAACCCCACTTTTTAAAAAAGGAGGGAGAGAGAAAACAGGGAATTATAGACCGGTCAGCCTGACATCGGTAGTGGGTAAAATGATGGAATCAATTATTAAGGATGTCATAGCAGTGCATTTGGAAAGAGGTGACATGATGGATCCAAGTCAGCATGGATTTGTGAAAGGGAAATCATGCTTGACAAATCTTCTGGAATTTTTTGAGGATGTTTCCAGTAGAGTGGACAAGGGAGAACCAGTTGATGTGGTATATTTGGACTTTCAGAAGGCGTTCGACAAGGTCCCACACAAGAGATTGATGTGCAAAGTTAGAGCACATGGGATTGGGGGTAGTGTGCTGACATGGATTGAGAACTGGTTGTCAGACAGGAAGCAAAGAGTAGGAGTAAATGGGTACTTTTCAGAATGGCAGGCAGTGACTGGTGGGGTACCGCAAGGTTCTGTGCTGGGGCCCCAGCTGTTTACATTGTACATTAATGATTTAGATGAGGGGATTAAATGTAGTATCTCCAAATTTGCGGATGACACTAAGTTGGGTGGCAGTGTGAGCTGCGAGGAGGATGCTGTGAGGCTGCAGAGCGACTTGGATAGGTTAGGTGAGTGGGCAAATGCATGGCAGATGAAGTATAATGTGGATAAATGTGAGGTTATCCACTTTGGTGGTAAAAACAGAGAGACAGACTATTATCTGAATGGTGACAGATTAGGAAAAGGGGAGGTGCAAAGAGACCTGGGTGTCATGGTACATCAGTCATTGAAGGTTGGCATGCAGGTGCAGCAGGCGGTTAAGAAAGCAAATGGCATGTTGGCCTTCATAGCAAGGGGATTTGAATACAGGGGCAGGGAGGTGTTGCTACAGTTGTTCAGGGCATTGGTGAGGCCACACCTGGAGTATTGTGTACAGTTTTGGTCTCCTAACCTGAGGAAGGACATTCTTGCTATTGAGGGAGTGCAGCGAAGGTTCACCAGACTGATTCCCGGGATGGCGGGACTGACCTATCAAGAAAGACTGGATCAACTGGGCTTTTATTCACTGGAGTTCAGAAGAATGAGAGGGGACCTCATAGAAACATTTAAAATTCTGACGGGGTTAGACAGGTTAGATGCAGGAAGAATGTTCCCAATGTTGGGGAAGTCCAGAACAAGAGGTCACAGTCTAAGGATAAGGGGTAAGCCATTTAGGACCGAGATGCGGAGGAACTTCTTCACCCAGAGAGTGGTGAACCTGTGGAATTCTCTACCACAGCAAGTTGTTGAGGCCAATTCACTAAATATGTTCAAAAAGGAGTTAGATGAGGTCCTTACTACGAGGGGGATCAAGGGGTATGGCGAGAAAGCAGGAATGGGGTACTGAAGTTGCATGTTCAGCCATGAACTCATTGAATGGCGGTGCAGGCTAGAAGGGCCGAATGGCCTACTCCTGCACCTATTTTCTATGTTTCTATGTTTCTATAAGTGTCCTTCAAATTCGCAATATCCGGCAAGGCGCCTTAGCTCAGCGACGTAGCTCACCACTTCCTGGCCTTCAGACCTCTTGTACATGTAGAACCGATACCTCGCCATCAGAGCGCTTTCCTTCGGGTTTAGATGCTCCCGGACCAGTGTGCACAACACATCGTGCAACTTGCCTGTGGGTTTTGCTAGAGCGAGCAGGTTTTTCATGTGGCTATACGTTGATGCCCCGGAAATGGTGAAGAGGATCGCCCTTCGTTTGCAGCGTTCACTTCTCCTTCCAGCTTGTTGGCCACGAAGTAATGGTCAAGTCCTTCCAGCTTGTTGGCCACGAAGTAATGGTCAAGTCACTCCACGAAGATTTCCCAATCAGCTCCCTCCGAAAATTTCTCCAGGATGCCCACAGTTCTCTGCATTATTGCGTTGGGGTTCGTTATCTGTATCTCATCGCCAGTTGTTACGTCTTGGATAATTGGTCAGACTAGATACTGCAAGCTCAAAGTAAGGTGTGACCGTAGTCCTTTATTGCAGATCTCAGAGTGCCTCTCCAGCCTGTGGGGCCTCCTTATGTGCAGGTGCTCCCAAGGGATTGTGGGATCCCTGGAGACTCCAGGGGATAAGCCCTCTGGTGGTTAGACATGGTATTTACAGGTTTACATACATCACAATAACTACATGTAAATAAATGTACTCTTGCGGATCCCACAAGGTCATTCCATTGTTTGCGGCATTGGTTGCTCTCATGTACCTTGTTGGTAGCCGACGAGACCACCTCTGCTATCTTGGCCCATATCTTCTGGTAGGCCTTTAGAATGGGCTTCCCACGCCCTCCCTGGGTCAAATCACCCAATGTAACTCGACCTCCTGCAGGAGGGAGGCATTTGCCTCATCCGAGAAACTCCTAGCTCTTTTGCGCCCTCCAATGTACTCCTCTCCCAACTCACTACTCTTGCCAACGTCAGTCTCTGCAGCATGCTGTGACACCTCTTCCTCTCCCTCCATTATAGGCCAAATTCGGGCAAATATCTGGCTGGTAACAGCTAATTTTTAATTCCCTATTTGCTCTAAAGCTCTAAACTCTCCCTCCTTCCTCCCAAAGCTGCCACACCACACCAACATGCCTTCAGTCCCTATCAGCTCCCTCTCTATCTGTCTCCTCTTCTGCGCATATCATGATAACCCTTGACCTCCTGAATTGCAGGAATCGAGCGTTGCCATGCTGTTGCTAAGGATGGCACCACTTTACGGCAGAAGAGAGATTCAACGCTAATGCCCATTTCATAACGTTCGTGGCAATGCCCAATTTCAAACATGGAGACTGGGGCTTTGAGAATGGGCGACAAGCCGGTGATCTGAAAACCCATTTTATTGCCCACACTAGAAATAACGGCCATTTTTGGGCGATCTGCACAAAAGTGTAAAATCTAGCCCATTGTCTTAGAATAAGGGGCCGTCCATTTAAAATTGAGATGATGAGGAATTTCTTCTCTCAGAGGGTTGTAAATCTATGGAATCCTCTGCCCCAGAGAGCTGTGGAGGCTGGGTCATTGAATATATTTAAGGTGGAGATAGACAGATTTTTAGTGATATGGGAAAAAAGGGTTATGGGGAGCGAAGTGGAACTAAGTCCATGATCAGATCAGCCATGATCTTATTGAATGGCAGAGCAGGCTCAAGGTGCCAAATGGCCTATTCCTGCTTCTTATGTTCTTACTCCCTCAGCATTGCATTGGAGTGTCAGTTTAGATTTATGTGCTCAAGTTCCTGGAGTGGAACTTGAACCCACAACCATTCTGACTCAGAGGTGAGTGTGCTACCCACTGAGCCACAGCTGACACTAGGTAGTTTACTAGTTAACCAGGGATTTTTACCTCCCTCTCCCAGGAGCACCAACACCACTTCCAGTACCCCTACTGCCACTCTAGATGGAGATCAGCTAACTTAGCACATATGGTGAAATAACATGCCCTTCTATTCTGTATGGTTCTGCTACTCATGACCTTAACCAACAGAGCCATCTGGAAAGTTGGAAGACACTGGTCCCCCGAGGCTGTGGTCGGCCACGAAGGAACGGCAGTTGCCGCTCTCCGTGCTGACAGCTGCGCACAAAGATTTGACCGGCTTTCAAGCAGAGACATTTGTGGCATCGGTCATCTGTTCCAGTACGGCACCCTCTACAGGGGATCTGTGGCCTCTGTGAGTCGGTAAAAATGCAGCAAGGCTCTTCAATCAATCAGATTGAAAAATCCTCACTGAGACACGCAAAGTCCAAACCAAGAAGTATAAAGCAGGAAATGTAAATTCGATTTAAATCATATAGAGAAAGCAAAATAAAGATTATGAAATACAGATAGGGTTAAGGGAGAGAGATAAAAGAGACAAACAGAAGAAGTAAAAAAAAATATTATTACTTGTTTTAATCTGCAGCATTTATTTTTTTCTGAGGGAATGAGACTTCACACTTGAAAAATTAATTTTTCAGGGCCAGAGAGGTTGTTCAGTAGTAATTATCATTTATTACGTTGTTAAAAACTCACTTACTCCTGAATGCGCTAGCCTTAACTTTTTCAGCCATCTTTAGTGCGACACTAGTGGATAAGTACAGCAAGTTCACACCATTACAATGATTTCAATGCCGAGACTATCAGCGAGGACTGAAACAGTGCACCGTGTGGAGAAGCAAGATATCTCTGACAGCAACATCTGGATTTCTGCATTTAACTGCGCATGTGCGGACGCCAGAAGTTCCTGTCCAATTTGCCCTGTAATAACGGCCAGCATTGAGAGCCTCATCGTTATTATCACAGCATCTTCCAAGCCATTATTTGATTTATGGCCCATGCTTGCACCAGGTACTTTATTTTTTCCCAATCTCACTTTATACACCACTTCTGTGTTTCAAGAGCAAACAATGCTTCGAATGGGTAGCTTGTAATAAATAATCCGATACACAGAGGACTGCTCTGTAAACTTTGGAAATGTCTAATGTTTGCTTTCAGTTTAGTGTGGAATTGAGCTCATGTTTGTCACTATAGTTCTATCTCATGAATTGTTAAATCCCTCCACTTTTCATTCTCAGAACTATGGAACGAAGGACTGTCGTTTATAGACGCAAGCTGTTTACTAACAAGAATTAAACTCAGCTCTCTGCAGAGATCCAGCTGTAACTGACAGCTCCCATGTAAAATGAATTATTTAGGATCCTGTAATTGCTAGTTACCCATATTAGGATGGTGCATATGTATTATCTGACGGAAAATTGATTGCATGTGATTCTATCACCATCGAATATTTCAAAACTTTCTTGGCAGTGTGTCTGTGCTGGGCAATTGCAGGGCAAAAGGCAAAGTCAAGTTGAAAGCTGAAGTTTGCTTTATAGTTAGCAGTTCAACCAAAATAAGTATTCCTGGGTCTATAATGCTTTTTGTTTTTAAGAAAAAACACAAAAAGACCAAAGTTTTTAATTTCTCATTGAGCAATGGAAGATTGAACACTTTGAGGTCGAAATTCGATACCGCCGTTTTTGAGGCGGTGTGACCGCCTGAATGCTGATTTTACCGCCAGGCGTTAGGTGCAGGCTCCAAATGCCAAATTCAGCTTTTACGCCCAAAGATGAGAGAGCAGCACTAAAAAGTGCCGTTACACACTCGTCCTCGGGCGGGAGCTCAGCAGGCCGACTGAATTTCGCATCGGGAGCCTGCCACCTTCCTATGTGGAAAATGGGAAGAAAAGGGAAGAAAGAAAAAAACCTCAAACTTCTCCGACCCACACACAAACCTCCCCACTGTTGCAACTAATGAAAATGAAGAAATAAATAAAGGAAAAAAGACTTACCTTGCTCTCTGACTGATTCCGCCCGAGTTCCGCTGTTTACTCACCACATTTTCAAGGCTGAAAGAACGCCTGCCGGGAAGACTGACGTTCAAACTAAATATCGCGACAGAGGAGCCAAGGAGGCGTTGCATGCGGGTGGTGTTAGCCAGCGCAGCGTTAGCTCTTGGCGCCTCTGCCAAAGAGTTGACCGTATTTCTGTGCAGGCGTGGACGCCCCTTACCATAGGCCTTTGCCGCCTGTTAGCCGCCTCCCGCGCGTGGTAACGGGTGGCAGTAGAAACTGAATTTCGACCCCTTTCAACTGGAAGCTGAAGTGAACTGGGTTGGACTGGCATCCGATTAATTAGCGGCGTTGGACTGATAGCTGATTGAGGAGGTGAGCCGGACTGATATCAGATTGAGGAGGATTAGACTGGCATTAGATTGAAGAGGACTCAGACTGAATGGGAGTTTTCCCTTTGAGGTAAATTTCAGCAATATTAGTGCACAAATTTTCTTCTAAAAGAGTGATTAGGAAAAGGTTTGATGAGCAGTTGCTCAGATTTTCTCTTCTCTGCCCATGCGTCAGAGAAAGATACCAACTTCAACTGCAAGCTCTTCCAATAAGAACCCTGCCACTTCCTGCCTTTCCATCATCAGAGGAAGGAAGCTAACATTCTCAGAAAATCAGCTTTATAATTCCGACAAGTGTTTCAGGAGACAGTAGAGATGTTGTGGTTGGTAATTGGATCCTTTAACAGCTGGCACTAAATTTACAAACGTCAGATTTTGCTCATATCGTCACAAGTGGATTTACAGCTTCCCACAGCTGCTCTGTGTAACAGGCTGTAGATGTGAAAAGAATAATTCTGGAGGTTTCAACACTGAATATTCCTGAGATACTGTTAAAATGATCACCCTCGGTACCTTTCCATGAATAACAAGGTCAAGACTTCAAATAATTCTGTCACTCAACTCCAGAAGTGTTATCTTTTCTATTTGTCCTTCAGATGTGGGCGGAGCTGACATCATCATATTTATTACCTAATTGCCTTTGAGAAGGTGGTGATGGGCCTTCTCCTTAAATTGCTGCAGTCTTGGTGGTGATGGTGCTCCCACAATGGTGTTGTGTAAGGAATTTCAGGATATTGACACTGCGATAAAGGAGAAACAAGTCAGGATGATATGTGACTTGGAGGCAATGGTGTTCCCACGACATTACTGCCCTTGTACTTCTCAATGGTAGAGTTCACAGGGAGGGAACTGCTGCAGTGCATCCTCCATATCGTACATAATTCAGCCACAGTATGTTAATGGTGGAGCAGTGGATATTGAATCCTGTGGCACCACTGCTCTGTTCCGATGGTGTTGATCTTTTTGAGTGTTGTTGCATTACACCCATCCAGGCAAGTGGTGAGTATTCCATCACACTCCTGACTGAGCCTTGTAGATGGAGTATGGGTCTTGAGGGGTGAGGAGGGGAGCCACTTGTCACAGAGTACTCAGCTTCTGCCCTACTCTTGTAGGCAGTGGTATTGAGATGGCTGGTCCAGTTCAGTTTCTTGTCAATGGTGATCCCCAAGATGTTGATGGTGAGGGGCTCAGCAATCGCGTTCATTGAAGGCCAAGAGGAGATGGCTGGACTATCTTTTGTTAGAGGTGGTCATTACTTATGTGGCACATTTGTTACATGTCACTTGTCAGCCCAAGCCTGGATGTTGGTCCAGGTCCTGCTATTGGCTGGCATGGGCTGCTTCATTAGTGGGGGAGTTGTGAATGGAGTTAAGCACTATGGAGTCATTAGCAAACAATTCCACTCCTGACCTTATGATGAAGGGAATGGCAATGATGAATAGCAGATGATGCTTGGGCAGATTGGGCCGAGGATGCTTCCGTGTGGAAGTCCTAGAGTGTTGTTCTAGGGCTGTGAGAATGAGCCTCTGGCAACCAGAAACATCTTCCTTTGTGTTCGGTATGATCAGCCACTGGACAATTTTCCCTTTGATCAGTTATGACCTCAGTTTTGCTAGGACTCCTTGGTGCCATGTTGTATTGAATTCGAGGACAGCTACTCTTGCCTATCCTCTGCCATTCAGCTATTGTATCCATGACCAAATAAAGGCAGTGATGAGGTCTAGAGCCAAGTAGTTCTGGTAGAACTAAGTGAGCAGATTTTTGGTCAGTAGGTATTACTTGAAAACGCTATTGATGGGTCTTCCATTACTTTACTGATAACTGATTGAAAAGACGCTAATAGGGCAGTAATTGCCTGGGTCAGATTTATTCAGTTTTTACTGATAGGACATACCTGAACAATCTTCCGAATTTTCAAGTAGATGCCAGTATCATAGCTGTACTGAAGCAACTTGGCTAGGGGAGCAGCTAGCTCTGGTGCACAGATCTTCAGTGCTACATCTAAGATGATGACAGTGTGCAGTGCATTCAGATGCTTCCTAATGTCACGTGAAGTGAACCCCACTGGAAACTGGTATCTATAATGGTTGGAATCTTGGAAGAAGGCCGAATAGGATCATCCACTCAGCACTTTTTGTTGAAGACATTTGCAAATGCTTCAGCCTTGCACTCACATGCTAGGATCCATTATGTTTGAGGATGGCGATGTTCATGGTGCCTCCTTTTATTAGTTTCCACCACCACCACCATTCTCAACTGGATATAGTATTGCTACTGAGCTTTCTCTGATTCATTGGTTGTATGACCATTTCGCACTACCTATAGCCTGTAGCTTTTGGTGTTTAGTATGCAGGCAGCCTTGTGCAGTAACTTCTCTAGGATAGTACCTCATTGTGTACCTCACAGTCAGCATTGTGGGGACATGTCACTCTGTCAATACTACACGATTTTTACATCAAAGACTGGAGATAAAAAGAATAAAGAAAAGCAAAATGAGAAAATGTGAAACAAAATGTGCAGAGGCCGAAGGGTCTGGTGAGGGAGAAAATAGGGCAAAGGCGACTGAATGTTCTACTGCCAATGGTAGAATAAGAGAAGCACAAAAAGCCAGTGTCAGAGGACAGATGAGTGTAGGAGGGAATACAAGGCCAGAGAGTTTGTAGGCATTCAAGATTACGGATAGATTTGAAGATGAGGATGAGGATTTTAAATTCCATGGGCTGGATTTTCCATTATATTTACATGCATAATGGCCACTTAACGTCCATTTTAACGCTGAAATGAGGCGTAATGCCCAGATATCACCCATTTAGCCACAAAATGGAAACCATTTTTTGGACATTTAGCGCTGAGCGTTACTTTCGCCATGTACGTAACGCTGGGGAAAAATAATACCGCCCGCTCACTTTTTTTGGGCGGAATCATCAGAATAGGCGAACCCAACACCCATAATATCGCCCAGTGTTACTTTCAGCGCGTAATTAATGCCGAGATTCAATAATACCGACTGCCAACTTTTTTTTGTCGTAAAGATCACATTTGCCAAAACTAGCGCCCAGTATATCGCCCAGCGTCACTTTCAGCACCTCGCACACATCTCACCCACAATATCACTCGCCAAAAACACCCCTCTGAAAAAGTTGAACTGTTCTGAACTAATCACAACACTGTGGACGCCATTTTGTAAATCGCAGGTCACTTCAGCGAAAAGGCTGCTTCAACTTCAGGGGAGTTTGGATTGACTCTGGAGTTCTTCTCAGGTGATGTGACCATCTGACCAGACATCTTTTCATACTGTGGATGATTGGGTTTTACTGTAGGTGTCTTTTAGTGTGGAAATTTATTGCTTGTAAACAATTGGCAAAAAACTTTTATTGGAATGGGGCCAGCCATTTCTCAGCCTGCATCGATTACAATGCAGATGCTGCAGAGTGCAAATGGCACAACGTCTAATCCACAGCATTATGTGTCCAATCTAAGATGTGCCAGACTGAGGAGGAGGTCCAGACCATACACATCCTGCACTTACAGGGAGAAGTGGTCTTACCGCGACTTTTCTGAGAAAACCTGGCTTCTTGGACTGTGCTTCCACAAAGTGGTTATCAGTGAAATATGCCAGCTCATCAGGGCAGATCTGCAGCCTGCCAGCACCTTCAGGACATCAATGTCCGTCGAGGTCAAGGTCACCACGGCACTGTCGTTCTATGCATCCGGTTCCTTTCAAGCCTCCGCAGTCGGCATTTCCCCTCTGTCTCAGCATGCCTCACATTGCTGCATTAGAAAGGTCATGGAGGCCCTGTACACACTTAAGATGGATTTTATCAGCTTCCCCATGACCACAGAGGCTCAGACTGACAGGGCTGGAGCATTCTACTGCATTGCTAAGTTCCCCAAGGTGCAGGGAGCAATACAGTGTACGCACATTGCCATGCGGGCAACTTCTCAGGACCCAGGGGTTTTTCGCAACAGAAAAGGATTTCACTCCCTGAAGGTTCAACTAGCTGTCGACCACAACCAAATAATTATGGCAGTGAATGCCAAATATCCGGGCAACTTTGATGAGGCTTACATCCCGTGTGAGAGCGCTGTCTCTGACATGTTTACCAGTCAATGCCGGATGCTTGGTGACAAACGATATGGCCTCGCCACCTAGTTGATGACCCCTCTGCGTGACACCCACACCGAAGCCGAGAAGCAATACGATGACAGCCACAGAGTCACACGCAATGTGGTCCAGAAAACAATTAGTGTGCTTAAGCAGTGCTTTAGATGCCTGGAGCACTCAGGAGGGGAGCTACAATACAACCCTGATCAGGTAGCTCAATTCGTGGTCGTGTGCTCCATGCTGCACAACCTGACTATCAGGAGGGGGATAAGAATTGCCAGAAGAGACTGATAGTCCACTTCAGGAGAGAGAGTAAGAGGAGGACGAGGAGGTGGACGCTGACCTCGGGCCAGACAATCAGGCTGACTATGCAACCATGCCCACGCCGCCCCCTCCCCCCCGCACCTAGACCGCAGGAAAGGGCCCGTGGTGGCTACATAGCTGCAAGACTCTTACGTCAGCAGCTCATAAATGAGCAATTTTCCTGAAAGAACGTTGCCATTATTGACAAAGCTGAGTTGTGTGTGCAGCTCAGACATCAATGGTGGGCATCATCTGGGTGCCAGTTAAAGTTTAAGTTGATTCAAGTTAAGTGTAATTATACCCTTTCATGTTAATGAATCACCAATGTGTTACGGTCCAGCTATCTGAGACATTGCGCAACAAGGTTATGTTGAATAAAAAACATTTAATACGACCATTGGTTTGAAATCATAAGTATCACGGGCAAAAACACCCAACCCTCACCCCACTTTTTCGAACATTGACATCAATCAAATGGTCAACATGTTCAGCAACACAGAACACAAATGCAAACCAACAGGGTGGCCCCCTCCCCCCATACCTTACAACAAATTGCATACACCGAGATGGAGATATAACACAGCCATCACCTGCAGACATGCACCTCACTTTCCTTCGCCCCGCCCCTTCTTCTCCCCACATCTACCCGGTCCCCTCCTTGCTTCACGCCGCCTGGCCGAGGAGCTGCTCAGGCGGTGCCTCATTGGGGGGGATGAAGGCAGAGATATGGGAGTGTGGGGTACCGAGGTTGGAACATTCTCGGATCCAGAAGCAGGATCTTGCTCCTGCCTATCATGTGTCATTGGCACTGGGTGTGTGGAACCTAGGGGTGGAGTGCCTGGGACCACTGGGAGGCTGTGCGAGCAGTGTTCCTGGTTATCGCCTCCAGGGCCTCCGCCATCCGCGGAACGTACTCCATCATGGTGCCGGAGATGCTGGCCAGCTGTCGGGATATGCCCCCCAATACATGTAGGATCTGGTCACCGATGCCTACAGTCCTCCTGGACAACTGTACCATCTCTCCGCTCTCATCTGGCGCTTGTGGAGGTCGGCACCGTCCTGGGAACACCTGGGGTGCCCTGTGGTGAGGTGCTTGAGCCCGGTACATCCAGACTGGAGGTGGGAATGCTGGAGGAGAACTAGATGGCCTTGGGGTGCAATGCTTTCTGGAGCCTGGCGATGCAGACTCCTCAAAGTCGGTGCTCTCATCCGTGGAGAATAGACTTAGCTGATTGACGGGAGAGAATCGCACCTCTTCGGCACCAGCTGTAGGATCATCCGGCGAGTCCGGCCCTGCGCCCCCATCTTCTGGCCTCTGTGGTCTTGCCTTGGGACATGCTGCTGGCTGAGCTGCAAAACACAAATTAGGTTACTAGAGGAGAAGGGGGTGCTCGGGTCACAAGGTGATTCCAATGCTACACACAGCATATGCACGTCAAAAGCACCACCGCTATCAACATCATCACAGACATCACATTTCATGACCATCAACACATTCTGCATTGTAATGATTCTCATGAGGCCAGCATTATTCATAGGACACTTTTAGAAATCATCTGTTATATATTATTGCTTGGATATGAGTGGATGTGGCATCTACTGACTTTACATCACGCAATGGTGTATACGTTACTCGCGTGGCATCACTTCAGGGTCTGCAGCTGCCTGCGTGGCCATCCGGGGGCGGGTCCCCATGAATGCGAGCACCCGCTCCTCCATGTCAGTGAAATCGCCGGTGACTGGTGGCTCCCCCGACCCATTCGCCTCTGCTCGGACCTATTCGTTGATAGCTTCTTCTGTAAAAGGTAACAAGACGACATGGTATTGTAAGGGGTGGTTTGCAGGGGGTCAGCTTTCCCTTCTGACCTTATATGAGCGGTTCCGAATCGCTCCCACACCCTTGGTTCTAGACACTGGAATTATGAAGGGACTATGACAGACTTGGACAGACAATCGGTTTCAAGGTAGGAAGCAGGTATGGCTTTATTGTGTTTAAAAAGAAGTAAAAGGCACACCTTTAATAACACACACAGACCAATACACACTGAGGGGTACAACACATTGAATAAAATGTCAAATTGCAGCCTGTGGGGAAAAGAATACAGCTTAAACTCTAAATGGGGTAAAGAGGAGAATGCAGATACATTTACACAAGTTATCCCAGCCTCCCTCCCCCAATTCTCCTAACTAACTAAGTTATAGCTCTGTGGGTTCAGGGGCCATGCTCACCAATCCCCTTTTTGACAGTTGCCGGTGAATCGCGGTTTTGGGGTTCGCTGCACTTGGCCTTCTAGGCGAGCCGTACCCCGGTCGGAGGAGAGGACTTCGGACTGCGTAGTCTTCGGTTGGGGTGCGTCCGTTGATGCGGTAAGTTGCGTTTTGGATGTATGGGGTAAGTACCCACTTTCTTTGGTTAGGAATAGTTTTAGTTAGTCCCTTTTGGTAATTTCTCACCCGTTGGTCGTTCCGAAGTAGATTGTAGAGTGGAAATAAGTGTCGATTCTTCGATTTTTGCTGAGTTGTTTTTTGTTGGTCGTTTCGCTGGTTGTGGTGTCCCGGGTTGTCAATTTGGTTGCTGACAACCTTCCATTTCGTGGGCCTCATTCTCGGTCGGTCCTTGACGATTTCTTGTAGTTTCCTTCACTACTCCATTTCTTCACTCCCCACCTCCGGCTGCTTGTGTCTGTCTGTGTTTGAGTCTGTGTTCTGCTGTTCGAGTCTGTGTCCTGCTTTCTGTGTTCTGCTAGTCTGCATGCTGCTCCTTGCTGGTTTTTCCTTGTAAAAACTGGGGGATAAATATATTCCAAAAAAAGGCTCCGTTATCTCCCATCAAATCTCTTGGGCTCAGCTAACTGAAACTTGATTAAGTGGTTTTAATCTGGCGTTAATAGGCTTTTCGAAGTTGATGAGCTCTCCATTGTGCTAGTCTGGCCTGAGCCAGATATTTCTATGCCTGTTGAAAAGGTGTTGGAATATGTATGTGACATTTGGGTCCTCCGGGTGCGGTGATAAATGTTTCTTCCATCGTTGATTGTTTAAATGCTAATGTTTTCAAGGGGCAAGTTTCGAGGGTATACAGTTCCCAGACAATTTGATTAGTTCCAATGTCCAAACTGGCCCTTTAGATATTGACCCCACCCCTTTTCTTGCAGACCTAACATACATCTTTTAAAAATCCCAAATTCGATTAAAGTTCGTAGTTTCTTCCATGTGCACTTTAGGATTTCAAACTTTCTGGTAGATAGTTCCAAATTAAATTCCCTTTCCTATGAGTCCAAACACTGGGGGGGGGGGGTCTCCATGAATGCACCCCCTTTTATTCCCTGCAGGCCTCGTCTGCCCCTTTAAAATTCATTTGTGTCCCAAAGTTTTCCTTCCATTTTAAAAGTCCAGAAAGGGATTCTTCTCCTCTGCAGGGGAAAGGTACCTGGAATCTTTGCGAGATATTGGTAAATTCTACATTCCCCCCTGTGATACCATATCACTTATGGTATCATTCTTCGAGGTGAGCAAAGTTCCTGACTCCCAAGAGAAACCTTCCCCGTAAATTAGCTAAACTGATACCCAAAATGCATTACACTTATGCAACATCACCATAGATGCACACTTTTCCCTTTACAGGTACAAACTTTTTACATACCCTCCCAGCTTGGAGGGGGTTCAATCACTACAATTGCATTTCAGCACAGTTACATTTTATTTCAGTTACATTATATTCACCAGCATATAGGCAACGTACAACCACATTACAGAAGGAAAACAACATTGATTAAAACTAAACAACATCAATTGGTCTCCTGAGGTTTGTCCATCACCCGGTAATGTCTAGATCCTGCCTTGAGAACTGCTCTCAGGCTGGCTGACACACAAGACAAACTCAAAATAATCACCTAAACATTACTGCAACATTAACCTCAATTCTAAACTAAACCTTAAAATGTAAAATGGTGCAGTCAGCTGCCTTAAACTAAAATTAGAGCTATGTACAACCGCCACCCATCTCCGGGTGGCCTGGTTAGTCCCTGTCAGGCCCATGCCTTGTGCGGCCTGATAGCCGCCTGGATGCTAGGGTTTCCCCGCAGCCGGTGATCTGGAGACCCTTGTCTCTGGGACAGCTCGTTGCTACTGCTCCTGTGAGTCCCTCACCGCTGGAGGCGGCTGGCTGGTGGTTCCTACTCTGAGCGGCCTCTGGACTTCTGACCTTCGGCCTTTCCTGTCGGGCTGCCCTTCTTCGAGGGTAGAGTCGCTGAGGCTCAGATGCCGGTGACCACGGTATCTTTGGCCGTGGTGTACGGAGGGTCCTTCTCAGGGCTTGGGTTACTGGGGGTGCGTCCGAATCCCAAACGATGGGTGGGATAGCCCCTCCAGTACTGCAATTCACTGCCCCTATAGGCACGGTTTCTGAGCCTGCCACATTCCCTGTGGGCCCTCCATCGTCGGGGGACGGCCAATGGAGGGTCCCTATCCTGAGGACGGTTCACCCCTCCCGGCTGCCCTCTGTGCTTGGCTGACCCTGGGTTGTACAGCTTGCATTGGTTGATGTGGAACCACTTAGTACGGCGAGGCAGCTTTATGGCATAGACCATCGGGCTTGCCTTGTCCACAATGCTGTATGGCCCCATATATAATGCTTCAAAAACCCCGACCCGAGCATAGTTCCTCACCATGACCTGGTCCCCTATCTCCCATTCGTGGTGTTTGCTGGGTTCTAGCAGCAATCGGTTACTCTGATGCTGTCTGCCCATGTTACTAGCAGCCTGCCAGTGAATCTGTTTGAGGTGTTCAAAAAGGTTCCTGACAAACCAGTCCTCTCTGAGCTGACCTTCTGTGAGCACCGGGGCTAGGACATGGGTGGGGGCCCGCATGATCTGGCCAGTCATGAGCTCATATGGGGAATACCCGGTGCTCTTTGACTGGCTGGCTCGGATCCCCATTAGGACCAATGGTAAGACCTCCACCCACTTTTGGGGTGAGTCTCCCGTTTCCTTCCGCAGCCTTTCTTTAATGGTGCGGTTTAAACGCTCCACAATACCCGATGACTGTGGATTGTGGGCAACGTGCCATTTCCCCTCAATGCCGAGCACCTTAAGGGTTGCCTGCATTATCTGCCCGGTGAAATGGCTCCCCTGGTCCGACTCCACATACTGTGGGAGTCCCCACCGGGAGAACACTTCCCTCACTAGAATCTTAGCTGTCCCTAGTGCGGTGGCTGTTCGGCAGGGGAAGGCTTCAACCCATTTTGAGAACACGTCCACCAGGACTAGGCAGTATTTGTAGCCTCCCTGGGCGGTGGGTAGGGGCCCGATGTTGTCAATTTGGATTGACTGCCATGATCCCTCTACCCTACCTAGGGACACCTTCCTTTTCTGGGGGTCAGGGTTGTTCGCAGCACACACCAGGCAGTTCGCACAGAACTCGCGGACGTCCTCCCTGGGTCCCGGCCACCATCCTGCCTGTTCCACCCATTGCCAGGTGGTCTCAGGCCCGGGGTGTCCCGCTCCTGGACCCTCATGGGCCAGTTTTAGGAATTCCCTCTGGTGCTACTGTGGCACGACCCATTGTCCCTCTTTAACCAGCATGCCTTCCTTAACGGTAATGGCTGCTGTGCCGTACGGACCTTCTACTCTCTCTCCTCTAGCTAGCGCGTTCAGGACAGCTTTCAGGACTGGGTCCTGTAGCTGAACTGTTTTTAAGTCCGGGGCCAAAGCTATCCCTGTACTCTCTGCTGCCCTGTTCTTATTCTTGACCGCTGCTATGCGGCCGGTGTCATAGGGGTCCCAGAACTTTCCCATGCGGGCACCTTCTTTGGCCAGTTTGTCAGCCTGTTGGTTTCCCTCTGCACGGGGTTCGGTTTTTGAATGGGCCTTCACCTTATGTATGTAGACCTTTCCTTCTTCCCCCACCGCTGTCATGATTTTCTCCAGCAGGGGCTTGATTGCCAGGGGTCTCCCGTCAGCGGACGTGTATCCGCGACGGGACCAGATAGCCAGGTACTCCGTACATGAATTGCAGGTGAACATACTGTCCGAGCAAATCGTGTACGGGGTAGGGAATTCCTCGAGGTGGGTCACCATGTACATTACGGCGGGCAGTTCAGCATGCTGGGCGCTCATGGTGCTGGGGAGCTTGATTGCCAGGGCAATACCTGCCCTTGGGTCATAGACTCCGCAGCCAGTGAGTCGTTCGCCAGCAGATACCGTGCTGGACCCGTCCACGTAGATGTCCCGGCCTGTCGGGTGTAACCCCGCCCGAAGGCCAATGTTTACCTCCCATACCCCTTCTATGGAGCACCTATGGGCTTTCCCTGGATAGATTAGGTTGGCTGCGAGCCTTGGCTCGCGGGGGCCTTCGACTCTGAGGTCCATCTGGGAGAGGAGCAGGGTCCAGCGAGCAATGCGGGCACTGATCACCGTCCCGTCCTTAATCCTCCCATCTAGGAGCATCTGAGTCGGTGTGTGGTGGATTAGGAGTGTTAGAGGAGACCCTCCCGTGAAGATCAAGGATCTTTTCACTGCCCAATGTGTGGCTAGGAGGTGTCTCTCACAGTTGGAGTACCCCTTCTCCACATCTGTGAGGATCCTGGAGGAGTAAACCACCGGTCTCAGCTGGCCGTGCCGCTCTTAAAGCAGCACTGAGCTCAAACTGTCCCCGCTGGCTGCCACCTCCAGGAAAAACTCTTTTCCTACATCTATCGCTCCTAAGGCTGGCGCGGTCTGCAAGTCCTTCTTGAGCTGATTAAATGCTGCCTCGCAACCCTCATCCCAGTCCCACTCTACACTCTTGTGTAGGAGCCTGAGCAGAGGGGCTGCAGTAGCTGCATAATCCTCAATAAAGTCTCTGCAGTACCCGGTGAGCCCTAGAAAGGATCTTACCCCTGTCACTGTGTTGGGGGCTGGTAACTCCTGTACTGCCTCCCTTCTAGCCTTGTCTATGGCCCTTTCCCCAGCGCGCACAGTCAGCCCCAGGAATTTGACTTCCTTCTGGCCGATCTGTGCCTTCTTGGGGTTTACTTTAAACCTTTCTTCTTTTAGCAGCTCCAGCAGCTCAGCCAGCAGTGGGCCATGCTCCTCCCCCTGATCGGTGAACAGGAGCAGGTCATCCACATACTGTACCAGCTGCTGGGGTCTGCTAAAGCCCTTTAAACAGTTCGCCATGCATTGGTGAAAAATGCTGGGACTATTGTGGAAGCCTTGGGGAAGACAGTTCCACGTGTATTGTTGGCCCTTAAAGGTAAAGGCGAACTTGTACTGGTCCTCCCGTTTTAAAGGAATGGACCAGAACCCATTTGAAATGTCCAGCACCGTGAAAGTGGTCGCAGATGCTGGAATACTCCCTATGAGATCCGCTATGGCTGCTACAGTGGGTGCACAGGCAGGGATATTCTTATTTAGTACTCGATAGTCCACGGTGGCCCTCCATGAGTTGTCCGGTTTCTTAACCGGCCACAGTGGAGAGTTCAGATGGGTTGCTATCGGTCTTAACACCCCTTGCTCTACCAGTGATCCCAGCGCCGTTGTCAGGTCTGCCTCTGCCTCCCTGGGGAAGTTATATTGCTTTTGTGGTCGGGTCATGGGGTCCCCTACTATACTAACTTCCACCCCTGTTACCCTACCACAGTCATGTTTGTGGGTGGCAAATGCTACAAGATGTGCCCGTACATATGCCTGGTACTCCACTGGGGTGTTACTGACCAGTAATTCCAAGTCATAACCCTCCTTTGGCTTCACAGTACACAATGTTCCCTTGGCCCCTTTTTCTGGGATCACCGCCACCTCACCTTCCCTGTCTGTCCCCATGGCTCCCCATAGACAGTGGTTCCTGAGATCCACTAGGAGCTGGTGGCCAATGATAAAATCAGCTCCCAGGATCCCTTTTCCCTTCTGCTCCCATTTCATCAGGACACACTTCCAGTTGGTTTTGAGTGTCCCTAACTGAATGGTGAGCGGGATGGAAAATGAACCAGTTTGCTCATTGCCTGTGAACCCCACTGGACTGTACGGGACCCCGTTCGATAGAGGTGAGGTAGCTGGGTTATCTGCATATACAAGGGTGCTGGAAGCACCAGTATCTAGCAGGTAGGTCCCTTTCACTTTCTCTACCTCCATCGTAATGCACGGTCCCTTCCAGGCATCATACTCTAGGGAACACAGGTACACAGGCTGCGCTGGCCTTAGTCATGCATCTGGGTTGGTTGGAGCAGAGGGTTTTACTGTACCGGCTACTGGACCGGTTGCGATAGCTACTGCTTCCTGTCAGTTTATGAGTGTCTGTAGGGCGGCTACGAGTGTCTCATATGTGTCGGGTGTTCCTGCCCCGGCCTTACGGGCTGGGGCTGGAATGGCCTTTCCCTTAGTCTCTTTCCAGGGGTTCCTACAATCCTTCCTCCAGTGCCCACTTTTCCCACACCCAAAACACTCGCCCCCTTTGTGGGGACGGTTCCCACCTTCCTAATGCCACTCTCCCTTGCCTTGGCTGGATTTAATCTCATGGACCCTCCCTTTAGAGGAGGGCTCCTCTGTCCCTCTACTGTTCCGGTAAGCCAGGGTCAACTGCCTGACCACTGTCTCCTCGGTGGTTCTGGGATCTCTTGGATCGAACCAGACCTGGGCTTTTGCCTTTACTCCAGGTAGGCTGTTTGCCACCAGGCTGCAGAGCCAGTGAGCCAGCTCGTTAGGGTTCAGGTGGGCCCGATCAAGAACCCCACTACAGGCTCTTTCGTAGACCGGCCACAACCTGTCGGCAAAAGCCTGTGGAGTCTCCCCATCGAGCTGCACTGTCTTCTCCACTCGGGAGAAAGGACTCCCGTTGTTCATACCCATGGCCTCTAGAACCTCCTCCTTAACCGTAGCGTACGTGTTCCGCCGCTTTCTGCTGTCTGCAGAGAGGGAATGGCACAGCTTGGTGTCTAGCGAGAAGAGCAACAGCTTAGCCTGCTCTGAATCATCGCACCAGTTAATATCCCCTGTGTGTTCCACTTCCAGGAAGTGTACCGAGGGATCCCCCTGTTGGGTGAGCTTACTTAGGTGGCCTATCATAGCCCTCAGTTTTTGGGTGTCGTGGGGGACTACGAAGTTGCTTTCTAGGGGTCCTGCTGCCCCATTGGCATCAGGCAGGCCAAACTTCTGCTGCCGGACCGGGTGCATTGGCCCTGGTTCCGGCCCTTCTTGTATTGGCTTGCCCTCTTCCCCCTGCTGCCAAGCCGAGTTAAAACTCGGGGCTGCCGGTGTTGGTAGTTTGCAATCCTTGCCTGCCCCGCACTCTAGCTGACACCCCTGCTGCCCCGGGCCATTCCTGGGAGCTGCAGGCGGTGACTGAGGGGTTTCTCCTTGCCCAACCAGGTGTTCCTGGGCGAAACCCGGGTTTATCAGGCACACCATGCCTTTAGCCCGGGATAGAGCTTTGGATCTGCTGCTGGCAGGGGCCGTGGTCTCCTGCCTCAAATTCCCTGGCACTGGCTACCTTATAGGCTACCTGAATCTGTTGCTGAAGGCAAATTAGCCAAATGGCCTTCTCTATCGACCTTTTATGGTACTTGCTCTCGGTCCATTGAGCTGCAGCATCTTCTGGACGCTCAACATACAATAGATCGAGTACCCACTCCTTAGCCACATTTACCCTCTTAAACACATACGAGAAAATCCCCTCTTCCATTTTCCTTTGTTTCCTGAAACCAGTCTCCCTTGTACCAGTGTCCCATCTGGGTCGCCATTATGTAAGGGGTGGTTTGCGGGGGGTCAGCTTTCCCTTCTGACCTTATATGAGCGGTTCCGAATCGCTCCCAACCCTTGGTTCTCGACACTGGAATTATGAAGGGACTATGACAGACTTGGACAGACAATCGGTTTCAAGGTAGGAAGCAGGTATGGCTTTATTGTGTTTAAAAAGTAAAAGGCACACCTTTAATAACACACACAGACCAATACACACTGAGGGGTACAACACATTGAATAAAATGTCAAATTGCAGCCTGTGGGGAAAAGAATACAGCTTAAACTCTAAATGGGATAAAGAGGAGAATGCAGATACATTTACACAAGTTATCCCAGCCTCCCTCCCCCAATTCCCCTAACTAACTAAGTTATAGCTCTGTGGGTTCAGGGGCCATGCTCACCAATCCCCTTTTTGACAGTTGCCGGTGAATCGCGTTTTTGGGGTTCGCTGCACTTGGCCTTCTAGGCGAGCCGTACCCCGGTCGGAGGAGAGGACTTCGGACTGCGTAGTCTTCGGTTGGGGTGCGTCCGTTGATGCGGTAAGTTGCGTTTTGGATGTATGGGGTAAGTACCCACTTTCTTTGGTTAGGAATAGTTTTAGTTAGTCCCTTTTGGTAATTTCTCACCCGTTGGTCGTTTCGAAGTAGATTGTAGAGTGGAAATAAGTGCCGATTCTTCGGGTTGTGCTGAATTGTTTTTGGTTGGTCGTTTCGCTGGTTGTGGTGGCCCGGGTTGTCAATTTGGTTGCTGACAACCTTCCATTTCATGGGCCTCATTCTCGGTCGGTCCTTGACGATTTCTTGTAGTTTCCTTCACTACTCCATTTCTTCACTCCCCACCTCCGGCTGCTTGTGTCTGTCTGTGTTTGAGTCTGTGTTCTGCTGTTCGAGTCTGTGTCCTGCTTTCTGTGTTCTGCTAGTCTGCATGCTGCTCCTTGCTGGTTTTTCCTTGTAAAAACTGGGGGATAGATATATTCCAAAAAAAGGCTCCGTTATCTCCCATCAAATCTCTTGGGCTCAGCTAACTGAAACTTGATTAAGTGGTTTTAATCTGGCGTTAATAGGCTTTTCGAAGTTGATGAGCTCTCCATTGTGCTAGTCTGGCCTGAGCCAGATATTTCTATGCCTGTTGAAAAGGTGTTGGAATATGTATGTGACATTTGGGTCCTCCGGGTGCGGTGATAAATGTTTCTTCCATCGTTGATTGTTTAAATGCTAATGTTTTCAAGGGGCAAGTTTCGAGGGTATACAGTTCCCAGACAATTTGATTAGTTCCAATGTCTAAACTGGCCCTTTAGATATTGACCCCACCCCTTTTCTTGCAGACCCAACATACACCTTTTAAAAATTCCAAATTCGATTAAAGTTTGTAGTTTCTTCCATGTGCACTTTAGGATTTCAAACCTTCTGGTAGATAGTTCCAAATTAAATTCCCTTTCCTATGAGTCCAAACACTGGGGTGGTGGGTCTCCATGAATGCACCCCCTTTTATCCCCTGCAGACCTCGTCTGCCCCTTTAAAATTCATTTGTGTCCCAAAGTTTTCCTTCCATTTTAAAAGTCCAGAAAGGGATTCTTCTCCTCTGCAGGGGAAAGGTACCTGGAATCTTTGTGAGATATTGGTAAATTCTACAGTATGAGATAATTGCATAATATCATTGCTAGGTCACAGAGACTGATACAACACATAAATGACAGATGTAATCATAAATATCATGATAATTATCATTCTTTACCTAAAGACGTGCACAGACTTTGACTATAACATTCCCGGTAAAAGTGAAAAACCTCACATCTGATGATAGTCACTCATGACTCTTACAAATCAAATTATAATATACATAAGTACATGTAAATAAATGTAATACTTACTCTTGCAGATCCCACAAGGTCGTTCCATCGCTTGCGGCATTGGTTGCCCTCATGCACCTCATTGGTCGCCAACGAGACCACCTCTGCTATCTCAGCCCATATCTTCTGGTAGGCCTTTGGGGTGGGCTTCCCATGTCCTCCCTGTGTCAAATCACCCCAGCGTGACTGGACCTCCTGCATGAGGGAGGCATTAGCCTCATCCGAGAACCTCCTTGCTCTTTTGCGTCCTCCAATGTGCTCCTCTCCCAGCTCACTGCTCTCACCAACATCAGTCTCCACAGCTTGCTGTGTCACCTTCTCCACTCCCTCCGTTATAGGCACCAAATTCGGGAAAATATCTGGCTGGTAACAGCTAAATTTTTTGGTACAATTTGCTATAAAGCTCGAAACTCTTCCTCCTTCCTCCCAAAGCAGCCACACCACACCCACACATGCCTTCACTCCCTCTCAGCTCCCTCTCTCTCTCTGTTTCCTCTTATGCGCATGTAATGATGACTCTTGACCTCCTGAATCGTGGGAATCGAGCGTTACCATGCCGTTGCTAAGGACGGTGACACTTTACGGCAGAAGGTCAGAGATTTAACGCTAATGCCCATTTCAGATCGCTCGCGGTAACGCCCAATTGTTAAAATGAAGATTAGGGTCTTTGAAAATGGGCGACAAGCCGGCGATCTGAAAACCTATTTTTACCGCCCACACTGGAAATAACGCCCATTTTTGGGTGATCTGCACAAAAGTGTAAAATCTAGCCCCATGTCTTGGGGGACAAAGACACAATGTAGGTCAGTGAAGATGGGAAAGATGGCAAGCAAGATTTAGTAAGGGACAAGGTACAAGCAGCTGAGTTTTGGACAAGTTCGAGTTTATGAAAGACAGGGGATAGAAACAAGTATGATGTAATATAGAGCTCCCTCTAGTGGACTACTGATCCACCTGTGGACTATTGTGGTACTGCAATTGCTGATGTAAATACAATAAGGGGTCATGTGACAAGGTCACATGACAAGTTCCTGCAGAGTCTTCTTGTATATGTGTGTGTTTGTGATATCGTAAAGAATATATCACAGATTACATTGGAGAAATCGAGTCTTAAGATGAAGAAAGCCAAGCAAAAACAGATTGGCCAAGTGAGATTGGAATTCTTTGGAACTGCATACAATATAAAGGTTTATATGTTGGGAATATTATGCAATGTAATTTAGTTCTGAGAAGATGCAGCATCATACTGAAATCACACTGGTGTCATGCTGCTCTGAATGCCCTAGCCAGTATATAATAATTTAATGCCCTAGCCAGTATATAATAATTTAATGCCCTAGCCAGTGTATAATAATGTAATGCCATATATTTTAGTTATAACACTGAGAGATCCTCGTTGTGTTCAATATTTCTGCTTCATATTCGAACTCTCTTGTATTATTGGTTTATAATTTAGAAATGTTCTCTGTGCTGTGAAAGAAGTGTCAATCATTTTATAATCTGAATATAGCAATGCTTAGTTAGACAATATTTAAGCAATCCTGTAATTTACTCAATGAAATTTTCTCCGTTGAATGATTACACTGTGTAGACTCTTCACTTTATTATTGATATTCTGTCTCCTTTACATGTTATGTCCTATAAATGGAATGTTAATAAAATACAATAATATTCCAGACATGTCACAGAAGTTTATTAATGAAATCTTATAATTTTAAAGAATGTCTTTTCATCATAAATGTTTTAAAATCTTCATTATATGTGTTAATAATTAGAAGGATGTTTATATTTCTTGGGTCTATTCATTTTTTCTACTACCCCTATGTATGTTAATTTAATATCTTAACTTTCATATTAATCTTGTCTCGAATATAACACTGATTATAATTCCACTGTATAAAATAATTAGTGTCATCAATATGATAGTAATTGTGTGTAACTTATATCTGGTAAATGGTTAATCTCACTGCCAGGGCTGTATGTCCTGCCATTCATCTGGAGACAGAGAGAGAGATGCAGACAGAAGGCAGAGAGAGTGAGAGAGAATCAGAAAAGGGGAGGGGAGAGGGTACTAGAGAGAAAAAGAAATGTAGAGAAATATGGAGAGATATACAGAGAGAGAGAGAGAGAGAGAGAGAGAAATATAGAGAGATGCAGAAACAAGCATTGAAGCAGAGGAAGAGAGAGAAATGGAGAGACAGAGAGAGAAGGCGTAATTTTAACTTTTGGTGATGTTGTAAAGCAGGCGATATCAGATTGGCAGATCATTACAGACTCCACTAGATTTTACTTTCCATTTACTTCAACCCATGGAGAGCTCAGCGTGAGACCGGGCCATTTTAACTCCGGGGCTTCATTTGAATAACCCATCACTGTCTGCCTCCCGAAGTCAGCAGGAAGGATGTCAGGGCCGGCAGGAGCTGAAATTGTGTCAGAGCCTGAGAACACCGAGGACCAAAAGGAATAGTCGCAGGCATGAAGTTTGAGCAGGACCGAAGTTCTCCGAGGGTGCCGGCACTGGAGGGAGAGGCAAAGCCGAGGCTGAGGAAGCCTAAGGACTCCTTGTGGTGCCTGGGGAAGCACTCCTGCTCCTCCTGGCCCACAATAATCCATAGAAATGGCCATTTAATACTTACCATGGCCTCTGGGTTGACTCTCGCCATGGTGTAGCTGTTAGGGTTGGCTCCATGCGAGCGTCCCAATTTTGGCAATTTGATTTGCAGTATGCCATCAATTACATCATCAGGCCACATCTTCTGACTGCAGACCCTTTAATGAAAGCCTGACTCATTATTAATAAAACCTGAAGGTTAGATCCGTCATTGTTCCAATTCCCATTTGGTTCCAAACAATTTCATAAGAACATAAGAATTAGGAACAGGAGTAGGCCATCTAGCCCCTCGAGCCTGCTCCGCCATTCAACAAGATCATGGCAGATCTGGCCGTGGACTCAGCTCCACTTACCCGCCCGTTCCCCATAACCCTTAATTCCCTTATTGGTTAAAATTCTATGTATCTGTGACTTGAATACATTCAATGAGCTAGCCTCAACTGCTTCCTTGGGCAGAGAATTCCACAGATTCACAACCCTCTGGGAGAAGAAATTTCTTCTCAACTCGGTTTTAAATTGGTTCCCCCGTATTTTGAGGCTGTGCCCCCTAGTTCTAGTCTCCCCGACCAGTGGAAACAACCTTTCTGCCTCTATCTTGTCTATCCCTTTCATTATTTTAAATGTTTCTATAAGATCACCCCTCATCCTTCTGAACTCCAACGAGTAAAGACCCAGTCTACTCAATCTATCATCATAAGGTAACCCCCTCATCTCCGGAATCAGCCTAGTGAATCGTCTCTGTACCCCCTCCAAAGTTAGTATATCCTTCCTTCAGTAAGGTGACCAAAACTGCACGCAGTACTCCAGGTGCGGCCTCATCAATACCCTATAGAGTTGCAGAAGGACCTCCCTGCTTTTGTACTCCATCCCTCTCGTAATGAAGGCCAACATTCCATTCACCTTCCTGATTACCTGCTGCACCTGCAAACTAACTTTTTGGGATTCATGCACAAGGAGCCTTCCGCGAGAGGTGGGCACCGGAGGGGCTGGAGTGCATCATCACGCCCGGCAACCAAATTTTAATTTGATTTTACGTTTTAAAGTTTAATTTGTTTTAATTGCCGGTGCTTTTAGTGTCCCCCTCCCCTTTTATAGGGGGCACTTGGAAAAATGTGGTTTTAGCGCCCCAAAAAAAAAGAAAAAAGAAAAACAAAAAAAAACACAAAAAAAGGGGGAAAAAAAGGGGCCTTGAAAATGTCTGCTGTGTCATCCAGGGCGGGTGGCACGGTTTAATGTTTATGGTTTTTTTTCAGGTAAACTCAAAAAGAGTTTCATGCACAAGGACCCCCAGGTCCCTCTGCACCGCAGTATGTTGTAATTTCTCCCCATTCAAATAATATTCCCTTTTACTGTTTTTTTTCCCCAAGGTGGATGACCTCACACTTTCCGACATTGTATTCCATCTGCCAAACCTTGCTAGTCATTGCTTCAATGGTGACATGGTTCTGACTGGACAAGCAGCTAGAAGCTTACCAATGTTCTGTGCACAATGCTGGTAAACTTCGTAGCTTCAGCTGGTTAAACTTCATAGTAACCCTTTGGGGTAAAGCATCGCCTTGATTCTCTGGGCATAGTTAAGTGGGATATTTCCCTTTGGGGAGAGAATTTGCTCTTCACTGAACGCCACTCCCCAGTTTGTTTTGTCATTCCTCATAACTAGGGCAAGTTCCGTAGTCCAAGTGGCATTTTCTCATCTTTGACTTTTTGTTACGACGTAATGAACAATGTCATTCCTTGAACACACACTGGACAGGGTCTCAATCCCTGGTCACGCATTGGATCGATAAAGTCTTAGATCTTGATGCACACTGCACAGACAGTGCCTTACACGCTAGACTCACACTGGAGAGTGTCTCCGCATTGGACAGACAGAGCCTTCGCCTCTGGACTTACACTGGAGAGTGTCTCCTCACTGGACAGACTTGCTGACAAGAAACAGTGAAGCTTTCTCCCAACCCACAGAAAAGTGCTCTACCAATAGTAAGGTAGCATATTTTTAATGACATCCCATTCTGATATCAATTAAGAGCAACCACGTAAAACTAATTGGAGCTGAAGTCAGCGTGGAAGCATGGCCCATGCACTGATGTTAATTAACTCCAGGAGATTAAGTTAAAGATTAAGTTAAGTTAAGCTGCTTTGCTCATCGTTATTTTCAAGCTGAAAATCACAGGTTTGAAATAGAAACGTTGCATTAGCACATGGCGTCTACAGATCAACCTCACTGATCATTTTGCCTGTTCTGTCACAGCTAAAGAATCAAAGATTCTGCACTCCCTCCAAGTCCAGAACCAGCCCCAGCCTGCCATCACCATCTCCCAGTCTCCTCATCCCAGCTAAGAGCAAGAATCGCAATCCCAGCCTCCACCTCGAAGCACTGTCCTCAGTCTCAGCCTGTAGATCCAGGCCCCAGCCAAGCCTCCAAGTCCCAACTAACAGCAGAGTTGAGTTTTCAAATCAAGACTCCAACATTAAACCCAAATGAACCACAAAACTGATAGTAAAAAGAAACATGAGATCTTATGTCCCTCACTCTTGTCCCGCATCTCTCATACCAAGTGTCAGCCGTGACTCAGTTGGTAGCACCTTTGCCTCTGAGTCAGAAGGTTGTAGGTTCAAGTCCCACTCCAAGAACTTATACACAGATATCTAGGCTGATGCTTGAGTGCTGCACTGTCAGAGATATCATCTTTCAGATGAGATAGAAACATAGAAACATAGAAAATAGGTGCAGGAGTAGGCCATTCGGCCCTTCTAGCCTGCACCGCCATTCAATGAGTTCATGGCTGAACATGCAACTTCAGTACCCTATTCCTGCTTTCTTGCCATACCCCTTGATCCCCTTAGTAGTAAAGACTACATCTAACTCCTTTTTGAAAATATTTAGTGAATTGGCCTCAACAACTTTCTGTGGTAGAGAATTCCACAGGTTCACCACTCTCTGGGTGAAGAAGTTTCTCCTCATCTCGGTCCTAAATGGCTTACCCCTTATCCTTAGACTGTGACCCCTGGTTCTGGACTTCCCCAACATTGGGAACATTCTTCCTGCATCTAACCTGTCTAAACCCATCAGAATTTTAAACGTTTCTATAAGGTCCCCTCTCATTCTTCTGAACTCCAGTGAATACAAGCCCAGTTGATCCAGTCTTTCTTGATAGGTCAGTTCCGCCATCCCGGGAATCAGTCTGGTGAACCTTCGCTGCACTCCCTCAATAACAAGAATGTCCTTCCTCAGGTTAGGAGACCAAAACTGTACACAATACTCCAGGTGTGGCCTCACCAAGGCCCTGTACAACTGTAGCAACACCTCCCTGCCCCTGTATTCAAATCCCCTCGCTATGAAGGCCAACATGCCATTTGCTTTCTTAACCGCCTGCTGCACCTGCATGCTAACCTTCAATGACTGATGTACCATGACACCCAGGTCTCGTTGCACCTTCCCTTTTCCTCATCTGTCACCATTCAGATAATAGTCTGTCTCTCTGTTTTTACCACCAAAGTGGACAACCTCACATTTATCCACATTATACTTCATCTGCCATGCATTTGCCCACTCACCTAACCTATCCAAGTCGCTCTGCAGCCTCATAGCATCCTCCCTGCAGCTCACACTGCCACCTAACTTAGTGTCATCCGCAAATTTGGAGATACTACATTTAATCCCCTCGTCTAAATCATTAATATACAGTGTAAACAGCTGGGGCCCCAGCACAGAACCTTGCGGTACCCCACTAGTCACCGCCTGCCATTCTGAAAAGTACCCATTTACTCCTACTCTTTGCTTCCTGTCTGACAACCATTTCTCAATCCATGTCAGCACACTACCCCCAATCCCATGTGCTTTAACTTTGCACATTAATTTCTTGTGTGGAACCTTGTCGAAAGCCTTCTGAAAGTCCAAATATACCACATCAAATGGTTCTCCCTTGTCCACTCTACTGGAAACATCCTCAAAAAATTCCAGAAGATTTGTCAAGCATGATTTCCCTTTCACAAATCCATGCTGACTTCGACCTATCATGTCACCTCTTTCCAAATGCGCTGCTATGACATCCTTAATAATTGATTCCATCATCTTACCCACTACTGATGTCAGGCTGACATGTTAAACTTTCAATGGACATAAAAGATCCTATGCTACTATTTTGAAGAAGGGCAGGGGAGTTATTCCTGGTGTCCTGGCCAATATTTATCCTTCAATCGACATCACTGAAAAACAGACTATCTGGTCAGTATCACAATGCTGTTTGTGGGAGCTTGCTGTGCAAAAATTGGCTGCTGTGTTTCCTACATTGCAACAGTGACTACACTCCAAAAGTACCTCATTGGCTATAAAGCGCTTTAGGGTGTCTGGGGGTCGTGAAAGGCGTTAAATAAATGCAAGTCTTTCTTTCTTCTCTTTCACCTCTCAAAGGTGCCTTTTTATCCTTTGCACCTTCCTCTGTTGCATACTTGTCCATTACTACATTAGACCTCGCCCCTCACTTCCTGTCACCCCTTTGCACCTCACTCCTTCATCCATTATCTCTTACCCCTCACCCTTTAGCCTCATACCCATCACTTGACCCGCAATCCCTCATCCTGCACCTCTCACGGGCCTGTCTCTGTCAAGCCCATGTGGTGGCTGATGTGCAACGGTCACCACACATTAAAAAAATCCACGCACAGGCATCTTTCACCCCTGGAGTTCAGGACTGGAATATCAGGTCTTCCATTGAAACATCTATGAACTCATCCCTTCTGGTGTGGAAGCAAGTCATCCTCGTTCGAGGGACCGCCTATAATGATGACCTCTCACACCCTCATTCAGGAACCTTCACTACATTATCCTTCACCACACTTTGTGCTGTCATTCTTCACTCACTCACTCACTCACTCACAACCTTGTCTCTTGCCTGACATCTCTCAGCACCCTCCCTCAAACTTTCACTCATCTCAGTATTTGCTATTACTGCTGTCACTCAGCTGATGTCCACCTCTGCCTCCTCCTCTCCCTACCTGTATAAAAGCTCTAAATGTATCTACAGAGTTAGCTTTGGCCTAGAAATTCGGGTGATTTGCACCGCCATGAAATGGTGAAAAAACAACGGTTGGCGACTTCCGCCAGTTGGTGGCGGGTCATGTGGTGGCCGCCATTACCAGCAGTTTGGCAGCACTGCCGTTGCCGGCCATCGTCAAAGGTATTTGAATGAGTTAGAGTGTGACGTCATTCGGCGTGCAGTTGGCACCGGGTCATCCATTTTGAAGTTCGCCGCTCCCATTGCCAGTGAATGCTGCCGCCAAAAGCTGTTTCAGCAGTGTCATGTATGTTGACCATGTATACTAACTGTATAGTCACATAACGTGTGCCACCAGAGGGCACTGCAGTGGGAGACCTGAGGGTCACCTGCATAGGTGTGCAGGGCCCAGTATAAAATGCTGGTCGAGAAACTGGAGAATGCTAGAAATCTGCTCGCTCTGGAGTTACAATAAATGGGACTAAGGTCAAAACAGCTCAACTACAATACTAGACCTCGTGGAGTCATTCATAAGAGTATTAAAGACATAACAAGCAGCGTTAACGGTCATGAGGAGTGTGGCAGGACTGACGAGCATGGGCGCCGACAAGGGGAAGACACCTCAGATGGATGCTGGAACTTCAAACGCCTCCTTTGCCAAGGTTGTTCTTTCAAACTTTCATTTTTTGGCACATCAGTGGCGGGGGTGGGAAAGGGGGATTACATTTTCTGGCTTTCTGGGAGGCCTACAATGTTTGCAGGTCAGTAAATCAATGAGTGAACTCCATTGCAACGATTGAAGATGATCTCTGAGGATCTCTTTTATCTTTATGATAGCATCACCAGAACATCACCCCCAGCAAATCTGGACTCAACTGCCTAAATTATAAGGAACTATAAATAATGTATTCAAAAATTCCAGAACCAGTTATTTATCAAATAATTATTTTGCGTTGTTTATGCATGACCCACTGAAAGCTGCCATGCTCGCTACACATTTAAACACTTTTAAGAGTAACCATTGGGGAAAGATTAGAGTTGCTGAGAATGCAGAGGCATTCATTTCATAAACTGTTAAAAAATCCAGAAACATCAGGTGGCAGCTAATATTTTTGGAGCAAGTATGGCAACAGTTCGGGTCACTTTTTTCCCCATAACCCTACATTGCAAGCGGGAAACAGAAGCGACCTTTGGCGGCCTCCTCAGATTAACACCACTCTGATGTTAATGAGCAGGCAGTATCAAAATGCCAGTACTGCCTGCGCGCTCTCGGCCAGCGAATAAATTATTCTTGGCCGCCCATGTTACAGCAGATTTCTAGCATTCTCCAGTTTCTCGACCAGCATTTCGTAACCAGCCACATGTATGAAAGCAAAACCATGTACCACAATGCAATCAATATGAAAACTTTTCTGCGAAAGTCATTAAAGAACACAGTTGCGTGTTTGGACGTACTGCCGATCTCAATCTTGATATTACCAACGACCGCTCAGGCTGCCGATATCGTGCTCATCTATCCACTGCACTGCTTTATAAAACCAATAGCACAGGGGAAACAGAAGGGCTCTGTTTGTGTATCTACATCTCTGTGTATGTGTCTGTGCGGCATGTGTATACGCATTGATCCCTATCCTGTGTGTATGCACCTGCATCTCTGTGTGAGTGTGCACCTTTGTGCACCAGGCCACAGCCAGGGAGGGAGGGAGAGATTGTGGGCCAGTGGGGAACTTCGGGGGGGCAGAGTAGTGGCGGGTAGAGTGAATAGATCACGTGCCAGATAGATCAGGGAGGGCGGGGTACTCGATAAGTCATGCGCCGTTGAGAGATCATGGGGGGAACTGAGAGATCAGGGGAAGGACGTGGATAGTCTGTTTCGGGGGTCAGAGAAATCAGTCGGGGGCCGGGGAGATCAGTTGGGGGGGTGGGGGCGTGGATAGATGGCCGGGGTACAATCGCGGGGGTGGGGCATCCGATCACGCCTTCCAGATTAGCGGAGGGGTCGGGAAGAAGCACTTCTGCTCCTTCTGGCCCACACACCGCGCTATAAAGGCACCTATTGGATCCGACCGGTCTCGCCTCCCCTCAGCTGCCGGGTTTCCCGAGCCCTGGGAAACCTGGCTCGCATGGTATAAAACACAGCTGAGCCATAGAGCCTGATGATCAGATTTAAATTAGGGACCACCTCTGGGAGGTTAGCTGCCTGCGCCCCCCCAACCACCCCCCCTCCCCAACCAGCCTCCATCAAAACCGGAAGTGCGCACATTGGTGGCAGGTTGGGGGGGGGGGGTCAAGTTTCAGATTTTAAATAATTTTAACATCACCACACACCCCTCTCTTACCCATCTTGGGGTGGGGAGGTGTTAAAATCCCCTCCATGTCTCTGTATCTTCACGTGTGTGTGAAATGCTTGGTCATTGTTAAAGTCAGACCATCAAAACCAGATATTCTAACAGCAACTCAGACAATATAGTCAGGGAGCTGTGTGCCTGGTTATTGTTAAATTAGAGAGCTTCACATCTGATTATCATGAATTAGGTATCTGTGTTTAGAAGACTGTTTGTGAACAATGCCAGGGCTATAGTTTATTGGTTGGCCTCCCTCCAGTGATGCCTGTAGCATCTGTCAATTTTCGATATACTTCACACTGAGCTGTGACAGCAGCAAACTCAATGTACGACTAGCAGTGACAGATTTATAAACAAGGACAGTCCTGAAGTACAGAGCAACCTTAATTCCTTTCTATATCAGAACAGAGCTCGAGCATTTTTCACTATCTTCTCTTCAAAATGTAACCATCCAGTCCATAGCAATGTGTCAGCAAAAGCAATAACCTCACCAATAGCCACAAATACAGCTCCCTAACTAAACAATAACAACACACATAGATACCTAATTCATGATAACCAGATGGGTAGCTCTCTAATTTAATTAGAATACCTGGCTTTGAATGGGGAGGCGTAATGGAATGGACTTGCTCACAAGCCATCAACTACCAGTGACAGCAGTGACTCAGTTGGTAGCACTCTTGTCTCTGTCAGAAGGTTGTGGGTTTAGGTCCCACCTTGTAGGCTTGAACACAAAAATCTAGGCTGGCACTCCACTGCAGTACTGAGGGAGTGCTGCGCTGTCAGAGGTACATTTTTTGAATGAGATGTTAAACCGAGGCACAGACTGCTATCTCAAGCGGACATAAAAGATCCAATGGCCCTATTTTGAAGAATAGCAGGGAAATTAGCCCCGGTGTCCTGGCCAATAATTATCCCTCAATCAACATCACTAAAAACAGATTATCTGGTCATTATCACACTGCTGTTTGTGGGAGCTTGCTATGTGCACAAATTGGCTGCTGCATTTCTTACATTACAGTGATTGCAATTCAAATAGTACTTCATTGGCTGTAAAGCAATTTGGGACTTTCTGAGGTCATGAAAGGTGATTTTTAAATACAAGATTTTCGTTCTTTCATGGCTTTTACTTTGTATGATGACTTGGGAACACCTGCAGATTGTATCGTGTGCAATAATTGGAACCGCTCGGTATACCACAGTTGGTGCCCCCTAATTTCTCTGCTAACACTGACTCAAATCCCCTATGATTACTAGCATATCAATTAACTATGACCCCTGTCATTTCGTTTTGCCACATAGTGACTAAGATTCCCGTGCACTCTCCCCTTTCTACATATACATTTTCTAAGACCCAACGGTTTCTCCCGTGTACAAGGACTGAGATTCCCTGTGATTTCTACTATATACCATGGCTTATATTCCCCAAGATTTCTGCCATATCAGCAACTGGGACCACTAGCTCCTGTGGATTTCTACTCCACACAGTGATTAGGACACCCATACTACAGCTTCCAGTGTATCTTGCACTACGATTGTAACAGATACCCTGCTTTTGTTGACCACAAACCATCAGAAGCAAGTGGTCACAATGAACAAAACAGATTCTCTACAGTACAAGCTCTTATAGCTAGTGTAATTCAACAACGTTGTGTTTTTAAAATATTTTAGCTGAAATGACACTTGAGGCACAGACCATTAAATCATTTAAAAAAAATAATTTTAGCAAAAGCTGGCAAAGGAGCCAAGTATGTCCCATCCACAAAAAAACAAGATAAATCTAACCTAACCAATTAGCCTCTTCCCAATTACCAGTAAAGTGATGGAAGGAGTCATAAATAGCACCAGCTAATGACACCTACTCACCAAAAACCTGCTGACTGATGCTAAGTTCGTATTCCTCCAGAACCACCCAACCAGCCTTGATTCAGACATGGACACTGATAGGTCCTTACTATACAGTATAAATGCACATGAGGCCCATGCTTGAGAGAAGGTTACTCTGTGACCTGTCCATTATTCCTTAGCACTCCAAGTGATGAAGGTGGGTGGAGCTTCCCCTTTTGTACCTGAAGGCCCAGGTTAGGAGTGTCTCCCACCTAATGGTCATTGTTCTCACAGTGTACAACTTAGGTCAGATTATACATGGGTTACAATGCTGGTTGAATACATGGCATTACCTCACCCCCGCAAAGTCTTATTGGGATCACAGGTTGAGTCTCTCTGGTGGTTTACGGTTCCTTGTAGAGCGGCTGAGTTGGGGCTCCGGTTGTTGGGTGCTGGCCTGAGTGTCTGCTGTTTGTGGTGCCTCAGGCCTATCCAGACTGCCCACAGTGATTGGGCTCTCCTCCCTTTGGTTCCGTAGTTCGGTCACCTGTGGTGGAGTGAACTCTACATCGTATTTTTCCTCTGCTTCTTCTATGGGGTTGCTGAACCTTCTTTTTGTTTGATCCACGTGTTTGCGGCAGATTTGTCCATTGGTAAGTTTAACTACCAGAATCCTATTTCCGTCTTTGGCAACCACAGTGCCTGCGAGCCATTTGGGCCCTGCAGCGTAGTTGAGGATGAAAACAGGATCATTACATCGCGCCCTCGCATTCCTGTCATGGTAGTCATATTGTGGCTGGCGCCTGCTCTCGACAATTTCTTTCATGGTGGGGTGTATAAGGGATAATCGAGTTTTGAGCGTCCTTTTCATGAGCAGCTCTGCGGGTGGAACCCCTGTGAGCGAGTGTGGTCAGGATCTATAGGCCAACAGGAGGCGTGATAAGCGTCTTTGTAGGGAACCCCCTTGGATTCTGAGCATTCCCTGTTTGATTATCTGCACTGCTCGTTCTGCCTGGCCGTTTGAGGCCGGCTTTAACGGTGCCGTTCTGACATGGTTAATTCCATTGCCTGCCATGAAGTCCTGGAATTCAGTGCATGTGAAGCACAGGCCATTGTTGCTGACCAAGATGTCTGGTAGACCGTGGGCGGCGAACATTGCCCGTAGACTTTCTACCGTGGCAGAGGATGTGCTTGAATTTAAAATGTCACACTTGATCCATTTGGAGTAGGCGTCTACTACAACCAAAAACATTTTTCCCATGAAAGGACCTGCATAGTCCACATGGATGCGTGACCAAGGCTTGGCGGGCCATGGCCAGGGGCTAAGGGGGGCTTCCCTGGGCGCATTGCCTAGCTGGGCACAAGTGTTGCACCTGCGAACACAAAGTTCCAGATCTGCGTCTATCCCTGGCCACCAAAAGTGTGACCTGGCAATTGCCTTCATCATGACAATGCCAGGGTGCTCATTGTGGACTTCTCTGATGAACACCTCTCTGCCCATCTGGAGCATGACTATGCAGTTTCCCCACAGTAGGCAATCGGCCTGAATCAAGAGTTCATCCCTGCGTCTGTGAAATGGTTTAAATTCCTCAGGGCATGCCCTGTACGTGGCTGCCCAGTCCCCATTCAAGACACATTTCTTGACTAGTGACAATAGCGGGTCTTTATTTGTCCAGACTTTAATCTGACGGGCTGTCACAGGTGAGCCTTCGCTTCCGAAAGCTTCAACAGCCATGACCATCTCAGCAGCATGCTCGGTTGTCCCTTCACTGATGGAGTGGGAGCCTGCTGAGTGCATCGCTGTAGTTTTCGGTGCCCGGTCTGTGCCGAATTGTATAGTCATAGGCGGCTAACGTAAGTACCCACCACTATATGCAGGCCGATGCGTTTGCATTTATGGCCTTGTTGTCGGCCAAAAGAGACGTTAGGGGTTTGTGATCTGTCTCCAGCTCAAATTTCCTGCCAAACAGGTACTGGTGCATTTTCTTTACCGCATATACACATGCGAGTGCCCCCTTTTCTACCATCCCGTAACCCCTTTCTGCCTGGGACAGACTCCTGGAGGCATAAGCTACCGGCTGTAACTGACCCTTGACATTGACATGCTGCAACACACACCTGACACCATAGGATGACGCATCGCACGTTAACACAAGTTTCTTACATGGGTCGTATAGTGCTAACAGAGTGTTGGAACATAACAAATTGCGTACTCTATTAAAAGCCCTTTCCTGGCTGTCCCCCCAGACCTACCTTTGCGTAGGAGCACATGTAGCGGCTCTAGCAGCATGCTCAATTTGGGAAGAAAGTTACTAAAATAGTTCAGGACCCCCAGGAACGAATGCAGCTCCGTCGTGTTACGGGGTCTGAGTGCTCTCTGGATCGCTTCGGTCTTGGACGCAGTGGGGCTGATCCAGTCTGCTGCTACCCTCATCCCCAGTAATTCTACCTCTGGAGCTAGGAAGACGCACTTCGCCTTTTTCAGTCGCAGCCATACCCGGTCCAGTCTGTGTAGCACCTCCTCCAGGTTGTGGAGGTGTTCTTCAGTATTGTAACCCGTGATGAGGATATCGTCCTGAAAAACCATCGTCCCTGGAATCGACTTGAGGAGGCTTTCCATATTTCGTTGGAAGATCGCGGCAGCCGAGCGAATCCCGAACGGACATCTGTTGTACTCAAACAACCCCTTGTGTGTCGTGATGGTGGTCAGCTTCTTCGACTCACTCACCAGCTCCTGGGTCATGTAAGCTGAGGTCAGGTTCAATTTTGAAAAAAGTTTGCCACCGGACAGCATCGCAAAGAGGTCCTCCGCTCTCGGTAGCGGGTACTGGTCTTGGAGTGACACCCGATTGATGGTGGTCTTGTAATCACCACATATCCTGACCGACCCATCCGCCTTGAGCACCGGCACAATCGGGCTCGCCCAATCACTGAATTCGACTGGCGAGATGATGCCTTCCCTCAGCAGGCGGTCCAATTCGCCTTCTATCTTTTCCCGCATCATGTACAGCACCGCTCTGGCCTTGTGGTGTACTGGCCTGGCGTCCGGGTTTATGTGAATCATTACCTTGGCCTCCATGAAAGTGCCGATGCCGGGTTGAAATAATGAGTCAAATTTGTCCAGGATCTGTGAGCATGATACTCGCTCCACAGAGGAAATTGCATTGACATCGCCCCATTTCCAGTTCATGACAGAAAGCCAACTCCTCCCCAGTAGTGCGGGACCGTCCCCTGGGACAATCCAGAGTGGCAACCTGTTCTCCGAATCTTTGTGGGTCACGACTACCGTGGCGCTGCCTAGCACCTGAATGATCTGCTTTGTGTAAGTTCGTAGCTGTGCATCAATCGGCGATAATTTTGGCCTCCTGGCCTTGGACGCCCACAACTTTTCGAACTGTTTGATACCCATCAGGGACTGGCTGGCCCCCCGTGTCTAGCTCCATTGATACTGGGATGCCATTGAGGAGCACTTTCATCATTAGCGGTGGCGTCCTGGTGTATGAACTGTATACGTGCTCCACATGAACTCGCTGAACTTCAGCTTCCAGCGATTTCCCCCAGCGTTCATTTCTGCAATTTCTGCAGGTATTTTGCTCATCTCTGCAAACTCCGGTTGAGTCTGTGCCTCCACGCCTCCAGCATGAGCTGTTGTTAGAAACAAAAGGTCCCTTGCCAGTCGATCCCTGACTGCCCCTGTTATTGTCCTTGAGTGCACCATTAACAGGTGTTGATGGCCCCATTACTGGCCGCATTGTCCCTTGCAATGGCGTGAATCACCGTTCAGCTTGCCATTGTCTCTGTCGAACTCCCCCTCTGGGTTCGACTACATGTTGGGCATGCCCGATTGCCCCTGTCTGCCTGGAGAACTGTGTGCTGTTTTAACAATGTTGAATCTCTGTCCCAACCATTCCTTAACACAGTACCTCTCATCTGTTCTGCTAGTGGCCATGCTCGCGTGGTTTAAATCCCAGTTTCTCGTCGCCATTGATAGGTCCTTACTATACAGTATAAATGGACACGAGGCCCATGCTTGAGAGAAGGTCAGTCTGTGACCTGTCCTTTATTTCTTCGCACTCCAAGTGATGAAGGTGGGTGGAGCTTCCCCTTTTGTACCTGAAGGCCCAGGTTAGGAGTGTCTCCCACCTAGTGGTCATTGTTCTCACAGTGTACAACTTAGGTCAGATTATACATGGGTTACAATGCTGGTTGAATACATGGCAGACACAAGATCTGAATGGCAGGGGAGAGGTAAGAATAGTCGCCCTTGACATTAAGGCAGCATTCACTAAATATTGCACTCCTGCATGTTTGTTGACAACCTTTGCACTGATTGAAAGGATGTCAGGAAAGCCTTTAATCAGCCATCGTCTGAAGACAGCCGAGTAGGGTACCAATGCCTTGACCACACAACTGAGGAACATCTTTGGGCTGGAAGCCAGGGCAGCTACCTGCTGTTCCTCCACTACAATCTGCACTTGCTATTCTCCACGTGTCGTTTGTGCAAAATCTAAAGCTCCTTCTTCAAACTCTGTATCGAAATACAATGAGGTACTTTGATCTGAAATGGTGAGCAGCACTCTTCAAACTCTCTCTCCCTATGCATTTCACAACAACAATTTACATTTAAATAGAGTCTTTAACGTAGTAAAACATCCCAAATGCTTCACAGGAGCGTTATCAAATAAAATTTGACAACAAGCCACATAAGGAGATATTAGAAAGTGGTCGGCTTTAGGGAATCTATATAAATATAAATTGTTGTTGTTGAACATATTAAAGGAGGAGAGAGAGCTGGAGTGACCAGAGAGGTTTAGGGAAGGAATTCCAGAGCTTAGGGTCTAGTCAGCTAAAGGCACGGCCGCCAATGATGGGGCAATTAAAATCAGTGATACACAAGAGCCCAGAATTCGAGGAGCACAGAGATCTCAGAGAGTTGTAGGACTGGAGGAAGTTACAGAGATAGGGAGGGGCAAGTCCATGGAGGGATTTGAAAACCTGGATGAGAATTTTGAAACTGAGGTGTCGCCGGAGTCAATGTAAGTCAGCAAGCACAAGGGTGATGGGTGTATGAGACTTGGTACAAGTTGGGAAATGGACAGCAGAGTTTTGGATGAGCACAAGTTTATGGAGAATGCAAGGTGAGAGGGCAGCCAGGAGTGCGTTGGAGTTGTCAAGTCTAGAGATATGGATGAGAGTTTCAGCAGCAGATGACCTAAGGCATGGTCAGAGATGAGCATTGCTACGAAGGTTGAAATGGGCGTTTTTGGTGATGCAGCGGATATGTGGCCGGAAGCTCAGCTTAGGGTCAAATAGAAAGTTGCAAAGAGTCCATGGCAGGGACCAAAGACACTGGCTTCGGTCTTCCCAATATTTAGTTGGAGGAAATTTCTGCTCATCCAGTACTGGATGTGCGACAATCAATCTGACAATTTAGAGACGGGGGTCAAGAGAGGTGGTGTTGAATTCGAGCAGGGTGTCATCAGCATACAGTTAGAACCTGGCGTGTTTTCAGATGATGTTGCCGAGGGGCAGAATGTAGATGAGAAATAGGAGGATGGCCAAGAATAGATCCTTGGAGTCTCCAGATGTAACAGTGTGGGAGCGGGCAGAGAAGCAATTGCAGGTGATTGGCGGGCTACAATTAAACAGGTAAGAATGGAACCTGGGAAGGGCAGTCCCACCCAGATGTATTATGGAGGAGAGGCGTTGGGGTAGATAGAAACATAGAAACATAGAAAATAGGTGCAGGAGTAGGCCATTCGGCCCTTCGAGCCTGCACCGCCATTCAATGAGTTCATGACTGAACATGCAACTTCAGTACCCTATTCCTGCTTTCTCACCATACCTCTTGATCCCCCTAGTAGTAAGGACTTCATCTAACTCCTTTTTGAATATATTTAGTGAATTGGCCTCAACTACTTTCTGTGGTAGAGAATTCCACAGGTTCACCACTCTCTGGGTGAAGAAATTCCTCCTCATCTCGGTCCTAAATGACTTACCCCTTATCCTTACACTGTGTACCCTGGTTCTGGACTTCCCCAACATTGGGAACATTCTTCCTGCATCTAACATGTCTAACCCCGTCAGAATTTTAAACGTTTCTATGAGGTCCCCTCTCATTCTTCTGAACTCCAGTGAATACAAGCCCAGTTGATTCAGTCTTTCTTGATAGGTCAGTCCCGCCATCCCGGGAATCAGTCTGGTGAACCTTCGCTGCACTCCCTCAATAGCAAGAATGTCCTTCCTCAGGTTAGGAGACCAAAACTGTACACAAGACTCCAGGTGTAGCCTCACCAAGGCCCTGTACAACTGTAGCAACACCTCCCTGCCCCTGTACTCAAATCCCCTCGCTATGAAGGCCAACATGCCATTTGCTTTCTTCACCGCCTGCTGTACCTGCATGCCAACCTTCAATGACTGATGTACCATGACACCCAGGTCTCTTTGCACCTCCCCTTTTCCTCATCTGTCACCATTCAGATAATAGTCTGTCTCTCTGTTTTTACCACCAAAGTGGATAACCTCACATTTATCCACATTATACTTCATCTGCCATGCATTTGCCCACTCACCTAACCTATCCAAGTCGCTCTGCAGCCTCATAGCATCCTCCTCGCAGCTCACACTGCCACCCAACTTAGTGTCATCCGCAAATTTGGAGATATTACATTTAATCCCCTTGTCTAAATCATTAATGTACAGTGTAAACAGCTGGGGCCCCAGCACAGAACCTTGCGGTACCCCACTAGTCACTGCCTGCCATTCTGAAAAGTCCCCATTTACTCCTACTCTTTGCTTCCTGTCTGACAACCAGTTCTCAATCCATGTCAGCACACTACCTCCAATCCCATGTGCTTTAACTTTGCACATTAATCTCTTGTGTGGGACCTTGTCGAAAGCCTTCAGAAAGTCCAAATATACCACGTCAACTGGTTCTCCCTTGTCCACTCTACTGGAAACATCCTCAAAAAATTCCAGAAGATTTGTCAAGCATGATTTCCCTTTCACAAATCCATGCTGACTTGGACCTATCATATCACCTCTTTCCAAATGCACTACTATGACATCCTTAATAATTAATTCCATCATTTTACCCACTACTGATGTCAGGCTGACCAGTCTATAATTCCCTGTTATCTCTCTCCCTCCTTTTTTAAAAAGTGGGGTTACATTGGCTACCCTCCACTCCATAGGAACTGATCCAGAGTCAATGGAATGTTGGAAAATGACTGTCTGCATCCACTATTTCCAAGGCCACCTCCTTAAGTACTCTCGGGTGCAGTCCATCAGGCCCTAGGGATTTATCGGCCTTCAATCCCATCAATTTCCCCAACACAATTTCCCGACTAATAAGGATTTCCCTCAGTTCCTCCTCCTTACTAGACCCTCCGACCCCTTTTATATCCGGAAGGTTGTTTGTGTCCTCCTTAGTGAATACCGAACCAAAGTACTTGTTCAATTGGTCCGCCATTTCTTTGTTCCCCGTTATGACTTCCCCTGATTCTGACTGCAGGGGACCTACGTTTGTCTTTACTAACCTTTTTCTCTTTTCATATCTATAGAAACTTTTGCAATCCGTCTTAATGTTCCCTGCAAGCTTCTTCTCGTACTCCATTTTCCCTGCCCTAATCAAACCCTTTGTCCTTCTCTGCTGAGTTCTAAATTTCTCCCAGTCCCCGGGTTCGCTGCTATTTCTGGCCAATTTGTATGCCACTTCCTTGGCTTTAATACTATCCCTGATTTCCCTTGATAGCCATGGTTGAGCCACCTTCCCTTTTTTATTTTTACGCCAGACAGGAATGTACAATTGTTGTAGTTCATCCATGCGGTCTCTAAATGTCTGCCATTGCCCATCCACAGTCAACCCCTTCAGTATCATTCGCCAATCTATCCTAGCCAATTCACGCCTCATACCTTCAAAGTTACCCTTTTTTAAGTTCTGGACCTTGGTCTCTGAATTAACTGTTTCATTCTCCATCCCAATGCAGAATTCCACCATATTATGGTCACTCTTCCCCAAGAGGCCTCACACAACGAGATTGCTAATTAATCCTCTCTCATTACACAACACCCAGTCTAAGATGGCCTCCCCTCTAGTTGGTTCCTCGACATATTGGTCTAAAAAACCATCCCTTATGCACTCCAGGAAATCCTCCTCCACCGTATTGCTTTCAGTTTGGTTAGCCCAATCTCTGTGCATATTAAAGTCACCCATTATAACTGCTGCACCTTTATTGCACGCACCCCTAATTTCATGTTTGATGCCCTCCCCAACATCACTACTACTGTTTGGAGGTCTGTACAAAACTCCCACTAACGTTTTTTGCCCTTTGGTGTTCTGCAGCTCTACCCATAGAGATTCCACATCATCCAAGCTAATGTCCTTCCGAACTATTGCCTTAATTTCCTCCTTAACCAGCAATGCTACCCCACCTCCTTTTCCTTTTATTCTATCTTTCCTGAATGTTGAATACCCCTGGATGTTGAGTTCCCAGCCCTGATCATCCTGGAGCCACGTCTCCGTAATCCCAATCACATCATATTTGTTAACATCTATTTGCACAGTTAATTCATCCACCTTATTGCGGATACTCCTTGCATTAAGACACAAAGCCTTCAGGCTTGTTTTTTTAACACCCTTTGTCCTTTTAGAATTTTGCTGTACAGTGGCCCTTTTTGTTCTTTGCCTTGGGTTTCTCTGCCCTCCACTTTTCCTCATCTCCTTTCTGTCTTTTGCTTTTGCCTCCTTTTTGTTTCCCTCTGTCTCCCTGCATTGGTTCCCATCCCCCTGCCATATTAGTTTAACTCCTCCCCAACAGCACTAGCAAACACTCCCCCTTGGACATTGGTTCCGGTCCTGCCCAGGTGCAGACCGTCCGGTTTGCACTGGTCCCACCTCCCCCAGAACCGGTTCCAATGCCCCAGGAATTTGAATCCCTCCCTGCTGCACCACTGCTCAAGCCACGTATGGTCATCCATGTCAAAGGCTGCAGACAGTTCAAGAAGGATAAGGAGGGATATTTTACCATCAGCATACAGGTAGAACCTGATATTGACGGTCACAGTGCTCCATTCACAGACTCTGAACTAAATATCCAGGGGTCATCATCTCATATTGGGCTGGGTGCTCAGCTGGTCCCCCTCCAGTAGTTGTGAGCATCCTTTTCCTGGAACACAAGGAAATACTTCTCCAGCCTTTGCCAGTCCACCTGTGCCTCCCCCGACATGCCACCCCACCTTTAATGATTGTACACAACACTGACAGTAATGGGAAGAACTTTTTTAATTATGTAAAGAGTCAGAGAACTATCAAAGACTATATTGGGCCACTGAAGGGTGTTCAAGGACAGATTACAAATGACTCATTGAGTATGCCGGAAATATTAAATAAGTACTTTGCATCAGTGTTCACCCTTGACGATGATGCTCGAATATTAGAATTTAATAATACTCGTTTTGTCAGTAACATTAACATAGATAAGCATATTGTTTTAGAAAGAATTAAGAACTTAAAAATAAATAGAGCAGCAGGGCCGGATGATATCCACCCGAGGATCCTCCGGGAGATGGGACATGTGCTGTGCAAGCCCCTGGCCTGTATTTTAATAGCTCACTGCTATCTGGAATGGTTCCTACAGATTGGAAGGAGGCTAATGAAGTCCCCATTTTTTTAAAAGATGACGAGGCAGACCTGGGTAACTATAGACCCATCAGTTTAACATCAATAATAGGTAAGATGCTTGAAAGAATCATAAGGGATGCAATATAGGAATACATGGATAGGGAAGGATATAGTAGGGACACCCAACATGGCTTCATAAGAAAGAGGCCATGTCTCACAAATCTAATTGTATTTTTGGAAATAGTTTAAAAAATTGGTGGATGAGGGAAAGCCCAGTCTACTTAGATTTCCAGAAAGCTTTTGACAAGGTATCACATAAGAGGCTTTTCGATAAGATCGGAGTCTCTGGTATTAGTGGGATCAGTGTTGGGACTGTTGCTTTTTACTATATTTATTAATGATCTGGATTCAGGGGTTGGCGGCACAATTTGAAAATTTGCAGATGATACCAGGATCTGTGCGAGTGCTAGAACTGTAGAAGAGGCTCGTCTGATTCAGGCAGATCTTAATGTGTTGGGAGACTGGGCTCAAGACTTGAAAATGATGTATAACTTAAATAAGTGCGGGCAGGGTAAATGCTCAGCATTCATACACCCTCCAGGGAAAGACATTAAAGATGGTGGAGATAGAAAGAGATTTGGGCATTCTAGTGCATGCATCCTTAAAGGTACACAAGCAATGCCGTGCAGCGATAGCTAGAGCAAATAGGGTGTTGGGGGAGTATCCATACGACAATTGAGTATAAGACTTGGCGTACTGTTTTGTCCTTGTACAAGACCTTAGTCAGGCCATACTTGGAATACTGTGTCCAGTTTTGGTCTCCTCACATGATGGGTGATAATCTGGAAAGCGTGCAGAAGAGGGCCACTAGACTAATTCCAAGTCTAAAGTATCTTAGTTATCAAGATAAGTTAAAAGGGTTGGGACTCTTTGCCTTCAAGTAGCATAGATTTAGGGGAGATATGATTGAGGTTTATAAGATGATAAATGGAAGAGACAGTGTTCCAGCTGACAGTTTATTTCAATTAAATAGTTTAGGCAGGACCAGGGAGCACAAATTTAAGTTGTATAAGGCTAGATCTAGATTAGATGTCAGGAGGGTGCAAAAATGATTTACAACGATGATACGAGGTTATACTTATCAGGAATGGATGAACACACTGGGTTGAAAAGAGAAGGTCGAGGGGTGACCTTAGAGATCTTTAAAATTATGAAAGGTTTTGATAGATTAGCTACAGAGAGAGTGTTTCCACTTGTGGGGTAGAGCAAAACTAGAGGCTATCATTTTAAGATAGTCACCAAGACACCAAATTGGAAATTCAGAAGAAACTTCTTTACCTAGAAAGCAGTGAGAATGTGGAACTCGCAACCACAGGGAGTGATTGAAGTGAATAGTATAGATGCATTTAAGGGGAGGCTAGATTCACATATGAGGGAGAAGGGAATAGAGGGCTGTGCTGATAGAGTTAGATGAGGAAAGACTGGAGGAGGCTTGAGTGGAGCATAAATGCCGGCATGGACTGGTTGGGCCGAATGGTCAATTTCTGTGCTGTATATTCTTTGTAATCCTATATAATGTGTAGGGTGTCCTGTTTGTGGAGTGAATGATTAGAGATAACAGATCCCTGGACAATGTGCTTGCATTATTAGACGGTTGGGATGAATGAGTCTCATTTACCTCGGCATACGATACACTGGGCCGCTGAACCTGACAGGTAACAAGGCGTTAATTGGATTCTAGATCACTGGGTGTCAGTCTGTGCCATTATTTGTATTATTTGTATAAGGGGCTAACAGCACTCGGTCCATCCAGCTGGACATGTAACACACAGCATGAACATCTTCATCTGTCTGCTGCATTATCAGAGATATATAGCTACATAATGAAAGCTCCCCAGAGAGGCCTAATCCAGAAACTGTCACAATAGCAGGCTGCCCAGGATGGTGCAGGAGACAATAGAATCCTTGAGACAGGACATCATCGCTAAGCAAACAGCTAACCAACTGTCCTGCACGTAACAGATAAGCCCTAATCTGTAAGTCTCGGCCCTAATGGAATTTCACGTGACTGATGAAGGAAGCAGTCACGTGGATTCCTTAAGAGTCACAGAGATACATGCTGCCTGTGGGAATATCTTGCACAGAGACATGCATTCCAGCTTTTGGATCATAGACCCTTCATCAGAGCATTATGCTGGGGTGGGGGGTGTGTCAGGACCATTGGTGAAGACCTATTCTTTGTCTCTTGTCATCATTTGTTGATCCATCCATCCTTGAATCTTCCATTTTAATTTCATTTCTGCTGCATCCATTGTTTTAAAAAAATTCCTTGTGCTTTATTAATAATAAAAACGGAAAATGCTGGAAATCTCAGCCGGTCAGGCAACATCTGTGGCGAGAAATAAGAGTTAACGTTTCGGGTCGATGACCCTTTGTCATAACTGATGACCCTTTGTTTCTTTATTTCTTAATCTTTTGTTGTGCATGGGCTTCTCAGCCCTTTTCATTCCTTGCCACCTTCCCCCACTATTTGCACATTCTTTTGTCCAAACCATACATCTGCATTGTCTCACAAATGACCCTTTATATTGACTAACTGTCACTATAAAAGGTCATCTTATATTTTGGCCTGAAAATCCCAGCCTCCCCAGGTCTATACTGAGTGTGTACGGACCCGGGAATGCATCACAAAAGCGGGTTTTCAGCACGTAATGTGCATGCACTGAAAACCGGCTTTTCTGATCTGTCAAGCTCCAGCTGGACAGATCCTCCACATCTCCAAAGCCAGGACATTCGCCAGGGCAAGATTGCGGTATTTACCCATATCTTGCCCAGCGGATGTCCTGAAAACTCTTGAGTCTGATAAAAGCAGGCCCGTAACCCACTTTTACAGGCATAAGAGTTTTTAAACATGCATGAACATAATAAAATTAAATTTAAAAAAACACATTTTATTGTTTAAAAACCCTGCCCACTACAGTAAGTTTATTTTAAACCATAATTAAAAACTTTTTTAAAAATTGGAAAAATATATATTTTTTATAAGACATTAATTTAAATTAATCTTAAATATGTAGTGTATTTTTTCAATTTTTTATTAGTGTTTTGGTGTTTGGGGGTTGTTTCTCAATCATAATAATGGAAACTTTAACTTACGGAGTTCCCATTATTATGAATGAGAAAATAATGTACCTTGATTGGCTGCCCAGAACCATGTGACTGCAGCTCCAACTTACGGATGTCCTGATGTGCACGCGCTTTGATGCGCAGAGAGTGGAGGCCTCAGGACCGGGATCTCTTGTGGGCGCCGCAGGAACATGTAAGTACGCATCTTTTTTCCCTTTTTCAGTCGTTCGCTCGCGGGAAGACCTCAACCGGGATTTCTAGGTCATTAACTCCCTCTCAATGGGCTCAGTTTTCCCCAATGGTTTGCGCCATTTTTTTAATGCACGCCGCTTTTTTTGGCCTAAATTTTGAAAATCTAAGTTTCCCCAAAGATTCTGCGCCAGTGTAACTCAGTTACAATTTTTTTAGGTTAGGTTTTTTTCTGCGTTAGCTCATGTCTGCACCAGTTTTTCACAATTATGTAAGTTTGGCCAATTTAAATTTCTACTAGGACGGCGTATGTGACCACTACCGAAAAACATTCTGGGCACTTAAAAGAAGCAGACTAGTGCATGTACAGTGATGGAAATCATGCAACAATGGACATGTTACGGTAATGGACTTACTGCAGAGAGTACACCCTGCAAAGAAGAATATATTACAATGACAGACATCCCGCAGAGAGAGATGTGTTATACTGATGGGCATCCTGTAGAGAAGAGGAGATGCCAGATGAAGTGCTGTATCAGAGATCAAGAATCTGTTATACCCTGCGGAGGACACTTTCTCTCACCCAATCACTGGCAGTGCTGGTTGCCATGGTTAAACATGAAGATGGAATATTTTTTAAAGGATTCTAATGAACAGTACAGTAGAAACCCTGCCACTGACCACTGCCCTGTGCTGGAATACCACAGGGTTCCTGCAGGCTGAAGATTTTTGGTTCTGCTCATGATTAGTATTCTAGAAACACAGGTCTTCTGCAACAGGCATCAATAAACTGAAGGCTTTAGTTTAGCTGTACTCCTGTTCGCAGCTGCCTGATGCTAAGGAGCAAAAGGCAAATTTACAATCTGGCAATGTGAATATGCAGTTTTAATCTTGGAGCCCAGTATTCTACACAATCAATATTTGACTTCCATAGCTTCCTGTCTCTTATAAGATGTGGATTCTGCAGACAGCAAATTGCATCAACAAGAAGAGACTGAATTACAGAGAGAAAGCCTTATGTTTTAACTGGTTCATGCTATAATCACACTATCGTTGACCATGTTAGACAAGGATTGAAATAGCCATCGTCACCCACCCACTGTTGGATAAAAATATCTTGAAACCATTGCAGGCTCTGTATTTGATCGGAGACAAGGATTCTTGCAGCAGAGCCAGAACTCAATGTGAGCTGTATGTGATTCTAGACTGGATCTTCCAAATAGGTCCATCCAATTTACAAGTATAGATCAGGTGGACCTTCAGAAAGTTGGATGCAGCTCCGTTATTCTGCATTTCTGGCCACTTGTTCACCCTCCCCATTATATCAGACTCTTTTTGACCATCTTTTTGCCAAGACATTGACATCTGCCTTAGTAGCATTTGTTGAAGACCCTTCATTTTCTCCCACCATTTCAGGCAGGACACAATGAATTTCCCATTGGGAATTACCCTGCATCGTTTTATTTGGAAGAGGAGAAGGACTTACAAATGGATGTGGGCTGGTCAGACTTCAAATGTAACAGAAAATGCTGGAAATACTCAGTAAGTCAGGCAGCATCTGTGGGGGAGAAACAGAGTTAACGTTTCAGGTCGATGACCTTTCATCCGAATCATGCTGCAATCATGATGAAAGGTCATCGACCTGAAACTCTGTTTCTCTCTCCACAGATGTTGCCTGACCTGCTGAATAATTCCAGCATTTTCTGTTTTTATTTCAGATTTCCAGCATCCGCAGTATTTTGCTTTAGCATTAGAGGCACACGGGATCCACCCATTGGTACCCCTACAATAGAATATACCTACGTTTTTCAGAAAAACTGCTGCAGAGGTTTAATTTTACCAAGGAAGTCATCACCAAGCTATGCTATGCTGCAAGAACCACATTGTCAGTGCTTGTTAAGGTAATCCTAACATTTGCCAATCAGCAGCCAATGGATGCATTGATCTATTTTCCAAGGGACAATTGGCTGCAGCATGACAGAGCAGTGCAATTTTGCAACATTGCAGTATTCCCGAAGGTCCAAGGAGTTATACATGACTCTTTGTGCTCCCTTGCTCATTACCACTACCTATGTCAGCAGGAAAAGATTCCAGTCTCTTAATGTGCAGCTCATTTGTGATCAGCAGCCCCACGTTATACAAGTGAATGCTCGCTTCCCTGGAAGTTGCTGTGATGCCTTCATTTTAAATCAGATCACCATGCCAGCATTGTTTGACCCAGTCAGTTCTGAGGGATGTTACTCGTATATTAAGACTACCGTCGACAGCCACAGCACATAAGACCTGTGCAGTATTCCAGGACACTAGTTGAGCATTACAGACATAATAACTGGTGACGAGAATACAGACTTTCAGGCGATTATGGCTACCTTTGGCACACTAAAGTAGCCAAAGGTAGCCATAATCGCAGAGGGTGATGATCGGGATGCCTTCACGGAAAAGCTCGAACTATATTTCATGGCAAACAACCTAACGGGGAGACGGACACATTGGCGGAGAAGCGCAAGGCTATACTGCTGACCAGTTGTGGGCCCGAGGTCTACCGCCTCGTCATGGACTTGCTGGCACCCACGAAGGCCAAAGATAAGACATATGATGAGCTGACTGAACTAATTCGCGACCAACTAAAACCAAAAGAGAGCATCCTCACGGTGAGGCACAGATTCTACATTCACCACAGATCTGAGGGTCAGGAGATTGCAAAATATGCTGCCGGCCTCAGGAGACTTGCGGCACCGTATGATTTTGGCACGAACCTCAACGAAGCTTTGCAAGACATCTTCGTTACAGGAATTGGCCACGAGGGCTTCCTTCTCAAGCTATTATCGGCCGACACCACAGTCAACCTGCAGAAGGTCATCAGCATCAGTCAGGCGTTCATGACCTCGACCTGCAGTACTAAGCAAATTATTCATCCTGTGGACTCAAACCTGGCAAGTACTGTACACAGAATGGTGCCTTTCACAGGCAAGATTGTAGAACGTGGCTCTGCCCAGGGCAGAGAGCACATACCTCAGGGTTCCAGAACTCAGAGTCCGCCGAGGGGTGCTAATCGAGTAGCACCATGCTGGCGTTGCAGAGGAAAGCATAGGGCTCACCAGTGTCAGTTTGCTGAGTACATATACAAAGCCCCTGTAACATGAAGGGCCACCTCCAGCGTATGTGTAAAAGAAATACGACTCACCGTCTAGCAGAGGAGTCGGTAGATGACTTTGAATCCAGCAGGGAGTATGATGATTTGGCCAGAGAGGCAGCTCAGCCCCAAGAAGAAGTGTATGGAGTGTATACCTGCATCACTGATTGTCCTCCAGTGAAGATGGAAGTCGAGATAAATAGCGTTCCAGTCTTCATGGAAGTGGACATGGGAGCGAGCCAGTCAGTGATGAGCCAGGATGCATTTGAGAGGCTATGGAATGAAAAACGACCCGAGCTGGTTCCAGTCAGGAAAAGTTACGCACCTACACCAAGGAGCTGATCCCAGTCCTTGGTAGTGCGGATGTAAGTGTAATCCATAATGGCGTGGTGCACAAGTTACCTCTGTGGATTGTTGCAGGGGATGGTCCAACGCTACTCGGAAGAAGGTGGATGGGGAAGATCCAGTGTAAATGGGAAGACCTCTTCACTCCAGCAATCGATGTCCCCCATGCTCAGAGGCAAAGCAAAACCTCACCTTCGCTTGGGCCAGGCACCAGAGAACAGACCAGCACAGCAGCTGAGGCACAGACCATCCATCATGACTGCATGGCAACGATCCAACCGGAACGACCTAACAATACTTTCCCGGCTCCAGTGGCAGGACTCCTGAGGAGGAAGATCGAATTCACAGACACTCTTCCAGCTTTTGTGGCAGAATCATAAGAGTGAAGAATCAAGGCAGTTGACCTCGAGGACAGAGGCAAGATGGCATCCCTGCTGCAGCGAGGTGCAGAGTGGTGTTGCAGGGTTCTCATAAAGGAGAACTGCAACCAACTGAACTTAAAGAGACATCGTATGCATGGCAATCAATGTAACAAATCGATTAAGAATGTAAAGAACAAAATGTTGAGAGATGTCAGGAATAGAGTGTCCCCAAAACTAGCAAGCGAGCGAATTCGGGAGGGTAAAGGCGCTGATCCTGATGCCCTGCCCCAAGTGTCCCCACAAGTTATAAGCCAGCAACCCCAGGAGGGTGAAGGCGCTGATCCTGATACCCTGCCCCAGGTCTATCCCACGCTGCAGGCACCCGATGGCACCATTCGCCATGGACCTGGAAATGAAAACGGCGCCAATATGCGAGTCGGCCGCCGTTGCCCACCACCCGGGTGGAGACGGTGCAGCCCCCAGACCCAGTCGCTACCTCGGCCATGTCCGGGAGTGAAAGGTCCGAACCAATGAGTTCCCCAAACGGGATTTGGAACAGCCAGGTTCCCAACACCGTTAGAGAGCAGGCAGAAGATTCTGCAGCCCTCAAAGGAGGACAGGGAGGCCACACACATCTGTGGCTGTGCCCACCATTAGGCAACGGCAAAGGCCCTGAGTCCTGGCAACATGAGCGAACCAAGCCCACCCCGCTAGCAGGGGGCGCAGGCCGCCATCAGATGATTAAGACCCCGTCCAGTTGCTCTGGAACTAGTGTCCTCGCATACGTGTTCTGCTACCTTAGTACTGATCATGACTGAACCATGAATGCAATCTACCCAATCCTGGCGCACGACCATAAAACGTAATGAATATAAGTCACTGAACCAAGATGTCACAATACAAACTATAACTTCCTTTCTTTGTACTTGCACTGTGTCTGATCCTGTATGTTAATGTAACAGGCCAGCTGCATGATCTCGCTCTGGCGGGGGGGGGGGAGTGGATGTATGGACACACACATGGATCACTCCCAGAACCCACTGGAAGCTCCACTGCATCATCGAACCATCCAAACTGGCAACCACTACCCAACGTTGTGGCAAAAGAACTTGGGGGTAGACAGGGAGAGAGCCAAGCCAAAGCACAGCCAAGGTGCAAGGGCTATTGGCACTTAAGTCAGGGGAGAGCTAAGCCAGAGCACGTGGTGCAAAGGTAATTGGCACAAAGGACTTGGGGGAGAGTGATGTTATATATGCAGACTATAGATATTCTCTCAGTGTAGTCACTGTATAGTTGCATAAGATGGAGACTTGTTTACCTGATGTACTATCAATAAGGTTTACACAGTGTATATACATGCTGGCTCCACTGGTGGAGATTGGTGTTTCCTGCCCTGGTGGCAGGGGCTGTATAAAAGGGGAGCCACCATGCGGCTGCCTCACTCTGGAGTTACGAATAAAGGACCAAACTCACTACAGTTTTAGTACAACACATTGCCTCGTGGAGTTATTCATAGGTACATTAGACATAATAAGATCCATTAAAGCAATAATAATTGAGCACACCATTGGCACATTGTGCTTCAGACGCCTGAATCGACATTATTGTCCAGCTAGGGTCGGAAGGATCATGGTTACGTGCTGCATACTGCACAAGTTTGCCTTCCAAATAGGTCTCATCATGGAGGACACAGAGAAAGGCAGCCAGAGTAGCAGCAGCCTGAAGTAGACACAGAGGATGTTGCATTTCCAATTGGAAGAGTCAGTCCTGTCACTCATACAGGAGGTCTTCATGTTTGTCCACTACATTAGCAATCCAGTATATATTTTCCTCCTTCCTTATCATCTGCAAACCCTTCTCTGCATAACTCATTAAGTTTACATCCCAGCCACTTGATGAAAGCTAGTTACAAATGTTTGCAAAAAGCAAATGTTTGTAAACAACATCTTTAATGCTACCATAATTTTAATGAAACCCCATACTATGAATGTGCCTACTGCTTTCTAACATTGTACTTCCCATTGGCACCTGTGTATGAAGTAAGAATTCAGCCCTAACCTTGTGCTATGTTAGTGGCAGGAATGCATGACCTGGCTGGCTGTTTTGCAACAGGAGACTACTTGAACAGGTGTTGTACTCATCTCATGGCAATGGTTGCTGAGATGGACCTGCTGCAGCTTCTCTTGGGATGTTGCATGGTCCTGTCTCTTTCCTGCTGCATGTGCAGGTATTGAATGGGGCTGGCAAGAGGGTCTGTCTGTGCTGCCATCCTGAAAAACTGCCCATTTGTACCCAATTCCTGCAATGCTGTTACTAGTGGCCACTAGCTCAGCATGTCCATTGATCCACAGGAAAGCAGACTTAATGATCCCAATGAGATCCTTGATGCTGTATGAGATTCTTGCCTACTAAACATCATCAGTCATTGAGGTTGGAAACAAAATCACTCACTAATCTGACCCTCCAGGTTTCTATAACAGCTGTCTGAGCATACATGGAAAACTCAGAGTACCTCTACTGCTTCTTTGATGGAAATGTGGATATCTGGACAGAATATATGGAATTAAGGACAGTAAAGTAAACGGGATATATGAAAATGTATAAGCCATGGAAAAATAGCTGGGAGAATGTCAGATTGCAAATAGTGCAACATCAGCATAGCTAACAGTCTTTCTCAAGGTTTCAAGTCACTAATCCTGCCAATAACATCTAATTGTAACATGAAATAAATCTGCAGAATTGCAAGGTCTCAGTTAATAGTCACACCACTAGATTGAAACATTTAGAGGCAATGCTTGAGCTTTCATAAAAAACATCTCATATAGATTGACTAATGAGTGGCTGAGTTAGAATGTCAATCTAATTGTATTTTGTTATTTGATTTCAAAACTGTATAACTGTTGACGCTTTACGATGTAACTTCACCTATCCGTAGGGAGTGTGTACGCTCTATCCAGAGGGTATATCTTCTGTCTGATAGGTCTTACTGGCCGGTAATAAAGATTGCTTTGTTCAAAGCACAAGAGGTATTCGACTCAGTAATTTTACTGAACCAGATTGAGGTAAAAGAATCCAGGAATTAACATTTGGTGTCAGAAGTGGGATCTCAACGGACGACTGCTGAAAACTTGCAAATTAAGAGCCAGACTAGCCTTGGACGAGACGAGGGGAAAGTGGCCACTGGAGTGAGTATGATTTCAATACTGCTCCAGTTTCCCCCGGTTTCAAAAGTCTGAGGAAAGTTTAGCCACTCGCTGGTTCTCAGGTAGTGTCTGAACGAGATCCAGGACAATCTGGTGAATACCTTTCAAACTTAGAATAGGGATAGAGATAGGGAAATTGCACGATGACGCAAACTAAGCGGCGACTTGGAAAGATAGTTAGAGCTAGATAGGGATGGATGATCAATCATGGATCCAAAAATTAATAGGAAAGAAAAGAGACTCTTGTGAATGTCTGTTTAAATGAGAAATGCTTCTGTGATTTTTACTGTAAAAAAAAAGCCGGGGAGTTGTGGTTTGTTTTATCTCAAACAGAATGAAAGTTTGTTTTAACCCTTCGTAGTGTTGTCCTGTATGTGGGAAGTTTAAGAGTGTGAACCTTATTGAATTACGTATATTCGGATGATAAGTTACGGAGCCAGGAAATGCACAAAGGATAGGTTTGTTAAAAAAAAAGAAAAAATTACATGGTCCCGGTGGTTAAAAAAAAGAAAAACTTGTTGAAAGAAAACATTCAGAGAAGGCACAGCAAAACAACTGAGATGGATTCAAAAGGATTCCAAAAAAAATTATATTAAATAACACGACCTTGAGGCTGGAACAATTGAGATAACGAAAAGCAGTCCACAGCCTACGTGCCAGACTTCTCTCTAGTTCTGAAAAAAAGTAACATACTAAATAGGTGCTGAAAAAAAAATGTTCTGAGATTTTAAATTATGAAAAAAATTCCACTGCAGTAAAAAAAATATATAAAATCACTCCTGTCCAGTTGGCAGAAAAACTCCATTAAATTAGGGCTTTCATTGACTGATTGAATTTAAACTGCGCAGTTACGCGAAAGGATAGGGAAATTTGGAAACTGAAAGAAATTAATTGAGGCTCATAAGAAATCAAAATTAGAAAATTAGGCTCACAGGGAATAAAATGGAGATTTAAATAGAGGATAGGTGTTCAATTCAGGTACGACGTCGGCCTTGTATATCACTTGGCCCGTCTAGGCTCTGATTGAATTTAAATCCCGCAGCAACTCGGAAGGTAGGGCCGACGCAAACGCACAGCGGCGCAGACGCGCAAACGACGCGAACACGCAGCGACACTAACGTGTAGTGACGCGAACACGCAGCGACGCTAACGCATAGTGAAGCGAACGCGCAGTGACGCAGACGCGTAGTGACGCAGATGCGCAGCGGCGCAAGAGTGCGGCCGAGTAAAGGAGTAAAGGTGGGCTGACGCAGACGCACGGCAGCGTGAACACATGGTGACGTGGGACGTGCGGCAGCACGCACCCGAGTAAACGTGGGCCGACACGAAGGCGCAGCAACGCGGACCGCGAAAGTCTGTGCTAGTGTCAGTAAGTCTTTGTTAGTTTTAAGTGTTTTAAAGTCTTAAGTGTTTTAAAGTCTTAAGTATTCTAATCGCGCGGCGACGTGAACCGCGGGGCGACGCGGGAATCTTAAGTGTTCAAAATCGCGCGGCGACGCGGGAATCTTAAGTGTTCTAAATCGCGCGGCGACGTGAACCGCGCAGCGACGCGGATCAGTGTTAGAAGTCCTTGTTTATCTTTTAAAGTTTTAAGTATCTTAACTCACGCGGCGATGCGAGCCACGGGTCGACGCGGATTGCATGGCGACGTGAACTGCGAGGCAACGCGGATTGCGCGGTGACGTGAACTGCGGGGCGACGTGGGAGTTTTAAGTATCGCGCGGCGATGCGAACTGCGCGGCGACACGGGTCAGTGTTAGCATTAGTAAAGTTTGTTTATTTGGAGTTGGTTAAAAGTCAGTGTTAGTTTCTGTAAAGTCTGTGTCTATTTTTAAGTTTGTTTAAATTGCACGACGACACGAACGCGTAATGACACGGTAATACGAGGGGCAGCGTGAAAATGGGTAATCAGTTGGATAAAACAACGGATGCGGATAGTCCGCTACAAAAGTTATGTGAAGAATTCCCTGAAAGAGCTGAAGACTTTAGAAAATTATCAGGAGCCCTGAACAAATTATTGGGAGATGATCAATGGCCTCTAGGTGGCACTAGAAGTGTAGAGGTAGTAAAAAAAAAGCACAGGGACTGTTAAAAAAAAAATTTAATTAAAATATGCATCACTTCTGTCAAGTTGGCAAACAAATGCTATTAAATTAGGACTTGCATTGACAGAGGGAACGCATGTTAAAACTGTAGACGTCTTTAAAAAGAAAAAGAATGTGCGCACGAGAAACTTACTAAGAGATCCTCTGGGACCTCTGAGAAAGGTATTGACCGACTACGTAGTAAAAATGGCTGGCTTTGTGTTAACCGAGGCTGATGATGAAATTGATGAGTGGCCACTGACTCAGCGCCCAACGGCGCCTCCCGCACCCCCTGGCCTCTTGCTCCAGTCCCCTTCCCAACACCCGTCACCTTACACTCCGACGAGAGGAGTTAAAAATAACCCCATATCACCAAAGCAACAAACCCAAACTGACTCCTCATCCTCTGATAGCGATTCGGATCCCAGTTTACAAGCAATATAGCCGAAAGGACCAGATCTCACACTCGAAAGGGCAGAACTATATCTCGACATCACAAACAGTCCCGTAAATCTTCTAGTCAATCTACCAGTCCAAGTTGTGAAAGACATAGCAAACACCCCCGCCGATCGAGACGCAGAACTGTCAAGCAGTCAGACAGCTCTGAAACATCCTCTGGCCTAGAAATGATTTCCAAGATCCCAAAGTCCCGACACCAATTCCCTGTCAGACCAATGTCAAACCCTGATGCACAACAAGCTGCAGACCACCTCTCTATAGATGTCTGTGATCTGCAAACAACTATTTGATTGCTCACGCTATCCGGACAGATGGAGAGGACAGTTAGATATTATTGGCATGAAAAGAAAGGGGAGGGGGGAGGTGCACCCCCAACCCGGGTCAAGACTGAATACGTGACTAGAAAGGAAGAGCCATCTCGGGAGGAAGGATCAATAGAACCGTAGTGTTGCATACAGGATTGGATGGATAAGCAAGGATACGGTTATACTAAACAACCAAACGGCCCGAGCCCTGCTAATAAACCTCCCTATTGTCCCCGGCATGGTATGGGAAGAGGCCGGGACTGGGTAAGAGGAATTGACTGTTTTAATTGTGGGCAGGAAGGACATTGGAATAAAAATTGCCCCTACCGTCAGCATGGAAAAGGAAGAGGAGGAAGAGGAGGGGGGCAAGGGGGGAGAGGAGGATCTTACACTAACTTCTCCCAGAAATAACCCCTTTGGTCAATTGTCCCCCGATTGACTACGCAGTTTGATTGTGCAGGGATCCTCTCCGGATGACGAACCCATTCTGAATGAGTGGCAACCCTTTTTGATAGATACGGGAGCCTTCATGTCTTCTGTACAATCAAAGCTTAAACTCCCTGCCTCTACTGAAACACAGGAACTTTCAGGATTCCTGGGACAAATCTCGACATTGCCAATGTCAGAACCGGTTAAAATGGGTTACCAGGAAGAATCGGTGGAACATCGAGTTGTTATCACAACCAATCTGGACTGTAACTTGATGGCTAGAGACCTCCTCTGCAAATTCCAGTTGCATTTGAAGTGTGGAGATGATGGGATTATTGTAAAACAGGAAACCCTTAAGCGGCAGTATTATACCACTAGAACCCCTCAGTGGTGGTCTCTGGACCTGCCGCAGGCACCCTATCACGTGACCCTAGCATACGATCCTAGTGGAAAGAATCAGGACCTGCAGAACTTTTATCAGGATCACGAAGGGGAAGTGAAGGGAATTCTATTAAGGGCTAGAATGACTGGACTGGAAAGAGAGGCAGATTTTGTGGAAGTGGATAAGAATCTGTGGAAACAGCCCCTAACAATGGCACCGCATATTGCTCGTGAAGTATTAGCCCCTCACCATGCTAAAGATTTGGGAGTTATGGTACGCAAGGCCATAGATGAGGCTGACCCTACCAGCCGGGATGTGCAAATCGTAAAACATGGCCGAACAGTCCAATTTCATGGGGACCCCGAGAAGGTCTTAACGACTCTACAGCATCATACTGGCTCGGACATACCTGACTATGTGGATCCTCATGTGTGGGCAGAGGACCCCTCCCAAGTGGATTATACTCCCATTGATCCGATTGAGATCCCAGTGCAGGGCAATCACAGGCAATCCTAAACTGACCTTTCGGCACTGTACTGCAATTAATCCGGCCTGTTTTCTTACTGAGCCACCCCAAGATGAGGAAGAACCCAGTCATGATTGCTTATCTTTAATTTAAGAGGCCACATCAGTCAGGGAAGATTTAGTTGATGTACCAATGGAAGATCCAGACTGTATTCTTACTGAGCCAACCCAAGATGAGGAAGAACCCAGTCATGATTGTTTATGTATGTTGACGGAAGTACTTCTATTAATCCAGAAGATACACGAATCTCAGGATACGCCATAGTAAACCAGGAGAATCAGGTCTTGGAATCTGCCGCTTTTTGAAACCGCCTATTCTGCTCAACAAGCTGAACTATTCGCCCTCACCCAAGCCTGTATCTTGGCCAAAGATCTCAAAGTCAATATCTATAACGACTCTAGGTATGCCTTTGGGGTGGCCCATGATTTCGGACAATTATGGAAAAATAGGGGATTCCTAACCTCACAGGGGAATGAGATATCTTAAACAGTTAGTATCTGATTTGTTGCAAGCCCTCATGTTCCCCAAACGCATTGCCATTGTCAAATGTACCACCCATACTACCAGAAATTCTCTGGTTGATATAGGGAATCGTTGTCCTGACCAAGAGGCCAAACAGGCCTCTCGTGACCAACAGATGGTAGTGCCCAAAATTATGAGTCAGACTAAAAATCCTGCGAAGGATAAGTTAGCCTCGGAAAAACCAATGCCAACCATCCAAGATGTTATAAAAGCACAGGAGGACGCTCCTGAAAAAAATAAACTGTTGTGGAAATATTATGCATGTACTTATGACAATGTTTCTAAACTCTGGACCACTCCCGTGGAACAGACTTGCATGTCTGACAAGTTGGCTCTATGAGTTATTGAATGTATGCATTTTGCTACTCATTGTGGAGCAAGGACCACGAGTGACACACTTTTGGCTACTTGGTGGCACCCTAGACTCCAGGCGCTCACCCAGAACATCAGTAGTCGTTGCCTGGTTGGCCAGCAACATAATCCAGGGAAGGGAGTCCCCTGTGATTGGGGTAAAACGCCCCTACCCGAAGGTCCCTTTGAGACATTTCAGTTGGACTACATTGAGTTGCAAAAAGTTCAGTGTTACAAATATGTGTTAGTAATAGTAGATGTGTTTAGCAGATGGATTGAAGCCTACACTAACCTGGACAATAAGACTCAGACTGTTGTTAAGGTGTTAATGAGGGAAATTGTTCCTAGATATGAGATCTCAGCTAGACTGATGACCACCTATGTTCTTTCTCTGACTCAGGCTCTGCGACTAGTTCACAACCAGGTTCAAGATGCTCATCTCGATCTCCCAGTTTTACCCGAATTGTCCCTCGTGGCACCAGGGAAGTATGGATTCGGAAGGGATTAGAGCCACAATGGGAGGGGCCTTTTTAGGTGTCACTCACTACCCCCACTGCAGCCAAGGTTGAGGGGAAAAGTGCCTGGGTTCACCTGCACCACTGCAAGCTCATCACCATTTAAACAAATTTTGCTGGTTAGTCTAATTCCTGTTTCTGTTCCAGATCTCCTCTTCCCCATAGCTGAACAAGGCAGTTGAAGGAGGATCAGTTTGAACTTTTACCCGTAAGACAGCCAAATACACTGACGGAGACCTGAAGAAGGGAAACGGGAAAACTGAACTCTTTTTATCAGCTCAATAATTGGACTATTTATAAGATGAGACTGTGTCTGTATGCCACTGTCTGCATAATAGTGTTGATATATGACAGTTTTGGCGCATGGGAAGGAAGACAAAGGCGAGAGCTCCATGTAAACACCTTTTTGTATATATCTTACGTTTATGTGGAAAAAGGGCGCTTCACTAGATGCTGGGTGTGTTCACATATCCCTATACATTCCAAAGGGGGAATTCCTTTGCGCACCGTTCCACTGACCCTAACTGAGACTGTTAGATGGATTCAAAGAAACGATATTGGAACAGGTAGCTAACCGCACTGCTGAGGCTCTGGAAGGCATCACAGCTGAAATGGTAGCGATAAGGACCGTAGCATTACAAAACCGAATGGCCCTCGATTACCTGTTAGCTGAGAAAGGGGGAACGTGTGCCCTGATAGGATCTGAATGTTGCACTTACATTCATGATAGTTCAGAAAACATAACCCACCTTGCCGATCACATAAGGAGGGAGGTGAAGAAGTTATCCACTCCAGCAAAAGAACTTAGCAGGTTTGATTGGTTTCTGGGTGGATCTTGGAGATCCTATCTAATACATGGGGCAATTGTTCTCATCATAATAATAATTACCTGCTGTTTGATTGTTGGTTGCCTTAACCTCTGCTGTAAAGTAATGATGACAAGGTTAGCAGACCCTCTTGTGGTCAAGGGTTCCCGGGTTATGATCCAACAAACTAGAGAACTACTCAACAATGCAATATTCCTAGAATGATCCTAAATGTTATCATAGAATGATAAAAGGAGGGATGTGGATATCTGGACAGAATATATGGAATTAAGGACAGTAAAGTAAACGGGATATATGAAAATGTATAAGCCATGGAAAAATAGCTGGGAGAATGTCAGATTGCAAATAGTGCAACATCAGCATAGCTAACAGTCTTTCTCAAGGTTTCAAGTCACTAATCCTGCCAATAACATCTAATTGTAACATGAAATAAATCTGCAGAATTGCAAGGTCTCAGTTAATAGTCACACCACTAGATTGAAACATTTAGAGGCAATGCTTGAGCTTTCATAAAAAACATCTCATATAGATTGACTAATGAGTGGCTGAGTTAGAATGTCAATCTAATTGTATTTTGTTATCTGATTTCAAAACTGTATAACTGTTGACGCTTTACGATGTAACTTCACCTATCCGTAGGGAGTGTGTACGCTCTATCCAGAGAGTATATCTTCTGTCTGATAGGTCTTACTGGCCGGTAATAAAGATTGCTTTGTTTAAAGCACAAGAGGTATTCGACTCAGTAATTTTACTGAACCAGATTGAAGTAAAAGAATCCAGGAATTAACAGAAACATCCACTGCTGATGGCCTTGGACATGGCACATACTGCTAAGTGGACTGTAGAGTTGTGAAGCCATCCTCAAATAATGTGCACATGCTGCTAATGGACCCCTCCACCCAAGCCCCCATCTGCAGCACATTGTCTGGCACAGCCCCAATGCCTGCACCAAAACATGATGCTCTGTAAGTATCATTATTTTAAAAACCAAATCCATGATACCTGCATCCCCAGACTCTTCAACCAAAGGGCCACACAACCTGACAGTCCAGACAGTAATATTTTCATCAGCATATGCCACCAACAACTCATTCTCATGTGCTCTGTGTCACCCAGTGCATTCCAACTCTTGCTTCATCGCTAACCCCTCCAGGATGGATGTCTGTTAGTGAGTGCTTGAGAGGGATAGAGTAACTAACAGCACATGCCCTGAATTGATGTCCCGGGGCTTGTATGTTCTTCCTCAGAAACATCTGGAGGAGGAAACAGGAACACGAGGTCATACATTTTTCTTGATGAACTGAGTTCACATGTAACTTGCAATAGAAGGCAAGAAATGAGGGTTTTGTGATATGGTTTGCCGACAGTTAATGCAGGGCACAATATGATGAGATGGTAAAGAAGCCGATGTTCATCATGAACCTGCAAGTGGTACATTCTCTCTTACTTCCTCATCTCTAATACTCTGTATTGCCTCCCTAGCCAGGATTTGTTGCACCTGTTGCTCATTGGGGGTGAGTGGTTGGAGATTCACTGGGCTGTCAACTGTCACTGCTTTCTCTCGCTTTCTGGCATTATAATCTATCTGCTCCTTGAAAAATAATGCAAAATGTATGAGTTACTTTTTGTTCCTATGAAATGCAATAAACCCAGGTGTCAGCATGCAGACCATTTATGGGTGTAATGACAGGTGAATACAGTAAATAATTCAATTCCATGCAAGGCTTTTGCAGATAAGGATCGGAGTGAAGAAACACATCCAGGTGAAAACTGCGTGCATCACTTCAGCCTTGTGGGCATCCATGGTAAACTATTAAAGTTCTTTAACATAGTGTGAAGGGGGATATCACTGCAATTGACAGACATGATCAGTACAATGCATTTATGGAGGGTGTTGGTGACTTTTCTTACCTTGGCTGAGCTGATATGGTCATTAAACTTTCTGGCACAGCTTGGCTGTGTGGGGGAAGGGGGTGTTGAGCTGTCATTCTAGCAACCTTCAGCCATTATCCCTAGGCATCTCTCCCCAGGGACCTGCAAACCCCAGTTTGAAAGAGTATCACCCACCTCTGCCTTAATTCCTGCAGCAGTAGTTCCACTGCCTCAGAGAACCTGGGGCTGGCTGCACTCCTGCAGACCCGGGAGCCATTCTGCAATCTTAGACTTTCTGCCCCTGAACAGAAACAGTACAGATGACGACTATCCCCTTAAGCTGTTGCAGGCCTTGCAACAGTGTGTTATTTCACACCAAAAACAGGCAAGCTCCAGACATCAAGAAAGCATGATGAGCACTCATCGTGTGAGGAAACGCAAATTGTGCTCTGTCCTATTTCTATTTGGACTGGTGCAACTAGAAAATTCAGATGTCTAAAAGGTATATTTCCTCTATATATATAGTTAAAGAGAAAAAAAGTCTTTCAAATTGTCATTATAAACATCAATGGCAGCTTAATTGACGTTTTCTATGCCTATGCATGCATGGGAACATGTAGCCGCAGTCTTGCAGTTCATACTATCTGAAACTGGCTTTCCAAGGGGTGATTGCCCATTGTCATTTCCTACTGTAATGTATTTGCTTCATGGATTCTTTGCTTAAAAATTCATAGCAACATATTGCTATTAAGAACTAGCTTATTTGCAAAAGGTTTAACAATCACACTATACATTATCAGTTCATCCACCAGGCTCACAACTACCTGCCTCTTCATGGATTCCCTGAATCCAACTGACTGGAGTTTTATTGAGTCTTGTGAACATCACGTAACTGGCTCAGCCACTCCAAACTCAACAGCTCTACGAACCCGTGAGCATACTCACAGGTGCGTACATTACACCTACCTGAATTTCACACTCACACGGCCTCAGTCATGTCCTCTTGCTCAATATCTGCTGACTTGATGAGCAGCTGCTCATTATTAAGTGCGTGAGATGCTATTGTGTTTTATGAATTCTCTGCATAGTAAGGCATATATGTGACAGACTTATGCTGGGAGCACACACACACTGTAAATCACCTGACGGCAACATAAATCATCATTGCTTTCTTCGATAATATATTGCACAAAAGCACTGACTCACAAAGTCATGCACTTTAACAAGTAATGTGATCATTGATCAAGCCTCAATTATAAACTTGCCACACATGCATGCATCTTTGCCAAGCCTTCAACCTGACTGCAATCTGAAGTGCACCATAACTACAAAATGTACCAAATATGGTTTTTCTGCCCAAGTGAAAAGGGGCACTTGAACTGTAAAGGGCAAAATTTATGAATGAAGTGCTCACGCACTCACTTGAATGAAACTTCAGTATGTATTTGTTTAACACAATGGATCCTTGGCAGTCACAATCATCCTTTTATTTGACATAGCACTTCTTCTGATTGTGAGGTGCAGCTGAGGATTTTGTGAATCACATACCAGCATTGTTGCCTTGAAATGGGTACAGGACCAATTATGGGCTAAGACATAGTAAAAGAGAAAATGATGGAGACTACAGAAAGCGAGTGGCAAAAACATATTGACCGGAGGCTCCTCCACCTGAATTTCCAGGGACTGTCTGTTTTCACTTGTGTAAGGGAATCTTCTGTCCCACTTTGCAGCTGTTCTTGCTCCTGTCCCTCCACATTCATAAATTCTGAGATTTAGTTTGTGAGTTGGCACTAGCTGCAAATGCAGGTGGTGGTACTGGATGTTCTGTGCTCCTGCTGTGCCCCACTGCTGTGTCCCACTGCTTTCAATGGCAGGTGGGGAGTTTGACTGGGGCAGTACACCAGTCACACTGTAACGCAGGTGTCCTAAAGCGAGCTCAGGGAAGACAAAATCCTTCTGTGGAGCAGAATTCAGACTGGATATGGTTACTACCATTATAAAGAAGAACTCAAATTGGTTTGTTGTTTGCCTCAGTTGGCCTCCATAAAATGGGTCTGCACAAGATCTTCATAGGCAGCTTGTCGGCTCACTGGAAAGGTCCTTTGGCGGCACACTGGACACTCATAAACAAAGTGCTTCAGAACGTGCTGCTTGAAATCAAAGTCCTCCAGGTTGAGCGGAAAGACGACCTCATACACTGGGCACTTTTGGCTGTCAACCTTTGCAACGAACAGCATGGAACTTTAGACATATATTCGTGCACTGCAAATTTATAACTGCCTTTGAAAGAAATAATGTGGAAAATTGCCGTTCTCTGTGAGAGAGGACTAAGCGTTCATGTTGGCTAAAATTAACGCTGCTATGAATGTTACAAATTATGATCTGCCATTGAGATCATCAGTTGTTCCTGCAAATGAACAACAGAAGAATGAGAGGGGACCTCATAGAAACGTTTAAAATTCTGATGGGTTCAGACAGGTTAGATGCAGGAAGAATGTTCCCAATGTTGGGGAAGTCCAGAACCAGGGGTCACAGTCTAAGGATAAGGGGTAAGCCATTTAGGACCGAGATGAGGAGAAACTTCTTCACCCAGAGAGTGGTGAACCTGTGGAATTCTCTACCACAGAAAGTTGTTGAGGCCAATTCACTAAATATATTCAAAAAAGAGTTAGATGAAGTCCTTACCACTAGGGGGATCAAGGGGTATGGCGAGAAAGCAGGAAGGGGGTACTGAAGTTGCATGTTCAGCCATGAGCTCATTGAATGGCGGTGCAGGCTAGAAGGGCCGAATGGCCTACTCCTGCACCTATTTTCTATGTTTCTATGTTTCTATGTAAATGGATTCCACAGTCCCTCTTGGGTGCCAGGCCACTGGCCCGGCTGGAAACCCTCCCTGGTGGCCCAGTGGACCTAACTAAAATGAACGCAGAGTTCGCAGCAGCATCCCCTTTAATGAAGGGGAGCGATGTTGTGATGTGCCAGCGCGATGACGTCACCAGCGCAGCGCTGATGACTGACAGCTGCGGACACTCCGTCCCGCCCACACTTCCGCCCCACTAGTGACAGCCAAGGCACCCCACTCCCACTTCCGCCCCCATGATCCACTTCCGCCCCACTGGAAAAAAAACCCCAAGGAACTGAATTTCACTGGATAGGCCGCCGCATCCATTGCGGTGGCCAAAACACTTCAAAAACGGCAGGTGTGCCCCGTTTCCGGCAGAGGGCAATTTCTACCCCTTAGAATCATAGGGCTCAATTTTCCCCAAAGCATTTTTTTGGTATATTTGAAGAGTTACGCCTGATTTTTTGTGGCCCAAGTACGCCAAAAAAAAAGTGTTGTAAGTTTCCCCTTGGGATTTTTTCATTTTGGCGTGGCCTAACCCGAGGGAGGTGGAGCCTTGATCTGCACCAAAAGAATCGGGCTGTCATGGTAACTTGTGAGTTCTCCCGCCTGCCGGTGAGTTCTATCAGTTCTCCCGCCCTCCCATAGCCCAGGCCGAGTGGCCTCCCGGTGCAATCTCTGAGTTCTCCTACCTGCCAGTGAGTTCTCCCGCCCCTAGCCCTAGCCAAGTGGCCTCCCGACACCCCCCCCACCCCCAGCCCAGGCTGAGTGGTCTCCTCCCTCCCAGTCAAAGGCTTCTCCCCACCCCCTCTCCCTCCCCCCACCCCCTCTCCCTCCCCCCACCTCTCTCTTCCTCCCCCAACTTTCTCCCCCCTGTCTTTTAACTTTCCTGCTGCTGCTGTCCGGGCATCTCCTGCACTTACCTGCGCCAATTTTCTTACCTGCGCCGATTTCTTTAACTCTCCAACTGGCATAGGTGGCTGGTAACGCTCCCTTTTGAAAGAAAATAAAAACCTAAAAAAAGCGTAACTAAGTGAGTTACACTGGTGCAAAATTGATTGGGGAAACTGGGTATTTTAAAATTAGGCCAGAAAAGGCAGCTTACTCCAAAAAAAACAGAGCAACTCCTGGGGAAAATTGAGCCCATTGAATCATACAGCACAGGAAGAGGCTATTCAGCCCATCAAGTCTGTGCCGGCTCTTTGAAAGAGCTATCCAGTTAGTCCCACTACGCTGCTCTTTCCATGTAGCCCTGCAAATTTCTCCTTTTCAAGTATATATCCAATTATCTTTTTGAAAGTTACTATTGAATGCACTTTCAGGCAGTGCACTCAAAATTGTAACAATTCAATGCATTGAAAAAGGTTTAGCATAATTTCCTTTTGTACTCTGCCTCTATTTATCAAGCCCAAGATGCCGTATGCTTTTTTAACAGCCTTATCAGCTTGCCCTGGCACCTTCAAAGACTTGTGTCTGTACACTCCTAGATCGCTCTGTTTCTGCACCCACTTTAACATTATACCATTTCATTTATATTGTTTCTTGTGCCTTTCATCGGTGTACTTCAACCTTTTCAAAAGCAGATTGAGAAAGCAATTGGTAAGATGATGGTTTGATATGAATAACATCAGCAAATTTTATTTCACAAGTGAACATACAGAGCAAAAGTTATGATCAGACTCAGTGGTGGGGGGAGGGGGGGTGAAATTGGTCTACACCAGAAGCCCAAAAAGGGGGCTGACAGTAAACTAGCAGCCCATTCTACACCCTGCCTGATTTTCTATTGCATTGAAGTCAGTCAGAAGGGAGGAGAGACTTTCCTAAACACAATGGGCTGGATTTTCGGCTTTTGTAATTTTGGGCTGGTAATGGCGGCCGGGTGGTCCTGATACCACCTGGAAAAAGTTTGCTCCCTCGTCTGCAAAATTTGGCAAGAAATGAGGTTCCACGATCAGGGACACAAAATCAGGCATTACACAAGGACGTTTTTGCGCCCCAGCTGAAAATCGCGTCGTTAAAAAAAGTTTGACATTTCGCGCATGCGCAGAAGCTTTTCAATTTTCAGTGCCCTGCAACATAACATTGTCTATTGTATGGTTTTCTTTTAGAGGGGGGAGCTTTTGTTACTTTGTTGCAGTAAAAGTTATGATTCATCCTTTGTCATTGCGTATCATTCCAACGTTCACCGGAGATGTCATGTATCTCACACTACTGTACATAACTGTATCTTACCATGCTATGCATGACTGTAACTAGAGATGACCTGTAACCACAAGCTTACCTTACCACCAGGGGTGCACTTGCAGGAGACACTAGATACCTGTCCCAGACAGGTATATAAGGACAGGTCTCAGGCAAGTGTGGCATTCGAGAGCTGTGTAATAAAGGTGCAGGTCCTGAGTGACCTTGATTTCAGCATGTGCCTCGTGTGAGTTTGTATTGCAGGGGCAGGACTTTACAGGAGATGTGCCTTTATGGGGGCACATAACACTTCCAGTATTAGCTCCATCCTACAGTTTCCTCCATTTAGGAGAGCCGGTCTATTATGAGCTGGTGACATGCAACTCCGGCAGCACCTCCACACTGCCTCCCCCGTGGATGGTGTGGCTATCCAATGGGCGCCTCACCAGGCTCCTCATCGTCGTCCTCCTCCTGAGGTGGGCCTGCAATCCCCACTGGCAATGCCTGGCCCCTCATGATGACCAAGTTGTGCAACATGCAGCACACCGCATTTGGAAACTTGTTCAAGGGAGTACTGAAGGCTGCCTCCAGAGCGGTCCAGATATCGGTCTGCCTGTAGCAGGTGGCATATGTCTGTCAGCACTTCCTTTCAGAAATGCTCCTCAGAGAGCTGGAGGTATCAGTGCCTGTAAACCTGTTGGGGGGTAAGCCTTCCTCCCCAGACATCTTTGGCCTCTCCTCATCCATGGGCCGATATTGGCCAAGAACCCTTCTTTTACCTTGAAGTGCCTGGAAATAATATGCAACATGATACGCTGGCGAACAAGTAATGCCCCCATTAAATTCTCTCACTGACCTTGTAATGACACTGTAATGGCAGGCAGGTAAAACTGCTGCTGTGCTTTCAAGTCAGAGCTTCACGCAGCGTGCTGTATGCAACAGTTGCAGTCAATGTGACCTGTGATATACGATCCTCCTCCCTCCATTTAAATACACCACCAATACCGCCTGCTGCATCCTGGGAATGCCTGTTTTTTCTGGTCTTTCCTGGGGCGGGCACTAATGAGGCGTTGGGGTCGAATTTTGCATCCGGGAAGCTTGCGAAAATGCCATTGCACCCCATTAGCTCTCCCAAGAGGCACTAACGGGGCTTTAAAAAGTGGCAATTTTGGCCCCTTAAAGTCTGTGAGGAAACAGCATCAAAGCTTAAATCCATATAACTTTAATTACCTAGGGGCCGAAATTCATCATCTCACCACCCACTGCCGCCGTCATTCCTCGTCAAGATCCGCCCAGTGCCACTTTGGAGGTGGTCTGGAGTGGGCGGGAGGAGAGAGCCGACGGGAACTGCCCGCTGATGTCAGCAGACGGCTGAGCGGCGCAACTGACCTCCCGCCTTCCGAGCTCCCAGATTCCTGTGGGCGGGACCCAGCGGCAGAACAGGGGTGGACCGCTGCTGGCAGGTCTGTCCCCGACGTTAAATCTGAAGAACCTGAAAAAAAGGTAAGTGAACATTTTTTTTCATTTCCACAGAAAATTACCTGCATGGGTTCCGCTGAAGGTCTTCGGATGTTTTTTTTATTGGTGATTTTTTTTTCAGGTCTTTGACCTTCCGTGGACCCGACTCCATCCTCGGCGGCACTTGGGCGGCAAGCGCCTCTGCTGCCGAGAATGAGACCACCCGCCCACTACCGCCCAGATTGGTAGCTTACGTCGTCCATTTGCCGCTCGCCAACCTTCGAGGAACCTCGGCCATGAATATCCCGCTCAAAGTACCGTCCGGTACCTCAGCAGCCATCGGCGACACTTGGGCGGGAGAGGCCTTGATGAACATCAGCCCCCTATTGTCTCAGTTGAAAAAAAACGTTGCTTTAAAACTCCAATCTCTTTCACTTAAATACTGTCTATGGAAAAACGGTCTCCAAATCCTGGAATTGGAGTGGACCAGATGTTGCACCAGACTCCCTCCCACCATCAACAGGAGTGCCTTCCATAATCTCCATGTTTGATGTAGGCCAGTATCCTTTGTTCAAACTCAGCATCAGGCTTTGTGTTGCTGTCTCGTTCTGTGCCACTGCAGACCCCACACACCGACTTTTTCTAATAAAATGGCATAATTAGACATTACTGGAAAGTCTGTTCTGCAAGGTTTATGCTGTATTTGCTCTCCTACTGCAATGACATGTATTATACAGAAGTTGTGAATCTCTTTTTTTAAGAACCACCTTCATGTAACAAGTTTACAGAATTAGATCTTTCTCAGTACAAGAATAAATATGGCTTCTGACTACAGTGTTCACAATACTTTATGCCATTTAAATGAAATATGCACATGCAGTGCATAGTAAAGGCTGCAGCATTTGCAGTGCACGTTGGCATTACCTTAGTGCCTATCTTCAAGTTGCGGCATTTGTTCCTAACACTTTGATTGTCCTTTGGTGTTCTGATCCAGTATTGCTGCTCGGTAATCCATTCCCATGCAGCCTGAACCCAAAGTTGGCTCGACAGGCAGCCCTCTGGTCCCAGAAAAGGTTGCCTCATTTCTCAGGCATCCCTTCAAGAAGTGAGATGAGAGTCCAAAAACTAGTGTTCTCACGTGTGAGCTGCCTTGCCAGTGTATTTTGACGTATGAATCTGACCAGATTCAGTGCAGTGCAATCTTCCCGGTTGCTTGGCAGTGATATTCACAAAAAAAAGGAATGAATCGTAATTATTTGTTGATGAAGAAAATTATACCTGATTGAATGGCTGCTGGAAAAAGGCTTCTTCAAGCGATGAAAGCAGTAATTATTCAGCCTCAATTCATGGCTATGTTCTGTCTAATTAAGACAGAACAGGACGATCAATAAAAGATCAGTTGTTTATCTCACCCAGCTCTCAGCCTTTTGTCTCAAGACTGAAGCAGGGGTCCAGCCTTCTGACATTAAACTCAATGAAGTGAAGACGAGCAACAGCAACTGTACTCGAACACAACTCGAAGCTCCTTTGCAGGGCTGTTCAGTGTTTACACTGCGTCCGTCTCTGTGATAGAAACAGAGAAAGCAACCCACCCGCATCAACCGTTTCCAAAACTTTCGCACCCCCAACTTTAAGCTGCACCCTAAACCTGAGCCTATAATTAACATAGATGTTGGCCCTTCATTCATGGAGCAACCTTGGACTCTCCTGATGAACTGTCCTAACCCTGACTACGATACAGGGCATTCCTCCCTCATAAAAGACTGGTGCAACAAGAGATAAGCATGCAAGGCCACATCAAGCTGTCTTTGTAAAGGGAAGAATTCAGATAAAATTGCACTCTTGGAGGTCGAAATTCAGTTTCTAACACCAACCGTTACCGCCGGAGAGGGGAAGCTAATGGGCGGTTAAGTACTTACCGTCGGCGGAGACTGGGTTCCTCGGCTCACTCTAAATTTAGTTGGGCGGTAGGGGCGGTGCCAAGAGGTACCGCTGCGCACTCTGCCAACACCTACATGGTGACATCATCGAGCGTGCAACACCCTCTTGGTGTCGCGGCTGTGAAATTAGGTAAGTACGGTGGCCTTACCGGCAGGCGTTCATGCAGCCTGAGAAAGGTAGTAAGACATCGGGGGTCCAGGGGCGGTAGTGTCCAGAGTATTTGTTTTAGCATTTATGTTTAATTGGGACCAGTGGGGAAGTGTGGATGAGGGAAATTGTTGGAGACTTTTTGACTTTCATTTTTTTCACCTGGCATGCCGACAGCCTACCGCGGGAAATTCAGTAGGTTTCCTGAGATGCCGTTCCGTTGGCGCGAGGATGAGTGTGCAACGCCAGTTTTAATGCTGCTCTAGAAACATAGAAACATAAAAGATAGGAGCAGTCGTAGGCCGTTCAACCCTTCGAGTCTGCACCGCCATTCAATATGATCGTGGCTGATCCTCTATCTCGACACCATATTCCCGCTTTTTCCCCATATCCCTTGATGCCTTTCGTTTCTAGAAATCTATCCATCTCCCTTTTAAATATATTCAGTGACTTGGCCTCCACAGCCTTCTGTGGTAGAGAATTCCACAGGTTCACCACCTTCTGAGTGAAAAAATTTCTCCTCATCTCGGTCCTAAATTTCCTACCCCGTATCCTGAGACTGTGACCGCTTGTTCTAAACTTCCCAGCCAGGGGAAACATCCTCCCCACATCCAGTCTATCCAACCCAGTCAGAATTTTATACGTTTCAATGAGATCCCCTCTCATTCTTCTAAACTCTAGTGAATACAGGCCTAGTCGACCCACTCTCTCCTCATACGACAGTCCTGCCATCCCAGGAATCAGTCTGGTGAACCTTCGCTGCATTCCCTCTATGGCAAGTATGTCCTTTCTTACTGCACACAATACTCCAGGTGTGGTCTCACCAAGGCCCTGTATAACTGTAGTAAGACATCCTTGCTCCTGTACTCAAATTATTTTACAATGAATGTCAACATATCATTTGCCTTCCTAACTGCTTGCTGCACCTGCATGTCTGCTTTCAATGACTGGTGTACAAGGACACCCAGCTCCCTCTGTACATCGACATTTCCTAAGCCATCACCATTTAAATAATACTTTATCCTTATGTTTTTCATACCGAAGTGGATAACTTCACACTTATCCACGTTATACTGCATCTGCCATGTGTTTGCCCACTCACTCAACCTATCTAATCCACTCTCTCATCTTTGGGCAGCAAAACTGAATTTAGCAGTTTGAGGTGGCATCTACCGTCTGCCGTTAAATTCAGCACTCAGCCAATGTCACCGCCTCAAAAATGGCGGGGCTGAATTTTAACCTCTTGATCTTTGCTGAACTAACTCACCACAATTGAATTCTACTATCCCCCGACCTCTGTGGTTGCCCTCTACCCCACGCCAAGGTCTCACTCTGACACCAGAAGTCTCCATCTCTCCCTTACGTCTCACTCAGGCATTTCCTCAGTTCTGTCCTCAATATTTACCCCTCTCACCAACATATGAGTTAACCCTCTTCTTTTTTTTTAGTTAGTCAATTGTGTGGCTGTGGTTTCAAATCACATTACTTAAAGTCGGTAAGCCTGTGGAATGTTTGAAAGTCTATTATGCATGTGCTGTCCTAGGAATACTGTATCTCAGTCCCATCAGGCTACACAGCTTCTCTTTGGTCTGCATCTCCTGGAAGAGGTCAACAGTGGATAGAGGAACTGGATGATTCACAGTCTCATGACAACAACACCAGCAGGCATGAGGGTGGCATTCAGAAAATGAAGAAAAATGGTGTGAAGATATTAACTATTGGCTTGCTCTGAATGGGATGCTCCAGCCAGCATCAGATATTCTTCTCACCAGAGTTAATATAAAAATGGAAAAAAAAGTTCCACAAATAGAAAATATTGTAAATACACAGCAGGTCTATTAGCGTCTATAAAGAGAAAATGCAATAGACATTTCAAATGGGACCCTATGCCAGAACCTGTATAACCTGACCCGGAGCTCAACCTTGCTTTTAGTAACAAGAGATTCCATTCATCTCCCTCTGTTCTTCATTAAAAACCAGTGCATTTCCAGAGCAGAGTAGGATAGCTCCTGTATAAACGCTCACTGTAATCAGCACAAGATTCACATGCACAGTGCGAGTGTCCCAAATGTACTCAGCTAATCCCTTCCAAAATTCCCTGTCTGTTATCTCTCTTTAGATTTTCCTTCACCTTACCTCAATCAAGTGGTGGACAGCTCTGACCCTGGCCATAACTCAGTCAGTCATAGGCAATCCCTCGAATCGAGGATGACTTGCTTCCACGTCAAAAAGTTCACAGGTGTTTCAATGAAGGACCTAAAATTCCAGGTCCGAACTAAATCTTGAAATCTTGAAGGTGCAAGATGCCTGTGCTTGGATTTTTTTAACATGTGGTGACCGTTGCACACCAGCCACCACACGGGCTTGACAGATTAACCAAGGATTAACCAAGACGACTGGAGACCAGCTCTGCTGCACGGACCTAGTGCACACACATATCGCAGTGTGGGCTGGCCCGTGCTGCCCCTGGACCCTCGCCTCTTCTGGGCCCCGAACTCGTGCCTCTCCTGGACCCCGATCACGACCCTCTACAATCTCTCGCCGCTCCTTCGCCCCGACCTCGCTGCTCCTGCTGTACCTGCCCACGCTCCAATCACCGACCTGGACCTTGATGACGTCCCTTTTCACTGCTGTTGCTCTCCTGCTCCAGCACGTGCTGCTCCCTGGAGTGGTATGCCCCCACGCTGCTCCTTCCGCTCCCCGGCCTGCTCCGATGGTGCTCGCAGGCCAGGGGCTAATGAGGCAAGAGCGTCCTGTGATGATTCTGTTGTTGTTGAAGCTTCAAGACAAAGGAGTTATAATAAGTGTCAAATTTTGAAGATTAATGTAAAGTTAACAGGATATGTGTTGGATTCATCAGGAGCTAAGGTAATCACCAGCGTGCCTCTGCTAATGAGCACCTGACACCTAACAAAGAAAACAAAACATCTTGGAACTGCCAGTTTTGCTCAACAGTAAGCATTTCAGGTAATTAAAATGAACGAAGCAGTTCACCAACTTTATAACCCTGAGGGAGAGCTGCATGTCAATAGTTGCTTCACTGTGTGACATTGGTGGTATATTGTTGCAGGAAGCATATTGGCATCCAGGAGATTACACTTCACAAGCAATAAGCAAAATGGAGCAAACATATGCACTTGGGATAAAAAGAGATTGTTGGCATATGTGCAGATGAAAGAATCAACAGCTATCTAATTGTCCGGTGATAGCTTGTCTCAGTTAGCATCACTCTTGCCCCTGAGGCAGAAGCTTCAGGGTCGAAATACACAGTCTAGACTGACACTCTAGTGCAGCACTGAGGGAGCTACGCTATTGGAGATTCCTTCCTTTGAATGAGGCATGAAGCACAGGCCGCTATTAACAACTGCAGCTTGCATTTATATTGTGCCTTTAACAAAGAAAAAAAATCCCAAGGTAATCAGACAAAAATGAATGCTGAGATCAAAGAGATGGATTTTAAGGAGAAGAGGGAGAGGGAGAGTTTAAGGAGACAATTCCTAGACGGCTGAAGGCACAACTGCCAATGCTGGGACGAAAGGGGGGTGTACAAAAGGCCAGAATCAGAGAAACAGATAAGTTTGGCAGGTTATATGGCGTAAGAAGATTGCAGAGAGGAGTGGTGACGATGTGAAGCAAATTAGACATCAGGATGAAAATGTTAAATTGAGGTGTTGGGGGACCACAAGCCAATGTAGATCAGCTAGAACAGAGGCACTAGGTGAACAGGCAGTAGAGTTTTTGATTAGCTGAAATTTATGGAGGGTGGCGGATGGGAGGCCAGCCAGGAGAGCACTGGAATAGTCTACTCGAGAAGTGAGAAAAGCATGGATGAGGACTTTAGTGGTAGAGGGGCTGCAGCATCGGTGAAGGTGGGAGATTCAACAGAGGTGGGAGGAAGCAGTCTTTGTGATGGAGAGGATATGGGGTAAGAAGCTTAGGTCGGGGTTGAAGAAGTTGTTGAGATTATGAACAATCTGGTTCAGTATGAGACAATGGCCGGAGGCAGGAATGACTAGACAAACAAAAGTGCTAAGTGGTACAAAAGGGAATACTGCCTTTGCTTATACATGCAAACATGTAAAAACTTTGGGGTAGAAATTACTTTCCTTAGCGCCCCTGGAAAGGGTCGGAACAGGGGCGCTAAAGGTGTTTGGAGCTCCGAGCGGCGGCATTCACACCACTCAGCACATTCAGCATGTCGGTGCCGCCCGGTACCATCGAGCTGGTTTCGGCATCACAATGATTTTTGTTTGGCACTGACTCTGTAGCACCCTGTAGCGCGCCCTACTGGGATCGCCTGGGAAAACATGCAGTTCGAGCTGTTCCGGCGGCGATGAGGGAAGGAATGAATACATCAGGTAAGTGTGACTGTTTTTCTTTTTGCGATTTATGTTTATGTGGGGTGAGCAAGGTATTGGGAATGTTTTTTGGGGGGATTTTTTTTTTTACCAGGGAAGCCTCTCTTGGGACGCTCCAAGGTCAGCTTTTTAGCTTGGGATTTTCAGTTGCTCAGCTGGCCTGGTTCCACTATGAGAGGTGCGGAACGCCTCCCTTCGTGCTCTGCTCCACACTCAGGGCCCAGCTGCTGAATTTTGTGGCTGCAGACGCAAACCATTTCGCAGCCAGAAAATTTACCGTCCCACCAACCAGAAGCCCTTAAATAGCCTCAAACCAAATTTCCACCCCTTTGTGGAAAGTACATTACCTCAGAAATAAGTTTCTTTGAAAATGACATAAAATCTTGCAATATTAAAAAGAAGTTCCTGTGTGTCCCCACAGCTTCAGTTGGAAAAGAAAGGGAGATGTGAGCCCTGATTTTAACTCTGGGTGGGAGTCGATTGGGCAGCAAACCTCGGAAGTTTGAGGCCCAGGCCTACCTTTTGTGGCAGTGTGGTGGAAGTTACGCCAGTGGAGCACCTCTGAGGAGATTCCTGGCACCTGCATAAGTGTTCCCAGGAAAGGAGACTATAAAGCAGTAGCAGCAGGTGTGAGTGAGAGGCACGAGGGAGGGCACAATATCATTAGGAAAGTAAGAAATCAAGGGAATGCAGAAAGGATTATAGAGACAAAAGCATAATACTGCGGATAGTGGAATCTGAAATAAAAACAGAAAATGCTAGAAATTCTCAGCAGGTCAGGCAGCATCTGTGGAGAGAGAAACAGAGTTAACGTTTCAGGTCAACGACCCTTCATCAGAACTGGAAAAAGTTAGAGATGTAACAGGTTTTTAAGCAAGTGTAGGGGCTGGGAAAGGTTAGAGGGGAGGAAAGAGCAAAAGGGAAGGATGGTGGATGTGGAAGGCAGGAGAGATTAAGAGACAAAAGGGATGATGGTGCAAGGCAAAAGGTGATGGTAATGGGACAAGGTAAGAAACAAAAGGTGAGTCTAGATAGGGTGTAAATGGAGGTGGCAGAATCATCAACAGCTACCATGGGAAAGAGAAAAAAACAAAAAAAGAAAGAAATAGGGACAGAGGTTATTGTTTGTAATTGTTGAACACGATGTTGAGTCCACATAGGTTGCGGCGGAGATGCCATCGATATTCGACACTTTGAAGTTTTTTTTCGGTCGGGCGGATGTTATGGTGGCTGAGAGGTGGAAGAGCCCTTGCAGCAGGTTGGCCGTCCCGTCCAGTCATCAGCATCGTGCTGACGTGTAACAACGTCCCTCCCCTTCAGTTAAAGGGAAGGACCACTGCAAGCTCTGCATATTTTACACATAGGTTTACTGGGCCACGTGGGAGGGTTTCGGCCAGGCCAGTGGCCTGGCAATCAAGGGGGGGGGGTGCCAGGCTGCCTGTCGGTGGCCCGGCCGAACCCAGGGGCATAATTGTCAGGCCGACAATAAAACGGCAGTGCCCCCTTCCCTTTAAGGGTGGCCCTCGCCGCCGACCAACAGTGCCACCGCTGAAGTGCACCGACAGAAAAAGCTGTCAGTGGCACCGACCAGCAGCAGCACCATTCCCGCGGGGCAATTCTGCAAAAGGGATATTTCCCGCGGGGCAATTTTGGGAAGGGGTCGCCACGTGCACGCCGTGGCAGGAAAATGGGTGGAGCGGTCCCCTACATCGCTCCGACCCTGTGGATGGGCAATGTTTAAAGTGGCGGCTCCTCAGCGGAGAATCGGCCATTCCGCGCCGTCCACATGGCCACCCGCTTTCAGGTGGTCAGAGGCCTTATCGGAAGGTGAAATTTCTGCCCCATTAACTCTATTTCTCTCTCCAAACATTATAGAGAGCAAGGCTAAGTGCAAGAGAGTAAGAGGCAGACAGGCAAACAAGGATGGGCACGAGTAGCAAGGCCCAAGCTGGTGCTGGGAACCTGCTTAGCGTCACGGTGAGGAAACAGAGTGCTGTGAAAGTGAGGTTGTGTGTGTGAATATGGCAGAGAGGGAAAACGGAAGTGGACCACCTCCAGAAGAATGCCCCTCACAGAAGTTCATTGGTATATGACAGCAGTCCAAAAGTAGCACGGAGGATGGAAGAGAGAGAGAGAGAACATGGGAAAAGTGAGAGAGCATGAGATGCGGGAGTTTTAAAAGAGAACAACAGCGAGAAAGGAAAGACTGAGAAAAATAGTGGGAGAAAGAAAAGAAAGGAGAGTGCAGCTCAGCGAGGTTGAGAATGCCAGACTGAGAAGCCTTACCAAAGTCATTCATGGTCAAGGAAATCTCTGGCAGCCAATCCTGTCACATCACTAGAGGCCATGTCCTTGAGACCTGCAGATACAAAGGCTCAAGGCGAGAACTAAAACATACTATAGGGTATTGAACCTTTATATAATGTTATAAAGCATATGGAAGTACAATATTCTATAAAGTGAATTGTAATGTAGTATGCTGAGACTTCAACCTGTAATTGTAAAGTGAAGCAGAGCTGTTTGGGCCCACCTGTTAATAAAATTATTGTACTAAGAACGTAAGAATTTGGAGCAGGAGTAGGCCATTAGGCCCCTCGAGCCTGCTCTGCCATTCAATAAGATCATGGCTGATCTGATCTTGGGCTCAGCTCCACTTCCCTGCCCGCTCCCCATAACCCTTCATTCTCATCAATCAGAAATCTGTCTCCACCTTAAATATGTTCAGTGACTGCGCCTCCACAGCTCTCTGGGGTAGAGAATTCCACAGATTTACGAATCTTTGAGAGAAGAAATTCCTCCTCATCTCAGTTCTAAATAGGCGACCCCTTATTCTTAAACTATGCCCCCTAGTTCTGAATTCCCCCACGAGTGGAAACATTCTCTCTGCCTCTACCTTGTCAAGCTCCCACAGTATCTTATATGTTTCAATAAGATCACCTCTCATTCTAAACTCCAATGAGTATAGGCCCAACCTGCTCATCCATTCTTTATAAGTCAACCCCCTCATCTCTGGAATCAACCTAGTGAAGCTTTTCTGAACTACCTCCAGTGCAAGTATTTCCTTCCTTAAATAAGGAGACCAAAACTGTACGCAGTACTCTAGGTGTGGCCTTACCAATACACTGCTTTTATACTCCTACATGGTTCTTGAACAACTGATATTTAAGGATACGGAGTGTCTCCTGCCAACAAATCGGAAGCTGCACGTAACTCAGGTCCCAAATTTAAAAAATAACATTCACAACAGACGGAGGTCTGCGTAAATGCCAATTCTAGCAGTTTTTTTCCTTGTTGAAAATAATTTTATTATAAAGAAATGGAAATAAAATTTAAAACACGCATCAATTTCCCATTAGCAATTTGATTTATAAACACGCAACTAGCAGGATTATGTTCCAAGCTCCAAGCTGAACTTTAGCTCAAGTTTTATATGTTTCTCCTTGTTTTTTTAAAGATCTTTCCTATCATTTAAGCAGGGTGCATGCTCAACTTCGCCACTAGACCTGCAAAGTTTTCCTATGCAAATATTTACATCGAATCATGGTTATTAGAATTTTATGAACAGTTACTGTCCTTTCCTAAACCTTTGGGGACTGTGGCCACATTTGAGAAGCAGGGCTGTGAATTAGTCCAGTGACCGGCAAAACTAACACAATTTCCATTCTATCAAAATGACTGTTGACTAAGAATTCCAGCAAGAACAACCAAGAGACCATTGGACCTGCGCATGCGCAACAACTTTATGTCATTGGCAGCAGTCACATCTGTATTGTATAGAGTTAATCACATAGGGTTAATTATGATATTCCGACATTTACAGTATGTTTTCTGCTTCATGCTTCGTGGAATGTTGTTGATGCAGAGAGAGAGAGAGAGAGAGAGAGAGACCTTGATACGCACACCATCTTGTTTATGGGACGATCGGTGCCTCGTGGTCTCATGCTTTGTGGAAGAACAGCTGGGGCCTTACAGATTAGGAGTTGGCTATAAGCCACATGCACTCATGTTTGTTCAATAGTATAAAGGAACGGAACTGTCCAGTAGCTCTTTGAACTTCACCTTGGACCGTGATTCACGAGCGGTGCCGGGACCCCCAAGGCTCCTGACCAGTCGTCGTTGCGGAGTTCCCGACGGGCCGAAGGCGGTGAGCTTTGTTGCATCTTATCATACTTCTCTTTTCTTCATCAACTGTATTATGTTTCTTTTCTCTCAGTAAACGGTGTTTTATCTTTACTTCATTTGTCTTGTCTCTTATTTAACATTTATCCAGATCCCGAACCCGGGTCCCCTGCGGTCATCCCCCTGCAAAACAGATACACCGTTTTGAGAACTGTTGAGGGGGATGACTCATCAGGGGAGGGCAGCAGCAGCCAAGTTCATGGCACCGTGGCTGGCTATGTTGCACAAGAGGGCAGGAAAAAGAGTGGGAGAGCGATAGTGATAGGGGATTCGATTGTAAGGGGAATAGATAGGCATTTCAGCGGCCGCAACCGAGACTCCAGGATGGTATGTTGCCTCCCTGGTGCAAGGGTCAAGGATGCCTCGGAGCGGGTGCAGGACATTCTAAAAAGGGAGGGTGAACAGCCAGTTTCGTGGTGCACATTGGTGCCAACGATATAGGTAAAAAAAGGGATGAGGTCCTACGAGACGAATTTAAGGAGCTAGGAGCTAAATTAAAATGTAGGACCTCAAAAGTAGTAATCTCAGGATTGCTACCAGTGCCACGTGCTAGTCAGAGTCGGAATCGCAGGATAGCTCAGATGAATACGTGGCTTGAGCAGTGGTGCAGCAAGGAGGGATTCAAATTCCTGGGGCATTGGAACCGGTTCTGGGGGAGGTGGGACCAGTACAAACCGGATGGTCTGCACCTGGGCAGGACCGGAACCAATGTCCGAGGGGGAGTGTTTGCTAGTGCTGTTGGGGAGGAGTTAAACTAAGATGGCAGGGGGATGGGAACCAATGCAGGGAGACAAAGGGAAACAAAAAGGAGACAAAAGCAAAAGACAGAAAGGAGAAGAGTAAAAGTGGAGGGCAGAGAAACCCAAGGCAAAAAACAAAAAGGGCCACTGAATATAAAGGGGCTGCAGGAGGGGTCAAAACTAAAAATCATTGTTTAAAAACTAGTATTAAAACACTCTACCTAAACGCAGGCAGCATTCGAAATAAAGTAAATGAGTTGACGGCACAAATCATTACAAATGGGTATGATTTGGTGGCCATTACAGAAACGTGGTTGCAGGATGGCCAAGACTGGGAATTAAACATACAGGGGTATCTGACGATTCGGAAAGATAGACAAGAAGGGAAAGGAGGTGGGGTAGCTCTGTTAATAAAGGATGATATCAGGGCAGTTGTGAGAGACGATATTGGCTCTAATGAACAAAATGTTGAATCATTGTGGGTGGAGATTAGAGATAGTAAGGGGAAAAAGTCACTGGTGGGCATAGTTTATAGGCCCCCAAATAATAACTTCACGGTGGGGCGGGCAATAATCAAGGGAATAATGGAGGCATGTGAAAAAAGAACGGCAGTAATCATGGGGGATTTTAACCTACATATCGATTGGTCAAATCAAATCGAACGGGGTAGCCTGGAGGAGGAATTCATTGAATGCATACGGGATTGTTTCTTAGAACAGTATGTAACAGAACCTACAAGGGAGCAAGCTATCTTAGATCTGGTCCTGTGTAATGAGACAGGAATAATAAACGATCTCCTAGTAAAAGATCCTCTCGGAATGAGTGATCACAGTATGGTTGAATTTGTAATACAGATTGAGGGTGAGGAAGTAGTGTCTCAAACGAGCATACTATGCTTAAACAAAGGGGACTACAGTGGGATGAGGGCAGAGTTGGCTAAAGTAGACTGGAAACACAGACTAAACGGTGGCACAATTGAGGAACAGTGGAGGACTTTGAAGGGGCTCTTTCATAGTGCTCAACAAAAATATATTCCACTGAAAAAGAAGGGCGGTAAGAGAAGGGATAACCAGCCGTGGATAACCAAGGAAATAAAGGAGAGTATCAAATTAAAAACCAATGCGTATAAGGTGGCCAAGGTTAGTGGGAAAATAGAAGATTGGGAAAATTTTAAACGACAGCAAAGAATGACTAAGAAAGCAATAAAGAAAGGAAAGATAGATTACGAAGGTAAACTTGCGCAAAACATAAAAACGGATAGTAAAAGCTTTTACAGATATATAAAATGGAAAAGAGTGACTAAAGTAAATGTTGGTCCCTTAGAAGATGAGAAGGGGGATTTAATAATGGGAAATGTGGAAATGGCTGAGACCTTAAACAATTATTTTGCTTCGGTCTTCACAGTGGAAGACACAAAAACCATGCCAAAAATTGCTGGTCACAGGAATGTGGGAAGGGAGGACCTTGAGACAATCACTGTCACTAGGGGGGTAGTGCTGGACAGGCTAATGGGACTCAAGATAGACAAGTCCCCTGGTCCTGATGAAATGCATCCCAGGGTATTAAAAGAGATGGCGGAAGTTATAGCAGATGCATTCGTTATAATCTACCAAAATTCTCTGGACTCTGGGGAGGTACCAGCGGATTGGAAAGCAGCTAATGTAACGCCTCTGTTTCAAAAAGGAGGCAGACAAAAGGCAGGTAACTCTAGGCTGGTTAGTTTAACATCTGTAGTGGGGAAAATGCTTGAAACTATCATTAAGGAAGGAATAGCGGGACATCTAGATAGGAATAGTGCAATCAAGCAGACGCAGCATGGATTCATGAAAGGGAAATCATGTTTCACTAATTTACTGGAATTCTTTGAGGATATAACGAGCATGGTGGATAGAGATGTACCGATGGATGTGGTGTATTTAGATTTTCAAAAGCCATTCGATAAGGTGCCACACAAAAGGTTACTGCAGAAGATAAAGGTACGCGGAGTCAGAGGAAATGTATTAGCATGGATAGAGAATTGGCTGGCTAACAGAAAGCAGAGAGTCGGGATAAATGGGTCCTCTTCGGGTTGGAAATCGGTGGTTAGTGGTGTGCCACAGGGATCGGTGCTGGGACCACAACTGTTTACAATATACATAGATGACCTGGAAGAGGAGACAGAGTGTAGTGTAACAAAATTTGCAGATGACACAAAGATTAGTGGGAAAGCGGGTTGTGTAGAGGACACAGAGAGGCTGCAAAGAGATTTAGATAGGTTCAGCGAATGGGCTAAGGTTTGGCAGATGGAATACAATGTCGGAAAGTGTGAGGTCATCCACCTTGGGGAAAAAAACAGTAAAAGGGAATATTATTTGAATGGGGAGAAATTACAACATGCTGCGGTGCAGAGAGATCTGGGAGTCCTTGTGCATGAATCCCAAAAAGTTAGTTTGCAGGTGCAGCAGGTAATCAGGAAGGCGAATGGAATGTTGGCCTTCATTGCGAGAGGGATGGAGTACAAAAGTAGGGAGGTCCTTCTGCAACTGGTATTGGTGAGGCCGCACCTGGAGTACTGCATGCAGTTTTGGTCACCTTACTTAAGGAAGGATATACTAGCTTTTGAGGGGGTACAGAGACGATTCACTAGGCTGATTCCGGAGATGATGATAGATTGAGTAGACTGGGTCTTTACTCATTGGAGTTCAGAAGGATGAGGGGTGATCTTATAGAAACATTTAAAATAATGAAAGGGATAGACAAGATAGAGGCAGAGAGGTTGTTTCCACTGGTCGGGGAGAGTAGAACTAGGGGGCACAGCCTCAAAATACTTCTCCCAGAGGGTTGTGAATCTGTGGAATTCTCTGCCCAAGGAAGCAGTTGAGGCGAGCTCATTGAATGTATTCAAGTCACTGATAGATAGATTTTTAACCAATAAGGGAATTAAAGGTTATGGGGAGCGGGCGGGTAAGTGGAGCTGAGTCCACGGCCAGATCAGCCATGATCTTGTTGAATGGCGGAGCAGGCTCGAGGGGCTAGATGGCCTACTCCTGTTCCTCATTCTTATGTTCTTATGTTCTTATTGTTATCGATCCAAAACATTTTGGCGTAGTCGGCAGGATCTGGTAAAATGTTTAAGAGAAAAGACAAGAAGCAGTCTCCTCCTGCGGGAGAGAAGTATAGAATACCAGGGTGGAGCACGAGGGATGAGGGTTTTGGCTCTCTTGCCAATGTGCTAGCCCGGTTTGGGCCCCCGCAACATTGGGATGCGCAGTTATTGGAACAGAGCAAAGATAGAACCATACCCCATGCGGTACTGTCTCTCCTGAAGGAAGTGGGCTTCCCAGAGGAAAAAAGTAATCCCCACATATGGGATGGATATTGTTGACAGCATTAAGGGCGATATGTAAGCAACTTAAGGAAAGTGAGGCAGAAAACCTACAGTTAAAAACAGCTGTTAAGGTTTTGGAAATTCAAAACTCGACGTTGACTGAAGCGATCCGCACTGCACAAGAACGGGCGGATAAAGTCAATGAACAATCATAAACTTTAATATGCCGTCTGGCGACAGTACAAAATAAAAAGAAAGCCAGACGACGGAAATTACAGATAGATCGGTCAAAGGTACGTGCATTGGTAGCTGGACCCACTTGGGATCCGGCTCGTTGGGATGGAGACATCTGGTACTCCTCTGACTCAGAATATGAGTGAACAGATAGAGAGAGGGGGAACGGGAGGAAACTAAAGACCCTCCCCCATACACTCCAAGCACGGAAGCTAGACCCCTTATGACAAATAAGACGAAACAGCAAGATGGGGAACAGCCGGTAACCACTAGAGAGGTGCGTGACTTCACCACTAGTGAGTTGCAAGAAATAGGGTCTCGATTTCGGCAAAAACCTGGGGAATCATTGTCAGAATGGTTAACCCGGATTTGGGACCAGGGAGCATCAGGCGTAATACTTAACCCCGAAGAGTTAACAAAAATGGGTACTATGACTACGGACCACCATATTACAGCAGTGCTACGGAATGACCAGGGCACAGGTTCGCTATGGGACATGGTTACTATAGGGGTCCGGCAAAAATATCCCTCTGCCGTTGATTGGGAAGGGGAGGTAAAATCTTGGAATACTATGGCGGAGGGTGCAATACAGTTGCGCAACATGGCAACACAGGGAGGATTATATCACCAACCATATGGGGGGCCAGATCAGGAGCTCTTTACGGCAGGAATGCGGAGCAGATGAAGAGTGGCCCTCCTATGATGAGGGGTGCGCTACTCGCATTATTGGAACCAGCCCAAGGGCAGCGGGTGGGGCACGCTTGCCTATTGTTAGGACAGTTAGAGGATGTAGAAGATAGTGTGCGAGAGTCGAGAATGGCTAATGTAGAGGGGCCAGCGACAAGGTTCGACCTCTGGGAAAGATACAGGGTCAGGAAAGACAAAAAAACAAGTTACGCGGAGGGACATGTTCGCGGCTTTACGGAAGGCAGGGGTCCCCAAGGGAAAAATTGATGGAATCCCAACAGGAGCGATGTATTCTATGTGGAAGCAACACTGCGTCCCGGGAACAGGGAAGAGTGAAAGGAGGGAGGTAAGGGAGACTACGTCGGACAGCGATAAGTCTGCGGATGCGGAGAAACCACCTCCCGCTAGCCTATATCCCAACGTAGAAGAGCTGTGGAAGGCTAGTAATCCCCTTGATTAGGGGTTTGGTCGGGAGCCGGGAGTACTCCCCGATAGAACCACATCAACCCAAACTCCCGGGGACCTGAGGCCACACATTCCGATTACGATACATTGGCGGGGGGGGTAACATACAAAGAGATGTTGCTTTACTAGACACAGGGGCAGAAGTTACCATTGTCCATGGAAATCTTAGGAAACACACAGGGACCCATATGATGATTAATGGGTTCGGAGGGGCAGAAACGCCCGCTGTCCGAACAACTATCAGAATGGCGTTGGGAAATGGGCCTCCGCGCTGGGTAATGGTCTAAATATCGGCAGTAAAGGAACATATTATTGGGATGGACCTTTTAAAGGGAACCGCACAAAACACCTCGTTCGGGCGATTCTCATTCGGGATACGGGTGATCACTGTGATTGCAGGGGAAGCAAAGTGGGAACCAGTGGAAATACCACGGCCATCGCGTATAGTGACTATGAAACAGTACCGAATACGTGGGGGACACATAGAAATAGGGGAAACCATACAAGGGCTCTTGGAGGCGGGTATCATTAGATATGCGGTGTCCCCCGACAATAGCCCTGTTTGGCCTGTGCAGAAACCTGACAAAAGTTGGAGGATGCCAGTGGACTACCGACAACTGAACAAATTTGCCCCTCCCCTGGCAACCGCTGTCCCAGATGTAGTAACTATAACAGAGCGGCTGTCTGAAGAAGGTGAGGAGCGGTATGCGGTAATCGACCCTGCCAATGCCTTTTTCTCCATTCCAATAGCGGAAGAATCCCAGGACCAGTTTGCATTCACTTGGGAAGGGAGGCAAAATATGTTTAAACGCCTACCTCAAGGTTACCTACATAGCCCTACCCTATGCCATGGATTGGTGACCCGGGACCTGGACATGTGCACGTTGGCTCCTAATGTCTCACTGGCACACTACATCGATGATGTACTAATAAGGGGTCCCACCGAGCCAGTGGTGTCAGAAGCCCTAGCTACTTTAGTCCAACACATGCGAGACAGGGGCTGGGAGATAAATCCAAAGAAGGTGCAGGGCCCTAGCCAGACTGTCCAGTTTCTGGGGATCCAATGGTCTCGGGGTGAGCGCATCATACCCGAGCCTGTGAAGAATAAAATTCAAGAAATGGCCACCTCCACGAATAAAACTGAGACACAACGGTTTGTGGGACGACTGGGTTACTGGAGGAGACACATACATCAGCTCACAATGTTATTAAAACCACTGTATGCCGTAACACGAAAAAAGGCCCACGTCGAGTGGGGAAAGGAACAGCAGGTGGCTTTTGATGCAGCCAAAGAAGCCACAGCTCAAGCTTTACCCCTAGCCCCGCGAGTGCCTGGGCAGCCTTTTGAGTTACATCTATTCGTTAACAATGATACTGCAGTATGGAGTTTGTGGCAGGTTCAACATGGCACTCGTATACCGTTAGGGTTCTGGTCTAGAAAATTGACAGATGCTGCTACTCGTTACACTCCATTTGAGAAACAATTATTAGCATGTTATTGAGCCCTAACAGAAACAGAAGGACAGACAGGGGACGACAAAGTCAGTTTAAGACCAGACCTACCCATTTTATCCTGTGTTCTCTCAGAAAATGAGACACGCAAGGTTGGGCGAGCGCAGCAAAGCTCCATAGTGCGCTGGAAATGGTATATCGCAGACAGAGCAAGTAAAGGAAAAGAAGGAATCACCCGACTAAATGAGCATGTGGCTGAATACCCACAAACAGCTGAGAGTGAACTTACGCAGTCGTCTGTCAGTTTAACCAAAGAGTCACCGATCTCCTGGGGCGTGTCTTTTGAACAGTTAACACCTGAAGGACGTAGCCATGCCTTGTTCACAGATGGCTCAACGGTCTGGCGAAATGGCCTTCGGCGATGGTGAGCCACTGCCTTCAATCCAAAAACCCAGACAATTGTGCATGATGAGGGCGTGGGAGGCTCCAGCCAGCTAGCAGAACTAGCAGCTGTAGTCCTTGCGTTAGAAGAGGAACAGCAACAAGTACACATATATACTGACTCATGGGCAGTAGCCAATGGCATGGCGAGCTGGATGCGAAACTGGCATGAACATAACTGGCAAATAACTGGGAAAGACTTGTGGGGAAAGCACCTATGGGAACAAATATGGTCCAAAGCCCAGAAGATGAAAATAACTGTATATCATGTGGACGCTCACATGAAAAACACTTCAAAAACCTCTGAACATAATAATACCGTTGATAATATAGCCCAGTTACGGGCTGTCAAAGAGGCGGAAGAGGAAGAATATGGCATAGGCAAGTGGGCCCACGATAAATCTGGACATTTGGGCATTCAGGGTACGATACAATGGGCACGAAATAGGGGGCTACATTTGACTACGGACGGTGTTAAACAGATCATAAACACCTTTGAAATTTGTCAAAAGGTGAATCATTTTCCCCTACAATGACAACCCGGTGCCCATATTATGAGAGGGACTCAACCGGCACAAATATGGCAAGTTGATTATGTAGGACATTTACCATTGCAACAACGGTTCCAATATTTGCTCACTGCTGTTGATACCTATTCTGGACTTTTGATAGCTTATCCAGTGACTAAAGCGAATCAACAAAGTATGATAAAAGGACTGGAGAATTTAATCACATACTACGCTGAGCCAGCAGAAGTACAGTCCGATAATGGGTCGCACTTCACAGGTCAAACAGTGCAACAGTGGGTGGTAGACAACGGGATCTATTGGATGTTTCACATACCTTACTATCCACAAGCTGCAGGGTTAATAGAATGCATGAATGGACTACTTAAGCTACAGATTAAAATATTAACTCTCACTAACACATTACAAGGGTGGTTAAAGGTCTTACCACAAGCAGTGCGCAATCTGAATCACCGACCATTGCGGGGGGAACTCCCATAAGCCACATGTTAGGCAAAGTTAGTGTCCCTACTATTGAAAAAGAAAATCAGACTCAGGACACAATTTTTGAAGGAGGAAAAGTGTGGGTGCAGTACCCCCAGAAACCCTTACAATCAGGGGAAATCTTAGCAAAAGGAGAAGGAAACACTTATTGGGTGCTCCTGACTGGTCAAGATATTCCTCTCTGTGTTGACAAGAGTAAATTGACTAAACGGGGCTGAATTAATATACTTATGCTTCCTCCCACAGGAATTCTGCCAAAAATGGCGACTTACCAACTCGTGCTGGCAAGTCTTTGTGTCTCGTTATCTGTGACTGTGCTACTTCCATCCTCAAACACAGCATGGGATGGCCGTATAGGGTGGCGGTTAGCTAACACTGATCGTACGCAAGACAATTTTACCTGTCCTTCCGGGCAAGCCTGTACTATAGGACACTGGAGCGTCACTTGTGACGCATGCGGGTACTGGGGAGGCCCAGGACAGGTGCTATTAACAGTAAGCACGGGGGCCAACATCACGTTATCAATCAAGTGGAAAAAAGATATGACAATGATATGCAATGTGCACTCCAATGTGTCGTTATTGCACAACATCACATGGTTAAGGAGTTGGGCCGGAACATTATATCAAGCAATGACACTATGTCAGACGAAATTAAGTTAAATGCATCTCTATGGTATGGATGTACAAATGCCTCCGTAATCACTGGTAGGGGGATTATGGGCCACTTTTGGTCAATGCGTGTAGTTAAGCATTCTAAAAGCCCCATGGATCATTTGCAACGGCTACACTCTACATGTTCACCTGTGCTTACATCCCCACCCATATTAAATCTCACATTACAAGTCCGGTATGTGGACAAGCCGTCTGACACTTGTAATATAACAACAATTAAAGCAAATCTGAAAACGTCAGTGAGGCAAAGGCATGATATATTAGCCACAATATTAGGAGGCGTAGGAACAGGAATAGGAGCATTAAACTCTATGGATATCGAGACCTTACAAAACAAAATACAAAAGGTAGGGAGACTCACTGGAGATGCAATTCGATTGCGAAATGCATGGGACAGAGGTCTCACAGGACAGATGTTTTCTAGTTGGCTGTCGGACGTAATGCGGTGGGAACACATAGATAAAACTACTCAAGAGATAGGGAGTGTCACCGGGCGACAACAAGAATTAGGTCATCACACACAACATGTTTGAAGAAGTAACCCGGCAACTATTAAGGGCCGAGTTAGAACGTATTGCCATGTCAGGGCATGCAAACAGTTGGAGCAAAATATTCCACTTCGGCAACAGAAATCTAGGGGTAAAACCTGATATGCAACATACACATTGTGATGACCAGGGGTGTAACTTTACTATGAGAATAGTCAATATCACAAAAAACAACATTTGGTGCCAGTTTATAGTGCTTCCCCACCTATATGGCCAAAATCTGTGGGTACCCAAGTTCAAGGGTGGATGGATTGATGCTAGCAATAGAACTCACCAAGCTCAAGATTGTCAAATATGGCCTTTTGGTATAGTGTGTCCTTTGCACACACCTGTGTTTGAACCATGCTCCCTGCAGCATACAGCGGGAACATGTATTTGGACACTTGTACCATACAATGATACAATTTTACATGAAATCGGACAGAATCATGTTTGTATTACTAATGCCTATCCCATTTATCTAGACGGTGCCCGTAAAGACCCTCCTCTAAATGCTTGCTTTAAAGATGTGTATACCATATATGACTTTCATTCTAATAGGGCATATCAATTGGGGCGCTGGAAAAATGTTGTGCGCCACCGCACCGTCCTAGGCATTACTAATCTTCCTCCCACTGTAGACCTAACTCGTTTAGCTCAATTTCTATAAGATAACCAAAAGGTCACTGATGAATTGAGAAACAAGGGCGTACTCTTCATACTCTGCAAGTTGCTATGAGTTACAGTGAAGGCGCCTTGGTCAGAGTTGCGACAACGGTCACCGACCTTACGGTACACCATTGGTGGGACATCTTTTACGGACGGTCACCAAAAACATCTGCCGCTTTGAAGCTGTTAATACATCCTATCATTGTTTTACTCGTCAAGTTATTACTGATATTACTGCTCGTATGTATTCTTTGGTGTAGATTGCGGGCATTGCTTGCACATACGCAACGTGTAACTGATGCATTACACCTTCAACTCGATTATATTACTTAGAATGTCTAAATATCAAGGGTGGATTGTATTGTATGGGGTTAATCACATAGGGTTAATTATGATATTCTGACATTTACAGTGTGTTTTCTGCTTCATGCCTCGTGGAATGTTGTTGATGCAGAGAGAGAGAGAGAGAGAGAGAGAGAGAGAGACCTTGATGCGCACACCATCTTGTTTATGGGACGATCAGCGCCTCGAGGTCTCATGCTTTGTGGAAGAACAGCTGGGGCCTTACAGATTAGGAGTTGGCCATAAGCCACATGCACCCATGTTTGTTCAATAGTATAAAGGAACGGAACTGTCCAGTAGCTCTTTGAACTTCACCTTGGACCGTGATTCGCGAGCGGTGCCGGGACCCCCAAGGCTCCTGACCAGCCGTCGTTGCGGAGTTCTCGAGGGGCCAAAGGCAGTGAGCTTTGTTGCATCTTATCATACTTCTCTTTTCTTCGTAAACTGTATTATGTTTCTTTTCTCTCAGTAAACGGTGTTTTTTCTTTACTTCATTTGGCTTGTCTCTTATGTAACATTCATCCAGATCCCAAACCTGGGTCTATTATTATCGATCCAAAACAGCATCCTTAAGGATATTAATATATGAATATACGTTTAAATAGTCAGCACGGTTCAGTGCACAATTACCTTGCGAGAAGCTTACACTGTGAAGATGGCCTTTTTAAGGTAAAACTTTGTTAATAAAACACAAACACGGTTTGCAGAATCTGCCCAGTCCCCTTCCGGCTGGATCATTTTCAGAAAGGCTGCAATGCTTGAGCAGTCAGTGTGGCTACGTGCTCGTGTTATTACTATGAATAAGTCAGCACCGAGGACACAAGTTCTCTAATTACATTGGCTGAACTCTGCCATTATTATATAGCCTAACCGTGTTAACTATTGATCAGTTTTACCTCTATGCACTGCCTGATTAGCACGATAGATCCAAATTGCTCTTGTCTGTAATCTAATTATTGAACATGAGGTAACTGCTAAAGGTCCTGGGTCAATCTTTAAAGCCTGCATTTCTGAATCAACTATGTATTGAACAGAGGCAACCAAAAAGGCCAGTGAGTCCTAGCTAAAGGGAATTGAGGGGTTTCACCGTACTTTCCATTCACTTCCAGTCCTGATGTGTAATGACCAGATTTGTTTATAAATTGGGAGACAAGTTGTCTGATCCCATTTTCAGTTATCAAACGTCCTCCTGCAAGGCACTCTGCTGTCTGCTGCCTCTGCTGTATTTTTTTGTGCAGTGGGTTACGGAATCATATTGAAGGCAACATTCACTACCAACAGAAATCATATCACAAGCAGTGAAGCATTATCTGAATTAAAGCAATGTCACTATTGCACTGTGTTATGTATGTAATAACTCGATGGACTGAATATTGTAAACTAACACAGGTACAATCCTGACTCTGCTTTATTAGGGCGCAAAGTGATCAATTACATGATAGCTTGCCTTTTATACTGGGCTGCACACACGTGCGTACAGTCCAATGACCTCCGAGAGTCGCGCCACCTGGTGGCTAGTAACTCCAAGCATATATACATAACAAAGCCCACTTTAAGATATTAGTAACAGTCTTTTTTTAAATTGAGACGGTCCGGGGCTTTCCACTCCCGAGTTGATCGTCTCAGTTCAACTCCAGCCTTGGGCGAGTGTTCTGAGTCTGTTATCACTGGGGGCTGGGTAGCCGATCTGATGGGAGTGGCAATGACCATGTCGGGGATTGAAAGTCCAGATTCATTGATGACAGCGGAGTCCTCTAATGCTCGAGGGTAGGTTGATTGGTCACTGATTGTGTCTTCCTCAGACTGTTCCAGTTCATCCGTGTATCACAGCTTTATCTGATCAACATGTTTCCTGCATGTTTGCCCATTCTTGAGCTTGACGATAAACACTCTGTTACCCTTCTTGGCTGTAACAGTACCGGCGATCCACTTGGGACCTCGACCATAATTTAGTACATGCACAGGATTGTTAACAGAAATGTTGCGTGACACGGCAGCGCAATCATGATACCACCGCTGGCTTTGACATCTGTATTCAACATGATCGTTCAAGTCAGGGTGGACAAGAGAGAGCTTGGTCTTGAGACCTCTCTTCATCAATAGTTCAGCAGGGGGAACCCCGGTAAGCGTGTGGGGTCTTGTCCTGTAACTAAGCAATATGTGTGATAAGCGAGTCTGCAGTGAACCTTGAGTTACACGTTTCATACTCTGATGGTTTGGACAACACACTCTGCTTGACCATTAGATGCAGGTTTGAATGGTGCTGACCTCACATGTTTGATACCATTGAGTTTCATGAACTCTTGAAACTCCAGACTGGTGAAGCAAGGTCCGTTGTCGCTTACAACGACGTCGGGCAGACCATGAGTGGCAAACATGACACGAAGGCTCTCAATGGCAGCTGTGGATGTACTGGACGACATGATTATACACTCTATCCACTTGGAATATGCATCCACCACAACTAAAAACATCTTTCCCAGGAAGGGACCTGCGAAGTCGATGTGGATCCTGGACCATGGTATAGATAGCCACGACCACAGACTCAGCAGCGATTCCGCTGGTGCTTTACTTAGCTGCATGCAAGTGTTGCACTGATGCACACATGATTCCAGATCAGAGTCAATTCCAGGCCACCATACATGAGATCTGGCAATGGCTTTCATCATGACAATACCGGGATAAGTGCTATGTAGATCATGTACAAATTTTACTGTGCCTTTCTTAGGCATAAGAACACGATTACCCCACAGTAAACAATCTGACTGAATGGATAGTTCGTCTTTGCGACAGTTGTAAGGTTTGGTGTCATCACCCATTTGCTTGGGTATGGCAAACCAATTACCACTAAGGACACAATGTTTCACAACCAATAATATCGGGTCTTGGCTGGTCCAGGTCTTAGCTTGTTGAGCCATGACAGGGGTTCCTTCACTTTCAAAAGCATCCGTGACTAACAGCAGACGGCTCAGTGCATCGGCACAATTCTCGGTGCCAGGTCTATGGCGAATGACATAATCATAGGCAGATAATGTCAGTACCCACCTCTGGATGCGGGACGATGCATTGGTATTGATACCTTTGTTTTCCAAAAAGAATGAAATGAATGGCTTGTGATCTGTTTCCAGTTCAAACCGAAGAGGTACTGTTGCATTTTTTTAACCCCATACACACAGGCTAATGCTTTTTTTTCTACCATGCTGTAGGCTCTTTCCGCCTTTGACAAACATTTAGAAGTATACGCAACAGGTTGTAGTTTACCCGATCCATTAGCTTGTTGGAGCACGGAACCAACTCCATATGACAAAGCATCACAGGCCAATACTAGACGCTTACATGAATCATAATGTACCAGCAGCTTGTTAGAGCAAAGCAGATTAGTAGCTTTCTCAAAAGCTCTACCTTGAGACGCACCCCAGACCAAGTTGACATTTTTTCTTTGCAGCTTGTGCAGTGGCTCTAATGAAGTGCTCAATCTAGGTAGGAAATTACCAAAGTAGTTGAGTAGACCAAGGAACGAACGCAGCTCCGTCACATTCTGAGGTTTGGGTGCATTTTTGATGGCCTTGGTTTTCGACTTCATAGGCCTGATGCCGTCAGCAGTCATTTTCCTCCCCAGGAATTCAACTTCCGGTGCCATGAAGACACATTTCGAGCATTTCAGTCTTAGTCCCACTTTGTCCAGACGATGTAGAACCTCTATCAGGTTGTTCAGATGTTCGGCAGTGTTACGACCTGTGACCAGGATGTCATCTTGGAATACGACGTTTCTAGGGACGGACTTCAGTAAATTCTCCATGTTCCTCTGAAATATGGCTGCAGCAGAGCGAATTCTGAAAGGACACCTCTTGTAGATAAACAGTCCTTTATGAGTGTTGACGCACGTAAGTTTCTTCGACGTGTCAACCAGCTCCTGTGTCATGTATGCCGATGTCAGATCCAGTTTAGTGAATGATTTCCCCCCCCGGCTAGCGTTGCAAACAGATCATCAGCCTTCGGTAATGAGTATTGATCCTGTTTCGAGAATCGGTTGATCGTAACCTTATAGTCTCCACAAATCCTGACAGTGCCACCACTCTTCAACACAGGAACAATGGGGCTGGCCCATTTGTTAAATTCGACTGGTGATATGACCCCTTCACGCTGGAGTTTGTCCAGTTCAATTTTGACCTTCTCCCTCATCATGTACGGCTTTATGATGGACGGGTCTTGCATCCGAGTCCACATGGATCTGCACCTTGGCTCCCGTGAATTTGCCGATGCCTGGTTCAAACAGCGAGGGGAACTTGCTTAGCATTTGAGCACATGGAGTATCATCCTCCGATGACAACGTTTTGATATCGTTCCAATTCCATTTGATTTTTTATAGCCAATTCCTGCCGAACAGCGTTGGACCATTGCCTGGAACAATCCATAATGATAAATCATGAACCGCACCATCATACGACACCTTGACTACTGCACTGCCAATCACCATTATGAGTTCTTTAGTGTACGTATGCAACTTTGCATTTACTGGACTCAGCTTGGGCCTCACAGCCTTAATATTCCACAGCTTGTCGAATGTTCTCTGGCTCATTATTGATTGACTCGTATCCACGTCCAATTCCATCGGTACCGGCACACAGATAAGTTGCACATTAATCATTGTCGGTTGGCTCTTTGTTAGGAACGAATACAGTCCATACACTTCCTCCTCTGGTATCTCGGATTGCATATCCGGATCTGCGCTATACTGGTCATCATCCTCCACGTGGTGTGTCACAGCACATTTGCTCAGTTGCGGACACATGCACTGGAGATGCCCTCGTCTCAAACAGCCTTTACAAATGTACTGTTTAAACCGACACTGATGAGGCCGAATGATTGCGCCCACAACGCCAACACGGTGAAATCGGATTCATTCCCGTTGGCGGACTTTGAGCAGCCACAAGTTTCGCATGCGCAGTCGAGTAGGCCCTGCCATATACAGCTCTGCCAAATGACGATACAATCTTGTTTACAGTACTTGCCGAGTTCCGATTTTCTGATGATAGTTGCTTTAAGTGTTTGTCCGTCGTCATGCATGCCTGGGCAATTATGATGGCCTTGCTCAAGTCCAGCGTTTCCGCCGCCAGTAGCTTATGCAGGATCACCTCGTGGTTGATGCCGATTGCAAAGAAGTCCAGCAGCATGGCTCCCAACGAGTTTTTGAACTTACGCGTTCCAACTAGACGTCTTAGGTTGGCAACGAATTCCGACACATCCTGGCCCTCAGAACGAACGTGCTTGCAGAATCGGTATCGTGAGATGGTGATGCCTTCTTCTGATTTGAGATGGTCACATACCAGAGCACACAATTCCTCATAGTTCTTGTCCATTGGACTTGCAGGCAAGAGAAGATTCTTTATGAGTCCATAGATTTTCGAACCGCAAACCTTGACGAAGACCGCCCTGCGCCTAACTGCGTTAGTGGGTTCCTCCATTTTGTTGGTCACGAAGTACTGGTCCAGGCGAGTTACAAAATATGTCCAGTCCTCTGCCTCCACTAATCTCTCCAGAATTCTAATTGTGTTCATTTTTGCATGCGAAGGTTCTTAAGTTACCTCGTCGCCAAATGTTATGTATGTAATAACTCGATAGACTAAATACTGTAAACTAACACAGGGACAAACCTGGCTCTGCTTTATTAGGGCCCAAAGTGATTACATTACATGATGGCTTGCCTTTTATACCTGGGCTGCACACATGTGCGTACAGCCCAATGACCTCCGACAGTCGCACCACCTGGTGGCTAGTCACCCCAAGCATACATACATGACACACTGCATGACAGGGCACTGCTACGCTGAATGGCTGTTACTACTGATGTGTATACACGAATGGGTGATTCTACTCAGTTTCCTTCCAAGATCCCCACCACTATACAGGCCAGCGTCCAGTCAGTTGGGTTCACTCCATGTGACACTAAGAAGTAACAGAGTTTACTGGACACAGCAAAGGCTACAGGCCCTGACAGTATCCCAGCTGTAGTGCCGAAGACCTGTGCACCAGAGCTAGCCATTTTCTTAGCCAAGTTCTCCAGTACTGCTGTGCCACTGGTATCTACCTGACAATATGGAAAATTGCCCAGCTCTGTCCCATGCACAAAAAACAGGATAAGTATAATCCAAACAATTACCACCCTGTCAGCTCCTCTCAATCATCCATAAAACGATGGAAGAACTCATCAACAATGCCATTAAGCGACACCTATACATTAATAACCTACTCATCAAAGCTCGGTTCAGGTTCTGTCAGGACCACTCGGCTCTAGACCTCATCGCAGCCTTGATGCAGAGATAGACGCTAAAGCTGAATAGGAGAGAAGAGGTGAAAGTAGCTGCTCTCGACTTCGGCAACATTCGACTGAATATTGCACCAAGGAGTCCTAGCAAAATGGAGGTCACTGGGAAATCGTACAGTGGCTGGTGGTGGTGCAACATCTGACATAAAGGAAGATGGTTTAGCTTGCGAGAGACCAGTCACCTCTGTCCCAGGACATCACAGCAGAAATTCCACAGTGAAGTGTCTTCAGCCCAACCGTTTTGAGCTGTTTCATTAATGACCTTGCCTCCATCATAAAGTAAAGAGTGGAGCAGTTCAGTTCCATTCAAACCTCCCCGATAATAAAACAGCCCATGCCAGCCTACAGCAGGAGCTGGAAAACATATAGGGTTCAATTTTCCCCAGTCATTTGTGCCGTTTTTTTTGGCATGCGCCGCTTTTTTTGGGCATAAATTTTTTAATTAAAGTTACCCCAAGGAATCTGCGGCAGCATAACTGAGTCAGTTACGATTTTTTTTAGGTTCGTTTTTTTTGGACGTCATGGGGGCATTACCTCATGTCTGCGCCGGTTTTTATCATTTTTCAAAGTTTGCCCAAAAAAATTTCTCCTCGGTCGGCGTATCTGGCCACTCCCGCAACACCTACTGGTGAGTTAAGAGAAAGCAGCGCACATTGAAAAATCGCGCAGAAATACGCCATTGTTTTTCATCGAAGTTTTGGAGGGAGATAAGAACACTTTAAATATGCATAATAAAGATTACATTTTTTTACCTTACAATGGGGTAGATGGAAGTTTGATGGAATTCTGAACTTTTCATTTTTTTTTGACTCACACGCCACCACCGAACGTCTTCAAACACGGCTGGAGGATCGGAGCGTCGGCCGGCAGAATCGGCCCCGCGCCTAGACACAGGGGCTCGGCTGCAAAACAAGCCCGGGGGCGGGGGGGGCGGGTGGGGGGTAGCGCGGGGGGAGGTGGCGATTGGAAGACTGCACTAGGCATCAAATGAGCCCTGGGGGTTTGGGGGCTGGGGGGGGGTGGGTGGAAGGTGCTGTTGAACACAATCGGAAGAAGTCACAAGACTGCAATGAGCCCAAGGGGGGGGGGGGGGGGGTCCCGATCACTGCGCTTGCTCAGACCTGGGTGTGGTCCACAAAGACCTTGGGGAGAGAGAACAAAGAACCCATACTGCCTTCCTGCCATTTTGAGCCTCTTGCAAAAGTAAAATTAAGCATGGGGGCAATACTGACAACGCCATACCTTGTATGAGCCCGCTGCATCATGGTGCTGTGGAGGAGACTATTGATTCGACGTCATAGAAACATCAAAAATAGAAAATAAATGCAGGAGTAGACCATTCGTATCTGCACCTGAGTGATGCAGACTGTGCCTGATGGCTGCGTTTCCGCAAAGAAGTTGTAATTGAGATCTGTGAGTTGGTGAAAGCAAACCTGCAACCTAGAAGCACCAAGAGGATTGCTTTGACAGTTGAAGTGAAGGTTACAGCTGCACTTTCATTCTGTTATGTCTTTAATACTCTTATGAATGACTCCACGAGGTCTGGTATTGTACTTGAGCTGTTGTGACCTTAGTCCCATTTATTGTAACTCCAGAATGAGGCACAAGCATGGTGGGCAGCCTTTTATACTGGGCCCTGCACTCCTATGAAGGTGACCCTCAGGTCTCCCACCGCAGTGCCCTCTGGTGGCACACTTTATGTGACTATACAGTTAGTATACATGGTCTACATACTTGACACATTCTATGCATCCGGATTCTTCCAAGCTACAACTGGGGATGTGTACACCATTTCTCAACATGCAACACATGTCTGCATTCGGCAGGTGACTGCTGCATTATATGCCCAGAGGAATGACTACATAAAGTTCCCCATGACCGTCCAGGCAAAATGTGTGACAGGGCTGTGGGCTTCTCCAGGATTGCAGGCTTCCCAAAGGTACAGGGCTGCATTGATTGTACCCACATCGCCTTGCGAGCACCTTTGGAGGATGCCGAGATGTGCAGGAACAGAAAAGGCTTCCACTCCATTAATGTACAGCTCGTGTGTGACAACATGCATCATATCATGTCAGTCGATGCAAGATACCCTGGCAGCATCCATGATGCGTTCATCCTACACGAGAGCTGACATGTTTCTGCAGCAGCCAGAAGAGCAGAGCTGGCTACAGGGAGACAAAGGGTACGGCCTGGCCACCTGGCTCATGACGCCCCTACACGTAACACGGACGGAATACATGTCACACATTGCAACATGCAGCATCATAGAGAGGACCATTGGCACCTTGACACAGCGTTTCCGATGCCTGGACCATTCCGGAGGCTACTTGCTATACTCCTCTGAGATCGTCGGTCAGTTCAGTGTTGTGTGCTGCATGCTGCATAACTTAGCCATCATGAGGCAGCAGCAGCTGCTAGTAGAAGACCCACTGCGGTGAGAGTGGCTGATAATAATGATGAGGAAGATGCAGATGACGAGCAGGAGGACGAGGACAAGGAAGCCATGCAACTACCTGAACCCGGAGCATGACGGCGCAGGAGGGCGGGCTGTCGTATCCCTTCAACGATTGCTCGAGCCCTGTGCCAGCAGCTCAGCTGTGAACGCTTTGCTGCCTGAAGGCTCAGCGGCAACTATTCCACATGGACCATGTTTGCTGTTTGGACCTGTTCCATAATGTTGTGTTGTGTTAATGGAACAAATGATGGAAATGATTCTTCTTGAGTTCCAAAAGTTGTGTTAATAATGGAACAAATAATGTAAATGATTCAGTTATAACGTAAAATATATTTTATTCAAAAGCTTAACAAACATTTGTACCTAATTCTAATAAAAATATTCTTGTATCGAACTTTAAAGTTTTCAGTTAAGATCACATACAAACTTTAAACTTGTAAATTTACGTAACTTACAAAAAACTTTTAATTTGAGAACAACAACTACAACAGTAATAACAATAATAATAATAACAACAACAACAACAGCAGCAAAGAAAGACTGCACCCATTTCTCTTCCACCTTATTCGAAGACCGTCTGCCGCGCTTGGTCTTGGACACGCCACGACCCCACCTGTAGGCGGTGGTGCAGTGTTTCTGGGGTTGGTACCAAGCTTATTCTTTCTAACATCTCAGGTACTGCGAACCTGTTGAGGCGATGGCAGGAGGGCAGGCGGCAATGTGGAAGGCCCGGCCTGGGGCTCTTCAGAGGCTGGTCTGGGGATTGGAGTGGGAGTGGCAGTTGATTCTGTCAATGGGAGTGGGGTCTGGGCATGTTCCCTTATTGCAGCAGCTAACTTCAACATGCCCTCCCTCATGTGCCCTGACAGTATCTCAACTACCTGCAACATTCCCTCCCTCATGTTCACTGAGAGTGTCTGAACTACCTGCAACATTCCTCCCTCATGTTCATTGAGTGTCTGAACTACCTGTGACATTCCCTCCCTCATGTTCACTGACATGGTTTCAGGTGACTGAGAGATTTCCTCACTCATGGTCCCGGACATCATTCCCATTTCTCGTGAGATTGTTGTTGCTTCTCCCGACAGTCCCAATACCTGATCACCCACCCTACTGATGGTGTCTAGGTGTGTTCGCGTAAGGTCAATGCTCTCCGCACTCATTAACATCATGTGAACCACATCTGTTAGATCCTGCTCCTCAGGAGAGCGTGGTCGAGCTCTCCTTCCCCTCCTCACCCTGGGTGTGGCTCGCAGCATCCCAGGGGGACCCCGCAGCCTCAGATGGTGGGACCCTGCGTGTGCTTCATTGCACCCCACTGGAATCCCCAGCCTCGGACGGTGGTGCCCTGGGTGTGCCTCGCTGCTCCCCACTGGGACCCGCAGCTCGGACAGTGGAGCCCTGCGTGTGCTTCACTGCACCCCTCTGGGACCCGCAGCTCGGACAGTGGAGCCCTGCGTGTGCTTCACTGCACCCCACTGGAATCCCCAGCCTCGGACGGTGGTGCCCTGGGTGTGCCTCGCTGCTCCCCACTGAGACCCGCAGCTCGGACAGTGGGGCCCTGCGTGTGCTTCACTGCACCCCACTGGGACCCGCAGCTCGGACAGTGGGGCCCTGCGTGTGCTTCACTGCACCCCACTGGGACCCGCAGCTCGGACAGTGGGGCCCTGCGTGTGCTTCACTGCACCCCACTGGAATCCCCAGCCTCGGACAGTGGGGCCCTGCGTGTGCTTCACTGCACCCCTCTGGGACCCGCAGCTCGGACAGTGGGGCCCTGCGTGTGCTTCACTGCACCCCACTGGGACCCGCAGCTCGGACAGTGGGGCCCTGCGTGTGCTTCACTGCACCCCACTGGGACCCGCAGCTCGGACAGTGGGGCCCTGCGTGTGCTTCACTGCACCCCACTGGGACCCGCAGCTCGGACAGTGGGGCCCTGCGTGTGCTTCACTGCACCCCTCTGGGACCCGCAGCTCGGACAGTGGGGCCCTGCGTGTGCTTCACTGCACCCCACTGGAACCCACAGCCTTGGACGGTGGGGCCCTGGGCGTGCCTCAGTGCACCCCACTGGAATCCCCAGCCTCGGATGGTGGGAAATCATGGAATGTCCCAGCAACACTCAAACCACGTCAGGGAAGGGGCTGATACCTCAATGGGTGGCACCTGCACATCCTCAAAAGTGAGTACAACAATGGGGGCTTCATCCCTCCCCTCACCCTCACCCCCATGCTCTTGGTCTGTAAGGTGGGATAGGAAGATGTTCTCTTCAGGCCTTGTCTGAATCTTCTTCTGCATCGTCATGGTTGGCCTCAAGTTCTGCAAAATATAACAGAACAGACAAATGGTTAGCAGCAGAGGAGGGGGCAGGATGGGTGGCATGAGTAGGCTCACACAGCGCAGGCAGCAGGCTCATTTGAAGGACCACGATGAATGAAAGCACATTGCATCAACCGAAGCGTAGCTGATGGAGACATCCCCATGAACCGAAGCATGGCTAGCCCACGCAGTACTTAACATTTAGCAAAGCCAGACTGTGGAATTTGAAGGAGTTACCTTCTCCCTCGAGTGTGGACCCAGCTTGTGCAGTGGTGGTCACTTTTCTCCAGGCAGGACCCATCAAAGCAGCGACCCTCACTTCCAAGGGTGTCAATGGCTGCAGATTTGCCGGGCCTCCTCCTGCTCGAGTTCTTTCCCTTTTGTTATGTTCCACTTTCCTCTGCAAAGTTGAAAATACAACTTTTTAGAGAGGGTGTCTTTCTGCTGCATGTGACATATACAACTGGTCACATTTACATGACAATTGCAACTGCATTGAATAAATGAAAATATTATTTACACTAACTATTTGACCAAGGGCCTGCCACTTCATTTTGCACTAGCCTCCAGATCTCGGGGTGGTCACCATTGCACAGTAATCTTCTGCAGGTTGCTTCCAGCGTTTCTTCATTTCTTTGGGTGGAACTTTTATGTGACCTCTGCTGGTGTCCAGCTCCTGCCAACTAGTCTCAATCACAGTAACTAATGTCTTCACTTCATCCTGCAAGAAATTCTTGGTCCTTGCACCGCATTGCATCTTGTATTGCAGCTCCAATTTTTCCAATGTTCTCCTACAGCACTAAACGCTCTCACACACGTACTGGCTCCTTAAAAATGGCCGATTGCAGACTGGGAGCTATATTGTGCTTGCGCGTCATAGGAATAACGTCAAAAACGTACTTTTTTTGTCGCGCATGTGCAGAATGTGCGGTATAGTTTTTTTGGCGTAGCCGCCCCTCCGAGGTGACTGGACAGGCTGCATGGCACCAATTTTGAAAAATACACCAGGGAAACTTGACATAAATATTTTTGGAGTATTTCTGGCCGAGAAAAACGGGTGTAACTCTGGCAATATGCCAAAGAACGGCTTTGGGCAAAATTGAGCCCATACATTGGGTTGGCAAGTGGCAGGTAAAGTAAGGGGGTTACCATTGACCAGAAGCTTAACTGGACCAACCACATCAACAGCATTGGCTATAATAACAGTGTACCTGGAAGTTGTGACTCATGTTCTGGCCCCTCAAAGTCTCTCTGCCATCTACAAGGCTCTAGTCATAATTGTGATGGAATACTTACCTCTTGCTGGATGGGTGCAATAACACCTAGGGAGCTCAACGTCATCCAGGATAGAGCTTGATTAGCATTCCTGTTACCAGGCTCAGTGTCAACCACCCCTTCTATCATAGACATACTGTAGCTGCAGTACGCACAATTTATAGGATGCACTACAGCATTACTCCAAGATTACTTTGACTGGAACTCTCTCCCCTCCACTGAGAAGGATAAGAGCAGCAATGTCACACACCATCTCAACTTGTACATATACAGGTATCAACATTCCTATATCATTTCTGAGTCAATCCTGGAATTTTCTACCAACCATTGTGGGAGCACTATCACTACAAGGACTGCAGCAGGTCAAGGAGGGATCCAGTAAAATCTCACTGCAACTGCAATAAATTTAACATAACCAGCGCCACCCATATCAAAAGAACAATTATTTTTTAAGTCTACTGAATGCATGCAACTACTGCTGTGACAGATTAGCAATCTTTCCATTTTAGATTTCAAGAATCTTCAAATTATATATTTTTGAATCAATCTTTTAAAAATCCAATGCCTTATTGATTTTTGTAAAGTGATTTTCTACAGCAACAGGAAAAGAAGTCTGCCTCTTGCGGGATGGTGGGGGCGGGGGCGCGGGGTGGGAGGGAGAGCAAATCCATATATTTGACTAATATGTAGATTCCACTCCAAAAAGAGTTGTTTGATTTTTCTTTATTTATTGATTGCTTATGAACAGTTTACTGTTGGGTGATAAATAGTCCACTGAGATGAGAGAATCAATAAATATTGATCACCAGGCTGTCAATTGTTCATACTTCCAACGATGGCCTTTGCAATGATCCCATTCGGAGGTTTGGTGAGCAAGATTCTCACAGTTTGTTGGTGTTCTGAAGCTATGTGAATTGCTTGTCTAGTTTCTGGGCGATCACCCTGATATATGTGAAACATAATTTGAAGCAGGTCATTACAAGAGGTGTTTCAGTGGATCAGCCATGATTAGCTGTAATCAATATCTGGTCATTTCCTTTGTATTGTAGGAATATAGGAATAGGCCATTCAGCCCCATGAATATGTTCTGCCATTGTATTAGATCATATCTTATCTGTGCCTCAACTCCATCTACTTGACTTTTCTCCACATTCCTTACCTAACAAAAATCTATTAATCTCAATCTTGAACATTTCAACTGACCCAGCATCCACAGCCTTTTGGGAGAGAGAGATTCAAATTCCCACTACCCTTTGTGAAAAAGTGCTTCCTGATTTCACTCCTAAAATGGCCTGGCTCTAATTTTAAGATGATGCCTCCTTGTTCTGCATACTCCCACAAAAGGAAGTCGTTTCTCTGTATCGACCCTATCAAATGCCTTTATCATTTTAAACACCTTGATTAGATCACCCCACTTCCATCTAAACTCAAAGGAATACGAATCAATTTTATGAAATCTGGCTTCATAATTTATCAAAGGAAAAGAGAAAATCTTAATCCAGGGTTATAGTATTTGCTTTACATTTTCCTTCTCATTGTAAGGCTATTAAAGAACTTGGACTCACTTCTCATGTACAAAAAAAAATTATTCATCCATCATCGTAGAGCCCAAGTTGTTTAAAAACCTGCAAAGAACCACTAAAGAATCTTGACATTTATTGTTTGAAAGATACTGTAAGTTATGTGAACTATTAGAATTCACTGAAAATTTGATATTCTGTTAACCTTACTTCTTGATAAACTTGATTCATAGCTTTTAATCTAAGAGTTCTGGGAGGTGAAATTGCCCCTTTTTGTAGCCCTGTTAACAACTCGGGGGGGGGGGGGGTTGCTGCGTTTTTAACCAGGGGGAGGGGGGGGCGCTACCGCCTCCCGGGAAATTGCCCCGGAGGTTTGGGGGGCACTGTCCTGGCAGCACCACTCCCTGTGGTTAGCGTCCTAGGCCGGCACACAACTGGTGATGATGTCATCGTCGTGCACGCGACCCCTCATTACCATGCGCGCCAACCCCTTACCGCCCCATGAGGGAAATTGCCCCATGGGCTGTGAGACTGGCACGGGCGGATGTCAACGGCAGCTTCGTGGGTCGCAAAGCTGGGGGGCACCCCTAAAGTGATGCCTTTAGCACCTCGGACCACCATCTTTATTTGTCGGCCGACTCTTGGGTCGGCCCGACAATGGTGACCCTAGCGTGGACCGGGCCGTCATCGTGCAGCCCAGCACTCCGCCTTGGGTGCTGGGCTGCTTGTCTGGTCTCACGCATCCCTGGTGACCCAGTGGCAGCCACCAAAGGGCCTGCAGAATGCGCAGCAGCCCTCCCCTTTAATGGAAGGGGCGGAACGTTGTAACGCATTAGTGCTACGGGAATGGCCTGCTCCACCTAGCGCTGGGCTCAGCGCTGTGCAACTGCCCCTGGAGCATCCCTCAAAGAAAGCAGAGTGCCAGAGACAGCACTCCGCTTACTTTGAGGGGCGCATGGCCTAATTCCGCGTGGAGGAAGGACTTCCAGCCCGGGCAATAAAGGTCCCGGCGCTGGAAGGTTAACGCTCCCAATCAAGGGACAATTCTGCCTTCATGATCTGTCAGTGTAATATTCCCCATCAGCCAGAGAGATCAGGAAGTGAACTTTGAACAGCCAGCTGTCCAGTTATTGCCTGAAATACAGGGGACCGGCAGAGGGACATCTGGTGGGGACATGTGCACCCATTTGCTCACTTGAATCAATTTTCAAGTAGGCCTTTCAATGAACTCAAAGCATGCCACCCAAAACAAACAAGAGGCTGTTTAAATATTCAAACTGGGGTCCTACGCCTGTTGTAACACCTCTACTGCAATTTTTGTGGAGAAATGGGTGGAGCATACAAGGTGCATGCCAGTTCCATTTTCTTCAGGCATTAAAGGGACCACTGGAGGCATTTCACTGGGGGAGTTGGGGGGGGGGGGGGGGGAGGGAGGGACCGGCGAGGTCCGGAGGTCGGGACTGGCGAGATCCGGAGGTCAGAAGCGGAGAGGGGATGGCGGGTGAGGCATGGGGGAGTGGAGAGTTCGGAGCCCAGAGGTGGAACAGCATGGACAAGACCAAGGGCAGGCGCAGCATGGGCCAATAGGGAGGCTGTAAGGTCGTGAGGCTCACATTGCGTACTATGAATTCCACGTAGAGAGACATCCTGTGGGAAGGAGGAAGGATGGAGGACAGTAGGGGTATGTTTGAGTTTGTGTGTATGTATCGGCAGATGCTGCGGAGCCTGGTCTCCAGTCGGCTTGGATCCCCTTGCCACTGGACCCAGACCGCGCTCCGTCAAGCCCGTGTGGTGGCTGGTATGCAACGGCCACCCCACGTTAAAAGAATTCACGCACAGGCATTTTCCACACTTAAAATTAATTCATCAGTCACCTGATTACTCATTTTTAGTGTGGAAGCAAGTCATCCTCGACCCCGAGGGACTGCCTATGATGGAGGCCTTTCAAAAAGGTGCATCTTTATGTTCTTTTTTAAGATATTTGTGAGGCCAGGGTAGGCAGGAGTAATCCTCCAGGCCCCACAAATATCTCCTGGCCCACCGCTGGCCCATTCTTACCCTCCCCCCACCCCCCTCACCCATCCCCCACAACAGGCCGTACTTGCCAGCTAACTCTGTGCGACAAACGGACGATCTTCTGCCACAGGAAGTTGGCAAGCTGCAACAGAACGCCTGTTTGGCGCCCACAGCTCACCAGGCAAGTGCTAATGAGACACGATATTGAAAATGGTTTGGGCTTCCCAAACAGTAGCAGTACAGCGGGACCTGGGGGTACTTGTGCATGATACGCAAAAGGATAATGAGCCTGAAATTCCGACGTCCTGGGTCCACACGAAGTTTCTATGGACCCGGGAAGGCTTGGAAAAAACGGTTTTCAGCGCGCAATGCAAATGCGCTGAAAACCGGCTTTTCCGATCTGTCAAGCTGGAGCTTAACAGATCATAGCCAGATCGGGAGCGAGGGAGGACATTTGTATGTGCATACTTGCGATATTTACGCATACAAATGTCCTCAAAAATCTTGCGCCTGCTAGCCTACTTTTACAGGCGCAAGTGTTTTGAAACACACAAAAACATATAAAAATAAAGTTATGAAAACATATTTTATTGTTTAAAAACCCTCCCCATAACGGTAAGTTTATTTTAAGGCATAATTTTAAAAACTTTTTTAAAAATCCGGAAAATATTTTTTTTTATAAGACATTAATAACTTGAATTTAAATGAATCTTAAATATGTAGTGCATATTTTCTATTTTTTTATTAGTGTTTTGGGTGTTTGGGGGGGTTTCTCATTCATAGTAATAGGAGTTTCAGACTTCCTATTACTATGAATGAGAATATACTGTACCTGATTGACTGCCCAGAGCCATGTGACTCCAACTCCAGGCCTGCGCACATCCCGATGTGCACGCACTGCAATGCGCAGCAAGAGGAGGCCTGTGCATCGGAAAGTCGAGTGGGCGCAGCACCTTCAGGTAGGTGCGTATTTTTTTCTCTAAAATCTAGTCGAACGCCCGCGGGAAGGAGAAAGCGGAATTTCTGGGCCAGTATGCAGGTACAGCAAGTGATCAGGAAGGTCAATGGTATCTTGGCCTTTATTGCAATGGGAATGGAGTATAAAAGCAGGGAAGTCTTGCTACAGCTATATAAGGTATTGGTGAGGCCACACCTGGAATACTGCGTACAGTTTTGGTTTCCATATTTGCGAAAGGATATACTTGCTTTGGAGGCAGTTCAGAGAAGGTTCACTAGGTTGATTCCGGGGATGAAGGGGTTGACTTATGAGGAAAGGTTGAGTAGGTTGGGCCTCCACTCATTGGAGTTCAGAAGAATGAGAGGTGATCTTATCGAAACGTATAAGATTATGAGGGGGGTTGACAAGGTGGATGCAGAGAGGATGTTTCCACTGATGGGGGAGACTAGAACTAGAGGGCATGATCTTAGAATAAGGGGCCGCCCATTTAAAATAGAGATGAGGAGAAATCTCTTCTCTCAGAGGGTTGTAAATCTGTGGAATTCGCTGACTCAGAGAGCTGTGGAAGCTGGGACATTGAATAAATTTAAGACAGAAATAGACAGTTTCTTAAATGATAAAGGGTTATGGGGAGTGGGCGGGGAAGTGGAGCTGAGTCCATGATCAGATCAGGCATGATCTTATTGAATGGTGGAGCAGTCTCGAGGGGCCAAATGGCCTACTCCTGTTCCTGTTCCTTATGTTCTTATGTTCCCGACTGCTGCTTTGAGTGGGCGTTGCAGGCGCACCGCCAATATTCCGCCCGTTTGGCGCCCAAGTAGAAATTTTCCCCCCAGGAGTCCACGGTGGGATTCCCACACTATTTCCAGTGCATATCTTAACATAGAGTTCATTGTTCAATCTTGGGCCAGCTATCCCAGATTACTTTATACATAAGGTCATATAACAGCTTATAAGGAGCGAAAGCTCACCTATGAAAGTTGGACACAAAGAAAAGTAATTGGAGGCAGTGCAACTACTATATTGAATGACAGATCACTACTGCATGGCATGGCTAGTCACTACTGCACAGGTTTCTATGAACGAGCATAAACTCCTCCTCATTCACATCAGGGATTGCATTTTCCTGTACTGAATTCTTCAGTTATGCTTCACCTGGTCTTGTTAACTTCATCAATGTTTTTCAAAGATCCAAGATTGTCAGGCCTGGTTCCCTTTACTGTCCATTTATAGTTAGTGCATGTTATGCTCACTAATATTTTTTCTTGCTGACCTTTGGGCTTTTTCCCCCAACATTATGGTCTTGCATTCACAGCTAGATGACAGTCTCTATATGCAAACTGAGACTCCTATGACATGAAATTTGTGTCCTTATACATGCCATACCTGGGTTGAAGTGCCAAGGTTTACTTGAGCCTGTATAACACTGCTGCACAGCATCTAATATCTAATAAATGGAGTCAAGAGTTATGGGGAGCGGGCAGGGAAGTGGAGTTGAGGCCAAGATCAGATCAGTCATTATCTTATTGAATGGCAGCGCAGGCTCGAGAGGCGGAATGACCTACTCCTGCTCCTATTTCTTATGTTTTTATGTAATATGCTTAATATACACTTCTTAGAATGTCATTGTAACAGAGATTGTTAGGCAGCAGGAAATTTGAATGAAACAGTCAGGTTTATCTGTCAGGAAGCCTTCAAGGTGAGTACTTAGAGGAAAGATTTACAAGTCTGCTTTACTGGCAGGGTGCCTTGCCCATATTGGACATTTGGCCTTTCACCCTGCCAATGATTTTCCATCCATTCATTTTAATGGACAGAAAATTGTATGTAGAGTGCTTCCTACTTCCCAGTATGTGCTCCGGGAGGCAGATGAAGCTCTGTGTTCAGAAAAGAAGGTAGTTTCTCTGTATCGACCCTATCAATCCCTTTATCATTTTAAACACCTTTGATTCGATCAGTCTCATCCATCTAAACTCAAGGGTGATAAAAATTCTAGTTTAGTTATGAAGTTTCAGCGCCTTTCATGTTAGGGCCATTTCTTTACAAATAAATAAATCAACAGAGTTTTAATAGATTTTATACCTTGCGAGATTGAGGTGTTAAGCTCTGGAAACTGTTGATCTTTTGTACATTTCCCTAGATGGGGTCCCACCCCTTATAATGAAAATGCCTAAAAGCTCATTATTCCAAAATAAAAGGGCCATTTTCTTCATGGTCTGTCAAGCTGTACCTGTTATCAAATGCTGTATCACCACCCCAGCCTTCAAAACTTCTATCAATATATTTATTGAAATCAGGGGCCGTGGACTCACAACTTCACTTCATCAGATGTGCCCAATTTGAGAATCAGCCTTTTTATCCCTGCAGAAAGTAATATCTAGGTTGTTGAGTGTGTGTGATTTACAGCATTTAAGGACAGAAATCAACATTTAAGCAGTATTTAAGGGCTAGCTAAGCAGTTTAAACTAGTTTAGCATTATTAAGCATACTCATGAATCTACGATTATACCGATGTATTTGTCTGCAACATAACAAGTGCACAATGGGGCATCCAATGAAGCACAAGCAGCAATAATCCGGGCCAGAAACTTTTAACAATGCCAAACAGCCAGTTAAACTCTTGAAATAGTTCATGTCAGCCCAGTTCAGCTGTTAATGAGCGATTTCCGTGTACCATGGAGATGCAGGAGATAAAGCAAGTGTCATTTTGACAGCCAGGTGCTGAAAGATTGTCTGTAAAGAAGGAAAGAATACACAAGACAGATGGCCATCCTCCATCTATTGTCCCCCAAAACATCTGGCACAGCAGGCACTGGGGGAAAGACAGAGTAAGTCGATGATGTCCCCGGAACCTGAAGGATTGTCAGGAAGTAAAAAGAAGCTGGCAGATCTCAAACAAACCTGCTGATGTAAGTCAAGACGAATAATAATATGCAGGACAAGCATCTGCTGTAAGTGGGCACACAGCAAACTTCTCATCCTATCCTCCTCCTCCATGCAAATCAGTATGAGGGTGTCAACTAGGTCAATACTGCCTAAGGCAATGAATGATTAGAAGGAATTTGGATGCTTCAGTACAGGAAAAGATACAACATTTTTTTTTATTTCAAAATATACTTTATTCACATAAAAATTTGTACAGTACATTCAAAAGCAGTTCAGTACATTTAGCTGCGGTCAGCAATCCCATACACTACATTTGGGTGCTGACGGCAGTTCCGTTCGATACATTTCCTTGCTTTTCATTTCAAGTACAATTCGGTACAATACGGGATACATTGTACTGCATTCGACAAATTACATTACATGTGTCACTATACAGTACACGGAATGGGTGACGGTACATTTACATTTTTTCTTTTCAACGAGCATTATGAAACAGACCTTGCATTGTACATGGCACTACATAAGTGTTTACAGATCATGGTGCTCCATGTACACAAAAAAGAAACATAGAAACATAGAAAATAGGTGCAAGAGTAGGCCATTCGGCCCTTCTAGCCTGCACCGCCATTCAATGAGTTTATGGCTGAACATGCAACTTCAGTACCCCATTCCTGCTTTCTCGCCATACCTCTTGATCCCCCGAGTAGTAAGGACTTCATCTAACTCCTTTTTGAATATATTTAGTGAATTGGCCTCAACAACTTTCTGTGGTAGAGAATTCCACAGGTTCACCACTCTCTGGGTGAAGAAGTTTCTCCTCATCTCAGTCCTAAATGGCTTACCCCTTATCCTTAGACTGTGACCCCTGGTTCTGGACTTCCCCAACATTGGGAACATTCTTCCTGCATCTAACCTGTCTGAACCCATCAGAATTTTAAAAGTTTCTATGAGGTCCCCTCTCATTCTTCTGAACTCCAGTGAATACAAGCCCAGTTGATCCAGTCTTTCTTGATAGGTCAGTCCCGCCATCCCGGGAATCAGTCTGGTGAACCTTCGCTGCACTCCCTCAATAGCAAGAATGTCCTTCCTCAAGTTAGGAGACCAAAACTGTACACAATACTCCAGGTGTGGCCTCACCAAGGCCCTGTACAACTGTAGCAATACCTCTCTGCCCCTGTACTCAAATCCCCTCGCTATGAAGGCCAACATGCCATTTGCTTTCTTAACCGCCTGCTATACAAGTTACAAGTACGGCCCGAGGGGAGTTTTGTACTGATTCCTGCCCCCGGGTTTACCGTGGCAGAAGGGCTTTAAACTGAGGACCTTCCCCACCGTGCCTTTGCGGCGGCTGCACCAATTTTAAGTGCGTCCTTCAGCACGTAATCCTGGATCTTAGATTGCGCCAGTCTGCAACAGTCTGCAGATGTGGACATCTCCTTGCTCTGGAAGACCAGCAAGTTTCGGCAAGACCAAAGAGCGTCTTTGACCGAATTGATGGCCCTCCAGCAGCAGGTGATGTCTGTCTCGGTGTGTGTCCCTGGGAACAGCCCGTAGAGCACAAAGTCTTGTGTTATGGAGCTGCTTGGGATGAACCTCGACAGCAAACACTGCATCACTTTCCAAACCTGCCATGCGAAGGCGCAATCCTGAAGGAGATGGGTGACAGTCTCGTCCGCCCCGCAGCCAACTCGGGGGCATCGTGCCGTGTTGCTGAGACGTCGGCTGTGCATGAACGCTCTGACGGGTAAGGCCCTCCTCCCCGCCAACCAAGCCACATCTTGGTGCTTGTGTGAAAGCTCTGGCGATGAGACGTTCTGCCAAACGAGTTCGACAGTCCGCTCAGGGAACCACCCGACAGGGTCCACCCTCTCCTTCTTTCGTAGGGCGTCCAGAATGTTACGTGCTGACCACTGTTTTATGGCCTTGTGGTCAAAGGGGTTTTTTGTGAAAAACTTTTCCATGAAGGACAGGTGGACAGGCATGGTCCAGCTGGTGGGGCCGTTTCACGGCAGCATGGCCAGGCCCATCCTTTGCAATACCGGGGACAGGTAGAATCTCAGCACGTAGTGACACTTGGTGTCTGCGTACTGAGGGTCTGTGCACAGCTTGATGCAGCCGCACACAAAGGTGGCCATCAGGACCTATCAATGGCGACGAGAAACTGGGATTTAAACCACGCGAGCATGGCCACTAGCAGAACAGACGAGAGGTACTGTGTTCAGGAATGGTTGGGACAGAGATTCAACATTGTTAAAGCAGCACACAGTTCTCCAGGCAGACAAGGGCAGTCAGGCATGCCCCAACATGTAGTCGAATCCAGAGGGGGAGTTCGACAGAGACAATGGCAAGCTGAAGGGCAATTCACGCCATTGCAAGGGACAATGCGGCCAGTAATGGGGCCATCAACACCTGTTAATGGTGCACTCAAGGACAATAACGGGCAGTCAGGGACGATCGACTGGCAAGGGACCTTTTGTTTCAAACCGCAACTCATGCTGGAGACGTGGAGGCATACATTCAGCCGGAGTTTGCAGAGATGAGCAAAATACCTGCAGAAATTGCAGAAATGGACACTGGGGGAAATCGCTGGAAGCTGAAGTTCAGCGAGTTCATGTGGAGCACGTATACAGTTCATACACCAGGACGCCACCGATAATGATGAAAGTGCTCCTCAATGGCATCCCAGTATCAATGGAGTTAGACACGGGTGCCAGCCAGTCCCTGATGGGTATCAAACAGTTCGAAAAGTTGTGGGCATCCAAGGCCAGGAGGCCAAAATTATCGCCGATTGACGCACAGCTACGGACTTACACAAAGCAGATCATTCCGGTGCTAGGCAGCGCCACGGTAGTCATGACCCACAAAGATTCGGAGAACAGGTTGCCACTCTGGATTGTCCCAGGGGACGGTCCCGCACTACTGGAGAGGAGTTGGTTTTCTGTCATGAACTGGAAATGGGGCGATGGCAATGTAATTTCCTCTGTGGAGCGAGTATCATGCTCACAGGTCCTGGACAAATTTGACTCATTATTTCAAACCGGCATTGGCACTTTCATGGGGGCCAAGGTAGTGATTCACATAAACCCGGACGCCAGACCAGTACACCACAAGGCCAGAGCGGTGCCGTACGTGATGCGGGAAAAGATAGAAGGTGAATTGGACCACCTGTTGAGGGAAGGCATCATCTCACCAGTCGAATTCAGTGACTGGGCGAGCCCGATTGTGCCGGTGCTCAAGGCGGATGGGTCGGTCAGGATATGTGGTGATTACAAGGCCACCATCAATCGGGTGTCACTCCAAGACCAGTACCCGCTACCGAGAGCGGAGGACCTCTTTGCGACGCTATCCGGTGGCAAACTTTTTTCAAAATTGGACCTGACCTCAGCTTACATGACCCAGGAGCTGGCGAGTGAGTCGAAGAAGCTGACCACCATCACAACACACAAGGGGTTGTTTGAGTACAACAGATGTCCGTTCGGGATTCGCTCGTCCGCCGCGATCTTCCAAAGAAATATGGAAAGCCTCCTCAAGTCGATTCCAGGGACGGTGGTTTTTCAGGACGACATCCTCATTACGGGTTACGATACTGAAGAACACCTCCACAACCTGGAGGAGGTGCTACACAGACTGGACCGGGTAGGTCTGTGACTGAAAAAGGCGAAGTGCGTCTTCCTAGCTCCAGAGGTAGAATTCCTGGGGATGAGGGTACCAACAGACGGGATCAGCCCTACTGCATCCAAGACGGAAGCGATCCAGAGAGCACCCAGACCCCGTAACACGACGGAGCTGCGTTCGTTCCTGGGGCTCCTGAACTATTTTGGTAACTTTCTTCCCAAATTGAGCACGCTGCTAGAGCCGCTACACGTGCTCCTACGCAAAGGTCGCGAATGGGTCTGGGGGGACAGCCAGGGAAGGGCTTTTAATAGAGCACGCAATTTGTTATGTTCCAACAATCTGTTAACGCTATATGACCCATGTAAGAAACTTGTGTTAACGTGCGATGCGTCGTCCTATGGTGTCGGGTGTGTGTTACAGCATGTCAATGCCAAGGGTCAGTTACAGCCGGTAGCTTATGCCTCCAGGAGTCTGTCCCAGGCAGAAAGGGGCTACGGGATGGTAGAAAAGGAGGTGCTCGCATGTGTATATGCGGTAAAGAAAATGCACCAGTACCTGTTTGGCAGGAAATTTGAGCTGGAGACAGATCACAAACCCCTAACGTCCCTTTTGGCCGACAACAAGGCCATAAATGCAAACGCATCGGCCCGCATACAGAGGTGGGCACTCACGTTAGCTGCCTATGACTACACAATTCGGCACAGACCGGGCACCGAAAACTGCGCCGATACACTCAGCAGGCTCCCACTAGCCACCACTGAGGGGGCTACCGAGCATGCTGCTGAGATGGTCATGGCTGTTGAAGCTTTCGGAAGCGAAGGCTCACGCGTGACAGCCCATCAGATTAAATTCTGGACAAATAGAGACCCGCTATTGTCACTAGTCAAGAAATGTGTCCTGAATGGGGACTGGGCAGCCACGTACAGGGCATGCCCTGAGAAATTTAAACCATTTCACAGGCGCAAGGATGAACTCTCGATTCAGGCCGATTGCCTACTGTGGGGAAACTGCGTAGTCATGCCCCAGATGGGCAAAGAGGTGTTCATCAGAGAACTCCACAATGGGCACCCGGGCATTGTCACGATGAAGGCAATTGCCAGGTCACACGTTTGGTGGCCAGGGATAGACGCAGATCTGGAACTTTGTGTTCGCAGGTGCAACACTTGTGCCCAGCTGGGCCATGCGCCCAGGGAAGCCCCCCTTAGCCCCTGGCCATGGCCCGCCAAGCCTTGGTCACGCATCCATGTGGACTACGCAGGTCCTTTCATGGGGAAAATGTTTTTGGTTGTAGTAGACGCCTACTCCAAAAGGATCGAGTGTGACATTTTAAATTCAAGCACATCCTCTGCCACGGTAGAAAGTCTACGGGCAATGTTCGCCGCCCACGGTCTACCGGACATCTTGGTCAGCAACAATGGCCCGTGCTTCACAAGCACTGAATTCCAGGACTTCATGGCAGGCAATGGAATTAACCATGTTAGAACGGCACCGTTCAAGCCGGCCTCAAACGGCCAGGCAGAACGAGCAGTGCAGATAATCAAACAGGGGATGCTCAGATTCCAAGGGGGTTCCCTACAAACCCGCTTATCACGCCTCCTGTTGGCCTATAGATCCCGACCACACTCGCTCACAGGGGTTCCACCCGCAGAGCTACTAATGAAAAGGACGCTCAAAACCCAATTATCCCTTATACACCCCACCATGAAAGAAATTGTCGAGAGCAGGCACCAGTCACAATATCACTACCATGACAGGAATGCGAGGGCGCGATGTATTGATGTAAATTATCCTGTTTTTGTCCTCAACTACGCTGCAGGGTCCAAATGGCTCGCAGGCACTGTGGTTGCCAAAGAGGGAAATAGGATTCTGGTAGTTAAACTTACCAATGGACAAATCTGCCGCAAACATGTGGATCAAACAAAAAGGAGGTTCAGCAACCCCATAGAAGAAGCATAGGAAGAACACGATATCGAGTTCACTCCACCACAGGTGACCGAACACCGAAACCAAAAGGAGGAGAGCCCAGTCACTGTGGGCAGTCCGGACAGGCCTGAGGCACTGCAAACAGCAGACACTCAGGCCAGCGCCCAACAACCGGAGCCCCAACTCAGGCCCTTAACTTCGGTGATGGTGAAGTGGCCTCCCTGCAGCAGAATGCTCAGGCCGGAAGACCGGCAGTCGTTGCATCCTGACCATATGGATGGTCCTTGGTCCCACCATCGTGACCACTGCCGGTAACTGCTGGAGTGCGGCAGACCGCACTTCTGCAAGAACAGCAGGTCCGCTTTGACCTTGGCGAGGTACCCCAAGGTGGAAACACATCGCGTAGTGGATTTTACACTACGCACGTTAATAGTAGCAATTGTTAAATCCATTTTAACGTTACTGTTTACAGTTACAAACATTACACTTTAAATAAATCGTCCTTTAAGTCCGAGGTCTGCCCAGTGGCCAGTTCCGGAATGCATGGGTTATTACAATAAAGGTCTACTGCACCTGGGCTGGCGTGCTCGTCATCCTCTGCCGTGGGAGTGTTTTGACCAGGGGACTGCTGCAGTGCTGCGATAAAGTCCAGAATGTCCTTTGCACTGTCCTCGCCTGGTGTTGGTGGCTCCCTCTTTTCATCAGTCACAACGTTCTCGAGCTGGTGTGCTTCGATCGCTGTGTTGCTCCTGGTATTCCGGAGGTGGGGTGTGGTGGGCACTTCACTGCTCCCGTTATCCCGGAGCTGGTCTGCGTTGGTCGCTTCTTCACTCCCGGTGTTCCGGAGCTCGTGTGCGCTGGGAGCTTCGCTGCTCCCGAGTTCCCGGAGCGGGTCTGCGCTGGTCGCTTCACTGCTCCCGGTCGCCTGTGGCTGTGGGTTGGCGTATTGCCTCTTGTTTTGGTGTCGGCGGTGAGGGGCTTTGTCTCGCCTTTCCTCATCAGACGAGCTGCCGTCGCTGTTGTCTGTCGAGGTTGCTAGCCGTCTCTTCCCTGTCGTTTCCGCAGGGGCCCTTGCTCGCCTGTTCTGCTTATGCTTGCGGGCCTTTTTCTTGACGGTCTCCCATCCCGCTTCATCGTCTGCTGTCTCCTCGTTCCTGGACTCGGTGCGCTGGGGGAGAGCTTCGCTGCTGGCTGCTGGTGTCTCGCAGCTCGTCGTAGCAGGCTTCTCTTCCTCGCCGACTTGTTCCGAGTCCACGGGGGCGCTGGTCGGGGGGAGGGTGTGGCTCTCCTCTGGAGCGTTGTGTTCCTCAGCTTCCTCCTCCTCTGGTGCAATACATAGAAGTGTTTATGCCAATCTGTGCACAGCAAAAGGGAGTTCATGCCATGAATGCTTGCAGGTTAACCTAGCAGAACAATGCATTTTTAATTGAAGCTTGCAGTAACTCAGAGGTTGTGCACCTACATTACATTGTCAGTGCTATATGTACTTTCAATATATCAATACTATTCCGTTGCTTGCAAGGCAAGATGACCTTTAACTGCTTGAGCAAACCCACGCTGATAAGAGGACTAATGTTGGAATAATTGTCGGAAAAAGCAATGAGGGAGTGGGGGATATCACCAGCTCTGACAAATGCCACCACAGCTGTACATATGTGGGAGGATTGAGATAGTGAGGTTGATGAGAGAGCACAGACTCAATCTTAGTTCACAGATAAGAAGGAGCAAGTGGTATTGGATACAAGAGTGTCAGCTGTGGCTCAGCGGGTAGCACTCTTGCCTCTGAATCAGAAGATTGTGGGTTCAAGTCCCATTCCAGGGGCTTGAACACAAAAAAATAGTTGCAGTGCTGAGGGAGCACTGTACTGTCATTGAAACATAGAAATTAGGAGCAGGCCATTTGGCCCCTTGAGCCTGCACTGCCATGCAATAAGCTCATGGCTTATTCAAACTCAGTACCCCTTTTCTGCTTTCTCTCCATACCCTTTGGCCGTAAGGGCCATATCTAATGAACTGGCCTCAACAACTTTCTGCGGTAGAGAATTCCACAGGTTAACCACTCTCTGAGTGAAGAAGTCTCTCCTCATCTCGGTCCGAAATGGCTTACCCCTTATCCTTAGACTATGTCCCCTGGTTCTGGAACTCCCCAGCAACGGGAACATTCTTTTTGCCTCTAACCGGTCCAATCTCGTCAGAATTTTATATGTTTCTATGGAGATCCCCTCTCATTCTTCTAAACTCCAGTGGATACAAGCCAAGTTGATCCAGTCTCTCCTCATATGCCAGTCCTGCCATCCCGGGAATCAATGTGGTGAACCTTCGCTGCACTCCCTCAATAGCAAGAACATTCTTCCTCAGATTAGGAGACCAAAACTGAACGCAATATTCCAGGTGTGGCCTCACCAATGCTCTGTACAACTGCAGTAAGACCTCCCTGCTCCTATACTCAAATCCTCTAGCTATGAAGGCCAACATGCCATTTGCCTTCTTCACCGCCTGCTGTACCTGCATGCCAAACTTCAATGATTGATGTACCATGACACCCAGGTCCCGTTGCACCTCCCTTTTTCCTAATCTGTCACTATTCAGATAATATTCTGTCTTCCTGTTTTTGCCACCAAAGTGGATAACCTCACATTTATCCACATTATACTGCATCTGCCATGTGTTTGCCCACTCACCTAACCTGTCCAAGTCACTCTGCAGCCTTTTAGCGTCCTCCTCGCAGCTCATACCACCACCCAGCTTAGTGTCATCTGCAAACTTGGAGATATTACACTGAATTCCCTCATCGAAATCATTAATGTATATTGTAAAGAGCTGGGGTCCCAGCACTGAGCCCTGCGGCACCCCACTAGTCACTGGCTGCCATTCTGAAAAGGACCCGTTTATCCCAACTCTCTGCTTCCTGTTTGCCAACCAGTTCTCTATCCACATCAGTACATTACCCCCAATACCATGTGCTTTAATTTTGCACACCAATCTCTTGTGTGGGACCTTGTTAAAAGCCTTTTGAAAGTCCAAATACACCACATCCACTGGTTCTCCGTTGTCCACTCTAGTTATATCCTCAAAAAATTCTAGAAGATTTGTCAAGCTGGATTTCCCTTTCATAAATCGACTTGGACCGATCCCGTCACTGCTTTCCAAATGTGCTGCTATTTAATAATTGATTCCAACATTTTCCCCACTACTGATGTCAGGCTAACCAGTCTACAATTACCCGTTTTCTCTCTCCCTCCTTTCTTAAAAAGTGGTGTTACATTAGCTACCCTCCAGTCCATAGGAACCGATCCAGAAAATGATCACCAATGCATCCACTATTTCTAGGGCTACTTCCTTAAGTACTCTGGGATGCAGACTATCAGGCCCCAGGGATTTATCGGCCTTCAATCCCATCAATTTCCCTAATACAATTTCCAGCCTAATAAGGATTTCCTTCAGTTCCCCCTTCTCACTAGACCTTTGATCCCCTAATATTTCCGAAAGTTATTTCTGTCTTCCTTCGTTTTTTTTCACTAATCTTTTTCTCTTCACATATCGATAGAAGCTTTTGCAGTCAGTTTTTATGTTCCCAGCAAGCTTCCTCTCATACTCTATTTTCCCCCTCTTAATTAAACTCTTTGTCCTCCTCTGCTGTATTACAAAGTTCTCCCAATCCTCAGGTTTGCTGCTTTTTCTGGCCAATTTATATGCCTCTTCCTTGGATTTAACACTATCCTTAATTTCCCTTGTTTGCCACGGTTGAGCCACCTTCCCTTTTTATTTTTACTCCAGACAGGGATGTACAATTGTTGAAGTTCATCCATGTGATCTTTAAATGTTTGCCATTGCCTATCCACCGTCAACCCTTTAAGTATCACTTGCCAGTCTATTCTAGCCAATTCACGTCTCATACCATCGAAGTTACCTTTCCTTAAGTTCAGGACCCTAGTCTCTGAATTAACTCTCCATTTTAATAAAGAATTCTACCGTATTATGGTCACTCTTCCCCAAGGGGCTTCGCAGAACAAGATTATTAATTAGTCCTTTCTCATTGCACATCACCCAGTCTAGGATGGCCAGCCTCTAGTTGGTTCCTCAACATATTGGTCTAGAAAACCATCCCTATTGCACTCCAGGAAATCTTCCTCCACCGCAATGCTACCAGTTTGGTTAGCCCAATCAATATGTAGATTAAAGTCGCCCATGATAACTGCTGTACCTTTATTGCATGTATCCCTAATTTCTTGTTTGATGCTGTCCCCAACTGTTTGGTGGTCTGTACACAACTCCCACTAGCGTTTTCTGCCCTTTGTTATTCTGTAGCTCCACCCATACAGATTCCACATCATCCAAGCTAATGTCCTTCCTTACTATTGCATTAACTTCCTCTTTAACCAGCAACGCCACCCCACCTCCTTTTCCTTTCTGTATATCCTTCCTAAATGTTAAATACCCCTGGATGTTGAGTTCCCAGCCTCAGTCACCCTGGAACCATGTCTCCGTGATGCCAATTACGTCATATCCGTTAACTGCTATCTGCGCAGTTAATTCGTCCACCTTATTCCGAATACTCCTCGCATTGAGGCACAGAGCCTTCAGGCTTGTCTTCTTAACACTTTGACCCTTTAGAATTTTGCTGCAATGTGGCTCTTTTTGCTTTTTGCCGTGGGTTTCTCTGCCCTCCACTTTTACTTTTCTTCTTTCTATCTTTTGCTTCTGCCCCCATTCTACTTCCCTCTGTCTCCCTGCATAGGTTCCCATTCCCCTGCCATATTAGTTGAACCCCTCCCCAGCAGCACTAGCAAACACTCCTCCTAGGACATTGGTTCCGGTCCTGTCCAGGTGCAGACTGTCCTGTTTGTCCTGGTCCAGAACCGGTTCCAATGTCCCAGTAATTAGAATCCCTGCCTTCTGCACCACTCCTCAAGCCATGTATTCATCTGAGCTATTCTGCGATTCCTACCCTGACTAGCACGTGGCACTGGTAGCAATCCTGAGATTATGACTTTTGAGGTCCTACTTTTTAAATTTAGCTCCTAGCTCCCCAAATTCATCTTGTAGGACCTCATCCCGTTTTTTATCTATATCGTTGGTACCTATATGCACCACGACAACTGGCTGTTCACCCTCCCTCTTCAAAATGTCCTGCACTCGCTCCGAGACATCCTTGACCCTACCAGCATGACTGCCAAAGGGCTGTACAAAGTTAAGTTGAATAGATCTCAAGGATCCTCCGAGGATCCTTACAGAACTAAGGAGATGAAGGAACTCTGGCACAAATCTTCCAGAAATCACCGAATACTGAAGAGGTGCTGAGGACCGGAGAAAGGTATTACTCCTATATTTTTTTTTAAGTTAGCAAAAGTGAGCAGGAAGCTAGAGACCAGTGAAGTTGATGCCCATTGAGGGTAAAGTTCTGGAAACCATTATTAAAGAAAAAAAGACTTGGATTTATATAGCACCTTTCACGACAACCAGACGTCTCAAAGCGCTTTACAGCCAATTAAGTATTTTTGGAGTGTAGTCATTGTTGTAATGTGGGAAACGCGGCGGCCAATTTGCGCACAAGCAAGCTCCCAATAACAGCAATGTAATAATGACCAGATAATCTTTTTTTTGTTATGTTGATTTAGGGATAAATATTGGCCAGGACACCGGGGATAACTCCCCTGCTCTTCTTCGAAATAGTACCATGGGATCTTTTAAGTCCACTTTTACATCACTAAAGATCAAATCATGGAGCATCGGATAGAAATAAAATAAAACAATAGCCAGATATGTGTTCATGAAACGGAGGTCTTGCCAATTTGATTTACTGGTTTTCTTTGAGGGTGTAATAAAGGAGCTTGATAAAGGTAAAGCAGTGGATGTGCTGAGCTTGGATTTCAGTAAGTCCTTTGATATAGTTCCTCAGGTAAGGCTGGTACTAAAAATAAAGAAAGTTGGGGGTGGGGGCGACGGGGTGGAGTGGATTTCCAAGCAGTGGGACAAGTTCTGGTCGGGAATCTGGAAATCCGGGTTTCACTGTGGAATTGGGATTTTTTTTCAACAGGATCCCTGCCCGGAATTGATTGTCAGGCGTGGCTCCCTGTCGGGAGGGAAACGCTGCAGCAAAGGCCTCAGCCAGAAACAGGTAGATTTCCTGCTGCTGGGGTAGAAATGATGGGTGGGTACATCGTGACTTGAAGGGTTGAGGGGTGATCGCGAGGGGTCGGCGAGAGATTGGGAGCTGAGATGAGGGGTCGGGGAGGGGGGGTGTCGGTGATCGTGGGGGGGCGTTGTTGATCGTGGGGGTGGATCAGTGATCGCGAGTGGGGGGCGGTGATCTGATCGTGGGAAGGAATCAGGTTAGCTTGGGGGGAGGAGTGTGGGAAGAAGCACTCGTGGTACTCCGGGCCCACATGCCGTGATAGAAAAGCACTTACCCATTACATGTAGCAGTCCCCACCTCCCTTTAGTTGTCGGGTTTCCCGAGGCCCGGAAAACCTGGCCGGCCAGAGTTAAAGTTAGAAGAGAGAAAAAAATCTGAAGCATGCAGCCTTATTAACATATTATTTAAATGAGCAACCCACCTCCTGGGAGCGGGTTAGTTGCCTGTCCCCCATCCCGATTCTGTTAATTTGAGATTTTTAAAATGTTAACATCCCACCAGATCCAGACCTACCCATTTTTGGAGGTTAAAATTACCCCCTAGGAATCAATGGATATATTTTATAATTGATACATTAATGGTTGACTGATTTTTGGTACCGTGATTGTCACCAGCTTGGATTCCAGCGGGGTTTGATTTGGGACCTCTTTTGCTTATTACCTTTAAAAAATGATATGGAGCTAGGTTGTCACAAGTGCAGTAGCTAAATTTGCTTATGATACAAAGCGAATGAAGGTGGTAAACTGCCAAGCTGAACAGAATAAACTACAGGAGGATTTGAGTATACTTCCGAATAAGCAGATTCAATTCAATGTGAAGAAATGCAAAGTGCTTCACTGGGGGATAAAAAATTCAAGATCTAATAATGTGTTCTGGGGATTCTGATTGATAATAAATTGAAACTATCACAACAATGCAGTGAGTAAAGGAAATTAGATGTTGGGATATATTAAAAGGTAAATATTGAGCCGAAATAGTGATAGTTGGAGAGATTACATTACATAAATTGGGTATGTTCTCACTGGAAAAGAGACATCTGAGAGATGATACAATTACTATTTTTAGGGTCCTAAAGAGAGTAGTTAATGTAGACTATGACAAGTGGTCTCATTTTATTCAAAACAGTAGAACCAGAGGAGTTGGCCTGCACCTGAGGTAATCGGCAAAAGCATTGGCCTTGAAGTTCAATGGTGTGCGTCCGATTTTCAGATACTAAATGGCCCCCATAGAGCAGACAGGAAGTACGCGTTCATAATAAGCCTGAAGTATGCCATCTGCAATATTGGTGTAGGTAAAAAAAATAGGCCTGAAACAGGTATTACTCCCTTTACATATGCGAAGAAAGGGCCTAACCCCTGTTTGAGGCCCACTGTACAAAATTAGATTGTCCCAAACAGACCTGGCACCGAACTGACTGCGTTCAGGAAAATCAGGTCTACCAATCCAGGCCGCCAACAACAAAAATACTTACCTGAATGTGGATCTGGGAGGGACAGGACATTCCCCCTAGCTCCACATTAAATCTGCTGGCTACCACTCATCCCCCATCTCCCGATCGAACCCCCCCATTGTCCTGACCACCCCACCTCCCGATCTACTCCCCCCTTGGTCACTCGCTCAAACACCCCTCCCAGTCACCCAATTGACCCTCTCCCAGTTCCCCCCTCCCCACCCTCCCAATTGTTTCCCACCCCCACCCTCTTCAAGTCCTACTAACATGTCATTGCCGCAGCCTGAAATCCCAGCGGTCTTCACTGGTGAGCTGCTTGGGGACATTAGATGCTTTATTAAGAGCCATTACTTCAGTTAGCAAGTCATAAATCTATGGAACAGTCTCCCTAGTGAGACAATGGAAGCAGAAAATTATGATTCATTCAAAAGCAAATTAGATAGATATTTTTCAGGAAATAACATTTTGAGATACAATGCATGAGTAATTTGAGGCATGACATGTAATAAGTGTAGCTTGATCAGGAGGAAGAGGTGACTTTGGACCTATAGTTCCCAAATACTTTCCTCACCTCCTGTCTTGTCTGTTGTAGACTAACTGATAGAGATGGATTGCTCCAATTAGTCAACAGCTCCATTATTGTTGTATCATGCCGCTACCAAGGCGAACTAACTGAACCTTGGTATTGTGTTCCTAACACAGATGAAACTGCACACAGGGAGGTTAAAGTAACAGTGACCTCAGTCTTTATGAAGACACTCCAGAGTGAGGAACAGGCTTATATACAGCGCTCCCAAGGGATGCTGGGATCACCTTGGGACTTCATGGGATGCACTCCCTGGTGGAGGAACATGGGAGTGCATGCTTTACAGATACACAACATCACTCCCCCTCAAAGTCAAAGTGAAAACTATTTACAAGGTGAGGCGGTCGGGGGCCTTTCTTTCCCTGGTGGACCGCCTCGGTACAAATGTCTGTTCTGGTGTGTTGGCTGTGCCCTCGCTGGGCTGAGATGTTGTTGGCCCTGCAGGGCTGCTGGGCGAGCCTGGCCTTGCTGGGCTGTTGGGCGTGATAGGTTTGATTTCCTGGTCCGGCGTGGTGTCATTCATCCTTTGGGTGTGTGTTGTCGGCTCGAAAAAGGTGGTGTCTGCTGTGGGTTGTTCAGGGCAGTCTGTGAATAGCAGCCTCGTTTGGTCCAGGTGCTTTCTGCAAATTTGTCCATCATCTAGTTTGACTACAAACACCCTACTCCCTTCTTTAGCTATCACCGTGCCCTCGATCCACTTGATACCATGTCCATAGTTTAGCACATACACAGGGTCATTCAGATCAATTTCCCGTGACACAGTGGCGCGATCGCCGTTTACATTTTGTTGCTGCCGCCTACTCTTTACCTGATCTTGCAAGTTGGGGTGAACCAGCGAGAGTTTGGTTTTAAGTGTCCTTTTCATGGGTAGCTCAGCCGGGGGCACCCCTCTAAGCGAGTGGGGTCTCGTGCGGTAGCTGAGGAGTACTCAGGACAGGCGGGTTTGGAGTGAGCCTTCTGTGACTTGTTTAAGGCTCTGTTTGATTCTTTGTACGGCCTGCTCTGCCTGCCCATTGGAGGCTGATTTAAACGGGGCCGAGGTGACATGTTTGATCCCATTGCAGGTCTTTAAATTCGGCACTGGTGAAACATGGCCCGTTGTCACTGACCAGTATGTCAGGCAGGCCGTGGATGGCAAACATGGCCTTCAGGCTTTCAATGGTGGCAGTGGTGGTGCTTCCCAACATTATTTCACATTCAATCCATTTTGAAAAAGCATCCACCACCACCAGGAACATTTTATCAAGAAACGGGCCCGCATAATCGACATGGATCCTCGACCATGGTCTGGAGGGCCAGGACCACAAACTTAGTGGTGCCTCTCTGAGCGCGTTGCTCAAATGAGCACACACGCTGCATTGCCGTACACAGGATTCTAAGTCAGAGTCGATACCGGGCCACCACATGTGGGATCTGGCTATCGCTTTCATCATTACCATACCCGGGTGTGTGCTGTGGAGATCCGAGATGAACGTCTACCTGCCCTTTTTGGGTAGTACTACGCAGTTACCCCACAACAGGCAGTCTGCCTGAATGGACAGCTCGTCCTTTCGCCGCTGGAATGGCTTGATTAGCTCCTGCATTTCAATAGAGATGCTGGCCCAGCTCCCATGCAGTACACAGTTTTTTTACTCGGGACAGCAGAGGATCTTGGCTGATCCAAGTCCTAGTCTGGCGGGCCGTGACAGGTGATTTATCATTTTCAAATTCTTCCGTGACCATCAACAAGTCTGCGGGCTGCGCCATTTCCACCCCCGTGGTGGGCAATGGTAGCCGACTGAGAGCATCCGCACAGTTCTCGATGCCTGGCCTGTGGCGGGTGGTATAGTTATATGCTGATAGCGCGAGTGCCCACCTTTGTATGCGGGCTGAGGCATGAGTATTTATCCCTTTGTTTTCAGCGAACAGGGATGTGAGGGGCTTGTAATCAGTTTCCAGCTCAAATTTGAAGCCAAACAGGTACTGATGCATTTTCTTTACCCCATACACACACGCTAATGCCTCTTTCTCAATCATGCTGTAGGCCCTCTCTGCCTTCGACAAGCACCTGGAAGCATAGGCGATAGGTTGCAACTTCCCCGCAACGTTAGCTTGTTGTAATACACACCCGACTCCGTACGACGACGCGTCACATGCTAGCACAAGTCTTTTACACGGGTTATACAATACAAGCAGCTTGTTGGAGCATAAAATGTTTCTGGCTTTCTCAAAAGCAATTACTTGGTTTTTTCCCCATACCCAGTTCTCACCTTTACGCAATAACACATGTCGCGGCTCTAAGAGGGTGCTCAACCCAGGTAGGAAGTTACCAAAATAGTTGAGGAGTCCCAGGAACGACCGCAGCTCCGTGCCATTCTGTGGCCTGGGCGCGTTCCTGATAGCCTCTGTCTTGGCGTCTGTGGGCCGAATGCCGTCCGCCACGATCTTTCTCCCCAAAAATTCCACTTCCGTTGCCATGAAGACACATTTCGACCTCTTCAGCCGCAGCCCTACGTGATCCAGTCGCTGGAGGACCTCCTCCAGGTTTTGTAGGTGCTCGGCGGTGTCCTGACCCGTGACCAATATCTCGTCCTGAAAGACCATCGTGTGTGGTACCGACTTGCGTAGGCTCTCCATGTTTCTCTGGAAGATCGCTGCAGCCAACTGAATTCCAAACAGGCATCTGTTGTAGATGAACAGTCCCTTGTGCGAGTTGATGCAGGTGAGGCCCTTCGAAGACTCCTCCAGCTCCTGCGTCATGTAGGCCGAAGTCAGGTTGAGCTTGGTGAACGTCTTGCCTCCTGCCAGTGTCGCAAATAGGTCATCTGCTTTAGGTAGCGGGTATTGGTCCTGTAGCGAGAAACAATTAATAGTTACTTTATAATCGCCGCAAATCCTGACCATGCCATCACTTTTGAGTACTGGAACAATCGGGCTGACCCACTCGCTGAATTCCACTGGGGAGATGATGCCCTCACGTTGCAGCCTGTCCAGCTCAATTTCCACTCTCTCCCTCATCATGTGAGGTACCGCTCGCACCTTGTGGTGAATGGGTCGTGCCTCTGGGACCAAGTGGATCCGCACCTTCGCCCCGGAAAGTTTCCAATGCCTGGCTCAAAAAGGGAAGGAAATTTGTTAAGAACCTGGGTACATGAGGCCTCATCGACATGTGATAGCGCTCGGATGTCATCCCAGTTCCAGCGGATTTTGCCCAGCAAGCTCCTTCCAAGCAGTGTGGGGCCATCGCCCAGGACAATCCAGAGTGGCAGCTCGTGCACCGTGCCCTCGTAGGTGACCTTGACCATGGCGCTGCCCAGGATAGTTATGAGCTCTTTGGTGTACATTCTCAGTTTCGTGTGGATGGGGCTCAGGGCTGGTCTGAGTGCTTTGTTGCACCACAGTCTCTCAAACAGCTTTTTACTCATGATGGATTGGCTCGCGCCAGTGTCCAGTTCCATGGCAATGGATAAGCCATTCAATTTTACATTTAGCATTATAGGTGGATATTTCATCGAAAATGTGTGCACCCCATGTACTTCAACATCTGCTTCCTCTCTGAGGCTCGAAATTGCTTTGATCCACCATGGACCGATCTTCCTCTGCCACGTGGTGTTTTGCAGAGCTTGCAGTTCATCTGCAAGCTCGTTGGAGGTGCCCCATTGTTCCACAGCTCTTGCAAACATACCCTTTGAAGCAGCATGAATAGGCTGAATGGAAGCCTCCACAATGCCAACAAGGTGTGAATTGCCTTGCATTCATCCTTTGTTAGGGACTCTGAGTCATCTGGGTCACCTGAGGCCTGCTGGCAGTTGCAGACTCGTGGTTTCTGTCCTGTAGATTTCTGCTCGCAAACACAGTTCCAGTTAATTTATGAACATTGCTAGCACTTGTGTGCTGAGAGATTTGTTTGGTGTTATCACTGGTGGACATAAACGCCTGTGCTATTGCAATGGCCTTACTGAGGGTCGGTGTCTCTACAGTCAAAAGTTTTCGTAGGATGGTCTCGTGGCCAATATCCAGTACAGAAAAGTCTCTGAGCATCTGCTCCAGGTAGCCATCAAACTCACATTGTCCTGCAAATCGCCTTAGCTCAGCGACGTAGCTCGCCACTTCCTGACCTTCAGATCGCTGGCACGTTTAGAAACGATACTCCCCATCAGCACGCTCTCCCTCGGGTTAAGATGCTCCCGAACCAGTGTACACAGCTCCTCATACGACTCATCTGTGGGTTTCACCGGAGCCAGAAGATTCTTCATGAGGCTGTAGGTCGGTGCCCCGCAGACTGTGAGGAGGACCGCTCTCCTTTTTGCAGCGCTTCCTTCTCCGTCCAGCTCGTTGGCTACAAAGTACTGGTCAAGCTGTTTGACATAGGCTTCCCAATCCTCACCCTCCGCGAACTTCTCCAGGATGCCCACAGTTTGCTGCATCTTTGCGTTGGATTCGAATACTCGTCGCCAGTTATTGTGCTTTAACACAGATGAGACTGCACACAGGGAGGTTAAAGTAACAGTGACCTCAGTCTTTATTAGGACACTCCAGAGTGATGAACAGGCCTTAGGGGCCAGCTTATATTCAGTGTTCCCAAGGGATGCTGGGATCCCTTGGGACTTCAGGGGATGCACTCCCTGGTGGCGGAACATGGGAATGCATGCTTTACAGATACACAGCACTTGGGGTCTTTTATTGAAAAACAATTCCGACGTAAGCTGCATGTTTCCAGCAGGTGCCAAGCAAGATTTGATGCCTATCGAATTTCCTGTTGCCCCATTGCCCAATTGCACCACGAGGAACAATCCTGCCGGCTAGAAAATATACCCATAACGTATGTTATTCATTGTGGGTCATATAGTCTGTGTTACATAAAAGTAGAAATTACCTTCGGTAATATTAGCAGGTGAGCACTTAAGGCATTAGTCTGTCACTTGTCTGTCTGTGATTTTAATGGAAGCATCAACCCTTTAACAAACTAGGGGATAGATTTTCAGCTTTTATGTTTTTGGGGCAGGACTGGAAAGTTAGCGCCCGGGAATAATTTGTGTCTCAGTAGTTAAATTTGGACATCTGGGCCCTGCGTCAGGGAGGCGTTGTCCACCTCTCTTGGCGCTAGGATGGGAAAATCCCGCGCTAAAGAGTCGGGAGCGGGAGTGCTCCGCAAGGCGCCTGGGAGGGGGCAGGGGAGGGAAAAACCACAAAAACATTCTCAAAACATTGTCCATGCCACCACAACACAAATCGCAAAAAAATTTAAAGAAAAAACAGTCACACTTACCTTAGGAGTACATTACTCACCTCTATTACTCACCTCTTCGCCGACGGGATGGTTGGATCGCTGTGATTTCCCAGGTGGTCAGTGCTAGGCTCGCTTTCCGGCAGACGGGTCAGGCAGGAGTTCAAAGTTGGTGTCGCAACCGGACCCGAGGATCGCTGTGGGCTGACCGCCCGGCCAAAACACCTCACCGCTGCCATTGCCGCCGCTCCGGGGTGAAAAACGGAGCACAGAAGACCCGAAAAGCCAGCCCAATAACTCCATTAAAAGAATGCATAGAGAAATATTGCATAAACACATTAAGCATTTGTCTGATACTGTAGCCATCAAACATTTCTGGCCCATAGTGTGTGTTATCCATTGGACCGGAATTTCCTGGATTGCACTTAACAAAACCCTAAATTTACGTCCTTTTTACACTGCTCTTGCAGACAGAAACTTAAGCCAAAATTTCCTGAGAATCTTATCAGCATATGCCGGAACATAAAAACTGGCATAAAACAAGGATATGAGCAGTGGACAGTTTCAGTATACAGGCTGAGTGGAACACAGACAGCAGCACACAGCCTCAGCCACCCTCAGAATTAGTACTATCTAAAATCCACAAATGCTCCTTCGGAGATTCTTCTCTTTCTGTCTGGAGGTGGAAGAGAAGGGGTGGCGGTGGTGACCATGGCAAGTTTCATTACCAGCCATGAGAGAAAAATCAGTTTTTTATTAAAACTGCTGCTCCTTCAGGAGCTGTGAAATGAACACGCCTTCTGCGGACAACAAAGCAGACACAGAGCAATCCTTATTACATCCAAATGACAATCCAGGAAACTTATTAAATGTGGCAAGAAAATTTTAATCAATTCAAAGATCTTTGGACTCTGAACAGCCCTCTACGTACAGACATGGATAAGGTTCTCCATCTCTCTCCACATAAAGAATGGTGAAGTTCTCAATCTCTGATTGTAAAAAGCAAGGTAGGACACGACGCTCGCTACATAAATTGAAGGATGGGGTATTTAGGCCTGTACATGAAGAATAGGGATGAATACTCCAGGGACTAGATTTTCTGGTTGTCTAACGCCTCAGTTAGCAGCCAGAGGGGGCATTAATGGGAGCGTAAGAGGTATTTGACTGGGAGGGCAGCTTTTAACGCCCCAACGGAAAATTCATTCGAGGCTCACTGGGGGTGCAAACCATGAGCGCCTGGCTGCTGACGATCATTGCGATCCTGACCAGTCCTGGTGCAATGCCCACGCTTGCACCCCGGTTGGTAAATTAGGGGCGGTCGCCTCATTTCGCGACCGCCAAGAACAACGTCTGGAAAAACAGTGGGTACAGGCTTGCAGAGTTGTTAACTGGTGGCTACTCAAAGGGATGAAGAAGCACTTCCCTCGGAGGTCACAGTCAGTGCAACGTTTACACACAGCACGGTGGTGAGCCTCTGAGTTTGCAGCAGCAGACAGACATACCAGTTGGGCTTGAGAGAAACTTATTCCTAAAACTTTAATGGGGGTATTACTAGTTTGCTAGCGTCTCATACTACTTGCTCCAGCAAGGCGCCATGAAGAGAGAAGGGCTGTTGGCCATATCGGCAGCCAAAGGAGGAGAGCCCCTAGACATTGGGGCAGGAGGCCTTACCCCCCCACCATCACAGCTTTACCAGCGGCAATGCTCATACCTGGACCTGTCCGAGGAGCAGTGTGTCAGAAGGCTGCACTTCTGAAAGGCGGTAGTTGCAGAGATATGCCATCTGCTGCAGGCAGACCTGCAGCCTCACATCAGATCCAGGACAGCACTGCTCGTCGCAGTGAAGGTCATGGTGGCACTTGCCTTCTGTGCCTCTGGCTCCTTCCAGGCTGCATCAGGGGACATATGCAGCATCTGACAATTCGCACCACATCGCTGTATCCGCGACGTCACACAGACTCTCTACACCCGTCAAATGGACTGCATTACCTTCCCGATGACCAGGGAGAAACAGGATGAGTGTGCATGTGGGTTTGCCAGGATAGTGGGCTTCCCGAGGGTCCAAGGAGCAATTGACTGCATGCGCGTGGCCTTGCGAGCACCATTCCAGAAGGCAGAGGTCTTCAGAAAGAGAAAGGGATACCACTCCCTAACTGTGAAGCTGGTGTGCGACCATACGCAGTGCATTCTCGCAGTCAATGCTCGCTATCCTGCAAACGCACATGATGCCTTTATCCTGTGGGAGAGCACTGCGCCTCGACTGTTTCAGCCACCATGGCGAGGCTGAGGCTGGCTGCTCGGGGACAAGGGAAATGGCCTGGACACCTGGCTGATGACCCCCTCCACTGCAACCCCACCACAGAGCCAGAGGAACGCTACAATGAGAGCCATGCCACTACGCACAACATCATAGAGCAGACAATAGGGCTGGTGAAGCAGCGATTCCGATGCCTGGACCGCTCTGGAGGCAGCCTTCAATACTTCCCTTAACAGGTCTCACTATTCATTGTGATGTGCTGCATGCTGCACAACTTGGCCATCATGAGTACCCAGGTCTTGCCAGTGGGGATCGTAGGCCCACCTCAGGAGGACCAGGAGGAGGGGGAGGAGGTGGAGGAAGAGGACCAGCCTGCCGACGCCCCGAATATCCAGCAAGACGACGAGGACCAGCAGCAGCCACGGAGGAAGCAGCCTGCCAATGTTTGCAATGGCAGGGCTTTTCGTCAGCGGCTCATTAGGGAGCACTTTGCTTAAATGGAGTGAGCTGAGGGATGCAGCTAATAATGAGCGCGTATTGTGACACGATAATGCCACCTCTCCGTTACATGTCAACAGTCATACACCAGAGGCTGAAGGAAATGTTCAGCATTCATTTTATTGGAAACACATCCCTCAAACAACGCCAAAAACCCAAGCCCCCCTCAAAGATGACACAGTGGGGCACCCGCCCCTTCAAATAATACAACAGATGAATAACATTTACACCTTTTCTACTACCCATAGAGCCCATGGCCACAACTTTCATCAGTGGGTCTTACATAGGCGTTTCCCACACCTCTACCTCACCCCCCTCCCTCGCCTTCTGCTCCTCCTCTATGGGTCCTCAGTGCTTGCAGCAAGGCCACTTGAGGGCAGCTGTGTGTCTGAGGGAGAAACGACAGATGGCCTAGCAGGACACCTTGGACCAGCTCTGGGCCTGGCAGGCCCGGCTGCTGACTATACCGCCTGTGAATGGGCAGCGCAGTCTCGGATGGCTGGGGTGCAGACTGCGGCAGGTGCAAAGGCGGAATGGCAATGAGAGAGGACATCATGTTCCATCCAGGCCTGCCAGTCCCCCAGGGCAGAGCCTCAGCATCCGGAGCAATCTGTTGGAGCACAGATTGCTGGCCGACTTCAGCACGGTTGGGGCCCCGGACATGATGACAGCAGTCAGTGCTTGCGTGGCATCAATTTTGAGCCTGCATCAGAGCACAGCGCATTGATGCCAGCACACACTGATGACATGGCAGAATGCAGGTGTTGCATGGTCTTGGCCTGCCGTTCAATGGTTACTGCCACGTCAGCCATGGCCCGCGCCATTGTGTCTTGGACCCCAATGGTCACTTGTGGCCTCCATCATCTGTTGTAATCTACCAAGGATGAGCTCGATGGGCCCCCGAAATGCAAATGCCAAGAATGAGGTGTCCTCCAACACATTCAATGCAAGTGCATCCACGCTCAGCGGGATCCTTGCCAATGCATCCATTAATTCACGGTGTATCTGCATTGACTCCCAAGTCCAGATCCTCATCTGCCTGTCTGTGAGCAGGACTCATGAGCCGACTTACCCTCCGGAGAGCTGGCCCCCGAGCCTCCCCTCGCGCTGGGTGTTGCTGCAGGTCACTGGGACCTGGAGCCACTGTTCAGCCTCGGAAAGACAGCCTCTTCCACCGAGGTGCACTCCTCACTCGATGCAAATGTGGCTGTCTCGCCTTGTCCTGGCACACAGCTCTCCACCTCTTCCCCATCGTTTGAAGACATCAGCTGACAGGCAGGCTGCACTCTTCTGGCTCATCATCTTAAGCACAAAGCAACAACTGGGGCGGGGGCAGGAAGGGAAGAAGGAGGCGGGCATTGTTATTTTGCTTGCAACATGTTGCAAGGCATGTGGCCTTAAGGTTAAGTGGACTCACACAAAATGCCCATCTCATTCACATACCGTCACTGTCGAGCGGGGGCTCTGCCTCCCCGCCCTCCACCGCCATGACTGCAGTGCCCGTGAGGGTGGACACTCCCTCCTCCACCTCTATCAGGTCCTGAAGATAGGACAGCCCTCTCCCCAACGATGCAGCTCGCGCATATTCTGCACGAGTTTAATCTGCAATGACAAAAGCAAAAAGTTGTTAGTGGCTGTAGTTGCTGGTGTGCCACATGTGTCTGCAGTAGAGTACACGCGAGTAATATGGCGAAGTGTGTATATCTGCATTTCATCCTGCGTGGTATCACACAGTGGATGTGTGAATGGTGGGTTTGGGGCATTAGCAACTACCAGTAAGACTGGGACTGCATATGAAAAGTTGAAAGGTGCTGGTCGGTGGGCTCAGGCTGAGTAAGGAGCTATAAGGTGAGAGACATTTGGATGGGCAGGGCATGTCTGATGAGGCGATGGAGAGGTCTCAGGCTGGCTTCAGCAAGGAGGAGCATGGCCTGATTAGAGAAGGGATCGGCACTGCAAAGTCTTCACATGAAGGCATTGGAGGGTGAATGGAAAGGGTACTCACCCTAACGACCCTAGTAAGGCCATTGAATCTATTGTGACATTGGGTCGCTGTTGTGACCACCGTGTTCCGGGCTGCAACATGCTGTGCCACCTCCCTCCACAGCCTTGTCAAAACCCTAGGCGGTGGCCTTCGTCCCCCTACAGGCTGGAGGGCATTCCAGCGACTCTCCACTGCCTCCAGCAAGGCATCAAGGGCGGTGGGCGAGAAGCGGGTATATAGCTGGCGTCCCTCTTGCTCCTCTATTTTCGCACTCTGAAGATACTGTGGAGCTGGAACTGCACATGCGCAAACATGAGTTGCCGCGCCTTTAAGACTCGACTGTTCACGGGGTCTGACTCGGAATTCGGTGCGTGTGCAATGGGTCCGCAAAATTTACCGACCAAACTTTTGTTATCACCCCGCCCTCTCCCACCCACTGCAGCTGTAGTGTGCAATGGTTGATTTAGCACCCCTCAGCTCTTCACCCGAATCTGATGAATTTCTCGGATGGCACAAACTTACCGCTCCACCTGGGTTTCCGTCCCAACTGAGGCACGACCAAATCTCTCCCCCCAGCACTTTTCAAAAGAGCAGGGTAGAGGACGTAGGGGATTGAGGACTCGAGTGCTCTATGCATCATCCACAATGGACATAAAAACCTGGAGTGATGTAAAATGGGCTGCCGATTCTCTCTACCCCATTTTATATTATTTCACAAAGTCAAAATGATCCCCATTAACTGTTGCTCCAATCGGGTTTGATTCCCTTATCAACAAAGCAAGCATATTAATCTTCTTTTTCCATCTGTGTTTGATCATTTGTACAGTGGCCATGGCCACTTGTGCATTGAGAACCCTGGTATATTGCAGACGGGTTCATCAAGCTGCTCACTGCCCTCAGACCATGTTCTCTTTCCCTGTTCAATTGATTTCGCTTCCGGTTTCATTGGTACTTGGCTTCTATCCAGATTTCTTTTCTGATAAGCCTGTTCCTTATTGAACTCTATCTCTCTGGAATGGTTCAGGTATTTATTATTGAATTACATTCTTAAACCAAGAAATAACTTCACACAATCCAAGATGTTGGCGGAGGGGACGTGTCCGGCGGGGGGGCAGTGAGAGGGGGAAGCGGGGGAACCAACATTCTGCAGTTGCCACATTAACTGATGCCCCAGTACCTTTCTCACAGTTCTGCAGTAGGTGACCTTTTACCCGTCAGAGTTAGGTATTTGTTGTTCTTTTATGTGCACTATGAATTAAACTATCCATCCAATGCAGTGGGTTTGAAGGCAAATCTCCAGAGTCTGTACATCAGTTCCTGTAAGTTAGAGCAACCGGTACAATCTAATTATCTGGAAATAAATGCAGACTGTGCTGCATTGCACTCTTTTTATTGGCCTCTAAACTAACATAAACTGAAATAAAGCTGCACTGTAAGATTCCACTCAGTGTGACTCAACCTTTTAAATAACATTATTTGCAGTTTTAATACCAGAATCCCATTCCTATCATAGCTGCATTGAACCACTCAGTTCCTCTCGGGCCATTCCCTCAGATGCTGCTCAAGGATCCAATAATGTCCCTCAACAATAAAGCTCTACACAATATCAATGATGAGACACTAGTTACAGCCTAAAATCTAAGTATAGACTAAGACACCATGGGCACAACAGATTCATGCCATAGTGACATGAACACAGCTAATTCAAACCATATTGATACATGATCAATACACCCCCTCAACAAGTAGATGGGCCAACATCAGATTTCTATTCAGCGCAAGGCAGAGGGCAGATTTGTATCTAGTATCAGTTGAGGTCATAGTCATATTTGGCACAGAATGAGGTCGGGGCCATATCCAGCATCGCATGAGGCAAAGGTCAGATGTGGCACAGGATGAGGTCAGGGGATGATTCTGGGGTCATATCCGGCACAGAGTAAGGCTGGAGCTATATCTGGCACAGGACAAGCTTGAGCTTATATTGAGCACAGTGCGACTGTTGCATTATTTCCATTAACGGATGAGTTCAGCGTTTTATCCGCCATTGGATAAGGGTGGGCTTCTATTCAGCACAGGGTGAGAGCAGGTTTATATTACAAGATCACAAGATGCTTACAGGTGAGGAAGGCTATTTGGCAGAACTTAATTCATCCATCCAGGATGACCCCACAGTCAAACTGCCCCCGCCCCATTGGTGAAACTAATTATTTATTAAATGATTTTCACCTCCACCACTCTGTACAGAATTCCATTCCAAGTGTTGATTAATCTCTGAGTAAAGAAAAATAAATAGACATCAGTCCTAAAATTTTAACCTGAAACGTTAACTCTGTTTTTCTCTCCATAGACATTGCCTGATCCACTGAGATTTCCAACATTTTCTGATTTTATATCTAAAATTTTAGTCGTTTGAATCTGCATCCACTTATCCTTCTCCCACAGCTTAATTGAAAGTATATTCTAGATGAACTCCTTCTATACCGTTCATTATCTAGTGTCAGCTGTGGCTCAGTGGGTAGCACACTTGCCTCTGCGACAGAAAGTTGTAGGTTCAAGTCCCACTCCAAGAACTTGAGCACATAAATCTAGGCTGACACTCCAGTGCAGTGCCGAGGGAGTGTGTTGCACTGCCAGAGGTGCTGTCGTTCAGATGAGATGTTAAACCTCATCTGCTTTCTCAGGTGGGCGTAAAAGATCTCATGGCATTATTTCAAAGCAGGGGGATTATCTCTGGTGTCCTGGCCAATATTTATCCCTTAATTAACATAACAAAAACAGATTATCTGGTCATTATCACATTGCTGTTTGTGGGAGCTTGCTGTGCACAAGTTGGCTGCTGCGTTTCTCACATTACAACAGTGACTACTCTCCAAAAGTACTTCATTGGCTGTAAAGCACTGAGGTGTCCAGTGGTTGTGAAAGGCACTATATAAATGCAAGTATTTATTTTTAACGTAACTCTAGAATATCACATCTTTGTTTCCAGGTTGAAAGCCCAGGTCTCCCTGCTCTTTCCTCATACTCAGAGCCTTGGCATTAGGGAGCAGCTTTTTGGCTATCCTCTGCACTGCCTCCAGCAATTGAATGTTTCTTGGTGACCAGAACTGGTGTGGTCTGACCAGAGTACTGTACAGTTTGATCACAACTTCGTCTGACAGTTTTGGTTTTTTATTGGCTTTGTTGATTGCTACTTTGCATTGGTTGGACATCTTAAGCTTTACTTCTACAAGGACTTTGAGGTCTCTTTCAACTTCATCCCTGCCTATTTCAGCACCTCAGATGAATTATATATGTTGACTATTTTCCCTTCCTATGTGCAGTACTTTACATCCATCTGTACTAAATTCCATCTGCCATTGTTCAGCCCACTCGTGTATTTTGTTTAACTCATTCTGTAATTTGTGGGCTGCTTCCTTTGGTTCCACTGTTTCCGAGTTTGGTGTCATCTGCAAATTTGACCAGTTTCATTGAGCTTCTGAATGAAAATCATCGATGTAAATTAGACCATGAGCTTGGTGCCGGGTTTCAGGTCCTGGTCTTCAAACACCCTCTTCCTCAGGCGAACAAAGGCTGCACTGGCACACTGAAGGCGGAGTTGGACTTCGTCACCGACGCCTGCCCTTGTTGACGTTAGGCTCCCGAGGTATGGAAAATGGTCCACGTTGTCCAAGGCCTTGTCATGGATCTTGATAATCGGGGGCAATACTGTGTAGTGGAGGCAGATGGTGGAGAACTTTTGTCTTACGGAAGTTTAGTGTAAGACCCATACTTTTGTATGCTTCGGTGAAGGTGCTGACAATGGTTTGGAGTTCAACCTCCGAGTGTGCATAAGTGCAAGCGTCATCTGCATACTATAATTCAATGAGAGAGGATGGGCCGACCTTGCATCTGGCCTGGCGGCATCGGAGGTTGAACAATTTCCCGTTTGTTCTGGACATCATCTCTACTCTAGCGGGGAGCTTCTTGAGGGCGAGATGGAGTATTGCAGCAAGGAAGTATGAGAAGAGCGTTGGTGCGATGACACAGCCTTGCTTGATCCCGGTCCACACGTGTTGGGTTTGCGGTGGATTGGTTGGTCAGGATCACGGCTTGCATGTCATTGTGGAGCAGGCGGAGGATGGTGACGAACTTTTGAGGGCAGCCGAGTTCTAGGAGGACACTCCATAAACTTTCACGGTTAATGATGTTGAAGGCCTTTGTGAGGTCAAAGAAAACCATGTACAGAGGTTGGTGCTGCTCCATGCATTTTTATTGAATTGGCAGGCGGTGAAGATCATGTCCGTTGTGCCCCTTAGTGGGCGGAATCTGCATTGCGACTCTGGGAGGAGCTCTTCAGCCACTGGGAGAAGGCGATTGAGGATTCTTGCGATTACTTTCCCTGTGGCAGACAGCAGGGAAACTCCTCTGTCATTACCGCAATCGGACTTGTCACCTTTCTTGAAGATGGTCACGATTAAAGCGTCTCTGAGATCCCCTGGCATGCTCTCCTCCTTCCAAATAAGAGAAATGAGTTCTGGATTCGTGCCTTTAGTGTTTTGGCAGGGATTCCATCTGTTCCTAAGGCCTTATTGTTTTTCAGTTGTCGAATGGCTTTTTCAACCTCATGCTGAGCTGGGGTTGTGCAGAGGTGGTGATGGGTAGCATGTTGTGGGACTAATATCTTCATGGGGGAGGTAGCGGGCGTTGCGAGTGCTGTTGGGGAGGGTTTAAACTAGATTGGCAGGGGGATGGGAACCTGAAAATGGATTCAGTAGGGAGGGGAGTAAAGCTGGAATTAGAAAGCAAAAATAAAGAGAGTGAGTTTGAAAGAGAGACGAAACAAGCAGGAAAAAAGGGTAAAAAAACAAACTTAAAGGCACTTTGTCTAAATGCACGTAGCATTTGTAACAAAATAGATAAGTTGACGGCACAAATTGAGACAAATGGGTATGATCTGATAGCCATTACAGAGACGTGGTTGCAAGGTGACCAGGACTGGGAATTAAATATTCAGGGGTACTTGACAATCCGGAAGGACAGACAGAAAAGAAAAGGAGATGGGGTAGTTCTTTTGATAAAGGATGGAATCACTGCAATAGTAAGAAACGATAAATGATAAGGGTGTTGAAACAGTTTGGGTGGAGATAAGGAACAATAAGGGGAAAAAGTCACTGTTGGGAGTAGTCTATAGGCCCCCTAACAGTAGCAACTCTGTTGGTCGGAGCATAAACCAGGAAATAGTGGGAGCTTGTAAAAAGGGAACAGGAATAATCATGGGTGATTTTAACCTCCACATTGATTGGACAAATCAAATTGGTCAGGGTAGCCTTGAGGAGGAGTTCATAGAGTGCATAAGGGACGGGTTGCTTGAGCAGTATGTAACGGAACCAACCAGGGGGCAGCCTATCTTAAATCTGGTCCTGTGTAATGAGACGGGATTAATAAACAATTTCCTCGTAAAGGATCCCCTCGGAATGAGTGATCATAGCATGATTGAATTTCAAATTCAGATGGGGGATGAGAAAGTTGGATCTCTAACCAGCGTACCAAGCTTAAATACAGGAGACTATGAAGATATGAGGGCAGAGTTGGATAAAGTGGACTGGGAAAATAGATTAAAGTGTAGGACGGTTGATGAACAGTGGTGTACATTTAAGGAGATATTTCACAACTCTCAACAAAAATATATTCCAGTGAGGAGGTACTTGTGCATGAAACACAAAAGGATAGTATGCAGGTACAGCAAGTGATCAGGAAGGCCAATGGTATCTTGGCCTTTATTGCAAAGGGGATGGAGTATAAGAGCAGGGAAGTCTTGCTACAGCTATATAAGGTATTGGTGAGGCCACACCTGGAATACTGCGTGCAGTTTTAGTTTCCATATTTACGAAAGGATATACTTGCTTTGGAGGCTGTTCAGAGAAGGTTCACTAGGTTGATTCCGGGGATGAGAGGGTTGACTTATGAGGAAAGATTGAGTAGGTTGGGCCTCTACTGATTGGAATTCTGAAGAATGAGAGGTGATCTTATCGAAACGTATAAGATTATGAGGGGGGTTGACAAGGTGGATGCAGAGAGGATGTTTCCACTGATGGGGGAGACTAGAACTAGAGGGCATGATCTTAGAATAAGGGGCCGCTCATTTAAAACAGAGATGAGGAGAAATTTCTTCTCTCAGAGGGTTGTAAATCTGTGGAATTCACTGCCTCAGAGAGCTGTAGAAGTTGGGACATTGAATTAAATTTAAGACAGAAATAGTCAGTTTCTTAAACGATAAGGGATTATGGAGAACAGGCGGGGAAGTGAAGCTGAGTCCATGATCAGATCAGCCATGATCTTATTGAATGGCGGAGCAGGCTCGAGAGGCCGTATGGCCTACTCCTGTTCCTATTTCTTATGTTCTCATGTTCTTATATTCTTATGGATATAGGCATTGTTGGCAATGACGGCATTTATTGGCATTCCTTAGTTGCACTTGAGAAGGTGGCACTGGTGGACCTTCTCCTTGAACCACTGCCGTCTGTATGATGAAGGTACTCACAAAATGCTGTTAGGTTGGGATTTCCAGAATTTTGACCCAGTGACGTCCCTTGGGTTTGAGTGAGTGAAGATGGGAGCCATACGAGGGGAAACGATGAGGATGGGAGAAAGCAAAGGTTTTACTGGGGACCAGTATTTGTGTGCCCGGTCCCTCTAAAGAGCTATGCGGCCCATTCAAAGTTTCGCACATGTGCAAAATTTCACATTGTAAAAGTCGGTGCCGGACTGTGTGGGACCATCAGACAGTTGCACAGCTTAGAGGCAACATTGCTGGAGACTAGAGCATCCAAGGTGTAGGTGAGGGAACAGTTGAGTAGATAAATAGCTACAGAAGTTTCATGGAGAATGTTGGCCATGCTTACACTGTGATCGGGGTTCTGAAATCCAGATCTGAAACCAGTCGATGCAATGAAATCCACTTCACAATGCAATGTGTGAATACAATGTGAACTTACGATACAGTAACATAGTGGTAATATTACTGCACTAGTAATCCAGAGGTCTGGACTGATTATCCAGAGTTGTGAGTTCCAATCCCATCACGGCAGCTGGGGAATTTTAATTTAATTAATAAATAAATGTGGAATAAAAAGCTAGTATCAGTAAGGGTGACCATGAAACTATCGGATTGTCATAAAAACCCATCTGGTTCACTCATGTCCTTTAGGGAAGAAACCTGCCATCCTTACCTGGTCTGACCTATATGTGACTCCAGACCCACAATCTGGTTGACTCTCAACTGCCCCTCTGAAAAGGTGGTTCACCAAGGGATGGGTAATAAATGCTGGCCTTGCCAGCGATGCCCATATCCCAGGAACGAATTAAAAAAAAATACCTCACACTGATGTAAAACTGACACTTAATTAAATAATAGAGCATTCAGAAATCCTGATACTATACTCTGCCCTATATATGAGGTGAGTAAAATAACATATGATTTCAGACCAGACTCAGCCTTAATAAACAGTCCCCACCATGTATAGTGGGCATGTTCGTGTGAATGCAATTTGCCCGCTATATGTGATGGTCAGTATAATGTGGCAGCTTTAATAAAATTAAAAATCATTACACGAATAGCTTTGGTGGCTGGGCACCGTCGAGATTATCACTGTTATTAACCTAAAACATTTCCAAAAAAGTATTTCAAACTCTTTTACTACCTTTATTGATGGGCAGAAAATAAGAGATAGCACTAACTAATCAGTAATTTCATCCAGGCACAAATAATGAACAGTTCCAGGAGGAGTAAAAAGGTGAATGCCTGGTTTACACGAGACCTGTTCTGTAACATAAATTATTAATGAAGTATTTAAAAGATTTCATGTAGAAGATTTTATGCGACTGTCCAATTGATCAACTCTTAATACATGCAGTAGCTTTATGCAAGCTTTTGCAGACTCTGCGAGATTACCTAGCTCTGTTTTGTACCCGCAGCAGTAAATCTCTGTCACTTTTAATGCCTTGAGCTTTGAGCAATGTGTATGCTCATCAATAGTTTAAAATTATGTCAGCCATCATTTCAATGGAAGAAAATAAGAAGTTATCTTCTCAAAAAAATATACTTTATTAAAGACTGTCCTTCTAGAGGCGCTTTAATGACATTCAGTGCACCTTAACCAGATGCAAACTAGCGAGTAAACACAACGGCATCTGCCCAAAATAAACAGAGCATATAAGACGCTATAACCGGGAACGTTAAAATTGACATTAATGCAAACAGATAATGATTATTGCTTTTTTGGCCGATATAAGTGGCTGCCCGTTTTAAACGTAGAAACATTAAGTGGTGAGGACTGTATTGGACAGTGTCAAGAGCATGTGCCGAAAAAATTGCACTATCTTTAATTCTTAAAACCAGGTGAAACCACTGAAAACTGTGCAAATGTAAATATGTCAAACTGATTGACATTTCCTAGAGTGGAACACGCAATGGAATTATTGACTACCTCATTTGGAGTCAGCTACAGTAAGACAGCAACACTCCTGCAGCTATTATGCTGCGGAAATGTAAGACCAGACACAGAGGGTGAAATAAATCAATAACTATGTATTTGCACGGCGACCTCCCCAGCCGTGGATTCAATTAGAGAAAAACTGAAAGATGAGGAATGAGATGTAAGCTGAGAAACAGCCTACTCAACAGGACACACGGTTAATTGTGCACCAAATATGACTGAGACCTTGATCTCTCTGAATTCTGCTCTAAGTTACTAGCACAATTCAGAGGTTCAGCTGGGTCAAGCTAGAAGAGGGAAAATTGCTGATTTTATACTATCGTTGTTGAGGATATAATGATCATCATAACATTAAAACAATATTGTGGAATTAAGAGTAATTCAGATCTTTCCTCTGTGGAAATGTATCCTTTGTACTGAGAGAGTGCTGCACTGTCGGAGGTGTCATCTTTCAGATAAGGCATTAAACCGAAGCTCCATCTGCCCTCTTAGGTGGACGTAAAAGATCCCATGGCACTATTTGGAAGAAAAGCAGGGGAGTTCTCTCTGGTGTCCTGGCCAATATTTATCTCTCAATCAACATCAATAAAATAGATTATCTGGTCATTATCACATTGCTGTTTGTGGGAGCTTAATGTGTGCAAAATGGCTCTCATGTTTCCTACATTGCAACAGTGACTACACCTCAAAAGAATTTCATTGGCTGCAAAGCATTTTGGGACATCCTGAGATCATGAAAAGTGCTATATAAATGCAAGTTTCTTCTTTCTTTTCTTTGCTAGAATTTTCTTTGCTCACAGCTGTGTCAGATGTTAGTACTAGGACATGGAATAGTTCCCACAGCACCAGCTTCAAGTACTCCCAGGTCAGGCACAAGTGAGCTGCAGAATTAAACTTCCACTAACTGTATCATCAAGAAGTACAGGCCAGTTATAACATGGGTAAGCTTCAAAACAATACTTCCATTATCCTGCACACTCCCAAGTCAGGTACAGGACAGGCTAAAGGCAGAGAAAAGCTCCCTGCACCATCGCACTCTTCCTGCCTCTCGTGCTATGTCCTTAATCACTCTCACTATTTGCATCTTATGTTGGCTGATGTCCAATAAACAATATACTCTCAGTATGCAGTTTTCTAATATTATTGGCTACTTAATAGCAGGAATCATCAGTGCGTGACTGCTTGAACTGTGGACATTTTCCCAGTGAAGATATAAATTTGTTTTAAAAAATTATATTTTAATTATCGGATGTAAGCAAAATACCAACACCAGTCAGAGTGAGATTACATTTTGTTTACATCCTATAATTAAAATATAATTTTTTAAAACAAATTTATATCTTCACTGGGAAAATGTTCCTTTGATAGCATGGAAATCCCAGCCTCCCTGGGTCCGTACGAAGTTTCCACAGACCCGGGAAGACATCGGAAAAGCCGGTTTTCAGCGCACAATGTGCATGCGCTGAAAACCGCATCTCGGGAGCGGGGACATTTGCTTGAGCAAGATTGTGGTATTTACCCATATCTTGCCCAGCAAATGTCCTCAAAAAGCAAATATAATAAAATTAAATTTAAAAAACCCTGTCCTCTACGTTACATTTATTTTTAACCATAATTAAAAAAACATTTTAAAAACTCAGAATTCTTTTTTCCATAAGATATTTATTAACTTTAATTTTAATTATGTGTTTTTTATTTTTTATTATATGTGTTTAGTGTGTTTGTTTTTTTTTCCCCATTAATAGCAATGATCATTCATAGATACGGAGTTCTCATTGCTATAATGGGAAAGCTGTGGAATACAGTACCTGATTGGCTGAGCAGTCACACGTGACTGCATCTTCTGTGTGGGAACCTGGAGGACGGGAGCGCGCTTCGCAGCGCGGGAAGAGAAGGCCTCCCCAACAGAATCGCAGGCTCCTCCCGAACCACCAGGCACTTTTGTAGTAATGTTTCAGGTCGGAAGCAATTGCCCGCAGGAAGCCTCCGACCGCAATTTCAGCCCCAATATATAGGGCTGGATTTTCGGCATTCCCGATTTCGGGATATTAATCGAGGCGGGCGGTCCCAAGACCGCCTGACAAAAGTTTGCAACTTCGACTAGAAATTTTGGCAAAAAATGAGGATCCATGATTGAGGGCGTTAAATCAGGCATTACAGAACGGACTTTGTGCACCTGAGCCGAAAATCGCGGCGTTAAAAAAGGCGGCCATTTTGCGCAAGCACTGTCGCGTTTTTGTTTTCCCCAGGCGCAGATGTTATTTCAGGGCACGGCGGCTTCCTCTACGCATGCTCAGATGATCTGCCCGACTTCTGGCATGTCTGCGGAGATGGAGCAACAGGAGGGCAGATAGCATGCAAGGCGTTTTTCCACTGAGGCTGCTGAGGCCTTAGACCAAGCAGTGCAGACAACATGGACATCACTCCATCTGGTTGGGGGAGGGAGAACACCGCCAACAATTTGCAAATGATCATGGAGTGAAATTGCCCAGGTGGTCTCCAGCAGTGACAGAGGCATTCCAGAGTGTGTGGCACGTGCCATTGATCACGTGGCAGCATCAATCAAATCACAGACACAAGCTCGCTGCAGCTTGGTGATGTGATGTGGACAATTACTGGTGCCATCCACTCTGTGTTCACCACTGTCCAATGGGGAAGGGATGGTGCCAAAGCAGGCCAGCAAGTCGTGCTCCGGATGTTGAGGCCCAGCCCTGTCGGGGTCTCAGTGGCTCCCACGAAATGGAAGGTGTTGTCCTTCCTCAGGATGACAGCATTCCGACTCCCACCACTGACTCTCCAACCATGCACCCTACACGGTACACACCCACTGGTGATGAGGTGCAGCAGTCCGCATCCAGGCCTTCCAGGCCCAGAGCTAGTCCAGAGCGTCCTCATACGCTGTCTGTACTGTCTGCCCCCCTAACACAGCAACCCTCAAGAAACTTTGCTGTAGGCACTGAGGCCTCATTGATGAGGAGCAGCAGGTGTGGGAGGGGGATGAAGGGAAAGGGGGGAAATCTCAGGCCAATTCCCATTAAGGGGTGGGACAGCCTTCTGCCAATGCGTTGCTAAATTATGAGAACACCTGTAAATAGTTGTTTTTTAATAATGCAATTGTTGTTAAGTTACTTTTAGCAGAACACTGTTTATTGCATCATTTGGTTCTGATGGTTTATTGGTTCATTTGGTTTTGTTGGGGGTGGATTGTTTGTTTCATTTTTTGATAAAAATGTCACTTTGACCCTTTGCCGTTGTACCATTCAAAAGCTCAGTGTAGATGCGCCTGTATGGTGGCACATAGCGGGGCCAGTATTAGATGCATCCCTCAGCTACCTCCATTCAAGCAAACTGGTCCATTATGAGCTGGCGACATGCAATCGGAGCCTTGCCATGCTCTTCTGTGTCGCCCTCCTCCTCCTGAGGTGGGCCTGCAATCCCCACTAGCAATGATTGGCCCCTCATGAAGGCCAAGTTGTGCAGCATGCAGCACACCATAATTAATTTGGAGTATTGAAGGCTGCCCCTAGAGTGGTCCAGGCATCGGAAGCGCCTGTTCGATGCTGTTGCGCGTGGCTGCATGGCTTGGCTTCTGTGGTGGGGTTGTGGAGGGGAGTCATGAGCCAGGTGGCTAGGCCATATCCGTTGTCACTGATCAGCCAGCCCTGCCCTTCCTATTGTCGCTGAAATATTTGTGAGACACTGCTCTCACGTAAAAGTAAAGCATCATGTGCACTCACTAGATAGCAGGCATTAACTGCGAGGATGTGCTGCACGTGCTCGCACACCAGCTGTACGTTTAGGGAGTGGTATCCCTTTCAGTTTCTGAATACATCTGCATTGTCGACTGCTGCTTGCAAGGTGACGTGTGTGCAGTCAATGGCTCCTTGAACCCTGGGAAAGCCTGCAACTCAGCCAAACCCACATGCCCTCTCATTCTAGCTCTCCCTTGCTCACTGGGAACTTTATGAAGTCCATTCTGCGGGCGCACAGAGCCTTTGTGACGTGGCAAATACTGCGATATGCAGTGTATTGTGAGATGCTACATGTGTCCCCTGCTGCTGCCTGGAAGGAGACAGAGGCGTAGAAAACCAGTGCCACGGTCACTTTCGGGAAGCGCAGTCCTGTTGGTGCTGGAAGCCTGTAGATCTGCCTGTAGGAGCTGACATACCTCTGTCAGCACTTCCTTTTGGAAGCGCAGCCTTCTCACACACGGCTCCTCAGAGAGCTGGAGGTATGAACGTTGGTGCCTGTAAGCCCAGCGGAGGTCAGGCCTCCTCTCCAGACGTCTTCAGCCTCTCCTCATCCGAGGCTCGACATGGCCAGCAGCCCTTCTTCTAGCTTGACCCACCTGGCAATAGCAACCAACATGATAAGCTGGTGAACTAGTAATGTCCCATTAAATTGTCTCACTGACCTTGTAAGGACACTATAATGGCAGATAAAAGTGCCATTTGCAAGTTGGAGCTTGACGCAGCATTGTGGGCGCAACTGCTGCATTCAATGTGACCTGCAACGTGGGATCCTGATCTCTCGATTTAAGTACACCGACAATACTGCCTGCTGCAACTTGCAACCACCGTTTTTTCGGCCGTTTCCTGGGGCGGACGTTAAATGAGGCGTAAGGGCCGAATTCTCCATCCGGGGCATTAGCGCAGCATTGCACGACGATGGACGTCATGATCTCAGTCAAACTGGAGGGCGGGGCAGTAAGTTTTTGTGCCACTGCAAATCACAAGCCTAACTTACCAGCATGTCACTAAAATCATGGACGCCGGGCGCAACGCCCAAAAGCAACATTTACTGCCCCTCCGGGGCACAAACAGAGGCGCCAAAGAACGGAAAATCCAACCCATAGATTCAGCTTTCTTTTAAAGGTGTCAATTACTCCTGAATCAACTATCTTCTATGGGAGCCCTGGTGAAGTTGTATTCATCATACTGAAGCAGTGTCGAGCTCCAGTGAAACCTCAACTAAAATACTGCATCCAAAGTGCAGAGGAAACATCCAAATCCTGGAGGTGGTGCAGAGAAGGTCCACGAGGCTGCACCCTCATATCAGAGTACTGAGTTAAAAAGGGAATACAACGGGACCATATAATCAGAACACTATTTCAAGTTACAACAGCGGATAAAGGGATATAGGTACGAGCTGATCATTTGCAAGTTCAGCACTGATGTCAGAAAAAACATCTTCATGTAAAGAGCGGTTGATATCTGGAGGGAGGTAATGATGGCTGGCCCATAGTTCATGCGGGTCCCATGCAGTGTCATTTCATGGGTGGTTTCTGTAACAAGTGGGCAGCAGATGGAATTGTTGTTTTGATTTTCCCAGATTTTATCATTTTGGCTTGATTTTGTTAAGTTTAGTTAATTTGATTGGTTATTTGTTGTTTCCAGTTACTTTGAGTGGGCCATCCTTCCCGTTAAATGGTGCCCCCCACAGTAGGGTTCCCAAAATCCCTACCATCTAACCTTTCATGTTATATACATAATATTTATTGCTAGTTCTTCCTCTATGTATTGCCCAACATATATCCACAGAAATCTCCATCTACAACCTCTTGGCCCATCTACCGAATTGCCATAAATTTCTCTGAAGATAATCAACCATTTTCCTGCCCACATCGCCCTGTGTCATCAGCAAATTTCTAACTAGCACTAAAGACATCTGTACCATATAATCCACAAATAGGGTGAACAGCATGGGTCCCAGAACAGATCCCGGTGGAACACCACTGATTACATTTGTCCAGACAGATGTCCATTTAGTGGCACTCCCTGTCTCCTATTGTTAAGTCAATAATCTATCTATCTTTAAAATATAGAATTAATTTTTAGGAGCTTTGACCTTCCGTACCAGCCTCGCATGATGAATTTTATTGAATGCCTTTTGAAAACCCAAGTAAACTATATTTAATGGATTACTCTCATTCACTACATTACCTGCTTCTTTAAAGAATTTCATTAAGTTTGAAAAACTGGGCTAGATTTTCGGCTTTACTGATTTCAGGGCGTTAATGGCGGCGATGCACAAGAGATTGGTGTACAAAATCAAAGCGTATGGTATTGGGGGTAATGTAATGACGTGGATAGAGAACTTGTTGGCAGACAGGAAGCAGAGAGTTGGGATAAACGGGTCCTTTTCAGAATGGCAGGCAGTTACTAGTGGGGTGCCGCAGGGCTCATTGCTGGGACCCCAGCTCTTTACAATATACATTAACAATTTGGATGAAGGAATAGAGTGTCATATCTCCAAGTTTGCAGATGACACTAAACTGGGTGGCGGTGTGAGCTGTGAGGAGGACGCTAAGAGGCTGCAGGGTGACTTGGACAGATTAGGTGAGTGGGCAAATATATGACAGATGTAGTATAATGTGGATAAATGTGAGGTTATCCACTTTGGTGGCAAAAACAGGAAGGCAGAATATTATCTGAATGGCGGCAGACTAGAAAAAGGGGAGGTGCAACGAGACCTGGGTGTCATGGTTCATCAGTCACTGAAAGTGGGCACGCAGGTACAGCAGGCGGTAAAGAAGGCAAATGGTATGTTGGCCTTCATAGCTAGGGGATTTGAATATAGGAGCAGGGAGGTCTTACTGCAGTTGTACAGGGCCTTGATGTGGTTTGTAGCTTGCTCCTTTTTTAACTATTTTAACTACATTTACCCGCCTCCAGTCCCTGAATACTGCTCCAGTATTCATGGAACTTTAAAAAATGTCAACCAAAGTAGCAGCAATTTCCTCCATAATTCCTTAAGGATTCTAAGATATATCCCATCTGGCTCAGGAGCCATATGGGTATTTAATTTTTCCAGTTTCATCATAACCCATTCTTCGCGACGAATATAAGAAAATGGCACGCAGGAAAAGGCCAGCTGATCCATCAAGGCTGTCCTACGCTCAATATGGCTGGAAATTCATTACTACAAACATGACTGGCAAGTTATAAATCTTTCCCGACCAATGTTTCCTGTAATTTTTTTGGGTGCGCGGCCCCTTTAAGTGGCAACGCAGCCCATTCAAATTTTCGCGGCTGCATGGATAATCGAATTGAACGGTTGCGGAGCTTAAAAAGAACATTGATCCCAACAGATCTACCCCATCCTGATCCATTTGTAACAGTTTTACCCGATTTATCCCTTAAATTGACACACACATTCTTCAACCTATCTTTTACTGCTAAAGTCACTGTAAAACCATTTTGGATCACATTTGCTGACCTCAGCAATTTCTCTCTGAATTTTTCTGATACTTTCTTTAGCTCTCCTCATTATCTTCTGTATGAATCCAAATTGTCCTTATTTTTTTCATATTACCTGTCATTTTTATGGTTCCTTCCAAGCTCTTATTAAATGACTATGGTCTAGGTCTTACTATACGGTCTGCACCTGGGCAGGACCTGAACCAATGTCCTAGGGGGAGTGTTTGCTAGTGCTGCTGGGGAGGGGTTAAACTAATATGGCAGGGGGATGGGAACCAGTGCAGGGAGACAAAGGGAAGTAGAATGGGGGCAGAAGCAAAAAATAGAAATAGAATGGAGGGCAGAGAAACCCAAGGCAAAAAGCAACAAGGGCCACATTACAGCAAAATTCTAAAGGGGCAAAGTGTGTTAAAACGACAAGCCTGAAAACTTTGTGCCTCAATGCGAGGAGTAATCGTAATAAGGTGGATGAATTAACTGCGCAGATAGCAGTTAACGGATATGATGTAATTGGCATCACGGAGACATGGCTCCACGGTGACCAAGGCTGGGAACTCAACATCTAGGGGTATTCAGCATTCAGGAAAGATGGACATAAAGGAAAAGGAGGTGGGGTGTCGTTGCTAGTTAAAGAGGAAATTAATGCAATAGTAAGGAAGGACATTAGCTTGGATGATGTGGAATCGGTATGGGTGGAGCTACGGAATACCAAAGGGCAGAAAACGCTAATGGAAGTTGTGTACAGACCACCAAACAGTAGCAGTGAGGCTGGGGACAGCATCAAACAAGAAATTAGGGATGCGTGCAATAAAGGTACAGCAGTTATCATGGGCGATTTTAATCTACATATTGATTGGGTTAACCAAGCTGGTAGCAATGCGGTGGAGGAGGATTTCCTGGAGTGTATTAGGGATGGTTTTCGAGACCAATATGTCGAGGAACCAACTAGAGGGCTGGTCATCCTAGATTGGGTGATGTGTAATGAGAAAGGACTAATTAGCAATTTTGTTGTGCGAGGCCCCTTGGGGAAGAGTGACCATAATATGGTAGAATTCTTTATTAAGATGGAGAGTGACACAGTTAATTCAGAGACTAGGGTCCTGAACTTAAGGAAAGGTAACTTTGATGATATGAGACGTGAATTGGCTAGAATCGACTGGCGAATAATATTTAAAGGATTGACGGTGGATAGGCAATGGCAAACATTCAAAGATCACATGGATAAACTTCAACAATTGTACATCCTTGTCTGGAATAAAAATAAAACAGGGAAAGTGGCTCAACCGTGGCAAACAAGGGAAATTAAGGATAGTGTTAAATCCAAGGAAGAGGCATACAAATTAGCCAGAAAAAGCAGCAAACCTGAGGACTGGGAGAAATTTAGAATTCAGCAGAGGAGGACAAAGGGCTTAATTAGGAGGGGGAAAATAGAGTATGAGAGGAAGTTTGCTGGGAACATAAAAACTGACTGCAAAAGCTTCTATAAATATGTGAAGAGAAAAAGATTAGTGAAAACAAACATAGGTCCCTTGCAGTCAGATTCAGGTGAATTTATAATGGGGAACAAAGAAATGGCGGACCAGTTAAACAAATACTTTGGTTTTGTCGTCACGAAGGAAGGCACAAAGAACCTTCCGGAAATACTAAGGGACCGAGGGTCTAGTGAGAACGAGAAACTGAAGGAAATCTTTATTAGGCGGGAAATTGTGTTAGGGAAATTGATGGGATTTAAGGCCAATAAATCCCCGGGGCCTGATAGTCTGCATCCCAGGGTACTTAAGGAAGTAGCCCTAGAAATAGTGGATGCATTGGTGATCATTTTCCAACCGTCTATTGACTCTGGATCAGTTCCTATGGACTGGAGGGTAGCTAATGTAACACCACTTTTTAAGAAAGGAGGGAGAGAGAAAACGGATAATTATAGACCGGTTAGCCTGACATTAGTAGTGGGGAAAGTGTTGGAATCAATTATTAAAGATGAAATAGCAGCACATTTGGAAAGCAGTGACGGGATCGGTCTAAGTCAGCGTGGATTTATGAAAGGGAAATCCTGCTTGACAAAACTTCTAGAATTTTTTGAGGATGTAACTGGTAGAGTGGACAAGGGAGAACCAGTAGATGTGGGGTATTTGGACTTTCAAAAGGCTTTTAACAAGATCCCACACAAGAGATTGGTGTGCCAAATTAAAGCACATGGTATTGGGGGTAATGTACTGACGTGGATAGAGAACTCGTTGGCAGACAGGAAGCAGAGACTCGGGATAAACGGGTCCTTTTCAGAATGGCAGGTAGTGACTAGTGGGGTGCCGCAGGGTTCAGTGCTGGAACCCCAGCTATTTACAATATTTATTAATGATTTAGATGAAGGAATTGAGTGTAATATCTCCAAGTTTGCAGATGACACTAAGCTGGGTGGTGGTGTGAGCTGTGAGGAGGATGCTAAAAGGCTGCAGGGTGACTTGGACAGGTTAGCTGAGTGGGCAAACACATGACAGATGCAGTATAATGTGGATAAATGTGAAGTTATCCACTTTGGTAGCAAAAACACAATGGCAGAATATTATCTGAATGGTGGCAGATTAGGAAAAGGGGAGGTGCAACGGGACCTGGGTGCATTGGAACATCAGTCATTGCAAGTTGGCATGCAGGTACAGCAGGCAATGAAGAAGGCAAATGGTATGTTGGCCATCATTGCTAGAGGATTTGAGTATAGGAACAGGGAGATGTTACTGCAGTTGTATAGCACCTTAGTGAGGCCTCACCTGGAATATTGTGTTCAGCTTTGGTCTCCTAGCCTTAGGAACGACGTTCTTGCTATTGAGGAAGTGCAGTGAAGGTTCACCAGACTGATTCCCGGGATGGCTGGACTGACATATGAGGAGAGACTGCATCCACTGGGCCTGTATTCACTGGAGTTTAGAAGGATGAGAGGGGATCTCATAGAAACAATAAAATTCTGACGGGCCTGGACAGGTTAGGTGCAGGAAGAATGTTCCCGATGTTGGGGAAGTCCAGAACCAGGGGACATAGTCTAAGGATAAGGGATAAGCCATTTAGGACTGAGATGAGGAGCAATATTTTCACTCAAAGAGTTGTTAACCTGTGGAATTCCCTACCGCAGTGATTTGTTGACGCCAGTTCATTGGATATATACAAGAGGGAGTTAGATATGGCCCTTACGGCTAAAGGGATCAAGGGGTATGGAGAGAAAGCAGGAAACGGGTACTGTGGTGAATGATCAGCCATAATTTTATTGAATGGTGGTTGTATTGCATAGGGTTAATCACATAGGGTTAATAATGATATTCCGACATTTACAGTGTGTTTTCTGCTTCATGCCTCGTGGAATGTTGTTGATGCAGAGAGAGAGAGAGAGAGAGAGAGACTTTGATGCGCACACCACCTTGTTTATGGGACGATCGGCGCGTCGAGGTCTCATGCTTTGTGGAAGAACAGCTGGGGCCTTACAGATTAGGAGTTGGCCATAAGCCACATGCACCCATGTTTGTTCAATAGTATAAAGGAACGGAACTGTCCAGTAGCTCTTTGAACTTCATCTTGGACCGTGATTCGCGAGCAGTGCCGGGACCCCCAAGGCTCCTGACCAGCCGTCATTGCGGAGTTCTCGAGGGGCCAAAGGCAGTGAGCTTTGTTGCATCTTATCATACTTCTCTTTTCTTCGTAAACTGTATTATGTTTCTTTTCTCTCAGTAAACGGTGTTTTATCTTTACTTCATTTGTCTTGTCTCATATTTAACATTCATCCAGATCTCGAACTTGGATCTATTATTATCGATCCAAAACATTTTGGCGTAGTTGGCAGGATCTGGTAACATGTTTAAGAGAAAAGACAAGAAGCAGTCTCCTCCTGCGGGAGAGAAGTATAGAATATAAGGGTGGAGCACGAGGGATGAGGGTTTTGACTCTCTTGCCAATGTGCTAGCCCGGTTTAGACCCCCGCAATTTTGGGATACGCAGTTATTGGAACAGAGCAAAGATAGAACCGTACCCTAGGTGGTACTGTCTCTCCTGGAGGAAGTGGGCTTCCCACAGGACAAAAGTAGTCCCCCACAAATGGGATGGATTTTGTTGACAGCATTAAGGGCGATGTGTAAACAACTTAAGGAAAGTGAGGCAGAAAACCTACAGTTAAAAACAGCTGTTAAGGTTTTGGAAAGTCAAAACTCGACGTTGACTGAAGCGATCCGCACTGCACAAGAACGGGCGGATAAAGTCAATGAACAATCATAAACTTTAATATGCCGTCTGGCGACAGTACAAAATAAAAAGAAAGCCAGACGACAGAAATTACAGATAGATCGGTCAAAGGTACGTGCATTGGTAGCTGGACCCACTTGGATCCGGCTCGTTGGGATGGAGACATCTGGTACTCCTCTGACTCAGAATATGAGTGGACAGATAGAGAGGGGGGGAACTGGAGGAAACTAAAGACCCTCCCCCATACACTCCAAGCACGGAAGCTAGACGAATAAGATGAAACAGCAAGATGGGGAACAGCCGGTAACCACGAGAGGGGTGCGTGACTTCACCGCTAGTAAGTTACAAGAAATAGGGTCTCGATATCGCCAAAAACCCGGGGAATCATTGTCAGAATGGCTAACCCGGATTTGGGACCAGGGAGCATCAGGCGTAATACTTAACCCCGAAGAGTTAACAAAAATGGGTACTATGACTACGGACTACCATATCACAGCAGTGCTACGGAATGTCCAGGGCACATGTTCGCTATGGGACATGGTTACTATAGGGATCCGGCAAAAATATCCCTCTGCCGTTGATTGGGAAGGGGAGGTAAAACCTTGGAATACTATGGCAGAGGGTGCGATATAGTTGCGCAACATGGCAACACAGAGGATTATATCACCAACCATATGGGGGGGCCAGATCAGGAGCTCTTTACGGCAGGAATGCGGAGCAGGCTGATGAAGAGAGGCCCTCCTATGATGAGGGGTGTGCTACTCGCATTATTGGGACCAGCCCGAGGGCAGCGGGTGGGGTACGCTGGCCTATTGTTAGGACAATTAGAGGATGTAGAAGATAGTGTGCGAGAGTCGTGAACGGTTAATGTAGAGGGGGATCAGGACCAATGACAAGGTTCGACCTCTGGGAAAGGTACAGGGTCAGGAAAGACAAAAAAAAGAATTAGACGGAGGGACATGTTCGCGGCTTTACTGAAGGCAGGGGTCCCCAAGGAAAAAATTGATAGAATCCCAACAGGAGCGATGTATTCGATGTGGAAGCAACACTGCATCCCGGGAACAGGGAAGGGTGAAAGGAGGGAGGTAAGGGAGACTAAGTCGGATAGCTATAAGTCTGCAGATGCAGAGAAACCACCTCCTGCTAGCCTATACACCAACGTAGAAGAGCTGTGGAAGGCTAGTAATCCCCTCGACTAGAGGCGTGGCCGGGATCCGGGTGTACTCCCCGTTAGAACCACATCAACCCAAACTCCCGGGGATCTGAGGCCACACATTCTGATTACGATACATTAGCGGGGTGGGGGGGGACATACAAAGAGATGTTGCTTTACTAGATACAGGGGCAAAAGTTACTATTATCCATGGAAATCCTAGGAAACACACAGGGACCCGTATGATGATTAATGGGTTCGGAGGGGCAGAAACGCCCGCTGTCCGAACAACTATCAGAATGGCATTGGGAAATGGGCCTCCGCGCTGGGTAATGGTCTTAATATCGGCAGTAAAGTAACAAATTATTGGGATGGACCTTTTAAAGGGAACCACACAAAACACCTCGTTCGTGCGATTCTCATTCGGAATACGGGTGATCACTGTGATTGCAGGGGAAGCAAAGTGGGAACCAGTGGAAATACCACAGTCATCGCGTATAGTGACTATGAAACAGTACCGAATACCTGGGGGACACAAAGAAAAAGGGGAAACCATACAAGGGCTCTTGGAGGCTGGTATCATTAGACATGCGGTGTCCCCCGACAATAGCCCTGTTTGGCCTGTGCAGAAACTGACAAAAGTTGGAGGATGCCAGTGGACTACCCACAACTGAACAAATTTGCCCCTCCCCTGGCAACCGCTGTCCCAGATGTAGTAACTATAACAGAGCGGCTGTCTGAAGAAGGTGAGGAGCGGTATGCGGTCATCGACCCTGCCAATGCCTTTTTCTCCATTCCAATAGCGGAAGAATCCCAGGACCAGTTTGCATTCACTTGGGAAGGGAGGCAATACACGTTTAAACGCCTACCTCAAGGTTACCTACATAGCCCTACCCTATGCCACGGATTGGTGGCCCGGAACCTGGACATGTGCACGTTGGCTCCTAATGTCTCACTGGCACACTACATTGATGATGTACTAATAAGGGGTCCCACCGAGGCAGTGGTGTCAGAAGCCCTAGCTACTTTAGTCCAACACATGCGAGACAGGGGCTGGGAGATAAATCCAAAGCAGGTGCAGGGCCCTAGCCAGACTGTCCAGTTTCTGGGGATCCAATGGTCTCGGGGTGAGCGCATCTTACCCAAGCCTGTGAAGAATAAAATTCAAGAAATGGCCACCCCCACGAATAAAACTGAGACACAATGGTTTGTGGGATGACTGGGTTACTGGAGGAGACACATACATCACCTCACAATGTTATTAAAACCGCTGTATGCCGTAACACGAAAAAAGGCCCACTTCGAATGGGGAAAGGAACAGCAGGTGGCTTTTGATGCAGCCAGAGAAGCCGTAGCTCAAGCTTTACCCCTAGCCCCGCGAGTGCCTGGGCAGCCTTTTGAGCTACAGGTATCCGTTAACAATGATACTGCAGTATGGAGTTTGTGGCAGGTTCAACATGGCACTCGTATACCGTTAAGGTTCTGGTCTAGAAAATTGACAGATGCTGCTACTCGTTACACTCCATTTGAGAAACAATTATTAGCATGTTATTGAGCCCTAACAGAAACAGAAGGACAGACAGGGGACGACAAAGTCAGTTTAAGACCAGACCTACCCATATTATCCTGGGTTCTCTCAGAAAATGAGACATGCAAGGTCAGGCGAGCGCAGGAAAGCTCCATAGTGCGCTGGAAATGGTATATCGCAGACAGAGCAAGTAAAGGAAAAGAAGGAATCACTCGACTACATGAGCATGTGGCTGAATACCCACAAACAGCTGAGAGTGAACTTACGCAGTCGTCTGTCAGTTTAACCAAAGAGTCACTGATCTCCTGGGGCGTGTCTTTTGAACAGTTAACACCTGAAGAACATAGCCATGCCTGGTTCACAGATGGCTCAACGGTCTGGCGAAACGACCTTCAGCGATGGTGAGCCACTGCCTTCAATCCAAAAACCCAGACAATTGTGCATGATGAGGGCGTGGGAGGCTCCAGCCAGCTAGCAGAACTAGCAGCTGTAGTCCTTGCGTTAGAAGAGGAACAGCAACAAGTACACTGACTCATGGGCAGTATCCAATGGCATGGCGAGCTGGGTGCGAAACTGGCATGAACATAACTGGCAAATAACTGGGAAAGACTTGTGGGGAAAGCACCTATGGGAACAAATATGGTCCAAAGCCCAGAAGATGAAAATAACTGTATATCATGTGGACGCTCACATGAAAAACACTTCAAAGACCTCTGAATATCATAACACCGTTGATAATATAGCCTGGGTATGGGCTGTCAAAGAGGTGGAAGAGGAAGAATATGGCATAGGCAAGTGGGCCCACCACAAATCTGGACATTTGGGCATTCAGGGTATGATACAATGGGCATGAAATAGGGGGTTACATTTGACTACGGGCGGTGTTAAACAAATCATAAACACCTGTGAAATTTGTCAAAAGGTGAAGCATTTTCCCCTACAACGACAAGAGAGGGACTCAACCAGCACAAATATGGCAAGTTGATTATGTAGGATCTTTACCATTGCAATAAGGGTTCCAATATTTGCTCACTGCTGTTGATACCTATTCTGGACTTTTGATAGCGTATCCAGTGACTAAAGCGAATCAACAAAGTATGATAAAAGGACTGGAGAATTTAATCACATACTACGGTGAGCCAGCAGAAGTACAGTCCGATAATGGGTCGCACTTCACAGGTCAAACACTGCAACAGTGGGTGATGGACAATGGGATCTATTGGATGTATCACATACCTTACTATCCACAAGCTGCAGGGTTAATAGAACGAATGAATGGACTACTTAAGCAACAGATTAAAATATTAACTCCCACTAACACATTGCAAGGGTGGTTAAAGGTCTTACCACAAGCAGTGCGCAATCTGAATCACCAACCATTGCAGGGGGAACTCCCATAAGCCACATGTTAGGCAAAGTTAGTGTCCCTACAATTGAAAAACAAAATCAGTCTCAGAACACAGTTTGTGAAGGAGGAAAAGTTTGGGTGCGGTACCCCCAGAAACCCTTACAATCAGGGGAAATCTTAGCAAAAGGAGAAGGAAACACTTATTGGGTGCTCCTGACTGGTCAAGATATTCCTCTCTGTGTTGACAAGAGTAAATTGACTAAACGGGGCTGAATTAATATACTTATGCTTCCTCCCACAGGAATTCTGCCAAAAATGGCGACTTACCAACTCGTGCTGGCAAGTCTTTGTGTCTCGCTATCTGTGACTGAGCTACTTCCATCCTCAAACACAGCATGGGATGGTCGTATAGGGTGGCGGTTAGCTAACACTGATCGTATGCAAGACAATTTTACCTGTCCTTCCGGGCAAGCCTGCACTATAGGACACTGGAGCGTCACTTGTGACGCATGCGGGTACTGGGGAGGCCCAGGACAGGTGCTATTAACAGTAAGCACGGGGGCCAACATCACGTTATCAATCAAGTGGAAAAATATATGACAATGATATGCAATGTGCACTCCAATGTGTAGTTTTTGCACAACGTCACATGGTTAAGGAGTTGGGCCCGCAACATTACGTCAAGCAATGACACTATGTCAGATGAAATGTGTATACCATGTATGATCTGCATTCTAATAGGTCATATCGATTGGGATGATGGAAAAATGTTGTGCGCCATAGCACCATCCTAGGCTTTACTAACCTTCCTCCCACCATAGACCTAAATCGTTTAGCTCAATTTCTAAAAGATAACCAAGAGGTCACTGACGAATTGAGCAAACGAGGGCATACTCTGCAAGTTGCTATGAGTTACAATGAAGGCACCTTGGTCAGAGTTGCAACAAGGTCACTGACCTTACAGTACACCATTGGTGGGACATCTTTTATGGATGGTCCCCAAAAACATCCGCCGCTTTGAAGCTGTTAATACATCCTATCATTGTTTTACTCGTCAAGTTATTACTGATATTACTGCTTGTATGTATTCTTTGGTGTAGATTGCAGGCGTTGCTTGTGCACACTCAACGTGTAACTGATGCATGACACCTTCAACTCGATTATATTACTTAGAATGTCTAAATATCAAGTGTGGATTGTATTGTATAAGGTTAATCACATCGGGTTAATTATGATATTCCGACATTTACAGTGTGTTTTCTGCTTCATGCCTCGTGGAATATTGTTGATGCAGAGAGAGAGAGAGAGAGAGAGAGAGAGACTTTGATGCGCACACCATCTTGTTTATGGGACGATCGGTGCCTCGAGGTCTCATGCTTTGTGGAAGAACAGCTGGGGCTTTACAGATTAGGAGTTGGCCATAAGCCACATGCACCCATGTTTGTTCAATAGTATAAAGGAACGGAACTGTCCAGTAGCTCTTTGAACTTCACCTTGGACCGTGATTCGCGAGCGGTGCCGGGACCCCCAAGGCTCCTGACCAGCCGTCGTTGCGGAGTTCCCGACGGGCCAAAGGCTGTAAGCTTTGTTGCATCTTATCATACTTCTCTTTTCTTTGTAAACTGTCTTATGTTTCTTTTCTCTCCGTAAACGGTGTTTTATCTTTACTTCATTTGTCTTCTCACTTATTTAATATTCATCCAGATCCCGAACCTGGGTCTATTATTATCGATCCAAAACAGTGGTGCAGGCTCGAAAGGCCGAATGGCCTACTCTTGCACCTATTTTCTATGTTTCTATGTTTCTATACTTCACCCTTTTTAAATGGAATAGACTTTCATCCCTCATCCTATATAATAGCCTTAAAGACATTCATTCCATTTTCTTCTGTTACTATTACGTATGGTCTCCCAATTTATTTCCACCAAGAGTCTCCTCGACAGATCCAAAACCTGTTCTTCCAAAATCTCGTATCACCATCTTGTTGTTTTTGGCTTTATCTTTGGCATCAACATCAAATCTAACAATTCAGTAATCACTCGATTCCAGGCTATTGACCAGCCCTGGAGGACTGTTATTTAGCTTTAACAATCTCTGCTCTATAGCCTGTCACACATGTTGTGTGAGGAAACAATCCCTAGCTGCCTCAGCAAATCACTCCTCCCTTCAGTTTGTCCAACTTGTCCGTTCAACCTGTGGAATGTCGAAACTCCCCCAGGATTTGTACATTACTACATTTTGTAGCCCTCCTAATCTGCCCAAACTGCTCCCCATCCACTTGCTCACCTTGTGGTGGTGGTCTCTAGTAGTTACCAATTTATAATTTCCCACCCTTATTATCACTGTGTTTTAATCTTCTGCTCATATATCCACCCATCATTCATTATCAATAAGGCAACTCCTTCAGCTTTCTTTGTGGGTCTATCTTTGGATAACATTTTATACTCTGTTAGTTCCAGTCCTTGGCTATCCTCTGCTGTCAGCTATATGTTTATGAGATGTCAATAATCTCACTAGCTGCGCATACCTCTAATTCCACTACCTTATTCCTGGTACTTCTGGCAACCTGTCACTTTCAGTGTGAATTACACAGGGTGAACCATCATTATTGATATGAACTGCACAGTGGCCCAGCACTATTAGTGTGGATCACAACCACTGACCCATCACCATCAGTAGGATTTCAACTTGATTCCTCGAACTGTGCAGTTGTCCATCACTTACAATAAACAGTTCCCAAAATCCTCAACACGCCTTGCGCGGTGTTTTACATTCCAGTCATTGTTCCTTATTTTCCATCCTAAAGAAAAAGCACCACAGACCAATACGTGGGAAGATCTTCAAGCACTTTGCTTCCCAGAATGTGAATTTTGAAATTAACTCTCAGAAGAGATGGCCCTGCAGAGGAACAAAGTGTTGCTATGGCAGCATCACAAAGATTTCCACCGGAGGGGCCAGAAGATGTGAGCTCTCCCTAAGGGGTCACCGAGTAGCGGGTGTGAAGTTTCACACTTGTAAATTGAAGTAATGTTGCTTGTGTGCAGGTTATATTCATTTCACACTGTTATGGAAGGGGGTAATTGAATCAAATGCAGACCAGCTGACAGAGCAAGGTTTGAGTTCTGCTTATATGATTACTAGTGCTGCTACGGCAGCATGCTTTAGGATGCTGTTTTGTTGAAGCAGTCAATCTGTGCGAAGAACAAATTCAAGCATATTTTATTGCTCTAGAGCAGTGACAAATACAACAAAGCCAAATCAGAATTCACAAGATATGATTTGGATGTGGTGCCTCCTCTCCCGCATTCCCCTGTTCACATGTAATAAGAGAAACTGAATGCTGATAACCTAAAATAAACCAGGTAATGTTGGAAATACACAACAGGTCAGACAGCATCTGAAGGAGAAAAAATAGATTAATGTTTCAGATGGGAGCATTTGTCAGACAACAACAACAACTTGTATTTATGTAGCACCTTTAAACGAAGTGAAACATCCCAAGGCGCTTCACAGGCACATTATGAAATTAAAAATTTGACAATGAGCCACATAAGTAGAAATTAGCGCAGATGACCAAAAGCTTGGTCAAAGAGGTATGATTTAAGGAGTGTCTTGAAGGAAGAAAGAGAGGTAGAGAGGCGGAGAGGTTTAGGCAGGGAATTCAAGAGCTTGGGGCCTAGGCAACAGAAGGCATGGCCACCAATTGTTGAGCGATTATAATCATGGAATGAATAGACATGGAATGGTTAAGCAGGACTGCCAAAACAACAAGATGAGATGAGTGAATAATAAGGAGGTGAAGAGCACTCACACTACTTTACAAAGACAATTAACGGGGGATAGGTGGCGGGGGGCGTCATTTTCATCTTCAGTGTACGGGTGGTGGGCAGAGCGATCACCACGCTCGTCCATTGGTGCCAGCAAGGAGCCTGAACAATTTTGATGGCCGTGTTTTATTTGCATTCAACTGCTGAGTTGCCAGTGCATTCCAAGTGTGGATAGGCAGTTCAGAGGCAGGAAATTTGACAGGTCATTCAGGGAGCACAGGTCTGCAGTGAGGGATTAAAGAGGAGAGTCGGGCCAATTAGGAGGAGGTGATGGAGAGCATAATTGTCAGGAGGATTATTAATGGGGTGCAGGGAGAGCAAGCAGCTCATCCTGCTGCCTATAAATTGCAGGCTAAATTATTTTTTATTGTTCCCAGAGCTGCTCCCAGCAATACTTTTAAGGGCTCTGTCTATTTCCCATGTTGTGTGGTGGGCAGTTCCAGCACGAAGCGGTGCTGCATTTAACTGTGACGAAATGGCACCAGGGTCCTAACAATGTCATGGAAACTCTATTTTCATTGAATAATGAGGCTCCTGCCTACTCCCGGTGGGAGAGCTGGCTGGCTGACTCGAGGCCCACTTGAAAATGGCAGCAGGCAGACCTTGGGCAGAAAGGTGACAGCAAGTTTATTTTTGTCATTTGGGCCTGGCTTACCGCCCGTTTTCCACTGAGAAATCATGTGGTAGTGAGGTGGCCCATGAGTTTCTTAGGCTGTTATTTTTAAAGTACAAAAAGTTACCAACAGCGGTTTATCAGAGCTTAATGAAGAAAAGAGCTTTGTAACAGCCTGACCCGACCAACATAATTAATTAATTCCCTTTGAAGGTAATGAATTGTTCTCAGCGTAGTGAAATCATATGAGCATTTGGATTTTTGATTGTAAAATGTTTGCTAATTGACTGAGGTCACACATAAATTCTCCTCATTGGGTCAATAATGGTTGGCTAGTATGTTTCAATGTGGTCAATTGAAAATGTTTCAACTCAATCTAGTGTCAAGGACACATGCTAATTGCCTGCAAATAGTGATATTAGTAGAGAAAAGCTTACCATTTTCTTACAACATTCCTTTCTCCGCTATTTTAGCAGAGTTCACCCATTTTACATTAATGGGTTAGCACCAGGTTTTAAGCACATAGACACTAATATCACTGTCACCTTTCAGGATTTTTGTGGGCTATTTGGCAATGGAAGTATTTTGGTGCAGTTTATATTAAAATGTTACAATTGGGATAAATTGAGCTCATAAAGGATCTTCATGTGTAAGTTTAAATTTATGGACGTTGTCCAGGTTTAATATTATTAAGAGAGTTAATGAAGTGTTATAGAATCAAATCACTGGGGGGCAGTGCTGTGCGGTGGGGACAGGTTGGTGGAGGACCTTTGTCTTACGGGTGTTTAGCGTAAGGCCCATGCTTTCGTACGCTTCAGTAAATATGTTGACTATGACTTGGAGTTCAACCTCTGTATGTGCGCAGACGCAGGCGTCTGGGAGGACAGACGCACAATGTTAGCGTCCTCGACCAGACCAACATCCCCAGCATTGAAGCACTGACCACATTTGATCAGCTCCGCTGGGCAGGCCACATTGTTCGCATGCCAGACATGAGACTCCCAAAGAAAGCGCTCTACTCAGAACTCCTTCACGGCAAATGAGCCAAAGGTGGGCAGATAAAACATTACAAGGACACCCTCAAAGCCTCCCTGATAAAGTGCAACAGCCCCACTGACACCTGGGAGCCCCTGGCCAAAGACCGCCCTAAGTGGAGGAAGTGCATCTGGGAGGTCACTGAGCACCTCGAGTCTCATCACTGAGAGCATCAGAAATCAAGTGCAGGCAGCGGAAAGAGCGTGCGGCAAACCAGTCCCACCCATCCCTTCCCTCAACAACTGTCTGTCCCACCTGTGACAGGGACTGTGGTTCTTGTATTGGACTGTTCAGCCACCTAAGGACTCATTTTTAGAGTGGAAGCAAGTTTTCCTTGATTCCAAGGGACTGCCTATGATGATAATGATAGAATCAAAGCATTGGAAGTACCACCAACACAGCCTCCGCAAAATCCTGCAAATTTATTGGAAGGATAGGTGAACCAACTAGGTTGAGCATTCTCTCTCAGGCCAACATCCTGAGAATCGAGGCATTCACCACGCTCAACCAGCTCTGATGGATGGGTCATATTGTCCGCATGCCCGATACTAGACTCCCAAAACAAGCATTCTACTCCGAACTACGTCATGGCAAGCGAGTCCCAGGAGGGCAGAGAAAATGCTTCAAGGGCACCCTCAAAACGCTTCAAGGACACCCTTCAAAAAATGTAACATCCCCACCGACTCTTGGGAATCCCTGGCCCAAGACTACTCAAAGTGGAGGAGAAGCATCCGAGAAGGCGCCAAATACTTTGAGTCTCTTCATCGGGAGCACACGGAAGCCAAGTACGAACAGCGGAAGAAGCGCACGACAACCCAAGCATCCCACCCACCCGTCCCTCCAACCACCATCTGTCCCACCTGTGACAGAGACTGTAGGTCCTGCATTGGTCTCACCAGTCACCTGAGAACTCAGTTTAGTGTGGAAACAAGTCATCCTCAACTCCGGGAGTATGCCTTAGAAGAAGAAGATAGAATCATAGAAAATTACAGCATAGAAAGAGGCCATTCAGCCCATCGTGCCTGTGCCGGCTCTTTGAAAGAGCAGTCGTTCTCAATCCCACATTGCCGTTTTTTGTCCGTATTCCTGTAAGCTCTTCATCCTCAAGTACCTGTCCAAATTCCTTTTAAAATTAGTTACAAAATCAGCTTCCACCAGCTTTTCAGATCGAGCATTCCAGATCCCAATAATTCTCTTAGTGAAAAAAAATCTCATCTCCCCTCTTGAGCTGTTGCCAATGATTTTGAATCTATGAGCTCTTGTTATTGACCCACTCGCCAGAGGGAATCATTTGTTCTCTATTTACTCTTTCAAAACCTCGCTTCATCTTGAAAACCTCTATTAGATCCAAAGAGAATAATTATTTTTTTCTGCATATCTGAAATTACATTAAATCTGCTTTATATTGAGTATATGCTACAGTCTAAACTTGCTTTTTAATAAACCTGATTTGTCACATAATCTAGTGGAGTGTTTGTTTATTCACTATCCCAAGACTAGGAAAACGCAAGAGTGCTTGTATCAATTCAGTGACATATTACAGTAATAAGGGTTTATGTTCAACTACATTACCAGATATTGTGCACATTCCTTGCTGGTGCCATTGATGCTAAGCACAAGAGAAATAGCTGTGTAAAACATAAACTATATGAATTCTTTTTAAACTATATCAATTACCTTTATGTCCAACAATCTAAGAATAAACCCCCTTTACATGAGTTTCTTCATCTCATATCCTTTACTGGCCTCTATGCATTCTGTAATCCTTAGCATTATCACCAACTTCCAGATATCTTTGATGGAGCAGAACTAAGTTCACTGCGCATTCAAATTTCTGCCAGACTCTGGAACTGTTGCTCTCCTGCCCTGAGATTCCTGGATGTGGTTCATAGTCTTCATTTGTGAAAACCAAGTTAGAGAATTAATTTAACCTATTTGCCATTTCCTGGATGTTCTGCACCATTACTCACAGGCAGGCTTGAATCTGATGTTTAGCTCCTGATTTGGTCTGTACCTTGAAGGTCACTGCTCTAGTTAGGCAAATTCAAGTAAATTGTAGCTATTTATAAACTGCTGAGTGGAGCTGTAAGTCCACTTAAATTTCAAGTCAACGACTGGCTTTTTGTTTTGATTTTGAAGATTGCTTTGCATCTCTCACAAACTATGACAGCTGCACGCCAGATGCAAGACTGTTATACTTATATTAGCAGATTACCTGTGGCACTGCCGGATTTTAACTGCCGCTGGGAGCATAGGATCAGAGGCAGCTCAGCTGTCAAATTTGAAAAGATTGACAGCGGGTCGGGAGCCCACTGTCAACCCACCTCCACGCTTGTCTCCCAGGTGTCGGGTCTGTCAGCGCTGAACAGACCCGACACCAAGCAGAGGGGGAGGCTATTTAGATTATTAGGAACTTTTTAAACAAGCACTACAAAACTATTTTAAGCTCATCTTTAGATTTTTAGAGCTCGCCAATGGCTTCCCCTCTGCTCGGGGATCACGTCAGGTAAGGAGGTCGGATGTTGCGTCAGCATGGAGTGATATACTAACTTAACAGCTGCAAATGGTCTATAGATTTTCCCATCTCATCGGTGTCCACTGCATTTGGAAGACATATTGAGCTTTATGCAGCTAGCAGGTGTTTGGAGCAAACTCTCTATCCCCTGTCACCTCCTTGGGACAACCTCTTTCACCATTGACAGATCGTTTCTATCATCTCAACCTCACCTGCCATCTATTCCATCAACATCGGTGCCCTTGAAAAATCTCACCTTGGTCCTCAATCCCACCATGATCAGCCCCAACACCAGTATCACCAGGGACACCAGCATCACCAACAACAACACCAAACTTCTCTGCAATCAATTGATTCTGCACAGGACACAGGGCATCAGCACCCGACCACTTTGCTGCCTGGGGCTCCAGGGATAGCCTCACCATTGCCAGATTTACTTCACTTGACGCTGTACACCCTGGATGCCACATGATGTGCTAGGTTGGCACCATCCCATTGCAACACCATAAAATCCCGACAATGCCCAAGCCATTACTTTCACACTCACCACCATTGGGGGAGGTTACCTCTATGTCTCACCATTCAGTGCAACTCAATAAGCCACTTCCAAAGGTGCACGCTGATCTTTCCAAGAACGCAAAGTGTTCAAAATAAAGATTTTTATGTTTGACAACACATTAACAGAAACTTTACATGAACATTGATGATAACACCCAAGTGCTTATCCTTGTCTGTTGTTAGTTGGTATGATTGGACTAGGATGAGGGTGAGTGTGAGGGGTGGCTAGTGAGATGGGGATGTGAAAATGTAAATAGAGATAGAGGAATGGGTGGAGGTCCAAGGTAAGTTGGTGTGAGTAAAGATGAGCAGAGGTCGAGTAGGAAAGGCAGAGTGATGGGAATATGATGAGTGGCACAGCAGGATGAGGTTGAGTGTGACTTTGCAGTAACATTTCGTGATCTACTGAGATTATTGAAAGATTTGCACCACTGCAGCCTGGTTGTCCTGATGGCACCCCTGCTTGTGCACTCCTGTGCAATGTGCAACCAGGCTGTGTTAGCCTGCTAGGGAGGTCACTTCCGCCCATTAGAAGGGAAGAGAACCCACCTGCGTGCTGTGACTCCCTCCATAAGCATATGGAGAGAGTCATGGGAGAGCCTGGGTGCAGCCATGCACCTTTGCGTCGTGTTTGTCAGTGTTTGCAGCACCTCAATGCTGTGGAACACTGAAAGTACAACTGTCAAAATGAATGTGGACATGGTCCCCTTAAGGAAACCGGGTGATGACGCGTCATCAAATGATGTCATCAGACCCACTTCCTTTTAATTGGAACCTCGCTAGGCGGGCTTAACAAGTCCAATCAAGGTAAAATTACTTATAGAGAGCGGGCTGGAGCAGACAGCGGGGGTTGGAGCAGGCAGCGGACCAGTATCTCGCTCCAGACCCCGGCCAACCCAGACCCACCTCAGTAGGCGAAATCACAGCCAATGTGTCAGATGAGACTTAGGGCCTGAAATTCACTACTGCTTGCAAGCTGGTGCACCCCCACCTTTTTTGGGGCCATTAGCGCCGAAATATTTTCATGGCTGGCCCACCCCATATTCAGCTCCAAAAGTGAACATAGAAACATAGAAACATAGAAAATAGGTGCAGGAGTAGGCCATTCGGTCCTTCTAGCCTGCACCGCCATTCAATGAGTTCATGGCTGAACATGCACTTCAGTATCCCATTCCTGCTTTCTCGCCATACCCCTTGATCCCCCTAGTAGTAAGGACTTCATCTAACTCCTTTTTGAATATATTTAGTGAATTGGCCTCAACAACTTTCTGTGGTAGAGAATTCCACAGGTTCACCACTCTCTAGGTGAAGAAATTCCTCCTCATCTCGGTCCTAAATGGCTTACCTCTTATCCTTAGACTGTGTCCCCTGGTTCTGGATTTCCCCAACATTGGGAACATTCTTCCTGCATCTAACCTGTCTAACCCCGTCAGAATTTTAAACATTTCTATGAGGTCCCCTCTCATTCTTCTGAACTCCAGTGAATACAAGCCCAGTTGATCCAGTCTTTCTTGATAGGTCAGTCCCGCCATCCCGGGAATCAGTCTGGTGAACCTTCGCTGCACTCCCTCAATAGCAAGAATGTCCTTCCTCAGGTTAGGAGACCAAAACTGTACACAATACTCCAGGTGTGGCCTCACCAAGGCCCTGTACAACTGTAGCAACACCTCCCTGCCCCTGTACTCAAATCCCCTCGCTATGAAGGCCAACATGCCATTTGCTTTCTTAACCGCCTGCTGTACCTGCATGCCAACCTTCAATGACTGATGTACCATGACACCCAGGTCTCTTTGCACCTCCCCTTTTCCTAATCTGTCACCATTCAGATAATAGTCTGTCTCTCTGTTTTTACCACCAAAGTGGATAACCTCACATTTATCCACATTATACTTCATCTGTCATGCATTTGCCCACTCACCTAACCTATCCAAGTCGCTCTGCAGCCTCATAGCATCCTCCTCGCAGCTCACACTGCCACCCAACTTAGTGTCATCCTCAAATTTGGAGATACTACATTTAATCCCCTCATCTAAATCATTAATGTACAGTGTAAACAGCTGGGGCCCCAGCACAGAACCTTGCGGTACCCCACTAGTCACTGCCTGCCATTCTGAAAAGTCCCCATTTACTCCTACTCTTTGCTTCCTGTCTGACAACCAGTTCTCAATCCATGTCAGCACACTACCCCCAATCCCATGTGCTTTAACTTTGCACATTAATCTCTTGTGTAGGACCTTGTCGAAAGCCTTCTGAAAGTCCAAATATACCACATCAACTGGTTCTCCCTTGTCCACTCTACTGGAAACATCCTCAAAAAATTCCAGAAGATTTGTCAAACATGATTTCCCTTTCACAAATCCATGCTGACTTGGACCTATCATGTCACCTCTTTCCAAATGCACTGCTATGACATCCTTAATAATTGTTTCCATCATTTTACCCATTACCGATGTCAGGCTGACCGGTCTATAATTCCCTGTTAATGGATTCCAGCGCTAATGAACCCTTCCAAAGTGGATTTTTCAGCGGTGTGGCTGTCTTAATTTGAGCGTTAGCACCACTGAGAAATTCAGCATGCAGGTAAGGGTTTCTCATGAGCCAGCTGCTCCCTGGCCTTTTTAAAGACCTGGTTTGCAGCAAGGCCCTGAGGGGGGAAGGAGGTTGGAAGGATGGCTGGTGTTAGAGGTGCAAGGAGAGCCAACAGGTTCACTGATATGGAGCTAGAGACACTGATGGACGGTGTGGGAAAACAGAAGAAGAATACTATTACCTGATGTAGGGAGACCTGGCAGAATGCCAGTATATAATGCATGGAGGGAGATTGCAGGGGAGGTGTCAGGCACCTCCATATATGTGAGATCGCACCCTCCCAGGAGGCTGCTGGCCAGTCTGCACCCGGCCCTTCCAGGGTGATGATGGGTCAACGCAGCCTAGCACTGGGGTGATGGGGATCCTCCTCCTCCTCCTCCTCAGGTGGTACTGCTGGCTTAACTTCCAGCAGCTGTCCCCTCATGATGGCCAGGTTGTGCAACATGCAGCAGACCACGACGATTATGGAGACCTGTTGAGGAGAGTACTGCAAGGTGCCACCAGAGCGGTCCAGGCACCGGAACCTCTGCTTAAGGATGCCTAGGCACTGCTCGATGATACACCTGGTGGCAGAATGAGCGTCATTGTATGCAGGCTCTGGCACTGTCCTGGGGTTCCAAAGTGGAGTGAACAGCCAAGTGGACAGGGGATGTCCGTTGTCCCAAGCAGCCAATTACAATCCTGATTGGGGCCAGTCAAGATGGTGGGCAGATACAGTGGTCTGGTGCAGAATGAACGAATCATGGCTACTGCCTCCCTTGCCCGCTGCCTGTCTGCACGGTGCTGACAGTGACGTCTTCTCCTGCGTGTTGCCCTGTTTCTGACCAGGTGTCGCCCTCCCATCTTCAGGGTGAATCCTGCCAAGCAGGTCCCTGCAGCCCACAGGCCTCCACTAAAGAGTCAGATCTGAAAGTTGTACAAAAATATGTGCAATCCTCTGAGCAGCACTCAGCAGGTTTAAAGGAGCCAAAACAGTTAATAAATCTATATGAAAAGCTAAATACTGCAGATGATGGAATTTGACATAAAAATACTAATAATTAATAAAACTAAATGAAAAGCTAAATACTGCGGATGATGGAATCTGAAATAAAAACACTAAAATTAATAAAACTATTTCCCGACAAAAGGGCCCCGATCATGTCAAAACTCAAGCACTGACTCGAATACCTCGTGGGGGCACTGCCTGAAGAAGTCCTACCTTTTTGCAGCTAAAAATCCCTGTCCTTGCTGCTTTCTAGCTGCCCACATGTTGCTGAGCTCAATGCTGGAAACTTACCTTTACAGCAGCTTCATCCAGCTGTCTCTGGCGGGAGTGAGCACCGCTCAAATACCCACTGAGCTGAATATGGCTCGGAGAAGGAAAATCACCCGATCGCGGCGGCCGGTCGATTTTTTTCGATCAGCCGCCCAAACCCCTTTGGGGGCGGTGAAGTTCAGCCCCTTAGTTTTATTTCATACAACAACAACAACTTGCATTAATGTAGCACCTTCAATGTAGTAAAACGTTCCAAGGCACTTCACAGGAGCATTATCAAAAGATATTTAAATCCGAGACACATCAGGGGATTTTAGAACAAATGAGAGGTAGGTTTTAAGGAGCATCTTAAAGGAAGAAAGAGAGGTAGATAGGTTTAAAGAGGGAATTCCAGATGTAAAATATGTTATTGGGGCCCTGGATTTATGGTGAATGCAAAGCATTCTGGAAATTACTGCTAGTGATATCTTTAGTTTAAAATTTGATGATTATGTGCATATTTGCATAGAAACTGCAAATCAGTGGCCTTGATTATTATTAAATGTTGGCTTCTCCACCAGGTCACACCTGCTGGGAGCTGAATCAAGGGCCTGAAGAGGTCCACCAAAGAAAATGTAACATTTTTATTTTATTTTCCTTGTGGGTCAGGAGGTGCAGGAATGCTCTCCTCTGGGCCCCACAAGGAAACCCTGGGCTTCCCTTTCCCGAGGTTTTACCTCCCCCCCCCCTCCGCCAATCCCCCTGATCGCGATCACATGAGGAACCCACCCACTTACCTGACTGCGGAGGACCTTTCTCGCCAGTCCACATCGACAGCCTCCTGTCGCCCAAATTTTGCTGGCCAGGCAGTAATTTTCTGCCGGACTCAGGTGGGAGTCGGTGCCTGGTTATGGAAATGAGACCCGGGAGTTAAAATCTCTCCGGGCCTCAACATGCGAGCTTGGTCCTCACCAAGGCCTCTCGCACCGACCGATCCCACTCCGCGATGAAATCAGGGCCGCCAGATTTAATTGTGACAGAAAAACGTGACAGGCAGGCATGAAGGAAATAGCATGACAGTAGCAGTACATGTTAAACAGGAAATATATGCTAAGCACAAGACTTTTATGATAAAGCAGTAACAGAGATTTGTACCCACCTTATCCTTTAAATGATCTGGATATCATCAGTACACCAACTATGACTTCCCTACCTGAGTTGTTAGATTGAAAAGCAAACAAAGTTCTAATGCCTGTCAATCATCAAGTGTCTGTCATCCATCGTGTGTTTCCATTGAAGTTACTGCCAGGCACTTTTTTCAATTTAGTCCCCAATTGACTCAAGTGAGATTAATAAACAGTGTAACAGCAATTTTGCTTTCCAAATTGAAGGATGCCATGGCAAAACAAAATAAACAATCAACCATTCATTATCAACAATCTGTCTGTCTCGCTGCAGCCATTTGAAGTAAATTAAAATAAGTTTTTATTATTTAAATTCATGTTTGACTCTGATTTAATCAACGAGTGGCTCTCCTGGTCCGGGTGGATGTCATCAAATTCAAATATCCCATTTAACATGAATTACTTTCGGAAATTTCTAACCAATTAAAATGTTTAGTGAGCCTTGCTGAAATTTGTTTTTTCAATTGCACAGCTAATAGTCTAGCCTTGCTGGTTATGCATAATCCTGTTCATTCACTGACTGTGCAGGATAGCAAGGCAGCATGTGCTCCCATATCCCTTTGGTGATGACATCGAGCCAGCCCCCTGACGGACTCACTGACACATGTGGCAGTGCCTCCACACAGACCAGTTCTGATTGCTGAATAATGAATATACAATAAGCCTTCCCCTCTAGTTGTGACACAAAGAGCTGTGCAATCTTCAGGCTCAAATTCTATGATTATGCGTGCGTTCGCATGGAAACTGCAAGTCAACATGAGAACAACCCATTTATTTTAACTGGGTTTTCCAACTGCCACCAATCTTCCTCGGCCCTAAGCTCTGGAATTACCTCCATAAACCTCACTGCCTCTTTACCTCAGTCTCCCCCATTAAGACATTCCTTAAAATCTAACTCTTTGACTAAGCTTTTGGTCACCTGTCCTTACATCTCTTTAGGTGGCTCGATGTCAAATTGTGTTTGATAATGCTCCTCTGAAGTGCCTTGGGATGTTTTACTATGTTAAAGGGGCTATATAAATACATGTTGTTGTTGTGCCAGTAAACGCACCGTTCTGGTGACAGCAGCATGTTGACTGGTAGTGGCATTATGACATCAACACTTTGTGCGCACAGACACTGGCTTAACCATCACCGCTAGCCTGCGCATGCACGCCAAGAAATTGGGAGAGTGGCTTCATGATGTTGTTCTCCCAGGATCCCAGCTGTAGTAAATAACACAGGCTAGAATAAAGACTGCAGTCCGAGTATAAGATGGCACTGGGTAACTATATTAGTGGTCTGTGGGTACACAAGGCGATGGGCTGCAGCAGATTAGTACCCCAAAGGTACACAAAAGGATGGGCTAGAATTTCCAGTGTTTCACAGCTCAGTTTCTTGGCAAAAAATTCCACAGCTGAGTTCCAGCGACGGTTTCGAAGTACCGCTGGGGAGCGGAACGCCGGCGTGCATCTTCCACAGATCACCGTGGCGTGATTTTTGGCTCAGCGGTGACCCATAGGTAAGTATAAAAAAACGCCCACGAGAATGAGCGGAGCTGGGCAGTAGGTGAGTAGCTCTGCAAGAAAAAGGTAAGTAATTGTTTATTTACTAATTATTTTAACATTCTCTTGTGGTGATTTAAGTGAAAAGGGTCCTGAGAATGTTTTTATGATTTTTTTATTTTATGATTTTTGAAAAAATATTTTTTGTATTTTACTCCTCCTAGGCCCAACCCACAGCCTCGGTGTAAATTTTTAGTAAATTTATTCATTATCGCCCATTTTCTTTAAGAACCGCCCAATCAGCCCATGATTTCATTTTTTCGGTGAGAATCAGGGTGCAACGCCCATTTTTTTCGCTGGGTAGATTTTTTTCTTTTTTGGGGGGAATTTTTCGGCCGGCAATAATCTTAGGGATCTTAGCGGTATTTTGGGCAGCAATCAGGCACTGGCGGATTATTTGAAATTCTAGCCTAACATTGGGTCAGGCACCTTCTGGAGCCATTAGGTGTGGCAGATTCGCAGCCCATTGGTACATATTGGCATGAGGTATAGCACACTGTAACTCTGAGTGCAAAGCAGTTTTGGGTTGCGTTCTCAGTTCATTTGCCTTCTTACGCATCTCTCTTCAGTTCCAAGGATTTTTTTCTACACTACTTGTGAGCTGCTGTTTGTGATTCTTAAGTAAAGACTGAGCCTGCGGAGGAAGTTCTCCAGATTTCTCAAAACTGCTGATATTCCTGCTGCTGGAAAAGTAGGTCCCACATTAGATGGGCCAGATTTACACGAATGCACACTGGGTTTGTATTCTAGGTAAAATACCATTCTAGTGCAGTCATCTCCAACACGGATCTCGTTCAGCCAGCAGCACCCTGAGAGTAAATCTGCTGGATTTGCTAAGACTGACAACCAAGAAGGCTTATATTTTTTTTAATTGAGTCTTCACAGCCACTGGTTTTAATGAATCCAGCGCATGTACTTTAGGGTTGCGGTTGGCTGCATGACACCCATCTGTCAGTAACCAGTGACACCAGCACTAAAAAGTAGGGTGCTACAATTGGCTTCAATGGCTCCGGGTTAGGGAGAGGGAAGAAGGTCACTCCTGATTGCCATCCAGTGACTCCGTTTTAAAAAGTACATGCACATGAATGACACGTGAAGATTGGGTCAGCTCGACTGTGATGCCTTCCACAATCAAATAGCAGGAGTCTCGCTCAATATGGGTACAGTGGCATTGTGGTTATGTTACTGGACTCGTAATATAGATGTCTGGACAAATGAGGAGATATGAGTTCAAATCCCACCATGAAGGTTCAGGAATTTAAATTCAGTTAATTAAATACATTTGGAATAATAAGCTAATGTCTGTAATGGTGACCATGAAACTACTGGATTGTCACAAAAACCCGTCTGATTCACTAATGTCTTTTTGGAACGGAAATCTACCGTCCTTACCTGGTCTGGCCTATATGTGACGCCAGACCCACAGCAATAAGAAATAGAAGCAAGAGCAGGAGTAGGCCATTCGGCCCTTCGAGCCTGCACCACCATTCAATAAAACCATGGCTGATCATTCACCTCAGTACCCCTTTCCTGTTTTCTCTCCATACCCCTTGATCCCCTTAGCCGTAAGGGCCATATCTAACTCCTTGTTGAATATATCCAATGACTCTCTGCGGTAGAGAATTCCACAGATTAACAACTCTCTGAGTGAAGAAGTTTCTCCTCATCTCAGTCCTATATGGCTTACCCCTTATCCTTAGACTGTGTCCCCTGGTTCTGGGCTTCCCCAACATCAGAAACATTCTTCCTGCATCTAACCTATCCATTCCCGTCTTTTATATGTTTATATGAGATCCCCTCTCATCTTTCTAAACTCCAGTGAATACAGGCCCAGTCAATCCAGTCTCTCCTCATATGTCAGTCCAACCATCCGGGGAATCAGTCTGGTGAATCTTCACTGCACTCCTCAATAGCTAGAACGTCCTTCCTCAGATTAGGAGAGCAAAACTGAACACAATATTCCAGGTGAGGCCTCACTAAGGCCCTTTACAACTGCAGTAAGACCTCCTTGCTCCTATACTCAAATCCTCTAGCTATGAAGGCCAACATACCATTTGCCTTCTTCACCACCTGCTGTACCTGCATGCCAACTTTCAATGACTGATGTACCATGACACCCAGGTCTCGTTGCATCTCCCCTTTTCCTAATCTGCCGCCATTCAGATAATATTCTGCCTTCGTGTTTTTGCTCCCAAAGTGGATAACCTCACATTTATCCACATTATACTGCATCTGCCATGCATTTGCCCACTCACCTAACCTGTCCAAGTCACCCTGCAGCCTCTTAGCGTCCTCCTCACAGCTCACACCGCCACCCAGTTTAGTGTCATCTGCAAACTTGGAGATATTACACTCAATTCCTTCATCTAAATCATTAATATATATTGTGAATAGCTGGGGTCCCAGCACTGAGCCCTGCGGCACCCCACTAGTCACTGCCTGCCATTCTGAAAAGGACCCATTTATCCCAACTCTCTGGTTCCTGTCTGCCAACGAGTTCTCTATCCACGTCATTACATTACCCCCAATACCATGTGCTTTAATTTTGCACACCAATCTCTTGTGTGGGACCTTGTCAAAAGCCTTGTGAAAGTCCAAATACACCATATCCACTGGTTCTCCCTTGTCCACTGTACTAGTTACATCCTCAAAAAATTTCAGAAGATTTGTCAAGCATGAGTTCCCTTTCATAAATCCATGCTGACTTGGACCGATCCCATCACTGCTTTCCAAATGCGTTGCTATTTCATCTTTAATAATTGATTCCAACATTTTCCCCACTACTGATGTCAGGCTAACCGGTCTACAATTACCCATTTTCTCTCTCCATCCTTTTTTAAAAATTGGTGTTACATTAACTACCCTCCAGTGCATAGGAACTGATCCAGAGTCAATAGACTATTGGAAAATGATGACCAATCCATCCACTATTTCTAGGCCACTTCATGGCTGATCTGATTTTGGCCTCAACTCCACTTCCCTTCCCACTTCCCATAAGCTTGGCTCCGTTATCATTCAAAAATCTGTCTATCTCCACCTTAAATATATTCAATGACCCAGCCTCTGCAGCTCTCTGAGGTAGTGAATTCCAAAGGTTCACAACCCCTTGAGAGAAGAAATTCCTCCTCATTGTGGTTGACTCTGAAGTGGTCTAGCATGTCACTCAGTTGTATAAGGCAGCGCACCACCACCTTCTCACAGGCAATTAGGGATGGGCAATAAATGCTGGCCTTGCCAGCGATGCCCACGTCCCGTGAATGAAAATAATGCATAAAAGCAGCAGAGGGACGTTCTTCCCCCTCACTCAGTCTGCCCATGGAAAGCCTTACAGTGTATGAGCGAGTCGGGGACGGCGAGTGCTGCAGTCTGATGCAGTTCTCCTTACTCTGGCATCCGTCAACAGAAGGAACAGAAGTCTGGATCTGTCAAATCAGGTTATTTTGAGAGGGGGGAAAAAAAGTGTTCATGTAGTTCACAGCTCAACAGCCCCACCAAGTGCTCTTTGGATAATTCTTCTTCCTGAAGAACATTTCCATTATTCATAAAGTAACTGAAAGGTGATCCCCGGAGGGCTGGACGCCCTGTAGCAAAAAAAAAAGGCAGCAGGATAGCTGCAGATTTGACTGTAAGCTGACAACTTTTTATTTAACTTTAGGAAACTTGGAAAAGAACATCTATCATTTCCAAACCTGCATAGTGCACATTTTTCCAGTTCAATCAAATCCAATCCATAAGTGGACTGCAACACTTTGGTCTATATCAGTATTGCCTGAACTGTTTTTTTAACATAAATTATTTCTGTATTGTTAAATTCAGCATCTTGTCTCAATAATAAGATAACAGACTAAATGGGTGTTTCCCCTGGCAGGCGTGACTTGGGGTCACAGTCCCAGGATAAGGAGTCGACCATTTAGGACTGAGATGAAGAGAATTTTTTTCACTCAGCGGGTTGTGAATTTTTGAATTCTTTACCCCCATAAGGCTGTTGATGCTCAGTTGTTGTGTATATTCAAGGCACGGATCGATAGATTTTTGGATAATAAGGGAATCAAGGGATTAGGCAATAGTGCGGGAAGTTGGAATTTAGATAGAAGATCAGCCATGATATTATTGAATAGCAGAGCAGGCTCGAAGGGCCGAATGGTCTACTTCTACTCCTATTTGTTATGTTCTTATGTTCTTAAATCCAAACCAGTTACCATAGTAACTTATGATGTTAATTCATAAACATGGGGAGGGGGGGGGGATTCTTGTGCGTAATCCACATTATTTGTAATAAAATGGCCCCCTTGTGTCACCTAAAGGGCTCGATGCTTCTTCATTATACTTGCACAGTGAGGAGCTTAGCTACGACAAACATTTGGAAGCCTTGTGTTGCATCAAACGGGAGGTACTGCAATCAGATGCTTTGATTGACAGCTTGGTGGGCAGAACCACCCTCCAATCTCAGAAATTTAAGGGGACAGTTCTCACTCCCTCTCAGCCAAACTGGGTGAACTGTGCCATCAAGAAAAAAATGATGAGATCCTAACGAGAGGGCACAGATTTAGGGTGATTGGCAAAAGAAGCTTAGGTGACGCGAGGGGAAACCTTTTTATGCAACGGGTGGGTAGGATTCAGATTGCGCTGCCCGATAGGGTGGTGGATACTGAGTCAATAGTAGCCTTCAAAAAGGAATTGGATAAATACGTGGAGAAAAATATTGCAGGTATATGGGGAAAGAGCGGGAGGGTGGGACTAACGGGATTGCGCTTCGAAAGAACCGGCACAGACTCGATGGGCCGAATGGCCTCCCTCTGTGCTGTACTATTCTATGATTCTATAATTGGCAAATAGAGATTTTTGAATCCAGCTGGATCACTGGAACAGGCAGATTGAACCTTGGTTTTAGCACATCATCCATAGGATGATATCTCTGAAAACATTCTGTCCCGGTACTTACCGAAATGTCAGCCGAGGCTCAGGTCAAGAGTGTGGTGGAATACATGTCACTTGCCTGGATGGTGCAGCCACAACAACACTCAAGAAGTTCAACACCATCCAAGACAGAGCAGTTCACTTGATCGTTGCTTCTTTCAAGATCCATCTCCTGCCCCATGATGCATTGTGGCTGCGGTATAACGTATGTACAGGTTGCACTGCAGCTATTCATCAAGCTTACTTTGTCCACACCTCCCTCCCCACAACCTCTACAAGTAAAGAGCAGCAATATCACAGAAACATTATCGCCTCTACATTTTCTTCAAGGTTACAGACCATCCTGACTTAGATAAATAGGGGCCAAGTTTCGGCCTGAGTTGCTCCTGTTTTTTTGGAGCAACTGGTTTAGAATGAAGTATCTTAGAAATTGCAATTCTCGGCATTTAGTTTGCTCCAGTTCTAGTCAGTTAAAACAGTTTCAGTTTGGAACAGATTTTTTTTTCCAAAGGGGGCGTGTCCGTCCACTTACAGTCGTTTTGAAAGTTTAGGCAGTGAAAACTTACTCCAAACTAACTTAGAATGGAGTAAGTGTAGATTTTTGTACGCTCAGAAAAACCTTGCCTACACTTAGAAAATCAGGCGTAGGTTACAAATCAGGTGTAGGGAATGGCGGGGGGGGGGGGTGGGGGTTAAAGGGAAGTTTACAAATATTAAACACTTCAGTTTTACAAATAAAGAGCCATCATCAATAATAAATGATAAATACATCAATAAATCAACCAATAAATCAATCCAAAAAGATTAATAAAAAATAAAAAAAATTTAAAAATCAATAAATAAAACATTTTCTACTTACCGACTGCAGCACCGGGAGCCCTCCAACAGCGTGCTGGGATGCCGCCCCACCCCCCTCCCCAGTGTGTCTCTATCTCTCTGTCTGTCTGTGTGTCTCTCACTCTCTGTCTGTCAGAGTCTCTGTGTTTCTGACAGCGAGGGGGGGAGGAGGGGGAGGGAGAGGGAGAGAGGGAGGGGGAAAGGGAGGGAGGGAGAGGAGGGAGAGAAAGGAGGGGGAGAAAGGAGGGAGGAGGAGAAGGGAGGGAAGGAGAGGGAGGGGGGGAGAGGGAGAGGGAGGGGGGGAGGGGGGAGAGGGAGGGGGAGGGGGGAGAGGGAGGGGGAGGGGGGGGAGAGGGAGGGGGGAGGGGGGAGAGGGAGGGGGGAGGGGGGAGAGGGAGGGGGGAGGGGGGAGAGGGAGGGGGGGAGGGGGGGAGAGGGAGGGGGAGAGGGAAGGAGGGAGGGAGGGAAGAAGGGAGGGAGGGAGGGAGGAAGGGGGAGAAGGGAGGGAGGGAGGGAGGAAGGGGGAGAAGGGAGGTAGGGAGGGAGAGAAGGGAGGTAGGGAGGGAGAGAAAAGAGGGAGGGAGGGGAGAGAGGAGAGGGAGGCTGAACGGGCCAGGCCAGGCCCAAAACTTCGGGCGGGGACCACCCCCAGCACCGGATTTACAGGTAGGTGGCCGGGGGTCGGGTCCGGGGACGGGGGTAGGGAGTGGGAGTGGGAGTCGAGTCGGGTCGGGTCAGGTCCGGGGGGGGGGTCGGGTCCAGGGTCGGGTCGGGTCTAGGGGCGGTGGGGGGAAGCGGGAGTCGAGTCAGGTCGGGTCCGGTCCGGGGGCAGGGGGGTGGGGGGGTTGGGTCCGGGGTCGGGTCCAGTTCGGGGGGGTTGGGGTGCGGGAGTGGGAGTTGAGTCGGGTCGGGTCGGGTCCTGGGGCGGCGGGGGGGGGAGGGTCGGGTCCGGGGTCAAGTCCGGTCCAGGGGCCAGGGATGGGAACGGGAGTCGAGTGGTGTCCGGTCCGGTCCGCAGGGGTGGGGGAGCGGGGGTTGGGTCTGGGGGCGGGGGGGCGGGGGGGGGGGGGTTGCGGGTCGGGTCGGGAGGAAGCAGGAGCTGGGCGTGGGAGGAGCCTTATTCACGCAGCCCCAGTGAGGCCATTCGGCCAGGGCTAGGGGCTGCGTGTTTCGGGCCCCTCCCACACAGTTTTGGGCGCTTGGAGCTGCTGCACATGCACGCCCACTGTAGCACGCCTGTACAGAGGTCCCGGCACTGTTTTCAGCCCAGGGACCTGGCTCCGCCCCCCACAGCTCGTGCTGCGCCTCGCCCAGCTCCAAAGGACCTGCAGGGAGCCAGAGAATCGGTAAGTATTTTTTAGGCGCACTTTGTGGCGCGAAAAATGGGCGTCCAGGTCAGGGCTGCGCCGTTCTAGGCGCTGCCCGAAATTTGGGCCCATATTGCTGTTCCTTCATCACTGGATCATTATCCTGCAATTTCCTACCTAACTCCATCATGGGAGCACTATCACCATAAGGACTCCAGTGGTTCAAGAAGCTGCTTAAGGCAACTAGGATGGACAATAAAAATGCGGCCTTGCCACATCGCCTACATTCCGTGAATTTTTTAAAAATCAGTTGTAAGAAATCATGATTCAAAAGAACTTGCCAATTATAAAAGAAATAATGATTTTATAAGAGAAGTAAATATGCCAGCTCAGCAGACACAAAGAGATAAGGTCGTTACGAGGTTAGGACACAAGAAACAGGCCCCAAGCGGGCATAACTAAGCTGATAAGGAAGGTAGCAAGGCACCTGTAGAATAAACAACTGTCTATGAAAGGGCAACAAGACATTCAGACAGAGATAAGGAAGAAAATGATCTCATAGGTACCCTCTCCCCAGTAATTGGACAATTGAATGGGTAAAAATGATTTAGGCAAGGTATCCACTGGCCCATCAAAATAAGGTATATAAACAGGCAGCCGAGAGAGAGAAACATGCAGACTGAGGAGAGCGTTTCCTCGAGGACGACCTCATGCTGGCTTCAGCCTAACACCTGTTCAAACCGGGTTGGGCCGCACGCTGCTCCTTTGAAGGTTGGGGCCTTCAAACGAGCATACCACTTCAAGGTACAGCGCGAATCGGTTCAGGAGGGCGACGGCTGTGAAGAGGGCGACTGGATTGGACATCACCAAGGCCTAGGTTGCTGATTGGAGCGTGGGCAGGTACTGCAGGAGTAGTGAGGCTGGGGCCAAGGTGCGGCGAGAGATTGTAGAGCGATGTGATCAGGGCCCAGGAGAGACGTGAGTTATGAGGCCCAGAAGAGGCGAGGGCCCAGGGGCAGCATGGGCCAGCCCACATTGCAATATGTGTATGCACTAGGTCCATGCAGCACAGCTGGTCTCCAGTCTGTAAGATTTCTAAACTCTGGCATTAAATTGACAGTGAGACGATTCATTTAAAACAATTCAGAACAGTTTATTAAAACACACACACATGCACATCAGCAGTCGTCAATTATCCTACAGATCTACCTTAGTTACAACAGAGATACAATGAGGTTATATTAAAAAACGATATACTTTACTTCCCTCTGGCTGGCTGGATGAACACACTGCCTGCTGTTTTGGCTGGTCTTTGATCGGGCATTTTGCCTTGTGTCCAGGAGAGAAGAGAGGAGAGACAGAGCAGTCTTTGGCTGCTTTTTTATATCCCTTAAGTCCATTGTTCCTCCGAAAGCCTCAGGATTGGACCTTGGTTCCAGAGCAGTTCCTTATTGGTTCTCTTCACACATGTGGCTGTTTGGACTGGCCCAGCCATCTCTTGATTAGGCTAATTGCTTTCCAATTAACACAATACACATAAGCCATGCTGGAGGCCTGTGAGCTTCCATTTTGTTTCAATCACTGTAGCCTTTCTGTATAATCTACACTTTTAACATTTATACATACACAGAATCAATGTTATCATTAATAAACACTTTTATTCTTACAAGTCGTCCTGGTTAACCCTTGCCACTGGACCAAGACCTCGCTCTGTCAAGCCCGTGTGGTGGCTGGTGTGCAACAACCACCACACATTAAAAAAATCCACGCACAGACATCTTACACCCTTCAACATGTAGTTCGGGACCTGGAATATTAGGTCCTTCATTGAAACACCTGTGAATTCATCCCTTTTTGGTGTGGAAGCAAGTCATTCTCGTTTCGAGGGACTGCCTATGATGATGTTCAAACTCAAACCTCTGAGGTGAACCCCATACTGGCTTCAGCCGAACACCTCGACCAGCTCGGGATCTGTTCCGAGACCACCGTTCTGCCTCAGCGTCCGTCCGTTCTGTTCCAAGGCCGTAGGTCATTCTCATCTGTCATGGGTTGTATGTCTTCCTCAATTTCGAGGGACTGCTTATGATGATAGTCTACTATATCAATCTTAATCGTATATCTAATTATGCTTAAAACTGCCGCTCTTTAATAAAACGCCTTACAACTCCTAAGACCCTTTGGGTAATCTATGATCCTAATCGTACACAGTTCACCTTTTGGCCTGTGCGTAAAATGGCTACTATGTTTACTTTAACAAGTGGACTTCAGAATAATTAATTTCATGTAAAGTGCATTGAAATGCTCCTGAGAGAAATGATAAGCTGCTCTATAAATGCAAATTCTCTCATTCAAGTTCACAATTGATGAATGTAATTGGTAAATAACTGAAATCACACTGCATATTTATAATTTGGAACAGTCATTACTTTTGTGTTAATCACTTGACTGAGACACATACAAAGGTCTCCCTAATATTCTAGAACTGCAGTGGAACAGAATGTCCTTCCTGACACTTTCTGTGGGAGTAAGGGGGAAAAAAAAACAACCAATGTCAGAAATCAGAAATAAAAACACCAAGGCCTGAACTAGACAGCAATTTAGTCTGTATCTGAAAACCATGGCTGATGCTTCGCCTGACTAGGCCTGTGTCAGCTGTGGCTCAGTGGATAGCGCACTCATCTCTGAGCCAGAAGGTTGTGGATTCACGTCCCACTCTAGATTCCCAACTATTACAGGAATCTCTGAATGCTTCTAGTCTCAGAACAGTAATTTGCAAAATAATTGCAAACCAAACTGCCTGTCGGCAAAATAGACGCTAGGGCCAAACCATCCCCCACCTGAAAACTGCTGACTCTGACCAACCACAATTGAGTGCACAAACAAATGGCTCACACCTGAATAAATTCTGCAATTCACACAATTAATAAATTAAACTACAACTGAACGAGATTTTTTTAAATCCGGTTCTTTATTCCTCATTTTGGGAAGTCTGGCAACAACAAACAAAAACAGCACTGGAATTGTGCACGTGCAACTACTTCCGGTTCGTTAGCAGCAGTCATGTCCTAAAAATTATGTAATGCAAACAAATAGGGATGTTAGCCTAAACTATGATTCCTGCTTCCCATGGTACTCTGTTCGGAGGAGAAAGGGAGTTTGGGGGAGGGGTGGTGGCGGTGGGGCAGGGGGGATGGCTGAGAGAATGATCCTGAAAGAACCACTTCTTGTCTGGGTGAGACTGGCCCAGAGGCAGCTAATGGGCGGCAAAGGCCTACCTTCGATGGTAAGTGGCGTCCACACCCCGGCTGAAATTAAGTCAACTCTTTGGCAGAGGCACCAAGAAGCATCGCTGCGCCGGCTAACGCCACCCGCATGGTGACGTCATCCAGCATACAACGCCTCTTTGACGCCTCTTTCGCCATATTTGCTTTGTACGGCTGCCGTACCAGCACGTAGTTGTACAGCCTGAAAAAAGTGGTGGTTAAACAGCGGAACTCATGAGAATCAGCCAGAGAGCAAGGTAAGTTTTTTTTCTTTATTTATTTCTTCAACCTTTCATTAGTTGTAACAGTGGGGAAGTTTGTGTGTGGGTTGGAGAAGTTTGAGGGTTTTTTCCTTTCTTCTCGTTTTACAATTCGCATGGCGGCAGGCTCCCGATGCGAAATTCAGTCGGTCTCCTGAGCTCCCGCCCGAGGATGATTGTGCAACGCCACTTTTTAGTGTTGCTCTCTCATTTTTGGCCGTAAAAGCTGAATTTGGCATTTGGAGCCTGCAACCAACGTCTGACGGTAAAATCCGTACTCTGGCGGTGACACCGCCTCAAAAATGGCGGTATCGAATGTCGACCCCTAAGAAGCATATACTGGTCATGCTAGTGCTGTTTAACTAAAGGTGAATCTGCGACTACTAGCTGATTGTGTTCTCATTACTTGTCATACGCCTTTGTTCAGATTTCTGCCTCCTTCTTTGGCCCTTTTCACATTAGCTGGGTGAAACTATTTTTTAGATTATTTTTAAATGGCAGGTGCATTATTTTGACTTGGTTGGTATCATCCCCCACTTGTTTCTTTTCTCTAGCTTCTTTATTTCTGGCATAGTTAGGCCCTAGCCCTAACACAAATAAAATGAAAGTTGTAATCATGACATCTTGGAACATTTTAAACGACTTGGATGAGTGAAAGAATTGTGCAGGGTTGCAGTGTGATGTCAACTCTGAGGTAGGAGTTTCCAGCTGCCCTCCTGAGTCTCACTGCAGATGATTAAAAAAACTGCAGCAAAAGTCTTAAAGCAAAACTGACGGATGGGTTTTAAGCTATTGACCTAACAGTGAATTTTCTATGGAATCTGCAGAAGACCAACTACAACAAGCAATGATTTCACAAACAAGTCAGGTATCTGTGGACAACAATTAGTGTTTCACGGTCCATGATTGCTTTTACAAATCAAACACTTACATGCACATTGCATGTCAATACTTAATTTTCTATATATTTGTGGATGTATCGTTTTATTTAGTTTTGATATTTATTGGTAATTGTAGCTGGATTAATGAACTATTTTATTTCAAAATGTCATTTAAAATCTGTTTTCATAGAAATTGATTTCCATTTACCTTTTTAATGATATAAGTTACAATTTGTTCTCGCTCTATCAACTTGTTTAGCAACTCATATATTTTGATTCCTATTAATAACATCACAATTGAACCTCATAATAAAATATAGCAGATTAAACAGGAAAAAAAGTATAAACTACCTGTGGATCTCCCATAACGAAGCTCATGGTGTGTTGGAGGATATGTTGTTTTATGCTTTATAATGTGCAATATATTAACAGGTTCACGGATTGATGAAGTAAAATTGTGTTTTTATTGCAAAGCATTACAGCAATGTTTGCTGTATTGTCAGCTTCAAATGACAATTATGTCCACCTTTTCATGGAAATTATGTCAGTAAACTTACTATTGCGTTTGCTAACCTGGATACTCAATTTAATATCTTGTTTTATTTTTTAAAAAGCATAAGAGTGTAGAGTCCACAGCAAGAGGATAGGGAAAATATTCCAGGTTACTGGAAGGCAACAGCCATGTAAAAGTACAGGGGGGATTTGGGTGCTGTGGGGTTCAGTAGTATTGGAACGTGGGGAGAAGGGGGTGGTCATGCAATACAAGTACTCGGGAGGGGATTTGAAGGCCTGGAACAGTTAAGGAGGGAGGAAAAATGCACTGTGTCAGCTGTGGCTCAGTGGGTAGCACACTTGCCTCTGACTCCAAAGGTTGTGGGTTCAAGTCCCACTCCAGAGACTTGTAAATAAAAATCTAGGCTGACATTCCAGTGCAGTGCTGAGGGAGTGCTGCACTGTTGGAGGTGTCGTCTTTCAGATGAGACATTAACCCGAGGCCCCGTCTGCTCTCTCAGGTGGTCGTAAAAGATCCCATGGTGTTATTTGGAAGAAGAGCAGGAGAGATGTCCTGGCCAATATTTATCCCTCAATCAACATAACAAAAACAAATTATCTAGTCATTATCACATTGCTGTTTGTGGGAATTTGATGTGCGCAAATTGGCTGCCGTATTTCCTACATTACAATAGTAATGTTGGAAACTAACCCACAGTTAAGATGGCGGATAGGATAAAAGCTCCCTCGGGAGCTCTCCACGAACAAACCTTCCTCTGGCCATCTGCTGCCATCCTTCAACTCTCTCTCCCTCAACCTTACCTTCCCACTGTCTGAGCCCCTTCTGGCCCTAAATTTGACCCCACCCAAAGTACTTTCCTACCCCTAAAACCCATGCTGCAAGGGCCCACTACCCACCCCAATCTCCCAATCGCGAATTATCTTCCAGGTCGACCTCCCTGCTACCAAGGGCCCTCCAACTGGACTCTAGTTCCGCGCTGGCCGACTCGGCTGCTCCAACCGACTCCCGGCGATGGGTCCCTGACCAGCGCCAACCACAGATTTGGACCCTGCCCTCATGCACAAGGCTTCCCTCCAGCGACGTTCGGGCCTCCCAGCCCTCAGCCGCTGGCCCCACTCAACAGCGGAGTCTCTGTCGAGCACGTGGTGTGCACAATGGTTGTGGTCACTCCGACCTCTCCTTCCACAAAGTGGACCTTTGACCATCCCATTGCCTGCCCTCAAGACAGGCCTTGGTTTTCTCACCACCTCACCAAAGGGCGCTGCTCAGCACCGAGCTTACGGCTCGCACCCGCCGTAGGCAACTAGGCTCATATACCAGTGCCTGGTCTCCAGTCGTCTTGGACCCCCTTGCCACTGGACCAAGATCTTGCTCTGCTAAGCCTGTGTGGTAGCCAGTGTGCAACGGCCACCCCACGTTAAAAGAACTCACGCACAGGCATAGAAACATAGAATCATAGAAAATAGAGCAGTAGTAGGCCATTTAGCCCTTCGAGCCTGCACCGCCATTCAATTTGATCATGGCTGATCCTCTAACTCAACACCATATTCCTGTATTTCCCCATTACCCTTGATGTCTTTTATGTCTAGAAATCTACCGATCTCCCTCTTAAATATATTCAGTGACTTGGCCTCCACAGCCTTCTGTGGTAGAGAATTCCACAGGTTCACCATCTTCTGAGTGAAAAAATTTCTCCTCATCTCGGTCCTAAATTTCCTACCCCATAACCTGAGACTGTGAACCCTTGTTCTAGACTTCCCAGTCGGGGAAACATCCTCCCTGCATCCAGTCTATCCAACCCAGTCAGAATTTTATACCATTTAATGAGATCCCCTCTCATTTTTCTAAACTCTAGTAAATACAGGCCTAGTCGACCCAATCTCTCCTCATACGACAGTCCTGCCATCCAGGAATCAGTCTGGTGAACCTTCGCTGCACTCTCTTGATGGCAAGTATATTCTTTCTTAGGTAAGGACACCAAAACTGCACACAATACTCTAGGTGCGGTCTCACCAAGGCCCTGTATAACTGTAAGACATCCTTGCTCCTGTACTCAAATCTTGCAATAAAGGCCAAATACCATTTGCCTTCCTAACTGCTTGCTGCACCTGCATGTTTGGTTTCAATGACTGGTGTACAAGGACACCCATGTCCCTTTGCACGTCGACATTTCCCAAGTTATCATCATTTAAATAATACTTTGTCCTTATGTTTTTCCTACCAAAGTGGATAACTTCACATTTATCCACGTGATACTGCATCTGCTATGTGTTTGCCCACTCACTTAACCTATCTAAATCGCCTTTCAGCGTCTTTGCATCCTCCTCACAACTCACAATCCCACCTAGTTTTGTGTCGTCAGCAAACTTGGAAATATTACATTTGGTTCCCTCATCCAAATCATTTATATATATTGTGAATAGCTGGGACCCCAAGCACTGATCCCTGTGGTACCCCACTAGTCACTGTCCGAATCATTTATTCCTACTCTGTTTCCTTTCAGTTAACCAATTTTCAATCCATGCCAGTATATTACCCCAATCTTCCACCCTTCAAAATGAAGTCCGGGAGCTGGAATGTCAGGACCCTCATGGACAACTCCAACAGTGACACAGGAACACCGCACCGCCGTCATTGTTGACATTGCTGCACTAAGCGAGACCTGGCGGGCAGGGGAAGGCCAGCTCAAAGGACAAGGTGGAGTTTATACTTTCTTCTGGAAAGGCAAACCAGAGGAAGAACGCCACCTCCACGAAGTCGATTTCGCCATCGAGAACGAGCTGGTCAACCGCCTCAAAGACTCCCCCTGCGAGATTAGCGAACGTCTCATGACTCTCTGACTCACCCTATCCCAGAACCAGTATGACACAGTCATCAGAACGTATGCCCCAACACTCGACGCAACAGATGAGGCCAAAGAGGGATTTTACTCCAGCCTCGAACAATGCCTGTCTGTGTCCCTACGGATGACAAACTGATCCTCCTTGGCGACTTCAACACCAGTCAGTAAGGACACAGACCTCTGGGGAGGCGTGATTGGCAGAGAGGGGATAGGGAAAACCAACTCCAGCGGTACCCTGCTCCTGACAAAATGCCTAGAACGCGACCTTGTCATCGCCAACACCTTGTTCCGCCAGAGGAACAAGTACAAGGCATCGTGGCAACACCCCCACTCTAAGCATTGGCACTTGCTCGACTAAGTCATTGTTCGAGCAAGAGATCGCAAGGACATGCACATCACCCGCACCATGACAGGAGCTGACAACTGCTGGATGGACCACCGCATAATCTGTTCCGTCATCAACATCAATATAGCCCCAAAGCGACGACGGCAACAGAAGGAGTGCCGCGGAAAAATCAACGTTGGGGCACTCAAAGACCCAGCTAAGAGAGCCCTATACAACCAGTACCTCACTGCTAACCTGCCGACCCTTGATGATCCCGAGATGCAGAGTGCCCACAGCGCTTGATCTGCCCTCCAGGTCACCATAACCAGTGCCTGCAAAGAGAAGCTCGGTCACTCAACCAGGAAACACCAGGACTGGTTTGATGAGAATGACCAGGAGATCCAAGAGCTAATAAATCGCAAGCACAGGGCATTTCTGAACCTAAAACAACAACACAATCAGGAGCAGCAAAGCAGTTTTACAGGTGGCTTAAGGCCGAAGTCCAACAAAGAACCCGTGACTTAAAGAATCGATGGTGTATGGAGAAAGTACAGGTGATCCAGCAGCAGGCCGACAGCCATGATGTGCGAGGATTCTTCACCGCAGTCAAGTCCAACTACGGCCCAATCACCCAAGCCCCCATCCCTCTGCTGGCCAAGAATGGGGAGACACTAAGGACACCGAGGCAGTCAGGACCCACTGGAAGGAGCACCTCAAAGATCTCCTTAATCGAGACTCTGCCTTTGACATGAGTTTCCTTGACTCCATCCCGCAGCATGCTACCCACCACCATCTCAGCAAAACCCCAGCCCTGCACGAGGTAGAAAAGGCCATCCGTCAGCTCAAGGACAACAAGACATCGGGAGCGGATGGAATCCCCGCTGAGGCACTAAAGTATGGCGGAGAGGCACTATTGGCACGAATGCATGACCTCATCTCTCTCATCTGGAAGGAGGAGAGCATGCCGGGAGATCTCAGAGATGCAGTAATTGTGACCATCTTTAAAAAAGGGGACAAGTCCGACTGCGGCAACTACAGAGGAATTTCCCTGTTATCAGCCACTGGGAAAGTCATCGCTAGAATCCTCCTCAACCGTCTTCTCCCTGTGGCTGAGGAGCTCCTCCCGGTGTCACAGTGCGGATTCCGTCCACTACGGGGTACAAAGGATATGATCTTTACGGCACGACAACTGCAAGAGAAATGCAAGGAACAGCACCAACCCTTGTACATGGCCTTCTTTGACCTTACAAGGGCCTTTGGCACTGTTAACCGCGAGGGACTATGGAGCATTTCGGCTGCCCCCAAAAGTTTGTTGCCATACTCCACCTGCAAGCCGTGATCCTGACCAATGGATCCACCATAGACCCAATGAACATCCGGACCGGGGTTAAGCAGGGCTACGTCATCGCGCCAACTCTCTTTTTGATCTTCCTCGCTGCAATGATCCAACTCACACTCAACAAGCTCCCTGCTGGAGTGCAACTAAACTATAGAACCGGTGGTAACCTGTTCAACCTTCGTCACCTCCAGAACAGATCAAGACCATCTCATCCTCTGTCGTTGAACTACAGTATGCGGACGATGCTTGTGTCTGCGCACATTCAGAGGCTGAACTCCAAGTCATCGTCAACAACTTCACCGAGGCATACGAAAGCATGGGCCTTACACTAAACATCCATAAGACAAAGGTCCTCCACCAACCTGATCCCACCACACAGCAATGCCCCCCAATTATCAAGATCCATGGTGCGGCCCTGGACAACATGGACCACTTTCCATGCCTCGGGAGCCTATTATCAGCAAGGGCAGACATCAACAATAAGGTTCAACACCGCCTCCAGTATGCCAGTGCAGCCTTCAGCCACCTGAGGAAGAGAGTGTTCAAAGATCAGGCTCTCAATCTGGCACCAAGCTTATGGTCTACAGGGTTGTAGTGATACCCGCCTTCCTGTATGGCTCAAAGACGTGCACCATATACAGTAGACATCTCAAATCACTGAAGAAATACCACCAACGATGCCTCCGCAAGATCCTACAAATCCCCTGGGAGGACAGATGCACCAACGTCAGTATCCTCAACCAGGCCAACATCCCCAGCATCGAAGCACTGACCACACTCGACCAGCTCCGTTGGGTGGGCCACATTGTCCGTATGCCTGACACAGGACTCCCAAAGCAAGCGCTCTACTCGGAACTCCTACACGGCAAGCGAGCCCCAGGTGGGCAGAGGAAACGTTTCAAGGACACCCTCAAAGCCTCCTTGATAAAGTGCTACATCCTCACCGACACCTGGGAGTCCTTGGCCAAAGACCGCTTAAGTGGAGGAAATGCATCTGGGAGGGCGCTGAGCGCCGAGAGCATGCAAAAACCAAGCGTAGGCAGTGGAAGGAGCATGTGGCAAACCAGTCCCACCCACCCTTTCCTACCACGACTGTCTGTCCCATCTGCGACAGAGACTGTAATTCCTGTATTGGACTGTTCAGTCACCTGAGAACTCACTTCTGGAGTGGATGCTGCCTTTAACCCATCTCCCCCCATCCCACGCACCCCCGCCCCCGCCCCCCCCCCCCTCGCCATTAACACCCAAGCCTGTGAGAGTCATTTGTCTGTTCCCAGTTTCTCGTCAGAGCCAAATGGTTCACTGGGGGTGGCACAATGGCACATACCAACATCACAAAAACAGATTATCTGGTCATTATCTGTTTGTAGGAGTTTTCTGTGCACAATATGGCTACCGCGTTTCCCACATTACAACAGTGGCTACACTCAAAATACTTCATTGGCTGTAAAGCGCTTTGAGATGTCCGGTGGTCATGAAAGATGCTATATAAATGCAATCTTTCTTTCTTTCTTTCATTCCAAGCAACCATGGGAACAATCAGTTCCATCAGTCAATCCGCAGTTCACAGATGCATCAGTCAGATTACTGATGCATTACATCTTCATCACTTTCTCCTTGGAAAACCAATCGCAAGGCGGTCCTGCAATTTTGTTGTAATGTAGGAAATGCGGCAGACAATTTGCACACAACAAGGTCCCACAAACAGCAATGTGATAATGACAGATAATCTGCTATTTAGTGATGTTGATTAAGGGATAAATATTGACCAGGACACCGGGGATAACTTCCCTGCTGTGGTACAAGTGTGCCTGCCTCACAACCCGTATCTTCTCTTCCTGTTCCAAAAAGCACAAATGACAAACGCCCATTAAAATTCCCGTATTCCAGCTTTGAATTCAAATCAAAATTTCTGCAAACAGAAGTCTGAAGGAAAATGACACTCAGGTGGACTTTCCAGTCAGAAATCTTGCAGTTTAAGATTTAACAACTAACTTCCTCAATGGCCAGAATGTGTTTGGCCTTCTTTGCCCATCTTATATGGTTAAGATTCCTTGCAAGAAGATCGAGGAACCAGCAGCAGCCTCCTTTAGATACAATTTCCATCAATTTCAATAATAAACAGAAGCACTTTCACAGAATGAAACTAAGTGCTGCTCAATTTCAGTATGGTCCTGGCATTATAGATCTCTGCCCAATTTCTTAACCTTCATTCCACTATTCTGCACCAGTGCGAACAATCGTACGGCTGGAGAATGTATTCTATAGGAAACTGAAACAATGAGACCATAGCAGTAATAACTGGCACTTTTTTTGGAAACAATTATATTGCATCATACTTCCTTAATGTGATTTCTAACCAATGTTGATATTGTAACATTAATACCCTGCATGTACACCCTGTATGATATGCAATACCAAAAAACCATTGGTTCTGTACATTGAGCAGCTTAGCACACATAGTACATATTCAATTACTATCTAATAAAATATTAAAAGTGCAGTTAACAATTCTTCATGTAACATTCAGGAAGCATTACAAAGTTACAACTGTAATATGCGTATATTGCACAAATATTGGACCAGACCTTACTGTAAAAATAACAGTGATGCTAACAGTGCTCACTGCTATTTATACACAAACCAGGCAGCAACTTCAGGCAAGCGCAGATAAGCCCAAAAATCCAGGAGTTGTTGTCCGAGATGCACCGCTTCTCCATGAGCTGCATGAAAACAGCATCTCACCGTCTGACTCCCCATTCAATAGTACTGACCGGCATGAAGTCCCTGTACTGACATTGTAGATACAAACTAAACTCGCCACAGAAAGTTAGGGCTTGTCCATTTCAGTCTAAGTACCCTCTTTAATGGTGTGGTAAGTCATAAACAATCTCTCTGGCACTGAAAATTTACTTTTATAAGTATGGAGTTTCATTCCTTCAGCTTTTAATTGCTGTTGGAGATTTTTTTTAATGCATTTTTAAAAACTTTATTTCAGTCTCTTCTTCCTCTCTCTTAATCCAATCTTTCTTCCCTTCTCTTTATTTTGCTTTCTGTGCCTGGTTTGACACTGATTCACCATTCTAACTTACACTTCCTGGTTCAGACTCTGCCCTGCGCATGAACAATGCTTCAGTTTGATTGGCTAAGGAGATACATAGTTGCTTGTTCTGTTCACACAGGTCCCAAATTCCCTGCAGAGGGCGCCGCGCATTTCCATCTCCAACTAACAGCAACTTGCCTTGCAAAACCTCATGGTAATGAAATTGGCGAGGGCAAGTCTAACGAATGGCGGGGGCCACTCGTTCGCCGGCTACATAAAATTCTGGCCCAATGATTTGTTTTGACATAACACTAATCATAGTAGTTATTGCAAAAAAATTTATTTATGAACAAAGTATACTTCACTAGCCTGAACCGATTCAGTGGCTCTAACTATGGATCTTCTCTGTGGAAATTCAGGCTCAGAGAGCAGATGGATTGTAGATGATGGTTATGTATCATGTGACAGCACAGCATTCAACACCTTTGTGGCTCCCTTCACTCTTACTGGATCCAAAGTGGCTGTTGTAGTTTCTTCTGTTACCACAGTTGGTGGTTGATCAGCTATGGAGCAGATAATATACAGTCTCACCATTGTGGCAACAGACTACTGCTCTTCAGGCACTGCATGCACCTATAGCGCTGAGCTGACCTTGTGTCACAATTTGGGGTTAGTCGGTTTGCATAATAAGGTATATATATCAAGAGGCATATAAATTGGCCAGAAAAAGCAGCAAACCTGAGGACTGGGAGAAAGTTAGAATTCAACAGAGGAGGACAAAGGGTTTAATTAGGAGGGGGGAAATAGAGTATGAGAGGAAGCTTGCCGGGAACATAAAAACTGACTGCAAAAGTTTCTATAGATATGTGAAGAGAAAAAGATTAGTGAAGACAAACGTAGGTCCCTTGCAGTCAGATTCAGGTGAATTTATAATGGGGAACAAAGAAATGGCAGACCGGTTGAACAAATACTTTGGTTCTGTCTTCACGAAGGAAGACACAAATAACCTTCCGGAAGTACTAGGGGACCGAGGTCTTGTGAGAAGGAGGAACTGAAGGATATCCTTATTAGGCTGGAAATTGTGTTCGGGAAATTGATGGGATTGAAGGCCGATAAATCCCCGGGGCCTGATAGTCTGCATCCCAGAGTACTTAAGGAAGTGGCCATAGAAATAATCGATGCATTGGTGATCATTTTCCAACAGTCTATCGCCTCTGGATCAGTTCCTATGAACTGAAGGGTAGCTAATGTAACACCACTTTTTAACAAAGGAGGGAGAGAGAAAACGGGTAATTATAGACCAGTTAGCCTGACATCAGTAGTGGGGAAAATGTTGGAATCAATTATTAAAGATGAAATAGCAGCGCATTTGGAAAGCAGTGACAGGATCGGTCCAAGTCAGCGTAGATTTATGAAAGGGAAATCATGCTTGATAAATCTTCTGGAATTTTTTGAAATGTAACTAGTAGAGTGGACAAGGGAGAACCAGTGGATGTGGTGTATTTGGACTTTCAAAAGGCTTTTGACAAGGTCCCACACAAGAAATTGGTGTGCAAAATCAAAGCACGTGGTATTGGGGGTAAAGTACTGACATCGATAGAGAACTGGTTGACAGACAGGAAGCAGAGAGTCAGGATAAACAGGTCCTTTTCAGAATGGCAGGCAGTGACTAGTGGGGTGCCGCAGGACTCAGTGCTGGGACCCCAGCTCTTTACAATATACATTAATGATTTAGATGAAGGAATTGAGTGTAATATCTCCAAGTTTGCAGATGACACTAAACTGGGTGGCGGTGTGAGCTGTGAGGAGGACGCTAAGAGGCTGCAGGGTGACTTGGACAGGTTAGGTGAATGGGCAAATACATGGCAGATGCAGTATAATGTGGATAAATGTGAGGTTATCCACTTTGGGGGCAAAAACACGAAGGCAGAATATTACCTGAATGGTAATATTAGGAAAAAGGGACGTGCAACGAGACCTGGGTGTCATGGTTCATCAGTCATTGAAAGTTGGCATGCAGGTACAGCAGGCGGTGAAGAGGGCAAATGGTATGTTGGCCTTCATAGCTAGGGGATTTCAGTATAGGAGCAGGGAGGTCTTACTGCAGTTGTACAGGGCTTTGGTGAGGCCTCACCTGGAATATTGTGTTCAGTTTTGGTCTCCTAATCTGAGGAAGGATGTTCTTGCTATTGAGGGAGTGCAGCAAAGGTTCACCAGGCTGATTGCCGGGATGAAATATGAGGAGAGACTGGATTAACTGGGCCTTTATACACTGAAGTTTAGAAGGATGAGAGGGGATCTCATAGAAACATATAAGATTCTGACGGGACTGGACAGGTTAGATGCGGGAAGAATGTTCCCAATGTTGGGGAAGTCCAGAACCAGGGGACACAGTCTTAGGATAAGGGGTAGGCCATTTAGCACTGAGATGAGGAGAAAATTCTTTACTCGGAGAGTTGTTAACCTGTGGCATTCCCTACCGCAGAGAGTTGTTGATGCCAGTTCATTGGATATATTCAAACGGGAGTTAGATATGGCCCTTACAGCTAAAGGGATCAAGGGTTATGGAGAGAAAGCAGGAAAGGGGTACTGAGGGAATGATCAGCCATGATCTTATTGAATGGTGGTGAAGGCTCGAAGGGCCGAATGGCCTACTCCTGCACCTTTTTTCTATGTTTCTATGTTTTTATTTCAAAGAAGAGCAGGAGAGTTATCCCTGGTGCCTTGGCCAATATTTATCCCTCAATCAACATCACTAAAACAGATTATCTGGTCACTATCACATTGCTGTTTGTGAGGCCTTGCTGTGCACTACTTGGCTGCCACATTTCCCACATTACAACAGTGACTACACGTGAAACGCTGTAAAGCACTTTGTGATGGCCTGAGATCATGAAAGGCGCTATATAAATGCAAATTCTTTCTTTCTTCATCTCCTCAAAGGAGAAGGCCACACATAGCAGGTGCCAGCAACTTTGGATGAGAGATGGTACTCAAGATCCACTCAATGGAAGCAGTGTGCATCTGTTGAAAGAGAAAATGGTACTTTAAAAGTTTGAATCATAACACATCATCTATGGCAGTACCTGTGATTATATACTGATGTCTTCCAAAATAACCTTCGCCATTACTCAATTTAAGATTGAAAAGCCACAAACTATAGAAAGCATCAGCATGTGTTTCAATGCGTTGTCAATGTTTACCCCAGTTGCCTATGAGTTACTGAACTGATTCTTTCGTACCCAAATTTCTTGCGAACAAATTGTGACAGAATCAAATTCGTGGCGCTGGTTCATTCTATTTTATATATTTGGCAATTGGTACCTCTGCAAGGTGATTGAACAGTACCGGCCCGAACTGTCCAGCTTCATTCTAAGTTTCCTTTAATGATATACTGGAAACATCTCCTCACAGCTCATGGTGACTGCAAGTGTCAATGATCCTATTACAACAGCTCTGTACTTATACAATGTCAGGAGCCTCTTCAATAATTAATGACAGTTCCTCTCCCAGCACCTTCAACAGCCTCTGCTTTTTTGTAATGCACTATCACTTCTATTATTCTCCTCCCATCAGCACATGATTGCTTCTCCTCCTCCCTGTAATTAAATCATAATCTCTCCTCCCCGGTAATTAAATCATAATCTCTCTTCCTTGTAATTAAATCATAATCTCTCCTTCCTGTAATTAAATCATAATCTCTCCTCCCCGGTAATTAAATCATAATCTCTCCTTCCTGTAATTAAATCATAATCTCTCCTCCCCTGTAAATACATCATTGCCTCTTCTTTCCTGTAATTACACAATTGCCCTGTAATTACATCATTACCTCTCCACCCCTGCAATTACACCGTTGCCCTGTAATTTCACCCTTGCCTCTGTAATTACACCGTTGCCCTGTAATTAACCATTGCCTCTCCTCCCTATAATTACACCATTGCCTCTGCTGCTTTATAATTCAGGCATTGATTCTCTTCCCCTGTAACTACATCATCGCCTCTCCTCCCTTGTTAATTAGAGTATTGCTTCTCCTCCTCTGTAATTACAGCATTTCCCCCTGGCATTACCGAATTTCTCTGAAGATATTTCATCTTTCATTAGATAAACAAGGTGCTTTACTGGCCTCTTTCGCAAAATTTCATTACAGTTTTATTAGAAACCTCCGGGAGAATGCTTTCTGTGGCACCCTAATATTACTGTCACATTCATGGTCTGTTTCAAGCAGCACTGCAATATGAGAACCATCTCATCACAGCCAGCTCAGTGCTGTGGGCTTGGTTTTGCTGCTCTCAAATATCTACGCTTCAGACATTTCTGCGTAATTTCATCCTACAAATTCCAGTTAGTTTTTGCAAATGTAAAGGTTTGTTATCCTTCAAGGGTCTGCAGGTTTGGATGAGAAAAGAGAAATTAAAATCTATTGCATGTGGGTAGCTTAAAAAAAATAAGGTGCTGAATTGCTTTCAGCAGAGGAATGAATTACAAATGTAAAGATGTTGTGACGTTACTGAAGACTTTAGTGGTTGGTGTGTGGGGTCAGTTTGCCTTCCCTGACCCAGAGCAGTTGCGAGTCGCTCCCACTCCCTGGTTCTCGAGCCTGGATTTATTAATCAGGGTGTGATAAAGTACAGCAGACAACTGTTTTGTACAAAGAAATGTATGGTTTTTATTCAAGAAGAATGAATACACCTTTTATTAAAACTGAGAAAACTTATCACTTTAGATGAGAGAAAACTTATCACTTTAAAGGGGAGAAAACCTATCACTCTAATGGGGAGTCCTTTACTCAAACACAAGAGAATACACAGCAGTACAATACCCCCACCTCCCAATTCACCCTATCTAACTAGGTTAAGCTCTGGGGCTTCAGGGACTATGCTCACCAATCCTTCCTTGACAGTCGGTAATGGGTTGTGGTTTCGGGGTGCGTTGGGAATTCATCCTCAACCAACACAACGAAAAGAGATGAACTGGTTATTTTTCCATTTCTGTCCGTGGGATCTTGCTGTACATACATTAATGGATGCTTTTGTCTACAAAATGGTGACTGCACTTCAAAAGTAATTCATTAGCTGTGAAGTGCTTGACGACATGAAATGCGCCTTCTATCATAAAAACATAATCATATCATTGAATGCGGCTGAATGCATTTCCTGATTAGAGGAAATTGTGTTCCAACAATTCTGTCCAATATCCTGAATATAATTTGTCAGTAGTTATGACATGACTTGGCGGGCGGGGGAGAAAGAGAGACGGACGAATAAGTTAAATGCAAATTGACATAATTTCAAGGACAAGCAACAAATAAAGGGAACAAGGAGGTGGTCTGGGACAGAAACCTTCAGCAAGCTCAAGCCAAATATTGAACAGGCGGTTGGTGCTGAGAGGAATATGTCAACTTAATTGGAGAGCGGGCTGTGATTGGTGGAGACAGCAGCTGCTGTAATTCAGTTTTTAGTCATGTAACAATCTCTCATAAAAAAATCACATAGCTAAATTTTGATTTATTAAGTTACAGAAATTGTGTTATTTAAAATGATGCAGAATCCACATTTGTGTTTCACACAAGTCACTGAATTACATTGCTCACTTTAATTTATTTGAAGTGAGCAATACAGCCCGACAGTGTAAAACAGCTATTTGCAGGGACAATACACTCAACACAAATTCAAATTAACTCTAAACATCTTAAAAGGAAGCTTCCCTTGTAGCATCAGTCTTGAAATTATTACTTGCATCAAGATCAGATTATCTTACTAGCTGCAGTCGTGCCTGATCGATGCCACCAAGCAGATGGCTTCCTTACTATTGGAGTTTCTGTGCATCCATTCACAATATACTCAAAGGCCATCATCCATCCCTACTCCCAGGTAAAGCTAGCCAGGAGGCAGGTTAAAATCATGGATGGCGGGACCCTAGTGGCTTTCTGGCGGGTAAGTAACTTGGGCAATTTTAACTGTCCACCTGCCCGGTTTCCGCCAGGTGGATAGGGTTAAAATTCTACCCCCCACCCCCCCTCCCCCGAGTAGTCCGAAGAATCTTCTACTGTCACCTTTGCAGGCATTAAAAGCCATTCGGCAAGCTGTCATTAGCAAGACCTTCCCCCAAGTGTCTCATCTGCTCACTGCACAAACTAGCCTCTCGACGTATGCACATTACGGTGGCCAAGTGCACTCTCATCAACATTAGTCTCTCCGCTAACTCGACTATTATGGATCCCATTCCTTTCATTTGCTATTACTTTAATCGACAACATCCTAAAAAAAATCTTTAACATATCTGAAATAAAGTGGCTTGCTAACTCACTTTGGAGGGCAGTTAAGTGTCAATCACATTGGTGTGGAACTGGAGTCACATATAGGGCAGACCAGGTAAGAACGGCAGGTTTACTTCCCTAAAACGACATTAGTGAACCATTTGGGTTTATACAACAATCCAACAGCTTCATGGTCACTTTTACTAGCTTTTTATTTCTAGGTTTAAAAAAAATGTTTTCAAATTATCGAAGTGTTATGTTAGGATTTGAACTCAAGTTCTCTGGATCATTAGTTCAGGTCTCTGGATTACGCATACAAAAGAAAAATACTGCGGAAGCTGGAAATCTGAAATAAAAACACGTTGGAAATACTCAGTAGGCCAGGCAGCATCTGTGGAAAGAGAAACAGAGTTAACATTTCAGGTCGATGATCTTCCATCAGAACTGTTTAGCGGCACATGGTAATTGCACATTAGGTAGCAGCACTGTAATGTAGTGCTATGTAATAGCACATCATTTAGAGGCACACAAACACATGGTATAATAATACTTTATTTAACAGTGCTATATACAGAGCATATTGTCAAATGGCATAGCATAACACGCCCCAATGTCTAATAGCATGGTGCGATGCAGCCCATTATCTGGCAGCACAGTAACATCACCCATTATCTGTGGGCAATATAGCACAGACCATTATCTGGCAGTACAGTAACATCACCCATTATCTGCCAGCGCAGTAACACAGTCCATTATCTATCAGCACTAACAAAGCCTATTATCTAGCAGTACACAGAAGCAGAATATATTATCTCGTAACAGAGTGAAGTACAGCACATTATCAAGCAGCATTGTAACAGAATAACCCATTATCTAACAACAGAGTATGATACAGCACATTATCGAGCAACACAAATACCAGGTAATGACCATCTCCAACTAGAGAAAGTCTAACCAGCACCCTTTGAAATTTAAAGGCATTGACATCACCGAATCCCTCTCCATCAACATCCTGGGAATCGCCATTAACTGAAAACTCAACTGGGCCAGCCAGATAAATGTTGAGGCTTCTACAGCAGGTCAGACGCTGGTTATTCTGTAGTGAGTGGCTCGCCTACTGACTCCCCAAACCCTGCCTACCATCTACAAGGCACACGTCCCGGGTGTGATGGAATACTCTCCACTTGCCTAGATAGGTGCAACTGCAACAACACTCAAGAAGCTCGACAACATCCAGGACCAAGCAGCCCACTTGATTGTCAGCCAATCCACCACCTTAAACATTCACTCCCTGCACCACTGCACATGCATCATGGCAAGATGCACTGCAGCAACTCGCCAAGGTTTCCTCAACAGCACCTCCAAAACCCACAATCTCCACCACCTAGAAGGATAAGGGCATCAGGTGCATGGGAACACCATCCAGGTTCCCCTCCAATTCACACACTATCCCAGCCTGGACCTCTATTGCCGTACCTTTATCATGACTGGGTCAAAATCCTGGAACTCCCTACCTAACAGTATTGTGGGAGTACCTTCACCACACGGACTGCAGAGATTCAAGAGGGCTCCGCACCACCTTCTCAAGGGCAAGAAGTGATGCCAGCCTTGCCAGCGATGCACATATCCCAAGAATGAATAACACAAAACACTGTTACATAGCACATTATTTACCAGTGTATTACATCACAGTACACAACAATGCAGAGAACAGCAGATGACAAAGCAACAAGAAGTAGTACACTGACGATGAGAAGAATCCCTGTTTCAGGCATTCACTGAGGCAGTGAACTCTGGCACAAGCAGGTCTGATACGGATTACTTAACCTGCTGTAACCATCTTTTCCAAATCATTATGGTCAGAACCCCACTCAAAACCCCGTTTGCTAAAATAAAAATAAAAAATCCAAATGTTTTGAATATAAACCAAGCATTTACACATTAAATAAATCAGAAAAAGTAAGTTGAGTATCTGAGTTTAATAGAAATTGATCTGTTACAAATTACAAGAGATTGTTGTGAATTAGTTTGAAATGAAAACAAACAGCCTATGCAGAATATGAATTTGAATGATATTCCGATCAGAGGTCAGATGGGATTTGCCTTGCAGTGTTTTGCTTTACCACAGTAATTGTGAGAAATGTGTCTATTCTCAGATGATTTCTTGAAATTTAACAATTTTTACAGACCACTGAGTTACATAATACAGTCAGAGTACTGAATGACACATCAAAATGAACAACATGGCTGAAGTACAGAGAGGCAGCAGCCAGAGTAATGAGAAACCATGGCTTAAAGAGTAACACAACCAGAGTATAGGGATGCAGTCCAGAAAGTAATGCAGCCAGAGTACTGAGGCAATATCCTGATGAATAACAGTCAGAGTGTTACTCTCATGGTCTAGAGAGAAACACAGTCAGTACACTGAGACACAGCAGCCGAGAGAGTAACAATGTCAGATAACAGAACGGCCATGACCTACATCGTAACACCCGTGCCATGACAGGAGCTAATGACTGCTGGACGAACTACTGCCTAATTGGCTCTGTCATCACCATCAACATTGCCATAAAACAGCGACAGCCACAGAAACAATGTCGCAGGACAATCAACGCTGGAGCACTCAAAGATACAAGAGAAATGCAGGGAACAGCACCAACACTTGTACATGGCCTTCTTTGACCTCACAAAAGCCTTCAACACTGTCAACCGTGAGGTATTATGGAGCGTTCTCCTCAGATTCGGCTGCCCTCAAAAGTTTGTCACCATCCTCTGCCTGCTCCACGATGACATGCAAGCCATGATCCTAACCAACGGATCCACCACAAACCCATTCCACGTTCAGACCGGGGTCAAGCAAGGCTGTGTCATCGCACCAACATTCTACTCACTCTTTCTTGCTGCAATGCTCCATCCCACCCTCAGCAAGCTCCCCACTGGAGTGGAGCTAAATTACAGGACAAATGTTCAACCTCCACGCCTCCAGGCCAGATCCAAGGTCGCCCCATCCTACGTTGCAGGCGACGTTTGCATCTGCGCACACTTGGAGGCTGAACTCCAAGCTATCATCAACACCTTCACCGAGGCATATGAGAGCATGGACCTTACACTAAACATCCGTAAGTCAAAAATCCTCCACCAACCTGGCCCCGCCACACAGCACTTCCCCCCGGTTATCAAAATCCACAACGAGCCCTTGGACAACGTGGACCATTTTCCATACCTCGGCAGCTTACTGTCAACAAGGGCAGACATCGACGACGAGCTCTAACACTGCATTCAGTGTGCCAGTGCAGCCTTCGGTCGCCTGAGGAAGAGAGTGTTTGAAGACCAGGTGCTCAAACCCGGCACCAAGCTCAGAGTCGATAGAGCAGTAGTGATACCTGCCCTCCTATATGGCTCAGAGACATGGATTATGTACAGCAGGCACCTCAAAACACTGGAGAAGTACCACCAGTGCTGCCTCTGCAAGATCCTGCAAATCCATTGGCAGGATAGACGCACCAACATTAGTGTCCTCGATCAGACCAACATCCCCAGCACTAAAGCATTGGCCACGCTCGATCCGCTCCGTTGGGCAAGCCACATTGTCCACATGCCTGACACGGGATTCCCAAAACAAACGCTCTACTCGGAGCTCCGACACGGCAAGCGAGCCCCAGGTTGGCAGAGGAAACACTTCAAGAACACCCTCAAAGCCTCTTTGAAAAAGCACAGCAAGCCCACCGACACATGAGAATCCCTGGCCCAAGACTGCTCAAAGTGGAGGAAAAGCATCCGGGAAGGCGTTGAACACCTCAAGTCTCTTCGTCGTTAGCAAGTGAAGCCAAGCGTCAACAATGGAAGGAGCGCACAGCAACCCAGGCACCCGACCCACCCGTTCCTTCAACCATTGTCTGCCCCACCTGAGATAGAGACTGTAGGTCCCGCATCGGACTCTTCAGTCACCTGAGAAATCATTCGTGTGGAAGCAAGTCGTCCTCAACTCCAAGGGACTGCCTAAGAAGAAGAATACAACTTACCACGGCCTACAATGTAACAGGCAGAGTACTGAGACACCAGAAGAATGTCTATAGCCTAATGTTAAATGGCTGATGTGCAACAAAGCAGAAGATGTAACTGTGGATATAGAAGGGGAACAAATAGAAATAGTGCAGAAGGAATTTGTTAAGGAAGAGATAATGGGGAGGCCTGCCAAGGGCGACATTGGTAATGGAGACAATGGATGGGGACCAACATAGGTAAAAAGGAAAGACGTGTGAGAACAACAGGGTTGAGACAGAGGAAATTGCAATAGAAAATAGGTTCCTAGCCCAGCCCGTGCACAAATGGATGATGAGGCTGTTTTGAGCACAGTACACATATGATGGGAGATGGTAAATTAATATTTTTTTTCAGCTGGAGAAGGCCATTGGCCCATTTAGCCTACCCTTCAACACAATTTAGTTTCGTTATCATTGGTGAAATGGCTAGGACAGAGAATCAGGACTGGAGACTCAAATAGTGGGAGTGGGAGTGGGAGACATGTCTAGGAGAATGTTTCTGAAAGGGTGGAAAATCAATGTAAACCTAATATAGTCTTTCATGGAATCATTGAGGTTACAGAAAGAGAAGGAATAATGGAAGTCAGGTATCTGAATCTTTAAAAGGCACTTAATAACATTTTGCACAAGAGATTACTAGGTATAATTGGGCTGCATTAAATTGAAGACAACTTCGTGGCATGGACAGGAAATTGTAAAAGGCAAAGAACTGGGATTAAAGGCCTACTCTTGGATTGACAGGCAGTGACAAGTGGTGTATCCTATGGGCTAGTATTGGGGCTCCCCAAGTTTCTTCTGCCGTATATAAATGGTCTGGATTTGGGAATAGAGGGGAGTATATTTCCATTTTCAGACTGGGACACAAAGTGAATTATGAAGGTACCTCACATTATAAAAGAGCATATAGATTTATTAAGCTAATGGTTGGAACAGTGGCAGATGCAGTTTAACTTATTGTGAGGTAGTTCACTTTGGATGTAACAATGATGGGAATACAAGGATCAATTTTACAATTGTCACAGAAGTAACACTTAGATCATATTATTAACCTTAATATGCCCCAAGTGCCATTTTCTGGAGTGTAGGGAGCATACTGATTGCTTGCGGTGTGGGGGTGCAAGAAATCTTGAAAAGGTGCAGCTTTTAGCAGTATTTGTAAGGAAATTTAAAGCATTGTAGTCAATGGAAGTGCAGATTGGCAGAAATATGGAGAAACTCTGCTTTTTGATGGTGGCTCCTTGGAAGGTCCTGTTGCAGAAGGTAGATAAAGGAGGGTGCAGAGATTTGGAGTGAAGGGACACACTCCTATTAGAGCACTTGCACAAACTACCTATATATTTTTAATTGCTCGCGGGATATGAGAGATGCCAGCAAAACCACATTGATAGCCCTTCCCTAGTTGCCCTGGAAAGATGCTGGTGGGCCGTCTCCAATTGCTGCAGTTCTTGTGGTGATGGTGTTAAATAGAGAATGACAGGATTTTGACGCAGCAGCAATGAAGGAATGGTGATGTATGTCCAAGTCAGGACTGCACCTCCAGGGCTCACAAAAATAATTCAACAGTTACTTTTAGCTGGCCTCTTTGATTCCATCACCTGTGGAACTGCTCACAATGTGCATGGCGAAGGCTCCAACCTGTTCCAACCTAAAATGGCAACCAGGGTCCTTTTTACGTCACAGAACCCCAATTTCCGTATTAAAGGAGGCCTATCCCTGAAACAGGCTAACGCTTTGGACACCCGGCGGTTGGCCCCTTTCAAAATGGAGCCGGCTGCATCTCCGCGGTTAATGGGACGGTAAGGCTACCAACCCAACATTGAGGCCACTTCCACCCAACAAAGGTGGTCCAAATCATCCTCAATGTCTGAGGTATAGCTGCACATGTGCTCTTTCTCCTCTCAGGAATTCCTCCTCCTTCTCCTCCAAATCTAAGAGTGACATTGAAACTCCCAAGGAATTCCCATCCTGCCTATGCTGCTTGTGCAAGTGAAATAGCAGCTGGAAGCAAGACTATTGTATAAAAATGCATTGTGACAGACTTTGTAGTTAGTATGGCGATGTACTCTGAGAGCCTTGACCAATGATCCACACCACCTTGGAAATCCCAATTTCTGGCGCAGAGTTGGGCTAATTGCCCATCAACTGCCTAGCAACTACGTCCAAAAATTTCACTGTTGATGCAAATAGGCACCGGGCCTGTTTGCATCAGTGTAAATGCAATAGGTAGAGACAGTTATTCATTCTATTAGCTCCGGAATGAATTGTAAAAATTGAAAAACTGTCCAAAACACCTCCAATGATTTAATATACAGATTTTTCAGACCTTTGTTTGGGCTCTGTTGTATTTATGTTTGTATCACCTGTCCATGTTATTTTATATGAAATTTCACAGAGCTTCAACATTTATCAGTACGCTAATTCCCAAATTAGATTTAAGAATTAAGTCCCAATTAATTTTTTTAGGTGGGTCTGTGTGAGAGAGAGAGAGAGAGACAGAGCATGACATTTTGGAACTATTTATTCTCCTAATCCTTATCATTATTCTGAAAATATATCGGGTGAGATGCAATATAAAGAACGTTGCCAGTATTGGAGATAGACACATCCCCTTTGGTGTTCTGATTGGAGCACCAGACCAACATGATCCCAGGTACATGTCCACACACGCTGCGCGCTGGGATCCGTAGGCCATTATGCTGCTCTCCAGTATGCAACGTCAGAGAGAAAGTTCATGAAGGAGGGCAGCGTACTCCATATCTACGCTGCCAACCGCAATTTCTGGGCCATTATAAATTAAAGTCTTGTAATGCGAAAAATCCTACCTTAACAGTAGCAAAACATAAAGCACCAAAGACAATGCCGATAAAGCTAAGTAATAAACAAAACAAAATACTAAGCCAGTCAGGAGCAGGAGTTTGGGCAGTCGAGCGGCCTATAAAGGCCCGAGAGTCGGAGGAGGCAGCCACAGGAGCGGGAGTTCGGGCAGTCGAGCGGCCTATAAAGGCCCGAGAGTCGGAGGAGGCGGCCACAGGAGCCGGAGTTCGGGCAGTCGTGCGGCCTATAAAGGCCCGAGAGTCAGAGGAGGCTAGCTGGTGCAGGGGCAGGGGCAGAAGGTAAACAAAGAAGTAAGAAGAAATCGAAGTGGGACGTCACAGCCAAGCGGGTAAGTGATTGGCTGGTTGGTGAGTATTTGATCTTTTATTTTCTTAGCTGTAAGAAACCTTTGGCATTGTTATAAATTAAGTTAATCTAAGGGTTAAGTCATGGCAGGAGAGCCCAGACCCATGTCATGCTCTTCCTGTGCTGTGTGGGAAATCAGGGACACTACCAGTGACCTTGACTACTACGTGTGTGGGAAGTGTACCCAACTGCAGCTCCTGACAGACCGCATTGCGGCACTGGAGCTGCAGATGGATTCACTCTGGAGCATCCGCGATGTTGAGGATGTCGTGAATAGCACGTTTAGTGAGTTGGTCAAACCGCAGGTAAAGGTTGCACCGCCAGATAGGGAATGCGTGACCATCAGGAAGAGCAAGGGAAGGCAGACAATGCAGGGGTCCCCTGCGGTCACCTTCCTCCAAAACTGATACACCGTTTTGGGTTCTGTTGAGGGAGATGGCTCATCAGGGGAAGGCAGCAGCAGCCAAGTCCATGGCACCAGGGGTGGCTCTGCTGCACAGGAGGGCAGGAAAAAGAGTGGGGATTCTATTGTAAGGGGAATAGATAGATGTTTCTATGGCCGCAAACGAGACTCCAGGATGGTATGTTGCCTCCCTGGTGCAAGGGTCAAGGATGTCTCGGAGCGGCTGCAGCGCATTCTGGAAGGGGAGGGTGAACAGGTGCATATAGGTACCAACAATATAGGTAAAAAAACGGGATGAGGTCCTGCGAGCCAAATTTAGGGAGCTAGGAGTTAAATTAAAAAGTAGGACCTCAAAGATAGTAATCTCAGGATTGCTACCAGTGCCACGTACCAGTTACAGCAGGAGTCGCAGGATAGCTCAGATGAATACATGGCTTGAGGAATGGTGCAAGGTGGAGGGATTCAAATTCCTGGGACATTGGAACCGGTTCTGGGGGAGGTGGGACCAGTTCAAACCGAATGGTCCGCACCTAGGCAGGACCGCAACCGATGTCCTAAGCGGAGTGTTTGCTAGTGCTGTTGGGGAGGGTTTAAACTAAAATGGCAGGGGAATGGGAATCAATGCAGAGAGACAGTGGGAAGTAAAAAGGAGGCAGAAGCAAAAGATAGGAAGGTGAAAAACAAGAGTGGAGGGCAGAGAAAACAAGGGCAAAAATCAAAATGGACCACATTACAACATAATTCTAAAAGGAAAAATTGTGTTAAAAAAACAAGCCTGAAGGCTCTGAGTCTCAATGCGAGGAGCATTCGTAATAAGGTGGATGAATTGATTGCGCAGATAGCTGTTAACGGATATGATGTCATTGAGATTACGGAGACATGGCTCTAGGGTGACCAAGGCTGGGAACTCAACGTCCAGGAGTATTCAATATTCACGAAGGATAAATAGGAAGGAAAAGGAGGTGGGGTAGCATTACTGGGTTAAAGAGGAGATTAATGCAATAGTAAGGAAGGATATTAGCGTGGATGATGTGGAATCTATCAAAGGGCAGAAAACGTTAGTGGGTGTTGTGTACAGACCACCCCCAAACAGTAGTAGGGAGTTTGGGGATGGCATCAAACAGGAAATTAGGGACGCGTGCAATAAGGATACAGCAGTTATCATGGGTGACTTTAATCTACATATTGATTGGGCTAGCAATACTGTGGAGGAGTTCCTGGAATCTATAGGGAAGGTTTTCTAGACCAATATGTCGAGAAACCAACTAGAGAGCAGACCATCCTAGACTGGATCTTGTGTAGCGAGAGAGGATTAATTAGCAATCTGGTCGTGCGAGGCCCCTTGAGGAAGAGTGATCATAATATGGTAGAATTCTTCATTCAGATGGAAAGTGACACAGTTAATTCAGAGGCTAGGGTCCTGAACTTAAAGAAAGGAAACTTCGATGGTATGAGACGTGAATTGGCTAATATAGACTGGCGAATGATACTTAAATGGTTGACGGTGGATAGGCAATGGCAGACATTTAAAGATCACATGGATGAACTACAACAATTGTACATCCCTGTGTGGCGTAAAAATAAAAAAGGGAAGGTGGCTCAACCGTGGCTAACAAGGGAAATTAGGGAAAGTGTTAAATCCAGGGAAAAGACATATAAATTGGCCAGAAAAAGCAGCAAACCTGAGGACTGGGAGAAATTTAGAATTCAGCAGAGGAGGACTAAGGGTTAATTAGGAGGGGAAAATAGAGTATGAGAGTAAGCTTGCAGGGAACATAAAAACTGACTGCAAAAGATATGTGAAGAGAAAAAGATTAGTGAAGACTAATGTAGGTCCCTTGCAGTCAGAATCAGATGAATTCATAATGGGGAACAAGGAAATGGCAGACCAACTGAACAAATATTTTCGTTCTGTCTTCACTAAGGAAGATACGAATAACCTCCCGAAAATACTAGGAGACCGAGGGTCTAGTGAGAAGGGGGAACTGAGGGAAATCCTTATTAGTCAGCAAATGGTGTTAGGGAAATTGAAGGACTGAAGGCCGATAAATCCCCAGGGTCTGATAGTCTGCATCTCAGAGTATTTAAGGAAGTGGCCCTAGAAATAGTAGATGCATTGGTGGTCATTTTCCAGCATTCCATGGACTCTGGATCAGTTCCTATGGATTGGAGGGTAGCTAATGTAACCCCACTTTTTAAAAAAGGAGGGAGAGAGAAAACAGGGAATTATAGACCGGTTAGCCTGACATCGGTGGTGGGGAAAATGCTGGAGTCAATTATTAAAGATGTAATAGCAGCGCATTTGGAAAGCAGTGACAGGATCGGTCCAAGTCAGTATGGATTTATGAAAGGGAAATCATGCTTGACAAATCTTCTCGAGTTTTTTGAGGATGTAACTGGTAGAGTGGATAAGGGAGAACCAGTAGATATGGTGTATTTGGACATTCACACAAGAGATTAGTGTGCAAAATTAAGGCACATGGTATTGGGGGTAATGTATTAACGTGGATAGAGAACTGGTTGGCAGTTAGGAAGCAAAGAGTGGGAATAAACGAGTCCTTTTCGGAATGACAGGCAGTGACTTGTGGGGTGCCACAGGGTTCAGTGCTGGGACCCCAGCTATTTACAATATACATTAATGATTTAGACGAAGGAATTGAACGTAATATCTCCAAGTTTACAGATGACACTAAGCTAGGTGGCAGTGCGAGCTGCGAGGAGGATGCTAAGAGGCTGCAGGGGAACTTGGACAGGTTAGGTGAATGCGCAAATGCATGGCAGATGCAGTATAATGTGGAAAAATGTGAGGCAAAAACAGGAAGACAGATTATTATCTGAATGATGACAAATTAATAAAAGGGGAGGTGCAACGAGACCTGGGTGTCATGGTACATCAGTCATTGAATGTAGGCATGCAGATACAGCAGGCATAAATAAATTAAATGGCATGTTGGCCTTCGTAGCGAGGGGATTTGAGTATAGTAGCAGGGAGGTCTTGCTGCAGTTGCACAGGGTCTTGGTGAGACCACACCTGGGGTATTGTATGCAGTTTTGGTCTCCTAATCTGAGGAAGGACATGCTTGCTATTGAGGGAGTGCAGCAAAGGTTCACCAGACTGATTCCCGGGATGGCAGGACTGACATATGAGAAAAGACTGAATCGGCTAGGCTTATACTCACTGGAATTTAGAAGAATGAAAGGGGATCTCATAAAAACATATAAAATTCTGACGGGACTGGACAGGTTAGATGCAGGAAGAATGTTCCCGATGTTGCAGAAGTCCAGAACCAGGAGACACAGTCTAAGGATTAGAGGTGAACCATATAGGATCGAGATGAGGAGAAACTTTTTCACCCAGAGAGTTGTGAACCTGTGGAATTCTCTGCCACAGAAAGTTGTTGAGGCCAGTTCATTGGACATATTCAAAAGGGAGTTAGATGTGGCCCTTACAGCTAAAGGGATCAGGGGTTATGGAGAGAAGGCTGGGGTATTGAGGTTGAATGATCAGCCATGATCTTATTGAATGGTGGTGCAGGCCCGAAGGGCCGAATGGCCTACTCCTGCACCTATTTTCTATGTTTCTATGTTTCTAAAAGGCCAGTTTACACTTAGCTGGTATTAATGCATTATAGTGGCAATTTTCTGACTTCACACTCCCAATGGGGAGCTATGCCCACTGGGAGCGCATATTGGAAACTTGGGTGCACACACACACATTTTGATCTGCATTCTGAGCAGGTAGGTTCCTCACTACAACAACAACAACATCTTGTATTTCTATCGTGCTTTTAACGTAGTGAAACATTCCAAGGCGCTTCACAGGAGTATTGTGCGATAAAAATTTGACACCAAGTCTCATAAGTAGAAGTTAGCGCAGGTGACGGTCAAAGAGGTATGTTTTAAGGAACATCTTGAAGGAGGAAAGAGAGGTAGAGAGGCGGAGAGGTTTAGGGAGGGAGTTCCAGAGCATAGGGCCTAGGCAACAGAAGGCACGGCCACCAATGGTTAAGCAATTATAATCAGGGATGCTCATGAGGGTAGAATTAGAGGAGCGCCGACATCTCGGGGACTGGAGAAGATTACAGAGCTAGGGAGGGTTGAGGCCATGGAGGGATTTGAAAATAAGGATGAGAATTTTGAAATCAAGGCGTTGCTTAACCGGAAGCCAATGTAGGTCAGTGAGCACAGGGGTGATGGATGAGCGGGACTTGGTGCAAGTTAGGACATGGGCAGCCGAGTATTGGATCACCTCTAGTATGCGTAGGATAGAATGTGTGCGGCCAGCCAGGAGTGCGTTGGAATAAACTAGAGTACAAAGTCAGAAAATTAACCTTTACATAATGTGCCGAAAATTCCGGCCTCGCCGGGTCCGTATGAAGTGTGAGGCCTCGCAAAAGCCGGTTTTCAGGGCGTTGAAAACCGACTTTTCCGATCTGTCAGGATTTCTCTTGACAGATCCTTCGCATCCCCAGGAGAAGGACATCCGCGCGGCAGAGATTGGGCTATTTGTCCATCTCTTGCTCAGCAAATGTCCTTCAAACTTTTACACCTGATAAAAGCAGGCTTATAGCTTACTTTTGCCAGCGTAAGAGTTTTAAAACATATAAAAATGTAATTTAATCATACACTTTTATGTTAAAAACCCTGTCCATTAAGGTAAGTTTATTTTAAACCCTATTAAAACACATTAAAAACATTCGAAAAAATATTTTTTTTCTAAAACATTTAATTAACTTTAATTTCAATTAATTTTAAATATATGAGGTGTTTTTTAAATTTATTATGTTGTGTTTCTTGTTTTAGGAGGTTATTCTCTTTGATAGTAATGGGAACTTGTAGTTCCCATTACTATCAAAGAGAATACTGCAGCGTGATTGGTGGTCCAGGCCTACATGACTCCAGCATTTTCGTACATACAGGGTAGTCATCTCCCTGTACGCGACGCATCGAATGAAAGCCTTTGATCACAATCGAAGGCGCCTCCGTGACCACCAGGTACTTTCGCAAAAAAATCTTGGGTTGGAGGCGTTCGTCCCCCCAATAGAGTGCTCCTTATGAAACAATGTATCCCCTACGCAACACTATGGGAGTTATGCTGGTATTGTTTATGGAGACAGCTTCAGATTTTATCATTTCTTTCTTGAACAGTTCAAATGAGAGAAGGAGGAATTACAATAAGGATTATCCAAGATTATTTCAATAATACTTTTCAACTCATTTTATACTCTATTATCTACTTGTGTCCACTCCCTTCAGCTTACTTGTGATTCTTCAATGGGGGGCTGGAATACATCCGTTTGTTGATCTTTTCTCATTCTGCTCTTTAACCTGCTGCGAGGAGAACAAGAGCTGTTCAGGAGGACTGTGTCCTTGAATCTCCCTGCCCTCATGGTGAGGGATGCCCTCCAATGGCTGAGTGAGGAATCACAGGTGTAGCACTCGACCCTCCTCCACCGTTACATGAGGCATTCCTAATTCTTCTCATGAGATAATGAGGTGAACGTCAAAAACATTTTGCACCATCCAGCAGCAGAGAGCAGTCTGACTAACGATAACAGACACTCTTTGCAGTGAGTCACTGCAAAGAAAAATATGCCAGCCAGGCGATCGGAAAGGAAAAGGTGAGTAGAGTAGACTTCAAAGCCTCAAGATGTTTAAACATATATTGGAATGTGAGTCATGCCTAGTCCCAGCAAGGAACAAACAAAATTGAGTGAAGCTGATTAAACGTGGAATTGGTAGATTCAGATTAAATATAAAAACAAGCACACAGGTACCTCAGCGCCCAATAGATAAAATGAGCTGCTCTCTGTGACTCGAAGAAGGTGAAGATGAAACACATTTTTACTCACACTTCAAACACCACAGCCTCCGAGGGCAGCTTTCCCACTGCAATAAATCATCTTTCGTCATAAAGATACAATAACTACCAAATGTCACAGCACACGTAATTTGACTGAGCTGTACTTTCCAGTATAAGGAAATGGGTAGCCTACAGACAGCTGCCTCAGATGCCAGAACATTTCACTGCAGTAAATATTAATCCCAAAGATCTGCATATCATAAACTACCATCCATGTAAGCCCCATGCTTTCTGAAACTGCCCCCACCACCACAATCGTGCTGGAGACATCGGGGACAAAATTGCCCCTTTCCTTAAGGCCTGTTACCGCCGGAAATTGGCGGCCACGCTGCGGAGTGCAATGGGCGCCAATTTTTCGTATAATGGCCGCCATTTTGAGAATTCTGCTCCTGCGGTCTCCCGGCGGTGACCCGCTCCCCTTCCCCCCACCGTTCCGCTGCTGCCGATCCGTCCTAAGTGCGTCATAAGAGCGTGCACCACTGGTGTACCGCCCCCCCCCCCCACCCCCGATGGTGAAATTCTGCCGAAAAATCTTGCTCCCGTTGCGTGGTGCCAAAAGCAGTTTTTCTGCCAGTGCAGTAAGGTTGTAGTCCTTCTAAAATGGCGGTGTGACTCCCTCCTGCTGCCGGTGCCATGTTTTTTTTTGTCGTACGACAAAAGCGCTATGCTGATGACTGACCAGTCCCCAACTTCCGGCCTTCCAGACTGCGAACTTCCGCTCACCCTCGCACATCTGCCCCCATTATGACAGACTTCCGGTCCATCAGAAAAAAAGCCAAAGAGCGGAATTTCGCTCAAGAGGCCACCGCATCCACCGCGGCCGAATTCCTAGGCCAATGGCCAATGGTCCTCCCAATGTTTAGCTGGAGGAAATTGTGGCTCATCCAAGACTGGTTGTCGGACAAGCAATCTGGCAGTGTAAGGGTGGAGAGAGGTGGTGGAGAGGTAGATCTAGGTTTCTTTATAACAATGATTACGGTTAAAAGTACTTAATTAGCTTTAAAGTGTTTGGGACATGCTAAGGTAATGAAAGGAGCAATATAAATGCAAGGCCTTCCATTCTTTCTTATCAGCATACAGTTGGAAGGTGACCCCATGTCTGCAGATGATATCACCAAGGGGTTCCATGGTGATGAGGAGGAGGCCAAGGATAGATCCTGGAGGACTCTGGCAGTGATGGTTCAGGGGTAGAAAAGTAAGTAACAAGAAAACAAGAGAAACAGGTTATGTACTCTCCGTTTCCACCAGTGGGCAATTTTGGCCCCATCATCTGCTATAGCATCATAATAGATTACTATATACACAGACTGTAGCAACAATTTACAATTGGTCATAGCCCTATTTGTTAACATTTCCTCCGTGATGGACTAATGTGTAGCTATGGGCATTCATCTCTGAAATGAGCATCTCAATCTGTCGGATGAGTTCTTACATCAAAGTCCCCCATCGATTTGTCCTAAGTGGGCATTAAAGATCTCAGGGTGCTATTCAAAAAGCAAGGCCTTCTCCAGATGTCATGGCCAACATTTCTCCCTCAACAATACCACCAAAAAAGCCAATAAATTCATCTCATTGCTGCTTGTGGAATGTCACTGTTCTAGAATGGCTGCTACTTCTCCCTATATAAAAGTTACTGCATTTCAAAAAATAATTCATTGTGTGAAACAGCGTTCATAACCTCCTCCTCAAAAATCCCACCCTTGGCCTCTCTGTTCTTCCAAACGAACGCCAATCTCTCTTTCCTCTCCAAAGCTCTTAACATATGTTGTCAATTCCCAAATCCATGCCCATGTCTCCCACAGCTCCCTGTTTAAGTTTCTTTCAATCAGATTTCCACCTCTGCCGCAGCACCAAAACAACCCTAATCAAAGTCACAAGTGACATTTTCTGTGTGAGACCATGGTGTATTATTGGTCCTCATCCTCCTGGAGTTCTCTGCAGCCTCTGACATGGACAACCACAACAATCTCAACAAAGAACCTCTCATCTGTTGTCCAGCTCAGTGGGACTGCCCTAGCTTGGTTCCACTCTTACCTATCCATCAATTACTTACTTTTCTACCCCTGAACCATCACTGCCAGAGTCCTCCAGGATCTATCCTTGGCCTCCTCCTCATCACCATGAAACCCCTTGGTGATATCATCTGCAGACATGGGGTCACCTTCCAACTGTATGCTGATAAGAAAGAATGGAAGGCCTTGCATTTATATTGCTCCTTTCATAACCTTAGCATGTCTCAAACACTTTAAAGCTAATTAAGTACTTTTAACCGTAATCATTGTTATAAAGATACCTAGATCTACCTCTCCGCCACCTCTCTCCACCCTTACACTGCCAGATTGCTTGTCCGACAACCAGTCTTGGATGAGCCACAATTTCCTCCAGCTAAACATTGGGAGGACCATTGGCCATTGGCCTAGGAATTCGGCCGCGCATTACCCGTTTTTTGGGCGCTGCAAGTGGCATGGACAGCGTTGAACCTACTTACCACCTCTGATTTGGAATGGTGCCCTGGTATCCTCTGGGGGAGGTTCCCTGAAATCCCAAATTGGAAATCCCTCCTTGCACCCACTTCATACAGCTGCATGTCCATTTAGCCATCCCTGAAACAGGAGAGTTGGCACTGTAATATTCATTCACTTGCACACAGAATTAGTTTTGTGCCTCCTTTTGCTTCATTCATGCCTGAAATTTCTCCCCCTCCAACCCCTGCCTTGGTCAAGACTGAAAAATATCGTAGAATCATAGAATCATAGAATGGTTACAACACAGAAGGAGGCCATTTGGCCCGTCGAGCCTGTGCCGGCTCTCTGCAAGAGCATTTCACCTATTCCCACTCCCCCATCCTTTCCCCGTAGCTCTGCAAATTTTATTCCTTCAGGTACTTATCCATTTCCCTTTTGAAACCCACAATTGAAGCTGCCTCCATCATCCTTTCAGGCAGTGCATTCCAGATCCTAACCACTCGCTGAGTAAAAAGGTTTTTCCTCATGTCGCATTTGATTATAAGAACATAAGAACATAAGAACTAGGAACAGGAGTAGGCCATCCGGCCCCTCCCGCCTGCTCCGCCATTCAATAAGATCATGGCTGATCTGATCATGGACTCAGCTCCACTTCCCCGCCCGCTCCCCATAACCCCTTATCCCCTTATCGTTTAAGAAACTGTCTATTTCTGTTTTACATTTTTTCTATGTCCCAGTTTCCACAGCTCTCTGTGGCAGCAAATTCCACAGATTTACAAACCTCTGAGAGAAGAAATTTCTCCTCATCTCTGTTTTAAATGGGTGGCCCCTTATTCTAAGATCGTGCCCTCTAGTTCTAGTCTCCCCCATCAGTGGAAAGATCCTCTCTGCATCCACCTTGTCAAGCCTCCTCATAATCTTAGACGTTTCGATAAGATCACCTCTCAATCTTCTGAATTCCAATGAACAGAGGCCCAACCTACTCAACCTTTCCTCATAAGTCAACCCCCTCATCTCCGGAATCAACCTAGTGAACCTTCTCTGAACTGCCTCCAAAGCAAGAATATCCTTTCTTAAATATGGAAACCAAAACTGCACGCAGTATTCCAGGTCTGGCCTCAGCAATACCTTATATAGGTGTAGTAAGACTTTCATGCTTTTATACTCCATCCACTTTGCAATAAAGGCCAAGATACCATTGACCTTCCTGATCACTTGCTGTACCTGCATACTAACCTTTTGTGTTTCATGCACAAGTACCCCCAGGTCCCGCTATACTGCGGCACTTTGCAATCTTTCTCTATTTAAATAATAACTTGCTCTTTGATTTTTTTCTGCCAAAGTGCATGACCTCACACTTTCCAACATTATACTCCATCTGCCAAATTTTTGCCCACTCACTTAGCCTGTCTATGTCTTCTGCCAATCACCTTAAATCTGTGTCCTCTGGTTCTCGACTCTTCTGCCAATGGAAACAGTTTCTCTCGATCTACTCTGTCTAAACCCCTCATGACTTTGAACACCTCTATTAAATCTCCTCTCAACCTTCTCTGCACTAAGGAGACAACCCCAGCTTCTCCAGTCTATCCACGTAACTGAAGTCTCTCATCTCTGGAACCATTCTCGTAAATCTTTTCTGCATCCTCTCTGAGGCCTTCACCTCCTTCCTAAAGTGCAGTGCCCAGAATTGGACACAATACTCCAGTTGAAGCTAAACCAGTGTTTTCTAAAGGTCTATCATAACTTCCTTGCTTTGTACTCTATGCCTCTATTCATGAAACCCAGGATTGTGTATGCTTTTTTAGCCGCTTTCTCAATCTTCAACGCTTTGTGCACATATACCGCCAGGGCTCTCTATACCTGCACCCACTCTTAAATTGATTTTGAAACTTTATAAAGGCTGGAATAAATACTTATCCCATATGCAAATGCTTATCTTTAATTGTACACACCCTGTAAATTTGGATCTGATGGCTAGAAATTCCAATTGCACATTGGGCTTGCTCCCTGCACAAGGGCAAAGCTGCATTTGCAGATCGGTATAATTATTCAAGTAACCTGCAGCAGACATTTTGGGAAGTCAGTACACAGCTCCACAGGCCAATTACACAAACAATGTGGAGACATGATTTCGGCACTTGCCCAGGGCTCATATGCGTTGGTGGCCTCTGCTACTCTCCCTGGCAGAGTATGCAAAGTCAGTGGGAGTGTACCTTATTAGCATACCATGGGACAAGGGGCACATCTGAACACCAAAAAAAGCCTCACTGGCTAGGCCAGGAGTTGCCTGGACAACCTCGGAAACATTCTATTTCAGCCTCCAGCAGATCCTTTCCGCATTCCACTCACAACAAAATAGTGATTTTCAAGGGTCAAAATAGTGATTACCCTGGTCTGGTTCCTCCAATCTGCCAATAAAGAAGCTGGCACTGAACATAACGGCCTCCTGTGAGGCTGAAATCATAAGCATTCCCAACACAAGGAGTTCCTGTCACAGAACCCTGACCTCACCTCCTCTGCATCACTGGCCTTTTAAGCAGCGACATACAGTCGGAAGGGCCAAAGAATTTTCATCCCAGGGTAACTGGAAGGTAATGGAGTGTTGGCTCCCCCTGCTGATAAATCACCCACTGCACAACAATTCAAGAAATTCAGTAAAAGTGTGAATTCATTTTATTGTGTTCCTAACACAGATGAGACTGCACACAGGGAGGTTAAAGTAACAGTGACCTCAGTCTTTATTAAGACACTCCAGAGTGAGGAACAGGCCTTAAGGGCTGGCTTATATACAGTGCTCCCAAAGGATGCTGGGATCCCTTGGGACTTCAGGAGATGAGCTCCCTGGTGGAGGAACATGGGAGTGCATGCTTTACAGATACACAACATCACTCTCCCCCAAAGCCAAAGCGAAAACTAGTTACAAGGTGAGGTGGTCGGGAGCCTTTCTTTCCCTGGTGGACCGCCTCGGTACAAATGTCGGTTCTGGTGTGTTGGCTGTGCCCTCGCTGGGCTGGCATGTTGTTGGCCCTGCAGGGCTGCTGGGTGAGCCTGGCCTTGCTGGGCTGTTGGGCGTGATGGGTTTGATTTCCTGGTCCGGGGTGGTGTCGTTGATCCTATGGGCGTGTGCTGTGGGCTCGAAAAAGGTGGTGTCTGCTGTGGGTTGTTCAGGGCAGTCTGTGAACCACAGCCTCGTTTGGTCCAGGTGCTTTCTGCAAATTTGTCCATTGTCTAGTTTGACTACAAACACCCTACTCCCTTCTTTAGCTATCACCATGCCCGTGATCCACTTGGGACCATGTCCATAGTTTAGCACATACAGATCGATTTCCCGTGACACAATGGCGCGACCATCGTTTACATTTTGTTGCTGCCGCCTGCTCTCTACCTGATCATGCAGATTGGGGTGATCCAGCAAGAGTCTGGTTTTAAGTGTCCTTTTCATGAGTAGCTCAGCCAGGGGCATCCCTGTGAATGAGTGGGGTCTCGTGCGGTAGCTGAGCAGTACTCGCGACAGGCGGGTTTGGAGTGAGCCTTCTGTGACTCGTTTAAGGCTCTGTTTGATTGTTTGTACTGCCCGCTCTGCCTGCCCATTGGAGGCTGGTTTAAACGGGGCCGAGGTGACAAGTTTGATCCCATTGCGGGTCATGAATTCTTTAAATTCAGCACTGGTGAAACATGGCCTGTTGTCACTGACCAGTATGTCAGGCAGGCCGTGGGTGGCAAACATGGCCCTCAGGCTTTTAATGGTGACGGTGGCGGTGCTTCCCGACATTATTTCACATTCAATCCATTTTGAAAAAGCATCGACCACCACCAGGAACATTTTACCGAGAAACGGGCCCGCATAGTCGACATGGATCCTCAACCATGGTCTGGAGGGCCAGGACTACGAACGTAGTGGCGCCTCTCTGGGCTCAACTGAGCACACACGCTGCATTGCCGTACACAGGACTCGAAGTCAGAGTCGATACCGGGCCACCACACGTGGGATCTGACTATCGCTTTTATCATTACTATACCCGGGTGTGTGCTGTGGAGATCCGGGATGAATGTCTCCCTGCCCTTTTTGGTAGCACTACGTGGTTACCCCACAACAGGCAATCTGCCTGAATGGACAGTTCGTCCTTTCGCCGCTGGAACAGCTTGATTAGCTCTTGCATTTCAACGGGGATGCTAGCCCAGCACCCATGCAGTACATAGTTTTTTACTAGGGACAGCAGAGGATCTTGGCTGGTCCAAGTCCTAATCTGGCGGGCCGTGACAGGTGATTTATCATTTTCAAACGCTTCCACAACCATCAACAAGTCTGCGGACTGCGCCACCATCAACAAGTTTGCAGGCTGCGCCATTTCCACCCCAGTGGTGAGCAATGGTAGCCTGGCCTGTGGCGGGTGGTATAGTTATACGCTGATAGCGCGAGTGCCCACCTTTGTATGCGGGCTGAGGCATTAGTATTTATCCCCTTGTTTTCAGCGAACAAGGATATGAGGGGCTTGTGATCAGTTTCCAGCTCAAATTTGAGGCCAAACAGGTACTGATGCATTTTCTTTACCCCGAACACACATGCTAATGCCTCTTTCTCAATCAAGCTGCAGGCCCTCTCGGCCTTAGACAAGCTCCTGGAGGCATCGGCGACAGGTTGCAACTTCCCCGCAATGTTAGCCTGTTGTAATACACACCTGACTCCGTACGACGACGCATAAGAACATAAGAACATAAGCATTAGGAACAGGAGTAGGCCATCTAGCCCCTCGAGCCTGCTCCGCCATTCAATAAGATCATGGCTGATCTGGTCGTGGACTCAGCTCCACTTACCCGCCCTCTCCCCGTAACCCTTAATTCCCTTATTGGTTAAAAATCTATCTATCTTTGACTTGAAAACATTCAATGACCTAGCCTCAACTGCTTCCTTGGGCAGAGAATTCCACAGATTCACAACCCTCTGGGAGAAGAAATTCTTTCTCAACTCGGTTTTAAATTGGCTCCTCCGTATTTTGAGGCTGTGCCCCCTAGTTCTAGTCTCCCCTACCAGTGGAAACAACTTCTCTGCCTCTATCTTGTCTATCCCTTTCATGATTTTAAATGTTTCTATAAGATCACCCCTCATCCTTCTGAACTCCAACGAGTAAAGACCCAGTCTACTCAATCTATCATCAGAAGGTAACCCCCTCATTTCTGGAACCAGCCGAGTGAATCGTCTCTGTACCCCTTCCAAAGCCAGTATATCCTTCCTTAAGTAAGGTGACCAAAACTGCACGCAGTACTCCAGGTGCGGCCTTACCAATACCTTATACAGTTGCAGCAACACCTCCCTGCTTTTGTACTCCATCCCTCTCGCAATGAAGGCCAACATTCCATTTGCCTTCCTGATTACCTGCTGCACCTGCAAACTAACCTTTTGGGATTCATGCACAAGGACCCCCAGGTCCCTCTGCACCACAGCATGTTGTAATTTCTCCCCATTCAAATAATATTCCCTTTTACTGTTTTTTTTCCCAAGGTGGATGACCTCACACTTTCCCACATTGTATTCCATCTACCAAACCTTAGCCCATTCGCTTAACCTATCCAAATCTCCTTGCAGCCTCTCTGTGTCCTCTACAGAACCCGCTTTCCCACTAATCTTAGTGTCATCTGCAAATTTTGTTGCACTACACTCTGTCCCCTCTTCTAGGTCATCTATGTATATTGTAAACAGTTGTGGTCCCAGCACTGATCCCTGTGGCACACCACTAACCACTGATTTCCAACCAGAAAAGGACACATTTATCCCGACTCTCTGCTTTCTGTTAGCCAGCCAATTCTCTATCCATGCTAATACATTTCCTCTGACTCCACGTACCTCTATCTTCTACAGTAACCTTTTGTTGGCACCTTATCGAATGCCTTTTGGAAATCTAAATACACCACATCCATCAGTACACCTCTATCCACCATGCTCATTATATCCTCAAAGAATTCCAGTAAGTTAGTTAAACATGATTTCCCCTTCATGAATCCATGCTGCGTCTGCTTGATTGCACTATTCCTATCGAGATGTCCCGCTATTTCTTCCTTAATGATAGTTTCAAGCATTTTCCCCACTACAGATGTTAAACTAACCGGCCTATAGTTACCTGCCTTTTGCCTGCCCCCTTTTTTAAACAGAGGCATTACATTAGCTGCTTTCGAATCCGCTGGTACCTCCCCAGAGTCCAGAGAATTTTGGTAGATTATAACGAATGCATCTGCTATAACTTCCGCCATCTCTTTTAATACCCTGGGATGCATTTCATCAGGACCAGGGGACTTGTCTACCTTCAGTCCCATTAGCCTGTACAGCACTACCCCACTAGTGATAGTGATTATCTCAAGGTCCTCCCTTCCCACATTCCTGTGGCCTGCAAATTTTGGCATGGTTTTTGTGTCTTCCACTGTGAAGATGGAAGCAAAATAATTGTTTAAAGTCTCAGCCATTTCCACATTTCCCATTATTAAATCCCCCTTTTCATCTTCTAAGGGACCAACATTTACTTTAATCACTCTCTTCCGTTTTATATATCTGTAAAAGCTTTTACTATCTGTTTTTATGTTTTGCGCAAGTTTACCTTCGTAATCTATCTTCCCTTTCTTTATTGCTTTTTTAGTCATTCTTTGCTGTTGCTTAAACTATTCCCAATCCTCTAGTTTCCCACTAACCTTGGCCACCTTATACACATTGGTCTTTGATTTGATATTTTCCTTTATTTCCTTGGTTATCCACGGCTGGTTATCCCTTCTCTTGCCGCCCTTCTTTTTCACTGGAATATATTTTTGTTGCGCACTATGAAAGAGCTCCTTAAAAGTCCTCCACTGTTCCTTAATTGTGCCACCGTTTAGTCCTTCTTTCCAGTCTACTTTAGCCAACTCTGCCCTCATCCCACTATAGTCCCCTTTGTTTAAGCATAGTACGCTCGTTTCTGACACAATGTCCTCACTCTCAATCTGTATTACAAATTCAACCATACTGTGATCACTCATTCCGAGAGGATCTTTTACTAGGAGATCGTTTATTTTTCCTGTCTCATTACACAGGACCAGATCTAAGATGGCTTGCTCCCTTGTAGGTTCTGTTACATACTGTTCTAAGAAACAATCCCATATGCATTCTATGAATTCCTCCTTCAGGCTACCCCGTGCGATTTGATTTGACCAATTGATATGTAGGTTAAAATCCCCCATGACTACTGCCGTTCCTTTTTCACATGCCTCCATTATTCCCTTGATTATTACCCGCCCCACCGTGAAGTTATTATTTGGGGGCCTATAAACTACGCCGACCAGTGATTTTTTCCCCTTACTGTCTCTAATCTCCACCCACAATGATTCAACATTTTGTTCATTGGAGCCAATATCATCTCTCACAACTGCCCTGATATCATCTTTTATTAACAGAGCTACCCCACCTCCTTTCCCTTCTTGCCTATCTTTCTGAATCGTCAGATACCCCTGTATGTTTAATTCCCAGTCTTGGCCACCCTGCAACCATGTTTCTGTAATGGCCACCAAATCATACCCATTTGTAATGATTTGTGCCGTCAACTCATTTACTTTATTTCTAATGCTGCGTGCATTTAGGTAGAGTGTTTTCATCCTAGTTTTTAAACCATGATTTTTAGTTTTGACCCCTCCTGCAGCCCTTTTATATTCAGTGGCCCTTTTTGATTCTTGCCTTTGGTTTCTCTGCTCTCCACTTTTACTCATCTATTTTCTGTGTTTTGTTTTTGTCTTCTTTTTGTTTCCCTCTGTCTCCCTGTATTGGTTCCCATCCCCCTGCCATATTAGTTTAACTCCTCCCCAACAGCACTAGCAAACACTCCCCCTGGGACATTGGTTCCGGTCCTGCCTAAGTGCAGACCGTCCAGTTTGTACTGGTCCCACCTCCCCCAGAACCTGTTCCAATGCCCCTCAAATTTGAATCCCTCCCTGTTGCACCACTGCTCATGTATTCATCTGTGCTATCCTGTGATTCCTACTCTGACTAGCACGTGGCACTGGTAGCAATCCCGAGATTACTACTTTTGAGGTCCTACTTTTTAATTTAGCTCCTAGCTCCTTAAATTCGTCTCGTAGGACCTCATCCCTTTTTTTACCTATGTCGTTGGTACCAATGTGCACCACGACAACTGGCTGTTCTCCCTCCCTTTTTAGAATGTCCTGCACTCGCTTGGAGACATCCTTGACCCTTGCACCAGGGAGGCAACATACCATCCTGGAGTCTCGGTTGCGGCCGCAGAAACGCCTATCTATTCCCTTTATGATTGAATCCCCTATCACTATCGCTCTCCCACTCTTTTTCCTGCCCTCTTGTGTAACAGAGCCAGCCACGGTGCCATGAACTTGGCTGCTGCTGCTCTCCCCTGATGAGTCATCTCCCTCAACAGCACTCAAAGCAGTGTATCTGTTTTGCAGGGGGATGACCAGATGGGACCTGTCGAAATCTCGACTTCCGAAAAGAATGACTCCGACACTTACAGCTCCGGTAGAAGTTTCCTTTTTAATTTACTTGCTCGCAAGGGGTAGGTTTCACTCAGTCAAGGGCTAAATGAACACCTCCGAAATGGTTCAGTTTAACAAGATATTTATACAGTAAAACCAAAGTTCTGGCCTCTCCCTGTGTATTGCTCTGTCTCACAGTCAGTGAATACAGATAAAGAGTTAATTACTATATCCTGGTCCTGACATGGTGTCCAGATATTTCCTTTTGTCAGGGTTATCAGAAAGCCAAACGGCCATTACTCCATGAGTCATAGGTAATGGGCTATCTCCTGTCTTGTATTGTGTCAGGATTGTTTCAATTTCCTGGTCAGTTTATCTGTTTGCATCAAATGGATGAGGTAAAGGAAAGAGATAATGGCTAGAAGATAAGGGTGGGTGACATGGAACTCCTGTAGTGTAGACAATAGGAGAGCACCATGGGGGGTTACTTGTCTCAGCATGACTTGTCTCCTAGCTGTCTGATGGCCATCAGCCATCTAACAGCAGGTTTAGCTGTTTATGCAAGCTGACTGCTAAAATGCAGAAAGTTCTGGAAGGGCCAGGACTCCATTTTAATCAAAAGGCACACAAATACCGTATGGTATCAGCTTAGATAAAAATACTTTCCACAGACCCTTGCACTACCTTCTTTGTACTACTCTTCCTGCTGGTCTTCCATTCCCTAGCTGGCTGTGGATCCTTCTCATGCGGTAAGACCAACTCACTACACGTGCCACTTATGTCATTCTCAGCATCGTGGATGCTCCAGAGTGAATCCACCCTCAGCTCCAATTCCGCAACGCGGTCCGTCAGGAGATGGAGGCGGATACATTTCTCACACAAGTAGTCGTCAGGGACACCGGAAGTGTCCCTGAGTTCCCACATGGTACAGGAGGAGCATATCACGTGACCAAGCTTTCCTACTATGCCTTAAACCTTAGATATCCTTAAATTGGTAACAACAATGTTACAGTTTACTTACTGATATAAAAAAGAAAAAGAAAAGCTACTCACCAATCACCAGCCAATCACTTACCCCCTTGGCTGTGACATCACCTTTTGATTCCTTTCTACTTCTTTTTTTGCTTTCTCTCCCCGCTGTAGCTGCACAAGCACGCCTTTGTAGGCCGCTCTGACACTGCTCCCGCTTCTCGCCAACTGCCGCTGCCTGTGGAACACCCGCTGGGCCTTTTATAGGCCGCTCCGACGCTGCTCCCGCCTCTCACCAACTGCCGCTGCCTGTGGAACAGCCGCTGGGCCTTTATAGGCCGCTCCGACGCTGCTCCCGCCTCTCACCAACTGCCGCTGCCTGTGGAACACCCACTGGGCCTTTATAGGCCGCTCCGACGCTGCTCCCGCCTCTCACCAACTGCCACTGGTACAAGTCTTTTACACGGGTTATACAATACAAGCAGCTTGTTGGAGCATTAAATGTTTCTGGCTTTCTCAAATGCAATTACTTGCTTTTTTTCCAGTTCTCACCTTTACACAATAACACATGTAGCGGGCTCTAAGAGGGTGCTTAACCCTGGTAGGAAATTACCAAAATAGTTGAGGAGTCCCAGGAACAACCACAGCTCCGTGACGTTCTGTGGCCTGGGTGGTTTCTGATAGCCTCTGTCTTGGCATCTGTGGGCCGAATGCCGTCCGTCGCGGTCTTTCTCCCCAAAAACTCCACTTCTGTTGCCATGAAGACGCATTTCGACCTCTTCAGCCGCAGCCCTATGCGATCCAGTCACTGGAGGACCTCCTCCAGGTTTTGTAGGTGCTCGACGGTGTCCCGACCAGTGACCAATATGTAGTCCAGAAAAACTACCGTGCATGATACCGACTTGAGTAGGCTCTCTATGTTTCTCTGGAAGATCGCTGCTGTCATGTATTCAACCAGCATTGTAACCCATGTATAATCTGACCTAAGTTGTACACTGTGAGAATAATGACCACAAGGTGGTGAACTTGTGGGAGACACTCCTAACCTGGACCTTCAGATATAAAAGGGGAAGCTCCACCCACTTCCATCACTTGAGTGCTAAGGAATAAAGGATAGGTCACAGACTGACCTTCTCTCAAGCATGGGCCTCGTGTGCATTTATACTGTATAGTAAGGACGTATCAATGGCGATGAGAAACTGGGATTTAAACCACGCGAGCATGGCCACTAGCAGAACAGACGAGAGGTACTGTGTTAAGGAATGGTTGAGACAGAGATTCAACATTGTTACAGCAGCACACAGTTCTCCAGGCAGACAAGGGCAATCGAGCATGCCCCAACATGTAGTCGAACCCTGAGGGGGAGTTCGACAGAGACAATGGCAAGCTGAACGGCGATTCACGCCATTGCAAGGGACAATGCGGCCAGTAATGGGGCCATCAACACCTGTTAATGGCGCACTCAAGGACAATCACAGGGGCAGTCAGAGATCGACTGGCAAGGGATCTTTTGTTTCCAACAGCAGCTCATGTTGGAGGCGTGGAGGCACACACTCAGCCGGAGTTTGCAGAGATGAGAAAAATACCTGCACAAATTGCAGAAATGAACGCTGGGGGAAATCGCTGGAAGCTGAAGTTCAGCGAGTTCATGTGGAGCACGTATACAGTTCATACACCAGGACGCCACCGATAATGATGAAAGTGCTCCTCTCAATGGCATCCCAGTATTAATGGAGCTAGACACGGGGGCCAGCCAGTCCCTGATGGGTATCAAACAGTTCGAAAAGTTGTGGGCGTCCAAGGCCAGGAGGCCAAAATTATAGCCGATTGACGCACAGCTACAGACATACACAAAGCAGATCATTCCGGTGCTAGGCAGCGCCACGGTAGTCGTGACCCACAAAGATTCGGAGAACAGGTTGCCACTCTGGGTTGTCCCAGGGGACGGTCCCACACTACTGGGGAGGAGTTGGCTTGCTGTCATGAACTGGAAGTGGGGCGATGTCAATGCAATTTCTTCTGTGGAGCGAGTATCATGCTCACAGATCCTGGACAAATTTGACTCATTATTTCAACCCGGCATTGGCACTTTCATGGGGGCCAAGGTAGTGATTCACATAAACCCGGACGTCAGGCCAGTACACCACAAGGCCAGAGCGGTGCCATACGTGATGCGGGAAAAGATAGAAGGCGAATTGGACCGCCTGCTGAGGGAAGGCATCATCTCGCCAGTCGAATTCAGTGACTGGGCGAGCCCAATTGTGCTGGTTCTCAAGGCGGATGGGTCAGTCAGGATATGTGTTGATTACACCATCAATCGGGTGTCACTCCAAGACCAGTACCCACTACCGAGAGCGGAGGACCTCTTTGCGATGCTATCCGGTGGCAAACTTTTTTCAAAATTGGACCTGACCTCAGCTTACATGACCCAGGAGCTGGCGAGTGAGTCGAAGAAGCTGACCACCATCACAACACACAAGGGATTGTTTGAGTACAACAGATGTCCGTTCGGGATTCGCTCGGTCACCGCGATCTTCCAATGAAATATGGAAAATCTCCTCAAGTCGATTCCAGGGACGGTGGTTTTTCAGGACGACATCCTCATCACGGATTACGATACTGAAGAACACCTCCACAACCTGGAGGAGGTGCTACGCAGACTGGACCGGGTAGGGCTGCAACTGAAAAAGGCGAAGTGCGTCTTCCTAGCTCCAGAGGTAGAATTCCTGGGGATGAGGGTAGCAGCAGACGGGATCAGCCCTACTGCGTCCAAGAGGGAAGCGATCCAGAGAGCACCCAGACCCTGTAACACGACGGAGCTGCGTTCATTCCTGGGGCTCCTGAACTATTTTGGTAACTTTCTTCCCAAATTGAGCACGCTGCTAGAGCCGCTACATGTGTTCCTACGCAAAGGTCGCGAATGGGTCTGGGGGGACAGCCAGGAAAGGACTTTTAATAGAGCACGCAATTTGTTATGTTCCAACAATCTGTTAACGCTATATGACCCATGTAAGAAATTTGTGTTAACGTGCGATGCGTCGTCCTATGGTGTCGGGTGTGTGTTGCAGCATGTCAATGCCAAGGGTCAGTTACAGCTGGTAGCTTATGCCTGTCCCAGGCAGAAAGGGGCTACGGGATGGTAGAAAAGGAGGCGCTCGCATGTGTATATGCGGTAAAGAAAATGCACCAGTACCTGTTTGGCAGGAAATTTGAGCTGGAGACAGATCACAAACCCCTAACGTCCCTTTTGGCTGACAACAAGGCCATAAATGCAAACGCATCGGCCCGCATACAGAGGTGGGCACTCACGTTAGCTGCCTATGACTACACAATTCGACACAGACCTGGCACCGAAAACTGCGCCGATGCACTCAGCAGGCTCCCACTAGCCACCACTGAGGGGGCTACCGAGCATGCTGCTGAGATGGTCATGGCTGTTGAAGCTTTCGGAAGCAAAGGCTCACCCGTGACAGCTCGTCAGATTAAAGTCTGGACAAATAGAGACCCGCTATTGTCTCTAGTCAAGAAATGTGTCCTGAATGGGGACTGGGAAGCCACGTACAGGGCATGCCCTGAGGAATTTAAACCATTTCACAGGCGCAGGGATGAACTCTCGATTCAGGCGGATTGCCTACTGTGGGGAAACCGCGTAGTCATGCCCCAGATGGGCAGAGAGGTGTTCATCAGAGAACTCCACAATGAGCACCCTGTCATTGTCATGATGAAGGCAATTGCCAGGTCACACGTTTGGTGGCCAGGGATAGACGCAGATCTGGAACTTTGTGTTCGTAGGTGCAACACGTGTGCCCAGCTGGGCAATGCAGCCAGGGAAGCCCCCCTTAGCCCCTGGCCATGGCCCGCCAAGCCATGGTCATGCATCCATGTGGACTACGCAGGTCCTTTCATGGGATAAATGTTTTTGGTCGTAGTAGACGCCTACTCCAAATGGATCGAGTGTGACATTTTAAATTCAAGCACATCCTCTGCCATGGTAAAAGTCTACGGGCAATGTTCGCCGCCCACGGTCTACCAGACATCTTGGTCAGCGACAACGGCCCGTGCTTCACAAGCACTGAATTCCAGGACTTCATGGCAGGCAATGGAATTAACCATGTCAGAATGGCACCGTTCAAGCCGGCCTCAAACGGCCAGGCAGAACGAGCAGTGCAGATAATCAAACAGGGGATGCTCAGAATTCAAGGGGGTTCCCTACAAAGACGCTTATCACACCTCCTGTTGGCCTACAGATCCCAACCACACTACTCACAGGGATTCCACCCGCAGAGCTGCTAATGAAAAGGATGCTCAAAACCAGGTTATCCCTCATACACCCCACCATGAAAGAAATTGTCGAGAGCAGGTGCCAGTCACAATATGACTACCATGACAGGAATGCGAGGGCGCGATGTATTGATGTAAATGACCCTGTTTTTGTCCTCAACTACGCTGCAGGGCCCAAATGGCTCACAGGTACTGTGGTTGCTAAAGAGGGAAATAGGATTCTGGTATTCAAACTTACCAATGGATAAATCTGCCGCAAACATGTGGATCAAACAAAAAGGAGGTTCAGCAACCCCATAGAAGAAGCAGAGGAAGAACACGATATAGAGTTCACTCCTCCATAGGTGACCGAACACAGGAACCAAGTGGAGGAGAGCCCAGTCACTGTGGGCAGTCCGGACAGGCCTGAGGCACCGCAAACAGCAGACACTCAGGCCAGCACCCAACAACCGGAGCCCCAACTCAGGCATTCTACAAGAGAGCGTAAACCACCAGAGAGACTCAACCTGTGATCCCAATAAGACTTTGGGGGGGAGGTGATGTCATGTATTCAACCAGCATTGTAACCCATGTATAATCTGACCTAAGTTGTACACTGTGAGAACAATGACCACAAGGTGGTGAACTTGTGGGAGACACTCCTAACCTGGACCTTCAGATATAAAAGGGGAAGCTCCACCCACTTCCATCACTTGAGTGCTTAGGAATAAAGGACAGGTCACAGACTGACCTTCTCTCAAGCATGGGCCTCGTGTGCATTTATACTGCATAGTAAGGACGTATCAGCTGCAGCCAACCGAATTCCAAACGTGCATCTGTTGTAGATGAACAGTCCCTTGTGCGTGTTGATGCAGGTGAGACCCTTCGAAGACTCCTCCAGCTCCTGCGTCATGTAGGCCGAAGTCAGGTCGAGCTTGGTGAACGTCGTGCCTCCTGCCAGTGTCGCAAATAGGTCGTCTGCCTTAGGTAGCGGGTATTGGTCCTGTAGCGAGAAATGATTAATAGTTATTTATAATCGCCGAAAATCCTGACCGTTCCATCACTTTTGAGTACTGGAACAATCGGCTGGCCCACTTGCTGAATTCCACTGGGGACTTGATGCCCTCACGTTGCAGCCTGTCCAGCTCAATTTCCACTCTCTCCCTCATCATGTGAGGTACCGCTCGCGCCTTGTGGTGAATGGGTCGTGCCTCTGGGACCAAGTGGATCCGCACCTTCGCCCCGGAAAAGTTTCCAATGCCTGGCTCAAAAGGGGAAGGAAATTTGTTAAGAACCTGGGTACATGAGGCCTCATCGAATTGTGATAATGCTCGGATGTCATCCCAGTTCCAGCGGATTTTGCCCAGCCAGCTCCTTCCAAGCAGTGTGGGGCCATCGCCCGGGACAATCCAGAGTGGCAGTTCGTGCACCGTGCCCTCATAGGTGACCTTGACCATGGCGCTGCCCAGGACAGTGATAAGCTCTTTGGTGTACGTTCTCAGTTTCGGGTGGATGGGTCTCAGGGCTGGTCTGAGTGCCTTGTTGCACCACAGTCTTCGCAAACATCTTTTTCCTCATGATGGATTGGCTAGCGCAAGTGTCCAGTTCCATGGCTACGGGTAAGCCATTCAATTTTACATTTAGCACTATACATAGAAACATAGAAACATAGAAAATAGGTGCAGGAGTAGGCCATTCGGCCCTTCTAGCCTGCACCGCCATTCAATGAGTTCATGGCTGAACATGCAACTTCAGTACCCCATTCCTGCTTTCTCGCCATACCCCTTGATCCCCCTAGTAGTAAAGACTTCATCTAACTCCTTTTTGAATATATTTAGTGAGTTGGCCCAACAACTTTCTGTGCTAGAGAATTCCACAGGTTCACCACTCTCTGGGTGAAGAAGTTTCTCCTCATCTTGGTCCTAAATGACTTACCCCTTATCCTTCGACTGTGACCCCTGGTTCTGGACTTCCCCAACATTGGGAACATTCTTCCTGCATCTAACCCATCAGAATTTTAAACGTTTCTATGAGGTCCCCTCTCATTCTTCTGAACTCCAATGAATACAAGCCCAGTTGATCCAGTCTTTCTTGATAGGTCAGTCCCGCCATCCCGGGAATCAGTCTGGTGAAACTTCGCTGCACTCCCTCAATAGCAAGAATGTCCTTCCTCAGGTTAGGAGACCAAAACTGTACACAATACTCCAGGTGTGGCCTCACCAAGGCCCTGTACAACTGTAGCAACACCTCCCTGCCCCTGTACTCAAATCCCCTCGCTATGAAGGCCAACATGCCATTTGCTTTCTTAACCGCCTGCTGTACCTGCATGCCAACCTTCAATGACTGATGTACCATGACATCCAGGTCTCGTTGCACCTCCCTTTTTCCTGATCTGTCACCATTCAGATAATAGTCTGTCTCTCTGTTTTTACCTCACATTTATCCACATTATACTTCATCTGCCATGCATTTGCCCACTCACCTAACCTATCCAAGTCGCTCTGCAGCCTCATAGCATCCTCCTCGCAGCTCACACTGCCATCTAACTTAGTGTCATCCGCAAATTTGGAGATACTACATTTAATCCCCTCGTCTAAATCATTAATGTACAGTGTAAACAGCTGGGGCCCCAGCACAGAACCTTGCGGTACCCCACTAGTCACTGCCTGCCATTCTGAAAAGTCCCCATTTACTCCTACTCTTTGCTTCCTGTCTGACAACCAGTTCTCAATCCATGTCAGCACACTACCCCCAATCCCATGTGCTTTAACTTTGCACATTAATCTCTTGTGTGGGACCTTGTCGAAAGCCTTCTGAAAGTCCAAATATACCACATCAACTGGTTCTCCCTTGTCCACTCTACTAGAAACATCCTCAAAAAATTCCAGAAGATTTGTCAAGCATGATTTCCCTTTCACAAATCCATGCTGACTTGGACCTATCATTTCACCTCTTTCCAAATGCGCTGCTATGACATCCTTAATAATTGATTCCATCATTTTACCCACTACCGATGTCAGGCTGACCGGTCTATAATTCCCTGTTTTCTCTCTCCCTCCTTTTTTAAAAAGTGGGGTTACATTGGCTACCCTCCACTCGATAGAAACTGATCCAGAGTCAATGGAATGTTGGAAAATGACTGTCAATGCATCCGCTATTTCCAAGGCCACCTCCTTAAGTACTCTGGGATGCAGTCCATCAGGCCCTGGGGATTTATCGGCCTTCAATCCCATCAATTTCCCCAACACAATTTCCCAACTAATAAGGATTTCCCTCAGTTCCTCCTCCTTACTAGATCCTCTGACCCCTTTTATATCTGGAAGGTTGTTTGTGTCCTCCTTCGTGAATACCAAACCAAAGTACTTGTTCAATTGGTCCGCCATTTCTTTGTTCTCCGTTATGACTTCCCCTGATTCTGACTGCAGGGGACCTACGTTTGTCTTTACTAACCTTTTTCTCTTTACATATCTATAGAAACTTTTGCAATCCGTCTTAATGTTCCCTGCAAGCTTCTTCTCGTACTCTATTTTCCCTGCCCTAATCAAACCCTTTGTCCTCCTCTGCTGAGTTCTAAATTTCTCCCAATCCCCGTGTTCACTGCTATTTCTGGCCAATTCGTATGCCACTTCCTTGGCTTTAATGCTATCCCTGATTTCCCTTGATAGCCACGGTTGAGCCACCTTCCCTTTTTTATTTTTCCGCCAGACAGGAATGTACAATTCATCCATGCGGTCTCTAAATGTCTGCCATTGCCCATCCACAGTCAACCCCTTAAGTATCATTCGCCAATCTATCCTAGCCAATTCACGCCTCATACCTTCAAAGTTACCCTTCTTTAAGTTCTGGACCATGGTCTCTGAATTTACTGTTTCATTCTCCATCCTAATGCAGAATTCCACCATATTATGGTCACTCTTCCCCAAGGGGCCTCGCACAATGAGATTGCTAATTAATCCTCTCTCATTACACAACACCCAGTCTAAGATGGCCTTCCCCCTAGTTGGTTCCTCGACATATTGGTCTAGAAAACCATCCCTTATGCACTCCAAGAAATCCTCCTCCACCATATTGCTTCCAGTTTGGTTAGCCCAATCTATGTGCATATTAAAGTCACCCATTATAACTGCTGCACCTTTATTGCATGCACCCCTAATTTCCTGTTTGATACCCTCCCCAACATCACTACTACTGTTTGGAGGTCTGTACACAACTCCCACTAACGTTTTTTGCCCTTTGGTGTTCTGCAGCTCTTCCCATATAGATTCCACATCATCCAAGCTAATGTCCTTCCTAACTATTGCATTAATCTCCTCCTTAACCAGCAATGCTACCCCACCTCCTTTTCCTTTTATTCTATCCTTCCTAAATGTTGAATACCCCTGGATGTTGAGTTCCCAGCCCTGATCATCCTGGAGCCACATCTCTGTAATCCCAATCACATCATATTTGTTAACATCTATTTGCACAGTTAATTCATCCACCTTATTACGGATACTCCTTGCATTAAGACACAAAGCCTTCAGGCTTGTTCTTTTAACACCCTTTGTCCTTTTAGAATTTTGCTGTACAGTGGCCCTTTTTGTTCTTTGCCTTGGGTTTCTCTGCCCTCCACTTTTCCTCATCTCCTTTCTGTCTTTTGCTTTTGTCTCCTTTTTGTTTCCCTCTGTCTCCCTATAGGTGGACATTTCATCGAAAATGTGTGCACACCATGTACTTCAGCATCTGCCTCCTCTCTCTGAGGCTCAAAATTGCTTTGATCCACCATGGACCGATCTTCCTCTGCCATGTGTTGGTTAGCAGGTTTTACAGAGCTTGCAGCTCATCTGCAAGCTCATTGAAGGTGCCCAATTGTTCCACAGCTCTTGCAAGCATACCCTTTGAAGCGGCATGATTAGGCTAAATGGAAGCCTCCACAACGCCTACAAGGTGTGAATTGCCTTGCATTCATCCTTTGTTGGGGACTCTGAGTCATCTGGGTCATCTGAGGTCTGCTGGCAGTTGCAGACTTGTGGCTTCTGCCCTGTACATTTCTGCTCGCAAACACAGTTCCAGTTAATTTATGAACATTTCTAGCACTTGTGTGCTGAGAGATTTGTTTGGTGTTATTACTGGTGGACATAAACGCCTGTGCTATGGCCTTACTGAGGGTCGGTGTCTCTACAGTCAGAAGTTTTCGTAGGATGGTCTCGTGGCCAGTGCCCAGTACAAAAAAGTCTCTGAGCATTTGCTCCAGGTAGCCATCAAACTCACATTGTCCTGCAGGTCGTCTTATTCGGCGACGTAGCTCGCCACTTCCTGACCTTCAGATCGCTGGCACGTGTAGAACCGATCAGCATGCCATCAGCACGCTCTCCCTTGGGTTAAGATGCTCCCGAACCAGTGTACACAGCTCCTCATATGACTCATCTGTGGGTTTCACTGGAGCCAGAAGATTCTTCATGAGGCTGTAGGTTGGTGCCCCGCAGACCGTGAGGAGGATCGCTCTCCTTTTTGCAGAGCTTCCTTCTCCATCCAGCTCGTTGGCTACAAAGTACTGGTCTAGCCGTTCGACATAGGCTTCCCAGTCCTCACCCAACAAGAACTTCTCCAGGATGCCCACAATTTGCTGCACCTTTGCATTGGATTCGTATACTCATCACCAGTTATTGTGTTCCTAACACAGATGAGGCTGCACACAGGGAGGTTAAAGTAACAGTGACCTCAGTCTTTATTAAGACACTCCAGAGTGAGGAACAGGCCTTAGGGGCTGGCTTACATACAGTGCTCCCAAGGGATGCTGGGATCCCTTGGGACTTCAGGAGATGCACTCCCTGGTGGCGGAACATGGGAGTGCATGCTTTACAGATACACAACACATTTCATCCAAAACTTTCCTTCACTTACAACGTCACACATTAGGAGTGAGCCAGACCACTAGAACATCAATCTTGCCAACCCCACCGCCTCATAAATCAGGAGACAAACTCGTGAGATTTGGTACGGAAATCATGAGTTGCTATTTTTTTCCCGACCCGACCCCTCGCTGACCTTTGCTCCTGGACATGAAGCGTGTTCAGCTGTCGCTACCCAATTACTGACTTAGAACATGAGAACATAAGAAGTAGGTGCAGGAGTCGGTGGATAGGTGGGCCCGCTGTCGGCCACTCACAGGCCGGCCTCCCCATACATTTGACCGTTACTCTTTTCTGATCACTATGTTGTTCTAATGTAGACACATTTTATTGACAGCAAACATCCTGTTTCTATCTATTCTGTCCAATCCCTTCATAATTTTAAACACTATAAAATCACTTCAATCTTCCCTAATCTACTTTATTTCATATGTCAAGCTCTGGTAGTGTTCCCCCCCTAGGTATAAGGTTTATTATTTTTTTCCAGTAAATATTAGAGATGCAACTTTTTGCATGGATAAGAAATAAAGACAGAGCTTTCTGTATGAGTTAAGGGAAGGGAAACATTTATTCAAATCTAACTAACAACTGCATTAAACACCAACTATCAAACTATTTTTCAACACCACACAAAATATTATCACTTAATTCAGAAAAAAAATACCAACAAAACAAGGTAGGAAGGCACAGGAATTGTCTGCACATCCTCCTACCTAGCCCATTGTCATATCTTACATCGCAAAGTGCTGCTAAAATGTTTGATACAATTCGACAGCCGAATCCCCGCCTCAGCCTTTCTCTGGTTGGCACTCATTGTTGACAACGTAATTGTCAATTGGGTAATAATGATGTCAATCCAATCATTTACCGCCACTCACGGTAGCAATCCGTGATCTCCGTCTAAGCATGTGCCAACTGACTGTCCTCAATCTGATCCTGTTTGTTATCTCAATGATTGACAGGGAGGGATGGCATTGTTCCACCAATGAGAGGGCGGATGTAGTGTAGGGAGCGAGGTGGTAGGCGGCAGGCTGGAGATTGTTGTTTTTGCTGGAGTTGAGGCGGTGGAGATTATTAAAGTAGGAAAAAAAAGTTATGACTTTTCAGAGTTGAATCACCAGATCGCGAGTTGGATTAGAAATCGCGTATCTCATGATTAACGTTGGTATTACTGTAGCACTCTCGCCTCTGAGTCAAAAGGTTGTGCGTTCTTGAGCACAAAATCTAGGCTGACACTCCAGTGCAGTACTCAGAGAGTGCTGCATTGTCGGAGGTGCCTTCCTTTGAATGAGACGTTAAAACGAGGCCCCGTCTGCTTTCTCAGGTGGACGTAAAAGAGCCCGTGAGGTTATTTGAAGGGCAGAGGAGTTCTTCTCCAGTATTCGGCCGTTTATCATTCAACAACACCTAAAAACAGATTACCTGGTCATTATCTCATTGACGTTTCTGGGAGCTTGCTATGCGCAAATTGGTCACCACGTTTCCTACATTACAATAATGACTACACTTCAAAATAACTTAATTTGCTGTAAAGCTCTTTGGGATGTCCTGAGGTTGTGAAAGGTGTTGTATAATTGCAAGTCTTTCTTTTTTTAATGCTCACAAAAACAGTGTCTAACATTAAAACTAAAATTCGTGATTTTTCTTTTAATGGTACCAAACAATCTTACTCCATCATCGAAGGATTGCCAAAGAAAAAGAAGAACCTGACAGCACCACTGGGACTTCGTTGCGTTTTTGCCAACTGAGCTGAGATGGCACTTTAAAACAAAATTGCCACGGTATAGTGGAGAATCTAAGTGTGAGTAGTTCTGTTCAGCCGGTTTAAGTGAGCAGCTGTCACATCAGATCATTCACCACAACCTGAAGCCTTGTCACTGATTCTGGGAACTGCAGCCGTCGGCCCAGCTCAGCCCAGCTCAGCTCAGCCTGGCCCAGTAACGAGTCAGTCCGCTACTTGAGACGCAACTTCAGCCATTCTTTCAATTCAGTCTTCTCTACATTAGTGAGAGGCAGAGATTCACCGACCCCTCACCTCCTTCGGTCACCCACAGCGACAGTCCAATGAGCAACCCTGCCATTGCCAGTCAGCTGAGAGGAGGATCGGCCATAGCAACGGCCCTGGCAACTGAGGTGTGGAAGAAGCAGCACGAGCTCGAGCAGGGGGGAGACTACTGAAAGAAAGAGAGACTTACATTTATATAGCGCCTTTCACGACCATCGGAAGTCTCAAAGTGCTTTACAGCCAATGAAGTACTTTTGAAGTGTAGTCGCTGTTGTAATGTAGGAAACGCGGCAGCCAGTTTGTGCACAGCAAGCTCCCACAAACAACAATGTGATAATGACCAGATAGTCTGTTTTTGTTATGTTGATTGAGGGATACTGATGGAAAACCAATGGGAGACAGTACTATGGGACAAACGAACTCGCAGATACCCTGAAATTTTCTCACGGATCTCTAGGGGGCCGAGAACCCCTGAGGCAACCCATGTGCCCCAGCAGTCAAGTACAAGACTAATACAATCAAAAAAATAAATGTGACTTATCTGAGTTGAATCGTGGAATCGTGAATTGTTGTGAATTTTCATTTTAAAAATCGTGTCTCGCAATTAAATCGCAAGAGTTGCCAATACTGTAAAATGATGATGAATCAGTACTCCACTTGGAATAAGCACTGAGGGTAGCAAGGGCACAAAATGGACTCTGGGTGGGGGACTTCAATGTCTATCACCAAGAGTGGCTCCGTAGCACCACTACTGGCCGAATCCTGAAGGACATGGCTGCCAGACTTGACCTGTGGCAGGGTGTGAGAGATCCAACACAAGGGAAAAACCTACTTGACATCATCTTCACCAATCTACCTGTCGCAGATGCATCTGTCCACAAGACAGTATTGATAGGACTGACCACCTCACAGTTCTTGTGAATATGAAGTCCTGTCTTCACCACAAAATCCAGACTTGGGCTGATAAGGGGCCAGTAACATTCATACCACACAAGTGTTAAGTAATAACCATCTCCAACAAGAGAGAGTCTAACCACCTCCCCATGACATTCAATGGCAATGCCTTCATCAAATCCCTCACTGCCAATATCCTCTGGAGTCACCTTTTACCAGAAACTTAACTGAACCAGCCACATAAATACTGTGGCTACAAGAGCAAGTTAGAGGGTGGGTATTCTGTGGAGAATGACTCACCCCGTGACTCCCCAAAGCCTTTCCACCACCTACAAGGCACAAGTCAGGAGTGTGATGGCATACTCTCCACCTGCCTGGATGAATGCAGCTCCAATAACACTTAAGGGGCTCGACATCATCCAGAGTATAGCAGCCCATTTGATTGGCACCCCATCCACCACCTTAAACATTCACTCCCTCCGCCACCAGTACAACGTGGCTGCAGGGTGTACTATCTACAAGATGCACTGCAGCAACTCGCCAAGGCTCCTTCAACAGCAATTCCCAAACCTGTGACCTCTACCACCTAGAAGGACAAGGGCAGCAGGCGCATGGGAACACCACCACCTCCAAGTTCCACTCCAAGTCACACACCATCCTGACTTCGAAATATATCACCATTCCTTCAGGGTCGCTGGGGCAAAATCCTTGTACTTCCTACCTAACAACATTATTGGAGTACCTTCACCACATGGACTGCAACAGTTCAAGAACGTGGCTCATTACCACCATCTCAAGTGCAAATAGGGATTGGCAATAAATTCTGTTCCTTGTCAGCGATGCCCACATCCCGTGAATGAATACATTTTTAAAAATGGGGGAAAAAAAGGTACAGCAACCTTACAAGTTTAGGGAAGCGAGAAACTGGAGATGTAAAAGGCTAAGGGAGGGGTGAACACAAACCCCTGGAGATTAATGAAAGGGGGGACTCAAGATCTGAGAAGCTAAAGGGCCAACAGGAGATCTGCAAGCCTAAGTGGGGGGAGAATTTGAAAATTTGAGGGGCTGAGAATGAGAACCCAAGACACTAAAGAGAGGGGAGATTTGAAATACGAGGCAGAACAGAGAGATGACTGGAGATCTGATAGGCTGAAATGATGGAGGCTCTGGAGATGCAGAAGGGTGAGGGAAAGACAAGAACCAGAGAACTGAGAGGTTAAGGATGGAGGATATGAAGATTCAAGAGATTGACAAATATGGGATGGGAGGGGGGAATCAATGCATGTCACGTCAGACAATGCAATAGAAATTTGTGGTAAATATGACCAGTCCAGAATGTCCTGGAGACTTCCTCCATTGTAATGATGCATCGATGTTGTAGGGCCCATTCTACAGTGCAAAAGTCTCAGGAAATTGTGGCATTAGTGAATTATTTACACCACGACATAATTTCCTAGGCCCTTTGCGCCGCTCTATCATTGACGACACCGAAATATTGAAAAAGTAATCTGTTATGTATGTAAACATTGTAACTGTGTAAGACTTGCCACCAGAGGGCGCAACTGCTGGAGGCTCGAGGGTCACCTGCACACCTCGTGCAAGGGAGTATAAAAGGTTGTCTGCCATGCTGCTGAGGCACTTTGGAGTTATATTAAAGGGACTAAGGTCACATCAGCTATAGCTCACAGTACTCAGTCTTGTGGAGTTCTTCCATACTTAATAATTGGCGACGAGTAACAGATTACAAACTTTAACACGGTCATGGCTGCCATTGCTATTTTAGAGAGATTTGTAGAGGGTGATGATTGGGAAGCCTTCATTGAGCATCTCGACCAGTACTTTGTGGCCAATGAGCTGGATGGGGACAATAAAGCGATCAAGCGCAGGGCGATTCTCCTCACCATGTGTGGGTCCACAATATACGACCTCATCAAGAACCAGCAGAGAAGACATATACAGAGTTGTGTATGCTGGTTCAGAGCCACCTCAAGCCGAAGGAGAGCGTCTTAATGGCCAGGTATCGCTTCTACGCGCACCATCGTTCCAAGGGCCAGGACATGGCGAGTTATGTTGCCGATCTGAGACGCTTTGCGGGAACTTGCGAATTTGCTGGGTTTTTGGGGGAAATGCTGTGGGACCTTTTTTGTGCTTGGCATCGGGTACGAGGTCATTCTTCGCAAGCTGCTGTCCGCCGAATCCCTAGACCTGAGCAAGGCCATCACGATAGCCCAGGCGTTCATATCCACGAGCAATAACTTCCCAGCATCAAAGCTCACCGGCAAGTACTGTGCATAAAATAACAACGCTAGCAGGCAGAACTGCATATGGCAGGGCCTACACGACTGCAGCTGCAAGACCTAGGATGGCTCAGAGTCCGCCATCGGGCGTGAATGCAAATCCATTAGCACCATGTTGGCGCTGCGGAGGTAATCATCGAACCCATCAATGTCGATTCAAGCACTACGTGTGCAAAGGCTGCGAAACAATGGGGCACCTCCAGCGAATGTGCAAGAGTGCTATGACTCACCACGTGGCAGAGTCGGCAGAGGATGATCGATCCGGCGCACAAACAAGAGAGGCAACTCAGCCCGAGGAAGACGTGTATGGGGTACACACCTTCACCACCTAGAGCCCTCCTATCATGATGAAAGTCAAATTGAATGGTATTCCGGTATCAATGGAGTTGGACACGGGGGCGAGTCAGTCAATTATGAGCCAGAAGGCTTTTGAGAAACTGTGGGGCAACAAGGCACAAAGGCCCAAACTGAGTCTGATTCAGACAAAGCTGCGCACCTACACCAAAGAGATCATACCTGTCATGTATGTAACCTTTATGTAACAACACTGCAATACTGTATATACATAAGAAATGCACACCTTGACCACAGTGGGTGAACTTGTGGGAGACACTCCTCACCTGGTCATCCAAGTATATAAAGAGAGGTCCCACGCAGGGTCATCACTTCTTGGTCCTGTGAATAAAGGTTCAGGTCATGGAGTGACCTTGTCCATAGAATGTGCCTCGTGTGGATTTGTGGTATTGTGTAAGGACTTTACATTGGCGACGAGAAACCGGAATCAACGACCCACAAGAATGGCCACCGGCTGCACAGATGAACGGTACTGTGTTGGTGAGGACTGGGAGGATTTCATTGAGAGGCTCCAGCAGTATTTTGTCATGAAGGACTGGCTGGGAGACGCAGCGGCCGACAAGCGAAGGGCCCATCTGCTGACCAGCTGTGGACCTAAGACTTACGCGCTCATGAAAGACCTGCTAGCACCCGAGAAGCCGGCAGACAAAACCCTTTGAAGAGCTCAGCAAACTAATTGGTGAGCACCTCAAACCGGTGAGCAGCATACACATGGCCCGACACAGATTCTATACCCACCGACGTCGGGAAGGACAGAGCATATCAGACTTCGTTGTGGACCTCCGGCGCTTGGCCAGCCTCTGTAAGTTCACAGATGCTTGCAGGGGGGAGATGCTAAGGGATTTCTTTATTGAAGGTATCAGTCATGCTGGGATTTTCAGAAAGCTAATTGAGACTAAAGACTTGACCTTGGAAGCGGCGGCATTGATGGCTCAGACTTTTATGGCGGGGGAGGAGGAAACCAAGATAATATACGCACGCAATTCTGCCTCCAACGTGGCGATGGATCAGGGAGTCAATATCATAAATGCGACACAGAGCCCCGCAGGCAGGCAAGGGCAGTTCGACGCACCCCAGGCAGCAATAGACCCAAGAGTAAGTCTCCAACGGAGACAATGGCAGGCTGAACGGACATTTACCCCCCCCCAGTGGACAATACGGCCTGGGATGGGGCCATTGCCACCCACTAACAGGGTGCTCAAGAGCAGTCAAAGGGACAATCAGCGAGGAATGCCTTGTAACAGCTCTTTTGTTCACAACAGTGGTGATCTCAGTTCATGCTGGAGGTGTGGGGGCAGACATGCTGCCAGGACTTGCAGGTTTCAACAGTTCGTCTGCAGAAATTGTAACCTCAGTGGCCATTTAGCCAGAATGTGCAGAAAGCCTGTAACCAGGCTAATATACGTGGCGGATGAACCAGATGAGGGGTCTGCGAGGCAGGATGACGCTTGGGGCAAATCAATGGATGCTGAAGTTCAGCGAGTTCATGTGGCAAACATTCATAGCTCATATATCAAAACGCCACCCATGATGATGAAAGTCCTATTAAACGGCATCCCTGTACGCATGGAGCTGGACACGAGGGCCAGCCAGTCACTCATGAGTGTTCAACAATTCGAAAAGCTGTGGCCACTCAAAGCCAGCAGACCCAAACTAGAACGCATTGAGACGCAATTACGGACGTATACCAAAGAAATCATTCCAGTGCTAGGCAGTGCAATGTTGGCAGTCACACACAATGGATCGGTGAACCGGCTGCCGCTCTGGATTATCCCGGGCAATGGTCCTGCACTGTTAGGGAGGAGCTAGTTAGCTGAGATGAACTGGAAATGGGGGGATGTGCACGCCATGTTATCTGTGGAGCGAAGTTCATGCTCACAGGTCCTACAGCAATTTGAATCACTATTTCAACCTGGCGTCGGGATGTTCAAAGGTACCAAAGTAGTGATATACATCACCCCGGACGCCAGACCAGTGCACCACAAAGCCAGAGCTGTGCCGTATGTGATGCGGGAGAAAATTGAAAGCGAGTTGGACCGGTTGCTGAGAGAGGGCATGAATTCAGCGACTGGGCGAGCCCCATCGTTCCCATCCCAAAAGCGGATGGCTCGGTCAGGATCTGTGGCGACTACAAGGCCACTATCAACCAGGTGTCCCTACAAGACCAATACCCACTCCCTAGAGCGGAGGACCTTTTTGCCACGCTGGCAGTGGGTAAGCTGTTCACCAAGTTGGATCTCACTTCAGCCTACATGACCCAAGAACTGGCCGACGAATCTAAACTACTGACCCCCATCACCACGCACAAGGGACTGTTTGTTGACAACAGGTGTCCGTTTGGCATTCGATCAGCGGCCGCAATTTTTCAAAGAAATATGGAAAGCCTGCTCAAATCCATTCCCAGAACAATCGTATTTCAGGGCGACATCCTCATCACCGGTCATGACATCGAGGAACACCTCCACAACCTGGAGCAGGTGCTACGCCAACTGGACCGGGTAGGCCTGCGGCTCAAGAAGTCTAAATGTGTGTTTTTGGCTCCTGAGGTTGAGTTCCTGGGCAGGATGGTTGCTGCAGATGGGATTCGGCCCACCGAATCCAAAACAGAGGCGATTCGACGAGCACCCAGGCCCGGCAACACATCGGAATTGCGTTCATTTCTGGGACTCTTGAACGATTTTGGGAACTTTCTGCCGAACTTAAGCACATTGTTGGAGCCGCTACACGTGCTCCTGCGTAAGGGTTGTGATTGGTTTTGGGGGGACTGTCAGGAACGGGCTTTCTATCGGGCGCGGAACCTACTTTGTTCAAATAAGTTGTTGACCCTGTACGACCCCCGTAAGAAATTGGTTCTGACGTGTGATGCATCGCCCTATAGGGTTGGGTGCGTGTTGCAGCAGGGTAACGCTGAGGACCAACTACAACCTGTGGCTTATGCCTCCAGGTCGCTCTCTCAAGCTGAATGGGGATATGGGATGGTTGAGAAGGAAGCACTCACATGTGTCTATGGGGTGAAAAAGATGCATCAGTACCTTTTTGGCAGGAGGTTTGAATTAGAAACGGACCACAAGCCGTTAACATCCCTGCTGTCAGACAGCAAGGCTGTCAATGCCAATGCGTCAGCTCGCATACAGCGATGGGCTCTCACGCTGGCTGCATATGACTACACCATACGGCACCAGCCAGGCACCAAAAACTGTGCTGACGCGCTCAGCAGGCTTCCACTGGCCACCACTGAGGGGGCAGCGGAGCAAAGCGCTGAGATGGTCATGGCTGTCGATGCCTTTGACAGCGCAGGCTCCCCCATCACAGCCCGCCAGATCAAAATCTGGACCGACAGAGATCCCCTCCTATCCTTGATTAAGAAATGTGTCCTGACTGGGGATTGGGCGCCCGCACATGGAGCATGCCCTGAGGAGGTCAGACCGTTTCACAGACGGATGGATGAGCTCTCCATCCAAGCCGACTGCCTACTATGGGGCAGCCGTGTAGTCATGCCCCAGAGGGCAGGGAAGCATTCATCAGGGAACTCCACAGCGAGCACCCAGGCATCATGCTGATGAAGGCCATTGCCCAGTCATATGCGTGGTGGCCGGGAATTGATTCAGACCTGGAATACTGTGTTCGCAGGTGCACGACGTGTGCCCAGCTAGTTAATGCCCCCAGGGAGGCATTGCTCAGCCCGTGGCCCTGGCTCACCAGGCCATGGTCACGTATTCACGTAGACTACACGGGCCCGTTCATGGGAAAAATGTTTCTCATTGTGGTTGATGCGTACTCGAAATGAATGGAGTGCATCATTTTTAATTCGTGCAGGACATCCACCACTGTGGAGAGTCTGCATGCGGTCTTTGCAACCCATGGCTTGCCGGACATCCTTGTTAGCGATAATGGCCCATGTTTCACAAGCTACGAATTCCGGAGTTCATGTCGGGTAATAGCATTAACCATGTCAGGACAGCACCGTTCAAGCCGGCCTCCAATGGCCAGGCGGAATGTGCGGTCCAAATCATAAAACAAGGCACGCTCAGGATTCAATGACCCTCCCTTCAATGCCACCTATCGCGTCTCCTGCTGGCCTATAGGTCCTGACCGCACTCGCTCACGGGGGTCCCGCCCATGGAGCTACTCATGAAATGAACACTCAAAACTTGGCTGTCCCTCATTCATCCAGTCCTGCCCGACATTGTTGAGGGCAAGCACCAGTCCCAAAACGAGTACCATGACCGAAATTCAAGGGGGAGATGTATAGAAATTGATGACCCCGTCTTTGTTCTCAATCACCCTTTGGGGCCCAAATGACTTGAGGGTACTGTAATAGACAAATAGAGGAATAGGGTCATAGTGGTTAAACTTAACGATGGGCAGATATGCCGCAAGCATCTGGATCAAGTAAAAAAAAGGTTCAGCATGGACACTGAGGAACCTGAGGAAGATCATGAGATGGTATTCACACCACCGCCAGTGAACAAGCAACAAGAACATTCAGTAGCATGCACAGTCCCTGCGGTCAGCCCGGACAGGCCAGAATCACCACAGGTGACAGACACGCATACCAAGGCTCTCAACAACTAGAGCCCCAACTGTGGCGCTCCACAAGAGAGCGCAGACCACCCGAGAGACTTAACCTATGTTCCCAATAAGATGTTGAAGGGGAGGTCATGTCATGTATGTAACCTTTATGTAACAACACTGCAATACTGTATATACGTTAGAAATGCACACCTTGACCACAGGGGAGTGAACTTGTGGGAGACACTCCTCACCTGGTCATCCAGGTATATAAAGGGAGGTACCACGCAGAGTCATCACTTCTTGGTCTTGTGAATAAAGGTTCAGGTCATGGAGTGACCTTGTCCATAGAATGTGCCTCATGTGGATTTGTGGTATTGTGTAAGGACTTTACAATACCAGTCATTGGCAGTGCGGCAGTTAAGGTATCGTACGATGGAGCTGAGCATGATTTATCACTGTGGATTGTACCAGGCGATGGCCCAAAGCTATTCGGCAGAAGCTGGCTGGGAAAGATTCGATGGAACTGGGACAACATCAAAGCACCATTTTCAGTGAATGATATCTCGTGCGCCCAAGTGCTGAGCAAGTTTCCATCACTATTTGAACCAGGCATCGGCAACTTCACAGGCACCGAGATGCAGATCCATCTAATCCCCGATACAAGGCCCGTTCATCACAAGGCTTGAGCGGTTCCATATATGATGAGGGAGAAAGTCGAGATCGAACTGGACAGACTTCAATGAGAGGGAATCATATCGGCAGTCAAGTTCAATGAGTGGGCCAGTCCAATTGTTCCGGTGTTGAAAAGCGATGGCACGGTCAGAATCGGCGGAGACTATAAGGTAACGATCAACCGAGTCTCGTTACAAGACCAGTATCCGCTATCCAAAGCAGATGACCTGTTCGCAACGTAGCTGGGGGGAAGTCGTTCACCAAGTTGGGCCTAACCTCCGCCAACATGACACAGGAGCTGGCTGAATCTTCAAAAAGATTGACGTGCATCAACATGCACAAAGGACTGTTTATATACTACAGTTGCCCTTTTGGGATTCGCTCGGCTGCTGTCATCTTCCAGAGGAACATGGAGAGTCTGTTGAAATCGGTTCCGCGCACCGTTGTGTTTCAAGACGACATCCTGATCACTGGTCGTGACACCACTGAACACCTGCACAACCTGGAAGAGGTTCTAATTCAACTAGACAGAGTGGGACTCAGGCTGAAATGCTCCAAGTGTGTTTTCCTGGCGCCAGAGGTCGAATTTTGGGGGCAGACAGCATCAGACCCAAGGACTCAAAGACAGAGGCCATCAAGAATGCACCCAGACCACAGAATGTGATGGAGCTGCTTTCGTTCCTGGGACTCCTCAACTATTTTAGTAACTTTCTACCCGGGTTAAGCACTTTGCTGGAATCGTTGCACATGTTGCTACCTGAGGGTAATGACTGGGTTTGGGGTAAATCTCAAGAGACAGCCTTTGAGAAGGCCAGAAACCTACTTTGTTCTAATAAGTTACTTGTACTATATGACCCGTGTAAACGATTAGTGCTAGCTTGTGATGCATCACCGTACGGGGTAGACTGTGTGTTACAGCAAACCAATGTATCGGGCAAACTTCAACCGGTTGCATACGCGTCAAGAAGTCTGTCTAAGGCTGAAAGAGCCTACAATATGGTCGAGAAAGAGGCATTAGCATATGTATATGGGGTTAAGAAAATGCACCAATACCTATTTGAACTTTGGTTTGATTTTGAAACCGACCACAAACCGCTCATTTTGCTGTTTTCAGAAAGTAAAGGTATAAACACCAATGCTTCGTCCCGCATCCAAAGATGGGCACTAACGTTATCCACCTATGACTATGTTATCCGCCACAGACCAGGCACGGAGAACTGTGCTGATGCCCTCAGTCGGCTACCATTGCCCACTACCGGGGTGGAAGTGGTGCAGCCCGCAGACTTGCTTCTGGTCATGAATGTTTTTGAGAGCGAGGGGTCACCCGTCACTGCTCGCCAGATCAGGACCTGGACCAGCCAGGATTCTGTGCTATCACTTGTAAAAAGTTGCGTCCTCAATGGGAGCTGGTCGGCCGTTCCCAGGGAAATGCAAGATGAAATTAAGCCGTTTCACCGACGCAAAGCTGAAATGTCCATCCAGTCGGATTGTCTCTTATTAGGTAATCGTGTGGTTTTGCCAAAAAAAGGCAGGGAAACTTTTATACGCGACCTACACAATACCCACCCAATCATGATGAGGGCTATAGCTAGGTCGCATGTTTGGTGGCCCGGCATTGACTCGGATATAGTCATGCATATAACAGTGTAACATGTGCTCACAATTGAGCAATACACCAAGGGAGGCTCCATTGAGTCTGTGATCATGGCCCTCCAAACCGTGGTCCAGGATCCACGTAGATTTTGCTGGCCCCTTTCTCTGAAAGATGTTTTTAGTTGTAGTGGACGCTTACTCTAAATGGATTGAATGCGTAATCATGTCATCCAGCATATCCACTGCCACCATTGAAAGCCTCCAGGCTATGTTCACCACCCATGGCTTGCCCGACGTCCTTGTCAGTGACAATGGACCATGTTTCACCAGCTCGGAAGTCAACGCGTTTATGACCCACAATGGCATCAAGCATGTCAGGTCTCCCCCATTTAAGCCCGCAAGTGTAACGGGTAGTCCAAACTATCAAGCAGAGCTTGAAACGCAAGACGGAAGGCTCCTTGCAGACTCGCTTATCTTGGGTTCTGCTCAGCTACTGGATGTGACCCCACTTGGTCACTGGGGATCCCCCTGCAGAATTGTTAATGAAGAGAGCACTCAAAACCAGGCTCTCCCTAGTCCACTCGGATCGAAAAGATCATGTGGAAACCTGGCGTCACATGCAAAACAAGTACCACGATCGCTTGGCTGTATCGCGTGACATTGATGTTAACAACCCTGTGTTTGTCCTTAATTACAGTCATGGTCCTAAATGGGTCGCTGGCACTGTCTTGGCCAAGGAGGGGAATAGAGTGTTTATAGTCAAACTATTGAATGGACAAATGCGCGGTAAGCATTTGGATAAGACCAAACTGCGGTTCACCGACAACCAGGAACAACCTGAAGAGTACATCACCATCATCGATCCACCAACACACACCCAACCAGCAATCAACCTCACTGTCAATCAAGAGGATGAACCCACCATTCCCAACAGTCCTGTCAGACCAGCCGCGCCACAGTGCAGCAATGGTCCGACCAACTCACCCATGCCAGAGTTTGAACTCAGATGATCAACCAGGGAGCGTAGGGATCATCTCAACTTGTAAATAATTTGTATCAAAGACTTTGGGGGGGGGGAGTGATGTTATGTATGTAAACATTGTAATTGTGTAAGACTTGCCACCAGAGGGCACAACTTTTAGAGGCCCAAGGGTCACCTGCACACCTCGTGCAAGGGAGCATAAAAGGTTGTCTGTCGTGCTGCTTAGGCACTCTGGAGTTGTATTAAAGAGACTAAGGTCACATCAGTTTTAGCTCAATCTTGTGGAGTTCTTCCATACTTAACATAATCATCATAGTTCCTTCCCCTCCCCCACAATGGCAATCGTGAATTTCCTGAATTAAAGTGACATTTATCGCTGCTGCAATTTAATCTTTATGATAATGTCGTTTGTGGTCCCTTGGTGTTACTGCGCCAAGATCCGATTTCTTTATATGTGATGATCTGATCTAAAGTACCAGACCGCAAATTAAAATTAAAAGTGTGGGGCCATGATAGTTTAGTGATTTAGAAATTCTGTTGTGCCCCGTTTGGGGACGATAACATCCGGGAGGTGGGACATTTTGCACCAGGTGCGGAAGTCCCGCCCCGCTGGCTAAATTTGGGTTACCGCCCCCGAAGGAAGTGGAGTGCAAAATAACGGGCTCCACTTCCTTTCTGAGGGAGTAGGGGGGGCGGACAGGTCGGGAGCGGGATGCAGCGCTATGCACTTCGCCACGTAGCACTGCCGCATAGAGGGGCTCTTTCCTTAATTAAAGGGAAAGGCCCAAGCTGCAAACTCTTCCTGGACTACCGGAGAGCGGGGGTGCACGGACCCCGCGATCGAAGCGCTAACAGAGCGCAGAGGAAAGTCAGCAGATTTATTTTTCAATGGCAGACACCTTCCCTTTAAGTAGCGCCCCGCGAGCGGCCAACCGCCCGGTTCACATCCCCTGAAGCTGTCGCTGGCATCGCCCGGCCCAACTTCAGGGGTTGATACCCAATTTAGGGTCCAGGGTGACAACAGGGCGCTGCGCATGGTGATGATGTCGTCATCGCCGGTGCAGCAGAGAGGGGCGCTACAGGTTATCACCGTCGCCAAACTCCCGCAGAATTTAGCGGGAGTCGTTAGCGGCGCCAGACCTGAACAAAACGTCATTTGCGACCTGTTGGCACCTTCAGGGGCGCGAACAGGAGGTGCAAATGACCCGAATTTCTCCCCCTATGTTACTGAACTAGCAATCCAGAGCCTAGGCTAGAAATCGAGAGATAATGAGTTCAAATCTTATCAGGGCAGTTCCAAGAATTGGTGTTCAGAGCAATAAACTTGAAATAAAAACTGGTACCATTAAAGCTGTCAGATAAAGCTTTTCAGATACATCTTGGATTATCTCAGACAATCAGGTGGTACTCCTCGACTATTTCCCACAGGAATGGCTACTGAGAGAGGCTGAGTACTTCCAGCTCACTGAGAAGATTAAGTTTCTGACACCCACTTTCGTCAAGTAGAGTTGAGTGACTATCAAAACATACAAGAATGGCGTCGAGGAGATCTCTGGTGGCTAGAAATGTGCCAGGGACTTGAGCACATAAATCTAGGCTGACACTCCAGTGCAGTGCTGAGGGAACGCTGCACTTTCGGAGGTGCCACCTTTCGGATGAGACGTTAAACCAAGTCCCCGTCTGCTCTCTCAGGTGGATGTAAGAGATCCCATGGCACTATTTCGAAGAAGAGCAGGGGAGTTACCCCCGGTGTCCTAGCCAATATTTGTCCCTCAATCAACAGATTATCTGGTCATTATCACTTTGCTGTTTGTGGGAGTTTGCTGTGTTCAAATTGGCTGCCGCATTTCCCACATTACAAGAGTGACTACACTCCAAAAGCGTTTTGAGACGTCCGATGGTCGTGAAAGGTGCTACATAAATGTAAGCCTTTCTTTCGTTCCTTACTCCAAGGCAGCAAAGAGATCAGGGTTTATAACCATGGACTACTGCAGCTCCAGCAGCTGAGTCTCGGAAAACCAGGCAGATGTCAAATGTCAGAGGATGGCGAGGATCGTGGTTTGTGGCAGGATCATCCTGGCCAAGGTTTTTAGGGGATACCCTGGACGAGTGCCTAATTACCCCTCCTGTAAAGTGCACGTCAAGGTTTTACCTGCAGTTCAATTCACCTACCTGGAGGAAGCGTCTCTCAGGCTCTACGAGACAGGTTTCCACATGGTGGCATGTAACTCCAGCAGGACAGCAACCTTCATCAACCAGTGCAGACATGACGAGATGTGGAGCAGCTATACCGAGTACATTTTCTTCTGTGAGGCTAACCGTCATTTGCTGCTGTAGTTACATTTATTTTGCAACGGGACCTTATTTATCAGCAAACAGAAGGAGCCAGTTAAGCTGAACATTCTGAGTCACAGTGAGGTGACAATGTGAAAATTTAAGAGCATATCCAAGTATCTAAAGTTTCAGTTCTACAGCTCACTAAATGTGATGGAATAGCACAAGTTCTGTTTAATATTTCATCAACGTTGAATTTTTTATACAATAGCCATGTTACTGCCTTTTATCTTCAGGCGGAAAGCTATTTTTGATGCATGTACCAGTTACACATTTCTGAAACATAAATCATTAAGGCTTGCTCCCTTGAATATTGAGATCAGTCAGATAAAAACTCAGCAGCACGATGCTCAGGATGCATGCATCTAATCGAATACATTGACCGCTTCTGCGGCCCTATTCTAATTAGAAATCCAGGAAATTTGGGGGTAAGTAAGCAATGGCGAGATCAGCGTGCAAAATAGCGAAGTGTACTACATACTGCCGATCTTGACATTGCAGCATATTCTGGACCAATGTTACTTTACACTTATACAATGCCTTATCTGAAGAGCCACTTTGATCCAAGCCTTTCTGATTTTGATTACAGCCTTCTCCACAATCGTGTTCTCTGGCACTCGTGCTCATTCCAGCTGTTTAAATGTATAAACTACTTGACTAGAAGCTAATGGTGCTGTCTCCCCCTGGTGATCAATTTACCAACTACATGGCACACAGCAATTGTCGGAAGTGAATTTATTTTTTCCTAACTCTCGTTCAGTAACAAACCCAGCCCATTGGGACTGAGCCTGGCCAATATGCATTCGTGAGGTCTGAGAGTATAAGGAAAGGGAGGAACTAGAGATCAGAGAGACTGAGGGAATGGAGAAAACGAAGTTCAAGAGGCTGGCGGGAAGGGAAACGGAAATCTGTGGATCCAAAGAGCTGAGGGGAAAGGACAAAGGGATAACAGGACATCTAAGAATCTGGGTTTGGGGGTGGGGGGAGAGTTGAGCAGACTGTAAAGGTCGCGATCCGAGAGGCTGAGGACAGAGAAGAAGGGGAACTAGAGCTCCAAATAAGTGAGGGGAGGTGGTAACTGAGTTCCAAGTAGCTAAGAAGAGAATGAATTAGAGATCTGGGGGGCTGAGGAGAGGGGGATTGCTAAAATATGGTGTGGATGAGATAGCTGAATGCAACCCATCAATCCTCTGGTTCTTATGTAATGACTACACACCCATGAAGGACATTGATATATTCCCTGCATTGCTGCGACCTGACTATAATAGATCATTGGAGGCTACACTTCCCACAGGAGACCATAACTGAGATATGACAGCTGCTTTCCCTGGACCTGAAATCTACATCAATCTGAGTCACTGAACCTGGTGTCCAATATCAAGCACAATATTATTCATGTCGGGGCTGGCTACCTAGGAAGCTGTCCTGATTGCTTCATCTTAAGACAGTAAATAATCCCAAAACTCTTCATAGCTCTAAGGCACAGGTCTGGTTGACGGCAGGTATAAGAGCTACCCTCTATAGCAGTAACGTATGATCGCATTCGGGAACCCAACCATTACAATTAGGACCTGCAAGCATTGCTTTAGCACAGACCATTAGCATTCGAAAGGCTCGCTTCAGGTGCTTTACCAGAGCAGAAGGTGCACTCCAGCACCATCCCGCCAATGTCCCCAGGATCATTGTGCCCTGCTGCATGCAATTTTGCCACCATAAAAGGAATGAATCCAGTGGGTCTGGAGGGAGATGAAGAATGTGGCCCTGGGCATCAAGGACATCAGTCTGAGGTCATGTAAGAGGCAAAGCACAATCAGGATTGCCAGATTCCAGCTAGATATGGGAATAACTCATAAAGCACAACTTCAGGTAAAGTGGATCCATGCCCATGGCTCATGCCACCAGGGTCATACAGTGAGGTGCCACAGGGATCGATGCTGGGTCCTCAAGTATTTACAATCTATATTAATGACTTGAAGGGACTGAGTGTAATGTAGCCAAGTTTACTGATGATAAAAAGATGGTTGGGAAAGCAAGTTGTGAGGAGGACACAAAAAATCTGCAAAGGTATATAGACAAGCTAAGTGAGTGGGCAAAAAATTGGCAGATAGAATATAATGTGGGAAAATGTGAGGTTATCCACTTTGGCAGGAAAAATAAAAAAGCAAATTATTATTTAAATGGAGAAAAAATACAAAATGCTGCAATACAGAGGGACGTGGGGGTCCTTGTGCATGAAACACAAAAAGTTAGTATTCAGGTACAGCAAGTAATCAGGAAGGCAAATGGAATGTTGGCCTTTATTGCAAAGGGGATGGAGTATAAAAGCAGAGAAATCCTGCTACAACTGTACAAGGTTTTGGTGAGGCTACACCTAGAGTACTGCATACAGTTTTGGTCTCCTTATTTAAGGAAGGATATACTTGCATTGGAGGCAGTTCAGAGAACGTTCACTGGGTTGATTCCTGAGGTAAAGGGGTTGACTTATGAAAAAAGGTTGAGCAGGTTGGGCCTGTACACATTGGAATTCAGAAGAATGAGAGGTGATCTTATTGAAACATATAAGATAATGAGGGGGCTCGACAAGGTAGATGCAGAGAGGATGTTTCCACTCATGGGGGAATCTAGAACTAGGGGGCATAGTTTCAGAATAAGGGGTCGCCCATTTAAAACTGAGATGAGGAGGAATTTCTTCTCTCAGAGGGTTGTAAATCTGTGGAATTCTCTGCCCCAGGGAGCTGTGGAGGCTGGGTCATTGAATTTATTTAAGGCGGAGATAGACAGATTTTTTAGAGATAAGGGAGTAAAGGGTTATGGCGAGTGGGCAGGGAAGTGGGGCTGAGCCCATGATCAGATCAGCCATGATCTTATTAAATGGTGGAGCAGGCTCAATGGGCCAAATGGCCTACTCTTGCTCCTATTTCTCATGTTCTTATTACAACTGCCTCCACCCAATAAAGTGCTGAGGTAGAAACTATGTGAACATTCAAGGTTAGATTGGATAAGTGTTTAAAGGAAAAGAGGTTGAGGGGATTTGGGAACAAGGTAACTAAATGTGATTAGAACTTGCATAGAGTTTAAATGCCGACATGGGTTGGGCTGAATGGCCTTTTTCGTCTTGCAACTTCTACATATTTCTATGTAATCACATGAGGTGCTCCTCCAAACGCTCCATATGCCAAACTGCCAGGTAAACAACGATGGCATCCCACTTGCAACAAATCAGTCCGAGTCAGGACCTTTGATGTCAAAAAGTGTTTAATGTACATAATCATGTGAATGGAGCTATTTCTTTCTATCGCTCTGCTCCCCCCAATGCCTACATTTGTATATTCATTTAAATCAAGCCTCCTACTACCCCTCAGTGCTATCTCAGTGGCAAGAGATTCAGAGGTCTATGGACGGTCTATGTCACCAGAAGCCTTAGGTGCCTGAGGTAGCCCTCATTCTGGAAAAGCTCAGGCTTCTAAGGTACCTGCTGAAAGTTGCATGTCCTGTGCTGCTGTGGGTCACACAAGGCTGCTTACTTTTTTAAATTCATTCTCAGGATGTAGGCATCGCTGGCAAGGCCAACATTTATTGCTCATCCCTAATTGCCCTTGAGAAAGTGGTGGTGAGCCACCATTTCAGAAGGCAGTTAAGAGTCACATATAGGCCAGACTGGGTAAGTATGGCAGATTTCCTTCCCTAAGTGTCAGCTGTGGCTCAGTGGGTAACAGTTGTACCTTTGAGTCAGAAGGTGGTGGGTTCAAGTCCCACTCCAGGGACTTGAGCACAAAAAAATCTAGGTTGACACTGCAGTGTTGAGGAAGCAATGCACTATCAGAGGTGCCATCTTTTGGATGAGACATTAAACTGAGGTCCCAAGTGGACTTAAAAGATTCCATAGCATTATTTCAAAGAAGAGCAGCAGTGTTATCCCCAGTGTACTGGCCAATATTTATCCCTCAATCAATGTCACTAAAATGATTGTCTGTTCATTATCACTTTGCTGCTTGTTGGAGCTTGCTGTGCGCAAATTGGCTGCCGTGTTTCCTACATTACACTCCAAAGGTACTTCTTTGGCTGTAAAGCGCTTTGAAATGTCCGGTGGTTGTGAAAGGCGCTATATAAATCCTTTCTTTCAAGGACATTAGTGAACCAGATGGGTTTTTAATGACGATCTAATAGTTTCATGGTCACTATTACTGGTACTAGCTTTTCATTCCTGATTTATTTAATTAACTGAATTTAAATTCCACACCTACCGTAGTGGGATTTGAACTCACGTCTCTGGATCTTTAGTCCAGGCCTCTGGATTACTGTTCCAGTAACATAACCACTATGGTCTACCATGTGCGCAGGTATCTGGGTGCCCTGGTGGGAGGACACACATGTCACATTACCTTGAGAAACAGTATCTTCTTGCCAGGTGCATGCCTGCCAGACCACCGGTGGTGACTGAGGTTCTAAGTGGCCACTGATCAGCAGGAAAACTGACTGAATGGTGCCAATTAGATCTTAGAAGCTCTGAGATTGTCATTATCTGTGAGAGCTGTTCCTCTATTACCTGACCCTGGGTCTCTTGAACAAGTGAGACTTGCGGTCACAGTTTCTTTCAATTCTACACTGATTTTCTTTCTGCCTTTTAATTTTGATTTTTAAATAATTCAAGATATCAGTGAATCTATTTAATCTGTACACTTATTAACTGTCCTAAATCATAGCAGTTTTATATATTAAAAAACCTGCGCTTTAATTAAACATAACGACCCTGAAGTTTCACACTGTTCTTAGCATAGGGTTAGTGTATAATCGGGAAAAAGGTAATTCCTTTGGCAGATAAATGAGGTGGAAGCCATTTCTGCCAGTGTTACATCCCAAAATCAATCCCTCCGAATTCCCTGATGCTTTTTGGCCGTTCCTGCAATCAACTTGCCAAGTCCCAAGTGAGCTCATACACATTTGTTACAATGAGGGCCAGTAGCGTAGCGCTGGAGCCCCGAGTTTCCTGCTTTGCACTCACAGTGCACTCAGGGCACGTTAGACAGAAAATTATGCGGCACAGCTCTTGCCAGAATCAGCTGAGGGAGGTGGATGTGAGGGGTGTGTGAGCCTGAAGGCTCTGGAGAGTTTCAAAAGCAATTTCTGCTGGAAACAACACTTTGGAGTGATTTTCCTTTGCCATTCCGCCAACACAGATCTGGACTTGCTTCTGACTGATTCTGAGACCACTGGGAGAGATTGGTCCCCACTCACATCAAGGCCTTCTCAGAAGCAGGTAAGGCATTCCCAATAGGCATAGCCTTGCGTGCCATTGTCATGGAGGAGGGAAAGGAGCAGCAGCACACGATGGAGTAAAAGAGAGTCAGGCAGCTTTCAAGGGAGATATTACATCCCATCCACAAAACATACAGGCAGCACAGGTCATATGAGGATCCTAATGAGCCAATGTATATAAGAGTGCTTGCGATGCGGTTTCCTCGACATTGGGGAGACCAAACGCAGATTGGGTGATCGCTTTGCGGACCACCTCCACAAGCGGGACCCTGAACTTCTGGTCACCTGTCATTTTAATTCTCCGCTCCACTCCCACTCTGACCTCTCTGTCCTCGGCCTCTTGCACTGTTCCAACAAAGCTCAATGTAACTTTGAGGAACAGCACCTCATCTTTCTATTAGTCACTTTACAGCTTTCCAGGCACAACACTGAGTTCAACAACTTCAGACCATAACCTCTGGCCCTATTTATTCAGATGGTAGCTGTTGATGATTCTGCTGTACCCATTTCACCTCTTTTAGACTTGTCTTTTGTTTCTTTACTTGTCCCATTACCATCTCCTTTTGCGTTGTACCATCATACCTTTTGTCATTTGATCACTCCTTCCAGCCTTTCATCCTATCACAGACCTTCCCTTTTATTCTTTCCTCACCTCCTCCCTTTCCCTGTCTCTGTACTTGCTTAAAACCTGTTACATCTCTAACTTTTTCCAGTTCTGACGAAAGTTCATCGACCTGAAACATTAACTCTGTTTCTCGCTCCACAGATGCTGCCTGACCTGTTGAGTATTTCCAGCATTTTATGATTTCCAGCATCCGCAGTATTTTACTTATGCTTATTGCACCAAAAAAGCATTAGAGGAGATCTGCTCCCTTTGGGCCTCAAGCAACGATCATCTGCTCGCACTGCTCTCTCACCAGCACAAGTTCCAAAGTATCACTTTTAGAGTCAATTTTTATAGAGAGCTTTAAGGATAATAATGTAGAAGATGCTATTTTGGAAACATAAAGCCTGAAACTCTAAGGGCTAGAACCTCCACTTTTTTTGCATGCTTAACGCCCACTTAATGCCCATTTTACCGCTGAAATGGCATATAACACCCATATATTGCCCATTTTGGCACAAAATGGAAACTGACGGGAATTTTTCAGAAACTTATCGCCGAGCATTACTTTCCTCATGTGCTTAACGCTGGGAAAAAATATTACCGCCCGCCCAATTTCTTTGGGTGGAATCATCAGAATGGGCGAAATCAACGCCCATAATATCGCCCAGCGTTACTTTCCACACTGATTTAATGCCAAGATTCAATATTAACGCCCGCCCACTGTTTTTTGTCGTGAAGAGCATATTTACCAAAACTAGCGGCCATGAGATCGCCCAGCGTCAATTTCACCATCTCGCACACATATCGCCCAAAAAATCGCCCAGAAAAAGTGGAACTAACCAGAACTAATCACAGCGTTATGGACGCCATGTTCTACATCACATGTCGCATCCTTTAAAAGGCTGCTGAGCTTCAACCTCGGGGGAGTTCGAATGTACTCTGCAGGTTGTTGGAGTTGATGTGAACATCTCTACAAACATCTTGACCATACAGTGACCGACTGGAATTGAATAGGTGTCTTCATCAGAACATTCCTTGTTTGTGACCAATCGGTGGAAAACAGAGCTACTGCAATGGGGCTTTCTCATCCTCCCTTGGTGACCAATTACATGCAGTAGACTCGACATCGGTGAAGGAACGCTCCACTGCATTATGTGCCCAATGTAAGACATGACAGACTGATGAGGAGGACCAGACATTACACCTTCCGCAAGTACAAGGGGAAGCATTCTTACCTCAACTTGCCCGACACCACCTGCCTTCGGAGACTGCGCTCCACAAAGAGGTTATCACTGAGGTATGCCAGCTGATAAGGGCAGATCTGCAGCCTGCCAGCACCATCAGCACTGCACTGTCTGTCGAGGTCAAAGTCACCACGGCACTGTCGTTCTATGCCTCGGGTTCTTTTCAGGCCACAGCTGGAGACATTTGCGTAATTTCTCATCATGCCACACTTTGCTGCATTAGACAGATCACTGAAACCCTGTACGCATGCAGGAGGGACTTGATCAGCTTCAGAGTGAGAGGACTCTAGGATTCTCCAGAATTGCAAAGTTCCCCAAGGTGCAGGGAGCAACCTGTACGCACATCGCGATGTGGGCATCTTTTCAGAATGCAGAGGTTTTCGGGAACCGCAAGGGATTCCACTCCCTGAATGTCCAACTGGTTGTCAACCAGCAGCAAATTATACTGACAGTGAATGCTCAATTTCCAGGCAGCATCCATGATGCTCACATCTTGCGCGAGAGCACTGTATCTGATTTGTTTAACAATTAGCCACAAGGTCAATGCTGGATGCTTGGTGACAAAGGATATGGCCTCGCCACCTGGCTTAAGACCTCCGTGCGTGACACCCACACCGAAGCCGAGAGGCGATACAATGAGAGCCACAGAGCAACTCGCAATATCGTGGAGAAAACTATTGGAGTGCTGAAGCAGCACTTTAGATGCCTGGACCACTCAGGAGGCGAGCTCCAATACCATCCTGAGCAGGTAGCTCAATTCGTGGTGGTGTGCTCCATGCTGCACAACTTGGCTATCAGGAGGGGACAAGAATTGCCTGATGAGTCGGACAGTCCACCTCAACAGAGAGAGGAAGAGGAGGACGAGGAGGCGGACGCTGACATCGGCCCAGACAATCAGGCCATGCCCCCGCTCCCCCCCCCCCCCCGGAGACTGCATGAAAGGGCCCGTGGTGGCATGATAGCTGCAAGAGCTTTACGTCAGGAGCTCATCAATGATCGCTTTGCCTGAAATTATGTTATTTACAAGGCTGGCACACTGCTGGGTGTGCAGGTCATACATCAATGGTGGGCATCATCTTGGTGACAGTTAGTTTAAGTTGATTGAAGTTAAGTGTAATTATACCCTTTGATGTTAAGGAATCACCAGCGTGTAACGGTGCAGCTATCTGAGCCAATGCTCTACAAGGTTTTGTTAAATAAAAACATTTAAACCGAACATTAGTCTGAAATCATCAGTATTTCTGTACAAACCAACTCTTCCCCCCCCCCCCCCGCCCCCACTTCTCCTCCCCACCTCTACCCCTTCCCCTCCTGACTCCAAATGGCCTGACTGAGGAACTCCTTAGGCAATGTTTCTTTGGGCTGGGGCAGGGGGAGGGGGGCTGACGGCCAGAACGCTGCTTGGACGGATACGGGAGAGGACAGTCCCGAGACGTTGCTCCTGGCTCTTATGTGTGGTTGGCAATGGGGGTGCAGCACCTTGGGGTGCAGTGCCACGCTCCGGGACCACTGGGAGCCCTCTGCCACCAGTGTTCCTGCCTACCAGCTCCAGGGCCTCCTCCATCCCTTCCATGTTATATCTTATTTGTTTGATAAAAACTCGGTGCCAACTATGTTCTTGGTGCTTAGTAGGCTTTTTGCTGCTGGTGAATCTCCCTCGTGCCTCCCACAACAGCCAGATAAGCACGCACCACAGCCACACACACTTTCAGTGCCTCTGAGCTCGCTCTCTCTCTGTCTCCTCTTCTGCCCATGTCATGATGACTTTTGACCTCCTGAATCGCCGGAATCGAGCGTTGCCATGCCGTTGCTAAGGGCGGCCACACTTTACGACAGAAGGTCAAAAAAATGTAATGCTACCGGCCGTTTCATATCGCTCACGGTAACGTCCATTTTCAAAAATGGAGACTAGGTGCTTTCAGAATGGGCGAGAAGCCGGCAATCTAAAAACCCTTTTTTACCGCCCACACTGGAAATAACGCCCATTTTTGGGCGATAAGCACAAAAGTGGAGGTTCTAGCCCTAAGACTTGTACAGTCAGGATGAAGATGTAGTGGAACTTCCAGCAACTTGGAACTCATGGTACTGACCTTGCTGTAAATTGTGAGGTCAGCCCATTTAAGTAGACAGAGGCATCTAGATACAGCCTGTAACATCTCTGTTATGCAGTGGGTCGGGGGGACGGGGTGGGGGGGCAGAAAATAGGGAATAGCTGAAAGTTAGGCCACACATGGGCCATAAAGATGAGGGGGGAGAGAGAGAGTAATGCCAGGGGGTGGGCGGGGGTCAGAAAATATCTGAAAGGGAGAGGGGAGCAGAGAGGAAGGACGGGCGGCGGAAGAGTTGTGGAGAAAGGGTGGGGATGGGAATGGGGACGGGTTGTGGTGGCAAGAAAATGCCTGGAGAAGAGGCAAAGATCTGTAAAACCTGCTGCTGTTTAAGCAGGCAATGGTAGCACCAGAGGAAGCAGGCAACCTGGGCGACAAGGATGGCAGCAAGATCAAAGAAACAAGCGGCAAAGTTCAGGGAGCCAAACCTGATTGTCCACTTAATAGAGATACGGATCAAAAATAATGGAATATGTGTGGTTCGGGGACTGGATGTGACAGTAAGTGCCACCTCCTTGAACCTCGCCAGAGCAGCCAAGGTAAGCTCTTACTGCCCCCGAACATCTTTAAAGAGGCTCCTTGACAAAGAAGCCTCCAAACCAGCCAGTGGAACCAAAGTAGACGCTTTAATGATTGACCTTCATGGCATGGGGGCACTATTTAGAGCGAATAATAGGCAGTGGTTTTAAGAGCTTTAGGGCAGCAACTCTCAGGGTCTGCAGGATCTATCTGAAACCATTAGGTCAGTTCTCCTGTTGACCATTGGGTACTCAGGTCCAGGACTAAGCACAAATGGGGTGGCTAGTCTCCGCCTTCTTGATGTATCCTCGATCCTGGTGACATCTTATCTGATCTTTCTAGTCAACCTCCTCAGTTACCTCATCGTGCAAGTGCCAGGAAACAGGACCAGGCTGCCCATGCAGCTGCAATGGTGAAACAGCCTGCTGAAGAATCTATCTGCCCCACTGGTTGGTTTGGAGGTTGAAGGCTGTATGATTATTATATTATGGTATCATTTTGTGTCTTCTGTTGCATAGGCCCCAAGCTCTGGAACTCACTGCCTAAACCTATCCACCTCTCTACCTCTCTTTCCTCCTTCAAGACGCTCCTTATAACATACCTCTGTGACCAAGCTTTTGGTCACCTGTGCTAATTTCTACTTAAGCAACTCAGTGTCAAATTTTTATCGCATAATACTCCTGTGAAGCGCCTTGGGACGTTTCACTCTGTTAAAGATGCTATATAAATACAAGTTGTTGTTGTTGTTAAAAGGCTGGGATGTCGGCTTTTAATCCAGAATTGGAAACTGACAAGTAATACCATCTTGATGTTCATCATGTTCTGCCAAATTATTTTTATTCCCACTAAACTCTTTCAATTCAATCTCTAATTTGCTCACAATTATTCTATCTGTAAATTCGATGGGCTATACTTTCCACTTCACATTGCCCATATATCGCCCAAAATGGCCTTTCATCGCCCATTTTGACAAAAAAGTGGAAATTCAGGCTGGATCGTCGCCAAAAAATTATCCCCCCAACTTTCGGCTCACATCGCCGAGCTGATGGCCGAGGTGATTGCCCACACATCAGCCATTCTAACTGTCAGCACATCAAGGCACATCACCGGGCTGATTCCCGGGCTTTACTCACAGAACTCGGCACTCTAGATGCCATTTTGACACCATTTTGAATATCGGAGGAAAGGAGGAAGGCTGCAAAAACAATGGTGCTCTGATAATTTGTGAGTTATAAGTATATCCAGTCAAATTTAAACTTATATTATTTATTATAATTATATTTTCATTTATTTTCGTAGAAAGGTCAGTTTATTAGTAGAAAAGGCATTTATATAAACAGTGAAAGAATGGGGGCTGCATCTTATCTGCCATTGCTTGTAATTGCAGCACTGCTAGCATTTGAGTTAAATGAAGGGTTAAGTGAAGGGGTCAATCATAGAAGTCACAGAGTAACGCGTGGACGTATGAGGAGACCTTACAGCCGAAGAACTGACAAGGAAAAGGAATCTTACCTGATAACGCGTGCTCTCGGAGGTTATGCTTTCGAAAGGAGGTCATCGATGAGATTTATCAGCTCATCAAGGAGGATCTGCAGCCTGCCAGCACCATCAGGTCAGCACTGCTCGTTGAGGTGAAGGTTACTGCAGCACTATCCTTCTACCCATCGGGCTCCTTTCAGGCTTCAGCTGCAGACATCTGCCGTATCTCTCAGCACACCACACACTGCTCCATTCGACAGGTGACTCAAGCCCTTTACGCTCGCAGGATGAATTTTATAAACTTCCCTATGACCAGGGAGGCACAAACTGGGAGGGCTTTGGGGTTCTCGAGAATAGCAAACTTCCCCAAGGTGCAGGGAGCAATAGACTGCACGCTCATCGCCCTGAGAGCAGCTTTACAGAATGCGGAGATGTTTCGTAACTGAAAGGGATTTCACGCGCTAAATGTACAGCTCGTTGTCGACCACAAGCAGATTATCATGGCAGTTAATGCTAATTTTCCAGGCAGCATCCATGATGCACACATCCTGCGTGAGAGTTCTGTCTCTGACCTGTTTACCAATCAGCCACTAGGTCATGGTTGGATGCTGGGGGATAAATGATATGGCCTTGCCAGCTGGCTCTTGACCTCCCTGCGTAACTTCGTTACGGAGGCCGAGAAGCCTTACAATGAAAGCCACATTGCTACACGCAACATCGTCAAAAAGACAATTGGAGTCCTAAAGCAGCGCTTCACATACCTGGACCACTCAGGAGGCAGCCTACATTACCATCCTGACCAGGTTGCTGAGTTTATTGTGGTGTGCTGCACGTATTCACTGGAGTTCAGAAGAATGAGAGGGGACCTCATAGAAACATTTAAAATTCTGACGGGGTTAGACAGGTTAGATGCAGGAAGAATGTTCCCAATGTTGGGGAAGTCCAGAACCAGAGGTCACAGTCTAAGGATAAGGGGTAAGCCATTTAGGACCGAGATGCGGAGGAACTTCTTCACCCAGAGAGTGGTGAACCTGTGGAATTCTCTACCACAGAAAGTTGTTGAGGCCAATTCACTAAATATATTCAAAAAGGAGTTAGATGAGGTCCTTACTACTAGGGGGATCAAGGGGTATGGCGAGAAAGCAGGAATGGGGTACTGAAGTTGAATGTTCAGCCATGAACTCATTGAATGGCGGTGCAGGCTAGAAGGGCCGAATGGCCTACTCCTGCACCTATTTTCTATGTTTCTATGTTTCTATGTTTCTATGTTTCTATGTTACATAACCTGGCTATAAGGAGAGGACAACATTTACCAGATGGGCTGCCGGTCCATCTCAAGAAGGATTGTAGATGGAAGAAGTAGATGACGAGGAGCAGGAGGAGGAGGAGGAGGAGAAGGAGGAGGTTGATGAGCACCTCGGGGAGGACATTCAACCTGGTGATGAACCCATGACCCTACGCCCACCCGCAAGAGTGGAAAAACGAGGTGGGAGTTACGCGGCTGCAAAAGTGTTGCGTGAGCAGTTCATAAATGAACGCTTTGCATGACTTTCATTGTGGGCAGTCAGAGTTACAGTTATGTTTATCACAAAACAACGGTTGCATTTGCGTTAGCGTTGAGCTACGTTACCTCATTGCCCGGTCTAGTCGGCCATTGTTTATATTAAAATGTTACCACGTTATTATAAGAAAATGCACAACAATTGTAAATTGTAAAATGTAATAAAACATTTTTACTCAAACAAAACTTAAATTTCAACTGCAACAGGAGCAACCCAAACAACCTAACAACCCACCCACCCACTCACCCTCCCACCCAACCTCCCCAAACAACACCCCAGCGGTAAACAGTAAACCATTAACAGAGAGAACTATAAACAATATTCACACATCACCTGCGGCCACGTTTCCCTCCCGTACTCTAGCCCCACCCAACCAATTTGGTCCCCGGGTGACACCGAGACGTCGCGGGCGTGCAACTGCCAACAGCAAGACTTCCTGCCGTGGTGGGGGAATTGCTGGTCCGATCACCTGTTGGCGGGTGTAGGAGGAGAAGGCAAAGCATGGGGATCGCCTTCCGAGTCAGAAGGAATTGCTTCCTTCTGACCGGTTTGCCATTCAGGTGCAGCACCGTGTCCCACCAACAATGCATGCCACAAGGCACTGGTGGCGACGGTCTGCTGAATCATCTGCTCGAACGTCTGTTGTGACACCCGGGAGAAGGTCTCCGTGAAGTCCAGAAACGCCTGGAGATGGTTGCGACTTATCGCGGCGGTCTCCTTGCACATTTGAGCCAAGCGATTCATGCGATCGGCCAGGGTAGGCGTGTGCTCTACTCGCTGACTCAACCTCTGCGGGGTCTGCGAGGGCACTAATGCTCGCCTTGGCATCGACAGTTGCACGCCGCTTGGTCTCGCTGCTTCTTCCGTCGAAGATGCTGACATAATGGCCACAGGTCCCACAGGTGATTCCGCCACATGATGAGGGATGCTCGGGGCATCTTCCTCCAAATCCACTTCCTCCTCCTCCTCTTTCTCCTCAGGCTTTGTGGTATCTTCCTCCTCCTCCTCCTCCTCTCCACCTGTGGTGAGGACCACCTGTAACGGAACCACTGGTGATCTGCACATTTGTGCTGAGGGTGTTGTGGGCCCTGCAAAACACAATTGAGCTTAATGAGTTTATTATAGCAGAGGGGTACATATTGCAGAGGAGCATCACTACTACAATAAATGAGACCAGGAGACATTACATAACAATGCATCATATGTTAGTACATATGGTAGTACATCTATGCGGAATTGAGTAACACAGAGTTGTGGAGGCAGGATTAGTCTGAGATATACAGATTGATTAAGAGGACCGTACATCGTATATTGTCATGAAACGACGTTACATTACTTTAATACTGCTTGTCACATTACTCACATGACACATCAGTGGGCTCGGCAGATCCACGGGAGGTGGCCGCACGACTGTGGGTCCCCACCAGAGCCGCAGCACACTCCTCAATGTCACTCAGCAGTTGCAACGCAGCTGTGCCCCCTCCCGTGTGCCCGTGGGCTCGGTTGTTCGCTATCTTCCTCTGCAAAATTGGCAAAGTGCATGGCATAAGCTGTATGGTATGTGTACTATCATTGAAAGACATAAGAAGATAAGAACATAAGAAATAGGGGCAGGAGAAGGCCATAAGGACCCTCGAGCCTGCTCCACCATTCAATAAGATCATGGCTGATCTGATCATGGACTCAGCTCCACTTCCCCGCCCGCTCCCCATAACTCTTCATTCCCCCCCATCGCTCAAGAAACTATCTATTATAAGAACATAAAAAATAGGAGCAGGAGTAACATTTTAATAGTTATAACACATATCGGGGATACGAGGTGATGATTGACACAAACATATCTCTCTCAAATAAAATCTCCATTGAGGTCTGCAGTGTCAGGAGCCAATGTACAAAAATGTCCCGCTGTGTACAAAATATATTTCAATGCAAGCGATTTAATATTAATATTACAATCATATACAATAATATACAAAATGTAAAATCTGTGCTTACTCTTGCTGACGCGTTCAGGCTGTTCCAACGCTTAAAGCAATGGTCAGACCCCCTCGCCTCATTAGACGCCGCTGAGACGACATCCGACATCTCGGCCCATATCTTTCTGTATGTCCGGAGTGGGGGTATCCCACTGCCACCCCGAGTTAACTCGCCCCACCTTGCATACACCTCCTGAACGAGGACCTCGTTTGCCTCATCTGAAAAGGGCTTGGCCCTTTTGCGAGCCTCCTCCACATCCGATGATGTGCTGCTGACATTTTGATAACTTTTATAATATTCTGAACTCACGTTTTCGACTACACTCTTTCAAATGTTTTTATCACCTTTTGCTCTCTTAATCCTCACTTAATCCTTTCTTAATCCTCTCTTAATCTTAATTCTCACTTAATCCTCTCATAATCTTAATCCAAACTCTCTTTTCCTCCTTCTTGTTCTCTCTTTCTCTCACCACAATTGACCTTACTGTGCATGTGTGGATGACCCCTGACCTCCCTAAACACGCGAAATGCTGTCAACCGGAAAAGAAAAAAAAAATCACCTGCGCAGAAGGCTGTTGCTCGGGAAGCTTTTGCCTTCCACATCGCTGGCCATTCCTTGGGCGAGCATCACATTGCTGACCTTTTGCATCGGCCATTTGACATCGCTGGCCTATCGCCGAGTGGAAAATCGCCATCCAAAAAATGGGCGATGAGCCAGCGATCGGTAAGACTGGGACATCGAACATCGCTGGAACATCTCCCATTTTTTGGGCAATATACAGCAAAGTGGAAAGTCTAGCCCTATATATCTTCAGTGGTTTGAGTAGCTGCATTTTTACCAGGTCAGTAATGACAAATTAAACCTACTAATTAAACCTCCTTTTGGTAGCTTGCTATGATTTCATGATTCCATTTTCTCTCTTTTGTGGTCTCTCATTCTGGACACAGACTTTAGGGAGCGGGCTGAAGTGGAACCTGAGATGGAAACCTAGTGGAACATTTTTGAATATAATAAACATTAATGTATTTACAGCTGATTGCTAACAAGGAATAGTGCAAAGAGATCTAGTAGAGTATCAACAGATATACAAAATGGATTGTCCTCCAAGGACTCTGATTGGATCAGTCGCAATTACCAAAATCCATTTAAAGAATTTTGTTTAAACTGCTTTAAGTAATGATAAATCCGTGCTGTATAAGATAAAAGAAAAAAAAGGAAGACTTGAGCGGGGAGAGACTACGGAAAGAAAGAAAGAAAGAAAGAAAGAAAGAAAGAAAGAAAGAAAGAAAGAAAGAAAGAAAGAAACTTATATTTCTATAGCGCCTTTCACGACCACCGGATGTCTTAAAGTACTTTGCAACCACTGAATTACTTTTGGAGTGTAGTCACTGTTGTAATGTGGGAAACGCGGCAGCCATTTTGCACACAGCAAGCTCCCACAATCAGCAATATGATAATGACCAGATAATCTGTTTTAGCGATGTTGATTGAGGGATAAATATTGGCCAGGATAGCTGTGAATTTTTTCACCCTTTTTTAATGTGCATTACTCACTGATAATCATGAATTAGGAGAACAGAAAATTCAGACTGTTATCTTTTAGTACCTGAATTGATGGATAGCTGCTACATGATGTGACTATTACCCAACCATGGCTCCAGCATGCTGATCTCCTCTGTAGGTTACAGTTGGAACTCTGTTCCTAGGGTTTTCAATTGAGAAACAATTCTCACAATGTAACATCATGCAAATTTGTCCTTTGTTACAAATTGCCTGCATGCCAAACATTGCATGGCCGCTGCAGTTAAAATTCAATCACTTGGTTTCTTCGGAAACAAGGCTTGTAAGTGAATGTCTGCTGTTGATGTGACAATATATTGCTACACAAGAGGTGGTCCATCTGCCTTTTTTTTGTTAAGGCAATGTCATTGCTCAAAAATATACATCAAACTAGGCATTTTTTTTTGTTTCAAAGTGCACATAGACAGGCAAGAATGACAAACAAAGTCACTTAAAAGCCTTTGAAGTTACTATATTAATTTCAACTGGACTCCTGTGAGTACTGAATGTGTTTCAGCTTCCAGATACAAATGTTTAGTGCCATAATATTCACAGAAATCGATTGTTGCAATTTTTCATCATTTTCAAATTTAATTAACTCCGTTTTCTTCTCTTCAAAGACAGTTGAGTTGTGCACTATAGCCTCTGGCTGAAAGGACAAGCAGGCAGTCACAGATGTCTCCATACCCTGACCTTTCTGCAATTGTCTGGTTGGGACATAAAAGAATGATTCCTAATTGAGCCCAAGACAATTTTTGCTCTGCCGTGGCCCCACCTCCACCAAGTCTAATGCGTTAGTTTAGTTGGAATGCTGGGCACATAGGTTCAATGTTCAGAGATCAGCAGATCCCCCAGGACAACAACTGAAGAGAGGCCTCTGAAACCACTTTCGGAGCACTTCTATGCACAAGCTCTATTGATAAAATTTTAACTTTTTGAAAGAAATAGATATATATTTTTTGCACAGGAACTCTTTCTCCTGCTGTGGTAAACCCCGAAAGCCGGCAGCAACATGTCTTGAGCCCCAACTCTCCATTGGAGGGCAGGGAGCCCATCGCCCATATGTACATGGTCCCAGACTTCAAAATGTGGCCAGGGTCAGCAGAGCAAGAGATGTCCCACCCTACCAGAAATGCACCCAAACTAGGGTTCATGGGATGTGGGCATTGCTGGCAAGGCCAGCATTTATTGCCCATCCCTAATTGTCCTTGAGAAGTTGGTGGTGAGCCGACTTCTTGAACCTCTGCAGTCCGTGTGGTGAAGATATTCCCACAGTGCTGTTAGGGTGAAATTTCCAGGACTTTAACCCAGCGACGATGAAGGATCAGCGATATACTTCCAAGTCAGGGTGGTGGTGACTTGCAGGGGAACTTGGTTGGAGATGGTGGTGTTCCCATGCTGTCCTTGTCCTTCTAGGTCGCGGGTTTGGGAGGTACTGCCGAAGAAGCCTTGGCGAGTTGCTGCCATGCATCTTGTAGATGGTACACACTGCAGCCACGGTGCGCCGGAGGTGGAGGGAGTGAATGTTTAAGGTGGTGGACGGGGTGCCAATCAAGCGGGTGACGCGGAAAGTCCAGGCCAAATCATTTTGACTGTGTTTCTCATTGAACTACTCTATTCTCAATGAGTGAAATGCTGCACGTGATTGTTGTTGCACTTCACAGACCTCATGCAATAATAATTTGTGTACTTTGTCCCACTCATTATGGACCAAACTAGTCTGTCCCAGAACACACTAGTCCAGTTTATTTTAATTCTTCCATGTACACATGAATTTCATTGGTTGAAAAACACACTTGCATATTGGAAAATTGTATCTGATTTAAACCGTTGCTCCAGATCTCCACAGGTCCATCTGGTGTCTTTATAAACTATTCACACTTTGTTCTTGCCATTTATGACATTAGTGTGCCTCAATATTCATGTTGTTTTACTGGCAGGCTCATTTTATTCATAAATAATGCACCTTCTTCTTAACTAGTTAATATCCAGGTGAAATTTTTCTTTTAGTGAAAGTTTTGAGAAGGTGAGTTATTGTTTTGCTGTGTTTACCAGATTTTTGTATCTTCTGCTTCCATTCTGAAGCCAAATAGCAAAAATATACTGCCCTTTTAAAGTGACTTTGAATAGACTCCAATGTTCTCGTGATACTTTTATAAGAATTACGACTGGTTGATTCCCCGAGGCAATGCTCAGACCAAAAAAAATTATGTTGCTTCAAAATACCTGGGATCCCATTCTACTGGCACAAGTGTGGCAAAGCGGAACTCCCATCCCAGCCTCAGCCCCAGATTATGGGGAACAGGCAGGAAAGTGGAGTTGAGGCCAAGATCAGATCAGCCATCATCATAGGCAGTCCCTCGAAACGAGGATGACTTGCTTCCACGCCAAAAAAAGGATGAGTTCACAGGTGTTTCAATGAAGGACCTAATATTCCAGGTCCTGAACTGCACCCTGGAGGATGAAAGATGCCTGGAGACCTGCTCTGCTACATGGACCTAGTGCGCACACATATCGCAGTGTGGGCTGGCCCGTGCTGCCCCTGGGCCCCTGGCCCCTAACTCATGCCTCTCCTGGGACCCAATCACATCCCTCCACAGTCTCTCGCTGTATCTGCCCACGCTCCAATCACCGAGCTGGACCTTGCTGTCGTCACTCTTCGCTGCCGTCGCCTTTCTGCACCAGCTCGCGCTGCTCCCTGAAGCGGCCTGTCTCCACGCTGTTCCGGGGCCGACGCACCTCCGCTCCTTTTATGGCCCCGACCTGCCGCTGGTGTTCTCACGTAGGTTGGGGCCTCCACGCTTTACCAATGTAGGAACACCAAGTTAATTCTAGACACTGCAGGGAGGGATGGAGTCACTCAGGGTCACTTTCAGATCAGTCATGATCTTATTGAATGGCAGAGAAGGCTTGAGGGACCATAAGGCCTGCTCCTGCTCCTATTTCTTATGTTCTTATGTTCAAAGATTTCCTCCCTAATCCTGGTGAATGGGCCCATTTGCATGGCCAGGGCACAGTCCCAATTTGTACAGTGGTACGGTCCACATCTGCTCCACCTGAAGTCCCTTGTGTCCCATTGGGGTTGCAGAAAAAAAATACTTTTTGGAGTCGTCAGCTGTGATACAAAGCCAGACCTGTTCTCCTGGACATCAGACGTCTCCTCAAACTTCCTTCCAAAGAGTCTGCCAAACACATTAACACTAGGTTTTTCAGCTCTTATATTTTTGTGACATTAAGCCAGATGCAATGTCTGGTTTTTCCAAAGCAATAACATTTCATTTTAAATGTATTGTGTGGTCATCAAGATAAAGGAGATGTGTGCTGGGAGTGAAACATTTCTCATGTACCTAGTATCAATGCTATGCATTCCCAGGTCAGATAGTCACTGCACAGGATAGGTAAACTCCGAACTCCGGTCTTCCCCAATCAGCAATGCACCTTAACCCCTACCAACCTCTTCAGCAGCAAGATATTTATTTTTCCTATTTCAGCAATCCTTGCAGGGCCTCTTTGACCAACACTCCAATTAGGGTAATTTCACACTGTAAGCCATGGCTCAGTTGGTAGCATTCTTGCTTCTGGGTCAGAAGGATTTGGGTCCAGAGACTTGAGCACGAAAATCTAGGCTGACACCTCAGAACAATACCGTCGGAGGTGCTGTCTTTCGGATGAGATGTTAAACCGAGGCCCGGTCTGCCCTCTCAGGTGGACGTAAAAGATCCCATGGCACTATTTCTAAGAAGAGCAGTGGAGTTATTCTCATTGTACTGACCAATATTTATCCCTCAATCAACATCACTAAAAATAGATTATCTGGTCATTATCACATTGCTGTTTATGGGAGCTTGCTGTGAAAATTGGCTGCTGCGTTTCCCACATTACAACAGTAACTATACTTCAAAAGTTTTTCATTGGCTCTAAAGCACTTTGAGACATTCTGAGGTCATGAAAGGTGCTGTATAAATGCAAGTCTTTCTTTTCTTTCTATTAGAGGCTGCACTGAAACTACCAAAATATATTTAATTTTGGACACTTTATCGTCAGGGAGAGAACATTCAAGGGTCACCTCGACAATTTTTATCCCGTAACTAAAATCACTAAAAACAGATTGGGCCAGATTTTGCTGTCAGAATAATGATGAGGCTAATGGCACTCATCATTTATGCATAAATGGTACAGTAACTTCAAGCGAGGGGCACAGTAAACGCGAATATCCAAAAGTAGTTGCTCGTGTTGTACCACTCCACTGTAAGCTTCGCGAAAATGACATTTTGCCTCACCATTGACATGCATTGAATGCTGTGAAGTTGCTGCAGATATTTAGGGCTAGTAATTACAACCCTTTAAACAACATGCTAGGTGTTAACAACTGCCAATCAACCTCTCTGGCAACGGAAATTAACTGTTAAAAGTGTACAGTCTCATTCCTTCAGTTTGTGAATTGTTTTAGGAGATTTTTTTTTAAAAGTCACATTTTAATTTTAAAATGTTTTTTCCTTAGTTTTTGTCATTGAATATATTCAAGGTGGAGGTGGACAGATTTTTGAACGATAATTGAGTGAAAGGTTATGTGGAGCGGGCAGGGAAGTGGAGCTGAGCCCAAGATCAGATCAGCCATGATCTTATTAAATGGCAGAGCAGGCTCGAGGGCCAAATGACTTACTCCTGCTCCTATTTCTTATGTTCTATGCTCTATCTCTTTTTTTCACTCTCTCACTTAATCCAATCATTCTTCCCTTCTCTGTAAAGTCCTGTCCACTCAGTACAGATTCACACGAGGCATGTAGTGAAGTCAAGGTCACTCTGGACCTGCACCTTTATTTCACAGCTCTGGAATGCTGCATTTGCCTGAGACCTGTCCTTATATACCTGTCTCTTGCAAGTGCACCCCTGGTGGTAAGGTATGCTGGTGGTTACAGGTCATATCTTATTACAGTCATGTATAGCATGTTAGGATACAGTTATATATAATAATGTAAGATACATGAAATCACCCTCCCCCAAGGTCTTATTGTCTTTATAGGTTCAGTCTCTCAGGTGGTCTACGCTCTCGCGTGGAGCGTCTGAGTTGTGGTTCAGTTGTTTGCCTTGGTGTCTGTTTTTCTTTGGGTGTGGTTGCTGGTATCTCACCTGGGCTGTCTGTTTCGATTGGTGTGATTGCTGTTGACTCGCCTGGGCTGTCTGTTGGGATTGCCCTTTCCTCAGGTTGTTTCCTCTGTCTGTCCACCAGGTGTGGTGCGAATTCCACATTGTACTTGGTTCCGCAGTGTTGTTGGTAAATCTGCTTTTGACTTGGTCTACATGCCTCCGGCAGATTTGTCCATTTGGACTACCAGTAGCCTGTTTCCTTCCTTGCCCATTACTGTCCCTACAAGCCATTTGGGACCCCTGCCATAGTTTAGTACAAACACTTTGTCCCCTATCTCATTCCATCTCCACCTCGAATTTCTGTCATGTTTGGGAGGATTAATGAGAGCCTTGTTTTTAAAGTCCTTTTCATCAACAGTTGCACGGGGGGGGATCCCAGTCAGTGAGTGCGGACGAGATCTGTATGCCAGCAGCAGTCACGACAGGCGACCCTGCAGCGTGGGACCTTGGATTTTAAGCATGCCTTGTTTAATGATTTGCACTGCTCTCTCCGCCTGGCCATTGGAGACCGGCTTGAACGATGCCGTCTTGATGTGATTTATGCCGTGGTCAATTATAAAGTCTTAGAATTCTGCGCTGGTGAAGCACGGACCATTGTCACTGACCAATATGTCAGGGATTCCGTGCGTTGCAAACATGGTTGCGAGGCTCTCCACAGTGGTGGAGGTTGTGCTTGAGTTTAAAATGGTGCATTCGATCCACTTTGAAAATGCATCTACAACTACGAGGAACATTTTGCACATGAATGGGCCCGCATAATCTACGTGCACCAACGACCACGGTTTGGTAGGCCAGGGCCAGGGGCTCAGTGGAGCCTCCCTGGGGGCATTGCTGAGTTGGGCACAAGTGGTGCACCTTCGGACGCAGAGCTCCAAGTCCGAGTCAATACCAGGCCACCAGACGTGGAATCTGGCTATGGCCTTCATGAGAATGATCCCCGGGTGCTCGCGGTGGAGCTCCCGGACAAATGCCTCTCTACCTCGCAGAGGCATGACTACTCGGCTGCCCCACACAGGCAGTCTGCTTGTAGTGATAGCTCATGCATGCGCCTGTGAAAGGGTTTTAATTCCTCGGGGCTTGCATCGCGAGCCTCTGCCCAGTCACCGGTTAGGGCACATCTTTTTACTAAGGATAACGTGGGGTCGCTGGCTTGTCCAGGCTCTGATTTGGCGAGCCGTCATGGGCGAACCTGTGGACTCAAAGGCATTGATTACCATGACTATCTCACAGTCCTGTTCGTCAGACCCTTCCGTGGTTGCCAGGGGTAGCCTGCTGAGCGCGTCAGCACAGTTGTCTGTGCCTGGTCTGTGCCTTATGGTATAGTCGTAGGATGCCAGTAATGAGTGCCCATCGTTGAATTCGCGCTGAGACGTTGGTGTTTATTGCCTTGCTCTCGGATAGGAAGAACGTGAGGGGCTTGTGGTCGGTTTCTAATGTGAACTTGGCCCCGAAAAGGTACTGGTGCATCTTTTTGACACCGTACACGCACGCGAGCACCTCCTTCTCTACCATTCCGTACCCCGCGCTCTGCCCGCGAAAGTGACCTGGAGGCATAAGCTATGGGTTGTAATTTGCCCGCACTATTGACATGTTGCAAAACGCACCCGACCCCATATGCTGACGCATCGCAGGTGAGAACTAGCTTTTTACCTGGGTCAAAGAAAGTCAAAACACTGTTGGAACACAGAAGGTTGCGTGCCTTATTGAAGGCGTGTTCCTGGGCGTCCCCCCAAAACCAATCGCACCCCTTCCTGAGTAGCACGTGGAGAGGCTCCAGCAGTGTGCTTAAGTTCTGCATAAAGTTCCCAAAGTAATTGAGTAGTCCGAGAAAGGCGCGCAGTTCTGAGACATTCCGGGGCCTGGGTGCCAGGCGAATTGCTTCTGTTTTGGACTCTGTTGGGCGGATTCCATCAGCGGCAATCCTTCTGCCCAAAAATTCAACCTCGGGTGCGAGAAACAGGCACTTTGATTTCTTGACTCGTAGGCCTACACGATCCAACCGCTTTAGTACTTCCTCCAAATTACAGAGATGGGAGTCAGTGTCCCTGCCCATGATAAGTATGTCGTCTTGAAATACAACCGTCCCCGGAATGGACTTGAGCAGACTCTCCATGTTGCGCTGGAATATGGCAGCTGCCGACCTGATGCCGAATGGGCATCGATTGTACATGAAAAGGCCTCAATGTGTGTTGATGGTGGTGAGTAGCTTGGATTCCTCGGTCAATTCTTGCGTCATATACGCAGATGTGAGGTCTAATTTTAAGAAAAGTTTACCTCCAGCCAATGTGGCAAATAAGTCCTCCGCTCTGGGCAGCGGGTACTGGTCCTGTAGGGAGACTCTGTTTATGGTAGATTTGTAGTCCCCACAGATTCGTACGGATCGATCAGGCTTCATGACTGGGACGATGGGACTTGCCCAGTCGCTAAATTCCACAGGTGATATAATGCCTTCCTGCAGAAGCCTGTCTAGTTCGTGTTCAATCTTTTCCCTCATCACATAGGGTACAGCTCTGGCCTTGTGATAGACCGGTCTAGCATCCTGTGTGATGTAGATTTTGACTTTGGCCCCTTTGAAAGTGCCCACACCTGGCTGAAAGAGATGTTCAAATCGCTTTATAACTGTTGAGCATGAGGTCCGTTCCTCTAATGACATGGCATGGACATCATCCCATTTCCAGTTTAGTTTTGACAGGCAGCTTCTCCCCAGCAGTGCTGGGAGATCTCCAGGGTCAATCCACAGGGGAAGTCGGTTCACTGTCCCTTTGTGTGTGACAGAGAGCATGGCGCTGCCGAGGACTGGTACGATTTCTTTGGTATAGGTCCTTAGTTTGGTGTCGACACTTGTGAGTTTTGGTCTGTCTCTTTTATGCAGCCACAGTTGTTCAAATTGTTGAGCGCCCATGAGAGATTGACTCGCTCCCGTATCCAGCTCCATGTTGACAGATATCCCGTTGAGTAGGACCCTCATCATTATAGGAGGCGTCCTGTTGTAGGAGCAGCGGCCATTGATCGTGTTGACCCACTGTACATCGGTGTCCCGGGTACTGTCTCCACTATCTTCTGGTCCGCTTTCCGACCCATCTGATTCGTATACCAGCCGAGCTGCCGTTGTTTTGCACATGCGGGCCAAATGCCCTGTATATTCACAATTTCTGCAAACAGCCTGCTGAAATCGACATCCCCTTGATGAGTGCCCACCCCCACACCTCCAGCACAGACCTGTTCCATTGTTCAAAGTGTTCCCAAAGAATGAGCTGCGTCTGGCTGATCTCTCTTGAACTTCTCTCAGTTTGTAGTTGATTGCTTGCATTGTGGGTTGATGAGGTGTGAACGACCATTCCTGTGGCCCTTGATGGCTTCTGCCTGCTGTCGAGAGCCTGTTCTCCAGGTTTTGTCTGTGTGTGGGGGTAGCAGCTTGTTTAGTGCTGTGAACTTTTGTTCCGATATTTCGTTAGTTGTCGTACCTGCATTGTAAATCAACTTCGTTTCTCTTCCCCTACCAAGAATGTCTGTGCAACCAGTGCTTCTGCCTCTAAGGTCAGGTTCTTGGTCTCTATGAGCTTTCGGAATATGCCTGCATGGCCTATTCCTTCAATGAAAAAGTTTCTCAGCATTTCTCTCCTCAGTTCATCGGAGAACTCACATAAACTAGCTAACCTCCGAAGTTCCGCCACGAAGTCGGGTATGCTTTGGCCCACATAGCGTCTGTAGTTGTCGAACCTGTGTCTGGCCATGTGTAGGCTGCTCGCTGGCTTCAGGTGGTCTCTTACCAGTGTGCTCAATTCTTCAAACGACTTGCTTGCTGGTTTCTCGGGTGCCAACAGATCCTTCATTAAAGCATATGTTTTCGAGCCACAGCTGGTCAAGAGATGGGCTCTTCTCTTGTCTGCCTTATCGTCGCCTAACCAGTCTTTGATTACAAAGCTTTGCTGGAGCCTTTCTATAAAGTCCTCCCAATTGTCTCCTGCATTGTCCTTTTCATCTGATCCGTTGTTCGCCATTCTGTGGATTCTGTAATCCCGTAACTCGTCGCCACTGTAAAGTCCTCTCCCCTCAGTACAGATTCACACAAGGCATGTAGTGAAGTCAAGGTCACTCTGGACCTGCACCTTTATTTCACAGCTCTGGAATGCTGCACTTGCCTGAGACCTGTCCTTATATACCTGTCTCTTGCAAGTGCACCCCTGGTGGTAAGGTATGCTGGTGGTTACAGGTCATATCTTATTACAGTCATGTATAGCATGTTAGGATACAGTTATATATAATAATGTAAGATACATGACATTCTCTATTTTGCTTTCTGTACCTGATTTGACATTGAATTCACCCCCTTTAATTCACCCTCCTTCTCAATCCTTCTGCTCTTTATTTTCCAATCATTAAATCTCATTGGTTGAGGAGATACCCTGTAATGTATGGCTTTATTTCTTTCATCTCAATTTATTTAAACCCCATTTCCAATAGTAAAAGATCAATCTTATCCACAATTCCCCAAAAGATTTCATACCATTCATGGTTATTGAAATAGAAAATCAATTTATAGTCTTTATTTTGTTAAAAAGAAGATTTTTGGTTAAGCATTTAGGTTGCTCAGTAGTTCATGTCTTGCGCTGGATTCCCATCAAGTCGCATTTCCTCAGGCTTGCCTGTCACTCAAACTAGTTTGGAGGGAGTTCTCTGTCAATTCACAGCTTAAGTTACTATATATCATCGAAACAACATGTCTCAGGTCGATCTCAGGGGAGGTAAAACAATGAACATTGTCTGCTTCACCCTACTTCAACCACACACTGTGAAAAATAATCACATAAACCATGGGCATTTGGAATCTATGGTCCCTTTCTTTCCAGCTTCCCCATGTGAGCAATGTCAAGGAGCCTGGAAGGAAGACAAGCTTGAAAAGTAAAAATGTATGACATCCCAAGGCTTTTAACTCATTTAGCAACTACATTGCCCAATACAGCAGGAAGATGTCTATGGGGGTACTTTGTTTGCGAATAAATAGCTTTTAGATGCTACTTTCCCAGTTTGGGCTATTAATAATAAAATAAATAATAACTTTTATTTATTTAGTGCCTTTAACGTAGTAAAACGTCCCAAGGTGCTTCACAACAATTTTACAACACGTTAGATATTGACCATTGAGATAAAAAGAGAAAAAGCGTGAGAATATAAAAAGAGGGTAAAGGCTCGGGTACGAGGCAGCAGCCAAAATGCGCATGCAGATAAACACAGGTGAAGAAACTAAAAAAAATAAATTCAAATTATATTGTAAGGAGTATACAATAGTAAAATCAGTATAATAAAGCTTAATTATAATTAAACAAAATTCAATAATATATACCATAGTTATAAATTAAGTTAAAATTAGAAAATCAGAAATTGAATCAAAATAGCTTTCTTTAAGATTCATTCCCTGCCCAGTGATTCAATTAATATGGAAGAACCAATCACTGTCCTCCATCCTTGTGATGTCATAACTTTATTACTTTTTATTTCTCATTTTGTCGTCTTGATAGGACCTGTAATAGCTCCAGGCTCAAGCCCCGTCCATTGTCAGGGAGACGCTGATGTTAAAATCTCCCTCCAGCTGCTCCAGGCTCGAGCTACCTCCGTTGTCAGGGAGACGTTGATGTTTAAATCTCCCTCCAGCTGCTCCAAGCTGAGCTGCCTCCGTTGTCCAGAAAAATGGAAAAATGCCCCAGTAAAAATTGAAGGCAGTCAATTCCTCTAGTTATTTTCAACACACTTCATCTTGCCCTGTGCCAGAGTTTTTGAACGTGTCCGTAAAAACTAACTTGTGCTCCCATTGAATTTGATCCAAAGACCGCAACCACATAATTCCAATGTTTCAGTGTCAAAACCATTACTCATATCAAGACAAGAATGAATGCAGTTGCTGAAACTGTCTATAATCACAAAAAACCAATGCTCTTTTCTTCAGTATGTAAAACGGTGCCTTAAAGTTCAATTGTTTCTTAACCTCAAGCGACCCCACAGGTGGCGAATAGCAATCTTGTCCTGCCGGTAACAGCGCCTCCCGCAGGTGGCGAGGAGCAATCTCCTCCTGTCGGTAACAGCGCCTCCCGCAGGTGGCGAGGATCAATCTCCTCCTGCAGTACCAGCGACCCCTGCAGATGGCGAGGAGCAATCTCCTCCTGCGATAACAGCGACCCCCGCGGGTGAGGAGGAGCAAATTCTGCCATTGCGCTGGTAACAGTACCCCCCTCCGTAGGTGGCGAGGAGCAAACTACCCCATTTTAGCCCTACCCCCCCGCCACCCACAGGTGGTGATGAGTAAATTCCTCCCATTGTTGTAGTAACAGCACCCCCTGCAGGTGGAGTGGAGTAAATTCCTCCCATTGTTGTAGTAACAGCATCCCCTGCAGGTGGAGTGGAGTAAATTCCTCCCATTGTTGTAGTAATAGTGCCCCCGGCAGGTGGTGATGAGTAAATTCCTCCCATTGTTGTAGTAACAGCATCCCCTGCAGGTGGAGTGGAGTAAATTCCTCCCATTGTTGTAGTAATAGTGCCCCCAGCAGGTGGCGAGGAGCAAACTCCTCCATTGGTGCAGTAACAGCGCCCCCAGCAGGTGGCGAGGAGTAAATTCCTCCCATTGTTGCAATAACAGCGCCCACCCCCCCCCCCCCCCCCCCACCAGGCAGGTGGGGAGGAGCAAACTCCCCCATTGTTGCAGTAACAGTGCCCCCCTCTGTAGGTGGTGAGGAGCAAACTCCCCCATTCTGCCCCCCCCCCCCCACAGGTGAAGATGAGTAAATTCCTCCCATTGGTGCAGTAACTGCACCCCCTGCAGGTGGAGTGGAGTAAATTCCTCCCATTGGTGCAGTAACAGCGCCCCCAGCAGGTGGCGAGGTGTAAATTTCTCCCATTGGTGCAGTAACAGCGCCCCCCGCAGGTGGGGAGGAGCAAACTCCCCCATTGGTGCGGTAACAGCGCCCCCCGCAGGTCGAAAGGAACAAACTCCCCCATTGTTGCGGTAACAGCGCCCCCGGCAGGTGGCGAGGCGCCGCTTCCATCCCCTTCCGCCGGAGCCAGAAACGTCTCCGGGTCACTGCTCGGGCTGTTGGAGCCGAGGGGAAGCAGCAATGTCCACGGATTCGGCGAAGAAGAGGAAAACCAAAGTGATTCGGAGCGACGGCGGGGCGGTGGAGAAGGAGGTCCGGAAGGTTCGGGGTGATGGCGACCAGGTGAGGCGCTGAGTCCGAGGCGGTTGGAGGGCGAGGAGAGGTGGCGAGGCCTGCGCCGACCTCAGAGTCGCTCAGCACATTGAGCGACATTTCGCCAAACAAACCCACCAGAACCTGCAGCTCCCAAAGTGGCAGCATGTGCCGAAGTCTGATCGGATTTCAGGATATCATCTTAATGTATTGGAGTTTTGGCTGGAAATTGCAGTTGGAGCAGTGGGAGAGGATCAGCATCAGTTTCCCCGTAAAAGATGCGGAAAAATACCCTCATCTCATTTTTAATTTTAAAAAGCATAATTTCATTTTTAATTTTAAAATGTATGACTTCAGGCTACAGTGCTGGTGACATCAGGAGAACTGGCTTCAAGCTGGTTCAGTGATTGAGGAAGCTGGACCCAGTGCTGATGGGGATTGAGAAATTACCCCCAGAAAACCCTCCTGATCTAAGTTTAGCCCCTTCACATTTAGTATCTCCTGTGCATGTTCATCACCAGTTATCAGTCACCGTTCATAGTTTTTAATGTGTATGAAATAGTAAAATACACCTTTGTTTTAGGAGAGTAAAGCTTACAGTGAAGAAACTGAAGTTGAGACACGAGACCCTGCTAAAGACTATGATCTGTACAAGAAAACATGTGAGGATCTTCAACGACTGATGGCTGAGATTCATGAACTGAAGAGTAAAGGAGGAAAAGATGCTGTAAGTAGAACTACATTTATATAAGATTGAAGTTTTTTTTAAATCACAAGAAATTTCAAGCTCTGGAGATGTGTGCCAACTATCAGTAGCTGGACAACCCTGGACCCTCGACTAGTGTAGATGTGTTTGAGACCTGCTGATAGTTTCATCGGAGGGGAAATAAAATTGTCTGTGCAGTCCTCTTCCAAACCCTCAAACACACCATTCAACCAAGCGCTGCCTACATTATATCTGCTTTCCTAAGTGAAGCGCTGTGAAGGCAAGAGCAGTGAGCCCCAGATATTTTTTTTTTACAGAAAGATGGCGTCCCATTAGATGGAATTAATTAATGTATGGGATGGTCTGAAAGAATTGAAAAGCTGAGAGAGGAGGAGTATTATACGCCCAAAGGAATTTAGAAATTAAGGAAAGTAGATTGTTATTCCAGAGGAAGATATAAATTGAAATAATCTGGCTTGGGTTGGCAGGCAAAGAACAGAATTAACATTAATGGTGTGCCACAGATCCCCAAAGTAAGATAAGGATGGTGACATATATAAGCTAAAAGGGTATGTTAAGACAATCTAATAAGGACAACTTTAATCAGCTCAGTATACACTGGGAATTTATTGATGAAAGTGAGAATCAGAATAGGTAAATGTGGTACAAGATTGCTTTTGGTCCAATGTATCAGAGGCATTACTGGGGTAACTCACATTCAGAGCTGGGTACAGAAATAGAAGCTCTAGAATCTAGTTATCACATTATCAAATTAAATTTACCTGGCAGTCAACAATAATAAAGACCAGGATAAATGTTATTAAATGGCAAACTTCAGAGAAGTTAAGGATGCGATAAAAGAAACTCATTGGGAAATATTGTTGAAAGATATCTAGGTTAACGGTAAATAGAACACTTCTAAAACTGTAACGCTGAGTGTGCAAGAGGTGACACCTCTGTCAGTGCAGTACCTGTACTGTACTTACTTAATACAGCGGTGAATGTGCCCACCTAGAATTCGTGCTCAAGTCAGTAGTGGCACTTGAATTCATGACATCTAACTTGGGTGAAAGTGCTACCAACTGAACCAAGTTGGGGTTTATTGCTATCTAATTGATGATGCTTTGTAACATATACTTGGATTAATACTCATTTGTATAGTGCAACCAATATTATACAGGACTCTGAAGCTGACATGGCACAGATATTTGATAAGTAAGAATTCTTTGAGGATGTAACGAACAAGGTGGATAAAGGGGAACCAGTGGATGTGATGTATTTGGATTTCCAGAAGGCATTTGACAAGGTGCCACATAAAAGGTTACTGCACAAGATAAAAGTTCACGGGGTTGGGGGTAATATATTAGTATGGATAGAGGATTGGCTAACGAACAGAAAACAGAGAGTAGGGATAAATGGTTCATTCTCTGGTTGGCAATCATAAACCAGTGGGGTGCCGCAGGGATCAGTGCTGGGACCCCAACTATTTACAATCTATATTAACGACTTGGCAGAAGGGACTGAGTATAACGTAGCCAAGTTTGCCGACAATACAAAGATGGGAGGAAAAGCAATGTGTGAGGAGAACACAAAAAAATCTGCAAAAGGACATAGACAGGCTAAGTGAGTGGCCAAAAATTTGGCAAATAGGGTATAATGTTGGAAAGTCTGAGGTCATGCACTTTGTCAGAAAAAATCAAAGAGCAAGTTATTATTTAAATGGAGAAAGATTGCAAAATGCTGCAGTACAGCGGGACCTGGGGGTACTTGTGCATGAAACACAAAAGGTTTGTATGCAGGTACAGCAAGTGATCAGGAAGGCCAATGGTATCTTGGCCTTTATTGCAATGGGGATGGAGTATAAAAGCAGGGAAGTCTTGCTACAGTTGTACAGGGTATTGATGAGGCCACACCTGGAATACTGCGTGCAGTTTTGGTTTCCATATTTACGAAAGGATATACTTGCTTTGGAGGCAGTTCGGAGAAGGTTCACACGTTGATTCCAGAGAAGAGGGGGTTAACTTACGAGGAAAGGTTGAGTAGGTTGGGCCTCTACTCATTGGAGTTCAGAAGAATGAGAGGTGATCTTATTGAAACATATACGATTATGAGGGGGCTTGAGAGGGTGGATGCAGGGAGGATGTTTCCACTGATGGGGGAGACTAGAACTAGAGGTCATAATCTTAGAATAAGGGGCTGCCCATTTAAAACTGAGATGAGGAGAAATTTCTTCTCTGAGGGTTGTTGGTCTGTGGAATTCGCTGCCTCAGAGAGCTGTGGAAGCTGGGACATTGAATAAATTTAAGACAGAAATAGACAGTTTCTTAAATGATAAGGGAATAAGGGGTTATGGAGAGTGGCAGGGAAGTGGAGCTGAGTCCATAATCGGATCAGCCATGATCGTATTAAATGGCGGAACAGGCTCAAGGAGCCGAATGGCCTACTCCTGCTCCTATTTCTTATGTTCTTAAGAGGGACTCGAGTCTAACATAATGTATATCCTTGGGGTGTACTGAAGGAGAGGGCAGGGAGAAAGTTTGAGTCATTAGCAACCATTACTGAGAAAATCACTGGGCAAATATAGTATGTTTGAAAAGGATGACAAATCGATTCAGGGAACTAAAGGTCCTTATTTTAATATCAGTAAGAGATAAAATAATGAAATGTATTCTATGATTAGAGGTGTAATGGCACAAATGGGAGCAGGGGTGTTCAGTCGTCCCATGGGCTCAGTGCTTGGATCTTTATGTAACAGGAAATAGTTTTTCCCTTCTGTTTTTATTTGATCGGTGGCCGTGCCTTCAGCTGCCCTAAGCTCTGGAACTCTAAACCTCTCCACCTCTCTACCTCTCTTTCTCCCTTTAAGACGTTCCTTAAAACCTACCTCTTTGACTAAGCTTTTGGTCACCTGCCGTAATTTCTTATGTGGCTTGGTGTCAAATTTATTATTTTGTCTTATAACACTCCTGTGAAGGCGCTATATAAATACGTTGTTGTTTTTAAATGGTTAAATCTGCAATAAACATGACAGCCACCTTTGCTCTGTGGCAAAGTTTATAGTCAGTGGAGAGCCTACACACATGACTGCATTTAGTTAGCCCTCAGCAACTTAATTCAATATGACTAGCTGGCCTAAATATATCGTACACTGTATATCCATGTCTGGTTGCCCAAAACACATTGGATCTTCAACAAGGTGACCCAATATGAATTCATCTTGGTGATGGTCTAAAATAATTTCTAACTGGTACTGGGTGGACTAGCTGGAAAGGTATGAGAAGACAAGAAAGTGAGAGGATTAGGTACACAATACACCAGAGACTTATTCTAAGAGCCTGCTGAGAGAAGTTGTAAGAACTGTGGACTCAATGTACAGCAGTCTTGTATGCAATGTGAGTTTGAATATAATACTGTATAGTAGTTTGATTCGGTGTACTATTATCTGTAAACAAATCTAAATAATGATTTCGCAGGGTGAGGTGTTCTGCTATCTGAAGCGATAGAAAAATGTGGCAAACATCTTGGGTATTCTCTAGTGTCTAATTGTTAGGCCTGGGATACACTAACCCAAACACAGCAGAATGTAAAGTTGCATGTTTTGGTTGACGAGGGGGAGGAATGTTGGCCAGGACACGAGGAGAACACTCTACTCCAAATAGTACCATAGGTTATTTAACCTGAACCACTGATACAGGAAGGCTAGGCCTTGGTTTAACAACTTAGCCAAAGAATGGTACCACCAACCATGCAGAATGCCCTCCACGCTGCCCTGGAGTGCAGCCCTCATTATGTGCTCGAGCCTAAGAGTGGGGTTTGAACCTACAAGGAGGCTCGAGTGCTGCCGACTGTGCCAAACTCAGTTTTTCAGGGGCTGATACCAGAGGATGTGAATGAAAATGAATCAAATATCATTTAAAATCAATAGCAGGAAGAACTGCTTTCCTCCAGTTGTGAATAAAGTGCTGGGCAGGTTAATCGGGACAACAACATTGGAGTGGTCCAGAATGTAATTGGATGCCATGATATGAGAGGGATGAGCTCAAGATGGCCTTTTTTCATCCTCGACTTTGCTTATGACTTTAAGAGGTGCACAGATTTTGGGGTTCGTTGCGATCTGTTGACAATGCTTTGTAATCTATACACATGGAGAACAAAAGTTAAATCTCATGGGGAAATTAAAATTAACATGAAGTGAAATTTGCCTTGCCATTATGTACTTCATTCTTTGGAACAGAGGAGGCTGAGGCGAGACCTTATTGAGGTGTATAAAATTATGAGAGGCTTAGATACAGTGGAGAGGAAGGACCTGTTTCCCTTAGCAGAGGGGTCAACAACCAGGGAGCATAGATTTAAAGTAATTGGTAGGAAGCTTAGAGGGGATTTGAGGGGAAATGTTTTCACGCAGAGGGTGGTGGGGGTCTGGAGCTCACTGCCTGAAAGGCTGGTAGAGACAGAAACCCTCATCACATTTAAAAAGTACTTGAATGTGCACTTGAAGTGCCGTAACCTACAGGGCTACGGACCAAGAGCTGGAAAGTGGAATTCGGCTGGATACCTCTTGGTCGGCCGGCACGGACACAACGGGCCGAAATGGCCTCCTTCTGTGCAGTAAATTTCTATGATTTGTAATCATGCCAGTTGCAGGCACTAAGACCTGGCAAAAAAAAAACTAATGATCTTTCTGAGCAGTTAATTGAAACCCTCCACTTAACATTTGTAGTCACTGTTGTAATGTAGGAAACGCGGCAGCTGATATACACGCAGCAATGTCCCACAAACAGCAATGAGATGATGACCAGATCATCTGTTTTAGTGATGTTGGTTGGGAGATAAATATTGGCCAGAACTAGGGGCAAAATTCCCGTGCTCTTTGAATGCAATGGGATCTATTATGTCCACGTGATTGCAGACTGGGCCTCAGTTTAACGTCTCATCTGAGAGACAGCAGCTCCTGCAGTGCAGCACTCCCTCAGTACTGCACTGGTGTGACCGCCTAGATTACGTGCTCAAGTCTCTGTGGTGGTTCTTTATCCATCTCTTTTCTCAACCGGACTCATTTTCTGACTCAAAGGCAAGAGTGCTCCCTCTGGGCCAAGGCTGGCACTGGTCTGTGTTGAGCAAGAGAAGCATAGGTATAACATCTCCCCATTGCCATGCGCTAAGTACATGCGCTACGTTTGGTATGTTTGTGCGGCTTCTAATTCTCTCCTTTCTTACAGTCAGCAGAGATTGATGAGCGGCGGATCCAAAGCTGTATTCACTTCATGACTCTAAAGAAATTAAACCGTTTGGCTCATATCAGATTAAAAAAGGGACGGGATCAAACCCACGAGGTAAATATATGCAGCAAATGTTGGGGGGGGTGGAGGGGGCGGTTGCGCTTGCGATCCATTTTCACTTTTGGAGATTACTGGCTTGGAGACAAAAAATGAACTCTCTTTTTTTTCTTCTCTACCCCTCTCGACCACCACCAACTCCAAAAGAAATTAAATAAAAATAGAATCCATCACTTTGATTTTCTCAACCAGACTAATATGTTCCCTTTATTAATCTATTTAAATTTACTCAGCTGCATTATTAACCTGGGAGATTTTGCTCAAATTTTTGTAGGGTAGGTAGGTGTGCAATTGTACAGAAATAATGATTTTTGTTTTCTCCATTAATAAATAGTTCGAACTGGAATGTTAATCCAACAGATTTGCCTTTAACACATCAATGAGTATTACCACTATTGTTACTGAGCTCTAGTCGACTCTTACTGGTGTGTTTCTGTCTGGCGTGAATTAGTTCTGCAATGCCACTCCAACTTTGGGAATTGATTTTCAGTTTTTTGAAGTAGTAGTGTAAATAAATTGACTTTATTTGTAAGCTTTGGGTACCAGAGACTCTCGCTCTTTTTCAGGCCAAACAGAAGGTGGATGCTCTTCATCTTCAACTTCAGAATCTTCTCTATGAGGTGATGCATCTTCAAAAAGAAATCACAAAGTGCTTAGAGTTCAAGTAAGTTTCCCTTTTCAAATGGTGAGGTTTCCTAATAATATTTCTTGTTCTCATCTTCGGTTTTATTGGACCTGTAAAATGCTCCTTAACTTTGGAAGGACAGAATGTATGTTTGTACAGCTTGGTATTATGCATTAGCATTCACTCAAAAAAGCATGTCGCTAAGCTTTTTAAAATTCATTCTCAGTGTCACTGGCAAGATTGGCATTTGTTGCCCATCCTTAATTGTCTTAAGAAGGTAGTGGTGAACCTCCTTCTTGAACCGCTGCAGTCCGTGTGTTGAAGGTACTCCCACAGTGCTGTTTAGTAGGGAGTTCTCTAGGATTTTGACCTAGCGATGATGAAGCAATATATGTCCAAGTCAGGATGGTGTGTGAATTGGAGGTGATGGTGTTCCCAAGCACCTGCTGCCCTTGTTCTAGGTGCTGAAGTCATAGGTTTGGTAGGTGTTACGGAAGAAGCTGTGGCAATTTGCTGCAGTGCATCCTGTAGATAGTATATACTGCAACCACAGTACGCCGATGTTGGAGGGGATGGATATATAGTAATCTGAAGGTGTAGATAAAATGCACAAGCCACTTTATCTTCATCCTTGTATGTCATTTTAGATGGGCGCCTCAACTGAAATACTAGTCTGAACTCGGCTTTTCATGTATTCACTCCAACTCTGCTTAACTTTAGTAAAAATCTACAAATCTACCATCTTGTTATAATGTCTAATGGATGTTTCTAATTTCTCCCATTCTGTGTTGTCTTTTAGATCTAAACATGAAGAGATTGACTTGGTGAATGTGGAGGAGTTCTATAAAGATGCCCCATTAGACATTAGTAAGCCTACTTTCACCTTGAATGATCCTCATCAGCAGACTCTGTCCCGTTTGGACTGGGAACTTGAACAGCGTAAGAGGTAGGGAGCAATTATAGAATCATAGAATGATACAGCACAGGAGCAGGACATTCGGCCCATCGTGGCTGTGCTGGCTCTTTGAAAGCTATCCAATTAGTCCCACTTCCCTGTCTTTCCCCTAGCCCAGCAGTTCTTTTTCTTTTTCAAGTATTTATCTAATTGCCTTTTGCTTCCACTGCCCTTTCAGGAAGTGCATTTCAGATCATAACTCACTGAGTATAAAATGTTTATCCTTATGTCGTCTCTGTTTTGTTTGCCAGTTACCTTAAATCTGTGTCCTCTGGTTACCGACCCTTCTACCACTGGAAACAGTTTCTTCTTACTTACTCTTTCAAAATCCTTCATGACTTTGAACACCAGCATCAAATCTCCTCATAATCTTCTCTGTCTAAGGAGAGCAAGCCCAGTTTCTCTCGACTCTCCACATAACTGAAGTTCCGCATCCCTGGTATCATTCTCGTAAATCTCCTCTGCACCCTCTTCAAGGCCTTCCTAAAGTGTGCTGCCCAGAGTTGGCCACAATACTCAACATTGGGGCGGAACCAATGTTTTATAAAGGCTTAGCATAACCTCCTTGCTTTTTTTTAACTCTATGCCTCGTTACAAAGCCAAGGATCCAGTATGCCTTTTAACAGACTTATCAACTTGTCCTGCTACCTTCAAAGACGTGTACATACACCCCCAGGTCTCTTTGTATCTGCAGCTCCTTTAAAAGTGTGCCATTTAGTTTACATTGCCTCTCCTCATTCTTCGTACTAAAAGAAATCACTTAATTCTTCTCTCTTAAATTTCATCTGACATGTATCTTCCCATTTAACCAGTCTGTTACTATCCATCTCACCGTTTATTACATTTCCAAGTTTCATGTCATCTGAAATGGTGTACATTGGATCTGAGCCGGGAGCAGCGTGAGTCCGTTGGTGAGGCCTATAAAAGGTCGGGAGGTGCGTGGAGAGGCGTCGCTGAGTCGGGAGCAGCGTGAGTCCGTTGGTGAGGCCTATAAAAAGTCGGGAGGTGCGTGGAGAGGCATCGCTGAGCCGGGAGCAGCGTGAGTCCGTTGGTGAGGCCTATAAAAGGTCGCGAGGTGCGTGGAGAGGCATCGCTGAGCCGGGAGCAGCGTGAGTCCGTTGGTGAGGCCTATAAAAGGTCGGGAGGTGCGTGGAGAGGTGGAGCTTGTGCAACTACAGGGAGAAGGCAAAAAAGAAGTAGAAAGAAACAGAAAGGTGACGTCACAGCCAAGGGAGTAAGTGATTGGCCGGTGATTGGTGAGTAGTTTTTCTTTTTTCTCTTCTATAACAGTGAGTAAGCTTTAGCATTGTTGTTGCCAATTTATGTGTATCTAAGGGTTAAGTCATGGCAGGAGAGCTCGGTCACGTGATATGCTCCTCCTGTACCATGTGGGAACTCAGGGACACTTCTGGTGTCCCTGACGACTATGTGTGCGGGAAGTGTATCCGCCTCCAGCTCCTGACGGTCCGCGTTGCGGAATTGGAGCTGAGGGTGGATTCACTCTGGAGCATCCACGATGCTGAGAATGACGTGACTAGCACGTTTAGTGAGTTGGTCTTACCGCAGGTGAAGGGTCCACAGCCAGATAGGGAATGGAAGGCCAGCAGAAAGAGCAATGGAAGGAAGGTAGTGCAGGGGTCCCCTGCGGTCATCCTCCTGCAAAACAGATACACCGCTTTGAGTACTGTTGACGGGGATGACTCATCAGGGGAGGGCAGCAGCAGACAAGTTCATGGCACCGTGGCTGGCACTGCTGCACAGGAGGGCAGGAAAAAGAGTGGGAGAGCGATAGTGATAGGGGATTCAATTGTAAGGGGAATAGATAGGCGTTTTTGCGGCCGCAACCGAGACTCCAGGATGGTATGTTGCCTCCCTGGTGCAAGGGTCAAGGATGTCACGGAGCGGGTGCAGGACATTCTGAAAAGGGAGGGTGAATAGCCAGTTGTCATGGTGCACATTGGTACCAACGATATAGGTAAAAAAGAGGGATGAGGTCCTACGAGAAGAATTTAAGGAGCTAAATTAAAAAGTAGGACTCAAAAGTAGTAATCTCGGGATTGCTACCAGTGCTAGTCAGAATAGGGATAGCTCAGATGAATACGTGGCTTGAGCAGTGGTGCAGCAGGGAGGGATTCAAATTCCTGGGACATTGAAACCGGTTCTGGGGGAGGTGGGACCAGTACAAACCGGACGGTCTGCACCTGGGCAGGACCGGAACCAATGTCCTAGGGGGAGTGTTTGCTAGTGCTGTTGGGGAGGAGTTAAACTAATATGGCAGGGGGATGGGAACCAGTGCAGGGAGACACAGGGAAACAAAATGGAGGCAGAAGCAAAAGACAGAAAGGAGATGAGTAAAAGTGGAGGGCAGAGAAACCCAAGGCAAAAAACAAAAAGGGCCACTGTACAGCAAAATTCTAAAGGGTCAAAGTGTAATAAAAAGGCAAGCCTGAAAGCTCGGTGCCTCAATGCAAGGAGTATTCGGAACCCAAGAGAGGGCTCTGAGCCAGTTAGAGTGGGTGAGAGCTCATGAACAGGACCCCAAGAAAGAATGCAAAAGGCAGGAGGCAACTGAGCAGAGTAGCACTGGGGTAAGTGTAAACCACAAGGTGATAGGAAGGGACAATATGTATGAATATAAAGGAGCTGCAGGAGGGGTCAAAACTAAAAATCATGGTTTAAAAACTAGTATTAAAACACTACCTAAACGCACGCAGCATTCGAAATAAAGTAAATGAGTTGACGGCACAAATCATTACAAATGGGTATGATTTGGTGGCCATTACAGAAACGTGGTTGCAGGGTGGCCAAGACTGGGAATTAAACATACAGGGGTATCTTACAATTCGGAAAGATAGACAAGAAGGGAAAGGAGGTGGGGCAGCTCTGTTAATAAAGGATGATATCAAGGCAGTTGTGAGAGATAATATTGGCTCTAATGAACAAAATGTCGAATCATTGTGGGTGGAGATTAGAGATAGTAAGGGGAAAAAGTCACTGGTGGGCGTAGTTTATAAGCCCCCAAATAATAACTTCACGGTGGGGCGGACAATAATAAAGGGAATAATGGAGGCATGTGAAAAAGGAATGGCAGTAATCATGGGGGATTTTAACCTACATATCGATTGGTCAAACCAAATCGCACGGGGTAGCCTTGAGGAGGAATTCATAGAATGCATACAGGATTGTTTCTTAGAACAGTATGTTACAGAACCTACAAGGGAGCAAGCTATATTAGATCTGGTCTTGTGTAATGAGACAGGAATAATAAATGATCTCCTCGTAAAAGATCCTCTCGGAATGAGTGATCGCAGTATGGTTGAATTTATAATACAGATTGAGGGTGAGGAACTAGTGTCTCAAATGAGCGTACTATGCTTAAACAAAGGGGACTACAGTGGGATGAGGGCAGAGTTGGCTAAAGTAGACTGGAAACACAGACTAAACAGTGGCACAATTGAGGAACAGTGGAGGACTTTTAAGGAGCTCTTTCATAGTGCTCAACAAAAATATATTCCAGTGAAAAAGAAGGGCGGTAAGAGAAGGGATAACCAACCGTGGATAACCAAGAAAATAAAGGAGAGTATCAAATTAAAAACCAATGCGTATAAGGTGGCCAAGGTTAGTAAGAAACTAGAAGATTGGGAAAATTTTAAACGACAGCAAAGAATGACTAAGAAAGCAATAAAGAAAGGAAAGATAGATTACGAAAGTAAACTTGCGCAAAACATAAAAACAGGTAGTAAAAGCTTTTACCGATATATAAAACGAAAAAGAGTGACTAAAGTAAATGTTGGTCCCTTAGAAGATGAGAAGGGGGATTTAATAATGGGAAATGTGGAAATGGCTGAGACCTTAAACAATTATTTTGCTTCGGTCTTCACAGTGGAAGACACAAAAACCATGCCAAAGAATGCTGGTCACGGGAATGTGGGAAGGGAGGACCTTGAGATAATCACTATCACTAGGGGGTAGTACTGGACAGGCTAATGGGACTCAAGGTAGACAAATCCCCTGGTCCTGATGAAATGCATCCCAGGGTATTAAAAGAGATGGCGGAAGTTATAGCAGATGCATTCGTTATAATCTACCAAAGTTCTCTGGACTCTGGGGAGGTACCAGCGGATTGGAAAGCAGCTAATGTAACACCTCTGTTTTAAAACAAAAAGGGGCAGACAAAAGGCAGGTAACTATAGGCCGGTTAGTTTAACATCTGTAGTGGGGAAAATGCTTGAAGCTATCATTAAGGAAGAAATAGCGGGACATCTAGATAGGAATAGTGCAATCAAGCAGACACAACATGGATTCATGAAGGGGAAATCATGTTTAACTAATTTACTGGAATTCTTTGAGGATATAACGAGCATGGTGGATAGAGGTATACCGATGGATGTGGTGTATTTAGATTTCCAAAAGGCATTCGATAAGGTGCCACACAAAAGGTTACTGAAGAAGATAAAGGTACGCGGAGTCAGAGGAAATGTATTAGCATGGATAGAGAATTGGCTGGCTAACTGAAAGCAGAGAGTCGGGATAAATAGATCCTTTTCGGGCTGGAAATCGGTGGTTAGTGGTGTGCCACAGGGATCGGTGCTGGGACCACAACTGTTTACAATATACATAGATGACCTGGAAGAGGGGACAGAGTGTAGTGTAACAAAATTTGCAGATGACACAAAGATTAGTGGGAAAGCGGGTTGTGTAGAGGACATAGAGAGGCTGCAAAGAGATTTAGATAGGTTAAGCGAATGGGCTAAGGTTTGGCTGATGGAATACAATGTCAGAAAATGTGAGGTCATCCACCTTGGGGAAAAAAAACAGTAACAGGGAATATTATTTGAATGGGGAGAAATTACAACATGCTGCGGTGCAGAGGGACCTGGGGGTCCTTTTGCATGAATCCCAAAAAGTTAGTTTGCAGGTGCAGTAGGTAATCAGGAAGGCGAATGGTATGTTGGCCTTCATTGCGAGAGGGATGGAGTACAAAAGCAGGGAGGTCCTGCTGCAACTGTACAGGGTATTGGTGAGGCCGCACCTGGAGTACTGCATGCAGTTTTGGTCAACTTACTTAAGGAAGGATATACTAGCTTTGGAAGGAGTACAGAGACGATTCACGAAGCTGATTCCGGAGATGAGGGGGTTACCTTATGATGATAGATTGAGTAGACTGGGTCTTTACTCGTTGGGGTTCAGACGGATGAGGGGTGATCTTTTAGAAACATTTAAAATAATGAAAGGGATAGACAAGATAGAGGCAGAGAGGTTGTTTCCACTGGTCGGGGAGACTAGAACTAGGGGGCACAGCCTCAAAATACGGGGGAGCCAATTTAAAACTGAGTTGAGAAGGAATTTCTTCTCCCAGAGGGTTGTGAATCTGTGGAATTCTCTGCCCAAGGAAGCAGTTGAGGCTAGCTCATTGAATGTATTCAAATCACAGATAGATAGATTTTTAACCAATAAGGGAATTAAGGGTTACGGGGAGCGGGCGGGTAAGTGGAGCTGAGTCCACGGCCAGATCAGCCATGATCTTGTTGAATGGCGGAGCAGGCTCAAGGGGCTAGATGGCCTACTCCTGTTCCTAATTCTTATGTTCTTATGTACTTATGTAATACAGATCTAAAAGAGCTGTGGTTGCAATACTGACTCCTGGGGGACACCGCTGCACACTTCACTCCAGTGTGAGAAGCAACCGTTCTCCACTACTCTACTTTCTATCCCTCAGCCAATTTTATATCCCTGGAACCACTGCTCCTTTAATGCCAAGAGATTCAATTTTGCTAACATGTCTATTATGTGGGACTTTATTAAACTTCTTTTGAAAGTCCATCAACCGTATTACCCTCATCCACCCTTTCCATTACTTCATCAAATAACTCAATCAAGTTAGTTAAACATAAATCCATGCTGCATTTATTAATCCATATTTTTCCAAGTGCCAATTAATTTTGTCCCAGATTAATGTCTCAAAGTTTCCCACCACTGATTGGCCTGTAATTGCTGGGTCTATCCCTCTCCCCTTTTTTGAACAGGGGTATAACATTTGCAATCCTCCAGTCCTCTAGCACCACTCCCATATCTAAGGAGGATTGAAAGATTGTGGCCAGAGCTTTTGCAGTTTCCACCTTTACTTCTCTCAGCAACCTAAGATGCATCCCATCTGGACTGGGTGACTTTTCTACTTTGAGCGCTGTCAACCTTTTAAGTACCTCTTTATCTATTTTTATCCTACCTTTACTGTGACATTGGTAGAATCCTCTTTAGTGAAAACAGATGCAAAGTACTCCATTAGTATCTCAGCCATGCACTCTTGATCTCCTTTTGATCCCTTTACGGCCCAATCCTTCATTTGACTACCCTTTTACTATTTATATGTTTATAAAAGACTTTTGCCTTCCCTTTCATGTTAGCCGCAAATCTGCTTGCCCTCTCTTTGCCCCTATTATTTCCTTTTTCTCTTCTCCTCTGCACTTATGTTGTAATATTTTCTGCCTCAGTGTATAAAAACTTTCACATACCTGATTGAGTTTGAAACTCATTCATTTTTATTTGTAGGTTGGCCGAAAAATATAAAGAATCTCTAGCAAACAAAGAGAAAATAATGAAAGACATTGAAATTAAAAAGGAATATTTAAGCAGCCTTCAGCCAAGGCTCAACACTATTATGCAGGTATGTGGAAAAATGCAGTGCAGCTTTATAAGAAAGTCTTAATTTTTTTAACTACGGTAAGGATTAAAAAGCCCATTTTTGGATCATGATGCGGATATGGTCCACACCGTGTACCATCTTTATCCCCAATGAGAGAAAATGCTGCATTCAGTTTATTTAAACTTGTTTAAATTAATAATTATGGGGAAAAGATCACTTCGTACAACTCGTGGCATCTCCAGTGTGACTGATCTGATCATTGCAAGCACCACCAAGCTCTGAAAATCAAATACCCGAATAGTATCTTCTAAGTTTGTAGTTTTTGGAGTTTATAACATTTGGAGGGAATTGTTGTGCTCATTAAAGTCAAGGGTGATAGGTAGAGAATTATTTTTACTTGCGTTATCCAGTGTCTGCATCGAACAGTCTTAGATCAACATGATCTGCTTCCCAACAATGTACCTTGACCACAATCCCAGAATAACCTTCCCCAACTACACCTTTCCAGTTCCCACACCAGGCTTCCTAATTTGAGTGAGATTGCACATCATATGTCAAATTTATGGACGGTTTTGTGTTATGGACGTATGCCCTCTAAGACCAGGAGTAAGACTATGTCAAGTTATTTCACATAATGGTGCCAGGGCCTGGTTAGGGCCCGTTACTGCTGCTTTGCGGCAGCCATGCTGCGGAATCGAGTGGCCACCGTGTTGCAGTCCATGGGCCGCCACGATCCAAATTCAGCTCAGGGATTTTTCGGGCAGTTCCCACTTCGGCCCCGCTGCTGCCGACCACCCCAAGCGCATCATTAAAGCGTGCGCCGCCGATCTCCCGCACCTCCATCCCACTCCGCGCAAAATTTACCTCAGAAAGGCTTTGATCCGCCACGCGGTGCCCCCGACAGCTTTTTCTGTCAGTGCACCTTGCTTTCCGTGTGTGAGCCACGGCAGCGCGGCGGCCTTTCAAGTGGAGGGTGCGCTGCCACGGCCGTCTTTGTTTTTGCCGGCCGGCTTCCCGATCAGCCGGACAATTATGGCCCCGGGTTCGACCTGGCCGCCAGCAGGCAGCCTAGCATCTTGGGTGCCAGGCCTCCCAGTGGCCGAGCCTAAAAAAATCACTGATTCTCTCCCCTTTAAATGAGGGGAGAGACGTGATGACGCACACGTGCACTGACGTCACTGACGCTGAGTGACAGCGGCGGAGACTCGGTCCCGCCTCTCACCAGCACTTACCGTTGCATTTCCGTCCCCATTATGACCGACTTCCGGTCTGCTCGAAAAAAAAATGACAAAGACTTGAATATCGATCAAGAGTCGACCTCTTCCGAGACGGCGGTAAAAACACTTCAAAAGAATTGTACGTGCGCCAGCTTTCTGGCGGGCCTGAATTTCAACCCCAATACCTTTACAACTACCAAAAGAGACTTTCATCCCATCAGTCTCGGCTGGATTCAAGCTAGGGTCCCAGACAGACAGGACAGTGTGCTAACAAACTGTCAACTGGTCCCTCTGAAATATCAGCCCAATATTTAAGTGTATCGCAGACCCTGGACAGAATGAATGTTAAATCCACTGTTTATGACTGGAGTCATCTACTTAAAGGATCCTTGCCAAACTGAAATATGTCGACCAAAAACTTGCAGTTACATATCAAGAATAAAGTAGAACCTTCCTTATGCTAAAGTTTGTGGAGCTGATGTCTTATTTGGAAAAACACAAATCTCGCCAGATAATTGTAACTCTCTGTTGCTGAGTCTGTCTCTTCTCTCACTCCCTTGCCTCATCCAAAGAGGAAATTGCTTTCCCCCCCCCCCCCTCTTTCCTCCCATCTCCCATTAGTTTTCCATGCTCGACCAGGAAAAACCAGGACTGGTTCGAGGAGAACGACCAAGAGATCCAGGAGCTAATATGCTGCTAGCGCAAGGCATTCTTGGACTGGAAACAGCAACACAACTCGAGGGCAAGAAAGCAGCTCTACAGAGGCCTGAAGGCCGAGGTCCAACAGAAAACCTGTGACCTGAAGAACAGATGGTGGGTCGAGAAAGCATAAGAAATCCAGCAGCTAGCCGACAACCACGACGTGCGGGGATTCTTTAGCGCAGACGACTACGGCCCAAGCAACCAAGGCCTCACCCCACTACTGGCCAAGGTGCTCATCAAGGACAGAGAGGCAGTCAGTGCCCGCTGGAAGGAGCACTTCGAGGATCTCCTTAGCCAAGACTCTGTCTTCGACGTGAGTGTCCTCGACTCCATCCCACAGCATGCCACCCGCCACCATCTCAGCACAATCCCAGCCCGGCACGAGGTTGAAAAGGCCATCCGACAACTGAAGAACAACAAGTCATCAGGAGCAGATGGAATCCCTGCCGAAGCCCTAAAACATGGCGGAGAAGCACTACTGATGCAGATCCATGATCTCATCTCTCTTATCTGGAAGGAGGAGATCATGCCAGGAGATCTCAGAGACGCTGTAATCGTGACCATCTTCAAGAACGATGACAAGTCCGACTGCGGTAACTACAGAGGAATCTCCCTGCTGTCGACTACCGGGAAAGTTATCACAAGAATCCTCCTTAATCGCCGCCTTCCTGAGGCTGAAGAACTCCTCCCAGAGTCACAATGCAGATTCTGCCCACTAAGGGGCACAATAGACATGATCTTCACGCGCGGCAGATACAAGAGAAATGCAGGGAACAGCACCGACCATTTTACATGGCCGCCTTTGATCTCACAAAAGCCTTCGACACTCAACCGTGAGGGATTATGGAGCGTCTCCTCAGATTCGGCTGCCCTCAAAAGTTTGTCGTCATCCTCCGCCTGCTCCACAATGACATGAAAGCTGTGATTCTGACCAGTGGATCCATCACAGACCCATTCCACGTTCGGACCGGGGTCAAGCATCGCACCAATGCTCTTCTCGATCTTTCTTGCTGCAATGCTCCATCTCACCCTCGGCAAGCTCCCCGCTGGAGTGGAGCTAAATTACAGGACAAACGGGAATCTGTTCAATCTCCGCCGCCTCCAGATCAGATCCAAGGTCGTCTCATCCTCCGTCATTGAATTACAGGACGCAGACGACGCCTGCATCTGCGCACACTCGGATGCCGAACTCCAAGCCATCGTCAACACCTTCACTGAGGAGTACGAGAGCATGAACCTTACACTAAACATCTGTAAGACAAAAGTCCTCTACATATCTGCCCCCGCCAAAACAGCGCTGCCCCCCGGTTATCAAAATCCATGACGAGGCCTTGGACAATGTGGACCATTTTCCATACCCCGTGAGCCTACTGTCGACAAGGGCAGACATCGATGATGAGGTCCAACACCGCCTTCAGTGTGCCAGTGCAGCCTTCGGTCACCTGAGGGAGAGAATGTTTGAAGACCAGGACCTCAAATCCGGCATCAAGCTCACGGTCTACAGAGCTGTGGTGATACCCGCCCTCCTATATGGCTCAGAGATATGGACTATGTACAGCAGGCATCTCAAAACACTGGAGAAGTACCATCAACGCTGCCTCCGCAAGATCCTGCAAATCCACTGGCAGGATAGGCGCACCAACGCCAGTGTTTTTACTGGGCATCCCTGGCCCAAGACCGCCCAAAGTGGAGGAAAAGCATCCGGGAACACGCTGAACACCTCGAGTCTCTTTGCTGAGAGCAAGTTGAAGCCAAGCGTGGACAGTGGAAGGAGCGTGTGGCAACTCAGGCTCCCCACCCACCCGTTCCTTCAACCACCGTCTGCCCCACCTGTGACAGAGACTGTAGCTCCCACATTGGACTCTTCAGTCACCTAAGAACTCATTTCTAGTGTGGAAGCAAGTCATCTTCAACTCCGAGGGACTACCTATGATGATGAGTGTTCCATCTTGTCCCCTGGCCCTAACTGACTGAACTCCCATTGAATGAAGCAAGCTTTGGGAAATTCTGCTTGAGAATATTTTCTAGATTCCTCAGCCATTCTCTTGTCATTTATTTGAATATTAATTGTGTTAGAATATCTGAAAATATTTATCACCATTTCTTTGATCATTTATATTATTTGAATATTAATGCAAGAATATATGTTCTACGCCTTCTATGCTGAAGCTTGCATTGAGCACATGTGTACTATAATACAACCAACCTTCTAGAAGAAGGCTGTCATCCAGTTTATTCACATAACGTAGCAACTATCCAAGTTACTCTTGTAACCTATTACATAAGTTTTTATATAGCATTAGAATGTTGTTCTACAATTATACCTCTTTCCTGAAAGTAGTACCTCATGCAGGGGAAGGTTCTGCTGAGGTGTGCAGCAACCCTCTCGTACTTCATTCAAGTGACCATTGCTCATGTATTAGTCAAGACAGTAAATAGCAAGCTTTTTAAGAATTGCTAGAGAAAATGAAAATCATAAAGGAATAATTGAGCAGCCTTCAGCCAATACTCTAACTGCAGTTTTGGTCTCCTTATCTGAGAAAGGACATACTTGGTGCAGATGCACTAGATTGATCCCTGGGATGAGGGTTGTCCTATGAGGAGAGATTGAGTAGATTGGGCCTATAGGAATATAGGCCCTATGTAGCCTATATTCACAACCTAGGTGTCATATTTGACCCTGAATTGAGTTTCCAGCCACATATCCGCGGCATAACTAAAACCGCCTTTTTCCACCTCTGTAACATTGCCCGCCTCCGCCCCTGCCTCAGCTCTTCTGCTGCTGAAGCCCTCATTCATGCCTTTGTTGGCTACTCCAACTCACTCCTGGCTGGGCTCCCACATTCTACACTACATAATCTTGAGGTCATCCAAAACTCAGGGGTGATGGGTGTCCTAACTTGCAGCAAGTCACGATCACCCATCACTCCTGTGCTTTCTGACCTACGTCGGCTCCCGGTTAAACAATGCCTCGATTTCAAAATTCTCAACCTTGTTTACAAATCACTCCATGGCCTTGTCCCCTCCTGTCTCGACAATCTTTTTCAGCCTTAAAACCCCACAAGGTGTCTGCGCTCCTCTAATTCTGCCCACTTGAATATCCCTCATTATAACTGCTCAACCATCGGTGGCTGTGCCTTCAATTGTTTGGGCCCTAAGCTCTGGAACTCCCTCTCCGCCTCACTACCTCTCTTTCCTCCTTAAGACACTCCTTAAAACCTACCTCTTTAACCAAGCTTTTGTCATCTGCCTTAATTTCTTCTCGTGTGGCTCGGTATTAAATTTATCTGTTTTGTCTTGTAATACGGCTGTGAAGCGGCTTGGATGTTTTACTATGTTTAAGGCACTATATAAATAAGTTATTATAATCTCTGGAATTTAGAAGAATGAGAGGTGATCACATTGAAACATATAAGATGCTGAGGGGGATTTACAGGGTAGATGCGGAGAAGTTGTTTCCTTGGCTGGAGAGTATAGAACCAGGGGCATAGTCTCAGGATAAGGGGTCATCCACTTAAGACTGAGATGAGGAGGAATTTCTTCACTCAGAGCATTGTGAACCTTTTGAAATTTTCTACCCCAAAGGGCTGTGGGTAGTCGTTGAGTATATTCAAGGCTGAGTTAGATAGATTTTGGACTGTAAGGGAATCAGGGATATGGGGATCGGGCAGGAAAGTGAAGTTGAGGTTGAAGATCAGCCATGATCTTATTGAATGGCGGAGCAGCCTCGAAGGGCCGTATGGCCTGCAGCTGCTCCTAATTCTTATGTTCTTGCATCCTTGTATAATATCATTCAGGCATGTGACAAATAAAATGCTAACCAGTTTTATAGGAATATAGAATTACCAGGTTGAACCTCCCTTATCCAGAACTCCCTTATCCAGAACCACCCCTCGTCCAGAATCATTCCTGGCCACCGGGTGGTGCATGCGCAGAACTCCGACATGAACAAATTGAAGTCCTTTCTCGCTGCCGATTTCCGCAATCGCTGGCCTGACCCCGCAATCCCCCACCCCCCGGCATGATCTCTCTGCCGCACTCTCAAGCCAGCCAGCCCTGATATCCCCTTGCTCAGTACCTGTACTATCCAATTTAATGTGACCACCCCTCGTCCGGAAAAATCCCTTATCCAGAACAGGCCAGGTCCCGAGGGTTCCGGATAAGGGAGGTTCAACCTGTACACAGAATCTACGGCACAGAAACAGGCCATTTGGCCCAACTGGCCTATGCCGCAGTTTATACTCCGCATGAGCCTCATCTCACTTTAAATACCTCTTCCCAACCTCCCCGCTATTCCCTTCTCCCTCATATATGCACATAGAACGGAATAGAATTTACAGGTTTTTTTAAAAAAGGGCGGGGGAGCTTCTGATTCTCTCTCCAACTGGTGTTCACAGATGTTTATTTTCCTCCTTGAGTGTCTGGGCGCTGAGGCTAACTCTAGTGATTCAACAGAAATTGGTAATGATCACAAACGGGGCCGTCCTGTTCTGTGTGGATCAGTTCATTACTATACAGTACATTCGTGCCACTGAATCACTGGGGCTGTGCGTAATTAGAATCTGTTTTCTTCGGAGTGAGTTTAAATCAAGGTCAGTTTTAAATGGTGGTGTGACTAATACTATGAATAAACAATGTGCATTTTGTTTTTATCCTGTGGAGCACCTGAGATTTGAAAGTCCCTTGACTGTATTTATTTAACTGCTTCATTAGGCATCTCTACCAGTCCAGGAGTATCTTTCGATGCCCTTTGACCAAGCTCATAAACAGTATGAAATTGCGAGACACCTACCGCCTCCATTATATGTGCTGTACGTGCAGGCTAATTCTTATGGGCAAGCTTGTGGTAAGTCAAATGAATAACGACCAAGTGCCTTGGCATACATAAAAGTTCACATTAGTGATGCATTTGTTTTTGTTTCCGTCGTTGTTGCTAGAATCTTAAAATTACTGCATACGAAATGTATTCAACTTTGTGAGTTGAAAATTTTAACTTTTTCTTTCTGGTCTTAATGCATTACCAAATGTACACATTTTTTTCTTTGATTTTTGCAACTTTTTGTAGTATTAATCTTCAGTGGTTCTTCATAATATTTTTCTCCAGTGTTGATATTTTTTATCCTTTTATTTCTGTACAGCACTTTTGTTGCCCGATTTTCTAAGAACTGTTTCAAATAAGAAATAGTTTGGCAAATGTGACTTCCTACCTCATCTCTTGTATAGTTTAATAGTGTTTATACTGTGGGAGGCATTAGTGAAGTAGAAAAGTGACACACATTCTAACTACTGTAGTAGCTTTGATCGTTTTATTGTTGGTTTCCTAATCTGCTAATTGACGAGTAGTTACTTCTGTTTAGTTTTTAATTTAGCATTTGAGATAAATTACTGCATTAATTTCAGCTTTGTTGCTGATCTATTTTCTTTTACTGACACCGTGTCTCTCTTTCGCAATCCTTTTTTTTTTTGTAACCCTCTTCTGGCTGTGGTGGTGGATGCCCCATTAGCCCAGATGAACAAGGCCTCCCAGCCCTATGGGCAGGGTGAGTATTGGGACTTGAATATTGTTTATTAAGCTTTGAATTTTTTTGCATTTAAAACTGTGCTACTTTTATATTATAACTCCTAACAGTATCACCCATAAAACAGTGATAGTTTAAATTAGAATTAAGATTTTTGAGATAACCAATTACAGGTGGGGACTTGACCATTTAAGACCAATTCTTACTAAAGGTATAATAAGAGATCTTTGCTTTCAAATATTGAAAATATTCTAAAAATGAAGGTAATCTCTTCAGTGACCCGCCTTAATTACTCAAAAATTTGATTAAGAATAGCATATTTCAACCTGTGGAATTAATGCAATTTGTATTGGTCTTCCATTCGTTCAAAGTTTGTGACTTGCAATATATGTTCATTTTTCCTAAATGTGCTTCACATAAACGCCTCTCAGGATAATATAATTGGCATATTACACTAATATTGCATAGCCGATGTAGATCTATTTCAGTAGGAAAGGAGCAGCAACTACTCACTTAGATTGTGGTAATTTCTCAGTGTGTACATATCGATGTATATATGCAGCTCCAATACTAGTATTTTGACTGATATTGTCTGCTTGTATTTTAAGTTTATTCCTACTTGTCATCAGAGTGACACTGCTTAAGTACCTCACCCAAACAAAATTTGATCTGACTCAGTAGTTGCATAACTTTTTTTTAAATGTTCTGATTTGCAATCTACTGCTTTTCTGCTAATATCCTAATGCATTCAATCTTGTAGTGGTAGAATGAACAACTACGAAATATTTTTACCAAAGATCTGAATTGGATATATGTTTGTATGCCTGTGATCGCTGATCTACATTGGCTCCCGGTTAAGCAACACCCAGATTTCAAAATTCTCATCATTGTTTGCAAATCCCTCCATCGCCTGGCCCCTCCTTATCTCTGTAATCTCTGTCAGCCTCACAACCCCACAAGATGTCTGCACTCCTCAAATTCTGCCCTCTTGAGCATCCCTGATTATAACTGCTCAACCATCAGTGGCGGTGCCTTCAGCTGCCTGGGCCCTAGGCTCTGGAACTCCCTCCCCAAATCTCCTCACCTCTCTACCTCTCTTTTTTCCTTTAAGACACTCCTTAAAACCTACGTCTTTGACCAAGCATCTGCTGTAATTTCTTCTTATGTGGCTCGGTATCAAATTTATTTGTTTTGTCTTATAACACTGCTGTGAAGCTGCTGCTGCACTCGATTCCCGGCAGCGTCCGGTGATACTCCGACAAGCTCTGACCACAGGTTTGGGTCTGACCCCTCTTCGCCCTCACGTTCAGGCCTCCATCCCTCCGGCAACGGCCGGGCCTTCCCCTCTCCGCTGGCGGTCGGGTCTTCCTCACTCCAGCGACGTCCTGGCCTTCCTCCGGCCGCTGGTCCCACTCAACTGCGGAGCCCCTGGCGAGCACGTGGTGTGCACAATGGCTGCGGCCACTCTGACCTCTCCTTCCACGAAGTGGACCTCTGGCCATCCCAATGCCTGGGAGAGGGAAGCTTCTCCTCAAATCTCTTTTCACGCCTTGGAAGTCTCACCATCTCGGCGAAGGGCACTGCTCAGTGCCGAGGTTACGTCTCGCATCCCACTGTAGATAACTAGACCCATCCAGTAGAGCCTGGTCTCCAGTCGTCTTGCCCCCTCCTTGCTACTGGACCAAGACCTTGCTCTGCTAAACCTGTATGGTAGCCGGTCGGTGCGCAACGGCCATCCCATGTTAAAAGAACTCACGCTCAAGCATCTTCCACCCTTCAAAATGAAGTTCGGGGCCTGAAACATCAGGACCCTCATGGACAACCCCAACAGCGGCAGACCGGAATGTCGCTCTGCCATCATTGCCCGAGGACTCAGATGCTTCAACGTCGACATCGCCGCCCTAAGTGAGACCCGGCAGGCAGGCGCAGGCCAGCTCAAAGAGCAAGGTGCTGGAAAGGCAAACCAGAAGAACGCCGCCTCCATGGAGTTGGCTTTGCCATCAAGAATTGCCTCCTCAGAGATTCCCCCTGCGGGATAATCGAACGTCTCATGATTCTCCGGCTGACTCTAGCCCAGAACCAGTGCGCCACAGTTACCAGTACGTACGCCCCAACACTCGATGCAACCAATGGGAATCTGTTCGACCATCGTCGCCTCCAGGCTAGATCCAAGGTCGTCCTATCCTCTGTCATCGAACTGCAGTACATTCAGAGGCGGAACTCCAAGCCATCGTCAGCATCTTCACCGAGGCGTTTTTAATGTGGGTAGAAGATCACAGACAGCACTATTTCTAACTTTCATGCCATTTCTGCTATGCTGAGCACAGATACATGGTGATGATGAGTTTTTTCTTCCTGATGACTGCACTCCTCATCATCATTGGTTGCTGCACTTGTTAACCTGGCCATTAGCAGAAACTTACCGTTGGAAAAAAATTTATAGTGGGCCCAGAAATTTCTACGAATCTACCTGGTGGTCCCGGAGGTTCAGAAGCTTGCAGTCCTGGGCCTCTATGTGAAGGCCTTCATAAATGCACACGTATCCCAGGAGCATTAGGGTTCCGTACGCATCAGTGGGATCACGTGGGCCAGCCCAACTTCCCAGAGTAGGGGGATCCCCATTCATACTTCCGTATGTACGGAATCACCATAAGTATGAATGGGAATACCACATACTGAAATTAACTTTTTTAAAGTCACATTTCAAATTAATAAAAATGGAATTTCATTAATTATTTAAAACAAAAATGTTATTTAAAAAAAAAAACATTTTTTACATATTTTAAAGGGTCTAAAAATAAACTTGCCTTATTTAACAGGATTTTAAATGGTTTAAATTCTTTTTTTATGTCTTTTTCTGTACTTTAAAAGTCTTAGGCTGATAAAAGCAGGCCTTACGCCTGATTTTTTTCAGTCGTAAGAATTTGAAGGACATTCACTGGGGTAGGACTTGGACAAATAGCCCAGCTCTCCGCCCGCGGAGGCCCTTTTCCTTCACATGCATGCGAGCTAACGAAGTATTTTTGACAGACCGCAAGTCCCGGGTTTAGGCGCATGCGCATACCTAAACCCCACAGGCGCGTGTACACCTCGTAGCCGCCCGTGGGGAGTGCGATTTAGAAACATAGAAAATAGGTGCAGGAGTACGCCATTAGGCCCTTCGTGCCTGCACCGACATTCAATGAGATCATGGCTGATCATTCCCTCAGTACCCCTTTCCTGCTTTCTCTCCATACCACTTGATCCCCTTAGTCATAAGGGCCATATCTAACTCACTCTTCAATATATCCAATGAATTGGCATCAACAACTCTCTGCGGCAGGGAATTCCATAGGTTAACAACTCTCTGAGTGACGAAGTTTCTCCTCATCTCAGTCCTAAATAGCCTACCCCTTATCCTAAGACTATGTCCCCTGGTTCTGGACTTCCCCAACATTGGGAACATTCTTCCCGCATCTAACCTGTCCAGTCCCGTCAGAATCTTACATGTTTCTATGAGATCCCCTCTCATCCTTCTAAACTCCAACTGTATAAAGGCCCAGTTGATCCAGTCTCTCCTCATATGACAGTCCTGCCATCCCGGGAATCAGTCTGGTGAACCTTCGCTGCACTCCCTCAATAGCAAGAACGTCCTTCCTCAGATTAGGAGACCAAAACTGAACACAATATTCCAGGTGAGGCCTCACTAAGGCCCTGTACAACTGCAGTAAGACCTCCCTGCTCCTATACTCAAATCCCCTAGCTATGAAGGCCAACATACCATTTGCCGCCTTCACCGCCTGCTGTACCTGCATGCCAACTTTCAATGACTGATGTACCATGACACCCAGGTTTCGTTGCACCTCCCCTTTTCCTAATCTGCCGCCATTCAGATAATATTCTGCCTTCGTGTTTTTGCCGCCAAAATGGATAACCTCACATTTATCCACATTATACTGCATCTGCCATGCATTTGCCCACTCACCTAACCTGTCCAAGTCACCCTGCAGCCTCTTAGCTTCCTCACAGCTCACACCGCCACCCAGTTTAGTGTCATCCGCAAACTTGGAGATATTACACTCAATTCCTTCATTTAAATCGTTAATGTATATTGTAAAGAGCTGGGGTCCCAGCACTGAGCCTTGCGACACTCCACTAGTCACTGCCTGCCATTCTGAAAAGGACCCGTTTATCCCGACTCTCTGCTTCCTGAAGGCCAACCAGTTCTCTATCCACGTCAGTACATTACCCCCAATACCATGCGCTTTGATTTTGCACACCAATCTCTTGTGTGGGACCTTGTCAAAAGCCTTTTGAAAGTCTAAATACACCACATCCACTGGTTCTCCCTTGTCCACTCTGCTAGTTACATCCTCAAAAAATTCCAGAAGATTCGTCAAGCATGATTTCCCTGTCATAAATCCGTGCTGACTTGGTCCGATCCTGTCACTGCTTTCCAAATGCGCTGCTATTTCATCCCTAATGATTGATTCCAACATTTTCCCCACCACTAATGTCAGGCTAACCGGTCTATAATTACCCGTTTTCTCTCTCTCCTTTTTTAAAAAGTGGTGTTACATTAGCTACCCTCCAGTCCATAGGAACTGATCCAGAGTCGATAGACTGTTGGAAAATGATCACCAATGCATCCACTATTTCTAGGGCCACTTCCTTAAGTACTGTGGGATGCAGACTATCAGGCCCCGGGGACTTATCGGCCTTCAATCCCATCAATTTCCCTAACACAATTTCCCGCCTAATAAGGATATCCTTCAATTCCTCCTTCTCACTCGACCAACTGTCCCCTAGTACATTCGGAAGGTTATTTGTGTCTTCCTTCGTGAAGACAGAACCGAAGTATTTGTTCAATTGGTCTGCCATTTCTTTGTTCCCCATTATAAAGTCACCTGAATCTGACTGCAAGGGACCTACGTTTGTCTTCACTAATCTTTTTCTTTTCACATATTTATAGAAGCTTTTGCAGTCAGTTTTTATGTTCCCTGCAAACTTCCTCTCGTACTCTATTTTCCCCCTCTTAATTAAACCCTTAGACCTCCTCTGTTGAATTCTAAATTTCTCCCAGTCCTCAGGTTTGTTGTGTTTCTAGCCAATTTATATGCCTCTTCCTTGGCTTTAACACTATCCTTCATTTCCCTTGTTAGCCATGGTTGCACCCGCTCTGGACATCCTTGACCCTTGCACCAGGAAGGCAACATACCATCCTGGAGACTCGGTTGCGACCGCAGAAAGGCCTATCTATTCCCCTTACAATTGACTCCCCTATCACTATAGCTCTCCCATTCTTTTTCCTACCCTCCTGTGCAGCAGAGCCACCCACGGTGCCATGAACTTGGCTGCTGCTGCCCTCCCCTGATGAGTCATCCCCCTCAACAGTACTCAAAGCGGTGTATCTGTTTTGCAGGGGGATGACCGCAAGGGACCTCTGCACTACCTTCCTTGTACTGCTCTTCCTGCTGGTCACCCATTTACTATCTAACTGTGTACCCTTTACCTATGGTAAGATCAACTCACTAAACGTGCTATTCTTGTCATTCTCAGCATCGTGGATGCTCCAGTGTTCATCCACCCGCAGCTCCAGGGCCACAATGCAGTCCGTCAGGAGCTGGAGGCAGATACACTTCCCGCACACGTAGTCGTCAGGGACACCGGAAGCGTCCCTGACTTCCCACATAGTACAGGAGGATCATAACATGCCGTCTGAGCTCTCCTGCCATGACTTAACCCCTAGATAAACTTAATTTGGCAATAATAATGCTAAATGTTACTGATAGAGAAAAGAAAAAGAAAAGCTACTTACCAATCACCAGCCAATCACTTACCCTGTTGGCTGTGACGTCACCTTTCAATTTCTTTCTACTTTTTTGTCTTCTCTCCTCGCTGCACCGGCTGTCCTTTATAGGCCTCCCCCCACTCGCCTCACCGACGCTGCTCTGACTGCCGCCTCCCACCAACGTTGGGCCTTTATAGGCCTCCCCACACTCGCCTCACCGACGCTGCTCCGACTGCCGCCTCCTGCCGATGTAGGGCCTTTATAGGCCTCCCCACACTCGCCTCACCGACGCTGCTCCGACTGCCGCCTCCCGCCAACGTTGGGCCTTTATAGGCCTCCCCACACTCGCCTCACCGACGCTGCTCCGACCCATTTCAGGCCCATAATTCATAGATTTGCAACACTACTGCACAGCAAACAAATTTATGAATTTTATGTATTTCTCCTCCTCGCACTGCCCTGCTTTGTGCTGTCCCTATCAGTTACCCTTTAATATAAGTAATGAGCATAACATGTTCAGGATATGAGTTTGGGAAAAAGTGTCAGGTCTGTGGAAGTTAGAAGAAAACATTCATATTTTGCAATGTCGAAGGATTTTCATCTTCATTATAAAGATCTTAAATTGGCTTACTTCGTGATCTCAGTAAAAAAAATTAACACATGTTAATGTATTTGTTCTTTAAATGCTGCAATCTACTCTGATTAATAAATCATTACATCCCTAAGCAACAAATGCAGATGCACTGCACACACTGTTTTACATATCTTCTAACATCCTAAAATTTAATAGTGTAACTTTTTTCTGTGTAACATCTACATCCTTGATTGCGATCATAAATGTGCAAATATTAATCTGATTGATAACCTTAGCAAAATAGTACACACTGATTAGAATATCAAATTTGCTATGAATCATTTCAGTGTTAAACAATTCATCATTTTGTTGTTTAATTCAGGGAGCCAATTAACTTTTAACATCCATGCAAGTACTGCTTTTTTATTTCTGTTCTCTCACAATTTGGGGATTTTCAAAGCCGAGAAAATATGGATGCTTAAAATGTGTGGATATACAGGAATTGACTGGCATTTTCTCAAGTTCTCAGTGAGCTGATGCCTCTTTAGTTGCACTGTACAGATTTATATTAGTGGGGGACCTTTGAGTCAGTGGAACATTGGAGTTGTCTTTCGACTTGGGGTTGCCTTCTGTACTGTGACGAGAGAGTTGAAGTTTTCTGCTGTACATATAGAGTGTTTAATCTGTTTGTATAGACCGCAAGCACTATTGCTCTAGGGAATGGAGCAATAAAGTTAAAAAGAGTACTTCGAAACACTGGACTCAATTTTCCCCCAAAGCATTTTTTTGGCGTACTTGAAGAGTTACGCATGATTTTTTTGGGGCCCAAGTATGCTAAAAAAAATGTTAGTTTCCCCGTTGGAGCGCTTCATTTTGGCGTGGCCTAACCCGACCTTTAATTTTGGCGGCAAAAAGATCAGGCTGCCATGGTAACCAGGACACAATGCGAGCAGAGGCGGCAAAGTGAAGCATGCAGCCACCTCCCAACACATGAAAAGAATTGAAAAACACATAGCACCAGCATACTCCAACCCCGCCCGAAGGCTGTCTGGTCTTCTCGGTCGCCGATTCAGGTCTCTCTCTCTCCACACACTCTCCTCTCTCTCTCTCTCCACACTCTCTCTCTCTCTCTCTCCCACACTCTCTCTCTCTCTCTCTCTCTCCACACTCTCTCTCTCTCTCCACACTCTCTCTCTCCACACTCTCTCTCTCTCCACACTCTCTCTCTCTCCACACTCTCTCTCTCCACACTCTGTCTCTCTCTCTCTCCCACACTCACTCTCTCTCCACACTCACTCTCTCTCTCCACACTCTCTCTCCACACTCACTCTCTCTCTCCACACTCTCTCTCTCTCTCTCTCTCTCTCTCTCTCTCACACTCTCTCTCTCTCTCTCCACACTCTCTCTTTCTCTCCACACTCATTCCACATTCTTTCTCGCTCTCTCTCCACACTCTCTCTCGCTCTCTCTCCACACTCTCTCTCTCTCTCCACACTCTCTCTCTCCACACTCTCTACACTCTCTCTCTCCACACTCTCTCTCTCTCCACACTCTCTCTCTCCACACTCTCTCTCTTTCTCCACACTCTCTCTCTCTCCACACTCTCTCTCTTTCTCCACACTCTCTCTCTCTCCACACTCTCTTTCTCCACACTCTCTCTCTCTCTCTCTCTCCACACTCTCTCTCTCTTTCTCCACACTCTCTCTCTCCACACTCTCTCTCTTTCTCCACA